>NC_140669.1:6044166-7272500 GCF_054131305.1 Coturnix japonica | reverse complement strand
TCAGAATACCATGGGGTAGCGAATCAACTAATAATGAAAGCTTAAGAAATATAACCATGCAGCTACATGAAACTGCATTTCTAATCACAACAAATATTATAATCAGGTTTATTTGACAGACTTTACTTTCTTAAAACGTGTTGACTTATATTTATTGAAAATGTTCTTTCTCGTTCACTATTCATGAAGAATCTTCACCAGCCTGCTCTTAGAAACATTGAAAGAGGAACGTGAAAAATACTCTCATCCCTTCTCCACCAGTCTTAGACCCACTAACACTAGGAATTTACTCATATTTGAGACAGGTAAAATAATATTCCACTCCCTAACCTCCCATCCCCTCTCTCCTTTGTAGTCAGTATACTAAGTATTTTGGAGATAAATGAAAGGTATTTTACACCTGGAAATATCATTATATAAATGAGTCATATTAAGAAAAAACTAGATCATTATTGTTACCTACAGTCTGGTCAGTGTCATAATGAGGGAAGCAGAGAGCATAAAACAAAAATCTTTAAGAGCTAGCTCTTCGTGAAGAAGTGTTCTCTATTGTCTTTAATTAAATTGCTAAGTTTGAGAAGTTATTTATTTTCCATGGAGCAACAGCTTGCCTGGCAGTCTCCTCCAAGGCTTCTCAATTTTAATTACTTAATTACTTTCATTAGAGAAGAATCCATATGAAATTTTATTTCATACAAGTAAGAAAGAAAAAATCACCTATGGTTTAGTCTCAATAGTTTATATTTGTAGTATGAGGGAGAGCAGCCAAGGTCAGATAGGTGGCTCTCAATCAACTGTATTAAAAAAAATGCCCCTGGACCTATAGGTAGCAATTTCTTAATAATTATAACAACCCAAGGATAGCTAGTCTTGGAACACAAAACACACAAGCCTCAGACTACAGCTCTCTCAAGTCAGCAAACCAAGCTGCTTCATTTGCTCAGGTTGTTGAGAAATCTTCACGCTCTCCAGGGATACAGAGCCATCCATCTAGTCTTTCTTCAGCCAGGTCATAATTAGAAGAGAAGCACATTTTAAAACAGAATCTATTTATTGTACGATTCTGAGCCATTACTACTGATCAGAGCATTTTGATATTCTTAAAAATGCTTTAACATAGTCAATATTTAAGCTACAACAGAAATGAAATATAAATATTATCTTATGATAAAGAATAGTTTTGCATATAGTTAAAGTGTGTTCACAATACACACATATTTTTTGGTTTTTGTTTTTTTTACTTTTGTCAAAACAGAAGCTTATGTATCTTGTGTACGCCATATGTAATTCAGATTTCTGGTATTATAGGACTTCTAGCCTGTCCTCTTTTTATCTAGGCCAATATGTGTGTGTGTCTATATGTCTATTCAAAATATACAAAGTAACATTTTGGAAAATGAAGTTACTTGGAAACAACTAAAAATTACCAACTCAGGATTATTTTAGATGAGTACTTATATTCCACATAAGTATTAATACGTTTATTTTAGCAACTCTTCCTTTGAAAAGTGGTCATACATCTTTTATGTAAAGTGAGAAGATGCTAGGTTTAAGATTCCTTCATTAACAATGTTCAATACTTCTACCAGAGCATCTTAGGAAGTGAGGAATCTGGTACATACTTAAAATTCCTAAGGGTCCTTACTAATAGTATTTCCTACCCAAAGATGTAAAATACTGTGTAATGTTTTAACTTCCAATCTGACACTATCAGATTTAGCAATTAACTGCGTATACAGCAACCAACCCATCTCCACAAATGGTGTTTTGCTGTTCATGACAGTGCTGGTAACCTAATGATGTACAAGAACAGCCATACACACAAAGTCCTCATACAGAATTTCTTTCAGAGTTATGAGGCATGATGAAAACTTGTGGGATTGAATCATTCATCATGGTTTCGAAATGAACTCAACCCAGCAAGAACTTAAATCAAATCTAAAACACTTTATTTTATCTGAGCAAGTACCCCGAAACGTTTCAAAACAGATCTGATGGTATGGTCAAAGCCTACTTTCTTCAAATATTAGAGTAATAGCATAAATCTGTTACACACTGGCTCAAGCTATTCTAACTGTTGCCAAAAGGCACCAGCCTCTTGGAACTGAGTCCAACTGTCTTTTGCACTTCAAACTTTGTTACACATCCCAGCCTAAGGCACCTCTTTAGATTCTGGAAGGGCTATCTGAAATGTGAATTTCAGTGTCCAGCAAGGTTAGTCATGTAACTGTTCATTTTCACAGCCTAAATCACTTTCACGCTACTGAGTTGCATCACTCACTTCTCAGTGCTCAGGAATAATTTGAGAAGAAGTTGACAAGGAAACAAAGAAAATAAGCACTTATAAAGCACTTAAAGGTGCACAGAAAGCAAAATGTTTATGAATCATGTGCTGTTTAATTTCATCCTTACCTTCTAACTTAACGTTAACCATTGTAGGATTCTAGGTAAAAAGACTGATGGCCCCTAGAAACTGTGACTGGTACACTGCTAATCCTCACCCTACAGCTCTGATAACTCTTAGTATTACCTTTGAGTGAAATGTTAATTATTTTCCCCAACTCTGCTGCACAGACTAGAGATTGCAATTTGCTTTTAAGGAAGTCCGGACATTTGTAGTTAGCCTACAAATATGCAACAAAAGTCATTATTTGATGTGTTAACATCCTACTTGGGCAGGATTCTCAGCCTCTCTATATCTCAGCACCGTGTTAGAATCCAACAGAGCTGGTGATGTGATGTTGTTTTTTATACATACATACATACATATATATATATATATATATACTTCTGAAGGTAAGAAGCCACCCACTAAGACTACCACCAACCAGCAATCTGGGTTATTCTTGACAAGGTTTTGTGAAAATAATGACCAAACCTAGCCCAGTTTCCACTGTGAAGAAATCATAACCTTGAGTTCAGTGTCTAATCCTGGAATGAAGTGTCAGCATTCCCAGAAATATTACAAATTGCCATTACCAAAGTAAATCTACTCAAACAATCTTTGTCTATGTGGGAATTCAGAAGCTGAAGCTTTGTGGCTTGCATGGCAAGGCTGTAGCTGTTAAAATGAACCGTTACTAATTGATAGGGGCTTCAAAATGAAGTTATATGGTATTTGAGATCCCGTTTTGATCTTTTTTACTTTCACATATGTGCCCTTCTGTATCCTGTGGATCTTCTATGTGGCTCGGTGGGTACATGCTCCACATGGTATTCTGCCTTTCTGATGTTTAAATACAGCACATAGGCTCTTACACATGGTGTAGGATCTGCCCTTTGATGGACATATAATCAAGCAGGAATTTGAAATATGGCCAAGACTTTGCTTTTATTTCTTGACTATTGGACATCAGTGTGAATTTAGCCTGTAGAATTTATTCTTTTATTGTACTAGATAAACTGAAATAAGTGGGAAAATCCTTTTTTTTTTAATTTATTTTTGTTTGTTTGTTTAAATTGTCTTTCTCAGTCAGTTCCATAAAGTGTAGTATAAGTTATCAGTGCTTAAACATATTTAATATTATCAATATAAGAGATGATTAGGAACTATTTTATTGTCATGAAAGAACTGATATGTGTTTCCTTTTTTCTTTTAGTCTTATTACTCAGTGCCACTATACACACATGAGCACGCTTCCTTTAACTCAATTCTGGGTACGTGTTAAAATACTTGTCCTGTAACAAAATTTCTCAAAGGCAGTTTTCTCTATTATTTGTCTGCAGATCTGTTTGTGGGCAGTTCTTCTAAATACCTATGTTAACTATTTTATTTTTATACTCTATATCATTATTCATACAGTAATGTTTTATTTATACCATTATATTGATATATACAATGTATTAAAATGCAGAAAAAGTATATTTTAATCAAGCATATCTGCACACTTTCTTTTTGTATAGTTTTCTATGCAATTGAAATTTTTCTTTACTTTTCATAGATTACTGCACACAATAATTAAAGATTTTAGAATTCATCTGTTACATCATTGCTGAGTGTAAACGTCAACAAGAATAGCATGTAACTGAAGCATTAGTGCAATTTTGTTTACTATGAAGCAAACTAACATTCAGTTATTCTGCAAGTTAAAAAAGGATATTTTCATCTTAAAGGAAAGTTGAAGCCTGAAGAACTTGTTTTGCTTATAAAATCTGACCTAAGGATTTTATATATATATACATGAAAAAGCTATTTGTTTTGCAGTATTAAAATATTATCCTACATAATAATATGGCAAAGAGAGTAAATCAAATGGATGATTTTTAACAAAAACTCTATAGAAAGAAAACATTGCATTTAGATTTCTTTTTTTTTTCCCCACTCATCAATAGTCAATTCACTTTCCCAGATCTACATGAGGTCGCTCAAATGGCCTTGGCTCCTTTTGCAATTTCTTAGCACCCAAAAGAATTTCAGAAGAACTCGTGTTCTGGCTCTAAATGTACAAGGTCAGAAGGTTCTGAGGAGAAATTTTATGGAGTTTCAGTAACACTGCAGTTCATGTTATGCTGCTTGTGACCACCAGACAAGTAATATATTGAGTCTGTTATTCAAAATCAAGAATTCTTAAAATACATCTATAAGAAATGTTATTAAAAATATATCTAAGCCTGAAATCATTTGCATAGAATGTCACAGTATCAGATTTTTTAAAAGCAGACATTAAATATCAGTGTACGCTTTACAAATGTTGTGAATGTCATACCACTACTGTCTCTTTTTTTCTCAAGTATCTGAAGATATTGCAGGGAACAATTCACAGAACTGCTGTATATCAGAGAACTGCACCATCACAGAGCATGTCCAGCATCTGACTGTTGTCATTTTGTACTCTAGAGCTGCTGGAGGTTTATGCCCAGTTTGTTTTTGATGGCCTTTGTCTAACCTCCACCGTGATCTTCAGTCCATACTCTATTTAACTCTTCTGTAAGCTATGTGGTCCATGCATTCCAAACCCATACCTGATGCAGAATTACAGCCAATACGGAACTATTTCAGAAACAGACTGGATAATTTATCATTACTGTGAAGTCAGAGTCCCTCTTGGAAGTACTCATCAAGGACAATTCAATGGCTATTAGGTCCTTTGCCACATAGAAAATGGTTTTCCTAACTTACAAAAAACAAATGACTGTAAAAATATTTCTTTCTAAATTCAAAATGTGATTTGTTATTATTTTTGAGTTTTAGAAATGTCTAGAATATCTATATATATATTGAAATAACAAAGCTCTAAAAGCTCTAATATTTTACACTCAAAAAATTCTCTCTCAGTTTTATTTATGAGGAACACATGTTAACAGGAAAAGTTAAATAATCATATTCAATCAAGCCTGATTTCTGGATAAACAGAAATTCAATGAAGTGAGATGCAGTGAAAATACTGAATATGGCTTCGTCAGTTTGTTGATAACTGAACTTATCACAGAATCATAGAATTGTCTGACTTAGAAGGGACCTTTAAAGGTCATCTAGTCCCACTCCCCTGCAGTGAACAGAGACATCTACAGCTTGATCATGTTGGTCAGAGCCTGGCCTTAAATATCTCCGAACAGGGCTTCTACAGGGCAAAATTAAAATCTTTTTAATTTATTTATTTATTTATTTATTTATTTTGCCAGTAAGTGCAAAACTGATGTAGTGTTTAAGAGATAAAAGTATCATTCTTGTTTTTTAGAAGGGTAGCACACTATATTAATTAGAGGTAATGCCACATACGTTTAACTTTAATTTTGAATAGAAAAGGTTTAAACTTCATTCTGTGTAAAAGAGAAACAAAAATGCAACCACCGAGTAGAAACCATTATTCTTAAATAACTGAAGAGCCACATAAGTTCTCATGTTTTCTTAGTTCCTTGTTTCCTTTATAAATAACTGACCAAATTGGTTAGTAGTACATGTGAGACACTAAGTCATCAAATGTCACACTAGTCAAAGGAGGACCACATATGTGTGGAAGAACCCATATTTCATAATTCTTCCTATTCTTCTGTACCATTAAGATCTTTCCAATTCACATACATGAAATTAAATATTGTTGAGTACACTAAAAAGCAACCTAAAAGATTACTAAGAATGAAGGCAAATAGTTGGATATCTCATGGAAGTTGACTGTTTTTCCCTCATTGCTAAGAAGGAAGAGGTCCCTCCTGAGTGAAACAGTGCGGCAGGGAGAACCTATCCAATATGCCATCATCCATATTGTCATCTGCAGTTCAGAACACCAAAATGTACTTTGTTCCACTTCAGTGCCATTTAGAAAGTTATTATCATACAACCTTCTTATTTGTACTGAAAGAGCACACATCAAAACACTCCCAAGTAAATTCTCATATAGTAGAACAGTATTGTTTTCAGAGTTATGAGAACGGCCATAATGTGATGAACATGCTAGCCCAAAGGTAGTGGGGGGGATGAGAATGTATTTGAATTGTGAGTGTCTTTTCACAGCCTCTGACCTAAAATAACATTCTTACTCTTTTTGTATCTACACCAAAGGCACTTTTGTGTAGGTGAATAAGGTCCATTGCTGAAAACAATCATTTCAGAAGCTTGTTTTTGTCTTACTGATGGCTAGGGTTACACTGCAGATTGAACTGTAAAATATTCCTTCAATGCTCCTTCATTTCATTGAGATGGAAAGTTTTATCCCTATCAAAGATATTCCACATGAAAAATATTCACAGATAATGCTGGATGCACAAAGAAATCTGCACATATTTTTAACTTTTGGGAGAAACCATAGAACACCAGGTAATCATGTCACACAAATTCTTAGCCCAGCAGTCAGTTTGTCTGAAGAAACAAACATGTACTAGAATATTTGCCAGGCTTTCTATACTTTGACTTCAAAAAGCACTTGCAGCAGCATGAAGGATTTTTGCGAATTCTTTTACAAAGTTAGTTAGTAGAAATAATCATTTTCACATTAAAAAAAACAAACAAAAAAACCGTGCAAACAACAACAACAACAACAAAAAAACAACAAAAATAAACAACAACAAAAAAAACCCACACATGCACACAAAAAAACCCTGCTTTGGAAGCCTTATTAAAAAATAAAAACAACAACACTTTTTATGCTGTGCCCTATCCAGCTGACACTGTCCTTTTGGAAAGCCAATGACTTGTTAGTACCCCTAGCAGGAGTGGGAACAGATGCGTCCCTGACAGGCGATGGATGGTCAGGGTCCATCTGGCCAGTGCAGCCTGGACAGAAATGATGTATACAGCTTCATCAGAGAATGACTGTCATCAATCCTGTGCCATGGATAGCGTAAATGACAGCTATGCTGCAGCTGAGGCCCAGGTGTGAGAATGAAGAGGGGCTGATTTAAGAATGCTGGGTAATCGGGAATGTATAGTCTTCTGGACTTTAATTTGTATCTTTAACCTCCTATAAATATCCCTGTATATTGGAACAGGTATGTGTTTTTTTAAAGAGTCAGATCATGAAATTAGCTTCAGGATGACAGACACTCTTTGCTCTCCTTTAGCTGCTGATTACCCCAGTTCCCAGTATACATTAACAAATGCATGCTGAGCTTTGGCCACTGTACTGTGGGCTCCACAATTTAATTATTACCTCATTGATTTTTCATGTATTTCAATTTTCTTTTCTTCAAGTCATAGTGACTGTCCTATTGGGGGCAATGTTTGTTTTCTCTTTCCAAGATTTCCTTGTGGAATTTATTTTGAATTCAAGGATTATTTTTTTAACCCATCAGGATCTCATATTTGCTTAGCCTGTCAGTTAATAGACAGGTGGATGCACAACCTCTGAAAATTAAACTGAACATTAAGGTTGATGCCAAGTATAAACAGAAAACAATAATTCAGTGTCCACTGGCAATCCTTTACTAAAGGTACCTCTGTTTTTCAAATGGTCCCTTTTAAGCATGCATCAAAGAGTATGCATAATTTGCATATATTAGCATTTTATTATTTCATAGCGCAGGGGATGTGAAAATGGACACAATTATTGTATCCTCACAGGATATTTCTTTGCTTGTATTACTATTTCATAATAAATCATTTTTTGTTATCATTGGATAATATGGACTGCTTTAAAAGCACATGATATTCTGCATGCTTCATATAAAGGTATGAATCAGTTATTTCAGCAAACAGAAGTATTTTTATTGTCATAAAAAGACATCATCCATAATCATTTTTTTTTAAGAAGCAGTTAATTGCCAAGGACTGTGTCTTGATCAAGTAAAGGTCAAATGTTGCATTCTGGAAACATGAGATGTTTGTTGACATCATACTATATACAATACATTGAGGGCATAACTTCATTATAATAGAGAAAACTAAAAGGAAGAAAAAAGAGAAAAAATGCAACAAAAAAATAACAAACTTCCAAAGTATGGCCCTCGTTTTTTGCAGACATAAAGCTTGATGTATATTTATCTTAGACTGAAACTGAAAATGAAAAAAAAGCCACAAATCCCTGCAGCTCTACCAAAAGAAGCTTTAGCAAAACATGATATGAATTGTGGATGGCATTATCATAAGGCACTGTATAGGACAGCCCTCCAAACATCCCCACTCCAAGCACAAAACTCAGTTAATATGTAGCGTACACAGCAGAGAGGCCTTAACAGAAACTTTACAAAGAAGGCTACAGCAGGCCAAATTAATTGCAGGTTACAAGGAATGTGATCAATTTTTATACCTGAGTACTGCCTTTTGATGGTACTTCTTTGAGTTCCTGGAACAGAAGTGGAATATAAGGGCGGTAGAGGAAAGAGATTTTTCCACATTCTTTTCCACCCAAACAGCTAGATGAAGTCATCTTGGCTTTGAGTTATACAAATACCAGCATTTGAATATGTCTGTACCACTGTGTGTAAGATCATAGGAGTACAAACGTGAGCTTGTGTATATGTCTGAATAGCCATATTTTGAAAATGGTTCTGCTGGAGAGGAGAGGGAAAAGAAAAAGGTCTACTCTGAATAAAAGAATTTGAAAATTCCTTGAGAACCAATTCTTCTTTTGGACAACGTGTAACTTCTCAGCCTTGAGGCAGAAAACGTAATTGGTAAAAAGTCATCATCATCCAAATAAGCAGATGAAGAGCTGTCATTTGGATTTCCCTGAAGAAAACTTATTTACACCAGAAGTTCCATGCAGAAACTATATATATATATATATATATATATATATAGCAGAATTTTTGTTTTTATAAGAACAGTAATGTAACAAAAAATCACCAATAAGTCCATACAAAGACTACATTATAGGTTTCTGTAAAAGTGAGATGAATTGTACCTATTGTACCCTCACTGTCTTCTGGCATTAACTGGCTTAGTTAGAGACTTTCAAAAAGCACGTGTGGAATTTAGAGTTGATGATTTCTAGAAAGTCTTTGCAATTTGTGCTCTGAAATTCCTGAGCACTTGAAAAAATTCTCCCTTTTAATATTTTATAGGGCTGCATTTTAACCTTTAGAATCTGAATAGAGCCCCCATCTGTTTAGGCTTACTTGTTACCACCAGTAGTGCAGGTCAGCACTGATCAGATCAATACACTCACAGGAGAAGATGGAAGTGGAAGAGGGCCATGGAGCTCTGAGCATTTACCCCAATGAATCACAATTACAAGAACACCTGTGCTAACAAACTGTGCCCTGATCTGCTGGGAAAACATGTACGGTGCTCAGTAGCCCCCAGAATTTCTCATTTATTATCTCTAGTGGGTTGGCCTGCAGTTGAATATAGTGCACTCAAGACCTCTTAGGATGACTAGGTGGGTTTCCATAGGGTTTTTTGCTCCTTCTCTAACATTTTTATTTTACCATTATCTTCAAAGTGCTATAGGATGCTTTTAATTCTTATGTTATCTGTTTCACTACCATCTGAGAAAAGTTATATGTGAAGAACATTTACATAAGGAGCAATGTACGCTTATGGATGTGCTGCTAATAAGCTGTGTCTTTATATCATATGATAGAGAAAAGATAAAATAGAATGCTCTACGGTAATGAGAGTACAAAAATTAGGAAAAATAAGCATATAATACTTGAAAATAGCTCCCTTGCACACCATTACAATACTATCTGTTATTATAGGTATTGAACAGCTTTATTATTTCTGTATCATTATTGTAAATTATCCACACATGGTGTAAGGCAAGCTGGCACTATAATGAGGAAATTCCACTGTGTGAAGGGTGGACTATCAGGAAATAGGAATTAGAATCTTCACTGCCTTTAAAAACCACTCTCTACAGGCAAGGATATATTAGTGAATCTCAAGTTTCCTCAATTTTGTGTTACCATAACATTGCTGTACAACATCTGTGACACATTTTGTCATAAATGTCAGGAAACTAATAAATTCATCACTGAACAATGAAACTGTATGATCACAGAGAAGGCAGAATGCTTCCATACTCTCACCATGAAATTTGGTAGATAATATTGATAGTATGCAACAGGCACAGCTATATGTCTTACATATTTTACATATATTTCACAGTGAAAAAAAATCATTAGAGTAGGAGACCATGTTTATGCATCAGAGAGGAAGGTGCCTGTCCAGCAAGATGACCTCTTTTGGCTTCAAAAGTCACTTGGCTTTTACCATACTGAGAAATGGTGAGTTGGAGATTAGGACAGATGAAGACCTGGATTTGGTCTCCTTTTCTGTCTGGAAATCTTGCCTAGGTAAAATCTGAGACTTAGAACATATGTTCAGGATGCCTGTCTGTATGCCCTTCAGCCTTGTTAAAAGAGCAGCTGCTTTACTCCTGACTAGGCTGTGGCACATCTGAAAATCCCAGGTACATATGCTGTGAATAAACCATTATGGTGAAATACAAATCCAGTGACCTGACACTTGGAAGAAACACCACAGAAACTAGCTTGAGCTGTGCTCCTGACATGTCAAACAACTTCTCTGTGTTGAGGAAATCCACAATTTACTGCATTTGCATTCAAAGAGCAGGCATATTCAGGATAACTAAAGCATCCAAGTAAGGTAATCTGTGGGATATCTGGGGACATTTCAGTCTCCACATTCAGTTACTAATTGCACATTTCTTTATATAGCGCATAAGGAATAGCCATTACCACTACAATCCGATGCCTAAAAGTCAGGAGAAAGGTAAAGGAGGAAGATGGAAAAGAAGGTGATAGGAAGGAAGGAATGTTGCAACAGCTGGAGAAATTCCATCTTCTGTGGAGATCATATGTGAGAACGTGCTTTGGGGGAAAGAATCAGCTCAGCAAGATAACATCATTTTCTCTAACATAATTCTCACTGCTACATTTCTATTTCTCTAGATTCAAATTTGGATTTGATCACAACCAAAAAGATATTCAGCTGAGTTACTTTTTTCTTCGATTTCTCTGTAAAAAAGTCAATGAAGAATATTGGACTCATGAAATATTTCTTCAGTTGAGGAAAAAAACCAAAAAAAAAACCCCAAACAACAACAAAAAAAAAAGTGAAAAACTCCAAACCCAAAGCTTTCTCTAATTCTGAACCATCTATTTCTCCTACTCCTCCTATACCTACTTTTTTGTCACTATTGTGTTTTCAATTAGGCTACCATCTTCAAATTTCCTCAAATCAGACCACACTTAGTATATTTCCTTACACAAATCCTGTCAGATCTTTCCAGGCAAAATAACACATGGTACTGAGCAAACAAATTAAGAGGAGGATGAGTTCACAAACACAGCATAAACTTCTTGTCATTTACAATGCCTTTTCAGTTATCACACCAGCCTGTGAATCAGTGTAAGACAAAACAAAAAAAGGACAAACAAAAGTGAAGGTCTGCCTTTCTTATGAGGATCAGTTTGAATTTTGTTGGCAAATTAAGAAGGGAATACCTAATCAGAGATATTAGTCAATTAAACCAACTTTCCTCTGACAATACTTGTGTACTCAAGACTTCATATAGTCCTATTGAGCCTTAAAACTCCTTTGAAGCATTTTTCTATTCAGGTTTTGGGACTTGCTTGATTGGAAACCACTAAGCATGCTTAACTGTGCCACATATTTTTCCTTCTGATTAAAATGCAGGCTGGCATAAGCAGAGACTGATGGCCTCTGAGTTTATAGATTGACCAGGGCACCTGCCGTGCAAGCATCTTTGTGCTGCCCATCACTGAATTTCATTCTGACCTTGAAGCATCACACTTGATAAAGCTGAAAGTTAGTTCCTTTTCTATTTCCAGACCGTTTTTCAGTATCCCTTAACAGACTGTCAATTATATTCTGTCACAATGGTTCTTGCTTCTTGTAGGTTTTAGCTCTCAAAATGATTGCAAAGTTGATATTTACTCACAGACTTTTGCAGTCATTCTGCATCTTGCTGATTTTATGTATTTTTAAATAAATTATAAGAATGCATTCATTACAGCTTGAGTCTTGAGAAATTTGCTGGACACCTGAGACTGTAGTTAGATATACTGGTACCTGCCAAGGCTTTTAAAATAGAAGTCTTTTCAACTTAGTTTGTAAGCAACAATTGGAAATGAAATTTATTCACAAAAGCAGAGCACATTCTGAACTGTCTCTTCTGACACTACAGGTAGAGATACAGTTCGCAGTGAATGCCAGCACTTCTCAGTACAAAGCTTACAAGTTCAGTGCCAGTGTAGAGCAAAATGAATACAGGAAATGGAAAAATAATGTTCCTGTGTTTGTGAAATTTCAAATCATTGTACTTTTTTTGTCTGCAGTCAGAGTAATTTAAGTAGACTTACTTTATACTAAGGATAATCATATTTTTACAGCACAGAGGATTGGAAGAAGTAAGTTTTTAGTAACAGACTATCCCAAAATCATTATAACACTAAGAACATAAACACTTAGGTATTTGGTTTTAATAATAATAAATTTAATTCCACATACAAAAATCTTATCAGAGCACAGATAAAATAAACTTAATGCCATTTCTAGAATTAGAACTCTAAATTGTTTTTTTGGCCTCTGAAACTTATGCAAAACCAATGAGCACTTCACTGTCTGAGTAATGCTCATGACGTTGCATCAGTGCACCGACAGCTTCCTGGAATGGCTTATACATAAAATATAGCAATAGCTTTAGCTACAAAACACACCAAACATCTGAAGACAAGCCATCAAAAGCAAGGAAATTTTGATTTCTATCTGAGGCCTGTGACATTTACAGGCTGTACAGGAATACATGGGATGTTATACAGCATTGCGCATCATTATTGTGGAAGTCATTGTTTCCCTCATTAGTGCTCTAGATCTGTACATTACTTCCATTGCAGGTCATGACCTTCATGCTGACAGTCCATCCTTAACTCACCCTTTTGTGCCTAGGTATTGTAGCAAATTTGCTACAGTACGTGACATCTCACACTTGAATTTTCTGCAATATTTGAAGACATGTATCCCATTCAAATGCACTACTTACCAACTCAGAGGTCTTCGGGAAACCATTAAGAAGATATGGGACACATATCTAAAGTCAAATTAGATATAATTTCATTTGTAAGTGTTGTATTTTATTATAATATTTAAGCTGTATGTCTCTGTAGAGCTTTTAATTTTATGTGATAGAATAAAGTATAAATGAAACACTTTGCAGCATAGTCAAAAGAACCCCAATATGTTTTTAAAGTACATTAACATTTTGCAGACAAATAAAGGTATCAGCTCACCAGGTACATGCAAAATAGAAACCGCTTCTGTGCTCAACATCCTATTTTCTCTTCATATTGCTTACAAGCATAATTTAATATGCTGCTAACATGTTAGCCTTTCATTTTTAATGCAATCAAAGATAAATGACTGAAACTTAGCAGAGATTCTGGACAACTCCTGAACAACTGTGATTGACACAGTATAGTCCTGTAATGGAGCAGTTCGTATGCGGACATTGACATGCCAGAGCTATTATGATAGATCATATCAATTTGTAATTTTGCTTCATAAATATGTAGTCTTATTGACACAGTATTTCCTTTGCTACAGTGCCAGTGTATAGGGTTGGTCTTTGTGCTGAGGACTTTGAAGCATAACCTGAAAGGATATGATCTATGGAGAAAAATAATATCCATGTTATAATTAGTCACCTTCTGTTTCAGTACCAGGAAATCACTGTGAAATCCAGGCAAAGAACTGAGTTGGTGATTCTCTGTCTGGGAGTTTCTTTAATATTTATTTAGATTTGCTGTCTACCTTCCTTATATCCTCAACATAAAATTGCTCAGAATTTGGCAAAGTATGAAAAATTGCTTGGTTAAGTCATTAAGAAAGAAAGAAAGCAAAAAACAGTTAGGTTTTATGGTCATAAAGAAAGAACTGGATGCAACATTTTGCAACATTTTCCTTTGTTATTTCAAAGGAATTCTCTGTGGACTTGTTTTAACAAATTAAATTTTAAGGTTTTGCTTGAAATTTGCAAAAAAAACTTCACTAATAATTTAACTCCACTGATATGAGAGCCCTTGGAAATGAAGGCAGCACCAGAAAACCATGCAAATACAGCTATTAAAGTCAGCCCTAATACAGCTTCAAGAGCATCCCATCTCTATTACCGATCTATCAACTTAGGGATTTGATCCAAAACACAGATTTCTGACTGTTCCAAATTTGCAGATGTGTGTAAAAGATGATTGTTGTTTAGTGAGTCCCAATTCTCTTGGATGCTACCATGACCACAGACTCACAGGATCACAGGGTTTGGAAGGGACTTCTGGAGATCACTGAGTCCAACCCCCCTGCTATAGAACGTTCTCTAAAGGAGGTTGCATAGGAAAGCATCCAGGTTGGGCTTTGAATTTCTCCACAGAAGGAGACTCCACAAACTGTTCCAGTGCCCGGTCACCCACATTCAGACAGAACTTCTTATGCTACAGTTTGTGCCCACTGTCCATTGTTCTGTCACTGGGCACCACTCAAAAGAGTGTAGCCCCATTCCCTTGACGTTCATACTTCAGATATTTATAAGCAGTGATGTGATCCCTTCTCAGTCTTCTCCGTGCTGAACAGTGCCAGGTCTCTCAGCTTTTCTTCATAAGGGAGATGCACCAGGTTCCTAACTATCTTTGTAGATCTCTGCTGGCCTCTCTCTAGAATTTCCCTGTCTTTCTTGATCTGAAGAGCACAGAACTGGACACAGTACTCCAGATGTGGCTTCTCCAGGATGGAGCTGAGAGGGTGGAATACCTTCTGGCCATGATCAGTTTTAATGCATCCTAGGATACCATTGGCCTTCTTGGCCACAAGGGCACACAGTGAATGACACAGTTCACCTTAAGTGCCCAACAACATTCCTATCATTTAGTTTCACACCTTAGCTTTAATTTCCATTCTCGCTCTTGTACTTACTATCAGGTCAATATGGGGAGGAGAGGATGCTCAGTGGATATGAGTCACTTGGCTGATCTCAAAATACAGTGAGCTGATTCACACCAACTGACAGCCTGCATGCTTTAGTTTTGCTTTCATGATTAAGAGTTGTTTTTTTTTTTAATTGTGACAGGAAGTATCTTTTGAAAATAACCTAAATCACTGATATGAATAATAGGATAAACAGAGACTATAGTGACATACATAGTTTTTAAAATGAAATATATTGTGTGGGCTGAGAACTTTATATTGACTTCTGATGCTAAGAAAATGTTTATAATGGAGTGATAAATCCCTAAAAAAGGGGGTTTGTAAAGGAAACACGAATATACCTTTATCTATAATGGCACGGCTGGGGGCTACTATAATAATCCTTTTGCTTTCATGCAGCCATCTGGAAGCCTATTAAAACTAGTATCTAAAACAGACTCCCAAGTGTGTTGAGTTTGCCAGTTCCCACTAAGTCACTAAAATAGGGGAGTTTGCCCTGCTATAGGGTGAAGTGTCCTCTTCAGAGAGAAGGCAGCTTGAACTCTAACCTTTTGCACTGTGAATATGTTGTGTACAGGCTGATTTTGATACATACACTTTAATTGTGCAAAAAAGCTAGCCCTAGGTATGTTGTGCACCTCTGGGGTTGTATGACAAGATGGAAGAGGCTAGGCAAAGTGAGAATGGAAACACTGCGAATTTAACGAAGTATTGGATTTCAGATGAGGAATATGCTATTCCGATTTGTACAGAAAGCAGCAATAAAATACTGACAGTTTTGACAAAGTCTATATTCTATATTCCTTGCTCAAACATAAACACAAATGCATATTATGTATATATTATATATACATATATACAGCACTGCAAATCGTTCTCCAAAAGGTAATGAATTTTTGAATATGCAAATTATTTTACAGCATAGTTTGGGCTCTTTGGTTTTTATGCAATTAGGATTAGGTTAGTATGAATGCACTCAATAAAATGTTTCAGTCAGTGGAGACTGGGTATCATTTGACGAAAATAAAGTCTTTTGCATACACTCATTACTGATGTTGTTCAGTAATGTGGCTTCATTCTATTATACCTGATACATCAAAAAAAAATTAAGTTGCTATCTAAAATTGCACTAGAACTCAGATGTAGGACCAAATAGGTTGCATTAATTGCTTTACTGCTTCACTGCAAAGCCACTCTTAAAACATAATTCCTTAATGAAGTCCGTTAATTTGTTCATGGCGGTACACAAGCTGTTCAAAATGACACAGAATTGCACTCTGTTTTCTAACCCCTGCAGTTTCTTCTGTTAGTCACTCTGTCTTGTGTTGTTATCCCATGGATAGTAATTATTTTATAGTGGCTGTAATTAGGAGAGAATTAGGCTTGGTAAACAAAACCTGCCTTCTCCTGTTAATAGCTAAGGATAATAAATTTGGCTCTGACATTCACTATATTTGGACAAGGCTTGGCCCACTTCCAGTTTTCCCAATAAGAACTTTATTATATAATTATGCCTTGGAGGGGTTCATATTACAAGGTAATTTTTTTTTTGTAATTTTTTTTTTCTTTTTTTTTTTTCTTTTTTTTTTTGGTTAAGACACATATTGTATGGCTTCCAGCCAGTAAATGATATACTATAATATATGCCTCCAATAAATGTTTTAAACCAAGTCTGTCTAAGCAATATCCTGCTGGAGCTGTACACTGCAGTTCAGCAGACATATTTACATGAGTTTTTCTTAATGCAAATTATTATCTTTTGCTCACATTGTCCAATACTATAACAAGGGTTTAAAAAGAATTCTAGGATTATTTTTATCGGTAAATGACATGCTTAGATCCTTAACTTATCACGGTAGTTTTAAAGAGAGTTTTCATACTTTTTATTCATTGAATAAAGTCACAGTTTTGTTGACATGCACAGATGTGAAGCAAGTATCTTATTTTCTATTTTCAGCATGAATTAAAAAACAACCTTTTGTTCCATCTTTCAGCCCACACACTAATGCATCATCTCCCACCCTCCCCTTTATTTTATCCTGTACCTTTTATGTAAAACACAATTTAAATTAACACACAATAGCACAAAATGCTTTTCAAAGGAAGTCAATCACAAGCTAAATAGAAAAGGAAGGGCTTAAGGGGAAATTTATGAAGTGAGTGAGTGGTTCAGAAGAGAGGAAGACAGAGTTTTAGTTGCAAGGAGGTACAGAGATTGGATCTAGACTGGGAAAAGGGAGCAAGTGATTATATCCTGAAAAAAAAAAAAAAAAAAAAAAAAAAAGAAGTAGTAAAAAAAGACAACCAAATAAAATAAATGTAATATTTTTAACTGCTTCTCCTGCTGCTGAGTTATCGCTGCTATCAAAATATATGTAAATAATGCATCAAAACTGGATTTGCTGATTTTTCTAAGAGCTGTGTAGGTAAGGAGAATTTGTTTTACATGCTTATAGACATAAACCAATTCCAAAGAGACTAAAAATTGATGGAACAAGAACACAATCTAAAAGTCATGTTTCCAGGCCAACTTCCATGGCCTCTAAACAACACCTGGAACCTTTTGAGTTCTATTTTCCTGAACGCTATTTCAGGTTAGAGCTGGAACTCCTCAATTATAAAAACAACCAGAGGAAAGATTGACCAACAAATGCATTTGATGTAAAAATAACATGTCTTTTAAAATCTTTTCTTCATTCCTATGAGAGTCCTTTTTTTCAGAAGACACTCAGTTCAGTATTGATAGCTTAGAATGCAATCCCCCAAGTAAGATGAGTCAAAAAG
The DNA here is from genome assembly GCF_054131305.1 of Coturnix japonica. Taxonomy (NCBI): domain Eukaryota; kingdom Metazoa; phylum Chordata; class Aves; order Galliformes; family Phasianidae; genus Coturnix; species Coturnix japonica. The sequence goes on along the minus strand of NC_140669.1, from coordinate 7,254,379 downwards.
ATTAGGAGAAGGGAAGTGGGTTACAAGTCAAGACAATGTTATCTACAAAAGCATGCCAAAGCATTCCTGCATAGGAAATACCTATATGTTAGCCTTAGGAATACTCTGATCACATAGAAAATAAGTGTTATTTTGGTGCAGAATTTTCAAATACCAAAACGTAGATTATAATACCTCAGACACATACTTTAGATTTCTAGGCAGGGCTCAGCACTAACAAATAAGATCTTGAGCTGAATTTATCTGCACTAGAGACACATAGTAGATTCATTTGGCCCTTGCAAGACATTTAAAAAACAAAATGAAAGGGACTGTGTACATCAACATCATTAGAAATAGAAACAGGTCATTAATGTTTCTTAATGTTGTACTGCCCATGACAATGAAATTTTTCACATTCTCTCTCAAAAAACCCTATTTTAATTATTGGAGCTAAAAAGTAACACCACTAGCTGTGACTAACAAATGGAAATACCTTAGAGGGCATACACTCCATATTTCTCTAGAAATTATCTAGTTATTTAACTGTTGCCTATTATTTCTTTAAACCTTCTAAATTATCCTTCTTCAACTCATATCACTTCCCAGAACTGCCTAGAAGAGCCCACAGATTTGTCATAGTCCATGAGAGAGCACCACTTTTACTGACTTATGTAGAAATGACAGGGGAGGCAGGAAATTAAAGAAAAGCTCAATTTCAGGAGCTTTTTCAGCAGAAGGATATAGACTAACAATGATTTCCCAGTGTAAGCCTGTAGGTATGTGCTATTACCAAAGCAGACCAGTATCAGCTTTATCTGAGATGTAGACTATCATTCGCTGAAGGTTAATTAGCAAATAAGCTTTTTCTGCTTCTTTCCTCTTTCTTTGTGCCAGTGTTTTTTCCTTTTTTTTCTCACAAGGATTGCAGAGGAAGAAAAGGAAAATAAAGGTAAAATACCATGAAAGCTACTCAAGCCATGTCCTCACTGTTTCTGAGATGCAAAAAGAGACACAAAACCATGAGTGACTGGTGTGTATATATAGTAGCATTGCCTGAGAATGTCTTTTGCCATCACATCTCAAGCTACCATGATCTCAGTGTCTGGGAGACGTTATGTAGTTCATAATTTAAAAATATCACTTCAGAAGGAGGGGAGCAGACATAATTCTGTCCTATATTCAAAGCCCAGGTACCTGAAAACACTAAGGACCAATAAATGTGCATGTTGCCCTATGATGCACAAGGTGATCAGAGTCAGACTTTGATATATGACCAGTGGTTGCATGCTCTTGCACCAAAGAACCCATACCTGCAATCTCTAGGAAGTGTCATGATTACCCTCTAAATGTTTCATGTAAATTTGGACAAAAATAAGGTGACAATATATCTTATCGCTTCAGAAGAAAAATTAATCATGTCTTAATAAACTGAAAATAATAGGTCTATAAATTATAAGCATAAAAGCAGATTATAAGGATGAACTAGCCTACTTCCGCTCCCCTTCCTACACTACTATATAGTCTCGCTAGAACTCCAGTGGTGCTACAAGGTAGGAAGTGTTTAAATCATCCTGTTTTAACTTCCAGTAAGAGAACCTACTGAATTCCTACCTCAGGATAGGACAACTGGCCTAGGATAGATCTGGGCGGATATCGCCAGAGCAGGTGCTTAAAATCTTTTTCTGGATCTTTCACCAAAGAGCTTCAAATTTAGTCTAAATTACTTACAAAACCAAAATATATGCTGGCTGTACACAGCCTGTGTACAAGTGGAATACCGACATTTTGCACACCTACTTTATGCATAAATGAGGAGAATTCTGGTAGATCCAAGAATTGAGTATGCTTTGTTTCAAACACGGCTTTGGAGTTCTTTTCTTTTTTTTTTTTTTTTTTTTTTTAAAAAAAATAGGCAGAGGAAAGAGAAGGGCATAGAGAACAGCAGGGGACCAAAGCTCTTTTTATCATTATTCTAAAATGAGACAAAATGAAGTGACCGCCATGAAGAATATCAGACATTAAATTGCATCCCTGTGTTCAAATCAGAAGTCTAAACTTTGTTTTAGACAATGGTTTACACAGAGAAATTGTTTGTTAGAAAGAAGAAATACTGGAAAAGGTGATAGTGAAACCTGATAGTATTCTTGTGAGAAATATTAGGGGAAAAGAGACCAGAGGTTTTATTTCAAATATATATATATATATATATATATATATATATATATATATATATATATATATAATATCTACACTTGTTCATTCTGTATTATTAGACTGTCCTCTTATGATCAGGACAACAATACACAAAGCCCATAGTGTATATGTACTTTTTGGGGTTTGCAAGAGAGGGCATATGAGCTTTCTAGAAACTATGAAAGCTCCATGCACTGGTGAGGAAAGGTCTAAATAACATCAGCTGTAATTCTTTCAGCGACCACAAAAGGCTTTCAGGCAACTGGCTTGGTAATATATCTTTGGCTGAATGTCTGATGAAGATGGTCATTTGTAAATGTGCAAAATCTCTCCAGCCTCACTCTGGTCAGGTTACATTTAAAATAATTGCTTCTACTCCTGACCTATCTATCTGTAAACACATCAGACTGTCAGCTTGCTTTACTTGCAATGCCCAATAGGCATGAGGACAACACTATACCCTAACAAAGGCCTAACTTACCAGCTTTTGGCAAGTCTGCGTGATACCAGACGTGAACATTGGTCTTGATGCTGATCATGCATAGCTTGCAGGTGTAAGAAATGTGAGAGAATGTGATTCTTTTCATGCTCAGTAAGATTAGTGTGCCAAAACCGCAAATGGAGTAAACGATTTCTGACTTGTTTAAGACTGGTCAGTGTCTTAACCAATATCATCAAATCTGTGATTTACTACTACAGCTAGCTAACAGAGATTCCCCTTTAGATCAAACAAAAGATCACTGGGATTTAGGAAAAAAAAAAGACAAAGGAGAAACCAAGCTTTACAGATAGACTCAACATATTTTGGTAAAACCAGAATAATTTTGCAATAATAATCACATACTGGTCCCTTTTGCCTTGAAAAAACATTTCTACACATTTTATTGCAGAAAAAGTACACAGTTTTCAAGAAAAATAAATTTCTTGGAGAAATAGCAATATCATCGCAACTCCAGCAGAAGCATGAATTAAATCAATGCTTTCTTTTCAAGCTTCCTACTGATGTCATTGCCTGCACCAAAATGGCAAAATAGCTGGAAATTTGGGTCAGAAGTTTGGCTGTCTTAGATTCATATTTTACATCTTTATGGAGAACAGCAATATTTAGGACCACAGCTCTTTGAATCTTACATGGCAAGTCAGTATTCAAGTTCCACAACTACTTGGGAGAAATCAGAAAAATAACAGAAAAGTAGAGATTATACACACACTAAATGTGATGGTTCCTAAGGATAGAAATGTTAATACAGGGGGGAAAAATAGAAAAAAAGAAAAAGGATTGTGTGACTGCTGGTTTCCATCCACATCCCAGACTGGTACTGAGGGGATGTTTTTTGCTTAGCCATTTCTGTCTCTCTGCAAAGGTGAGCAAGATGCTGTTAATAACTAAGACTTCCCTGATGGTAGCAAGTCTAATTACAAGGAAGGGGAAAAAAATACAAAAAAAAAGAAAAGAAAAAACAAAACAAAAAAAAAAAGCAAACAACACAACAAGATGGGAGAATGAAAGAGAAGGTTTATGGTTTTTTTCCCCTGGATGTCAGTTCATTACTAGCCTGACACTATAACTTCAAGGGTCATTACTCTACAGTCACTAAAATACCAAAACAAGAGAAAAGCTGTGCACAAGCAAAGGCAAAGGCAAAAAACCCTACACTGTTAGATTCTCAAAAGAATTTTTACATAAAAGAGGGCTCTTCTAAGTCATACGCTGCTAACTGATTTCCCTGTTAATGAAAGAGAAAGCACGTTAAACAAAGGAATGACTCATATAAAAGAAACTGGAGCATAAGACAAGGTATAATATTTCATTTTTTAAAGTTTTACTCGTTTTTCTAGAAAAAAAAAGAAGTGGGAGGATTATGACAGACAACTTCCTACCCTATTTCAGAACATACAAGTGTAGCTTTAGCATGGTTTCTAACATTGCCTGCATAAAGTTGACTACCTACATATTTACAGTGACGCACTGTGCATATGGTTCAGGTCATCTGTGATACTCAAATATAGCTTTTGTTGTGTGTGTGTGTGTGTGTGTTTGAGATATCTGTAACACTTAGCGTGATTGAGATATATATTTGGGGTTTCCCTCTGTTAGCTATGCACCTCATCAGATGGGCAAGTCTTATGCAGATGTTGGTATTCCCACATAGTTATAGAATGTCCCGGGCTTTCTGCAAGATATTCTCACAAATATCAAATAAGCACATTAAATTTCTTATGTAGCCATATTTGAAATCAAGCCATTAGTATTCTAAAATTCCAGAGAAAACACGAGTATGTTTCAGATTTAAAAAAAAAATAAAAAAATAAAAAATTAAAAAGGAATGATTGGACAATCTAATTATTTAAGTAGACATTTGTCTGAAAACACTGCATATAGTGGAAATTACCAGGTAACTTCAACAGGAGCAGAAAGCATTTTGATCACCTATGGGTAAAAGTGCTTTAAGCTCATCCCAAAGAGAAGGAGAAAGTATGAGAGCTGGTTGCAAAACACACCTATGAACCACTGCTATAGCATACCATCTCACAGCATTGCATGTGCACAAGGTTTATCTGCTCTGATCCACTACCCCTTCACGAATGGCTACAGAAACTTGAGGTAAAATTCAAAGTCCATCTTTGGCACTGATCCTGTAAGCTCAGACAGCAAAGCAAAACCCTTCAAATATATATGTCAACTGATTCTGCAGTGCCATGTGTAGTGAGATGATTCATTCCACAACCAAGTGGTTCTTTGCTCCAGGCCAGGAACCTGCCTAGATGCCTTTCTCCTGACCTTGAGAAGCAGCTCGTACAGAAATCTCTTTGAATAGATAGAGCCAATTTCATTTTATGCTTTGGAAAGACGTATTCAGATACAAGACTTCCTGGTAACTTTAATCCTTTCCAGAGAACAAAGTACAAGATAAAATGGAACTGAGGGCTTGAGCCAAAATCCTCTGAAATCAATTAGATTCTTTTCATTGATTTCAATGAGTTGTGGATAAGACCACCACATCCTCAAGGCAGCAACAAGACACTTCCTAGAGAAGGCAGGGGTCCTCAGTTTCACCATTTATTCAGTTTGATCTTTTACTCTTTAATGAATCTCTTCATCCTGTTCTTATTCTCTGCTCTCAGCCGGGCAGGCATTAGGGAGTGCATTCAAGAGACAGTAGAGGATCACCAGCATCTATCATTCAGAAGAGGCGCACAACTGAGGCCACTCAGGACCATTAAGGATCCCATGGTATTTTTGTGGGAGCAAAAACAATGCCAGAGTCTTGGCCAAATTCCAACCTCTTTAATTACATTCTGTCCATCTATATTCCCTCCTTAGTTTCAGCTGGAAAAAAAATTGGCACCATTTTCTACTATCTTCTTAATCTTTCAATGTAGAATTAATTATAACAGAAAGACCACAAGCATAAAACAGTGGCTCTTACTGTTGTAACATTATTGCTGTCTATGAAGAACAGAAAATACACCCTCCTTCTCACCATAAAGGGATACATGATTGGCACAGCAAAATTAATCATATAACTATTTTCCATTTTGATGTGAAAAGCCAAAACGTGCCTAAATGAAACAACCAAAGAAACAAAACAAAAACCAATCAAACAAAAGAAAAATTGCAGTAGTATTAAGTAGCATTAAGGCTGACTGTAACATTTGCAAACTGTAACAAACAGCTTCCATACATCTCACACTTTAGACAAGGACTCTATAACGGCTACACATCAGGAGCTTCCTAGAGACCCTGACTGCTGGAGCTGCATGTGAGCCCTTTGGACCTGAAGATGGGTCTGGCAGGTGTGCAGCCACCTCTGCCCAGCAGTTTAGCAGTTGATAAGACTAAAAAGACAACAATTATTTGGCAGTTTCCCCAACCAAAATAATGTATCACTCAGCACAAACCTTCCAAAGGAAACAAAAATAACTGACGGAGGTTTCTGTTTATAGACACATTTTGACAGCTGTGTCTCTGTGTAGTATAGAGAAAGGGGTTCAAGAATGATAGCTCACAATTCACTCTTCTAGCAGATGTGACTGTGATTAAAAAGGTTGTTGTTGGCAATAAGTAAAATAAAAAGCACTCCAGGGGGCTTAGAAAGCAAATCCATTAATTTCATTAGCATTGGGTTCCCATCTCAGTATTTTTCTGTAGAAATTATTTTGTCATGTGAAGACCATATTAGATCAAGACACTCATGGAACTTCAATCAAAGCCATGGACTGGAGAGTTACTAAGTGATCATACATGACAGAAGATTTTATTTTTATTTTATTATTTTTTCTTGAGAGTTAAGAGAACTGAAATGAGAGGAGAACTAGGGAGGATCTTGTAATAAATTCAGCTGACCAAAGAGCTCATATTGTTTAGTTGAGCTCTGGACAGTCTTTATATAATCTGGTCTCTGTTCGTCTCTTCAGCAGAAGTGGCTTTTGCTGAGACATAAAACAGTGAAAACCTGATACCTAGAAAGAAACAATTCAGCAGTGACAGAGAATAGACTAGATTACTTCAGAAACTTTTTCACTTGGTCTTCATGATAATTCAGGGTGAAAAGCACTTTGAAAAGTAAGATACTGTATACCACTAGATTTCTTTTCACACTGAGATAGCATTACTGCTTCCATACCAAATCTCTGCTATTCAAATCACCTGAAAATTCAACCATCCCAGAAGACTTCATATTTGCAGCTTTTCTCATCCAGCATTGACAAAGCTCCTGTCTTACTCCGGAATTCTAACATAATATGGAATTTTAACACATTACCCTTGATGATATGTGTTGTATGTTGTGTACTCACTGCACATCATGTACATGATGTCTCTTAATGAGCTGCACACTGTAACATGCATATTTCTCTTTAATGTGCTTTTCTCTATGTTCCAGCTTTGGAATAAATATGCACAAATGATGACTGAAGAATTCACTAACAGAAAAAACATGAATAATTTCGTCCTACGGGTTTGGTTTTTTTTTATGTTGGTTGTTGGTATAGATTTGTTGTTGGTTTTTGTTGTTGTTTGCTTCTTTGTTTTGCTTGTTTTGTTTCCTTTTCAAAGCAGCAGCCAGTGATTTCCACACAAGACATACTAGAAGCTTTGTGTTCAATTCACAACTTAATTCAGTGAACTGAAGAGGTGGTAACTGTCATCAGGCAGCTCTCAGTGCTGTATATATGGCATACAGAAAATGATTTTAAATAATATAGGAGGGCATTCTCTTCACTAACATAGATTATTTATTTATTTATTTATTTAAAAGTCTAGAATATCCTTTTAGTTATCTTGTTATGTTTTTTAAAGACTACACTTATTCGAGTTTCCAGGCTTTGCAAATACGACTAACATTACTATTGTACTTGCGACAAGAACATTCTTCTGGTGCATGTGAGAAAATCATTTAATCTCCCTCACAGTACATTTAATTACTTTTACCTGTTATCCATGAAAGATGTACAAGCAGTACAAGCTGAAATTCTGTTCAGAGATTCCAGTAAAATGCTTTATTACACAAGTCACTGTTGAATGTGTGACTTCAACAAACAGATAAACACACTTCTTAGTCTAATCTATAACAATTCTCTCAATTCTGTAACAAAAAAGATCAAATAACGTTCAGGCAGATGAGTGACCTTTCACTACAGGTGCTACTAAGCACTGGGACATACCTGGTGCCCTCTTGCACCCTAGTACTGTTTTTTTTCACCAACCAATTAACTTTAATAATTTGCATTGAGTCTGAAAAGCTGTTTGAATTATTAAAAAAAAATAAAAATATTCTCTACAAGAGAAGTCTCAAAATTCAGCATATCCTGTCCTGTAGATTCAAATTAAAGAGCTTATAACAGTGACCTCTTCAAGGCTTACCCAAACAAAAAGAAGTCTCTACCTCTCCGATCTATTTAGCAGGTTACAGAGAGAGAAAATAAATCTAGCAGTTTAATCTAATTTATGAATCTACATGATTATGAATAATTGAATGAAGCTAAAAGGAGAAAATTCCACATGAATGAAAGAGTGCAGATCAATTCCCAAGTAAAGCAGTACACACCCGATGTCTTACCACAAATTAAATCTGACTGGAAAACCTCTAAAAAAATCACTCTTCTGGCAAGATAGAGAGGTGATGATCTAGCATCTCCTATGAGCTTAAGATTAATTGTCCAAAAAGCCCTTTACATATTAATAACTTTCTCTTTTTGAATCCTCTTGAAATGTGCTTGGCTATTGAAACCAGAGATGCTTTCAATCCTGTAATAATAATAATAATAAAAGTGTTCATCACCAATGAAAGTATATTTCATAATTAAAAAGCCAGCCTTAGCCTCATTTTTGGTTTGGGGGTCAGGATGGATGACACAAGTGGCCATTTCTGGCTGGACTACCTACAAATACGTAATTGGATTGTAAATTATTTTTGCTATATAAATAGCTCCTGATGATATCACAATTTGTAAATAGTGCAGTTTGTTTTCCCAGCAGCTTTGTGCTAGCTGACAGCTCTGAAAAGTTTTTGCATTTGATTATGCTATTTTCCCCTTTAGAGCTCAATAGGAAATCACATGCCATGTGCCCAGTACGAATTTGGTCTGCTTTTCCAAATGCTCTGTTACATCCATGACACGTAAGTGCCTTTAACATCCTCGGGTGAGAAAGCAAGCTGCCTGCACACATACTTATTATTTTTAAGTCTTTATTTTTATGTAGCTACAACAGTGTATTTCACAGCTGGCTGATGAAGCACACCAGAATTATTTGGAATTCCTTGGTGCTCCTTAAAAGGCAATTAAATTTAGAATAGAAATGACCGTATGTGGTCAGGTGCGTTTCTGCTGCTGTATTACTCACATTGTTGCCAACAGAATATTTAAAGACAGCTTGTACCAACATACGCTGGTGCAGCTGTGCTAATGGCTTTCCAAACTTCAGCACTCAAACATGCCCTAGAGAAGCCTTAACAATGCATCTGTTTACTAAGATTCTTCTGTCAACCTTTCCGATAACAGGCCATCTTTCTACCTTGTTTAGTGATTATAATAGCAGTGTGCTGTAGTCTATATCCAAAGACCTTTAAGTGCACACAAAAAAACATACTAGCAACCTTCTATCCTTTTTGAGTAGGAAAATAGAGTCAACAAATAGCTTAGAAGGAGAATATGTTCCTTTTTATAAGTACAGAATACATTGAACTTAAATGCCTCAGAGAACAAGGAGGAAATCCTGCGCAGAGATAATCCAGGAGTTGGCACAACATACGGTGAGATGAGACAGGAGGAGTCTCTGGGGTAATGTGGTCCCTCAGAGAGAAATCATCTTCTGTTACCTTGTAAATTGCTTTTTCTTGAAAAGACTCAAGAATGTTACATCCACCTCCCTTTATCCTCAAGAAGAAGCAAAACTGTTACTATCTCACTGTCTGTTCTTTACTAAGAAATACACAAAGGCACGAGCTTGCCAAGGAGCCAACCAGAAGGAAAGGCATTTTATAGAAGGAAGTGTAAGAGAATGTGCAACCATACATAGTACTACATTCAGTGCAAGCATTTCCTTCCTTTGAAATCTAATTGATTTCAAAGCAATGGAGATGAAGAAAAGGTACGTAGATTACTCTGAATGTAATGCCTCCTCTTTATTTCCATAGAAATTACAGCAAAATTGAACATCACAATAACAGTCTTTGACAGAGCAAATTCTCAGCTACAAAACACTATTTTTCTCCATAGCCACTAACACAAGCTATGCATTTCTGCCAGAAATGAACAAGAGCTTTTATGCTATGCTTGTAAAAATCTGCATGACAGTCTGAAACATGGTTTGTCTTTTATGTCATGGTCACTACTGCTGAAACACACCACCTGCCATCTCACTGTGGTCACATCCACAGTGGGTGCCATTTTTTCCCCATGAAGGAATTCAGTGACATACCTTTGCTTCATACACACTTCCATGTCAGACAGCATAGTGCCAGGCTGCCTCTCTGCTGCCATCTGTCACACAGCAACAGAACATAACGGATTACCTGTGGGAAGGTTCAGCCTCTACTGCCATACCACCAACATCTACCTCCAAGGTCGTGGACCAACATAATCAAATAGTTAGAATTGCTTTCAGAGCAACTCTTGCAGATAGAATTTATTGACTTATTGAAGCTCAGTCACAAAACACCTTTTAGCAATAGTGTTAACTCACTACTGTATGTAGAAACATCTGACCCATCCATAAGACTTGTCACAGCAGAAAAACAGAAGCACCCAGGTCGACCATATCACACAAATAAGTGGATGACCTGAAGAAAGAGCACTGGCCACAGCAGAAGCTTTCCTACCCCACTCCTAAAGAAGGAGTACTGGCTCAGGCTGGGTCAGGGAACAGCAGTTTGAGATTTGAGCTCGGGAGCCTCAGGAGAACTTCCCTCCAGCAGGGAACTGCAGGGCTGGCAGTGATGCCCAAGAGCTGAAGGAGAGAAAGGCTGTAGTATGTGCTAAGCCTCAGCTACAGCCCAGAGACCCATAGTTTGGCAAAGGGTAGTGCTGCCATAAAGAAGACTAATGCTATGATGTATCAGATGGAAGTTTTCTAAGTTTGTGCCCTGAAACTGCCATTGTTGAGAAGTTGTATTGCTTATCAACATACAAAAGTCTTGTTAAGGTTAATGAGAATTCCTGTAAGATAGAAGATAACAGACTTTTTTATTATTAGTGCAGAACCAAAACATTTTCCCATGTTTCAGGATTAGAAAGCAGTAAGTGTCCTAAATTCTAGTTCATCTGAAAAATCCCATGAGAAGTTCATATATTTAGATCAGCAGCTATGTAGAAGCCTTCAGTTAATCATATTTTTGTCCTAACTGCAGCTCACACTAATTGGAAATAGAATAAGGAAAGCCCATTTGAGGATAAGGTGAGGCATTGAGCAGAAATACTTATTACACCCTCCTTTCATTTTCATATTGCACACCCCTTATTATTTAGATCCAGATCCTTTCTAGATTTTTTTTTGTTTTAGTGGTAATATCAGATAGAATTTATCTAGGCATTTTAAAATCATGCCAAGATAAAAGCTAATCTTTTTTGTAATCAGTATGCAGAGAAGAAGGGAAGCAGTAGTAAAGCAGTTGCTGCATGTTTGCTGACAAAATATTTAATCCAAACATTTAATTTCAATCTGCCACTGTTCTCAGTTGGTATAATTACTTTAAGCAAATATCATGTAGGAAGGAAGAGAAAATAGTCTCAGCTACTGAAATGTAAATAATAAAACATAATCATATTAAAATGTTAAAGCCACATAATTCTATTTCTGGATCATTTCTGTGGACTATTTTAAATGTTTAAGTGATTTTAAATTATCTCTGACATAATGGCCCATGATAGTGCCTATATTGGTGAGTAGTGGAAAAGGTTTAATTTTCTCATCTGTTCATACACATCATACTTGAAAGGCACTACAGTGAAATTGCACCGCAGTCCACAGAATTTTCCTCTTCATGTCAATGAATGTTAGAACTAACACAAATTTCAGGCAGTCATCATCACAATTTTTGTGTGCCTTAACAAAATTAATATAAACAAATTCTACCTCTGTTTTCAGCCTACTTGAAATCTGATTAGCTCAGATGTGTGGAATAAAAGACTCAGTTTCTTTTGACTAAAAGAATGTGGTAAACTTTCTATTTTCCTTAAATTTAAGGATTTAAAATCTATCACTGTACTCCTAAAGATATTTTGATTTTCTACAATAAGTTAATCATTCCATGTAATGTCATATGGCCCTATGAAGTGGTAAGCATGTAAATAAGGATAATTCCTTTGATGACTAATTCCTTTATTTTGCTTTTCCACATTCTTACCCATGCTTGTGTGTAACACTGACAGGACTGTAAACTTCTCAGTTACACAGTTACACAGCCTTGTAAGTTACACAGCCTTGTAACACTTAAGACACAACATAAAGCTGCAAACCAGAAGTATGAACCATTCAAGATAAGAAAAACAAAAACGATATATTTAATTGCATAAGTCCTAAATACATGAGAAAAAAACAAGTACAGAAGTCAGAAGGGGCCAAGGTAAAGAACAGAAGCCTTGTTTACTGAATCTGATTGTAAGTTTATACACAAGTATTCAGTGATAGAAAAAGGGGGAATGGTTTTACACTAAAGGAGGGAAGATTTAGATTAGATGCTGAGGGGCGGGGGGGGGGTTCCCAGAGTTTTCACAGGTGAGGCACTGACAAAGGCTGCCCAGAGAGGTTGTGGATGTACCATCCCTGGAGACACTGAAGGCCAAGATGGATGTGGCCCTGGACAACTTGATCTGGTGCCAGATTTCGGTGTTGGCAACCCTGCCTGCGGGGGATTGGGACTAGATGATCTTTGAGGTCCCTTCCAACCCAAGCCATTCTATGATTCTATCCTGTACTAATAATTTAATTCTGAAGTCTAATCCCTATTTCTCCTCCTAAAGGCTCCTTCAGAACAGAAATAAATGAGAGGGTCAGTGTGGACTACAGACCACTGAAAATTGGTCCCTTAGTTCCTTCAGCAGCCCAGGTCCACCTCCAGCACACACATACCCCCCCAGACTGGGTGCAAGGGAATCAAGCTCACTCCTCACACTGCCAGTTTCCATCCTCTCAGTTCACCTAGACACATAGCACTGTTTGCATGTATAGGAGGTGACAGAGAAAACATGTTTAGTAGTGGTGTTGAGAGGGAGGCTTTTTTTTAATTTTTGCTTGTTTCTCTATATAGTAAAAGTACAAGCTCATCTTGGAGGAAAATGATGGATGTCCTTAATTTGTTACTTATGAACTGTATGAACAGATGAGATAATCCAAACCAGAGAGATTATCCTGGCTAAGCAGATGTAGCAAGAAAATCAGAAACAATCCAAAAAAGGGGGGGCAAAAATGCTAAGAATTGAACAGATCAGGGTACAGAAACACTCTAGGAGCCATATAATCTCTAAGATAATTACAACTATATTTCTTTGAAGGCAAGTTACAATTTTGTTTACTTCTTAAGCAGGTTTGCTTGTATTACAGGTCAAGCACGTGTGTCAAAAACCGCTGGCTTTTCAACAGTGATTTCTGTTTCTTATCAGCTTTGTTTACATGGCTAAGCAGGTAGTGCTCCTCTCCCTGCAGCAGCAGCAGTGCAGCAGGCAGAGGAACCCCAGCCCACAATGGCAGCGCAGCTCTTTATTTATTGCTCCCAGCAGGTGTCAGATGCCACAGTTTCTTTACAACCATCAACACCCTGGGGCTTTTTAGTTCCACATATAAGACAAGGAAGATGGGGGATGGCAACTAACCTCAAGGGATTAGGTACCTGAATCCTATCCCAACTACCAGCAGACTCCAGCTGTGTTTAAATGTTTTTTGAAGAATTTCTGATGTTCAGTGGTTGCTGATTACTTCCAGATTTTAGTTCTACGCCAGTGGAGATCTGCTACAAAGAGTTTAGCTGTTGTTAAAAATTGCAATTGCACCAAGGAAATGTCTTCTTTAAAACCAGTCAAAAAAAATAAAATAAAATCACAGCAGTGTTAAAAATAAATAAATAAATAAATAGTAAAAGGGAGAGAGAAACCTCCCAACTCTTCACAGTAAGAGGAGAATCCAGCATATGGGGAAGGAGGAGAGAGGGCAGGGAGGAGGACTGGGATCATATGAGCATTAAGACCACCTCAGATTTTCCCTCTAAATGTTAGGGTGATATTTTAATCTTCAGATGGATGATTCAAGTGAATGCTCTGTTGACAACATTTCCCTTCTGTTGAGTTTATCTAATTTAACTTGTAGTCTGGGGCACGCCTCTCCCCTTCCTCCATTATCATATATCAATATAAAAGAATGTGCATATTTATATACATCTTATATTTGAATAATTTATATAATATAGAATTTGGATATATAAAATGAAATAGGAAGCCTTATGCCTCTTTAGGAATAAAAAGCATAATCATCGTATTTATATCTAAAGACCTCATTGTTTCAACAACAAAGAAGTCTGGTTAAGGAGAAAAAAACCTTCAAAGAAATAATCTAATGTATATAAATACCTTTTGCATGTTTATCCACTGAATTCAAGGTAAGTTTTGAACACAGTTCAGTAAAATAGAAGAAAAGATTGCTTTCTTTGTGAGGTTTTTTGCTTTCAGGCCTATATGTAGTTTTAAATATTAGACAGGTGAAACAGACTTTTTTAATAATGGAACAGTTTTGAGAATTATTCCTTGTGTCTATTTTTTTTTTTTCTTTTTTATTCACAGTGTAAGCATAAAACATTAATTGCACCACACAAAGATCCATCCCACAACAAGGAAAAAGGAGAAGGGAAATAGTGAAGGAAAAGTGAGAGAGAGACTGATGGAAAATTTCTATGCTACATTCTTAAGTAAGTGTGAAGCTCCTTAAAATCTTGGTAGTAAGACAAAAGCACATAAACTGCAAATCATTTCATGTTCAGAAGTAGTTGCCATGTTTGGATATACTATGAACATAGAAAAGTTCAATGAACTTCTTTAGTTTTGCACATAGCCAGTTGCAAAACAACACAGAAGCTCACATCATCATAGGAAACCCTGGACAATACAAAAATAAACTATTTGATCAGGCTATAGCCCAACAGCACAATCCAGATAGTAATGTGTATTCACATAATACAAACCAGACAGCGTGTCTGCTTCATGGCACTGAGGTACTTTGGCAGCCTTTTTGGCTGAACATGGGAATTGATTTCTAATCTTTTCAGATCCAGAATGCAACGAAGCTGAGTTTACAGACTCCTGATGCAACAACATTACTAACTATAATCATATTGCAACATATGCATTCATTAGAGAGGGCTTGTTCTGATTTTCTGTGAAATAATGTTCTGATGGTGAACCGTTTTTGTATCTGTAGCTCTTGGCAGCACGTAACATACCACAGCCAGCATTGTCCAAGAAAGGATTATTTCATTCCACTACATCATATCACAACTGACTGTACCTCGTACTACAAATGCAACCTTGTCATTGCAATTTGTCACACTTTTTTGTGTGCATTATAGCTCACTGAAGTCTCATCTCCTGTGTTGAATAGCCCACTGCCATATAATACGTGACACTGTAATGAAAAAGGCAAGATCACAACAAGGGAGATATTGGTCACAGCGCCCATCACAGAGGCTATGTGCACTCTGGAGACACAACCAGAGCTCAAGCAGGGGAAACTTTTGCTGCCGCCACAGCTCGTCTCACGCTCTACTTGCAAATGTGCCTCACTTGAGAAAATTACTGGGCAATCAGCAGCAGATAGCCTGAAGTGCAAGGCACCCCTTTCTTCCCAGGGCTGTTTTCAAGCCAGGGTGAAAAGGGCCTCGATAGTGCTTGAGCCATAACACGACTGTGTCAGGTGAGAGATACTTAAGCATGTCTCAGATCTTGTTTGTCTTGTTCTCCAGATGAATACTAGAACAGTGTGAAAACAACCAAAGCAAGAAAAAAGGGGGAGGGAAGGTTCTGTGGGATTTTCCCAGCCTCCAGTCCCCCCTCATGTCCCTGTCCCCCAATCTCTCCTTGCCATGGTTCCTGATGCTAAGCAGCCACGTTGCCTTGACCACTGTTCTCCACTACAGTGAGAACCATCTCATTGTGCCTGCATATTATCCCTGTTTTATCCATCCTTTGTGTACAAGTGTAAACCACAGACTTAAACCGTAGGTTTTCCAGTGCTGTTACTGTCTTTGTTATACCTTTGTAAAGTGCTTCACTCAAAGAGTCCATGGCCTATACATGCTACTGCTTTAAAATTATAATAATAGGAAGCAGGGTACTTAGAGGGAAGTGCCTGAGTTCTTCAAATGTATGTGCAAATTGGGAAAAAAAACCTCAATGGTGAACAATTCTCAATAGTTAGCAGAGTAAGTGAAATAAATGAGTGAGCAATTGCCTATTTTATTATTTCATGTTATTGTGAGGAATCTTCTAACAGGCTTCCCTACTCAAGAATGATTTCCACCTCATTAACATGCAAGGTAACTTGAATGTTACTGTTTTGGGTAGGATGCAAAAAAAACTCAGACAGCTCTGCTTAATAATGCACAGCAGGGAAACATTTTAGATAAACTAAAATGTAATTCCTGCTATTGCTAACATATCTAATGAACTCATTTTAATACTGCAGCACAGTAGAGGCAAAGATTTCTTGAATCATAGACATATGGAAGATGTTGGTGCATAAAAAGATATTATTTATGACCCTCTGCCTCTTATTTTCTAGGAAAAACAAAAATTTACAACACACTTAAGAATATATAGTTAATCATTTCATTTTACTATATTCAAGTGTTTCTATGGCTCTCAACAAAACCAAGAGGTGCATTGTGTTGATAATCATTATCTTTCTAATCCTCCAAATGAGGATGGTATTTTAGATTCACAGTATGATATTTGGCATATTTCAGAACATCCCTTTTGTACAGAATACTTTCCAAAAGTCAAATTTCAGCTCATTGTCTGAAGACGGATATGGTAGAGTAACTCATAAAAGAGCTGGATGATACAGCTCGTTTCACCCCCCACACTAAGTTGTGTGAGACACTCCCCATCCCGGTGCAAAGCTCCCCCACTCCTTGACAAAGGCAAAGCTAATCACTGCACCATTATCTCGGATTCCACCACATGGTCAGTGTGCAAAGAAGTTGTTGTGGCACTGTTTTCCCTCCTCATTCTATTCCTTTCAACTTAGTAGCAGCATTTTACAACAGATGAAAATCAATTAATGATAAATTACAGTGAGATTCATGTGAGATCACATCTTACAGGCTCCTTGATGCCAAAATCTTTCACAATAATAAATGTTTTACAGTGAATACCAAACAAGCTTAGTAATGATTTTGCCATTTCCTGAAAAGTGTTGCCAATCTACCTTTGATTCCAAAGAAACTGCACATCTTTATCTGTTTGAAAATACGAACTTTTGCTCATGAGATCTACACAAAGATTCTTTTATGTAGGTCAAAGGATGTTTCCCCCATGCCCATTTAATATGTTTTCTGTGAAGTTCTGTGTGCTGCCCTTAGGGCCATGCACATGCTGGTGATATGCATGCAAGTTGCACAGCAAGTTCTTCCCCCTGCCCTGCAGAATCGTAATATCTACACTTCCATCTGCTCTACAATGGAACCATGTACCTCCATTTATTTTTCAGGCATTTTTAAGTGTCACACATTCAGTAAAACACAGGTTTATGAACTGGCTTACAGGTAACTTAGTTTTCGAGCTCTTTTCAAGTTGGTAATGACTAACATGTCTCCTGGAGCATATTATATATTTAGAGTACTCTGTAGTTAAGAAACAAGTCTCATCATATTGGATGAACAGTTGAACTAAGTCTTAAAAGTTTTAAGACAGGTCAAAAAGTCACCCTGTAACAAAAGTATGCAACCTACACCTGACTAGTATCAGAGCAGAAATCCATGCAAAGAATTTCTCTTTGCAAGTTTTCTTTCCATGTGAGAAAATCTTACACTTTACCTCTGAATGTGTATCAGAGAGATTAGACCTGAAACTGAGATCTTACAAAGCAAAGCTCCAAGAACAAATAAAAAAGTATGTTGCATTCTTCACAAACTTCCTGAGAATTTCCTCAAGACATGCTTCAACATTTATACAACAGATCAAGGAAGGCTAGAATCCAATTTCAAATCAAATAACCTCCATATCGACGTGTGGTGTAGTTGACTGTGCACTCTCATCAGCTCTGTGCTTTCTGGTGGGTAATGTGCACAATACAACTTAGAGCAGCCATTTGGCAGAAAACTGCTGTAGTCAAATTGAAATAGCCTTTAGTACCTTGGTTAAAATGGAGAGCCCTAATGTATGTTTGTCATTTGATGAAAAATAGTGCATACAAACTATGAAAAAAGAATTTCCCATGAAGATACAACACAGTACAATGACACAGATGTCAGGATCTTATTTAAAACTGTTAAGGCACAGTGCAGCACAGAGGCACAATTTGTTAGGAAACACAAGATCATGTGCCAGTGGCCAGAGATTTGCTGCTGGATTCTTGTCATAGGTAGTGACAAAATATGAGTTATCTACAGGTAATGGCTTGCTTCTCAAGGGAAGCAACACCTTTAAACTGATATAACAATGCAGAACAAATATACATTGCATCAAAAGGTGTAAAGGCCATATTTGATCCCATGATACACCAAGAGCAGCCTGATGTAATATTATATATTTTTAAAAAGTACAGGGCTTTTTAAGCAATGAGATATTGCTGTCAGCCAACAGAAATAAGGAGTCAATTAACATAAATAAGAAGACCTACAAAAAATAAGTTAAAGACAAGATTTAAAACCACTACATCTCACAGAAGAAAAAAAAATCCACTTGCATAAATATAGATACTTCCAATCATTTAGCTGTTTGCTAAAATAAATCCCATGTATGTGAAACACTGCCTTAAGAAAAGAACCTTAGCAAATTTGGGGAGCTGAAGTTATGTCTTTGTTACTTGTTGGCAAGCAGCACCTTGGGCTGCTCCCACCAGTAGCTCAGATAGTAGATGAGGACAAAGATTCCCATTCTTTCTTTGGAGTACTCACTAGGACACTCCTGGACTGCACAACCAGCTTTGGCTCTCCAGGACCAAGACATCACTCAAGCTGAAGCAATGCAGTAGAGGCTACCAAGAAAGGTGAAGACTTAGCGTACATGTCCTGTAGGGACATGGGCAGGAGGTGGCTTTGGGGGCACCTTGCCAGTGTTCCTGGGGAGTTTCACAGCCCAACTGGAGGAAGCCCTACAGGCAGTGCTGCTCTGGTTGGGAGCAGGAGGCTGAAACCAGAGGACCTTCTGAGCTCTCCCCTAGCCTATTTTTTTCTGTGATTATCTAATGTAAATAGGAGTACAGCAACACAGAGATGGTTTCTATCTATTCTGTAGCAGCAAATATACTAGGGACACTACAATGACAGAACCAAACAATGGCTGATTGCTTTGTTTAAGAATCGGCATTCATTACTGAAATTTATAAGTCTTTTAAGGAGTTTATATGCTAAACATTAGCACTTTCCACTTTGCTAACAGTACCGGTTTCAGAACATATGAAATTTGAAAATCTGTGTTAATTCAATGCCATATGGATATGGGCATTCATCCAAGAAAGTAGCATCTCTATAAATGATTAGAAGAGCTGTCCAGATTTGAAGGTTTAGTGGAGAATCCAGCTGACTGGTTGCTTAATATCTCCATACCAGAGAGTGTCTAAAATAAAAGAGCCTCTCACAGGACTTTCTGCCCTGTCTTTGCTTTGGGAAATGTTCTCCCTTGATTCTGGTGGCAACATCAACTCCACAGGGGTTTGCAGATGTTTTCATACCTACATGTTTCCCCAGCTTTCTCTGAGAAAGGATTATATTCTGCTTCTACTTCATCCAAAACAAACTTTGACAGGAAAGAACACGTAAAAAGGCTACAGTGCACTGGCCAGTGCTAAAGGATTTTCTGAAAATTCCCCAGCTGGGATGCCAGAAGGAACAACACCACACACAACACTACCAGAAGAAATTACTGCTAGCTGTCAAAATGATCTTATTAACCAAACAGTCAGTGGAGGGGCAGTTTGAAGGATGACTGAATATTCTATGGTTTGGAACACTAAAATAGCATTTTATGAGATCTAAATGTTGGGCAAACTTTTGTCTATTATTAATGCCAACAAACAGAGGATCCACCAACACCACACTGCAAATGGTCAGGATTTATGTGAAGACTGAGAACAATATCATATTATCTCACATTTACTTTTCCCTAGGCAAGGTTAAAATGCTGCTTAAGAACAGCAGACAAACGCATAAGCTGGTTTGCACATAAACACAGGGAGCATACGGGATAAGGAAAAATAATGACATTTGTGTTTGTTCTTTTTTTCCTTCAGAGTAAATATCTTGCTGAATAGTGAATCTGAATAAAAAATCTAACAGGAAGCCTATATTGGCCATACCAAAATTGTACAAGCACTGATTTTGTTAATGTATCAGAAAGTAGACAGAAAACGTACAAACTTTTAGATTCTTTCTTCAGAAACAACAAACATATATAGATGAATAGTCCATCTAGATTATAGATCCAATGAGATTAGTCTGCATGTGAAAAAACACTCCTCTGTGCATCTGAAGGATTAGAACTGTAATTTAGCCATTTCACATGAAAACAATTCCCTTTACATAAGCAATTTTGGCAAATATGTTTCATTACATTATTATAATTATTATATTTAAGAATGTTGATTCTTGACTTCCCACTGGAAATGCATGAACAATTTAGAGATTTGTCAGATTAATCAAAATTCATGCTCTCGTTTAATCCTCTATAAATATTACTGATAGAGATTTTTCTCAGAATCAGTTTGTTCATTACTAATTGCCAAGAGATGTTAGAAATAAAATATGCCTTGTGATCTTAGATAGAAGTATTTTGTGTCATTCACAGTTAATTCACTCACAAGAACAGATGCATCAGGCCAAGTCAGTACACTATGAGGAAACTCCAAAGGAA
This sequence comes from Coturnix japonica, assembly GCF_054131305.1. Lineage (NCBI taxonomy): Eukaryota > Metazoa > Chordata > Aves > Galliformes > Phasianidae > Coturnix > Coturnix japonica. The sequence goes on along the minus strand of NC_140669.1, from coordinate 7,233,646 downwards.
AGCCTCTGTGAAATGTGGTACTTGTAAGAAAGTACAAGACATTTTTCCTTCAGAGTCAATAGTTGATTGGTATCTGACAGAATGGTGTTGCCCAAAGGTGCAATCACAACATTTCTATTCAAGGTTCTAGTCCATTATCATAATGAAGTATCTCACAGATTTTTTCTTAATAACAATATTAATGATTCCCTAACCACATTTCATACATACAACTTTCTACTTGAATAAATATACACTGTAACGTATTTGCATTACCCTAAATGTATAGAATTTATGAGTGGGACCAATTCTTGTTCCTAAACTAAATACAATTCTCACTAGAAAAACTGAAATTCTTCTCACTAATTTTAGTGTTAGAGTGATCAGATTTTCTAAGAAAACTTGGTACATATCCTGGTCCCTAGGCTTCCATTTTCGTAAAGATAATGAAAGTAGGAATACTAAAAATAGTTAGTTAATTTCACCAATTCTATACTTAACTGTGGTTTCGTTTGTTTCCTGTTTCCTTCTCATTTGCTGTCAGCATTTCAGATGTTTTTAGGAATGTGAATGAAGATTTGAATTATCAAAATATAAATATTAATAGCAAAATAGATAGCAAGCAATTCCACAATATGCATACCAGCAAAGCCTAAGAAATTTGCAATTAATAAAATATATAAATCTTTTCATATTTAGCAAAGACAAACACAAAAATATCAGAGAGCAGGAATACATTGCGTATACAAAATAGTCTTCTTCAAATTATGAAGTGATAAAACAATTTGAAAGGGAATAACACCCAGGAGTATTAAGAGGAAAAAATATATACCTATTTGTTTATTGAAAAGCTATATGCTGAGAAATTTCTATGTCGAAGATCTATACAAGGGAAGTTCTTTTAAAAGAGAAAACCCTTCTTATATAACCTAAATATAATACCAAACAAGTCTTGTTACAGGGACCTGAAAGAAACGCTACTGGGTCCATTATTAGTTGTGAGCTTGTTAAAAACAGCACTTGGTAGTATTTAATTTGTTGAATTCACTGGGAGTTTGGTGCCTAAACACATGTCAAAGATAGCAGTAAATACAGTGATTCTACCAGTCACTGCTTTTAAGAGGAAAAAAAAAAAATAGAGAAAAAGAAAGTTATTCCTTTAAATGTATTTCCTTAACTTGTTTTAGCACAAATCGCAGGTTGGATTCTAACATTTTATTGGCAATTTGAAAGAAGTATTTACACTTCTGGTCCTGTACTTGGTGGTGGGAAAGCTTGCATGCAGCACTGCATGTGAAGTAATCGCATAATATCTAGAGGATTCTCGGCTTTCAGGCTGTGTGAAGTACATGTGAAATTCCATTACAGAGTTTGCATCTCCATCATTTATTATCTACAGAGACAGACTGGTATTTCTTGCAATCGTGGAGGAAAATACTGTGTGGATAACAACTCAATTATATCTTAAAATTAAGTTTAAGAGAAAAGTTTGTACACTGTGCCAGGCATCCAAGTATTTTTCAGAGCCTCCTAGTTTGAGAAAGCAAATTATGATAGTGTGAATCAGAATGTAAATTAATATGAAAAATACTAAGTGAAGCTGAAAGATACAATATACGTTTTAAAGTATATTTAGTATTTAAACATCTTCCCTAGTAGATCAATAACTTCAATGGAGGTAATTTTAGAGGAAGATGCCTTATGTATCTGAGTTACGCAGATCTCAAACAGGACATTCTCCTTTCTTAGAGACTGCTGATAGACAAAAATAAAATAAAATAAAAATAAAAATAAAAATAAAAATAAAAATAAAAATAAAAATAAAAATAAATAAAAATAAAAATAAAAATAAATTAGAGTTTTAAAAGCTTTTTTTTGTTTGTTTGTTTAAATTTGAGGAATTCAAACATAGAACTTTTATCAAGAAATCCCTGGGCATCTAGACCTCCAGGCAAACTATCTCCCACAACCTAACTTTCCTAATGCAGTTTTACTCCCCCTCCAACAAGTACGACAAAACGAATCCATAAATTCTATATTGATAAATACATAGTACCACATATAGTAACTGTGTTACTGCCACTTAGCAAGTCAGTATTCATCTGTATTCAACTAAATTTCACACAAGAAGCTATACAAATAGCTATATCAAATTTTAGACCTCCTTTGTAGAAGGGAAAGCTCTGGGGAGACCTTACTATGGCCTTGCAGTATTTGAAAGGAACATATAAACAGGAGGGAGGACAATTGTGACAGGACAAGGGGGAATGGCTTTAAGATGAGGCAGAGGAGGTTTAGGTTAGATATTAGGAGGAAGATTTTCACTCAGAGGGTGATGACACACTGGAACAGGTTGCCCAAGGAGGCTGTGGATTCCCCAACCCTGGAGGCATTCAAAGCCAGGCTGGATATGGCCTTGTCTGGTGGTTGGAAACCCTGCACATAGCAGGGGTGCTGAAACTAGATGATCATCATGGTCCTTTTCCACCCAGGCCATTCTATGATTCCCTGATTTCTAAGCCAAATTTTCTCAGAAAATAAATTACAATAAATTACAGACTAGGTTGAGTTCTAAGCAAGAAGTAGTAAGTTACTTCCCAAATTCAATTCTAGCAATCACTTTTTTAAAATTACATGTTTTGTTAACAAAACTATTAGTTGAAACTTAGCACTGTCCTGCCTTGGTGTCGTAGACAATGCAACCAGCTAGTTTAACTACTAGAAACAGCAACATTTCTTACCATTATGTTACTAAATTACACAGTATCATCATTATTAAACCTTTTAATCAAAGCACTCAAAACTTTAAACAATTCCCCAGACACAACAAGTAAATGTCACTTATTCAACATTAGAGATCAAGACAGAGAAACCTGAGGGACTTGACAGTGTATGGACATCAAACAGTGCAAGGGTTTCAAACACACCAATTGCCCAAACTTATCTCTATTGACTCTGTTATTTGTCCTAAAAACATGCAGTCAGAAGGTCCAGAGAGAATCTCTGCTTTTGATGCCTGCATACAGCCACTGGCTCACAACCTTTTGTCAAAAGACAGAACACAAGCACAATCCTTTCAGTATCTAAAGGGGAACTATAAGAAAGAAGGAGACAGCCTCCTTAGCATGTTCTGTTGCAACAGGAAAAGAGAAATGGTTTCACAATAAAACAGAAAATTTAGATTGGGTATTAGGAACTAGTTTTTTACAATAAAGGTGGTGAGCCACTGGAATAAACAGGTTGCCCAGAGAGGTGATGGATGCCCTATCCATGGAGACATTCAAGGTCAGGCTGAACCAGGCTAGGGCAACCTGCTCTAGCTCTAGGTGTCCCTGTACACTGCAGGGAAGTTGGACTAGATGACCTTTGAGGGTTTCTTCCAACTCAAATGACGCTATGATTCCATGAATTCAATTGCTTTGGTAGTCTCAGGTGATCTTTGGCTAACACACAGCACCAACCAGTCAGTGAAAAACAACCCTTCCCTTGAATAGACATGGAAAGTGACTAGCATTTTGGTAGGACAGAAATGCTGTCCCATTATCCAACTACGTAGAGAAACCCAATTTCTAAAAATGTAGAATTATACTCAACTGCAGATAGAGCAATGGTAATCTCATTTAGGCATTGGTACTCACTTTGTGTTGTGCATTCCCAGAGGTTGCTAATGAGAGAATAAGCAATAGTTGAATTTTTTATTATTATTATTATTTAATAAGGGGCATAAGTGGGGCCACCTCTGTCTGCCTGGTATTGGGGAGCATTAATATACCTTCAGAAATTTTGAGGCAGTCTGCACCATCACTCTCCTTCTCTAAGATTCGTGACTGGGCAAGCAGACAGAGCAAGCCTGCAAAAACAGCAGCTTTGAGCCCTGGTTCACCACTGAGCAAGGACTGCCTGTTCCACCAACAGAAGATTTAGGCTCCTCTGATGCCTGTGTGCAAAGAAGGCAAGGGCAGGGCTGCAGCAAAGGAAAAGCAGTGAAAACATCCTTGCTTCCTCTTCCTGCTGAACACTGTTGCAGAGATCAACAGATATGAACACAAAATTTCTAAAGCATTCTAGCAGAACAAGGTGATACTCAGTAGTAAGAAGGGAAAATGTATTTTACACGTTGACTAAGCTCTTCTAATTCTTGGCTACTATGTAGCTTGTTTATCAACATGTCCCTTGGCTGATTCTACAACACAGTTACTTGTCATTAGTGAGAAGCTAACTAAGATTAGAGATTAGAGATTACACCAGCTGATTTGGTAGCTTGTTTTTGTTGGTGGTTTTTTGTTTGCTTGTTTGCTTGTATGTGTTTGTTTTTCCCAGCTTCTTGTTTTGTTTGGGGGCTTTTTGTTTGCTTCTTAACTGTGCAAGATTTGAGAAGCTAAATGAAATGTGACAAGCTTACTAGAGAAACTTTGATTTAGCAAGCAAGAAAGTGTGTCAAGGGTGGTATTCTCTGTATCATGTGCTTTCTGTTTGGCTTCAGCATTAAGAAACCCAAAAAATAAAATGTATTTACAATAACTGGACGAAAACCTATGAATAGTGAAATTACCATACCAGTGGAAATGATCTGCTCCCACATTGTGAGACCAGCTGTTGTAGCCTTCATCATTTGTACGTTTGCTGTATGAAGGGTGAATATACCCCATTATTGGAGCTGTGCACAACCTAGCCTGACCTAAATGCCAAGAAATAAGCAAGTGAGAGTGAAGCATCAGTGGCAAATTGGAATCTAAGGCCTTTTGTGCTTGTTAAATGGTGGAATGATTATAATTGGAAAAAGTGATGTGCATTAGTTCTGAGTGAATGTACAAGAAATGACAAGCGTGTAACTTAATGATTACTTCACAACACCCAGGACTGCCTTCTAGGCTTGCAGAGAGAGGCTTGCTCAGCCCTACAGCAGAGAAAACGGCATGTCTTCTCGTGCTATTCATGGGCATCCTCCACAGGTCACATGGAAATAACCCTGAAGTGATAAGTCTTGGTTTAGGAAGTCTGCTGCTTAAGCTTGTATAAGTCATTGTGACAGAGTCGGTTTTTTTCTCTCTCCACAGACCTTTGTCTGTTTTAGTAGCAACTGGGCAGAGCCCAGCCTTAAATGAAAACATACACTCATTGTTTATTCTCACAGGTAGTATGTATGTTGACAGAGCTTCTGCCAATCAACAGCTGTGAGACTTATTTGATTAATTCATTTCTGTCATGATTATTTTTCTCATTTTCATTCTGTAGATCACCATGATAGGAGCAAAAACAAAAGGAAAAAAAAAAATCAACAATAAAAAATATAAAGAAAAAAACAACAATGAAGAAAAAACACTAAACATACTAATTAAATATCTCAAATGAATACAAAAAAAACCCACAGATTAATTAAACTTTGTTTTACAGCTGGCAGAAATTATTATCCAAGGATATTAGAAATTCAGTACAATTAATTCATCTTCATGTTTAAATGACTGCTGTCTAGGAAAACTGTTGCCAAGCATTTCCTGGATGATAGGCATGTGCTTTATGGTAGGCTCATATAAAGATTCAGGGTTAAATGCTCAATGAAAATGTATAGTACATAAATCTACACACAAAAGTGGCAGGCAAAGTGTCAAGAAGCAATCATCTCCAAAGTCAGTTTACCCTCACAACAGGGACCTTGTCACGGTCAGAGTTAAACAGGCTCTGGATGGGACTGAATCATCTGTGTGTGTAACAGTCAGAACTGGAGGGTTTATAAGAAAATACAAACTTCACAATTAAGCAACGTAATCAAACCCTGTAATTCTAGTTACTTTTCTCATGGAAGAACCTCAAGTTATTAAAAAACGAAACATCAAAGAGCTTGCCGTAAATACTTTTAACTTACATTTATGTGCAAAAATTTATATATGTTGTCTTTTAAACTGAAAAGAGGCCTACCTTCCTAAGAAACTGAGACCTGCTTTTAAGTGAAAAGTTACAACCACTTTCTGCATCACTAAGTGTGGTCCAGTGGAAGCCTAGGCAGCATTTATTTGGCATGCTGAGATGGCAGATACTTCAGTATTAAATGCAAAATGTAAAGGTATTCTTTAAAAAAATAAATCATTTTCTTACTCTTATTTAACACTAATATAAAGCTTTCATAGACCACGAGGTCAATAAACACGGTAGAAATTTTACAGATATCAAGCCAAAGAGAGTGAATAATCTGTACCAGTAAGTAACACATTCAACAAGTCTCCACAGAAGCCTCAAATCCCAAAGACTCATGCCAACTCTTTACATTTTGGCAACCCTCACAACAGAAGAAAACACAGTCCTATCTCTATACAAAACCTTCTTATGCTGGAAGGTCTAAGAAAGCCCAAAACCCAAGAGGCACTACTATCGTTATACTCTTTACTTCAACTATGCTCACCTTACAAGAGAGCCTGGAGGATCCTGGTTTCACCCTGTGCTTTCCCGTGCAATGTTTGGAAAGATGGAGCATCAGGGAAAGAACTGTACTCACTCCTTCTCTTTAATTAGTAATGTTCATTTGAATATGATTTACTATGGAAAAGAATCTTAATAAGAAAAGCTTTTTTACATTTATTAGTGAAGAGATGGTCTGACAGTTGGAAAGGAGAATGTATTATCAAGACGATAGTGCAGGTAATATCCTGTATATTGAGTCTAATCACCCATTTAAAGTTAAAACAGGAGTTGTTAAGAATATAGTGAATCACACTCTAATGATTAGTGATGAGAATCACCTAGATAATGAAACTGGTATTGAGAAACAGATTTTTCGGCAGGATGATTACCCTGCAAGATTGATTAAAAGGATAATTGTAGAACAATGTAACCTTTTCCATAATTATAGCACTGAACTTGTTTAAAGCCATTTGTCATAACAGTGTAGCTCTGCCATATCACAAAGAGACTGACCACTGATTAACACGATATTTAATATCTTTCAGGAAAGTGAGGTATTTTCACACCTGTGCAAGGTGGCTTTAATATCTCTGCATGAAAAGTTAAGGATATAGTAAAATCACTGCAAGTAGTCGGAGCTATGGAAATCCATGTGGTTGCACATTCTCTGATTGCTGGACATCAAGGATGAGTTTTCCATCCCTTACATTGTGAGATCCCATGGGGCTAACACTTTAGCACTCTTTCATTCCTACTGGCATGTTTATGAGGCCAGACTACTTTTCAACAGTTGGCAAAGCAAAAGAAAACATCACACAGCTTTAAAATTGCACTCAAAAAACTCCTAAAGGCAAAAGATATACAACTGGAAACACTAAAAGTTCCAGTGTTTGAGACATAGCTGTGGAAGAAACTGAACTGTTTTTTAGGTTTTTTAATCTCTCAATGAGTTTTAATGTGGTTCAATGAGAAACTCCTCCATAACTTTAAATAGTTTTCTGGCATTCTTTACAACAGTATGAAATATTTTAACGTTTTAGCTACACATTCAAATAGCTAAGTGTTAGCATAAGGAATGTCATTTTCACTGAGAACTACTAGGGCAGGCAGCAGGTTTCCTACAGGAAACAAATACAGTGATGCTGGTACTGTTGTGAACGGTGTATTCAAGGGACAGAAATGTATCCACAAGACAAAAATGATGGTTTAACATGTTTTATCCATAGACTGAATTTTTTCAGACAATGCTGTAAGTCTATGGACCAGCTTCTCCCTTAGCTTTGTTATGACACAAATGGTTAGGTTTGTTTGCCAAATGAGGATGCTTAAGAATATGAAACAGAACCTGAAGCCTTACACAAGACAGCAGTCACAGGATGTGTATAGGAAATATTCTCAAACAAGTTAAATAGCTGTGATACAACAAACAAACAAACAGAAAAGCACAGAGTTGCAAAGAAGGATCACTGACAATTGCTCAGTCCAAACTCCTGTCCCAAATAGACATATCAGCAAGCCCAGAACAAGCAAAGTTTTGAAAAACCATCAAAATGGAAATTCCCCAGCCTGCCCAGACAACAGGGGCCAATCACTGTGATATGACTTAATGTATTTTCTTTAACTATCTGTCATGACTGAGAAGAGTTTGGCTCTGCTCTCTCATCTCTTCCCAGTTGCAGGGTGATGCTAGCTTCTTTTTACTGGCCTAAATAAAGCCACTCTTCTCTATCTCAGCTCTTAGGTCAAACACACCAGCTCTTCTATCCTTGGGAGTCCTATACAGGGCTGTTTCTACTTTCTCAGCATCCTCCTTGCATAAGGGCAACCTAGAACTTCACCTGATATTCCAGGTGTTCACCTATCTGTTCCAGGTGAAGGAGGAAGATAATCTCAGTTCATCTGCTGGCAACAAAACATGTTGGCAATGGGTGTAGTTTGTATTATTTATGAGTGCATACATTGGCCATCCACAATACTTCCAGGGCTCTTATGCTTTCAGTAGGTTTCTAGTTTGTACTAACACAGCACTGATTCACCCTAGAGCTTTGTATGTATCCTTCTTGAAGTTTGTGAGGTTTCTATTAGTCCAGTCTCCAAAGACATGAGTCTGGCTGAACTGAGTTTCCACTGCAAGGGCTATGCTCACCCTTCACAGTTACCTCCCCAGATTTTCATAAGCTGTTTTGTCTCATCATCAAAGTCAGCAATGAAGATATGAAACTACTATGACCAGCATCAACCCATATGGTCATACACAGGTTTCATCTTAGAACTTGAGACTTTGTTAGGTTTTTTTTTGTTGTTGTTTTTTGTTTCCTTTTGAATCCATAATTTCAGATAAGCTTAACACTTAGTGGTATCATAGAATATCATAGAATATATTTTAACATCGAAAAATGTGTCAAGGATACATAGATCAATAAGGCATGGAGTGACTGTGAAAGGAAGAAATTGCTTGTTAACTCTCAATTTTGGTGAGGCAGCCCAAGCTATCAGTGATGGAGTGGTTTTCATTTGGGAATGATTTTGTCTACTCTGAGATACTCAATTAAAAAATGTTTGGCAATGCGACTAACAACACATTATTACTGCTGGGCTACCATATTTCAAATCACTAGGCACCACTCTGTGCTACTGTATTTCAGTTAACATATGAGTAGATTTCAGCGTAAAGAGTGGATACAGGCTGAGGAGTTCCTCACACTCCTCATGTTCATGCAGCCTCCAGAATAATAACTATGGGAATCTGCCATCTGGAGAACATATGTACAGTTTGCCACAACCATGGATAGGACAATAAGTGGCCTAATTCAGGTGAGTATCTGCAGCCACTCTTCTCTGATTGAGGTAGTAACATATTCTTTCCCTCCTCAGGTGGCAGGCAATAGTCCATCTGGAAGCCAGCAAGGGTCTTTGTTTACTTTAACTTACTAAAGGCTCTTGCATTCATTTGCAGAAGCCAGTGGCAGTGATTCCAGATACTAATGAATGATGACATGGCAGGGAGAAATTTGTGGCATGCAGTCTGTGTGTGCTAAGCGCCATTTGGTTATGCGCTGCACTGAGGAGTGGGAAGCAGAATGGCTGTGGGGCTCCTGCAAGACCTCCCACCAAAGCCCTGCCATGGATGCTGCTAGGGCAGGGGCAGCCACCAGGGAATGCTCTCAGATATGCTTGTGTTCAGAGAATAAGGATAACATAGGTCAGCAGGAAACCAAAAGAAAAATGAAAAAGGCATGGGACTTTATGCTTAATCATGGCCTAAACACATCATTAATTGCTTAAATACAGCCCATGAATTTCCGATCTGTCTTTTGGACACAGAACACAAATTAATTAAACAGGACAAAAAGAAAAAAAAAAAAAATTGAATCAGTTTTTTCCATCACAATCTATTCAAGCCCATGCCTTTGCTGACTGTACTTTAGGGCTATCCAGCATTGCGTAGCAGGAGACAAAAACACAGCCTACTGCACACAAACTGAGAAAGCTCTTGAAGGGCTGGCTGCTGAAAGAGGGGACTCTGACGCTGGGTAGTGGAGGCTGAATTAAATCCTAGGGTAAAGTAGTCCTTTTGCTTATATTAGTTCATGTGATTCATATTTATAATGATTCCCTCCCGCTGAAAAGGCCTGGCTGCCTGTTGTTTCTGCTCAGTCATCCCCATCAGTTTCACAGATGGATTTTGCTGGAGTGAGAGAATTAGAGCAAGAGTATGATTGTTATTGTTTCACAGCTGATGAAGAACGACAGTAGAAAAGTAGTTAAGAAATCTTATTTTGCTGTCACCTTTGCTTTGTGAAATTTTACACTCCTACCTCAGACAGCGGGCAAATCCTTGCCTTAAGGTTTTCATTACAGTTCTCAAGGGACTAGTGAAATTACTTGGTTTTCAGTCATTCAGGGTATCTACTTCAAAGGTTAAAATACAATGGATCTTCCCTGAATTCTCAGTGTAGACACAGACAGCTCTGCAAAGACTGCAGCACAAAGATAGAGAGTTCCATAAAACTGACATTTCTTTTTTAAACCGTGTGTGTGTGTGCCAATGGAGGTTCATTCCTCCTGAAGCAGATGTGTGAAAAATGCTGCATGCCTAACGTAGAACAAAAGTGAGAGTTAATTTCAAAGCTCTGACAGATCTAAAAAAGCTAATATTATGATTTGTTGAAGAAAATCATTCAACAGCAGATTCAGACAAAGTGAAAAAACACACAGCACATATTTGGGTTGAAGATCTGCTGCTGCTTTACGACTTTGGTCCTATAGTCACTTATAATAAAATCAGGGGGAAAGACCTTGAGAGATAAGCCGCTTATTTATTTGTTCCTGAAGCTTTGATAGCATGTAGGTTGCTGTGTGATCTTTATAAACTCAGAGGTGCTAAGCACAGCTTGTTTTTGAAAGTCAATGCCAGCAAGAGATAGACTTTTTGTAACAACACCCGGTGAGCTGTGGCACTCGTATACTCATGTATTTGTCTGTGCCAAATCCTTACCTAGCCTACATTAACAGTGCTCTTTTGACTTCATGCTGGGGATCTAGCCCAGTATTCATTTCTTGAATATGTATATCTAACTAGGATAGATGCACTCCAGAGGATATTTCTTAGACTCTCACTAATCAAGGAACTGCAAATACCATAAATATGAACAATAATATTTCCTTTTTCTCACAGCTCTTAATGGGATAGATGCTGATAATGAAATACAGCATTTATTTGTCTGTTTTAGGTTTTTGGCTGCTGTTGTTTTTTGGGGGGCTGGGGTGGTTTCAGTTTTGTTTGAATTTGGTTTGTTTGTTTGTTTTTTATTTGTTTTATTTGTTTGGTTTTTTGCTTTTGAGTATGAAGGAACAGGGATGAAATCAGTGAGAAAAAAAAAGAGTCAAAGAAATGAATGTCAGTTGTTCTAATTCCACATAAAAGCTGAACTCGGGTAACCTGTACTCTGAGAAAGGAGACACTACTTTAAAACAAAGCCCGCACTAATCCTCATAGGCAACACAAAAATCAGGTAGAGGACTAACTGGAAAGAAGGGGATTTTGTGCAAACTTCTCCTTGCATTATCCTAAATTGTTGCTGACATGTTACTTTCTGTTTTCTTTTATTTTAAAAATTGTCCCTTTTTCCACTTTTTTCCTCACATTTTCCATTCTTTTACTCTGTGTACCACATTCTAAACTACATCACAGTCCAAATATGCAATTGTGTCCAAAAGCCTCACCCAGGTAATGGATAAACTAGAGGGTAACATGCTGCTTCTACACCAAAGGCAGTTTGACACTGTGCACCACACAGACTGTTAATCTTTTCTTTTCTGTCCTATGAACAAAACAGTGATTTAGTTGTAAGAGGGGATGCAGTTATCCAGAAGGAAAGCACTTATACTGATGACATCATACGCTGGCATAAATGTACATCAAGCACAGTTTCTGCTTTAAGTTTTTTTTTGTTTGTTTGTTTGTTTGTTTTTTTCCACTCAGTTGGCAGGGTAATATTTTAACCTTTTTCTTTTCTTTGCAAGTCTGCAATAGATTTCACAACTCAAAGCAATCCTGCAATCCTGTAACACTTTCATAGCCAATGAACTGAGAAAGATGAAGGGTCCTGTCCATTAGTTCATTTTAAGTCTAGTATATTGGTTGAAAGGCAAGTATGTTTATACACGTATATATGCATGTATGTATAAAATCACAGTCCATATTACAGAAATTTTTCTTTAACATTCCATAATAAAGGAAACTACCTGTCCACATATATTGCAGAATCATAGAATATCCTGACTTGGAAGGGACTCATAAAGCTCACAGAGCCTAACTCTTGTCTCCACTCTGGACCATATGTCTGAGAGCATCAAGATTCTTCTTGAACTCTGGCAGCTCTGTGCCATGACTGCTGCCCTGAGCAGCTTGTTCCAATGCCTGATCACCACCTTCTGGTTAAGCACTTTCTTCTGATATCCAGCCTGACTACCCTGACACAGCTCCATGTGGTCTCTGTCAGCAGAAAGAGCTCAGTGCTGACCCTCTGCCCCCTGTGAGGAGCTGCAGCCACCACGAGGCCTCCCCTCAGCCTCCTCTGCTCTGGGCTGAACAAACCCAGGGAGCTCAGCTGCTCCTCATACATTTTCCCCTCTAGATCCTTCACCATCTTCGCAACACTTTTTCCTACTGAATGTGCTCCAGTAGGAGCACATTTTCATCTACTGTGACACTACATATGCTCTGTATGTGAAATGCATAAATCTGACTTCTAGGGAAAATTCCTCCAAAAACTAACCTATAAATTCTGTGTTTTAAATCCTAAAGTCTTTGTTCCATTTGTCTACCCTCCTATTATAAACTGTTGAACATATAAGAGTATTCCTTTCTTAGAAACAGTAATGAATTTCACTTATATTCTGCTTTGTGTTTAAAGACATTTTCTCCTCTTTTAATCTTTCCATGATTGATTTTAATTAAACATTCCACTCCTACTAACACACAATATGCTCCAAAAAATGTATACAACACTAAGGATGATATACAAGGGACATACGTAAAAACAGTTATCAGCGTACAAATTTTTTTGCACCTTACCCTATTTCTTTTTTGTGCTTAGTCAACATTTTTTCTCTCTTTCCCTTCAAGAAATGTTTCAACTAAACTTTGAACTGTGTACCTCTGTAGATACTCTGCTCTGTCTTCTGTTTTTGATATCAAGACCTGAAGAACGATACCTGAACATAGTAACCCAAATGAGACTGTACATTATTATGCATGGATTTCTGACTTATTTGATATTACTCTAAGTTATACATACTTCCTAATAAGATAGTTTGCTTTTGACTGCAGCAGCACACTGGAAATACTCTCCTGATTATACACTCCTTTGTTGATAAGGTCAATTAGAATGTGTGTGAATATTCTTTTACCTGCCCTTGTTAAGAAGTATGGTTTGTTTATAAGCAACACATTACATTGATGTCTATTGTTTTCATTTTAGTTTTTCTCTCTAGCACATTTCTTGACAAATATATTTCTGAAATGAACTGACAACAGAATTTTGTATCATGTAACAAAATTTGACTTCATTTATTCTATGTGTCTTTATTTTACTCAATCCATCTGGTTATTTTTCTGTCTTATTAATATATTAGGCTTAACAGAGAAATCTGAGGCACAATGTCACAATTTTTCAAGGACAAAAACCTTGTCATCAGTTTTTGATCTGCAACGGTATTTTTCCTTTCTGCAAACAGCTCAGTTTCTTCTTCAACAACCTATCTTTGATGAACAACTTCTGTAAGTTTATTTACATTTCTGTGAGACCAAATTTCAGGTCTGTGGAATCCTCTAGCTCGATATTTGAATTTTCAAAATGCAAGATAATTGAATAGTGTTTGCATTTGATTCAGGCCTACACGAGCACCTGGCAGTGATTTTGAGAAAAGAGCCTGCAGACTCCCTGTCGATATATCACTATTTCCCTCAACATGTTGGGAGCACTCAGCAGTGCCTATTCCCTCCTGACAAACTGTCATGCAATTAAAAGTAAATACAGAAATCACTGAAAGGAAAATGTTAATATTTCAAAATCTAATGTCACAGAAAGTATGCTTAACCAGTCTGTGCATGATTTTGTAAACTTTTATTTAGAAATAATAATATTAAAGAAATTGTTTGAGTCTTTTATTTTAGCATTAAACTCAGCATGACCATGTGTGAAATGATCCATCAGATTTCATCAAAGTTAAGAATCCCATATGGCTTGTATTGCCATAGTTTAAAACTTCCTGTGATTCAGAATATGTCTGTACTGTTCCTAGAGAAATATCTGAGCTAGATTACAACTTATGTTTTTTGGTTTTTTGTGGGTTTTTTTGGTTTTTTTTTTGGTGCAAGTAGCATAAAACCTATTTTGTGAAGCTCTCTGAACACTTTGGTTCTGCCTCACACAGGGACCTTTGTGTTGGCAGACCTAACAGCAGGTCCTGGGCTTGTCACTTTGAAACACTCCTAGCTGACTGGACATAACAGTTTTTATTTTGATGGAAACATCAGTTCCATCAGGGTCTCATGAGGGCAGAGTAGTGGGGAATAATTATTCCTCTCTCTCTGCTGGCCACCCCTCTTTTGATGCAAATCAGGGTACTGCTCATCTTCTAGGCTGCAAGTGCATTGCTGTTGGCTCATGTCAAGCTTTTCATCCATGAGGACCCCCAAGTCTTTCTCCATAAGAAGATGCTCAAGTATACTATATCTAGTTTTGTCAGAAAGCATAATATCTTACATTACACAAAGATTATGCCTCCCAGGCATTTGAAAACATGGTATTTGCAAGACAACAGAGATTCAGAATAAAGGATATGGAAGACTACAGTAAATAGTCCAAGCACTACAGTTTTACATGTTGTAAGGCTTGCATTTAGTATTTTCAGATAAATCCACTTTTGCATCTCTCCCATAAAAAGTCCTAATAATAAGACTTCCCAGCAACACAAAAGTACACAGCACTTCTCACAATTATATTTTTTAAGTAACAGGGAATCGAATAATAATTAGAATGACTGAATATTGCATACACTAAAATGGTTGGGCTTAATATAACTTCTCCCAGACCGACAACATATTAGCTTAAGGAACCTACAAAATTTACCCTACAAAATTACACACTAGAAGAATAGGATGTGTTTACTTACTGAAGTAAACTTACTGTCCAAAGAGCAAAATAACATAAGCAAAAATTCAAATATTTTCTTAGGACCAGTGTTTGCAGATTACAGAATCATCCCTTGTGTTCTAAAAAATGGCAACTATAACTGGCATGGGATGTTAAAAAAGAACATAAAAAAGATGCTGACATACCTGTTCTGATGTGAATTGTGCATTTCTTTCAACAAGCTTCAGTGAAACATGATATGTACTAGTTACTCAAAGATGAAAAGGCCTTGAAATAAATAATGCATGTAAATTCTATGTCTTACAGTAATGGAAAATGTAGAAGTATTTGCATTTTATTTTATAAAACAAAAATGTAAATAAACATTGTTTCAGCACAATAAATAAATAAATAAATAAATAAATAACTATTCTCTCTTTTTTTCCTATCACTGGCATTTATATTCTCATTAAAATTTAGAAGAATAAGATCATATAGTAGACGACCATTTTCCAGAGAGAACAATGAATGTAACACAAATTAATTAATAATTCATTAGGTTATGATATGATTAAAGGTGAACTAGAATAACAACCATCTTTAAGACTGCTGCTTATAAATCAACCGATTTCCAGGAAAATAAAAAAATGGCAACAAAAAAAACAAACAGTAATTATACAAAACATTTTTTCACCATTTGGAAAATAGACAAACCTGGTGCCAAAGAAAACACAAATATAAGATGACAAGACCACCATTAAGTTCAGATTATGTGGTATTTAAAAAGACCTTTCAAATGTCATTTATTTACAGTAATCTCTTCTATGCTACTACTTAGAAAACCTGGGTCCTATTTTACACAGATCAGTTGAGAAGCAGAAGAAAATCACCTAACATCTCCTGTGCCTCCATTTCTCGTTTCTTATCTGAAAATGAGGGTGATACCTAAGTGCTGCCTTTACAAAGGTGCTAGGAGGGTGAGATAAGTGCCATCTCTAAAGCCCTCCGAGAACCTGAGATGAAAAGCTCTGTAAAACTCAAGAAAAGCTCTACATAAGTGCAATATTATTACTGCAGTTCTTATTATGTTTATTTGTTTACTCTCTTCTATAGAACATAATAATTCTGAAGAGATTTACATTTGAACTTTGTGAGAATTCTGTTATCTGTCTTTAGAATTGCTCTTAAGAGTTGTGTAGAGCAAAGGCAAATGATCACAAAAGCACACTCAAATCTTCCCAAGGATCCCATCCTGCAAGGCATTCAGCATCTCTTGAGCATCACAGAGCATTCTCAGCTGACTGCACTCACATTGCAAAACGGGGCCTTGAATTTCAGGTGTCAGCATCACTACAAAAAAAGAATCCTAGCACAGAAATAAACAGTATTCTACTGTTTTTAATTTATTTATTTCAATTGCTTGTTAGACCTGCATGGATCAGGACAGAAGATATAGCTTCTGTGTCCTTTGCCTCAGTGCTCAGCAGAATACTAATGTGCTCAGCAAAGTGTAAGGAGTCGGTCTTTTTACTGTCATTGATGCTGCATACTGACACAGAGAAAAAAGTGCCGAGGTCTCACTGGAGAGTTTTTTTCATTGCTGGACACTATGGACAGATTGAACATTCAACTGGCTTATCATAAAGTCTCTTTCTTCCTTCCTGAAAAAAAACTTTAACCTTCTAATGTTACTCCTACTCTGAAGAATGAGAGCCTGGAAAGTGGGACATGGATAAGAAGGAAAGATGGATACATAGGAAAGGAAGCTGGCATCACCTCATCACCTTTACACAAAAGTTTAAGACAGTCCACACTTTTTCATAGAACATGCTAATTTAGAGCCTGATCTCATAGCCTTTGATCAGGTATTTCCTGGTCAACACTCTAACAGTGGGATTAAAAAGCTTCCAAAAAAATCTGCTGGATTACTAATAGGGACTAAAAGAGTTGTTACACTTGTTCTTGAGAGGGAACGTCCAAATACTTTCCATTCTGTGAAAATCTTTGCTTGTTTCTATGGTTTGATAACTCAAACAAAATTGTGAGGCTTAAGAACAGGGAGATTTAGGATGTTTAAAAAGAAAATAAGAATTCTTTAAAAACAAAATCATATATTTAGGCTTCTAATTATCCACAGCAGCAGCAACAACAACAACAACAAAAACAACCACCAAATAACTAGACTTTCTTCTCAACTTTCCATTCAAAGGTATCCTTTAGAAGAATGTTATAGACTAAGGAAATGCTGCAGCACCAGTGAACAACCACCCTCCTTGAAGAAAGCCCTGGACACACTGTACCTGCTGCCAAGAGGAAAAGGAAAAAGGAAGATAACAAAACTTATCTCTGTTCAAGCAGCATGCTTGAATTATTTTATATATATATCTATATATGTGTGTGTGTGTGTGTGTGTGTGTATAATATACATATGTATGTGTATATATATACATAAAAATGTAAAACTGGAATTAGGTGTTTCTGAGTCTTAGAGCATGCAAGGAAATTTTTATTTTATTCCATGCAGGGAATATTTTTATTTTCCAGTTTTAGGCTTTCAAGGTATTCAATAATAAGGCAAATTTAATTCTACTTCAGCAATGCCCTGTTTTGAGCCCTATATGATAAGATGCTCTGTTTAAGGTTTCAGGACTGATCTACCATATTGCTGCAAGTTACTTCACCCATTTTCACTGATCAGTTGCTCACATATATTCTCATGTTACTAATGAGAAAGGTTAGTAAGTGAAAGAAACCAAAAGAAAAAATATGTATAAAATGCTGTAGATTGTCTTACTTAAGCATATTGATTTTGATGTTGATAAGACATATGGAAAGTAAAAGCATTCTTGATAGTCAAAAACCACTATTCTGTCCATAAATCAGGAAAATACAGTCAGGTGAATGAGTTCTCGTGTGCATCAGTATTAAACCACTGCAGCCAAAGCTAGTGATGTTGTTAAATAGCTGTTTAAGATTAGAAATATCCATATTTTTGGAGTTTATATGCAGTTAAAACATCTTATTTAAGAAAGGTGTACAGTTGACAATAACAGAGTAATTACAGTCACAGCTACAATCTGCCTGTATAAATCATTGTGATTCAAACTCTGTTAGTAATAAAAATAAATGATATTGGTTTTGGTTCATTACCATTCAACTAATAAAATATGATGAAGGAAGAAGTTTCCTAAGTGAAACACTCATAAAAATAACAGTTTACCTACAGCTTCTTCACAATTTATGCGAATGGAATGCAAAAATAATAGTATTTTTTGCAAAAGTAACTTTTTGGTAAGGAATAATTTTAATTATATTCCAGACCTCATAATAACTTTGTCCAAGATATGTTTTTCCCTCAGAGTCTGTCTTCTCTATAATTCAAATTTCACAGATTTAGCAAATGATACAAGAGTTTACTTAAATAAAAATTTAGTAAGCAAGGTTCACACTGAGAAACAGTTGTAGGATTACATATAATGATTCTATTGTGGACAGAAAATAGTCAGAACAATGAAAAATTCTAACAAAATATCCAGCTTTCCTCCCTGTGCATTCCTGTCAATGCAGACTTTGAACAGCAAGTTGCCTGTCAAAAAGCATCACATCTTCAGATCCCATCTGAGTTTGTATCAACCTATGAGGAACAAATCCCCAGACAAAATCAAGCAGAACTGTGCACCAGCTTTGGCAAAGTGGAAGTATTTTGGTAAGAATCCAGCCCTTCACTCTTAATGCTGGTGAGAGTAGGCCAGCTTATCAAAGTCTAGAAAGTAACTTTGGAGTTAAACCCTAGTGACTTTCCCACTTGATACAGACTCAGGAGATGGTAACAGAATGCTGAATTATTTTTTGTTACACTAGAAAGCAGAATGCAAATTGCCTTTCTGAAGTTTCTTTATAAATCATGTCGCTGTTACAAGAAACAGCTTTTGTTTTATCTACATGTCAAGACCCCACTTCATATAATCACACTGCAAATGTAGCTGGAATCTTGGTACAGTAAAATCTGTAGAATCAGTCTCCAAATGAGAGAAATCACTTCCAGAATTGAATTGCAACACCAGAAATCACAGATGATAACCCAAGCCATAGGTGTAACAGAAAATTATGAATTACTCTGACACTCAGTAAATGTTACTAATGTTAATATCTAAAAACTCCAACCAGTTGAAAAATTTGGGGATAAAGAAAGAGAAATAGTCTAATGAAATAATGTTCTAGAGAGATGTCAAAATCCTCATGTGTCTGTAGAAGACAAAAAACCGCTACAGCTGCAGAGCATGTAGCATTAGTTGGAGAGACTTATATTTTTGTAGAGCAAATGAATCACTCGTTTGCTGCAAGGAAAGATTTAGAGACCCTCTGGATTAAGCTAAAGCAGAGGATAAGCTTGAGCTCTGTAACTGTGGATTCCTACATGTCTGGAACAAGTTATTTCCCAGTTCCTCACTGACACCTAGTCAAGGATGAGGGAAAGATCAACAAACAGCAGAAAAGAAATAAAAGCAATAGTTTAGGAGACCAGGAAGAAAGCTATGCCTATGTATCAGGCCAACCCTTTCAACCTTCAGCAAAATCTCTATCACTGCTAGGTGATCTATCCTTGTACACTGCACTGTGAAGTAAACTCCTGAGAGTTATTAGCATTAGAAGAAGTTTAATTATGTATTTTATGGTAAATGGAATCATATTTTGATTTCTAAAAGGGCACTGGAGACATAAAAAGTTTCTCTGAATACTACGTATGAGAAGAACCCAAGTATTCTACAATTTACTGCAACATTCAAAGCTAAAATGACAGATCCTGATTTCAGATGGCCAATGTACATCACATATATATGTATGAAAAATATGGAGTGACAGTCACCAAATAACAGAAAGGAAAAAAAAAGAAAAAAAAAGCAGACAAAACCCTGAGAAGAATCACATTTTACTAGTCATGGAGCAGTTGCAGTTCACAGACTATCTAAACACACTGTCCTTATTAGGTATGGAGAGGAGAAGAAACATTCTAGGCATGAATAACTAGCATTCAGAAACATACATTCTACCTCCATTTTTCCTCATGTAGGAATAGTACTATATTAAAATGTATTGAGGGAATGCCCTGGTAAATTGTCAAGGCACATTATCTTAAATGATTCATAGGGTTTGTATGCAAACAGAAAAAGGGTATGTGGCATCAGAACGCACATTTAAGAACCCAAATTCAGTCATGTTCAGAAACTCCTATGTATCTTAGCAGTAAACTACAAAATCTACAAAACCACAGTATGTTCTGGTTATATGAACACTTCGCAGTTTAATAGAGATAATAGAAGTGTTGGAAGCAACAGGATCAAGGGAATTAGAGGAAATGCTCATTAAAACAAATTTAAAAGGTCTAATGATTAAAATATTGATTAATTAGCCAAACATTGATTAACAGTCACACTTTATCAACTACAAAGGTTCTAATTACTGCACCATTATTCCATAGATTGACCTGTTCTCTCTTGTCACTTACGATGAAGAACAATTTTTATTAAGTGGGTTTTGGATTTTTGACCTGTAAAATTTTAATAGGGAGTGCAAAGAGGGTGTCGTGAGTGGTTTGGCATGTTAGTCACTGAGGGACTCATCGTTACTGTCTCTACTTAACCAAAGTCACAGGAGAGCAAGAGGGATGTGCATGCTCAAGAGTTAGAGCCCCCCACCATGAGAAAGAGATACATTTGAAACTGCTTTGAGTCTACTTCAGCGAAAGAAGAAACTGTATATTGCTAAAGTGTACTGATGGTAATGCCAAAATGTTTAAATGATGCACAAGGATGCTGACCAGCCAAGCTGTATTTGCTAAGGTACACAATAATTTAACGACAAGGAATAAAATGAGAATCTCTTCTTAATTTTTTGTGCCTACTCCAAAGCAACCAACCCAGCCTACCCCAGAGATGTAGCTATTTCACCTTAAAAAAAAAAAAAAGGAGCAGCAGCAGTCAAGAACATCTAGTAGTTCATCTACAAAAATATTTCCCACTCCAGCAACCTAGGTCTCAAAAAACTGCTTCACAGTTGAAACTTATTCTCCAGAAAATTTATGGATGTCTCACATAAGAGTATCTTGCTGATTTCAATAACTGTCCATTTAAATCTGTTGATGTAGCGTTTAAACCTTGCTTCACAAAAGAAAGAGGCTAATACACACACGGGGTTACACTCTCAATATAACTGTCTGAAAGTGATGGTCTGGATTTACTCCTGATGAGATCAGCTCTAAGGCCAGAAAGCAGATTTATAGTGTGAACATAAATGAGCATGGAGGAGGGGGACCTTTTTGATCATACATATGCTTGTCAGGCAAAACGTGCTCAAGACCTCATTGCCAAATAAGCAAAAGCAAGTGAGTGCCTTGCAGCCAGTGAGGAAAATGGCATCAGGAGAGTGACTCTGAACAGATGCAGCTGGCTGATAGGTTTCACAGCCAAAACTTGGTAGAGGGCCAGGAAAAAACTGCCCCTCTTGTTCTAGAATGGTGGTTGGTCTGCATTTCCTTCTGGCGAAAGTTATAGGTTTCACTCACAGAGGCGCAATGTTTTAGGGAAAGCTATAACATTCTTCAGCCATTTAAAGGAAAAGAAGTGACTGTCATGCCAAGGTCTGAAATATCCAACTACACCATCTTCTGCATATTAAGAAAATAACTGCTTCTCACAGATGCTGGTACTCAACAGCAACTGAAGGAATTAACACTGTAGTAAACAGGTAGATGTCCTTGGCCTTTCCACTCCATCCTTCTGTTACACTGTCTATTTTAACCAAAACAATTCCTTTACTTCTACCCTCCACATCAGCAAAATAAAACCTATTTCATTTCCATTATATACCATATGGCCTCCTGATCTGCCTTCTTGATTTTTTTTACACCAGAAAAGCTGTTACATTTATAATGCATTTATAACTTAAATCCACAAAGACCATTTAGAGCATAATCAGACAGTCTGCCTGTGTGTTATCCCGCTAAGCCAAGGTTTATGAGTTTTCTCAGGTTATTCAACAAGAGGGGAAAAAAAAAAAATGAAAAAAAAACCAACCCACAACACTTTAGAATCCTTCTCCTTCCCTATATATATGCACACCCAAGTTTGTATCAATATAGTAAAAGATTTCCATGCAAAGCCAGAAAAAGGGTATTTTAGGGTAAAAATCAGAAACCAGGTATTTCTCCTCTAGTGAAACTAAGTTACAGGGTGCTTCTGTCCTCTCAGAGGTACAGCAGTTTAATGTCTACCACAGAGCAAGTTGAGCCATGGACTCACTTTCTGTGATGCATGAGGGGATTGGGATCATATGTGGTAAGCAATAATTTCAGGTAGAAGAATGGTGCAGAGGCATCACAAGAAGGCTCACCACTGAAGTGGCCCAGCCCTGGCCAGCTTTTGCTGGGGAATCTGTCTGGGTCACCACAGCCTACATGAGCGGTCTGGGCTCCTTACCAGACTTGCAACTGTAGCCACCTGGGAGGCAAACAAGTGGTGCTGGGAGGTTCTTAGCACCACACAACCTTTCCTGACTTGTCCTTTTCCCTATAGGAAAGCCCAAGCTTTCCAATGTTAACTTTATTTTATGTATCTTTGCGAGCATGTGTTAGTGTGTTTGCTTTAATTCCTTGAGAAGGCAGCAGAACAATTTGCTCTGGCAGTGATGCGGCTCTTCGTCTCACTAAGAACAAAATAATGTGATCCTAACTGGAAAGAGATGCAATAAACCAAATATTTAACAAAGCATATTTTTGCCATCACATCAGGATTTGCAGTCCATAAGGCTGATTTTATTGTAACAACAAAGTGCAACCATGGCTTCAGTGTCACAGCACATATCTAGAATTATGTGCATGTAATATTAAAAACTTAAATCCTACAGTTAATACTGCCTATTACCAATAGGTAGCACCTATATACAAGCTTTTATGATGTTTTTGCAAGCCGTAATAGTGTACTGTAAGTATACCAAATTTCAGATATCACTAAAGCATCAATAAAGCACAAAAAACATAGTAAGCAATGAGCAAGAAAACCTACCTGGCTAAGGATGCCTGCAAAATATTGGCTGTTGTTTCTCAGGGGAATTGAGCAATGTTAATAATAAATAAATAAGTAAATAAGTAAATAAATAAATAAATAAATCCTTAATGAAGGTACCTTCATTGATAACCAGAAAACCTTCACAAAATACAATTTTATTTAATCAATCTTGACATCTTCTTTCTATTTGGCTGCTAAAATTTACTTCTTTACTTGAAGCCCCTTCACCATATTCCTCACTTTGTAGTCCTTATCTCACATCTTTTTAAGATCACCTGTCCTTCTTTTATTCTTTGCAAGTGTCTTCCTAATTAAATAAGCTCTTGCCCTTGTCTCTGCTCCAGAAGTGTGATAACAGTGAGATGATAGCGAACAATATAAAACAATAGTTATTTTTAGGTAGAATCTTTTTTATGTTCAACAAGTGTTTAGCCCAAGATCGCATTCTTGTGTGATCCTTATGTAGCACTATTGATAGCAATGATTCTAGAAATGTGTACTTTTTCTACTAAGATGGATCTTCCAGTTCAAATCCACTCAACTGAATTCCATTTTGAACATTAACAGAGTCATTTTAGAAAGGAAAAAAACAAAAACAAACAAACAACACCCAGGTGATACGCATTTTCAGAATCTAAAAGTTAACAAGGTACTTATTCCTATCCATATATCATGAGTGATTACACACAAAAAAAATGTAAACTGAGGTAGCTCTACCAGTTTAATCAGTTATTTTACAATTAACGACAGTAACAAATCACAGAATACAGTGGTAGTACAAGAAAACCTGCAGATCAAGGGTGGTGCGGGAGCATGCTGCGTACCTCTCAGCTGAGAATGGCACCTCCCTGTCCCATGTCTGAGGCACTGTCTGGCTCAGCAAAACCCTGACGTATATTCCACCCAGTCCAGAAATTACAGTTACGGTCTGCTTTACCACCCACCAAAATTACTATAGGTGTGATTGCTACTTTTTGGTATCAGGACTGCCCCAATTATATCTCCAGTTGCTTTTCAGATATTATCATACTCCATTTCTTCCAGTGAGTGCTGCATCACTGAAAACATCATCTAAGCAGGTTTGGGATTTCTTGGGTATAAAAAAAAAATAAAAATGGCTACATGAAATACCTTGTCAAAAAAAAAAACAACAAAACCCATAAGTTACAAGTTTTAATTTTAAATATTCACCTGCAACATTTATATATATATATATATATATATATATATATATATATATATATATATATATATAATATAAATATATATACAAAATATATATATATATAAAATTCTTCTTTTGCTGTGGTAGTTCATTCAAATTTGCTGCATTATGATATTAATTTTCTTTAACATTCCAGAATTTTATTTTATTTTATTTATTTTTGTTATAAAATGTGTTTTGTACATCATGCATGATTAGGAAGATTTAATTCTGGAAGGAAATAGTTCAACCATTCTTTTTAAAAATAGATGTGCAAAAGCAGCCTTTACACCAGTCTCTTCAAGCAGACCCTGGTAAAACGTAATCACAGAGAATGAAGTTGATCCCTGTGTGCAGTGAGAACATAAAGCTTATGCACCACTTAAGTCTTTAAAATAGGGTTTAAGTAGGAGTTAAGCATGTTTTTTTTTTTCAGGCACTCTTCATGGGGTAAAATTTACCAGCAGAAGGCCTGAATAAGTTGAGCAGAGGGCAGTGAGGGCCACACAAAAGGAAGGGGTAGGGAATCACACTTCAACATGGTAGCGGTTGGTAAAGGTCAGCTTCCTACTGATAATAAAGTGCACTTGCTGTATTTATCTGGCAGATCCCTCTGAAAATGGCTGGTGATCTATGGAGAGCTTTTTAGAAGGGCTTGAGCAGCCACCTCCATGCAGAATTACTATTATTCCCTAAAATTTTCTGTATTCAGTGATCATTTATTTACTCCAAACAATATATATAGTACAGGAGGAGAACTAGAAGCCCCTAAAATGATATCCAGTAAAAACAAAAGATGCAAAATAACTTCTTAGCAAGTTGTTATTTTTAAGGGTAGTAGTGCCTAAAATATTATTTTCTTCATTGTCAGTGTAGACTTTTCCCTTGAGACAAAACTATTTCTCCATTTGAGATGATTCCATCTGGAATCATCTGCACAAAAATATCTGCAGGAACCAACAGAAAACAACCAACAGTACAAGGGAAGAAAGCAAACAACTGATTAAGCAATATTCTGGTTTGGATACCAATGGCAATAGTTAGGCTGTTTGTCACCGAAAGCTACATGACCTGCCTCCTTTGACTTATACCACGGATCTTAGGGTTTTTTGCTCACAGTTGACTTAAGCCATCTTTGACTTTGAACCCTCTAGCTTTTATCAGTTTGCATCACAACCAAAGTGTTATTCAGGTTTATTTTTTTAGCGTGTGTGTGTGCACCCACATGCTCATACAGAGAGAAAAATAAGGAAATTGTTATCATTACGGTATTTTGGCAGCATAATGGGAATAGACAGCAACTACTTTGTGTTACAAATTTGAATGTGAAATTTCAGAAAACCTCCTTGCATTAAAAATGAATTAACTGTGTGATTATTAATTGTGCATATTCCAATCCCTTTGTGCTGTACTGCATGTTTCTTGAATCTCATTTGAATCCTTTGGCTAAGTAATGTGTCAAGGGGGGTACTAGCCTGAATGCCTGAGTTATTTAAAAAGCAGGACAGCACTTCCAGATTAGAATACCAATGAGCGGGGTTAAAAAGGCTCTACTGTAGTTGGAGGGCAGCTCTCAGTCTGAGTAGTACCTGAAAAGGACCTCTATGGACTAATTTTCAGAATCACATTGTAATGTGGGCTCATGTCAATCATCAGAACAGACAGCTTCATCCCATGATATAAACTAGTTATACATTCAAGAGCTGCCAGAGGATCTTCATTAAAAAGGGACTTAGCATTAAAAGAAGAAGGTTGTTTTATTATAATACTTCAAACACAGTTTTTTGTTTTATATGTTCTCAGAAATCTTTTTTGTTCTTCTTCACAATATCAAAAAAGCACCACAGAAGCAGCAAAAACATTAAATATTCCAGTTTTTAATGGGAATCAAGGTAGCTTTCTGGTTTAAGGCATTAAAAATCATATACATTTTTCTAAATATATTCATGCCTTTGAATAACAAAAAGAAGTCTCTAGATGTAATAGGAGGATGTTTTTAATCTTTTGTGAGAAGGGATTTGCAGAGCTGACTACTCAAGGTACAATATCTACTGGCAAAGTATATCACTGCGAGCTTTATACATATAAATTTGTATAAAACCTTTGGGCTATCCACAAGCTTCCAGATACCAGTTAGATATTACAATCCATGTCATTAAAATTTAATATGATTGTGTTAAGAAGAAAACATTAACAATATCCATGTAAGTAAATCATTGACACAGTAATCTAGTATTTCAAGAAACCTTCACAGAGGTTTATTAAAAAATAAATAGATAAATGTATCTATTTACCTATACGGTTGTCATTTCAAAGAACCTGATTTAAATATAATTTCACAAGTCATGCAACTTCCTCAAAGTAGCTAGAATATTTTGATCTAAAATTGCTCTCATGTATCTACTTTATGCCAGGATAAAGACTTTATAGGAATCTAACTGAAATGAGAAGATGTTTCTTTATAAGCAGAATTAAATGTAGAGTTTGATTGACTATGTGCTTGTCTTTTTAAGCTATAGTAGTTATATTTTGCATTATTTTCTGTCCTGAGAGCAGATCTTTCTTTCCACTTTGCTATTTTTTAAGCAGCTCAGCCATCATAAAAAATGAGGCATGTTCTTGGTATCAGTAATACTGACCATTTCATTGTACAGTGCTTTCCATTTTATATTATTGTCTCCACAATTATTAACTAATTAATTATTAACAAGTTAATGAGTTTTTCTATTCTCCTTATTGCCATAACATCTAACACCTCTCAGACAATTAAAAATCTCACTTCCGAACATTTCTGTGAAGCAGGAAAAAATGTCATCCCTATTTTATCGATGGGAGACTGAGGCACAAAGGTTCTCATTTCTGTATTCACATTTTATAACTGCAGTAGCATTAAAAGTAACGGGATTGCTTTTAAAATAAAGTTATTCCGATCATCATCCAAAAGAAGATTTAAATACATAAATAAATAAATTAAGATGTAATAAGATTTAAGTAAAGTTAACAAGGTTGCAGAGGAACCAAAAGCTTAATTAAAACCAAGATGTTCTTGTCTTCTATTTCTCTGGACAGACTGCTAGACTTTCTAAATTTATTTTTAATGTAAATCAGTTATGATGGGTTATAACAGCAAGAGTACATGATATGATGTGATATGATAATAGTACATATTGCATTTTTTAGTGTCTGTCTTCAGACATTTCTCTGGAAGCAGTATCATTAAAAATGAGTTTCAAGAGCTTAGAAAAACCTCCTGGTGAGTGAGCTCTAGCAAACTCACATGAACCCAGGGATATCTTAATTAAAGTCTTTCTGATGTTTAAAGATAAAGCAGACATAACAATCCTTGTTCTTTGGGGTTCTTAAAAGAACTCTTTTGAGGTAAGCCTTTCCCTCTCTCTGCCACACTCAAGCCTTGAATTACATATAAACACGCACAAAATATCCACCTCAAAAAACACTCTACAGAAGGAGAGCATGACAATTACTTTGAAGTGCAAGCCCCTTCGCTAGCCCCCATCCTTGGAGCAGTTAACAGTCCAATCTTTGATTCTGCCATTATCACAGTCTAACAGGTAGATGGTGTTCGAGTCTTAAGCCCAAAGAACGCAACTTGAGGATTTGTTCAACATAGTTCAGATCTCTGGCACCAAACTCCCTTAAATTAAGGGAAGAATGAAAGTTTGATCTTCTGCAACAGTAGATTAAAAAAAAAAAAAAAAAGAACTCTAAAAGATC
Source organism: Coturnix japonica (assembly GCF_054131305.1). Classification (NCBI taxonomy): domain Eukaryota; kingdom Metazoa; phylum Chordata; class Aves; order Galliformes; family Phasianidae; genus Coturnix; species Coturnix japonica. The sequence goes on along the minus strand of NC_140669.1, from coordinate 7,205,627 downwards.
CACGCATAAAAATTCTCATTGAGACTGCAATTGCTGCCAACCATCAGTTGGTCATTCATAGTTTTCTCTAAACATGTGCAAACTCCAAAGATACTCCGCATATTACAAAATCAACTCCTCTATTAATAACCTTCTGTACTAAGCATTGTATACAGGTGCCTTCTGAAATGGCACACCCACTGACCATATCAACCCTGTTTCCATCATTGAGAATTGCAGAGGGTATTCCAAGCTGCCTCGTCTCACGGCATTCAGGCTTATAAAAGAAAGTCCTCTGTAGAAGGAGTTAATGCAACTCCTTCAGTGTTTATAAAGCTCCTGTGCATTGTGCATTTTTATGTTGCTTGTGGGGATTTCCAGAGTTTATTCTAGAAGACACTGCTTACTTATTACAAAAAGAATTTTACTTTTGTTGAACAATACTGACGTCTGTGCAACCGTTTCCCATAAATTATGCACCTGATTACCCCTGGCACCTCATTTCAAAAATTATGAGAGTATCATTAACAGTGAATCCACAGTCCTGTAATGTAAAACCAAACAATAGAAAGAAAAGATAAAGAGAGTTTGTCTTAAATCTGCAGGATACAGTAATTGCTGAAAACATTCCTGAGTTCTGTGCAACATATTCCACAAACTGTATTTTTCCTTTATCTGTATGCTTATGCTCACCTTGGACATCTTTCCCCCTATTTTCTAAATGCAGATTACACCAAGTTGGAAGCTTTGGCACTCTAAAAAATATGTGAACAGTTTTGCAGATGACTTCCAAACAGGAAACAGCACCTGAAGTTCGATCTGTACCCTCAGTCCACTACTTAAGGCAAGAGGTGAGATGCAGGTATGCAAGGTAAGCACTTCAGACCCAGTGAACAATTCTGGAGACAAAGGAATTGATACCTTTCATGTCATCAGATTATCAGAAAAAGTCTAATTTTAGCTGCAAATGTCTCACTTTTTCAAAGCTATATTTAGCAGCTTATTTTGGCACCTACAGTCAAAACATGTGGAAAAAAAATAGATTCCATAAAATAAAAAATTATGCAATCCATCAAGTCTCAGATTCCATAAAGAGTGAGCACTTAGTGAGACTTCAATGAAAGATTATCAGAGCTCTTTGAGCAATGTCAACATTCCCCTCCCCAAAACAGAATACTGGAAAAGGCCCCAGATTGAAAAATCCTCAACTACTTCTCTGTGCAACAGTATTTTAGCTAAGATTTGGGTGAGGGGATAGGTTTCATAGTCTCTACTAGAAACCTGCAAAGTGTGGGTTCCCTGGAGTGTGCATATGCTCAGTAATGAATACTTTGCTACAAAGACTGAGAGATCCTTCAAGGGAAATAAAGGCAAAGAGTGATTCCAAAACAACCAAATGAATTAGAATAAACAGTCTGAGGTAAAAAAATCAGCTACTTCCAGGCTTGTTAAGTTCTGGGAAGACTTAGCTAGCGCTTCATTCTTATGGAAAGTTACTGACTGGACAATAAAGACATTATAACATCCACAATACAGTAGCATATATTAATTTATTTTGCAAGAGCACCTAATGCGACATTAGTACACTCAACAACTTTTTAAAGCTAATTGCAAAAAAAAATCCAGCTTTTGTTAGATACTCTCAAAGTATCAAGTCAACTCATCCCAGAAACGAAATTTGCAGATCTGACACATGAAAATTCTGAATGCCCTCCAACTGCAGCTAGAAAGATACATCTAAAGCTAGAAAATCACTACTTAACCTGTATTTTGCACTTCAAAATATATAACATTCCCCACTTCATATACAATATTTAGAGACCTGCATTGAAATTATCTTCATGCAGCATGATATTAGCTTAAAGATATCAATATGGCTGAAATAATTGTGGCCTGTTTTTTTAAAACTGTAAAATAGAACACACTGTTACAAAATTGATCTTTAATTTTTAAGTGGGAAGTCAGTTAATTTTTCATTAAGGAGACACAACTCTAAATTTCTCAACTTTACTGCAAAGAAAACGTCTAAAGATGTACCTTCTCTAAACAATGATATACAGTTCAATAGCCTTAAATATCTTCAGTTTCTCTTTCAGTAAGGTGTATATTTTGTTTATAAATGGCTTCAAGGTCCTTTGAAAAAAATACTAGGAGATTAATCATCTGAATGAAGTCATTTCATGGAGAAAATGGGGAGAAAGAAGGGAGGAGAGGAGGGAAAGAATATTTTATATTATATATATATTTGACATTGTTATTTCACTTCATACTATAGTGTACTGAGTTTCCCTTATATTTCCTCATTTATTCTAACAATATAATTTAACATTCTTGATGCTTTATTACTGATGCATTTCCACCAAATCCTCTCCTGTGCCCCCTTTTGGAAAATCTTTAGAAAAGCCGTGACAGCGAAAGAAATGCATTTAAAAAAAGAAAAAAAAGAAAAAAAACAGTATTGCAGATCTTAGACCATTTTTTTTCAAAGGCCTACAGCCATCACCACACCAGAGAACCTCACACAGGTTTTTATTTTTGTAGAGAATGCTTTAACACCAGGATTTGATGTCTAGTCTCTTCTTCACAGGCACATCTCTGTAAAGGAGACTTTCTCCCTATCATTAATGTGTAAGTCAGTCAGACAGACCTTTTTAATAAGCAGTTGAAGAGCCACTGCCTTTTGCACATGAAACTAACAAAAGGCTCATTAGTCAAATGAACAAAGAATAGTTTGAATGTCAATGTATTATTTTAAAAGAAATACTCCTCCAGGAGCATCTCAATGTAATATTTTTACTGGGTGTTTTTTGTACCCAAATTCTAATGTTCTAGACCTTACTTGTAAAAAATTGATGATCAAAGAAAGCTGTTTAAAACAAGACATCCATTGCATGTCATTTTTGCAGTGGGCCACTGCATTCAACCATAATTCAAAAAGTAGAGAATAAGCATTTATTTATTTACTTATTTAACTTAAAGTTCTCTAGCAAAACTTTTTTTCTGCTGTGTCAGCTATCTGTTGCATAAATAACCTTGCATCAATTAGCAAGGTTATTTGAACGACCTCTGAGCAGCAAAAGAGAGCATCAAAAATATACACAAGTCAATAGAAATCTCCTTCTCTTAGAGAGTGATATCTCTATTTGGAATGTTTATAGGCAGTTTGGAAGAAGTCACAAACATTCCATATAAAGATCCCATGAAGCTAAATTCAGAGACAACAGCAAGCCAAATCCTTCATTATCTACTAAAAGAAAGGAGAAAAATCTGAGCAATTATTCTACAGAGATGATGCACTATGTGCTTTGTTTATAAACTAGAAGGTACCATTTATCCCCTTTTGTCAAGAAATGCTCACAAATTATGACAGAAGTACCATCCAGTGTAGCCATACAAAAGGTTCCCACACAAACAAGCAACATCTGTATCACAGCTCCTTCCATCTTATGCCTTCTAAACTCACCATGCAAACACAGATAATCAATGATACTGCATCTTTTTTTTTCTTTTTTTTTTTTAATTATAATGGCATAATTTAAAAATATATTGATGGATCCATCTGTTTCCAGATAGAGTAATTACAAGAACTGAGTTTTAAACAACTTAGCAGCATACCTGACTATTGAAATCCTATAGAACATTACTAGCATGTTTCTCTCAAAATGCAGCACTATTATCCAGACATTATTCTGTCTCAAAACAGCACTATGAATAACTTCATACTGAAAGTGAAGACAAAAAGCTGCAAATAGACATAAAATGTACAGTTGGGTAATAATTATAATTAAAAAGTTAAGACACTCAAGGGAATGAATGTGTAATAAAGATCCATCTAGCTGTGTTGTTAGGCACTAAAATTATGACAAGTGCTTTCAACCACCAAAGTGTGCCTTTAAGGCATATTAGCACAGGTTGAAGAGCTTTGTCTTGATACTGTCACACAGAACACTAAAGATCAGTATGAAAATGGGCAGGTACAGGACCAAACTAGATAAAATTTGTTATTAAATCTGACTATTATGGCAAGACTACAGCAAGGTGCAGATACAGAGAAAAGAGTAAGGAAAAATATCCAAACATTCCAGAAATGAACACTAGGAATGGGAAATTATATCTTTCTTTCTTTTGTTAAAGTAATAAAAGTGTTGACTAGAGAACTTTTGGCAAAACACATTGGAATTAAGGAATATTTCTGACACAGAATTACAGAAAAGCCTGCCCTATAAAGGTCAGAAAACAGAACACTACAGGTGGCTAGAGAACTGGCTTGTATATCTGATACAAAGGTTACCTGTGGGTATGCAGGGAGTTTATAAGTGGGATGATGCCGTGAGCATTAGAATTTGCACTGGGCTTTTTTTGTATTATTTTTTTTTTCCTTTCTGTATTGATGACCTGGCAGAAGAAATGTGAAGAAAGGTGAGACAGTTTTTGCTGACAGAAAAATGGGGTGGGGGGAACCAGTCAATACAAAAGTGAAGAGCAACAGAGGTCAGAAAGTCTTCTGATATAGTAGGAGTCTGAATGGATAGAAGAAAGTTTCTGAAGTCATCAAAAATCTTAAAATAATGAAGCACAGGAAGAGAGACTTCAGAACAAAATTAATCTCCTTTAGAAAGAATACAATAGGAAGATGATAGAACACAAAGTACTAGATGGTAGAGCATAAATATAATATTCGTTGTTGTGAATCACATTGGTAAAAGGCAAAAAATTCTGTACTGGATAAGCAGCAAAGTCCATTGTGGAAAGCCCATCATAATGAGCAAGTAGTCCAGCAAGTGTGGGATAACACCAACAAGCTATAAGCTCAGTAAAGAAAGAATAGTTCAGTGCTGCTAAGTATACAACAAAGGAGAGCAACTCTATATGGTAACACTGGGATATGGAAATTTTGGTTGTTTATAATGCTGAGGGTAATTTTGTGGTTTTGGAAATTTTGGAAAGTGGAGGCGATTAAGAGGAAACTCTATTAAGGTACACACAATCCTGAAGGGAACAGAAAGGAGAGATGCTGCAGGCTATCTGAGCTAGTGTTAAATAAAAGTACAAGGGGTTATGAACTTAAGCTGGGGGGAGAATTGGACACAAAAAGAATTTAGGTAGAGTTTTCTTGCACTGGTGCCCTTAGTGGGAAAACCTACCAAGGCCAGACATTGTAATAAGCAGTATATAAAAGGAAATGTTGGACAAGTAGGAAGTAAACTGTATTGTGGTGTGACTGTCCATTTAAAGCTCTGTGGCATCTATGTAAGGGGCTTTTGCTCTCCATCTGTCAGAAACTTTCCCAGCTTTCCAAAAGTTAAATCACTTAACTCTCTTTGGGAGGGGAAAAAATATCTGCTCAAATGCCTGAATTCCTCAAACATGATTCAAAAATATAAGAGTCCAATTCCAACATTGCTGTGCATCATGTAATACAAGCCCTAACATAATGTTGATCTTTCATTAATTGTTCGTTGAGGGTGGCAGGCCACAGAGTGCTGGATACAGACCTCTTCATTCTTAAAAAATGTACAACACAGGGACAGATGGGTTAAAGAAAAGAAAAAATCTTATGCCCATATTCCATAAAGAGATCAGATGGATTTGATACGGAGAATACAACTTCAGTTTCCATACTAAACTCTCCTAGGTATCCCTCCCTGATTATAAATGACATACTGGGATATGCTTTAAAGCCGACCATTAGACTAATCTCTGAATTTCCTCCCCAGCATAAATGAAACTTTAAAAAAACTTGGTTTTAACCAACTTAATTGTGAAATATTTTGTTTGTTTGTTTGTTTGTTTTTATTTGCATGGTCTTCTCCAAAGACTCCCTTTTTAGGACATTTTTGCTAAGGTGAAATGTCTCAATTGACCTGAAGTTAACTGATAAGATACTTGGAAACAAAATATCAATCCAAAGCAAATTAAGGTTGTTTTACCAACTGCCTCTTTTCCTGTTATTTTTTCTTGTATATAAATTTATGTGGCAGCACTATTAACCTGCTTTTTTGTTTGGCCACCTTGGTCGAGGTGACAAAATAGACATTTTGTTCACTTTTCTTGGCTACAAATAGTCAGAAGGTTGGCCTTCACAGATCTCCAGGTGAAGTACCCCTGTCTAGATACCCTCAGCAGACACTACTGGAGCCGACTGGAAGACACTGCATCTTTGGGCCAGATCATAGTATGTATGGTCTCAACACACACTAGGGAATTTGTTTGCTATTATTACAAAATTTCAGAAGTCAAACTAATACTCAAATGCATTTTTAACATTAACTTCTGAAGACAGCACAATACTGTCACTGAATTTAACATTGGATCAGTTTGAGCCTGATCTGATCACACAGAGCAATTTGCAGACAGCGTCAACAATTATGAAAAATCAAAGCAAAAAACAAGTCAATGTGAAGGCAGCCATCCCACATGGCCCCACTTTAAAATAGGCTACTTTATCCCAGAATACTGCCTAAAAAACATCTGCAATACATAATTCTTATAATTCTTTTAAAAGAGAAGTGACCATAAACAACATTTGAGCCCATGACAAGATATGTAGACATTCAGATACAAATTAGAGCTTTGTTCCTAACCTAAGTGTTGTTTTTTACAGGTGAAATTTACTGCCACTGAATACCACGTCTCAGGACTACCCAAAAAATAAAGTGTTTAAAGATCATCAGACCTGAGTTTTACAATTCATAAGCTTCAACTTAAATTTGGAAGCTAAAGTTCTTACAGTTGGACTCATTTCATTACAATTATTATTATAGTGATTAACCTTTTGCTCCTAATGAAAGGCACACTTGCAGTTCTCATATGAAGCAATGCAGAAAAGCACAAGGGATTGCATTTCTATATATATTTTTCTAATGGCAGCTAAAAACAAAACAACAACAATAACAAAAAACTATCAAGTTTGAAGAGGAAAATGCACTCTCTAAGCATTTCAAAGCACAGAAAATTGTCTTTGTCTATTATCTGATTCATTTTTTGAACAGCAAAGACTTTTATGAGGCCACTAAAGAGCCTTATTCAATCATCTAGCAGTTTTTTCACATGATCCCCAAATGCTTGCATTTCCTAAGCCCATTTGGTTAAAAACTCACTTTGTTAACAAGACATTTGGAGAGAGATCTTTGAAAAGTGTTTAAAGTATAGTCTTCAGACAACACATATTAGATGATAATTAAGCACACAGCACAGGTTTAAACTTAAAAAGTGTCTGTTTTGTTTTCCATTTTAAAATAATGTTTAAAAATACAGTTGTAAGGGATTTCTCACACAGGTGTTCAATTTTAAATGCAATCAGCATGTAGGACTGGTTTTCAAATATCTTTGAGCTCTTAACACCCTTGGAAAGCTGTCTCCTGCTCGATGATTCTTTGCACACTCAATTTCATATTACCAACAAGAACCTGCTCAAGTAAGGAAGTCTTTAGAAAACGAGATATTCATTAGAAGCTGGACTAAGATCTCAGATTCATTTTACACAGACCACAGCATGGATCTACTTAATGGTTACTTTAGTTCTCTATAGGCAGATTCAAAAGGGTTTCATTCCTCATTATCATTTATCTAAGCACTCCATTACCATCAAATTTACCTTCACCATATCAAGTAGAGCTCAGAATTAAGAAGGTTTAGTTACAAAAATGCCAAGAGCAGAAAGCTGACACATGCTATGCATATTATAATGAATGACCTACTTTAAAACATGCCTACATGTTAGTTCCTCTGTCATTTTGCCGGTTATTTTCCACAGAAATTTTTGAATCCCTAATTAAGTAAGGAGGAAGCCAAAGGCAAGGGCTCATTGCAAAGAAGTCATAGATGGCTGGCTGATGTGTGTTGCTGTAGAACACAGAGCAAAGGAAAGCCATGTGCGATGAAGGCTTACCTCAGTCCATGCTGCTGAATCGTGTTCAAGTTCTCTAACACATGTATATGCATAGGTGACACAGTCCGTTCACATTTGTAAAAAAGGGGAAAAAAGCCACTTGTGCTTGAATTTTAGATACTAAAAAGAATTACTCATCTTCACCGTTTTCAAACTTTGGGGTGAGTTTTGCTGTCCACACAAGGCACACCTTCCAAAACTCTGGGCACTGGGTTCAGTTCTTAGATTGTATTAATAGAAGATTTTTATATAGGTATCTTTGAACAATTAAAATTAAAAATAAGATAGAAAAGAAATGGGCTCATACCTTTTCTGAGGTGTTTTTTCAGACCGAGGGGGCCATTATGCACCACGTAGTGGTACAGCTGGGTTGCTTCTGCTAGCAGGAATTTCCAAAAGCTGAGACAGTTTAAAACTTTCCTTTCAAATTTATTTTCCAGCTTTAGCTTTGAGAGGAAGGGTTTTTCTCCATGTGAACTCTAAGATGGCTATGCTGAGCAAACTAGGTGCTTTTCCCTTTCAAGTTAAACCCTTTAGATTACTTTAACACTGTTCTTTGTGGTTTAATTTATCATATGTTCTGGCACCATTTATCACTAAATGCAGAATGATGAAGAAATGGCTCTATTAAAATGGAATAACTACTGAATTAAAAAGCTGTTAAATGAGTTGGAGTGCAGACTCCTGTTAACAATATGTGGGAAGGGTGTTTGGCTGAAATAAATTACTTTCACAGTAATAATTTGAGAAGTGCACCTTTGGAGAAACACGTTCAAAAATTCACATCTTGATTTCCTGACTAAAATCACATTTACCACTAATAATATTTTTAAATTAGCTTCACAGCCAAGGTGAGGAAGAATTTAGTCTTGAATACCTTGGTGCAAAACCAAAATATTCCTTCTTTAAAAAACATGAATAGAAGTTTAAAAAATACACATGCAAAATAAAATAGCAGATTCCATTTAAAATGTATTTCACATGCTCATCGCTAACTTTCTGAAAATGCTTTTAGAATCTTTCAGTGTAGGCTGCCATATCAACTTGTAAATAATATATAGCCCTGTAATTCAGAGTAGTCTGCATAGTAACTCTCTGATAACAGCAAGTAGCCAAGTACCTAATGAGTCCAGATATACTTGCATTTTATTGATTGCTGCAGAAAATGTAGGTAAGATAAAGTAGCAAATCCACATTAAGTGGCATAAATGGTTTGAGATGTAGAAGCACTTTTTTTTTTAATTTTAAAAGAAGTACAGTTGGACATGGCAATCTATAGCATTTGTTATTAATAATGTATTTCTAAAAGCCCAATTCCAAATAACTACTCAGTGTAGCAATTCACTTTATTCTTGCACTAAATCTCTTAATATAATCAACACATTTCTTGTGGTTAACAACAGCATTTATTCAACTCTTATTAGGAAATTATCTAGCTCAATAAAAGGAAGTGTCTATTCATCACTCAGGGTTCTCCCCTGTACTGATTGATTTCAGTGGAAGCAAAAATAATTTCTCAGAACTCACTTGTGTCATATTGTCCTTTTGAAATGACCTCCTGAGGGATACCGTATAGTCGCAGAGTGGCATCTTTATGGCTTTAAAAGCAGATTTTATTTTATTTTTATGACTTGTTACACAAAAGATGAAAAAGCTGCATTCTGGTTTGGTTTGTTTTCAGGTTGGTCTGTGTCACTAAGTACAGAGATGGTTATCCCACAGATCTCTGTCCACACATTATATTGACAAAGATCACACATACAGTGACAAAACAGAGACATGTCCTAAATACATGGGCTTTTTTAAAAAAATAACTACCCTGCATAAATTGGCATCAAACAAAGAAATCATACTGACCAAAATGTTCGTGGTATTTAGTACCAATGTTAAATACTAGCACTATTCACAGTAAAATGATGAACTATGATACCTGAATATCATTCTTATGCAGCAAACAGTCATTTAGTGACTACAAGAACCACTCTATGTTATTACAGACAGTCCAAGTAAAGAACCATTTCACTGATCCTCAGAAAATGAAGATGATATTTAATTTTACCTTTATGTGTCAAAATTGCACAGACCACTAGTAACATAAATATTCCTGTACTGTTTTAGGCCTGGTCTACTGGAAACCCACTGTGCCTCTCCAGGCTGACTGACAAGGCTGTTTTAAAATGCAGGACAGAACTATACACATGAACCCTTACACACCCATTCCAATCTGCATATATACCATCCTGTCGCCTTTGCACATAGAACATAAGGAGTAAGAATAGTAGTACAGTGACCCACTTTCTTGCATCCCCCTTTAGCTCTGATATAATATACTGACAGCTTTTTCTGTGCTAGCTGAAGAGCCCTCCATGCCTGCGCACAGCCCATAGCACCCGCAGCCACTTAGCTGGCCCCCGCCCTGCCCTGCCCAATTCCTAGCAGCTCCACGTGCTCAGGCAGGAATTAACAGGGAAGAAACTGTTCTTTTTTCTTTTCTTTTCTTTTCTTTTTTTTTTTTTTTGCAAAAAAATAAGACTGGTGGTGAGTCAAGAGGTAAGTGCTGGCCTTCATGTCATACAGCATTTTCCAGCATGTAACTATGGATAAACTGAAGAACAGATTTGAATACTGGTGTTTTTTGACACCAGCAACCTTTAGATAATTTAAGCTAATTTCCTTTATATCTTGTAAAGCAGTTGTTGCATAGTACAATATCTACCGGTTAAAATGACTTCTTAGATGTTTTACTACATTTTTAACTCAGCATGTAAACAATTATTTACTTTCCCAGGCTCTTGCCAAATACTGCTTGAATATTTTATGATTGTTTACTCCCCTCGCCCCCTCTCTTTCTCCAGACTTCGACAGGTATTTTCCAGCGCACAAAGAAATATGGTGAAACTCCATCTTTCTCAGTCAAAAAAATGTACCCTGATTTGAACAAATGTATCTTTATTGCTGCTTATTGTACAGCGTGCAGCAAGGCCACTGACCAAAATGCACAGGAAATGAAAAGGGTGCATGTCTTAGAATGATGCTGTAAACAAACTTCAGTGAGGAGCAAATCTGTCTGTCTGATGAGTAACATCAGAAGATGTTGATTGATCAGCATCATAATTAATTTCAAAATAGATATATGAGAGTAATTTAGAGTATGATGGAAACAATTAGAGAAGCAGCATCCCTTCATAGCATGGATAACAGAGCTGCAGTAAGAGCTAAAGTGCTTCTAAACTCCAAGGCTCCCACAGAACAGAGCTGCTACTCATGGCCAATCCTGGTGCATACCAGGTCCTGCAAACTCCAATGCTCAGATAAATACATAGCAAGTTTCAACATTAAAAAACAAATAAATTAATAAAAATACAATACAATAAAATTGCTCTTCTGCCTGTTCCATTTCACTCTGGAGATTCCTGCAGATCCAAACTGGAATAATTATAAAAATTCTAATAGCTGTCATTCATCAACACTGAAACCAAAACACATTCTAAGCCCTTTGTGGCATAAATCCTTAAGATGGAGGTTTTATCCAAATTCTTTACCAGGTCTATAAACACCTAAAGAAGGAGTAAACAGTGAAAGCAACTGAAATGAATGAGCAGTGAAAGGGGAGAAGAGTTCGCAGCAGGTCACTGTTCTAAGTTAAATTCTTGGAAGGAAGAGTATGCTTACATTGTTTACCTTTTCAAATTGAAGTATTTTACCAACTTTTTCTTTCTTTAGACTTTCCTTCACGCAAGTCTTATCTCCTTAGTAAATTTACCCTTTATTTGGTTTTGGTTTTTTTCCTTTTTAATTTTTGGAGTTTTTTAGTGAGTATTATTTGGATTTTTTAAAATTTAGCCATAATTTTTTATGTTTAGAAAAAAAAAAAAAAACACAACATTATTTCTTAACAATGAATCCAAAGGACTAACAGCTTTTAATGAACATGGCTTTTTAATAGTTAATATTCTATCCATATAATATCTCTAATTATTTTTTTCTCTACAGCTTTGATGGGTAGTTATAGCCTAGAATAAAAACACTGTGGTAAGGACAACTGCACAGCAAGGTTAAGTGCCTTCTTGTCTTCAGTACCAATAATTACCTTTAAGCAAAAACAAAAAAACAAAAAAAACCCCACCAAAAACATCAACAAAAAATAGCAAAAAAAAAAAACAACCAAAAAACAACTGTTTTCAGGTTTGACAGTTAATTTACTAACGAGTATGTGGTCCCGATTTATTATAAAGTAATACTAACCAGAAATAATCCTGCACTGGTACTCATCTGAATTATTTTATTGTTCGCGTCTCCTATTAAATAAATTGGAAAGGATTAATTTTGCAAGATGGGATTGTCAGAGGCTGCTGCATAAACTAGATGCATGTCAGCACTAAATTTAATTATTGATCACAATACAATAGTGCTGAGTATTCCAATCCCCAAACAGCTTCCAGTAACTATCAGCAGATTCCAAATATAGAAACTGACGGAAAAAAAATAATCTGATTGCAGATGACTACATTTTAAAATAAATAAATAATTCATTAGCAGCCAATAAAAAATTAATTTTAAAGTACAGTTCGGATCACTCACTAGAAGATGTAACAAGTAATCAGAAAATGAAAGTGCCTCCATTCAAGTGACAAACTGCAATGAAGTAGTATGCTGTTTTTATGACTGAGGGATTCCTATGATCCCCTAGTTTTGGAAGAGAAATTATATTTGGAAATACAGATTGGCTGGAGCATGACTCTCATTACAGCCCTTTATGCTGGAAAACAAATGGAATAATGTGGACCAAAATATAATACTGTACTTACAGAAATGTATAAAAGGAAAGAGATGGGGATGCATCTCTGGAGTGAAACTCATTTTCCAACTCTAATTATTTTCTCTAACTGAAGACAGCAGCTTAAGAGGACAATCACAATGTTTTCTAGAGGTAGTCAATAGTGGATAGCTTTTCATTTTAGAAAGTTCAGAAGAGGCACAGAAGAAATGCCTATCTATAAGAGATTTTACTTCAAGTCCTTAAAATCCCTCCACACAAGAAAAGGAGGCATTGAGTTATTTTGTGAAGAATTCCAATGCCAGAGAAATAAGCATAAAAGCCACAATCAGAGCTGTCTGAGATATAGGAATAAAGAGGTCTAACAACAGCAGGGAAGGCAATAGTGTAGAAATAAAAAGAAAAAAACAATTGGAATGGTCATTGAAAGCAAAGTTTTACTCTATAGAGTTGCAGTTTAAATTCATAGACTTCTTTAATTTTCATATAAACAGTGTTAATGAAGTCATTATTTTTTCTAATGAATTTTTAACATGCATCCTTACAACATTTCAGCTTCCTCTAACCTTTATCTTCTTTCACAGTGTAGCTCTGCTTAAAAGTGAAAAAAACAAAAACAAAACTCCCAGCCAATTTTTAATTCATTCCAAAAATAAAAAGTCATTCCAAGATCATAAGGTTTTATTTAAAACAAAAGCAAACTTTTAGCTTTGACTCACACAGATCAGTGTTAACTCATAAACCTGGGCTTCATCCAATACCTACTGAAGTCAATAAAACTGCCCCCTTGACTTACCCATGTGCTGGATCACGTCCTTTGTGACAATTATAACACAGTCACCAAATGCTACATCCCCAGACCATGAGTGTTTTAAATTGAGTATTAAAAGTTATAACTAAACTTTTGCTGTAATCCAAAAGTCCAAACGCCGCCTGCCACTATGCCATGTTTCCTGAGCATCTCCCAGGAGCACTGAGTGCTGTCAATGAGTCTCAGCGTGCTTGGCACGCTCACTGTCACAGCAAGGTCTGTGCCTGACTCTGACAGCCAGTTAGCACCTCTCAGCCTCACCTGCTCTAACACATCCATGCTAGCTTAGGAGTATTCTGCTTACTCAAAGGAATTTATTCCGTCCAAGAAAAAAATCTCAGGTTCTTACAGACTACCTTAAAATACACCTAAAACTAATACAAAGATAAAAGCAACATTGTACAGACTTTTACACATGAAGACACTTTAGTCTGGGGAAAGATAAGTGTTCTCAGCCATTCCCCATAACACTCAGGCCTCGATACAAGGAAGATAAAATCCTTTCAGTTTTGGGGTACCAGTAATAGAAGAGACTCCTGTCCGTTCAACTCCCTTCTTCAGCTGCTAATTGCAACTAATGTCAGTGTGTTTTTTGAAAACTGCAAAACTAAGCAACAGAGAACAAAGGTAGGAGAGTTACCAATCTTTTATGTACATCTATATATTCAGGAAAAAATATTTTGAGATACAAATGAAATGATTTGCCAACACGTAAGGAATTTTTAAGTTGTCTTCTCCAGGCAGCATGATTTCTCAGATGGTTTTGTGGTGGGGTGAATTGCATCAAAGCAGCCACCCTGTCATCTCACCCCTAACTATGACTGTGAAGACTTAACATAGAAGCACTTAAAGTATTTACTTAATGATGAACATACATCCAGTCCAAAGGGGTAAAAAAAGACTTTCTTAAAGATGTAGTATGGATCTTTGCTAGACTGAAAGCAAAGTCTTTCGAAAGCTGGAACTTCTGTTAAGATTCAGTAGCATTTTACAAACAGAGTAAAATAACTTTTAAGAGGCAGTTTTTACCTCAGCTTGGTTCACTTAGTGCACACACAAAGGGAAGTTGTTTATATCCCAAGAGATTTGCAACAGACAAGATAATTATTCACTGACAAGACTGTAATTCAAACCTCAAGACAAAGAGGGGAGTACCAAAGGCAGGTGTTTTCAGCAGGAACTCTTTGGCAAAAGATATCCATAATCAATATGATTCTTTAATTTTAATATTTCAACCAGTTTGGCAAATATTTGTGTTGTTACAGATAAAAATGGGGCTACTTTTGACCTTCTCAAGGGTGGTTGCCAAGTCCAGGAACTGATGGTGGCATACACAGAGGTGTTACAGTGACGACTTTAATCCCTCGCATTAGTGTTGCAATGAAAAAAAGGTCAGAATTACTACTCAAGTAATAAATGCTTAGCAGTTACTTGACAGTAACCTACTAATGTAGAATTGCCATCTCATTTTTAACATTTGCCGAGGTTTTGAGCAGTCACTGACTTAAAGGCATATGGAGGATACGGGAGCAGAGAGGCATAGACAGAGTGTAGAGCAGCAACACTGGAGCCCTGCAGACCCTCCTGTAGCAGGCAGAGAGTCTTCAGCCTGCCTTGGGAATGCATGGGAGGAATGTGTATTGCTGCCCATAAAGAACTGCAATAAGGGAGGTTACCAAACCTTCCTTCCTCCTGTAAATATAAATTTGAGTTCACAACTAACTGGTATCATAAACCTGATTATATGTGAAGGTATAACTGTGAGGTTATTCAACAACTCATAGTAGAATACAGCTTATTCTGATGATTTATGAAAAAAAAAATAAAACACAACACAATGTATCTGAGAAGATTCCTTACACAGATGTCAGAATGGTGGAAAATAGTATTTGCTTATTTATAGTATTGCTTATTTAATTTACAAACGCCAAAAATTGCAAAGTGATTGATTTGTAAAAGCTATACAGTAGCAGCAGTTGTATAGAACAGATAAAAATAAGGCAGTTATAATAAAATATAAACTTACTCAAAATCATTGTTTTGCGCTATAAGAATTTACATTTAACTTAGATTCAGTTGTTATTTTTCCTACTCAGAAACAGTTAGATTGAAAAAAAAAATATATCTCTACAAGTCATCTAGAAATGCATACTGTTACTGTGTTGGAAAAAAAATAATATTTGCCGCTTGTAAATATTCTGTAAGCAGCTTAACCTGCCCATTCACAAAAAACAAGAACTTCAAATATTTTCACATTAAATGAAATGCTAAAAAAAACCCCATCCATACAACTCAGACATGAAAGCTGCTGTGGACTTTTATCATTGCTCTCCTTCAAAACAAAACACCTTTAAGGAAAAAGAAAATGAAAGTGGTATTTCCATCTTTACCATAATCAAGGGCACCAAATGAATGGCTTTGCAGGGGCTCCAAGATTGGTAAAATTGGCCTCGCCAAGTTTTTTATTCCCTATTTCTCTTTATTTTTCTTTTCAAATATGAACAAACTGAAAAAAAAAAAAAAAAATCCTACATGGAGGAAAATGATGAAATCCACCCAGAGAGAGTCATGGAGAGCAGCTTAGAGTTAAATAATGGAACAGCTTTGTGGTTACCATTCACACAGCTCTCCGAGCCGGGGCTATCAGGCAATGAAGTAGAATAATGAAGCTACTCCTTCAGATAAGAGATCGGCTTTATAAATATGATCTTTTGTACAGCAGCTGTAGGAGAACTGTACACTTGAAAATAAGCTTGTCATATCTCTGAGAGTAGGTGAAGTGGTTCAGGTTTGTGTATGCTTATGAGTTCCTGGGAACATTAGTAATTTTATAGAAATAAAAACAGAACAAAGAAATTCTTTAGGAGAATAGGCTTTCCAGCATATACAAGCTAGTGGCTGAATGCGTGCATCCACGGTCAGCAGCTAGCTACATGCATAGAGCTTGGAGAACAGGGCTTGCAACCTTCATTTCCAAAAACACAGGGCATTTGTTCTCCTACAGGGTAGAAACATTCTGTCTATAACAACAGTATAGGGGTATATCCTCTTCCCAAGATAGCACTAGGCTAACAGGGCAATACCTAAAGAAATACATAAATATATCTGAAATCCTGTACACAGGGGAGCACTGGGCAGTAGCAAACACATGATATTATTTTCAAATACTTTGTATATATGTAATTTGCAAATTTTTGCACACTAATAATAACAATAGAATGATATTTGCACCAACACTGAACAATATGCTTTTATACAATTATAAAATGGTTTAATAGATTTATATAGATACACTTCTAAGACAGAGTGAGAACTAGTTCTTGAAATTTTTTATGTGAATTACTACCTATTTCTGTAAAGTCTTTCTACACAAATGCTACTGCACACTATTTGGGTCAGATTTTTCTTTATGGGGGGTGAAGAATATTCATTTCCTGTTCTGGTTCTTTTCTATTTTAAAAATGACACCACATTCCACTGGTTTCAACTAGATGCTTTTTGATTTTCTCACCAGACTACTCCAGTTCTTTTGTTCCTATTAACTATTTAGGCATATATTATTGAAATAATGTTTTACATGATTATGATTAAATATTTCTTTTCTTCTATCATTTCTATACACTGCCAGTGGAGTAAGCTCATCACCCTGATTCTAAGTTCACGGATTTAATATTCAATTGCAAGATAAGTGCTTATGCTTCGTCTGCCACCAACTCTGAAATTGATAGTGGTGCCAAAGGTGGCAAAAGCCATGAGAATAGCAAAGCCACAAGCAGAGGTGGCAGAGAAGCTTGGGGGAGCATGAGTAGAAATGCCTGATATGGATAGGAGGTTCTAAAAAATAAAAAGGCTTTCAAGAAACTTGAGATACAATAACCAGTTTTGAAGAGACAAAAAGAAGGACGTTACAGATCAAGTGTAAAAATCATGAAGCTTCCAGAGACAGAAAAGCAACAAACAAACAGAAAAACTCACTAAACTGGAGAGAATAAGCATGACTCACTGCATGGACACAGAATGAGTATAAGACGACATAGTCAATGTGCTTCTTCCTCTGCTATTTACTTGATTTACAAAATAACAGATATTTGTTGTGTGTGCTCATCTCCTCCTTTTGCTCACCTCACATGTTCCGGTAATGTTTACCCCCAAAACAAAGATTGCCTTTTTCTGAGTATTTGTGCAGAACCCAGTGCAGTGAGATTTCTGTATCTTCACAGAGACTCTGAAGTAGACTTGTAATATAAATAATACAAAATAATAATGTGAACTATGCAAAAGTTGCATTTCCCATCATCTTTTTTATTATTGTCCAAGAGTACTGAAATATTTTGTGACCAAGTAAATTTTAGAACATAATGCAATAGATAAGGGCTACTCCACTCTCCACTGCATAGGAGAAAATTAATTTATATCACAAAACCAACACAGAGCATGTTTTATACATTTCAGGAGCAATTTCAAAGGCACCCAGCTCCCTTTGACTTTTACTAGAAGACTAGTGTACATCTCTTGTGTCCCTAAAAATGCTCCACATCTACTTTTGAAGAAAGAGGCAAAGAAACCATGGCTGAAGTAAACAACAGTAAAAACACCTCTACTATACTGCTGTTTTCTGTTGATGTTGTTATTTCTGAGCTTCAGCATACTCTCCAATATTTTCATCATGTACTTCATAATATTTTAAATATACTGATACAAAGGCACAAAACCTCAGAAGTAACTACAGTCACTGAATAATTACAAGATCAATACACAATTCTGTAATTCTGAGAAAATATTCAAACAGCCTTGCAGAATAAAACTCCACTAACAGAGAGCAAGTGTGGTGCCAGGGAAAAGAAAAAAAAAAAAAGTGAAAAGGGAAATGGGAAAGGAAGGAAAAACAGAAATCCTAAATGCCAAATCTGAATCCCCTATGTGTGCTTCCTCCCTCTGGCTCTGAGGGAGCTCTAACCAGGGAACCAGAGGAAGGAAAAAACAGAATTACATAATAAGACCTACAGACCCTATCTTCTATCTTACTTTCTCCTGGAAGTTTTATTTGTACTAGATTCATTCAGACTGCCACACTTCTTTTCTCATCAACATTTCTTTTCTCTTTCCCTATAGTCACTCTGGATTTCAGTTCTCCTCCCAGATATTTTCCTTTTCTTCATCCTCCTTATCTTGATTGGCATTCTTTCTTTCATCAGTCTTCTTAGCACACTTAACTCATCTCTTGCCTTATTCTGTGCTCTCTCCACTTTGTCCCTTTCATTGTGGGATGAAGCAGGGTACTGCTGCCATTTGGTAAGGCTGCCTCTTTTTCTCCTGTGCAAAGCAGCAATCACAGCAGAAAGTGGGAAGAAGGCAAGGAAAACTGCAGATAGAAGGATGGATAGAAGAGAGTGAAACTGGAGGCTAGAGGGAAATAAGAAGGATGAGTTAGCAAGTGAAGGTTAGAACAAATCAAATGGATTTACAGAAAATATAAAGGAAAAAAAGCTAAATCATCATCTTCCATGTTAGAGGACAATGAACAAGAACTGAAAGAAGACAAGAACAAAACAGGAAAATTAAAAATAATTTAAAATTTAAAAAAAAACACAAAAACACCCTACTCACATTCAATATATATAAAAAAAAATAGTAATAAAGAAATAAACCACAAATAAAACCACCTTAACGATCAGGAAGTTATCAAAAAGAGCAGAAAGTGAAATTACACTAAGTGGGGAAAAAAAGGGCACATGACATTATTAAGCAACAGAGTAATGAGGAACAGGCAGTTGAGAAAACAAAAGCAATGGAGAAAAATGATCTTAAAAAATGTTAAGAGGCGCAGTTAGTACTTCTCCAACTCTACCTCCAGAATACTTCTTCAAACTTAAAAGACAGAGAAAGGGAAAGGAAGGAGTGGGATAAGCAAATGGTGGCATAAAACTAGAAAGCAACCCATACCCAAAATAGAATGCATTATAATAGGAAGAATTTAGTAGAAAGCTGCTTTCTTACCCTGAGTGAGCTTAAGGTTTTTTGCCATTTAAGACTGTTTCTGATTCCCACATCAGAATAATAAATACAAAAACACATTTTCACTTAAAAAAAGAGATCAAGTTTACCTGCTTGAAAAATTTCTTGTTTTAATAATCTGAAATATCTAGCTTGTGGGCTTGCCTTTTCGCTACAGTTTGTGTTTTTAAATGACATTCCACTTTTTAACTCACTCTGATTTATTTTTTCTACAAAATGGGATTATTTATCTCCCCCAAAATAAGAAAGTTAAACTTGACAAATCTGCTTTATCTCAGCAAAATGCTGCTTCCTGCATAATATTAAATACAGTGTTTTGACCAAGAACATTCTTTTTTGATTGCTACTTCACCTCGAGTGTGCAAGTCCACAGTTATTTACCAGAGAGCAGAGGAAGGTGCTCTGAGAAGGGGTGTCACCCACTCCAGCACACAAGAGCTCATCCTGCAAACAAGACAGCTTAGCTATCTGCTAAGCAGCATGTTTGCAGACCTTCCACTGCACTTAGGTTCCTGCAAAACACCCATATTCCTTATATTCCATTAAAATATGCTTGTGCTCCCAAAGGCTGCAGTGATGCAATCCCGACATTAACTTAAGCTATGGCTACCTTACACACAGAAGCAGTTCAGTGTATTTCAACCCCACATGACACAGTTTTAACAAATTCATAATCCATCATTCATTTTGTGCTGTGGAGATTCTGTATTCTCTAGCCTGTCTTTTAAATTCAATTCCCCCATTCTTACAGCATTCCATCCGTTCAGTTTATCTTTTCATATTTACTATATGTGAAAAATATTCAAACAAGGGAAAAATAAAGACACTTTAAGCAATGATTTCTATTCTTTACATAATGTTCTGAAAGGTTCCACATGACAATGCTGGCAGATGTTGATGCATGCAACGTTTTAGCTAAGCCAGTGATTGACAGGTACACCATTATTTCTGCAATCTGGACTGACTGCTACACAGAGTAAATGCTAATCCTTATCCATTCAGTTGTTTCTTCACATTATTCATTTTTTTCCCTCTAGTGTAGGAATGACTTGTTTGTTGCACGCCTAATCTTATGCCTTTGTGCCAATGGACACCAGATTGCAACAAACACACCTGGACAACTATTCTCTGATGAGAACGCAGAGATGATAGCCACTGTAGCAAATGCCCTCTAGTAAAAGCCATGATATGTGACTCGTGGGGAGCCAAAGAATAATTCTCCTAGCTTCAATTAATTGAGCTATACCTAGAGATTTTGTGTGCTTATGTATCTCATTTTATCAAGACTGCTTTGCATGCAGAAAAGATGCCTCACAATATAAACCTATACTCTAGCCTGCTTTAAATTAGGTCCTCCACGATATGTGTGCTCAGGAGATAGAAGACTTTTTCTGGGTTTAATTGGATGTTAGCTTCCGAGCGTTCCAAGGAGTGAATTGTGGGGGCTTTGATGCCATGGCACATAATGTTGGATTAGCAGTAAGAAGACAGTAGATTCTGAGTAAGCTATGTAAGAAATGCATTTGCAGCAGGAAAATTACCTTGGGACAACCAAAAGCAAATCTAGAAGGGATTTTGATTTGAGAATATTTTTCATCTTAAGTTTTGCCCTGTACAAGTTGATTTCATGTAGCATAACAGAGAGAAAACTACTTTAACAAGTTGTATAAGACTAACCAATTTATAGGAGGAAAAACACAGTAAAAGCTGTGACAAGAAATTCTTACACTAAATATTTTCAGAACTTTTGTACGGAAGTCAGAGTTACGTATTATAATCATAGTCTGCTACCAAACAAACAACAGAAGTGGTATGTAGGTGATGAACCCATTCTGTTCTTTGAATCTAAATTTTTATATTCCTCTGAAAAGACTAAGCTCTGCTGAAAACAGTTCACCAATCTGGGCAGTTTGAACCTTCCACTATGTTGTTTTGAAATTTGGGTATCTTGCATTAAATTTTAAAGGTAAGAAATAAGGTAACAAATTCAACGAACTAGAAACATAACTGAACATGTGAAGGCATTACAAAACCACTGCATTTCTTGTAGTACTACGGTCTAACACTAAAAACTTCTCTAGCTTTGATCTACTATGTAGAGAGTTATAATTGCTTTAATAAATCAAATATCTTACGTTTTTACTGTACTTTGTAATAGATACACAAAGAATATTACAGTATATCCAAAAGGCAACTACTTTGCATCTTGGTGGGATGCTACAAAGTAGAAAGAGACCATTTCAGCTTCTCTCAGACTTAATTCAAACTATACAAAATCTATAAGGTTAAAGAGATATTGCAAAATGAAATCAATGGCAGATTGCCAAATATTATTATATTAACAAGTGTTAGCAGATACATCCGTTCCCTTTTAATTTATCACAGCCTCAAAGATAAAGCTTATTTGCTCATGGAGCCAGAAGGAAAAATATCAGCACATACATCCAATTAAAAATATTTCTGGTAAAGATGGTGAGGTATTCCCTGGCACTTCCTTAAAAATTCTGATTTTGATTCTTGATGCAAGAACATGCTGCTTGCACTGAGATAAAGTAAGGTTCAATGTTTAGAGTAACTCAGCAGTTAATAAGTTACAAAGTGAAATAAAATGTAGCACTTCTTTTGATGGGTTTTGAAGCAACTCTCAAAACAAAATATATCTTGCTGCATCTGGAAATAGTTAATACAAGCTGAACAATTTCATAGGCATCATACTTAGCAACTATGATTGTATTGTCTTTCAGAGCATGGATTTGGTAAGTTGTAAATTCACAATGCAGATAAAATTTGAGGTTAATTCAGGAAAAACAACTGCAGTGTGGTGTAAACAACCACAATGTAACCCCATATAAACAGATTTTCTTCAAAAGAAGATCTAGGCAGAAGTCCAGAACATATCAGTAATGCTGTGAACCTGATGAAGTGGCTCTAAAGAGAGAGACTCTCTGGCCAGTAGTTAAATCTGTGGGGTAAGAAGGGAGAGCAGCCACCTGGCAGATGTCAACTTGAAATGACCACAAAGCAGTTTCTAAATAATGCTGAATAGCAGTGTACTTTTAAATTATTATTTAAAAGATAAAGAGTCTTTATAATCAAAATCTGTATTGTTCATACCTGCCAAATGCCATGGGGTTTACTAGCTGGCATTGCTAGAGTAGGTATCATCAATCTGACAGTTGAGCAGAAGCTGAGACAACATTCACAGCAGCCCAAACCAGTCTGGCTGCCCCTAAAGCCCCTGAAATTCTAAAAGTTCTCATTTCTTATGTCTTTAAAAAATAACGGAGATAGAAAGGGAAACAGTTCTTAAATCCATCTTTTCCCCCCACTGTCCTCTATAAAAGAGCCCTGAAATAATTACCAAAAGATGGATACCATTCAATATATTTTCTAGAACAATTTTTTCTGGCAAGTGTCTCCAAAACAGACATTAAAGCATCCCTGCATGATCAGCAACCATCTGGAGTGGTAGAGGAATGAAGTGATACAGGATTGCTATGAAGAACCATCACAGTTACTTGCATCTTGGTGGCACCATGCCCCAAGCACAGGAATCCAACACTGAGATCTAACCCACCACTATTCTCTACAGCTTTGAAGGAAATGAAGATTCATGTAAAAGCCTTTAGACTATTTATTTTATGAGGAGAGACTCATCTGCTGTGCAATGAAGTTGCTTGGGCTTTTGAGTGAGCCAGAATGTACTAAATATTTCAGAGTCCAAATCTTTGCTAAGGGAAGAGCAGAAACCTCTCTAACACTTCTCTGAATTTCTCAGATTCAGTGTTGTGAAATGGACTTCCCAAGAAATTACAAAGCACAACAAACTACGTTTCCTTCTTTCACGTACCTATTTCTTCACTCCCTATGCTTTTAATATAAAATTATCACCACATGTGCAGCTGTTGATTAGCTGTATTTTTCAGTAGTGCTCTTAGTAGGCTCCCACTTACTAGCTGTGATTTAGCTAGTGACAAGCTGCAGGAAAGGTGTCTCAATTTTTACTGTTCTTGCCATCATTACTGGACAAAGATCACAGAATAGATTCATAGAGATTGGAAGGGACCTCTGGAAATCATCTAGTCCATCACCACTGTTAGGTTCCATAGCACAGGTTACACAGGAAAGAGTTCAGGCAGGTAATGAATATTTCCAGAGAAGGAGATCCCAGATGACAAGGGCAGCTTACTCCAGTGCTGTATCACCAATTATGATTTTTTTTTTTTTTTAAATCATGCATAATGAAATAATCTCATACAGAATTTCTTATGTTCTAGTTTGTGCTTGTAGCCAATTGTCCTGTTGTTGAACACCACTGAAAACAGCTTGGTCCCATTCTCTTGACATCCACCTTTTAGATATCTGTTAGTGCTGATAGGATCCCTTCTCAGTATTCCTTTCTCCTGAACAGTCTCAGACTGTCCTCATAGGGGAGACATTCCAGGCCCTTAATCATCTTTTTAGCCTTTCACTGTGCTCTCTGCAGCAATTCCCTGTCTTTCTTGAACTGAGGAGCCCAGAACTAGACACAGTATTTCAGATGTGGCCTCACCAGGACAGAGTAGAGTGGGAGGATCACCTCCTTCAACTTGTTGGCCATGGTCCTTTTAATGCACCTTTATGATGCCATTGGCCTTTTTGGCCACATGGGCACACTGCTGGCACATGGTCACCTGATACATAACAGGGCACCCAGGTTCTTCTCTGCACAGCTCCTTTCAAGAAACTCAGCCCCTCAGCTCTACTGATTCATGCAGTTATTCCTCTCCAGATGTAGAACTCTACACTGGCCCTTGTTGAAACTCGTAAGTTTCTTGTCTGCCCAACTCTCCAGCCTGTCCAGGTCTCATAGAATGGCAGCACAGCCTTCTGGTGTGTCAGCCACTCCTCCCAGCTTTGTATCCCCAGCAAATTTGCTGAGAATGCTTTCTAACCTTTTATCCAGGTTATTGATGAAGACAATGAAAAAGACCAGACCCAGAGCACCAATCCCTGGAGAATACCACTAGCTACAGCCTCCAACTAGACTCTACACCACTGATCACAACCTTCTGAGCTCTGCCAGTCAGCCAGTTCTCAATCAAAAACTGTTCGCTCATCTATCCCATGCATCCTAAGCTCACTTATGAGGATATAATGGAAGACAGTGTCAGAAGTCTCGCTGAAGTTGAGGCAGACAGTAGACAAGATATAGATAATTATAATTTATTTTTTTTTTCACTGCTGGAAAAGCACAGGCTCTTTTCAGGAACTCCAGGTATGCTGCCCAATTAATTGTCAGGCAAATGGAATGGCCAAGATCTGTTACAGACTTTCACCATAACGTGTTTCTGGAAAATGTGATGCTTCAGAGGTTCCCTTCTATAGGAAACATTATTATCAGAGGCACACAGCCCTTCCAGGTTTGAGGAGGATGACATTCACAGCTGAGTATGGTGATGGCATCACCTGGGATATTTAATGTTACATCAGCTAAAGCTTAGCACTCCTGCATGATCACCAGCCAGTCACTAACATAACCCCACTGGACATCCTATGTTACCCATCCCTAGATTTTTGAGTCCAGGAAAGGAAATCAGATTCAAAATAAAGCTTAAAGTGTGGTGTGGAAAAAATAGAGTACCCAGCACCAGCCTTCTGGTGCATACCAACAGACCCTTTAATTCCTCACAGCTCTTAACCTCTTGGTACCCTACTTTGAACTTCTGTAAAACTGGGATGCTGACCTGCTTCGTGGGTGGGTGATTATAACACTGAATTAATATTTGTAAATTACTGTGATACATGTGAATGAAAAATGTAGAACTGTAAAGAATGATGATTATGATGAACCTTCAATTCTTTTTTAAGTTGTTCCATCTGTCATTGTAAACTATCTTAAAGCAGGCTATTATTCGAGAAACTCAAAATTTGTTGTGCAATTCTAGTTATCAAGACAGACCGCTGCTTTATCTTAGCAAGCAGCTAAAGGAAAAAAAGTTCACTTATACTTTACAATCCTTTTCTATTTATATGGCTTTTATACCATGGTAAATGGTGCAGCTGTTCTGTAAGATACCCCTGTATTGTTATATAGAAGAACTTCAGATTTAACCTGACCTACTCAGAATGGATATCTACACTACAGTATGTTATGAGACCTTTGTGATACTTCTTTGATAATTTTTTGCAGACCTCCATTAGAAACATGGAAAAGCTACTTCAAGAGTGCTCACTTACAGCTTACTGTTTACCTATACACTCATAAGATCAAAACCCCTGGTCTTACTGTTTTTGTTAACAAGGAGCACTAAAAGTCTTCCCACATACTGAGTTTTGGTTTCCATTTTACAATCTGAGATGACAGACGGCACAAAAATGATGAGAAAACTGTGGGGAGGCTTCCAGAAGATTGATTCTCTCATCAGCTGATTCTTTTCTAGTTAGTCTTTTATTGACTACAAAGGTATAGCCAATGCAGAAAAGGAAAACCGGACTGCCCTGTTTAATCCTGAGGGCATTGGCAAAAGGTGATCACTTTTTGTGAAAACAGAGGCCTACAAGGAAATCAGTACACTGTATGAGCCGTTAAGCTGATTTAAACACACAGGGGATGCCTGGGGTTGAGCTCAAGATCTCTGAGGTGTGAGATGAGAATGAAACCATTGCACAGACTAATATTACTGAGCTTTAGTAGCAGGTGGTATAGTTGATCAGTCAGGAACCTGTCATTTGGAGAATAGGCCAATATATCTGAGAGACATGAAAAAATCTTTCATTTTTCCCCCCTCTTCCTCACCAAGAGAAAAATATTGCCATTGTGAACTTTAGCAATTATCTGCCAAAACTCTGCACAGTTTATGCAGTTATAAGTCATAGGGCAGAACCAAAATGTGGTTACAGAGCACATAGCAGCAGACCGTAGAAGAAATTTTAAACAATTCATAAGTTTTTGTACCAGTGATTGCAATAAAGGCCTGCAATTCTGACACATCACATTCAGCAGGAACCATGATCAGCTGCCAGAAACAAATTCATATAGGAACTGATATTAACAGTGATATTTACTAAATATTAAAGTCTGTATTTTGTAGACTGTAACTGTAGCTCATACACTGTATACAAGCTTGGAGGCTGTTCATAACAACTTTAGGAGACTGGCTGTGGTTCTTGGTCTGTGATTAGCCAGAAAACAAGAGCTACCATTTCATGGATAAAAGGTAAAATCTTACATGCTCCCAATTTGACAGACTTCATCTCTAATTGAGTTTTCACCATGTTTTGCTGCATATGTTGCATATTCAAAACTCCATTTTTCTGCCCCTTCATCACTATTTTAGTGCAACTCTCCTCCAAATTTCAAAATAAACACCCACTACTGCTAAATGGTAAGCCATACAAAAGCGTTAACTTTAAGCAAGGCACACAGCAAGATTTTCATGTTCCACAGGCCCAAATATCAGGTGCCTTCTTGCTCAAACATCTGTAGATGTATGTCTGAAAAATGAACATGGATTTCTTGGTTTTAAAACTTCAGAAGATAAACAATGACTTTTGCCTGCAAGTTTAGGACATTTCACAATGCTCACATAGTTTGTTTGGGCACTAATGGTGATACAGTAACATCATTAACATACCTTAACAATGACTTGCTGATTTTGATGAGGAAAATGCAATTTGCTGGAAACTCATACGGCAAAGTCCACAGTATATAAATACTGGGATAACTTGCATAATTTGTGACTAATTAGTCAACATTCACAAGTGTAACAAAAGCAATCAAATAAGTAAAATTAAATAAAATCCAAAGTTAAATATGTCAAGAACTTTTTTTTCTTTCCTTTGGGAGCATGATTCATTAAAACTCTCTAAAGAGTTCTAGTACAAATGCTTAATCATTTCAGGCTCATTTCTAACTCAGTGAATTGTTGTGGCTGAGAAACTGCATGAAAGGCAGATTATCCTATAAGAGAAAGTTGTTCTCTAGACTGCATTTAACATCACTGTACATCAGTGACTGTGCCTTCCAAAAGTGTCACAAACTTTTGTTGAAGTGACACAGATTTCTAGGATGATACTGTGGAATATAATAACAGTCACCATGCAGCAGCAGGCCATATTTCTGCTACAAACCAAATAAATTGGCTGCATGGCACTTCTCAGGTAAGATTTTTTCCAAGAAAATTACATATTTAGTCAGATTTCTTTCACTACACTTAATTTCACATTCAGATATTGGCAGTCACTTGCAATAACTTTAATTAGTGCTTTACATTTTTTTCCTGTTTTTTTTCAACTAGAAATGCAATCTATTTTGAACTGCAGGCATGGCACACTAGCTTACAATCTTCATGCTGAATGAGACACATCTTTAGTCTTTTTCATAAGCAAAGTGCCAAATACACTGCCACCCTGAGAGGAAAAAGTCTATTTTAAATTATAATTAGTAGAAAATAAATTGCATTAACTATATTTCTACGATGTCTTTAACTTGACAGCTATTTCCTTTATTCTTATAAAAGCTAAATAAAGATTGTAAACCAAAGGAGACAGAACTACCAGCAAGAACACCTGTACTGAGCTATATCCAAAGCTACTGCTTTTTCAGGACTTGATGTCTTTTCAGATGGTGCTTATGGCATCTCTGATTCCTGAACCAAGAAAGCTAGTCCTGAAGTTTTCTATTGACAAAGGGAGGGATCAGCTGACCCTTGCAAATTTTTTTCAACTTTTTGCTTCAAAATTATCTCAAATGCCCATATATTTGGACAGTGTACA
Organism: Coturnix japonica; assembly: GCF_054131305.1. Taxonomy (NCBI): domain Eukaryota; kingdom Metazoa; phylum Chordata; class Aves; order Galliformes; family Phasianidae; genus Coturnix; species Coturnix japonica. The sequence continues at coordinate 7,177,397 of NC_140669.1, read as the reverse complement.
TGATGCAGTAACTATCTTTGTGCCAGTATAAGTTTGGATAGGTAACATTTCATAGAGCAATACTAGAAACACAGACTATTTGAAATGTAAGGCATATAAAATTTTATTGCTTTCCAGCTATTGACTTCCTTTGAAGAGGCAGTTATTGTTTACAATAACCATACCTGAAACCTTCCAAAAGAATAAAGGTCTCGTGAGACCCACAAAGATGGCAGACAAGTTTCAGAAGTGTACCAGGCAACTATAAACTAGTACACCTACTCAAAATACAAAGGTGATCCTAAATCACTTTGATATCCTCACATCATCATGAGACAATGTGGTTTTGATTGGAAAACTATAAGACAAGTAATGCATGAAGTGAGTAGATGACTAAAGCCCATATTTCATCAGTAGAAATTTGTCCTTCATTATTAGACCAGGAGAAACCTACCTTCCTCCTTTAAGATTTTCTTTAACCACCAACCACTGTCTTCTTACTTCCACAACACAAAAATTAATTTACAGTAACAATGCATCTGCATTTTCTAACATTAGAGATAATATATGATTTGTATTAGGCAAACTTCTATCTGCACAAACTCAGGATGTTAAAGGGAAGTTGTAGGGTTGCCTCCATTTCCAACTGCAGCCTTTTGGGTTTCCCAGTCAACCCATCTCCTGACGCATAATGCCCTTTCTTAAAAGATTAAGAAAAACCCTTCCTGATCATTGCTCAGTCCTCAGAACAGAGGTGTCAGAACAAAATTCTCCACCCCCTGCCTTGATCTCAGTGTATGTTTTATCTTACCCCTTCATGACAATGACACCAGCATTAAAAGAGAACAAAAAAGGAGCTGTAGCAGCAAGCACGTTGAAGATCTTAATGATATAAAGATTGTTAAAAGAGACAAAACAGACCACCATTTTTTCCCCAGGAAATATGACAATTATTTCAACAGGCTCAAAACGTTAACTTCATTTTACAGCATTAAAGGTGATGATAAAATGCACACCTTCTGCAGAGACAACAATAAATACAAGATACTTAAATTTTTGCTAATCAGTATTTACTCCTAAATCAGCAAACTCCATGTTAACTTTGGTCCTCTGACAAACACAAACTCCGGAGAAACAGATGGATGCCACATTGTTTTCTCGTCATCATAAGACAACAGTACGCCAATTCTGAGACCTTGGAAAATGTGTATTTTATTATTATTAATCCTTCAAGATATCCCATGTTTTGGCTGGTCAGTGATAATTTCTCTTTGCCACAGTGTGAGGTGTTGAGGCCATGGAAATGCACAGAGCAACCCGCCAACAGCATTAGGGAACAATGAGGAGGTCAGAGCCACATTCCATTGTGCTGTCCTTCCTCAAATACTGCATGGCATTGAGGGGGAAATTTAACCCTTTGCTCATGTTCCCTAATGATATTTCTTATCACTCAAGCAAAACAGACCAGGATGTCCTGCTAAGCCTGAGCAAGTAAAGTAGGCTAAAATTCTCAGGAAAAGGAGGTTATAATTAAGGGTATCACTTGCCCCCTCATTCTGCCTTTTGTGACAAAAAAAAAAAAAAAAAAAAAAAGAAAAAGGAAAAAAAAAAGAAAAAAAAAGTTGCTAGTCAGGAGGACATGGAAGTGTCTTTTGTTATCCGAAGAAACGAACTATAGTTTTCATCCCACTAGGGGTTTCCACAGTAAATGGAGCTTTTATTTCTTTTGGCCTTAACAGTTCTCAGACTGACAAGCTGCTATATGCATCAAGTTATCTTCTATTGGAACTACACCAAGGAAAAGAGTCCTATCTTTATCCTTCAAGACAAAAAGAATTAATTTTAACGTAAAAGGAGAAAAGATGCAAGTAAGGAAAACATCAAATACTGATTTTAAATACAGGAATAGCAAGAGCTTTTAAAATTGCAGTGCCTAATATATTTTTATATTCACGTATGTACATATAGATATACGTAAATAAATTATATTTCATGTATGCATGTGTTTGTGTATATTTCATAGGTTCAAATAGAATGATTGCTGTGCTTTTCTACTTAAATCCCAGGCATCTAATATTAGTTTCTTAAGTTAATGAGCCTGCACCTTATCTTACTGCCCATATTGTATATGTTATGCAAGCTGCCAGCTGTGCATCTGAGCTGCCTCATGATGTTCATGTTTGCTTATAGGCCAAAAAGCAAAAAAAAAAGAAAAAAAAATATTTCTTAAGAATCCTGACATTTACAAGTAATGAAAGAAATGTCCCATATTTTCTGCTATCTTTGCTACTTATTCTATTTTTATCTTGCTTTTATATAAATACATCTACATAAATATATATAATAAATACATATATATATATTTTTTAAAATGGCCAGAATAATCTATGCTCTCATAAAAATAAAAAATTACTGACTTCCAGATTCATGGGTCTGATGCAAAGATTTGTAAGTCCAACTGATGGAGGCCGTGCTGCTGGCTGCAGGGCACCCAGTGAGGAGGTGACTCCCTCCAAGAGTGCTCCCAGCTGTGTGGATAAGCCAGCCCAGGATAGTAGAAATCAGGGAAGGAAGAAAGAAGAGACAGAAAATACCCCCCCAGAGAAATGTCATTGCCAGTAATCCTTAAGCTTGGCTCTTTCATACCTTCCCCATCTGTCAAGATCGCACACACACAAAAAAAAACCAAAAACACTCAAAACCAAAAAACACATATTTTCAGTTACAGTAATATCAGTAAGAAAGTGCAGAAGTAGCTGTTTGCATGGCTTTAAATGATACCATCCATGTTACTGTTAACAGGATTTAGACATTCTAAGGCTTCCCCACCCAGCTAAATTGAAAGTTTTGATTCATTACTTATTTGAGTCAACAGGAGCTCTCTTTTTCCATCCAGATTTCTGTTGGAGAGAAGGAATTCAATAATCACTTCCACTTCTCAAAATTTGACTTGCCTGGGGAGTAACATATTTCATTTTTGATAGAAAAATAAAATATCGCAAGTGTTCCATTATTATAAATGGTTATGGCACAGGATGAGAAAGTGCTTTTTACATACAACCTATACTTTTTAGTATGAGATTTATATGTGAAGTGTTTATTCAACTTTACTAAGTTAAAGACTTATTTGAAAGAAATCACCAAAGGACTTGTAAAGGATATTTATTACTAGTATGGTCAAATGCTCTGGGATACAAGGAGCAATAAATTTATGAGCCATTTAAAAAAAAAAAAAAAAAAAAAAAAAAAGGAGTTAAATAGTATTCACAATAAATAAATAAAGTCACACCTATATATCAGTTACTCATCTGTTACTCATCTGGAAGAATACTACCTCAATTCCAGCTGCAGAAAAGTCTGTGTTAGGTGTTTTATTTTACTTGTATGGCATCAGGGGGAAAGAGATTCATTAGGAACAAAGACAAGAGGATAATTAGAAAAAGAAAAAAAATGCTCTTGCCCTTTTTGCCCTAGCTGTGTTTCTTACTTACACAACCACCACTGATCTCCAGTGAGAAGAAAATGGAAAATTCTGGCCTTTTTTGTTTTCATTACTCCAACCATAATAAGGATCACAAGATCCACCACTGACTCAAGTGTTTGGATTAGGCTGTAAGTGCAGCATTTAGTTTCTCATAACTTTAGCTATGCAAAATGAGAAAGGAGATAACGGGATACACTTGCTTTTGCATTATTAAGTCCCCCTTGATGCCTGCAATTTCATGAGTAAGCTGATTGTCCTTTATGTATTACAGTTCTTAGAGAAAGCAGAAAATATATATTAATTGCGCTGGAGCGTATTGGATAAGCTATTCTGAATGAGCATCCACACTCCCTGCTGAGGGATGCAATCTAGACAGATTAGAGAGAGGCAGTAATCAGCGTCAGCTGGCCCATTTCCAGAGCTAGGTGACACAGCCAAAACACAATAAAACAAAACTACCAAGTTAACCTCACCACAATTTTAGCAACACTAGAGAGTCCTCAGCAGAGGTGCACTGACACTAAGTGGAGCTTATTGAATTTTAATTTCTGCCTTTAATCAAATGTATCTAAATTCATCACCCCTGAATAGCAAAACATATCAATAGCCAACTAGAAGATCATGCACAAAAGACAAAAGATCACACTCCTCAGAGCCTGAAAGGCTTTATGCAAACTCGTGCCACATTCTTCAATCTTCAAAGGAGGTCATTCATATAAATTCAGTAAAGACAGTAATGTGTGAATCTGATGCTACCCTGACCCCTCTTCCACCTTCGAAAGCAACTCTAAAAGCTTAAACAGTAAAATTCAAGCAAAAAGGCACCTCCACTGCTGCCAAACAGATAGATAGCCTATGCCTGAACTCAATTTACAAAACAGAGACATCACTGTATGTTAGCCACTTTAATAGATTCGAGTTTATTTTCAGAATGTACATCTACCTTCAGCAAACTGCAAAGCACAAACAGAATAAAAATGCTGACAGAGGCAGTGACCAATAAGGAAAAGAGACAAGTGAAAGAATAAAAAGATATGAAGAATTATTTTAATAGCAAACTGATTGTTTTTCCTTTGAAATTCATCACCACAGAAATAAGTGTAATACTTGTAAATTTACTAATCCAGGAGTCAATAAATATACTGGACCTGTTCATGTACAATATATTGCAGAAATCTGTCAGGAGCTCTGATATAGTCAACCTCAGGTCTAATCCCATTATACTGGATGAAACACTACAGGTATTCATACAAGACTCGCCCTACCCAAGAAACATCAAGCAAAACCTATGGTACTATCACTGTCTGGCCTTAAGCATTGCTAAGCAGTAACAAGCTGCAAGCAATCTATGAATCTAGAGATCGCAGTAAATAGGATTGCTTTCAGTTTATGAGCTGTAAGCCTGTTTCACAGAACACTTCACAGTGACTGACAGTTAAAACATTGGGTCACCCAGTAGTGCTTGTGCTACGTGCCAAGAGACTTGGGGCCACAAGGACTGACAAAATTAATACACAAACTTATGACAAATGTCCATTGAGTGTAGCCTCTTTCAAAGAAGATGCACAAAACTTGGAGAAACTGTTCTTAGCCATAATAATCTCTAGAAGGAAATAAGCAATTAATGTGCTTTTGACTGGTTGCAAAAGCTGTGGAAACAGAAGGAACAATCACTTCTCAGTAGCAAGCAGCAAACATTACCCAAAAACCATTTTAAAAGTCTCAGGGTGTCAGGGTGCTCTTTTTCATTTTTCTTGGAATTGATTTTTCACACTTTTTTTTTCTTTTCTTTTTTCTTTTTTGCTTTAGTTGCAAGTTAAATTCAAGACAGAAATCTTTTCAGAGGAACTCTCTCCAGTGCCTTATTTGTGCCATACAAAATTATGTTTGGCATATTCTAATATTGAACGTCATCTCTAAATATTTTTTGCGACCATCTCATGAGCAGAACAATACAATGACCTCCTTAGGAATAAAGAGGGAATTCATACAGATCATTTCTATGCTCTCTACTGGAACCAGAGAGGTGCAAAGGGATAGAATGGTGAGCAGTGTTTCCATCCATTCACTCCGTAAATTAAACGCAGAGATGAAAACACAGATAAGGTATTAACGCTAAACTTGAAAGAGTTATTGATGAAACTATCTAGAGAATGGAGAGGAAGCAAATGTTCTGCATTATTGTAAATGGATGTTAGCATGGATGTTAGAAACTTGGCGAGGGGTATTTCTATCTGTAAAATCGGTGCTACATAATAAACTGTAAAAGCTAGACAGACTGAAAATAGGATACTAAAAAGTGTGGAAAAAATAATAGCTATAAGACTTAATTATTATGATTCCCATTATATTCCATCTATAAAAAACTCAAAGATTACTTTATATTCTCTTACATAGGTCTTCTACCAGTTTGGAGTATCATTATTTAAGATTACTTAATACACATGCATATTCTGAAGGACAACGCTCTGCAGTGGCTGCATTTAAGGAGGATATTAACCCCTACAAAAAGGTCTGATAACAGCTTTTTTTATCCTGGTTTGTTCTACCAAGTCAGGCATAAATACAGAGCAACCTTCATGCTGACTTACTACACAGATATAAATTTCCCCTATAGAACCTACGTCTATCTAGCATTTGGCTGAACATCATCTCTTTTTCACTTTTCTTACTCCTACAAATTAGAAAGAAATTGCTTTAGAAACAGCTAGGAAGAGTGGGGGAAAAAAGATACTGGTAAGAGAAAATTCCAGTCTGAATGTGCTAAAATCTTAGAAATCAAGTTCAACTAAATTAGAATGAGCTCTAAGGCATGAGAGGTGAAACAGTTTATTCCACTACATCCAGGATGACAGGAAGAGTCACGAGGATACACAAGATGAGTGGAATCATTTTTCTGTTGGAGTACAGCACAGAGGAAATGATTTCTTTAAAAGATTCTTTTGTTTTATTTTGTTTTGTTTTTAAGATTTTAAGTTTCTTATGAGATGAACGTTCACAGTGCCTCAAGAATCTAGAACATAAAAATTTTAGCATTTCAATGTGCAAATGTCCTCCGGAAACAAGACTAAAGCTGTCTCCATTACATAAGGTTCACTCCTGCTCTTACAGGCCAAAAGGCAACAAGAGGCTGGGTTAGAATAAATCCTTTCTTGCTATACAGCACCAGGAAAAAATTGAAGGTGGAGGAAGATGGTCTCTTTTGCTGCTGATCTCTGCCTAAATCTAGTCACTTTAGGACACAAAATGAGGGATCATGAGCTTCCTAATTTTTTTTTTCTTTGAGAATGTACACCATAGAAATTAGCCGGCACACATAAAACACTACTAGGGGTTTTTATGAATGTAATAACTGCAAATTGTTCACATTTTAATACTGGTGTAATGGGAAAAGGGAATAACATCACACTCAACCTGAAGATACTAAAAGAGACTGAGGGAATGTTGGACTATTAATAGAATGTTTTCTAGTAAATCAACAACACCAGAAACATTCATTAGAAGCAATACTTGCTCTACACCTCTACAGAAGGTGAAAAATCACTTCCTCCAAAAAAGCAAAAGTTCATACCTATTTCTATTCCTTACAGTGCATGTAATATAGTAAAACATTAATAGTACCATGGACACTAAATCTAGACTTTTACAGATTTCTAAATATGGCCTTACTAAATTCCCTAACAAAAGTACTCGTCTTGTGAAAATATTCAACTCCAGAGCTTTTAGTACAGCTGAACTGGGTCCAAAAACCTGCAGGCAGGCACGTGCACACCTGTATCTAAACACTCCACAGCACCCCAGATGCAGAACTGTTTAAGCCTAGGACTACATCTTTCAAAATGCATAGTATTATTTTCATTACATGTGTTCTATACTACTGAAATCCAGGAGAAATATCATTTTAAATAATTATGCAAATACTACTTCATCACATATTTGAAAATGAAATTATTGCTTAAAAATGGAATTTCTCAGTTCTTCCTAAAATCCCCTTCTGGGAAGAATAAAACACCAGACACACACACACAAAAGGAAGTTTTTTGTTTGTTTTTCTTTTCAATGAAAATTCCCCATTTTCCTTGGATCCTAATATTTCCAGTATCAGATCACATCAGCAGTCTAGTACTATTTCTACAGTACAAGCAAGCATCATTTTCTGCTCTTGACAAGCTCCCCCTTAAATGTGCCTCTTAGATGTGATGCCCTATGTCACTGCCTAGCTCTGTGCGGCCTCTGTTTCCATGGCTGCTTTTAACGGTTTTAAAGCCTCCTTTTCACCTGGAAATGTAAATTGGGAAACTCTATCAGGAGGATTGCCAAGTAAGTATTTTTAATCAAAAAGTAAATTTTAGGGGACACATTTGTTGTGAGCTTCCCTTAATACAACCCACAAAAGTTGCAAGCACATCAATTTTGCACATATAAAACTGCATTTTTGAGAATAAACAGGGCAATTTGCAAATGCTAACTTGACCAGTCATCTGGTTTGTATGTACAAATGCAGATTTGTTGTGTGTATGATGTCCGAGCTAATAAATTTCCACCCAAATGTAAAGAAAAATCAATATATTTCTGCAGCTGGATTGATGAGGAAAAGTAAAAACATTTCTAAACTTGCCCATCACGTCAAAGAACAGAAAATCCCCCCAGAAAATCACTTAACGTTCAATAGGAGTTAGGAGTTGAACAATCCCCCATTATGAACACTTTCAGAAATTAGAATTTTAGGCAACCTTTAAAACAAACACAATCAAGAAAAGAAAAACTGTAAATAAATAGTGCTAGACAAGACCATCCATCCTGCTGGCTGAACTACAGAACTAACTCTGACATTTTCAAGAGATAATTAGACTGTAGATCAGGCTGTATGCAGCATAAATGTACAGACTATGGTATAAAAGCAGCCCTAAGATAGTTATGCCTGCAGAATTCCTAAGCCAAACGAAACCTGAATTTGTTTCTATCCTCAAGTTGAAATAAAGAGGATTCCTGACTCAGAAGTGGTGTTTTTTTCACTGTTTTTCCCGTTATCTTTTAGAGGGCTGGTGTAGACCTGAGCAGCCCTCTATGGTGTGTGACACAGTTGTGCCCTGAGCATCCCAGGCTCCAGCAGCTGCAAGGACATGGCTCTCATGAACAGGTTATCACACACTGGTTTCTTCTGTGCCTTCTGGCACCCTTTCTCTGTACTGATTTTCTCTTGACACCCAGAGCATCCCCTCTGAGCTCTATTGCAGTGCTGGTCCTTTGTTAGAAACATGTGCATTGCACATGCACACAGCGCCTGCACACAAATGCATAAACAGGCACCCTACCAAACCAATCACACGTAGGAACAAGACACCATCACATAAGGATTCTGCAAGTCTCTAAAGAGTTGCTGAACCCTGCAAGTATACCAAATCATATGATCTTCAGACCATAGTTATCACAGAGACTTCAAAAGGAAGCTGGTAGACCAACAGCATCAGTCTGGGCTAATCCCAAGTAGTGCAGCACCTATCAAAGGAAACAGTTCCTGAAAATCTGCCACCTAAAATGCTGATAGAACTTTCTGTGTGCTCACTGAGCACTAACTATGCAAACAAGCTCAAAGGACGAGCTCCTGAGCCTTGTGGCTTTCAGTCAAAAGCAGAAGGACTCTCTCTCAATCAGTGGCAGTGAAAGAGGATAAGCTTTTCTCCAACATGGGCACTGATGTCAAAAAAAGACAGTCCTCTAGGACTGTTTCAGTATCGTATGTCTCCATTTTTTCTGAACTTACCAGCACTAGCTGAAGTTATGAAGCAGTATCTGTGGAATGCTAACCTCCCAAGGACACATGCATAGGGAAACAGATGGTTTGCAACAGACTGCTTAATCCCAAATCAAATAACAGAATCAGCACTTCAGAATGACTATTTGTATAGGCACTTCTGTGAGAGAGCATGGCCTAAAAACAGGAATCCTATGCAGGAAGACCTCCCAGAAAGCTTATATATAAACAAAATCTTGAAGTTAATTTTTTTTTTTTTTAAAACAATTTGCCTAAAGTATGCTATAGTTATAAGTGAATAGTTTAATATTTTCTGAGACAAATTACTTCATTTTATATTGACGCTTGTTATTCTAAACTACATTTTAAATACTTAAGGAATAAGTATTTGACTTATTGCTTGTTTCTCCATAAAGAGTCATTTAGCCTCATGCTTGTCATTTTTATCATCTGCTGAAAGCTGTAAGATCAGCTGCTGACAAGTGAGCAAAGAACAAATCGAAAAAGAAATGTGGATTTTCTTAGCATTTAAAAGAATTTCATGTAACAACGTTGCACATTAGGAAGACCAAAAAGAGCACAGAATGAGACCATCTCAAGAAGTGATATGGCATTGCAAAAAAACAACAGCTTTACTAGCGTGTGAAACTCAGCATCTCTAACATTACTCAGTGTAACCACAAAAACACATCAAACAAATCAGCTGCTTGGTCATATGAATACTGATACAAAAAGCTGTTCACTTATACCTTAGTATTTTAAATCGTATTTCAACATTTAAAATTCTTATTATATTTGACTCCTGGTGTAGTGATGAAAGCCTCAGAGATCCAGGTACACTGCAGTGTACTTGTCTACCAAAGAGAAAAGTCAGACTGTTGCTGTACTAGAAATCGCGAGAAAACAAGAAATATTTTAAAATCAATTCCATGGGACCAACAACTGTGTTATACTGTTGTACAATTTCCACTTGCTTGTTGAAGAGGAAAATGATGGAATAGATTGTAGTCCCCAACACCCCCCACCTTCAAATTTAAGTGGTGGAGAGCTGCTTTGTTTATGACAACATCAGACCCATAACCTCTATTGCATCAGAATTCACTGAAGTTCGAAAGGAGAGTAACAGAATACCTTGGGTTGGAAGGGACCTTAAAGATCATCCAGTCCCAACCCCTGCTGTGGGCTGGTTGCCACCCATCAGTACAGGCTGCCCAAGGCCCACCCAGCCTGGCCTTGGGTACCGCCACAGATGAGGTATTACATGGGGTACTTCTCTGAGTCACCTTTTCCAGGCCCTCACTGCCCTTCAAGTAAATAATTTCCTCTTGTTATCTAAACTCTCTCCTCTTTTAAACTATTCTCTCTTGTGCTACCACAATCAGACCATGTGAAAATTATCTCCCTCCTGATTGTAAGCACTCCTGTGAAGGCTGCAATGAGGCCTCCCCAGGGCATTCTCTTTGCCAGGTTGAACAAGCCCACCTGCCTCAGCTTTTCTTGGCAAAAAGAAACATGTGACCCCAGCAGGGATGACTGTTTTTAGTCAACAGAAATATCTTTAAAACAATTTAATGCAAGAGGAATACTGTCAACGGCAGCCACCAAGCAAATTCAAAGGCACATGCTAAATAAGCACCAAACTGATCTGTCCAACTGTTGCAGGCGTGGAATCACTGCAAAATACTGTTGAAGTAAAATATGTAACTGACAACCAGCTATTCCTTTTGAGATTCTATCATTACAGGCAAGAAGGATCTCTAATTCCTGAATCCTGGAAACATTTTATTGATCTAAAACACCCCTTTTAAGGGTTACATCTTCTTTTTCAGATTCCTTCCTGAAAACTATTGCATGGTGTTACTGAATCATCTCAAAAGCAGGAACCCTTCACTACTGAACAAGTCATATATAAATAATGTAGATCAATAATTTTCAACATGCGGTCTACAGACTCTTTGGGTTCACAGAACCTTGCAATGAAAAGGAAGCCTACTGCAGTAAGTTAACCTTTGCAGCACAGAGATGCATGCCTCCACTGAAAAGTACTTAGGGATCCACAAATCAAAAAGGTTATAAGCCACGGATGTAAGTAATCTGTAAGCAGTTTTAATGCTTTGTAGATTATAAATGCCATTTCCATTTACCATTTAAAGAAAATGTAGCAATTTATTGAATGGTATATACACTTTTTTTATTTTAAAAAAAAGGTAATTTATATAATGGAAATATCTAAACTTTAAAAGAGTGAGTACAATTCTACTGAGATGGAAAATCAAGACAAATCAAAAGGATATTCAGACAATATTTAGATGAAGTAAAAAACTAACATATTGCACCTAGCCTTGCACAGCCCTTCATAGCTTAGCTCCCTTGAAATACCAGTTTTACATTCTTGCTATGGACAAATAAAAGCAGCAGTGTGAAGAAAAAATACTTTTCAATACAGCTAGAAAAAAAAAGAAATAATCTTTGAGGAAATCAGTAGAATTTAACTCTGACAAAAAGCATACCAAATCACTGAGCCTGATAAATACAGACAACACTGACAAATAAGCAGTCTATATTTGCTTGAAGAGCTTATGGGGTTTTTTACCCCCCAGCAGTATTGAAGCAACATCCTTATCTAAAGTACTTCTCACGTATCAGAGAAGTGGTAAATTTCACAAAGCCTGCACTAATGTTTTGCATTTCCATTCCAAGTGAAATGCACTTCAGTAAGTAAACATGAGTATTCAATAAAACTGCAGCTAGAGACAATGGAGAAATAAAAAATAAAAAAAAATAAAAAGTTTCAAAAATACGTTGATAAATAAATCATTTTAAAAGCATTAGATAATACAGTGAAACACTGAAGGACCGAGTCACTCAAAACAGAGAATAGGGTTAGCACAATTTTTAGTACACTAGTTAGGGCTTTTTTCCTTCCTTGTGCTTGACAAACATAAAGCAAGACGTGCATTATAATGTTTTGTAATTCTATAGGTATTTAAGTGCCTCGGTTGAGAATAATCATATTCCTCTTAAAGACTGAGAGTGCACTAGACAGCACACACTTTTTCAAACGTTTCACACAGTTGGGGAGTGTGGGGTAGCGGCGGGGAGGGGTGACTTGCTAAAGAAATGTTTTGCATGACTTTGCACGCCCTGAAATTCATGGTGGGCTGGATTTGAGCACCTCAACATTTCTATTCTCAGAACTTATTAAAAATTCATAGACAAAGTTACTTCTCTTACTGGTGTACAGCACAGGGGGTCACCATCAAGAACCATGGCCTCCGTATTCTAGTCACTAATTTAAAAACATGTCATGACTTCACAAATGGTGTATGCACATGCTTAACTTTACATGTTACAGATAAACTCCCTGGATTCAGCAAGGCCATGTACAGTAAGCTAAAAGTAAGTTTTTAAGGCTCAATGCAGTAAAGAACTACATTTCTCTAAGATGATGCAAACGAAAGAACAAACAACGTGAAGAGTGCTAATTTGTTTATTAGAACCTTTACTTTCTAACCTATTTCTACACTCTCTTCACCAAGACAGCTCTGCCTAATACCTTATACAATTAACATTTTTAAAGGGATCTAATGTACCCTCAGCGATGTTACTGACAACACTGAGCTGAGTGGTGCAGCTGGCACAATAGAAGGAAGGTAAGCCATCCAAAGGGATCTGGACAGGCTTGAGAAGTGGGCTATATGAACCTAACGATGTTCAACGAGACCAAGTGCCAGGTATTATGCCAGGGTCAGGGCAACCCCAGATAGAAGTACAGACTGGGAGAACTCACTGGGAGCAGCCCTGTGGAGAAGGACATAAGGGTCCTGGTGGACAAAAAGATGAATGTGAGCCAGTGGTGTGTGACTGCAACCCAGAAGGCCAGCAGTATCCTGGATTGTATGAAAAGAGAGACGACCAGCACAGAGAGGGAGGAGATTGTTCCCTCCTGCTCTCATGAGGTCCCATCTGGAGCACCGCATCCATTTCTGGGGCAACCAAGGACCACAAAGATGATCAGAGTTCTGGAGCTGGTCTTGTTCAGTCTGGAGATAAGACTGAAGGCTCTGGGAGACATCATTTCAACCTTCCAGCACATTAAACTAAACTGATAGTAAATGCAATTCACTGAGCATAAACCTAGGCTTCTTTTTTAAACCACATTTTGCCTTCTATATGCTGCACCACCTCTGAGAAGCCACCATATTCTGCCCTCAGAAAAATGGTGCACTGCAGTGGTCTATATTTGTATCTCAGTAGCAAGGTCCTCAACTATAAAAATCCTGGCTAATCAAAGATATTAAGAACATGATGTAATGTGTGTCCTGGGGTAGAGAGAAGCCAAGCAGGACACTGATGTTTCATGCTATCTTAAAAAGCGGTGGTCAGATGCCCTGAATCAAGGCAGAGGTCACTCTTCCAGCAAGCCTGACTTTTTCATCTGATCTGTCAAATTTCTCATTTTGTCTCCCCAAATTTCAGATTGAGCCAGTTGCGTTTCGTCTTTTTATCTATTTCTTCCAGGGAATCCAGATATTGACGACAACTTACGGACTGAAATCAGTTACGTTTCTCAAAGAAGCCTTCTAAATACATCAGCCAGGAATCAAGACAGGCCTACCAGTCAGATTCAGTTTCCAAATTGCCTTAATCTGATCTTTCCTTTTCTTTTGATGGCCCCCACAGAAATACAATTTGCAGCTCATACAGATTAAGTTGAGCAATATGTGAGCGAGAAGCAACAAGGATGGGTAATTGGTCTAATGTCACTCTTAAAGCTAAAGAAGAGGTATATTTGCAAATGGACAAGCAATCTGTAACAGCTGGAAATGCCTCTGTTCCGTAGAAAGCTTTAAAAATATTTGCAAATGACACCAAAATGTGAATAATTTCCAGTATTTTACCAGCATCAGCAAACTCTCACCAATGTAGGCTAATTATAATTGCATCCAAAATTTAGCTTGTTCCCTTGCTTATTAGGGCTGAGTCCATGAATATGGGAGGTAACTTTGACAATACCTAATACAAAAATCTACAGGCAAAGATACCTTATTCACAGTTTGTCATATTATGAATGCTTCTACAAAGCAAAATGAAAGTCTAATTTCTACAGTAGTTCCTTTCAGATATTTGCTTACACATTGCCAAAACAAGGGTGGTCAACAAAATTCTCCATGGCCATCTCTTCTATGCCTACAGCATAATTGTTATCAACATTATATTCTAGATTATATCATTATGTTTTCTTTCTGCACCAGCTAAACGTGCCTCTTTCTTGTTTTCCTTACCTAGATGCCTGTCATTTGCTCTTCACCCACTTCTTTCTGAGAGAGAAAGCAGAGAGGGAGAGAGATAAACTGAACAAAGACTGCTAATTAAATTCAAAAGCTGGAAGCTTTATGGAGGTTTAGACTCCCCAAACTGACTATTAGGCTCTCTCCTCAAGTATGTGTAATGGTAGGTGCTGTACAGATCCACAAGATGTTCAGCTTTCTCAGAAATTACACTGCCATTCTTCAGCCCTTGCCATAGTAGAATTTTATCATAGTTCTAGTTCTAGTCTAAAAATACATGAATAAATTATTTTCTTAGCTTTCCTTGTTCCTTTAAATAGCAATATATTTTGCTGGGCAAAAAGATAATAACACAGGATTACTTAGCACTCAGTTGCTTGTTTTTCTAATATTGTTTACTTAATGCTTCTCCCCCCCTCCACTGTCCCTTGGGTACAGTTCTTGCCAAGGCATATAGATTTATATTCCTTTTTTTCCAGCATAACTTTTGGAAAGCTAACACGTACAGTATGCACTAAGATCAGCTTCTAAGCTGCAGGCAGAATATAACAAATCCAAAAAGTAAATGTACCTTTGCAGAAAATTGTTCAGTGGATTTAAGTTACAACAATAAACAATAAATAATAAAGTCTTTCTGAAAGCTAGAGAAGCACGTGTCCCCTTCATTGATTTTATCACTTCATCACACACAACAAATCTGTGTCAACATGAGTGGCAAGTCTCTGAGGTAAAAAATGTACAAGTCAAGGCCATAAAAGCAGACCACATGCTTAGGAATTTGTCTATTGTAACCATAATGAGGTGGCCTGCTGTCTTTAAGGAGACAATTCATGATACAGCATATGCCCAGGGAGAAGTGGAAGACTTTTTTATGAATCCAATACAGTCATCTGTGAGTCAATGAAGATTCAATTTCTTAAAGAGACAGAGAGGAAGTAAGCATTCGTGTGAACAGCAGAATCGTGGGTAACCAGTCTGTATGTAACAAGATATTGCACTGCAGCATGACTATAACCCACTGGTATCAGCATGGCTACACATGTAAGCTAAGATTAATCATGTAGTCCTTCCAGAGGAGGCTTTGATGCATAACACAATCTTCCATATTTACAGAAATAGCATTTTCAGCACTCTATTAATCTTGACAGTACTTCAGAGGAGCTGCCAGTATTAAAACACATTTTCTGGAACATATCAAGGAATAAAAAGGCAAAGTAATTTCTTCACATAACACTGTGCCCTACTACCATCCTACAGTACAAAGCTCACTTTGGGTGACCAGACTATGTCATCACCATTAAAGTCCCTACTATTAAAAGGAATCTGTGTGTTCAAAATCACTGAAACTTCAGTTTCCTGTGGCTATTGCCAAAAGTATTACGTGGAGAGTTCTTCTCAAAGAGGTATAGTGTGCCCCATTTCATCACAACTGCTAATAATGAAGAAAACAACAATCTTTATGAAGACTAACTAAGCATCTGAAATGGCATTTCATGTATTAAATGAGGCAGAAGGAGCAAAGAGAACTAAATGCAGTGTTTTATCAAAACTCTCGCTTTGCAAATAGGAAGGGGAAGAAAAGCTGATTTAAGAAAGGAACAAGCAACTGTAGGACAATGAATGGAAGTGTGAGGTGCTTGAATGTCCTGTGCGAAAGGAAAATAAAAATAATATAGCTTTTTTTTTTAAAGTATATGTAATATAGGGAGTCCCTCACTTTCTTTCTGTCATTCCTGTAAGCACATTTAATCAAAGGTTATTTCCAAACATTTTGCCTCATGTATGCAGTCAAGAGAAGCAATACCAAAATCAACTCAATAGCTGATTATGGAATTATAGCCTATAAACGTGAGGTCACATGGTGAAAATCCAAGATGGATATCAAATGTTCACATAGCTTCAAACTGACCACAAAATGAAGTGTAAAATAGGACATAAGTGACTTGGATACCATCATTAAGCATCTGTTCCAGTTGTATTAATTCAGTTTGGACATTATACAGTAGTGGCGATAGAACATATTACAGACACAGTCAAGCAACTGCAAACACACAAGACAGCTTGATTATATCCTACTTAGAAATGAACTACCATGCAGGACACCTGGGCTCCCAGAAATACATTCCCCTCTCCCTTATGTTAGCACTAGGAGCACAAAAATGTCTGTCTATGCTCCCCGTAATTCTTTTTACTTCCTTACAAGTGGAAGAAAAACTGTTTTATAGGCATCACACTTAGTGCAATGTATGTCTCAACAGTAACTTGGTGTACTTGCTGTTGAGAAATGCAGTTGAGCATGAAATGTAAATTAAAACTAAGCTAAAGGATGTTACCTTAAACCCCAGACGTTTTCTTCACTTTTTCAAGACCAAAACTATCATTGACAAGTACAATCACTTTTTTTGGAAAACAAACAAACAAAAAAAACAACCTTAACACACTAACAGCAAAACTAAGTTTAAAAAGCTAGAGCCCTCATGTCAGAAATAGTCATCACTCAAAACATAGAGGGGAGGGGAGGGAGATGGTGGTTACTGCTGCAGTTCTACTTCAAAGCTCATTACAAACCAGTAGCAAAATAATTACACGAACCAAAGTAGCAGCATCAGTATTGTTTTTGGCATAGAGTGGACAGTAATCATTAACAGCATTTACATGAACTGTCTGGGGGTACAACAGAATTTCTGTAGCTTAGAAAACTGGATGGCATACAATAATGCTAGACAGAAGTGCTCATTCTTAAGGGGTTGGGAGGAGCATTTAGTACGCTACATGTTTGTTCAGATTAGTCTCTGTAGTCCAAGCAGATGGACATCAGTCTGTCTCTCTCACACTCCCCACATTAGTAAGGCAGAAAAAAGAATATTTTGATTAAGTGTTACGACTTTACTCTTGCCACTTGTTTTTTTTTACCCTTATCAATTAGACTTGATATTTTTCATGTCAAATAATTTGAAACTACCCCACTCAAATACCCAAAACTTGGGGACTGAGTTATTCATCAAGTCAAAACAGATGTCAATATAACACAGAGTAAGACATCAGTGGACTCTAGGATGCAGGACCAGCACTTAGTTTTGAATAACATTCTCACTTTGTAGTTCTCGCTCCTGTTTCTTCAACCAGCTTAAAGGTTCCATTTTTTCAGCACTAAATATGCTGACAAGAGGTTGAGGATGTTGTCACACTTTAATGGATTAGTGAAAAAGCAAACAAAAATTTGGTCATGAGTGCTACTGCTGTCAAAGTCCCACGGATGTGCGGTAGCCCCTCACAAATGATATAATCAGCTACAAAATATAGAGAGATATTATTAACGTGAATCACAAAAGCATATTTTCAGTGCTGAAACAAGCACCATCTTCTTCACTTCTTTTTCACCATCTGCTCTCTGTGTTCTTCTGACTAATATTGGCCAGGCTACAGATACAGAAAACATTTTTCTGTGGAATTCCCATACAATTTAACTGATTTATAATCCCTTAGCTTTGACTCGTTACTTGGAACTCAATCCTCAGGCGTCCTCAGCCTTGGACAAAGGCTTTCAAAGAGCCTTTCAAAGAATAAAATAACTGAAGTTTAGGTCTGAGAGACCAATCCAAGAAGATTTGAAGTATCAGTGGATTTTATAATATGTTAAAGGTTTTTCTTGAATATTTGAATAGCTAAAGGAAATTAATGAAAATCTTTGAACTGCTGAAGTTTCCTGATGCATGAATAAAATTTTATAGTATCGAATGATGTAATTTGCTTCTTATTTGTTACACAGGTTTTCAAAACATTCCAAACTAATTCATTATGGAGTAGATGTATCACAATGACTTCAGTGAACAATCACGCAGTGTGAAAAACAGCAAAAGACTGGTGCAAATTCTTTACCAAAAAAGCGCAGGTATATTTGTTCAGATAAGTAACTCTTTTCCCTACTTTCTATGCCAGTTGCAAATTTTGTTTACTCATTGCATGTCTTTTAAATACATATATCAGGCTTTTATAAACATATCCTCTCCATACAGAAATTTTATTAAAAGACAAGTATAGCTGGAGTGCAGTGGATTTTAGATCACAAAATGATGAAAACCTCAATATTGTTTCCCTAGAAATGCATCTTCACAATCTGATATCAGTTAAAGCAAGTCCTGCTCTAATTAAGCTTCATCTTTGGTTGTCCAGTTGCTTTTGCTCACAGATGCCTACCAATTTGTGTATTATAAAGAATCTTCTATTGATTCTATAAACTTGACAATTTGCCTAATGGAGGGCAAGAATAATTTGTGACTGTGACTTCCCTTCCTTTCCAAAGTGTGCCTCTACAGAATTTGCAGATGACATATGATCAGTGCACATTAGGTTCAGAATGAAAACATTTGTCAGCCAGATATATAATGGTCCATTTTGTAGTGAATAGATGATGTTCAAAATCTGCCAATTTTCACGAGTCTTTTAATTACAGCTTTGATGGGTATGGTTTACTTTACCTCATATATTTACCCAGCAAGTACAATAGACATGAAGTCTTTTTACTCTCATGTTCACCTTGCAAAGCTTAAATTTGAGGAAGCTAAGCAAATATATTTCCTTTCCAGTGTATTCTGAGAACTAGAGGTCAGAGTTAGAACTTCAATACCTAAAACCTGAAATATTATATTGAATTAAATAACTAAAAATAAATAAATAAATAAATAAATAGAATCCATAAAATAGCTGAAGGACTAAATTGAATGCAGAGAAAAGATGATTTAGCAATTCTTCTTGTATCTGTTTAGAAAGCTAGAATCACTGATCAATCACATGATGTAGCTATAAACTTCCAACTGTTAAGTTTTCAGCACTACTGGCTACTGTATTTTATATATACATACATACATACATATTCTGTTGAATATATTTCCAATATATTGTCAAATTTAAAATGGATTCAACACTATGATAGCATGTAGAATTTTCTAGTTATTCATTAATATTTGAAAACAGCAAGCTGTAGAAAGCTCTTTTTAAGAAGTTAAGAAGGCAATTCACTGCCCTGTTCTATCTTTTTATTGAGCTCAATTAAGCAGCTATGTTGCTTAAACAAATTTAAAATCTCAGCATTTAAGTTGTTTAATTATCTATGAAGTAACCTCACAAAGACTCAGACATTTGTGTTTCTCTGCCTTAAGGGAAATGTTTTAAAAATGGAAAAACAAGCAGAGATTTTATGTTGTTGCTGTCAAAGAAGACTCTCTTTCTCTCCCTTTCTGTTGTTTCCAGCCATCCCTCTCTCCATTCTCCTTTGTTTGCTAAAGTAGCTTACTGACTGTAATAAAGGGAGCCCAAGTGTCAGCTTGAGACTGCCATGAAAACTAACATTCACATAAACCATTTTTTCCACTTTTGTTAAGCTTCTTATCAAAAGAATTCTCCCTCTCTCTCTTTCTCTTTTACTCTCTCTCGTCTTCTGTCCTTTTTAGGATATCTTTCTAATTTTATTGAGACTCCTCTGTTAAGGTACAGCACTATAGTTCAGTAACTATAGGAAAGTGAACCCAAAAGAGCCAGCTTGAGACTACCACAAACCATTTTCACTTCTTATGTTAACATTTCATCTCAAAGGACTCTTTTCTCTCTCTGTCAGTTGCAAGGCATCTCTTTGTCTCTATTGTGCTTACTGTGCTAAGGTGCCTCATTGACTGGAGTGAAGTGAACTCAAGCATGCCAACTTGAGGCTGGCACACATTTTTTAATTTGGTTGAAGTTGACACCCTAAGGGACTCATAGTGTCTGAACAGCAACACTGTTCTTCCCCTGCCCCGTACATACTCTACTGAGATATCTCTAACATTTATTTGCTAAAATAATGGTTTGTTTTGTGTATATTTAATTTGACAGAATTTAACAGATTGTAACCCCACAGGTCATTCAAGGAAATTTATTCCTCACCACATATTGGTGTTCGTGGAATACCGTAATAAATTGAAAACCAAATTGCCAAATACTCAACTGTCTTCATACTTGCCGAATAGCTTAAGAAAACTTAATAGTAAATCCTGCTTTTAGGAGAAACCTTAAAGAAACATTTTTGAAAGTAGGAGGCCTAAACATTTTTCCTGTTTCTCTTCAGGGAAAAAAATAAAATGGGGGCAGGGAGCATCCAACAACCTTATTTCAGACTGTCAAATTTCTTCTCAATGAAAATAATCACTGTACATTTCTAAGGTGTGTCCTAATTATCACTTTGTTTTTTTATCTTTTTATAGTATCCTTCATTTTCTTGAGGATTTACTTTTGGTGACATTTTAGTGATTAAATAGAAAACAACTAAAATTAAATGAATTAAGGCAACAAAAGACTTATCCCTGAGTGGAAATACCCACATCTAAAGATAACGATCAAATCTGACTGGACTGCAAATTCCTGGTACTGTTTCAGTCAGATGCTATTGATACTTAAACGAGAAACACTTTGATACCCAACTGTTTCAGTTCACTAACTCGACAGAAGGAGGAATCCCACATGCAGTGTTTGCCATCTTCTTTTTGGTTTGTTTCTAGTGATATCCTTAACTCAGTTTTTCATAACACAGCTTAAGGTAATGTTATATTAGCTTAACGTAACATTCGTCTCACTGTTCTGTCCTGTTCAAAACTAAATTGCTTAATTTAACATGAAAATAGAGGGGATTGTTTGCTGACTATGGGTGTATCCTTACATATTATTGTGACTAAAACCCCACACATTGCTGGCATAAAGTTTCATATCTATTAATTCCAAAACATAGCAAAAAAGACCCCTGTTTATTTTTACACAAATATAAGCCAGTTATTAGCAATGAATTTGCTCCATGAAAAAAAACTGAGCTGCAAAAAATATATGCTACCTATGTACTTTCTTCCCTCCCCCTCCTTTTTTTCCTTCAGATCACACAAGGTTTTCAAAAACATGGATAATGTTGACAACAGCCAGTGAAGGCAACAAGCGAACCATAAAAATATGCCACTTAAGTGTGAACACAGCAGAGATTTTGCATAGATCTTTCACAAATTTTCATAGAGAGTTTGTCCCCAGTTAAAAAGAAAAAATAAATAAATAAAAAGGAGCCTTTCTTTAAAAAAACAAACAAACAAAAAAAAACACCGAGTTTTTAGAGAGAAAATATCATGATTTCAGGGCGCACAAATACCTAATACCATTTCTCATCCACTATACCCAAAAGCAGCATTGAGTACAGGAGTTGTTTTATTTTTAAGTCATTATCAGTAAAACCCTTAATCTTTGTTGCTACACTAGGGGCCTTTTCTTATATCCTGCTCCTGAGTATACCACCAAGCAACCGTGCTAGATTCACTGAACATCACCCCAAGAGAGCAGCATTAAAAAGGTAGGTCCTTCCATATCAAAAGGGCTTTGTTTTTTCCATAGCACATTTGGGATTCATTCTATTTGTCTTCCAGTTTCTGAAGCTTTACAGTTCAGTCAGTCTATACCTTTAGGTTTTATTTTTCTACCACTGAAAAAAAAAAAAAAAAAACAAATTGAAAGCTGATGGTTCACATATAATCAAGTTCCTATTGCAGTTGAGGCTTTTGGGAAAAAAAAAAAATCCACCCCACTCTCATCCAAATATATATGTATATGGATAGGAAGTCTGAGAAATGCAATTAGGAAAAAGGATGGAAATGTATCACATCTTCAAGGAACAAAAGTATAGCAGTCCATTTCCACAGTTAAGAGACAAAACTTATAAGTTACCCTAAAAGAAAAGAATCAGGAGAAAAGTGCAAGTTTAGAACACTGAATCTAAAAAGGAACATAGCACAGAGGCATACCTAGTCAGAAAGTGTTTATTTCCTCACCATGAACTAACTCAAAATGACTCTTTGCTATATCAGTACTTATTAACAAAATTGAGAGGTATAACTTCCTGAATTATCAAGGCTAGGAATGCAAAGACAAGAAAAACTCAAAACAACGACATCCAGAAAATGACCAAAAAGTGACCAACCAGGTCAGTGATGATTTTCTAGATAAATTAACATGATCCAAGTACAAAAAGCATAGCACAGAGTTTTAAGACCTAGAAAATATTGCCAATGACCTGTTGCAAATAGTAAATGAGCTGTAAAACAAGCACATCATTTGACTGTAAACAGAATATTATTAATTTGATATAGCTGCTTTGTGCTTTTTAACGATCAGTTCAGATCAATTCTTATATGAAAACCAAAGTTCCCAAAGTTAGTAGTCTTCAGGAAATTGAGGAGAAGATTGGAAAAGAAGATAATCAAAATTCCAATTCCTATTAAGTCCCTGGCCACATAATTATTAATAACACTATCTTTCTATTAAAATCTTGACACAACCTTAGAAATAGACAGACATATTCTGCTTTTGAAGTAAAAGATGTTCACCCAGCGGCATACCAGCAGAAAAGACAAGTTTCACAAATTGTTGCAGGTTGAATTGACCATGAATAGTCCTTGAGATAAAACAATTGATCTCCTAGGTGAAATGTTGACATTGCCCTTTCAGTGTAGGTTCATAGGACGCAATAAGTTTTCTGAGAGGTTTTCGTGCCCTCCTTTAAAGTCGGTTAATAACTATTTAATATTTACCTGCATGAAATTAAATAAGAATGGGAAAATGCACTAAATCTTCAATCCTGTCTCTGGTAAGAAGCAAAATAAGCATAACTGGCCAATTTCAAACAGATTTCTTTGGCAACTTTTCAGAGAGGAAGAAGCATGACACAAGTACTCTGCCAGGCCTCTGGCATCTCTGCGAATATTCTGTAAACAAAAGCACTTCAGTGCATCCCCAGTCAAAGCCATACCAGCTGTTGTTCCTCCTGCACAAATTCTCTGCTGCAAAAGGGAAGATAAAAATCATATCACCTGCACATGGAGGGAGGAAAACACACACAGTGTAGAAGTGATATTAATGATTATCTTGAGAAAGAAAAATTTGCCTTTCAGCAGACATTTTGATACCCTCATAAAGTACCAGTATGATGATGCAATAAAAAATAAAACTGTATCAAGCTAGGACTTCCATTTCTTTCTAACTCATGCAATTTTACCAGCTTTGTATAAAGCTCACAGTGCTTCAAGAAACAACAGAAAGACACACTAACTCTGCAGTAGGCTCTTACAAACTTTCTATGAGATAGGAAATGTATTCATGTTGAAAATATTGAGTCACTAACCCCTCAGACTGCATTCCAAAAGTCTACCAGAAACACTTCAATCAAGAGTGCGTGTATGTGACAGCCAAGCCATTTGGCTAAAAAGCATTGTGCAGAATTATGTCAGCGAATCTAGTGCCCTCTAAATGACCTCATATTATGGCCGTGGTATTAAGTCATGGAGAAACCTATAAGTAAAATGAATAATTTTTTTCTTCTAAAATGAAAAAATAATAATAATAATAATTATAATTATAATAAAGAAAAGGAAAACTCTCAGGTTCCCAGTAAGAATGTTAAATCACCCTCTATCCCAGTGGAATGCTTCACTTTCATTTCCAAGTAGCAGTAAGCCTATTGACCCCCATGGTGTTATCCTTTTCACTGCTCTTGCGGTACTTTCTTTAATCTCTTGGATCAAAGATTGGTCAATAAAAATCATCTCTGCTTTTGTGAGGAGCAAACAAACTGCACCAAGTCCTATGATAATTGCAAATCTTCACTAAAATCCCTAAGAGAAAAAAAAATGTTGACATTAACTTTTCAGCTAGAAATAATTCTGTTTTGTTCTAAATTAAATATTCAGAATGATTTTGTTTTGAATGAGTTGTTATTGGTTTATATTCCTTTATTGTCATTGCATTCTTTAATTAAGTAATCTTAGGACTTCAAAAATAAACCTACATTATATTTACACTTTGTCATAGTGACAGTTTTCAACAGCTTCTACACTACATGGCATCTGAGGGGTCAGTGTTACACCTTCAGAATAAAATCTAATGCCGATTCAAGAAGGAAAAAGAAGAAAAAAAAAATGAAGACCCTCATAGATTATTATTATTATTATTATTTAAGAAATCAGTGAGATGTATTATCTCCCTTCTACTTAAAAATTTAGCTCATTTTTAAATTCTCTTTTAGCCTTGCCCTATGTTTCCAACCTGCAGTATCCACATTCCAACCTTGGTGATTCTATATTTGGCCTGTCATTATTCCATAAGATTTCTAATATCTATCAGCTTCCTTATAATCTAAACAGAAAGAAAATGACTCCTGCTTGACAGAAACTTCTTAAAGTGGTTCTTAATCTCTACAGCTCTGTCTCCCCTGGTTTCCCTCATGAACAGGGAGCATTTTCCTCTTCCAGAATCTCAGAAAAAGGCCACACTATCCTAGCGATCCCACTAGGACATGGGAACATGAGTATTTCCATCCCAAAATACACAGATTGGTAATCTTGGCATTTACTACACCATGTCTTGTAACCACATTCTTATTGTCACCCCTAAAGTGCCTCCTTACCTCACCTGTGACCCAATGAAACCCACCCTACTTCCAACACAGCTTCTTCCAGCTCCCTTTTCACCCACCACATTTGCTTAGCTTTCAGGTTGCAATGATTCTCTCAGACTGTCACCCAAACATTCCTTATTCACATTAAAAACAATTATTGTACACAACCGGAACATTACAGTAAGAGAGAAATTTCAATATGCTGAGATGCATCTTTTCTGAACAGAGATCCCCGACTTGGACCTTGACTTCAGGGAGACTTAAACCGGGTCTTAAATGTGCTATAAATCATACACTTGTTTAGCAGCTGCTTTTTGGCTCACACAAATAATAGACCTGGATTTTTTTCTTTTTTGTTCTATGAGTTGCCTTTAGTGCAACATGGAGCAATACAACATGAGGCTAAAAACACTGCTCAGAAGTACTGAACCACAATTATTTTCTCATGCATTTATTGCAAGGTCAAAAAGCCATTCTAGTAGTGCACTAATTTGAAAAGCAAAACTTGGCTTCCAAATCCTGATTCTTAAATTCCAGATACCAAGGCTGAGCACACAGCTTCTGTTCACACATTGTGCTCCTGTGTTGAGTATCATAAAGAAGCACTCTGCAAATTAGGTTTGGCCCATTAGTTCCCAAAAGGCAAACTCAAGGTATTCTGAGGACAGACAAAGCTTAGGCAAACCCAGATTAGCCAAAAACATTAAAAGAATAACCTTCCATTCCCTGCATCAACAAATTCCTCATTTAAAGTTTGGAGCATGTAAACAATTTACAGATATGCTTTTTGTCCACTTGCTAAACTGTTTTTTCCCCTATCATGGATAAAGCATTCTGTCACAAGGAAAATAGATGAAAAAAAGCTGGTTTCAAGCACCTAAAAATTAATAGTTGCTATTCAAGAAACAATCTTTTGTTCTAAGATGCAGAAAGGGAGGCCTGCTGGACATGCCCACAACTGTGTCAGTGATAGTAGAGAAGCTAACAAAAGGCAGCCATGCTGTCTGCTGCAGCACTACAAATGGAGAAAAATACAGTAAGCTGAAAAAAAAAAGCAGAGCAAGAAACTAATGTCATGTTTGGCTTCAGAAACATTTAAAATTACAAAAATAAAATTTGATCCTTTTAAGAAGGGCAAAGCTGACATTAATTTATTTACACAGTTACAGTAACTCTATAAAAACATTTCTTTGTTTAGAGGGACTTCATCAGGATTCAAAAACAGTGCACATTTTATATTTTTTCCAAATCACGATGCATCTGACACACACCGCGTACATCACAAAGTACAGACGAACGCATGTCTGCGAATATAATGGTACACCATTTAGAAGATTTCCCATACATGATAATAGCAACTCATTTAAAATATCATGGTTTGATTTTGTTTTTTAAATAAGGCACTCAGATACTAAAAATGGAATACTTCATATAGAAAATAGGTCACTATTCTCTAAAATTGCCTCTAATGTTAGCTGAATATTAATAAAATCCATAAACCATTAGTACATTATAGCTGCTTTGTTCTGAATTACATAGACCTTTTATGTTTATTCCTCAGTGAAAACGCATAAAAAAAATGAAATCCTCTCTAATTGTGCTCTCTGAAGATAGCTGGTAAAATCATTTCTAGCAGCAATAAATCAATTGTAGTATTAAAATGACCTGCCAGGTGCATCTTCTGGGTATCAGACTAATTAAGGGAATATATTAATTGCAACTATTCATCAACACCACCAATGTTGTTAGGTAACTCTTCCAATGAATCTTTTTACCACATTATCTAGCTATGAAAATGCAGGTTGACCAAACATAAGAGATTGAACAAAATTTAAGAGTATACACAGCTTACTTCTTTACATCACTAGCAAAGAATTGAGATCAAAAGAGACCAATCAAACATGAGATAATATGACTAGATATGCATATATAGCTTATACATATATATTTTGATCTCAGTGTAGAGTTTTATGAGATTCTGATGCTCTTAATTTGTATTCTTTTTTTGATCCCCAACATCTATTATTATTTTATTTTTAAATCAATGGACGTATGCTTTCTGTGGCTAAAAAACAAATGTGACTACGATTAGAACCCACCAGCCTTTAGTACAAAAGACCATTTACTTCTTAAAATACGGTTTACTGGCATCTTCCTTATTTTTCCACCAAGGCTGTTTAATTAATCTGATCTATACATTTCCATAAAGGCAGATGACATTATTTCCCTGTACGTGTCACTGGTTCCTCTCATTTTCCACAAGAGTTTTGAAGTTGCTCACAAAAACTTCTGAAAATTGTTGCTATTCTCTTTTACAGGCAGAAATTCTGGGTTGTACAATATGTTAATCCACTTCAGACAAAACTCTGAAGGTTGCAGGGTGCTACAAAAACTACCACATACATTTCTTTACTATGCTTTATAGTCCAGATGCTTAGAAAAGAGATATGATCAGAGGATGACGGAAGACAAAAATCATACCTGTGCCAGTCCCATTAGTAAAATGCAAATAAACAGAAGGACAAAACCTGGCCCAGTTCACAATCTTTTCCCCAGTATGCTGTAAACACTGCTACCTACTAGATGGGCCCATTTGTACATAATCTAAAGATCTCTCAGGTATTTAAGTCACTTTGGTATCTCAGCACTGAAAATAGTTAAAAATAACTGTGAATCTTTCATTGTCAATGCTATGGCATGCATCACACTCCTTTTCAGGTGAAGCAGAGATTCAGTAACATTTGTAGATGCATAGCAGGTCACTCAGGTTAAAAGAAAAAAAAAAAAAAAAGCATTTCTTTGGGCTGTATGTTCATAGATGGGAAGCAAGTTAGTGAAATCACTCATGCTTGGCGCAATTGGTTATTTGGCTACAAACCATTGTGTGTATATTTACACTAGAATAGGAATGCCTGGATTTCATTCAGAGAAGTAGAGGCTGGGAAAGACTTCATAGCTCTGAGGCTCCTGGCTGCGCTTTTGCAAAACTACTCAAGCCTTACTTGGGCAGAAAACCCAGAGAATTATGCTGTATGCCCTGGAGGTCATGGTACTGGTACTGGTAATCAAAGCCACAAAGCAAGCTCCAGAGCATCCGCCTTACACTGCACAAGCAGCAGCCTCTCGGCTGTCCCCAACTCAAACACCCAGTGCTGCACAAAGCACTGCAGGCACCTGGCATGCAGCAGCCAGCCCACAAAATGCACTGCAGGGCTGAGATGCTTCTCTTTACACACAGCTCTGCAAACGTGCTGCAGATCTGACTTCCAGCACCACTTACTATGGCAGAATTGTCAAGAAGAGTGAATCAGGAAGAAAGTAGCCGCACAGTGGGAAAAGGTTGAATCATTTTTATTTCTGACTCAAATAAAGAATATATTTCCTACTTTTAAAATCTAATTATATGATAGTATATACATATGATATGATGCAGATTATTTACAGTGGGATATGAACTGTAAATGCCAGCCACTTATCTCCAGTCAGCATCAAAATATCTGAAGAAATGTTCCCGATCATCTTTGGTATTCAAAGAGTTAGAAATAGAAGTTCACAAGTAAGATATTGTTCCTGTCTCTTCCTTCACTACCCAGACTACTTTCTGATCTTCCTTTTGTCCTCAATCCTTTCCTTATCCCTTTCACCTCTCTTTCTCACTCTCACTCTGTCCCCTTGATCCATCAGACACAGCCAAGCTATCTGACACCTATGCCTTAAAGTAATTTTGGACAGAAGCAAAATGCCCTAGAATCCTTAGTAATCCTCCTCAGATCCATGTACTGAGCCCTGGTTTGGCTCTTTTATAGTTGCAAACAGACTTTCTGCTAGCTAGCCTGGAAACCAAAAGCTGTCTCAGTAACATGGGAAGGACAACAAGGACTGAAAGAAAATGAGCCTGTTCAAGAGCAAAATAATCTTCTTCGGTCTTAGCATTATGTATACACAAGAATGAATTGATTAACAAATAAAAGTTAAGGAACTCACTGACTATAGGAGGTAAAAGAGCAGAGTGTGGGTTCACGGATCAGAATCTGTCTTTCCATTGCTGCTGTGAACACGCTGCGTCCTGGCACAAGACAACAGTTTCTGAACATCAGTGGTTTTGTGAATTATTGAAAATACAACACCATCCTGCAAGACCGCAGAAAAATGTCTTTCACCCCTTGTCATTCCCTATTGAGTCAAAATGTAGTTTTTGACATACCAGAGTGGGATTTTTCTTTGTCCTTTTCCAGTACAACTAAATCAAAAGCCATGTGGAATTCAGAGAGGTAAATAAAAAATAAAACACACACACACAAAATAAAAATCAATAGACAGCTGCCAAAACTCTGTGGATAGAACTAAACTCAGAGTTTAATTACCTTTCATGACTAAGCAGGAACCAAGAAAAAATGAAAAGGCTGCTTGTGCCATGCTTGGAAGCTAATGTGCTCTGCCACAGGCTTGGGGCACGTGTGTGCTTATACCTTAAATACAAATGGCAGGTCCTATGTCTACTTATCTATGGGAAAGGGAGAATATTCAACAAACTTAGAACCAGTGTGAAGATATGGCAGATCCTTCATGCTGCTTTCCAGTAAAGCCTTTTTGTCTCTCCACTGCCTCATCTCTTCATGAACAAACCCCTTATGGTAGAACAAAATAGTTGAATACGCCCAGGAAACGATAATCGTTCGTTTAGTTGTTCCTCAAATATTTTATAAATTATGAGTATTGGCATTGAAAGAATGTGAGGATTTTTTGAAGGGTGGAGGAAAGTGGAAAAAAAAAGAGGAAGAAAACTGAGAAGGAAGAGACTGCTGCCTCTTAGCAGTTCCCACCATTGGAACAGTTACTACTTAGACAGGTGCCTGTCAGTGCTCAACAGACATTTGGACAACACACTCATTAACATCCTTTATCTTTTGGTTAGCCCTTCAGTGGTCAGGCAGATGGGCTAATTATCTTTGAAGTTCCCTTCCATTTCAAATGAACTATTTTATTCCAACTTCAAAGTTCAATCTCCACACTTCCAGATTTTGGTTCAGCAGCTATAAACCCGCACCAGACACAGGGTGTCCCGGGGTATGAGGCTAATGCTCGTTTTGCAATACCTTGTTCCCCAGTAACCACCATGCAGGACAGATGTCAGAAGCGTTGCACCAGACTTCCTCTATAACAGGGAGGAGAAGCTGACTCAAGGTCATAGCAAACGCAGTCAGATTAAGTAATTTCTGATGTTTTTGTAAGATAAAAACAAACTCACTTGTTCTCTGTGATTTAAGTCTTCAGCCATTTCTAAACCTGTAAACAGAATTTCTCCAAAGCACAACAAACAAAATATATCATGTAAGACAGTTTTGGTTTTCCTTTTGTCCTCCATTGGAGAACATGGAAGAACCCTGTTACGAAGGACTGCAATGCAGACATGGGCAGCTCCTCTCCTTTCCCCAAAGAAGCAATTTACAATAGTGAGAGGATGTTAAGTCAGGGGATCAAATGCAGAAGAAGTTTAAAAGCAGGTTTTGGTTGCAGCAGTGATTCACCCTAATGGGGACAAGAACAACTTAAAGCCACACAAATCCGTTTTTTCTGGTGGGTCCATAAGGCTCTGAGGCAGCCTGACAGATGATTACACCTCTCTGGGATGTCAGTCTGCATTGCTCTTAGAGAAGCATAGCCCAGACTTAAGCAGCTTTACCCACTCTTACTTCCTTGGGATGAGATGCAGTGTGTGCCACACCAAAATGAGGACTTTCAACACTGTCTTGTCCCGTGCTTCTAGCAGTAAGCTTTTGCAACAGGATGTTTATTTAGAAACTCTGTTTTTACTTTTTTTTTAAAAAAAAAAAAAAAGAGAGAGAGAGAGAGAGGGAGAGAGAGAGAGAGAGAGAGAGAGAGAGAGAGAGAAAAGGGGACTGCTTAACATAGGCTTGGTAAATTTAAGTTCAGTCAAAATACACTACCACAACACGACATCACAAAAATCATGAAAATTGACAAATTCACAATTTTGTAGACAACTGAATTTTTTTTTTACTGTTTCAGTCTAGCAATAATGGTTGTTTGAGAGCTAAATGATGGTAAGGCAATGAGAAGCTTAATAGCATAATCAGCACTAGACCATTTCCTTTTCATATCTGTCATCTTCCCCCAATATTCAGGCTAAAAGTTTAGAAAGGAAAGTGTATACGAGGTTTTGTTTTGCTTTATTTTGTACCAAGTCATTTTCAAGCATGATCTTGACCTCATTTGTTCTTTTTTTTTTTTTATATATAGCTGGCTTCAGAACACATTTGCTTAGTCTGCTTTACAATAGTCATTAGCTTATTTCTCCATCAGGAGTAACAAGGCAAAATTTTTAGTCTCAGCCACTGTAGACAGCTGCCCATGCAAGTACCTCGTTTAAGTATGTGCCATATAAGTAATGGCACATAAGTACTTCAATTCAAAGGGTCACTGCTATGCAGAAAACCAAAAGTCAGGTATCCCTGTTTTAACTCTTACCTACCAGCCACTGATTCAAGACACACATACGAAGACATGAAAATATCAGTACTCTTGTGTGTACACTAATACACACAAATCTCTTTGTTCTCTTAAAAAGGCATTTCACCCTAAACACTTTGTCCATAACAGCAGCAAATCCACTACAAAATCCATATCTAGTCTGCATTTCATATGATTGTATTGGTTACCCTAGCTTCCAACCATTATAAGTATCTGAGTTCACCAGTTTTTGCCACTTCTTTTATCTTAATTTTAAAAAGTGCCTTTTTTCTCCTCTAAAACTCTTGAATTAATCTTAACAAGAAAAAAGAAAAAGCATATTTTTCTCCCCTCTAAAATGTATGTATTAATTCTAAAAGCATCTCCTTCTTCCATTTATTCTTACAAACATTGTTTTCTTTACTCCTATATTCTCTTTCCATACTGTTGTATAAGGGGCAAGGCTTTTTTTAAATAAATAAATGCACGAAATCTAACAAAATTTTTATTAACAAATGAGATTGACAGATATACAACATATACTACAGGTACAGACAACTATCAATCCACAAAACAATCTGTTACTAATGTCAAGATGTTATTTCCTGCCATTAAGTATCAGAAGAAATCTAAATAAGCATTTTATTTAAGCATATTTAATATGGCAAGACCTCATTTAGCTAAACAGCCATCTGTCTTCCACAGCACAAGTAGCTTTGAAAAAAACATTGTTTAGGGCTTCAGCAGCCCAGCCCAGTGCACGAGTCAGGATGAATTCTGCTGAATCAGGGTCTTAGATCTCAACAATACCAATTTTTCTTTTCACACTTCAGATTTCCTCTCTTTAAGTAGGAGGGGAACAAAAGAAAACAAACAAATTCTACTTGTTTACCTGTCCACAATCTCTGAACTAGAAACAGAATTCCTGCCAGTGAATACAACAGGGATTAAAATCAAGATTTATCAGAAATTTCCAGTGAAGCTGCTCTGTTTAATAGTTCACTGTCTTAAAGATAAAATGGAAACATATAATTTCCATTGCAAAGAATGCCACCTATTCCTTAGGTAAAACCATATTTATATTTACTTCTATATGCTAGAAAATACTTAAGGCATCATACTATCATTTTACACAGATAGGATAACAGAAAATTATCTGAGAGAAGTAAGGCAAAAATTCATTTATACCACTTTTCACACTGGAGAAAAGTACACTAGAATAACCATGTTGGACAGCTAAGAGTTTCTATAATGAAAAATGTCATTTTGAAATATTCTAGGCCACGGAAACTGAGGAAGTATGGCAACTTTAAGTCATCTTTATTTTCTTAATAAATCCTAGAGCAGCATTGGTATTTGCCTTTCCCAATTTATATAAGAATACCTTTTTATCATGTAAAAAGTAATATTTTGCAAAACAAAACAATGATGGTATCAGTATATTTGATAAACTGTTAGCTTTATGCAGCATGTTTTATTACTAAATAAAAGTATTGCTACTGAAGTAAATTACTGCTCTCTCATTTATTTTTAGTTAGCACTACAGTGGCATTAGAAAGCTAGCTTATGTGTATTAATGTGTCAGTGGTGATACAGGTAGTTCCTCCTGTAAGGTATATGTACATTTACACACACTGTATTCTGAGTACAGCTAAACATAAATACATTTGTATTCTATTCTTTTGTCTTATCCATCGTCATTTTCTTCAGTAATACAAACAATTGAGAATTGCCCATTTCACCTGTTGCCAGTGCTTCAATAATTATGACGGAGCTGTAAAGGAAATGATACACTCTGCAGATGATTAAATCAGCCTAAACATTCTCCTCTCATGATTCTTTGTGGCACACATGAAGACACCATATTCTTAGGCTTATATGAGTTCGGCTAATTTTCCTTCGCTTCATTATTTTATTTTATTTTTTTGTCTGGTATCTTTGACCCTTCTTTTGCTTCCCCCCATCATCTGTCTCTCCCTTTTTTCTTCTAATTAGGTCACTTTTTTTTTTTTTCCTGTTCTTCTTGCTCCAGGTATACTTCTGTCCCTGCTCTCACCTCTTTTCCACATTATCTCTTTCTAAGCACAATACCAATGCCACATTTTTTTTTTTTCCCCCCTCTTTCTAATTTGTGAAAGTCTTTCTTTCCTCTATCCCTGCCCAGGCTTCCTACCCCCTGCCTAAGCTTTTCCTTTCTCCTCTATTATGCGGCATGGTCTCTTATATTTCTAGCTCTAAAGTTCACTGAGCTTTAGGGAAGAGAAAACTACAGCAGTGGTGAAACAACATAGGTTTGTCCAAAACTACTGCTGGCAATTCAGTTCAGTTATCAGCTTTGTTCTCAAGTAATAGTATAACCGCCCTAATTACAGGAAGCGTAAAACCAAAATAAAATATAGTAAAATAAAACAAAAACGCCAAGACAAATCTCTTGGGGAAAATACGCTCGCAGAAATTCTTTTCCCAGGAGTTTCACAGACTGCCAATGCTGTGTGGTTGCTTTTTAGAGGATTATAACACAGAAAAGCTCAACAGAAATTGCCAGACTTGAGTGCAGAGATTGAAGCATCTCTACAGGCAACAAAACTGCACTAACAGAAACCAGATGAAAAACTAGTTAATTTTTTTTTATGGTTATAACTCTCATAGCTAATATACAGTGGATCCTCTACACCTCTTCAGTTCCGCACTTGCACCACCACAAAATGTTTCAAATCAAGGAGAGATGTTTTTTTTTCAGCACTACCTAAAGGACAGGAAGACTGAGGAAAGCATTGATCATTTGGCAGTCATTTACAGTGGGGAACTCAGATAAAGGCACACCTGGGAAGACATGCTGTGGTGGTATATTCACACTCATACTTCATCCCTATTGAAGTACACAGAATTAAAGCTATTTAATATAACTTTATCAATACTTATATTCTCATATAGTATTGTAAGCCTAAGCTCTGCACCTGTGCAATGCTCCTTTTAAAACACCTTCATTTTCAGTACGACTCCTGAAAATAGCTGGAGGCATTTCTATAATTCTCTCACAAACTGTGTCCTACATTTTAATTTTCTCATACCCTTCTTATTTATAAAGAGATTCGTTCTTCTATACCTATATTGAGAATATTTTCCCCAACCTATACTGTTCAGTGTGGACACCTATTGCTACAACATCATGCACTGCTTTATACTGTGCAAGAAAACAAAAGGGTAGGTAGTTTATTCTGGAAAATTAAATAACTGTAAATTCATTTTGGATTCATGGATTGTTTTTAAATGTTGCCTTTGACTTAAATAAATTAGAAATCTATAAAGTTAAACAGAGTTTTGTTGGATTAATAGCTTCACAGTGTAGTATCTTTCCCTTCTTTTCTCTGCTAAAAACACATTATTGGGCAATGTTTCCAGAGCTTGGCAGAAGTGGCTGACTCTCAGGAATATTAAAAACTAAGGAAATCCTAGTGACCACAATGGAGAATCTGAAAAGAGGCCATCAGTCAGTAAAGTACAAAAGCTTTGCTTGGTTATTTAATTTTAGGCATCCAATATGAGAAATCTTGAAATGCATAACTTCAGGAAAAGTTTACATGGAATAAAAACCTGTGCAGAAATATATAAAAAGCCATCCAGAAAATGTTACGGTCAGTTTGTGTTTTTATTTTACAGTCTGTCATTGCTCACATTCAGAAGGGATGTACTTGAACATAATTCAAGAGCTAAACTGAGAGATGTGGTAAACTACGAAGAATTCTGACTACAGTGGGGGGGGGGGGGGGGGGTGAGGGGGAAAAAAAGACAGAAAACAGCTAATGAAAAAACATCTAACATTAACTCTGAAAGGACTTTCTAAAAACTGAAAAGCAAATATGTGGCTTTTTAGTTTGTGAATGCTACACGTTGGAAAAATTTTGTATCAACCCATAAATTAGAAGGAGAATTTGTAATCTTACATTGTGGTACTGTAGTTGAGGCAGTTTTACCATCCCACTTAAGGAAAACTGTTAGCATAAGCTCTAAATAAATAAATAAATAAAAATTATATTCCATTCGCTGCCCCTGTATATTTTTCAGAGTCACTTCAAGATAAATAGTGCTGTGATAAGAGGGGGGGAAAAAAGCATTAGCGCTTGCATTTCAGCAAAACTATTTTATCCTGAAAAGTTCTGCAGAAATTACACTATGCAAGTGATATTTAATTGTAACATAAAAATTAAACACCATTTACTTGATGTAAAATTGGAATAGTATGTAAATTAAGTAAGTTTCAATTCATGTCTTCTTACTCACATCTGTTGGCAGTTTAAATAGTTTTAGTGTCATTAATTGTTATAAAAGTGCAAGATTTGCTGTATGCTTGCCACTTAGGACCAAAGGCACAAAAGTCTAATTGAACTAAGTAATTAGTAATTTGTCATTTCCTATTGTCAGCAATTACTTTCCATTAGAAATCCTCACTGAAAATTCTAATTTGAAGTGAGGTTTGCATTTTATTGCTGTCCATCCAAATTAGTTTAAAACTGACAGCTACATTTTCATTTAAAAATTTAAAGATATTAAATATGCTTGAAGACACTGAGGCATATTTTACCCCATGAGTAGCTGTGATAGTTTATCTGGACTCAGAAGAATGAGAAGTATAATCCAAAATATTTCTTTCTTTTCAATTATGAAGTACACACCAGTGTAACATACTTGCTCATACAAGTAGCCCCCTTAATTGGCAATTTAAATGAGTAATACAAACAGAGTATGGCATGCAAAACTATATAAAAATTTCTATGATTTCTTATTTATTTCTATGCAGAGAACCAGAAATATATATATTGAAAGCAGAGGCGTAACAATAATCCATTCTTGTGTACTGTGTATTAATGTAATGTATACTAAAGGATTTAATTGTGATTTTGCTGCAAAAACAATTTTTCTTTTGTTATTTTTCAGACTTGTTACAGGAATCAGAACTGACCAGCTGCAAATGCTCCACAAGCAGTGCAAGGCAGCACTTGGGAGGGCAGGAGTGCTGCAGGTTTGTCAGAAATGCACTGGGATGATTAGCCATAAGGAGGCAGCGATTTACAGTTAAGATGTGTCAAGCTGATAGTTATCATTTCAGGGCTCACAATACAGAACAGCCAAGAAACTGGAAACTTGGTGCCTAGTGATACACTTCTGCTCCCCAATATGATCCAATCCTGAAAGCAGGGGAGAGCTGGATGCCCCAAGGGGCCAAGAAGTCCACTTTACTTGGTTGGCAGCAAGGACAGAATAGAAATGGTATAAATCCACCACAGCTCTAGAGCTCTTTTGCAAGCAAAAGTGTTCTCTGAAAGCAACACGTGTTTTTTGGGTTTTTTTTTTTTGTTTTAATTTTTAAAAATGCTCGAAGTCTGATATAAGATCATGCTCAGTGTTTACTTTGCAACAGAGTTCAACAAACATTCGTACTAAATGTGCTCAGAAGGTACCAGGAGGATATCAATTGCTATCCACTTGCAAGCTAGATTCATAAAAACACAGAAGATAAAAGGTATGTGAGAAAGTTTTTCACCAGAATAAAACAAGGACAGCAAATATGACATATAAAGACTTGGCCAAGTGTATGGTGATATTTCAGTGTTTTAATCTACAAAATTACAAATCTATTAAGGTCAGAAAACAGAATTGCACAGTTATGCATCTAGTAAAGAAACTGTTATAGGTAGTATCAAGCACATTCACTCTTCAACTGCAGCTCTGTAGCATACTGGTGTCTTTCTTTTTTCCTAATTTATGTGATATGATAATTAACCTTTAAATCTAGCAACAGTGATGAATTTCTCTTAAATAGTTATTATACATTCATATTTCCTGAAAGTACACATCTTTCACTGAAACTCTCTCTGATATCTAGTTAATCCGTATCACAGAAATCACTAGCACCCTATATTAAGGAGATATTAATTAATGTTACTTTAGAACTTAATTCCTGCAAAGAAGCATACTATATCCATGTGCTTACAGAAAGCTCATCACAATTAATACTATGAAGAAGAAAAAGAATCCTACTGATTCTCCGTTAAGAAATAACAGATGTTCACCATTTTACACTCATTCCAGGACTACCAGGGAACCTCTCAGACAGAGAATATCATAGGCATCCTTTCTTA
The DNA here is from genome assembly GCF_054131305.1 of Coturnix japonica. NCBI lineage: Eukaryota > Metazoa > Chordata > Aves > Galliformes > Phasianidae > Coturnix > Coturnix japonica. The sequence continues at coordinate 7,139,824 of NC_140669.1, read as the reverse complement.
AAATGATTTTAGGACCACTTTTACAGTTGCAAGAGATTTATTCCTTCTTCAAGAGAATAAATAAATAAATAAATGAAAAGAAGTAAAAAAAAAAAAGAAAAAGAAAAAGAAAAAAAGAAAAAGAAGGAAAACATCAACAAGATTTTCAGCACAAGTCTACTGGACTGGCAACAACCTCACCACATGTGTAGAATGCTTCCTAATTATGCACTTCCTAATTCAACGTAGCATTCACAGCTAAGGTTTGGATGTATTTTTCAGAATAATAAAGATAGTAGATGCACTGCAAATGGTTATTCTGCCATTTCTGCAGCTATGTTTAATTGCCAATAAGGCACTGAACAAAACAGAGAATTAAATTAAAAGTTCAATAAACACTGATCAATATTCTTGTAAATACCAAGTCTATAAAATGATCTTCTCTTTAAATGTAGTTATACTACAGGTACCGTGTAGACAAGCTGCATTTGAATTTCATGCACTGCTTGAAAGTCCAGTTAAATTTCTTCCCAGTAAAATTATTTTGAAACTAGGAACGTTGCTTGTTTTCATTTGTTTGTTTATATGTATATAAACATATATATATATATATATATATATATATATATAAGAAGCTGCTTTTATTTTTAAACTAATGCTGTCCTCTGATTTTGCATTAGCTCATGATCAGCTGAATAAAGAAGTCATCTTCTGTCTAACATGTAAATAAATCATCAGCTTCAGATACTTTACCACTAGCTGTTTGTCATTCAGGAAAATAATGGTTAATCAATGACTAATCAATGAAGATGTGTAACGTATTAGTTTGCAGTCCTTCATCATCCTATTTTCCTCAATTGCCTGGGGGTTTGTGTTCAGTACTTACAGAATCGATTACAATTGTGAGTGATCATTCAGCTCATGTTGAGAGCTGTCAGCTGTGCTTTCTGCTAGGAGTTTTTACCCTCCTGTTTAATACAAGATGCTAATATTTAGCTGCATCTGACAAGCTAGATACCATAGTAGAAAATTTTATAAGAAGTGCTTAAGTAACTAATTGCAACACTACATGTCACTTGATGAAACTAAACTTTTCCTGACTTCACAATAATCATAAGCATTACTGGCTTGCTGTGGAAAATTAAAGGAAAATAGCTGTCTGCTTGAGTCTGATCATGCCTGCAGGGAAGGTCTAAGAAAGGCAACTGACAATGATGCCTTTGTGCATAACTGCAGGGGGAAAACAGATAATTCTTCAATTTTCATATAAACTGACATTCTTCACCATATGACATTCGTGTGTGCGCTCAATTTCCTACCAGAGCCACAAGAAAAGTTGGACCTGCAGACTTTTGATACAAAACAATATAAACAAGTAACAAAGGTTTTTTTATAATGAAAGTTACGTTTCACTGCTTGACAAGACTGTTTTCTTTGAAGCAGATTTAAGCTTGTCACCAACATAAGGAGAAAAGATTGGCTGTTGTTCTCACGCACACGCCAAGTATATTACCAGCAATGTATAGGCTTATTCACTTTAATTATTGTTTTCATGCTTCTCTTGGAAAATGTATGTCAGTAGTAGTCATAGGGTGTGATGGTGGAAACTAATAATTGTTAATGTATTTCATTAAATATTTAGAACGGAGCAGTATTGATTAAAACGGCGATGCATAAGTGCCCATTTCTGTAGTTTTAGCTCCAACAGCTCCCTCTTGTGATTGAAGGGGCAAAGCTCACTTGCCGAAGCTCAGCTAATCTGTACGTCACGCTAAACTGGCCAACATTCTACGCAGCCAATATAAGAAGAAAAAAAGGGAGAAAGAAGTTGACTACCAGAAAATCATGCTAATATACATTTCTGAATTTAAATATTCAGTTCAAAATAATCAACGTTAATGTAGAAATTTATTCTCCAAAAGTAATTCCTAAAGATTTTTTTGAATGTTACACTGGTAGAGAGGCGTTTCTCCATCAGTTTAGGGAATTTAACTCCCTTAAGTGTTACCTGAGTGTTTTAGGCTCTGATCTATCGCCTTATTTGAATTGATGTGATAAACAGGAAAAATGGCAACAGATTACAGGAAACATTTTCCTGTCATAGAGACTAAAAACTGCACGGATGCTCACAGCACTGAAAATCTGAGCCTGCTTTCTATGAAAACAGCTGAAACCTCCCCTAAGTCAAAACAATATGTGCCCCATTAAAAACAGCTACAAAGCAATATTGTTTACTTTCTATAGAGAACATTCCCAGTTTAAATCCTCTTTATTAATCCACCATCTATATTACAAACCGAACGACCTTTTGTAACGCATAGTCACTGAGAACTTTTTGTTTATAGTCAGACTGACATATACCACTTATTTGTAAAGTGATCAGAGTAACTACTGGCATACATAATATTGCTGCCCGGAACAAAACCAAAAGTGATTAGCAATTGTTTATGAGACAAGTAATAAACAAAAACACAAGGCCTACAAATGGCAGTGATCTTCCTACAATCAAACAAGAAACAAATATCGTAAAGAAGCAAAACTTCACATAGCTATGTAGTCATGTTACCCACCACAAGTATCGTTTTATTTGGCCTCCATTTTGGAAGAAACCGGTGTTTTAATCTGCTTAGGATTGTTTGGTTAAGCTGCCTCTGAGGATATGAATAAAATTCCTACTCAGAGCTTGGTTATTTTCTCCCCATAGAGATTTCTATTCACAGAATATTTAGCCAATAGCAAATTCATCTTTAAAACATTATGAACATCAACCCCAGCTCCAAGTCCTTCAAAACAACAACACAAATAATTCCTCTGAAATCACAAACTAAAGCAAACAACACTTTAAATCACATGTGGTATTTTTGGTGGTAATTCCTATTATTTCTCCTTTCTCACATTCATGCCAAATGCTCAAAACTACACAAACAGGCAAAACAGATCCATTCTGAGTTAACATTTGTGTTCACCTAGCATGCATGTATTGTTGGACCAGCTAAGACAAGAACAAAAATACATGTCCGCTTATATTAAGTTCAAACTCCGAATTACCTTACTTTGTCACCTGACACCTTTTTTTTTAGTCTTAAAGCTCCCAACAATACTGATGCTATCAACAATAACAGTCAGAAAGTACGGTGCCTCTAACAAAAATCCTCTCATTTATATTTTTACAAGCCAGAATATATTCTCACATGTCATGAAGGTACATTTTCTAGCCTACTTTCCTTGGGTGAAATTGCTAATCTTTCTGTTTGTTTGTGTTTTGTTTTTTTAAAAAAGCACATCTTTACATCAAAACGTCTAAGCGATAACATTGCATGGGAATGACAAGAGTGCTAATTTCATCAAGGCAACTGATAAGCCTTATGAACTATGATATGATTCCTGATGCAGAGAACATTTTTCTTTTTTTCCTTTTTCCCCCTAAGATATAATCATCAAAACAATGACAAATGAAAGACTCAGAAAAGGTTATGACTTGACAAAGTAACATTTTTAAAACTTGGACACCAATCAAATTGATGTAAGTATCAGTGATGCAACACTTTCTGACACTAAAGTCTTTACCACTGTCTAAAATATATAGAATAGCCTATTGTGATTGCTTAATGTCAACTTTTGTTCATAAGCTCTTTCATAAAAGTGAAACGGGGAAAAATGATTTAAAGCAGTTCAATTTGTCTATTTACCTTAATCTTTAACTATTCCCATATGTCTTAGCTACATGATGTATGACTCGCCATAAACCAATTTTTCAAAGATATACAAGACAGGAAAAAAAGTCAGGCTCCTAACCTTTTATGCACTGAACTTCCATAGACAGCTGGCAAAACAAAACACTTCTAAGCTTCAGAAAAAGCTGAAAGGTTATTCTGCTTCCTTGCTTTTAGGAAACATTTGCATCTGCTAAATAGGATACAGTTGAAATGTTTCATTATAGCAAAATAAAATTCAAAGAATAAAAGTCTTTGCTAGCATTTGAATCAAACCAATAAATTCACATTAGCTACTGTAATAAAACAATTGGACTTTCCCACGGCAAACAAAAACTGAAGTTGTGCGCTCTTTTCAGAAAACCAGCCTGCAACACCATACAATTCTTGCCATAAAAAAACAAAAAAAATCATGCATGGTATAATCTCACTTTATTGCCATAAGTCCAGGCAATTAGCATACTGACTGCTTTGGTAAGCATGTAGTTGTCTCTCACTTCAAAATTCATCAGTCCAAAATGCAGGGCAATGCAATATATAGTTTTGCTGCAGTTTAGCAAGATGTTCATTCGCAATTTAGAAAACAAGAATCATGCTACAGAAGAAAGATGTCTGACTTACCCAGGGCATCCAGCAGTTTGGGGCAAACCAGAGACATTAGTCAGCAGAAAGTTTTGTTTTGTCCAAGAAGTCGCAGCACTGGATGTACTTGGGCATTGGCAGCAAGTAGGTTATCTGGCAGGATTATTTAGAATTGCCTATCCTAAAAAATAAAAAATAAATCAGATTGAAAATATGCATAGATAGAAACAGTTTTAGTTTTCTGGTACCAAATAGACAGCATCTTTAATTCTGTGTGCTCCGGTAAACTGGTGAGGAAGTATAACGTAATTTCAATTTATCTTTTCAAACTGCATTCAGACATTTATTTAAATATTTTGAATTGAAGCAAGCTTCTACATTATTAATGGACAGAATTGTGAAGTTGATATTTTAAGACACCTTTTCATATCAATAGGAGCTAAAGCTTTTCAGCAAGTCTAGCAATATATGTATTGCCTGTAATTTGGCATCACTATGCATTTCAAAAAACATTTAGTGTCAGAGACAGACGAGGTAGAGATATCTGAATGTGGAGGGGGGAATAAATGTTCTAAGAGTTTATTTTCAGAAACATGTCATAATATCTGCTTTTGGTAAAATAAAACAATGGGAAGGTGCATGCATTGAAAGAAGGGAAAAATCTCTTAGATTTAGGATTTTAAAAAAAGGAAAAATAGTTTTAATTCAGAATACATTTTTTAATATATATTTTGAACGACAGAATTAAAATGGCTGTTTTTTAAACTTCAAGTAAGCTTGAGAAACTGACTGCAGATCATGTATACAATGTAGGGTCAATGCTGTATTGAATTTCTAGACCATTTTCAGACTACCTTCTGGCAATGGAAGCATTTTGACCACTGACACTCCCTATGGGTATATCTGACTATCCTGGTACAATGCACCATTCCCCATTATTGAATCTACAACAAACTGCTGTAGGTTATTCATTGATTGAGTGTTTAAGTGTATTCTTTGGGAGCAAATGGAGAACGAAATCTGTAAACAATCACACACACAAAATCAGCAGAATTCTTTGCTCTGAGATGGTTCTCAGTTTCAACACTTAATTATCTGTATGCTTTGATAATAATTCTGTCAGTTTAAATAAAGATGTACAGGAATGTTCCTTATAAAAGATGCACCAAGCTGCGGCATAGAGCTGCACATTTTATCTTAAGGAAAAATTAAGCCATCACTGGCCAATACAACTACATAGGGACATAAGGTTTAAGCACATCTGCCATACTTTATGCTAACATCTTTATCTAGATCAATTACAATGTGCACTATCACTGTTAAATAACCAATATAGATGCAGACTGCAGCTCTATAATATTCCTAATGGAGGTTAGAACAGATATTAAGAGCTACATTTTCATAAGCTTCAGCAGTAATTGTATGTGCTTGTACGTCTGTGCATATATTCAATCAAGTTGTATTTTGATATCACAGGAAAATGTTCCTCTTTCCACTTTAACCAGGGCAAAAATCTCTTTCCTTCTCATTTATATAGCTTTGAGCTCATTTGTACTGCTTGTCTGCCACTATGTATTTATAGCTATTGCATGAACGGCTCATACAGTATTAGGGAACTAAGAAACAAAGGCAGTAGTAACATGCTTTATCGTAATTCCACCTTGGATCTAACAAAAAATAAACAAACTAACAGAAGAGGCCATCCTCAGAATATATACAAATTGTATGAATTTAGTTTATATGATTTCAGCTCGAGAAAACTGTTTCTATATACATTACTGTAGCGCAATAAATAAAAAGTTTACATTTCTTAGAATTAAGTTTTTGAAGTTATGTTTGCCATAAAAACACCATACAGGTCCCCCCCATGCTCACTGCAAATGAAACTACAATATTATCACTGTCAATATAAAAACAGCACCCAAACTCCAGGGACGTAGGAGTGCTCAGCATGTTAAGTCCTTTCTAGACACGTAGCAGATAATTGACTGTGCTCCAAAAAGCTCAAAGCTGAGCCATTTGGAGCAAAGCACACAAGCAACACAATGTTGAAAATAACTTTTTGCTCTACAAACTGAACTTCAGACTACATTACAGTTCTGTTACACTAAGGTAATGAAAACAGAGAACCTGCATTCCCTGTGCAGAAAGTCTGCAGAATAGGTTAAGCATACATCACATTAGAAAGCAGAGTGGTTGATTTGTGTATAATCCACATCATCAAAACAATATTACATTGTGCTTGAAACCAAGGCCAAGGCATTTTAGCTGCCCATGCAATGCAGGATAACACTCCATATGCTTGCTGACAACCAGATGCATGTGGCCACATTCAGACTGCAGGTTGGATCAAGGTCTTCAGCAAGGTTCTCTAAGAGATGTCCCCTCAGATGAGAACTTATGTACACGGTCAATCCAGAAAGACCTGAGTTTAGACAGCCAGGGAGGAAGACTGCAAGTCACACCACAGTGAGCATCTGTAGTGCAGTGCAGACTCTCCCAATGGGTGCTGCAGAGGGGATGCTCAAATATGCTATTAACTTGTGGGAAGGTATTGAGTTCCTCTGCTGTCTGAGGAGGTTCAAATCCATACCTTCAACTTCCCCAGAGAGCAGCTCAGCCATCTGCCAGAAACCTCAGACTATGCTTTCCCTTTCACTATTTTCAAATCATGAAGAAAAAATAAAAAGCTCCATAAGCTACTGTGGAATTAGGTATATCATCTAAGTGCTTACCAAATAACATTGGTGTCCAAAACTGTGCACAGGAATGGGATTCATCTGTATCATACATTTCTATAGCAACCCTGAGTGTTTTGTAAGGACTTCATCTGCCACTTCAGAAAGGGGCAGACTTCCCCAAATACATCTTCTGACCACAAGAATATGTAAGGATGCACTGAATACTTTAGATTGCCTAAAACAGAACGAAGTTTTTACTTTTTGACACAGCCTACAACTAAACCAGTAGTCTGTAAGGACCCCAAGGCATCTCAGATACCAGAAACTGCTTATATTTGCTTTCTTGAGAAGCAATGAATAGCACAGGCAAGGCATAACGCTAATATACTTTCGGTATTTTTGTCTCTAGTTCAGGTATTTTTTCACAACAGCCTTTAGTCTAAGGAGACTTGCTCACCTGTTCAGGTTCTAAATAAGCCCAGAAACACCTTATTCTTGATCACTCAACAACTATGTATTTATGAGTCCATTTGGGATGCTGTTTCTATGAACTGGATTCCACACAGTTTGTATAAAAGAGTTAATTAAGAAGACACCTTAACAGACACTGGATCAGACAGCACAGCAAGGATTTTCCATTCCTAGTTGAGCAGCCCTGTTAGGAGCCCTGGCTTGTTGCCTCCAGGCCAACACACCTTTTCTGCAACAAGGGAAGAGGAGAGCAACATAGATACACTACAGGATAGCAAGACCTATCTCTGGGAAGGCAGTACAGATCTGAACCTGATACAAATTTGGGTCTTCACCAATCTGACTGATGCTCTTTCTGCTGAACCCTCCATACCAATCAACGAAAATTCCTTCCAGGAAAACAACACTCTCTCTTTTGGTGTTATTTTAGGGGGGTTTTGGTTGTTCTTCTTTGTTGTTGTTGTTCATTTTAGTAAAGAAACAGCCCTCAGGATGAAATACAAAGAGATAACTTAAGATTATAAATATCACATGGAGGTAGAGGCTCTGAAAAAAATTAATGCAGTGTTTCATATATTGATAATAATTATGATTTCCTATTGGCTATTTTGTATGGTTGCCTAATCAGCGTATTTGCATGAGACAGACCAGTAAATATGATCCCTACTGTTATGAGTATATCTCTGTCAATCAGAGAAAACTAAGTAAAGGTTTCATCTTGTAAGTGAGGCACCTAAATATCAGGTATTAATTCACAATTGCATAATAGTGACACCACTGCTGTACAGTGACCCTTAGGAGCATGCATATGTCCAGGTCCTAACAAAACAAACTATAAGCTTTATGGAAGATTTGGAAGTATTTTAAACATTTCCTTGAAACTTCTGAAAATGACTAACTTCACGTTAATTCTGTTATGGTTATGTTATAGGGCTTCCTTTTGGAACCTTTGGAAGTGAGGTTTTATATCATGGTAATTTTCAGCATACTTCAAACCAAACCCATTTAAAAACAAACAAACAAAAAGCAGGCAGAGCAACAAGCAGAAGTTCTGTTTTATTATCAGTAAAATTCTATAGCACATATAGTACACTTTCCTTGTAAGCTCATCTGGTAAGGTTGGGGAAAGCTAGTGACAGCAGTATTTAAACAACCACCACCACACCACATTCCAGTTTTCTTGTATTCTATCTGATAGGTGAGGGAGAGAAACAAAATTCTTCCTCTGCATACTGAGTAAGTACAATAAAGCAAATCGTGTCTTCATAAAGAGCTTTTCCTTAGGGACAGTTTTCTCTGCACATACCCATCTTTATATTAACGTTGAGAAAGGGCATAGAGTACCTTTCTGCACACAAATCTACTACATTGAATTTCTCACCCTAAGAAAGACATCACAGCTGCACATGGTCACCTTGTCACTGGTTCAGCTTAAGTGAATCCAGAATCCAGAGATCCACATTGTCTTGACCCATAGACTTGTGCACATGGAGCAGAATCAGATTTCCTCCTCTCTTACAGAAATCAGGGGAGGAAAGCCCCTCCTACTATCTAGAGGTTCAAGGACACAAGAGGTGTGAGAAGCCTGACTGACAGAGGAGACCAAGGTAAAAGAGTTTATTGAATGCCTCAGCTTTCTCCATGTCTGTTGAATCCAGTTCTCCCTTCTCATTTTATCAGAGGGGAATACCACTCTCTTTTGCCTGTCCATTCTGACCAATATCCCATCTTATTTTTCACATCCCTCTCCAAGTTTAGCAACATTTGCACCTTGGCTTTCCTGATCCCAGGGGATGAAGCCTACAGATATTATTTGGTGGATCCTCTAAAGAACTTCCTTTTCTTCTTTCTCCTAATAATTCTGTTGCCTCCAAGTTAAAAAGAAACATATACATGTACACATAACAGGGTGGAGAATTCAGGCAAAAAATACAATGCTAATTGTTGCTCACAAAACCAATCCCATATTACCACACAAAGATACCAGACTGAACAAGCAAAGTTTGACTTACATCATCCTATGAGAAACTAAACAGTAAAGACAGCCAGTATCCATCTGAAAGTACCAGGTGAGCAAGGATATCTAAGATTGATAAAGTGCAACACCTGGAAACAGTGGAGCAGACTAATCCATTAATACAAACATGAAGAGGGGTTGAGGGAAGGGGGGGAAGAATACAAAGTTTCTCCAAGAAACTAGATCTGTGTAAGTTTTTACCCCCTTCCTTGTCATGATAAATAGCTCTGTGTTGTTACAGAGATAACTGCCACACAGGCAGCACCCTGTGTGCTTGGGCAAAAACAAAGAGTAACAAATCTCAGTAAAAGCAATTTCAGGTTATCCCCAAAATACTGAGTACTTCTGCATCAATGTCAGCTAAAAATCATTGAAAGTTAAGCATAAATATGAAATCAAGTGCCTAATACTAAGCACCAGAAGTAAAATCTAATTATGTTTAGCTGCTTGCTTCAAGCTTTACTTCCTGACATCAGATAATCCAATTCAAAGATTGAGAAGTCTAAACTGCGAAGCTATTGTTCTATTTAAGTATTCACAAAGATCTCAATTCTAGTGAGATTTCAATTAAAAAATAGATTTGTTTAAATGAAAGAGTAATTGCTGTTACAGTAATTCATTCTTTACTTGTGCTTTCCATTACTTAGATCTCCAAATGCCAAGCTATAAGACACCTACAGTCATGCACCAGGGTTGTCTCACTCTGTTCTGAGCAGGATATGTATTTAACCATGTTAGGATTTCAGAAGTGATCAAGAATTGCCTGGTGTCATGGAGAATGGAGATCTGCCGTTCAACAGCTTCCCTTAAATTCAGGAAATATAACTGGGGCCTCACCCATACAAGCGTTCTCCTGCAGTAGGGATCTCAGAAGAGAAGAATAATGATAAATTTACAAAGCAGATTAAAAGGATGTTTGATTTCTTAAGTATCTGATCTAGATGCCATCACTAAGGATTTTTTTCTTCTTACGAGTGATCCGTTGCACAACAGGACTGGGGTTGTGGTTACTCGCTACCTGCTCCCTGACATCTACTCATCCATTCTCCACTCAGCAAGTCTCAGCATAAAGAAATGCTGCCCAGAGCACTTGTTAAAATTAATCATCTTTTAGCAAAAGAACAGATATCAAGTACACAGACTGCTCTTTAAAGTGTACCAAGGTGCTGAACAACAAAGCTTGTTTTTCCTTCATACAGGAACAATTGCAAAGCGAGCTTTTGTTTGAAATTGATCTCCCCACTGCAAGTTTTAATATGTTAAACTCAGCCATTTAAGCCAGAACCAGCAAAATAGAACTCTGATGGCTCTTAAATTCTTCAAGATGAATGCAGGAGGAAATTTACCTTGCCGAGTCATGACAACTTTTATTAGCACTCTGCAGTTGCATGTCATTTTGTACTGGTAAAAGTATGATTTGAAAGTCAAGAAGGAATGCACTTGCATTTTGTATTTAATTATTGAACAGAATACTAAGCTAAAGTTGCATTTCCAGAGACTGTGGTGGTGTGTTTTGCAAGTTGTAACAGTAAAACACTGCAGTCACAGAAATGAAAAGTTTTATCTTCCCATGACTGTGCTGAAAACTGGCAGGTATGCCCAATAATCATAGTACCAACACTGCAGAATTCAAAAAGGTTTTGGTGTTTCTATTGTTCCTCTTCTGTTTAAATTGTATTATTTATTTATCAATATGGTGAAATAGACAGTCTTTAAACATCCCAATGATTCTATGTATGAGGTACAAACTCCAAGATTATTCCTGGTGTATTACTTTCAATTGTCAGCCTAGTCTGTGGTTATAAGGAAAGAGCTAGTTTCAGTTCATGGTGCAGCTGGTTTTATTTATAAGGCTACAGCGTACAGGGAATTCATTAGCAAAGCGGCAAAACAAACTAGACCAACCAGGTTAGAGAAGTTCTGAAACATTTATCAAGTTCTTCAGATGAACTGCACTCCCCTTGGTATGTCACAGAACACTGTGTGGACTCTCCCTACCTCTCTGCTCAAGAGAGCTACATAGACACTCTTGTACAATTGTTTCAGCATTTAATATTAGCTTCACAGGCTAAGATCCAATATATAAATTAAGCTTCCTTTTGTTTAGGTAGGCCTGACTACAGATGCAAAACTGAAAGAAATGGAGCAACTCCCTTGTACTTCATACTTTCCTTAGAAAACATGTAACCAAAATACTCGTATACTAAATATTAGGAGGGTGGTAAGAGAAAATCAGTGGTGAGAAGCACTGAAGAACAACAGTTTCTATTTCATCGTTGATAAATTCAACATCAATGCAAGAATGGCATTTGATGATTTGTGATTACATTTGATGGCTGTTATGCAACCAAGGAGTGGAAGATGCATACCAAACAGTGTTAGATTTCTCTTATTCCTTTTAAGGCCATCAAAACAAAGAAAGAGAAAGGTAGAAAGGAGACTAGAGCAATAGTAGAAGTCCTAGTAGCTTCTATCATGACGAAAACACATCTACCCATAACACAATAGAAAGCACAGCAATGACAGAAGATAAGCACGATCCCAGGCTTCAGTGATTAAGAATTTGCTCAAATACATCAGCCATAGAAATAAAGGAAAGAAACTGCTTGCCTTCACAAGGCCTCAGGTATGTAGGGATCTCCAGCAAGATACCCTTACCCCACTGCCAACCCTTAAATAAAGTCTGGGGAGGGGTGAATTCTGGCTCCACCTCTTCCTGTCATTCAAGTGCACTGCATGCACCTAAGCTCCCCCAGGTTGGCCCTGCCCTCCCACCAGGTGCTCAGTCACTATTTCAAGCCCTGACTTAGCATTTCCGCTACACTATTGCATGATGAAATTCAAATTTCTGCTGTAAGTTACCATGAACTACTTTCAGCTACTCGTGTTTTATCTAAAAGAAGACAACCATCATAATTTCCAAGACACTCCACAAGTCATGGCTTCTCATTCATACCAAGCAAGGTGAGGAAAGAGGCTTCTTGTGGCCTGAGAGAAAACCCTCTATAACATATTTCATGTGCAGTCCAGAGCAGCTGATTGCTTTGGCCAAGTTATCGACAAATAATCACTTAATCATTCCCTCCAGAAGGAAGTCAGAACACAGTTTACATAACCAATATGAAAGGACATGTTGAAATTGTACTGCCAAGGGCTGAGCAACACCTACTGATGTACATCTGCACTAAAATACACGGTGTTTCTGCTCATCTGCATACTAGATAGATATTTCTTGGGTTCCTGCCATTGTGACATGTAAGCTTACCTCAAAAGAAAACTTATTCATGACTGTATGTTCTGCTTTTAGCCTTTGAACTACTTAAGCAAAAACAGTCACTGAAAGTAAATACCCTACCAAACACTCTACATTACTTCTGAAATGGAAGCAGACCAATCACCAATTAAGATGGAAGCTGGCAATTCTTTGCTATGACTAGAACACTATTTTGTGCCTCATATAAAACTACTTGTGGTTGCAGCTCTCTAGTTCCCAACAACTGTGATTCTGTGAACTGCTGTGAACTAAAATGTGAACATGGAACTGATGAAAAGGAAAAATTATTACTACAGAGTACTATTCAAAATATTTTTCATCTGACTTCTCAACCCTGACAGTAAGGAGGAGCTGAGAAATTAGGGACTATGCGTGAACTACCGTTCATAGCTACACAGTGACATCTGTAGAGACAATGTAACAATGGTTTTGTGGAATGGATGGGTTTACTCAAATCTGTACCCACAAACGTTGCCTTAATATTCCACAAATCATAATTATCTCTGTCTTCCTCTCTGCCACAAAGGTTAGTGAGCTTGTCACCCCCTCCTTGTTAATACATCCCCTTTGCTCCACAGGTCCAATCACCTTTTCTTTCAAATTGCCTAATTAATTAACATAATCAAGTTAAGCTGAGAGCAGTTGTTCTCAACCTGTATTTAACTTTTTAAAGTTTTTTGGTGTTTCTTTTTTCTTCTATTTCTGACAGAATTTTCTTCTGATTTCTTACACACCTTAACAGAATTTAAAATATCTTATTCCTTACCAAAACCTGAAAAACATACTGTTTTTGCCTTAAGTCTTTACATTTGAGGAAACTTTACCAAGAGTCAATTTATCTCTGTAACATGAAGTTCTGAAAAAAGAAATTGTAGAGTACCAGGAAGTCTTCTGCCATTGTTTCCAGGTCAAGAAAATGCAAGGCTAGAACAAGATATATCCAATGCCCTAAGTCTAATTCCCCAACTGCCCCAGAGTTAAGACAACAAGACAACTCCCTCTCTCAATCTGTAAATCAGACTCCAGAGTTTCATGCAGAACACTGAACTTTTAAATACCCTGGGTGGGGGGGTGGGGGAGGGGGAAGCTATTTCGTACCCAAGGTGATCCTAATATTTTTCTTCCTTTCCCCTCAAATACTCAGGGTTTATTTTATTTCTGCTGGAAACAACCATCAATTTACACATGCCAACTTGCTTGTCAATGAGCAGCATCTGCACACCAACCTTTCTCAGAACCGTAGCATCGCTGCTTTCCAATTCTCAGCATGCTTTATAATTGAAGCTGCCAACTGTACTGAATTTTCTGGTGGTTTCCAATGGCATTTATACCAGCAACAAGAGAGAAACCACCAAACTCTGTTCAGCACCTGTGCTATCAATAAAATCTGAACTTGGGTCTCCTGAGGTGAAAGGAGAGTGTATCAAACCCATCGTGCCACCCAGCCCTCAGAGCATTAAAGATATTAATTAGTCACTTTCCTTATTATTCAGTCAAAATAAGCTGGACTGAAACAAATTAGATTCTTAGCACATATTTTACACACTGGATCAAGTCTTGCAAGGGTTTTCTTTTATTATTTATAAGATCACGTGCTGTCTTCCTGCTGAAAATGAGATGGTCTGCATGAGGAAAAAGGTAAAAGAAAAGCAGTGAAATGAAAATCAGATATTCCCTAATGATATTTAAAAATAGAAATTTTGCTACTGTTACATACAGCATGTTCCATCTTTTGAGATTTAATGGCTCTCTTGTGGTTTAATGGAGAATTACTTTCAGTAATTGATTATTAAAATTTAAAATTGCTAACCATCTTCATTATTAGATGAGCGAACATGTTATCCTTGTAATTAAAAAAGCTTGAGATTCACTTTCATCCTGTTGACAGAACGGGCAGATAGTCTCAGCACTCCAGTGTGATGGTTTCAGGGTTCTTATTTGACAAAAATAGCCAGCAAGTTATTTGATGATGAAAATACAGAACATCCACAGAGACTGAGCAAAAAATAATGAACAAAGATAAAATAATAATAAAAAGCCCTACAAACTAATTAAAGTTCTCAGTTCAAGCTATCACAGGCAGAACATATAGAGTACCTTTCAATGAATTCAGTTCAGGAAAAGAAAAATACGTGCTTTTTTGTTGTTGTTTTGTTACAAATGTATACTATGCCACACATAGGAAACTTTGTTTTCATGGATTCAGAGTTATTTCCAGCTTTTGGAATTCAGTTCTCCCTGCAGTGATTGAGAGATTCATTTGGGATGAATCTGAACACTACCATATTCCCTCCTTAAAAATCCTTACAGCTGACTGAAAGGAAGTAGGCAGACCTGATAACTTCAGTCATCCTGGAAGGTGGGGTAGGAGCACCAAGTTTAAGATAAACTCCCAATTACAATCTGAAGACCGTAGAAGAAATCTAGTTTTTTGGCCTTTCTCTTGATGCTACTGACACTTAGCTCCTGGCTTCAATACCATACACAGAATGTGAGAAAAAGTACATAATAAAAGTTGTTTTTTTTCCTATTCAGTAAGAAAGCAACACAGAGCCATCAGAAGTTCAATCCTGTTACACAATAGTAATGTTTCAATCAGCTTGAGCATCTTCTTTTCATTCTATATATTTAATTGCACTTTCTTTGCCAGAGACATTATTTGCATGAATCCATTGGTACATTTTCTTCAGTTTCCGCCAAGATGAGAAAATTAACACCCACACTGCTTATCCTGAAAAGCACAGAGAAGTTTTCACAAGATACTGCAAATGACTTTCAAAAGCAATTTTCCCATTGTAATTAGAATAGAAAATACTCTTAGTACAATTACACTGTATGATCTCTCTAACCACTCATATCAGCATCAAGCCTCTGTAGGTTATATCTGCAGTAAAGTATTTACAATGCATCCTCCTACTGCCTTCTTGCTCAGGACAGTTTTCATCACATTCCAAAGCCTAGAAATCCTATTTTGTGTATTAGCACAGGTAGCATCATTTCAGCACAAAGCAACCGCAGTTTGAGAATAACAAACTGCAGGCATAAAGGCACTGATACACCATTTCCCTGTAACTCCCTCAGATGTAATATCAGTGATACTTGCACTACATGCTACGTAGGGGATTCCCAGGTCCTCAGCAGAATATTCTCCAGTACATACCAAATACTGGCTTTCCTCCATATAACTAGAACACAAAGTATATTAAGAGTAAATTAAATAAAATTTTAATTTACTGTGTTAAATGTGTGTTTTCTTTCATGATCATACCCTGGATTGGCTTACCTAACATGCAGTCTTCATGAGCATTACTGCTGATTCAGCATCAGTTCTCAAAGAGGCACTATACCACATTCTCACTAAAATGCCACAAGAATTGCGCTATGAGGGCATTACTAGAGTTTGAACCATCAAGAAGAATCAAATAAATAGATATGTCTTGGTGAGAGAGCCTGAAGTCCCAGATAACCATGATACACACTCACACAAAAGAAGTGCAAATATCCATACCATCATACAGGGATAGACATCACATGCAAAAACAAATCCTTGTGCTTTCCCTAAGTAACTCATCAGATTTTCCTGTATCAAAACACAAAATCTCTTCGACTTCAAAGGAATCATCTCCATATAACACTTATTAAAAACAAGAATTGCTCTAATTCAATATGTCATTAAGTGATGTTTATCACAAACCTATTGTCACTCTTTCATGTGATACTCCAGATATTATTTGAGCATTTGGCTCTATGCCTAGTTACAGCACTGGAGACCCAAATCTTCAAAGCTGGCCTCACGTCCTTTTTCCCTCCTGAGAGCATTTCTCCCTGTCCTTACATGGCACTTTTATGCTCTTATTATTAGCAACAGAATACTTAAAACCTAGTGCAAAGACAAACATCTCTCTGTTCGCAAAAGAAATGAACTAATCATGCAACCTATCTTTTCCAGAAGCCTGTTAACATTAATTTTGTCTTCCTGCACTTAAGTTATTCTACGTAAGCATATTGCTTACGCATCTAAGTAACTTCTTTTCTACTCCTTGTTTTGGGAACTGCGCAGTCCTGGGTCTAAGACACATCACCCTGCCCTAGATGATACCATTCCACTAGTATTCTAAATTAACTACTTTAGGGATTTTTGGATTTTATAGATCTACATACAGTGAAAGAGTGAAGAGAACTAACTGATTTCCTTTCCAGTGAAACAGTTGAAATTATGTATAATTAAATATGCAGATTCTTTAATCAAGATGCAACTGAAAACAACAATCAGATTTCAGACTAGTTTAGAAGCAGTGCCAGGAGCCTAGCTGCATTGACTACAAATAGCTGTTTACGTGTTTTAAAGCCATCCACTCTTGGAACAACACAGAAGCATTTACAATGGAAAATACTCTGTAACATCACTTCATGGGATGTATAGAATGAGGGAATTTACTTTCAGTTCTAATTAGAATCTCAGGACTGATAGAATACAAAAATAAAGAGAAAACACAAAACCCTGTACAGCTTCTTTTTTGCTTTTTCTGGATATAGATAAAATCTGAGGCTAATAAAGCTTTACTACTATGTACTATTAAAGATTACCATCATAATTTCTCATTCATATCTACATTAACTCAAGTAATGAAAGAATCTATCAGATAATGATTAATACCTACAGAATGATGCACAAGACCTTGGATTCTACATTTGAAAGAGGGGAATTTAAGAGACGAGTATGTTTTCCATTAGCTTATGTATCTTCCAAGGCCTACCAGATTTACACATTTACAGCTGCAGTACCAGACTGAACATCAGCTGAAGGAGAACATCAGAATGCCTTAAAGAGTTTTTCCAGACAGTGCCAGCAACACAGACAGATAAGATGCCAACCTGACTTACTAATACCTTATGAATAAGCCTGGAAAATAACCTTCCAACTAAATATATACATTTGTTAAGAGCTAATAACTTCAGCTGATAGTTAGAATAATCTAGAACAGGACATTTTTATCCACATTATGCTGTAGTCTATATATTCTCTAACTTTAGAAGCCTATACTACAACCTGTGCAAGTACAGTAATGCAGAGTACCACCAATGGAAAATAAGACATCTTTATTATAATACTAAAGTATAAAAATATTTAAACTATTAGGTGACTGAGATTTTATACTGTTATCTTCACCAAGACAGTTTCTGTTAGGATTTCCATTCTGTTCTTGTAACCATGACAATTGCTAACTATAATATATCTATCCACTTAAAAATATCTTCATTAACATAAACCGTATCAGCTTCAGTCAGTTTTGATCTTGCTGCAGGGAGTACAACCTTCAAAGTCTGATAACTATCTCAGCTAAGTATTTTTATGCCACTGCAAACCTAACAATTGGTTTACTGATGCTTTCAGCAAACAGGATTTGTGAAATTCCTGTAGTCATGTTCTTCCATCTCTCTGAATTTATGGCTGCCTGACTTGCAGTTTTCTTTAGCTTGCTAAATTCCTGCAAATCCAATTTCGTGACAGCGCCAGAGGAATTTATATGTGGTTTTGTTTTAGAAATCAGAGGCTGAATAAAAGCAATGTTTGACACCTCTGAGAAAGCTACCCAGTCTGGCACACTGATGGCTGTGAAGTAGAAGTAGGCAGATTTACCAGCAGACATGAGGAGTCTCCTAGGGTAGATGGAGCTGCTGGCAGCTGCCCCATCACCACCCCGAGGCACTTGAAGCTGAACGCAAGTCCCACAGCACGCATATGCCATGGGGCAGAGGACAATTCAAACTTCTAACCAAAAAGTTTGCTCTGAAAGCTCCTTGCATCTACTGGCTCTCTGTCTTCTTGCTCTTGCTGCACAAGTAGCTGGACTTGATCTCACCAAGGAGGCCTCCCATAACATCAAGACTCTGTCCAAATGAATGCTGAGCTGCAAAAGGAGTTTTTTTCCACCCCATACATTTTCATAGATACCATGATCACCGCATCCAAACCATTACATATATCTTAGCACTCAAAGCCTGTAAATTAAGGAACATGAAAAATCACAGATAACATACACAGAACACTGAAATTACACTAACCATCACTATTAAATCAGGCTACAAAAGTATGCTCACCTCTGAGCACACGGATAGCTCACTCAACAAGTCTTTTGCCACTGCTTTATAACACAAAAGATAGCTTAGGTTGAAAAAAAGTTTGGTTTCTCAGTCCCACCTTTTACAAGAAGAGTGCTGAAAGCCTGGAGCCAGTCTCAAACTGCAGACCAGCAGCAGAGTATGTTACAGTTCCCTGCTGTGCTCACCACACTGATGTGAGAAGTGTGAGAGAACAAGGACAAAGCTTTGCCTCTCCAGCTCTAACAGTTCTGGAGTGCCCTGTATAGCAGCTGAAGCAGTCATGCTTTTATTTAGCTAGACCAACCTAGAACCTGCAGTGCCAACTGGCCAAATGAAGGACATCAACTGAAAAAAATAAGTTAAATTGTCATGTTGTGCCTGGAGTCAAAACAATGCAGAATAGCAATGCTTCTCTTCCAGGAAAATAAAAATAATAATGAGTGCAGTTTGCAAAACTGATTAAGTAAAAAACTGCAATTCTAACAGTTGTCTTTTGAGGTAAAGAAGATAGACATATTTGAGCAACACAAGCATCTTTCCACATACGCTTGCTGAAAGCTGCAGCTTAAAAGGGGTGTTTTCTCCTTTACAAAGGATTTTAATAGAGCCACTATTTTGATTAAAACCCAGGGAAACTCTGAAGTCACAGAGCAGAGGGAACAGCTCCTGCTTAGAACAGTGAAAAACAAATAACCTGTTGTTCCTAACAGCTCTGATCTAAGGCCACATTAGTTTTTTGTGGTATTAGGATTCAGCTACTTAAAAACTGTCTTTCTGCTGTCCAGGGGGACAAAAACCACAGTGGTGTAGATCATTACTTTTCTGATAATGCTAAAAAGCCTAGGGTGCAGCTGTGCTGCTAATAAAGCCTGCAAAAGCTGCTTTCTCACACCCCACATACTCTCCTGGTGTGTCTTCAAGGCACGTTATTTCTTTTTAATCATATATTACCTGTTAGTAGCTCTTCGTCAAGAGATTTCCAGCCCCTCTGCCTTTGCTGTGTAGGAGGTAGCTGGCACCCGCTCTTTTAAGTTTCTCCCTCAAATGCTGCAGAAAAATCTCACCCCCCACTCACAATTGTCCCTCACTGCTCAGGAACCATCACTCCTTACCTTTGTTCATCTGGTCACTCAGCATATTTGTTTTTATCCTAAGGTATTGCTGAGCAGTCTTTTACACCTGCCTGCCTAGTGCATGCATACACTGTTCAACCAACCTGGAGGCTTCCTGGGCCTCTTCTACTCCACAGAAAGCAAGTTGCTACAAACACACCTGCTTGAGTATTACCAAAGCTCACAAACCTTTGGATCTTCACATCCCTTCTACAGATTTTCATCTGCAAACCAAGTAGAGATCTGTGACCTTCCTCCAGTCTCTCTTGCAAAGGAATTTTGAGAGCAATAATTGCCACATTTTGTTTCAATAGGATTTTTACTGCTATTAAATTTAAACCAAGTATGAGTTGCAAATTGCTTCTAGCCTAGGGCAGACACATCTTACTCCAGGGCTTAATACTTTATTTGACCCTAGTTTGACTTCATATCAGGATCTACAAGACTAATCAGATGGGTGGCTTCAAAGAGGCTTCAGGCATTAGCTTTTTAGGCCTTTTTCTCAGAAATTGTTCCTCTTAGAACAATCACAAAATAAATAGTAGTCAGTATAAAAACAACAGTGCAACTGCTATCAGAGGCTTTTCCTTTTTCTTCTCACCTCCAAACAAGAGTGTACCCTATAAGGACCTGCAAGTCCTCTATACACAACAGTGACCTTCCCTAAGAAGCATTAGGTATAATGCAGTAACAAAGGTGCTACCAGGTGTAATACCAATGTGGATGAGTGTCACCGAGTTCTCTCTAGAGCTCACTCCGTGACAGAGGGAACAAACACGGGGAGAGAAGGAACAAAGTACCTCCTCTCATTAACAGCACGGTGCCGTGCGGCCCGGCCACGTGCGCTCCGAGAGAGGGGAAGGGAAGGGAGATTACGAATGGGTCTAGGAGGGAAAAAATGGAAAAAAAAAAAACAAAAAAAAAACCAGCAGTTTAATGAACCCAGTGACACTAAACAACAACGAGAGAGAGTTTCAATAAGGAGAAAACCAAGTTCAAATCCCACCAGTGGGCTGTGGGAGGAGGGAAGTTCCATCCACTTTGTCTCCTAGCAGGGAACCCGGCAAAACCCCGTCCCCTTCCCGACCTTCCCTCCTGTGCCGCCCCCTCCCCCCATGTCCATTTAAAGCAGACCACAGAAAAGGAAAAAAAAGAAAAAAACTTGTCTCCTTGACTCCAGTTATCCCACATGATGTTCTGATGTGGAATAGTAACACGAACCAAATTACAAAACCATAAGAGTGAGCAACTTAGCTGTGTGCAGTACTCATTTCTCCCTTTCAGAAGTTCTGACTTCTTACAGAGTTGAAAACAAATGCCTATAATACATAAGCCTACACACAGCAAAAGTGATATTTTGCATTTACAGTAACTTTCTGATAAATACAGATGCACAACACTTACAGGGTCTGAAAGCCTGAGGTCTTCCTGTTCAGTAATGATGCTTAGCATGTGAGAGGGCTATAGGAAATCTCCCTATTACATTTCTGACCTGTTTGTCAAAACTCATGCTCTTAGTAGCTTATGGGTGGTGGTAAATAAAGCTGCTTTTTCATCCCTGTTTGTGTGCTATCCCTAAAACTCATGAGGTTATCAACATCTGTTTTTCAGCATGTAATAGATGTCACCAAAATAAAACAGTCTTAATAAAAGCATCCTGAAACATTTGGAGCTAAGGTACCATATGTAAAAAGGAAAAATAATGATAAGTGATAAACGGGATAATGATTTTAAGGAAATTTTATTGTATTTAATTAATCTACCATTTTTACTAAGTTGCTTTCAAGTGAAATGGCTTTTTACCAACTCCTTTTGAAAAGGTTAGAAGGGTATTCCCTGAGCTACAATCATTAGCATATAGATGTCTCTAAGTGTTAATTTCTGTTTTCACTGAATGAATGTAATTTAAAATGAGGCCCTTTCAAATCAGTTAAATTTGGCCATTTTGAGAAAGATAAGAAAAACGGACTCAAGCATGAACCCCAGCAAAACCTGCTTCTTAAGGATAAATATTTCACAGTTTAAGAATGTCCGTTGCCACATGCTGCAAATGATAGATTTCAGGAAAATTATGGGAAAGGGTAGAAGATGGGATTAAAGTCCTACCAGTAGGTGACAGAATCCATTAATAGGGTTAACAGTAGCAAAACAAAAAAAGGGCTTATTTTTATAGTTCTGTTTTTAGAAAAGAATTGAAAACCAACCTAGAAATTGAAGTTGTGGCAACTAGTTTTATACCCAAAGAAAACTCATCATATTTCTTCTTTTCCAGTTTTATGCGACTAAGAAAAAATAATTTAGAAATGGATCCAGGTCACAGTGAAATGAGTGACACACCAGCTATCACCTTCAGCTGGATCAGGCTTGGGAGTAATTTTAAAGTTTTCATTTTAAAATAACATAATCCAGATTCAGTACAATGTACAACAAATGTGACACAGTCATCCACATGGGCATTCCTTTTTCCCCTAAAGAAGAGGGTCTCCAGCATGCTTGCACTCCCTAATGTAATTAAAACAGACAAGGAATACTCATAATTAAACATGTCTCAATCTCCACCTTAAAACCATATTCTCACTAGATCACAACTTTGCTGAAATTACATTTTTCCAGAGTGATCAATTCCAGCTTGGAAATCTTATAACCCAGGGGACTTGAGGGAGAAAGGAAACACGCTTTCGTCTTTGGTATGTTTTCTTTTATCAAAAGTCTTCAGTTATGTAATCAGAGTGCTCCAGTCCTTAGGAAAATAAATACGAGATTGGAAAAATGAGTCATCCTAATCTATAGATACCTGCCTTGACAAAACTACAAGGCTTTGACTGTACTTCCATTGCCAGATTTTGGCAGACAAAATCCTCAGAAAATCTATTTGCTCTGAATATGCCGGTATCGAGAGCATTTAGACCCACATTTTCTTGGGAAAATGATGTTCCTAAGGTTTGGCAGGCACTAGAAAGGAGACCTATTTGTTTTGCACCCATTCAATATATCAGGAAATTAGAGAACAGCACAGCAATCAAAGTCAAGAGCAGGGAGTATGAAGAGATGCTAATGCCCTGTCAGTCCTTTTGCCTTGTGGAAAGAGAAACAGTAGCTAGAAGATCAAGTCTGATATGTAACGATTGAAGGGAAAGAAAGTCAGACCACGAATACAAGAAGTCCTCATCACACACAACAACAGTACAAATCAAAAAATACCTGAAACCCAGGTTTTCTGTTTTTGCTCACCAGACTTAAAGAGCATTCTCTGTCTCCTTTGTACAGCTTCTACAAGTTGCTCCATTAAGTCAAATAGAAAAAAAAAATCCATTCTGTAGGATATACTAGGTGGATTTGTGTCCTGGTTTCAGCTCAAACCATGTTGATAGAATGCTGACATTTTGACTGCTGCTGAGCACTGGGAGAATGTCCAGGGCCAGGCCATGGAAGAGCCATTGCCTTTATAGCGTCAAGGGGTGGGCCAGGACAGAAAGTCTGAATTAGGCCAAGGGCTGTTCTATACCATACAACATCATGCTGAAGGCCACTGCAATGTGGGGAATTGGCTGGGGACAGCTGCTCCTTGGGAGTTGCTGGGCATCAGTTAGCAGATACATTGTGTTGCTGGCAGGGTATCACATTGTTACTGTACATTAGTCAGCAGGCAGCAAGTCACTGCACTGTGACTATCTGTACTGTTATCATGCATTTTTCTTTCCATTTTCCTTTCCTGTCTTAGTAAATAGCTTTTATCTCAACCTATGAATTCTAGTTTTATTTCAGTTCTCTCTCTCATCCCACTTGGGAGGGGTGAAGGGGACAGTGAGAAAACAGCTGTGTGGTGCTGAGCTGCTGCCAGGTTAAACTGCAACAATTTCCCCAATCAGAAGTCAGTATTGTTCCTCAAATAAAAGATTCCTACATCCCCCCTCTCCCCCCCCCCCCATTTTATAATCAAAACTAAGCAATTGTACTGAAACATCATTTAGGTTGCAGAGTCAACATCCAACAGACAGGAAACACTGCATTAAACAAGCACTAGCAACAAAATTTGTGCCCAACACACTGTTTTGTTTTCAAGTTGTCTTCATGAAGAAGTTAATACCATCACAAGTTTCCCTCTCTAAGTACACTGGTTAATGCGTCTCAGCCTCTCTCAAGATCTGTTCTCTTGCCTTCCCCCTCCCCTGCAACAGCTAAAAGGCAGCTGATGTCAGCTGCAGTATGGATACAAGTCTATTTGGATTTGGACAAAGACCAGCAATATGATATATGGAATAAATTGAACAGATGGAAAGAACATACAGCTTTGATACTCCTTTTTACCCCAGTCACTTTTCTGCATAAGACTTGCTTGAAATATGCTGATTATGCAAACCCTGAAAATTAGCTTTACACTCTTCATATAAAAATAAATATATTATCCAATCTAATATTAGTGACATATAAGCAGAACAGCACCTAGATGACATTGCTATGAATCACTGCTAATAAGTTCAACTTGAGTCCATCAGTCATGCAGGGCACTGCAGGTACCCCCCATCTCCACACCTGGATTGGCCCCAGAAGGAAGGAGGAAGTGGGAGAGGCAACACAGACAAAGAGGGGGAGCAAGTATGAGAGTGAGACCGGCCATCTAAAGACATCTTCATAAGGTTTCCCAAGCTTATGGTACGTATAAACATTTTCTGAACTGTATATTAGATTCAACATCGCACTTAGAAGCATTTAATTGTAAAATTTTGAGTGTAAATTCATAAATAATCTTCCACAGTTATGAGCAAGTCCATGTCATTCTTTTCCCAGCACTTTTAATAAACTCTAATTTATAATTTTATCTATCAAGAAGAATGCAAATTAGTTCAGGAAAAGGATGGGGTACTTTTATCATCCTACTAAAATCCCTAAAATTCTGTTACATTGGGTTTTCTTCCCTACATTTATTTCCAGCACAGTTTAAATTTAAACATAAATTTAAAAAAATATCAAGGTATATTTCTTCAAATCATCACTTCCACACCAAAAATGTAAGTGTTCTTACCAAAGTTGGAAATTAAAAAAAAACAAACGTATCTTTTCTTTTTTGTTTTTCCCAAGACCATTCATGCAAGCAGAACTCTTGACTGTTCTTAGCATGTATGAAATGTGCAGTCTTTAGAAATGCAGATAATCAAAAAAAGAGCCACTAGGGACACAAAGTAATAACATTAGCTAATGCCACACAGTAATGTTTATTTAACAAATCTGTGTTGCATGCCTGACATTTCCCCTGGCATCAATTTATTTTGTTTTGCTTTCCTCTGATAGCAGCACAAATGCGTTTAAAATGTAAACTTATTTTACACCTACCAAAGTGTATACACAATATAATAAAAACATATACATCTTTTTTAATATCTTATGGGAATACATGCTGGAGATGTGCAGAAAACCCGGACAGCCAAAGTAAACGATCTAGATTATGGAAAATGTTCATTTTTAGCTTTCCCAATAGCTACTAAAACTGCAATTGTCAATGCACTGTACATCACTGCATTATGTTATTTATAAAGTGCCACAATGTGACAAAATGATGCTATCCATCAGGATCTAATCTTAACTGAAAGTGGCAAGGGAAGCAGAGCGGACAGAAAAATATCTGAGCTGTCCATTCAAACAGGCAGTTTGGAATGGCTAGAAGCAGCAATTTTTAGAAGTTTAATTTACCAATTATGTGTAAAAGTGCACACAAATTATTTGATGAACC
Source organism: Coturnix japonica (assembly GCF_054131305.1). Classification (NCBI taxonomy): domain Eukaryota; kingdom Metazoa; phylum Chordata; class Aves; order Galliformes; family Phasianidae; genus Coturnix; species Coturnix japonica. The sequence continues at coordinate 7,114,162 of NC_140669.1, read as the reverse complement.
AAATTAGGATGAAAAGTTACTACTTTCATGCTTCTCAGTAGCTGTGCCATCTCACACTCCACTTTCCTCCCACCAGCTTCCACACGGTTTCATTCAGGCCACACTTTCTTCATTGAAGGCCTAGATTTGTCATCCTTCCACCTCAGGATCAGCACCCTTTTTTTGCATTTGAAAAGCCAGCCCAGCAAGTTTTCCCCGAAAAGTTCTGTTTAACTTCCCTTATTCTTTGTTGTCCAGCAGTATTTATCTTTACTACCTCAGACCTTTGCAGAAAAATAAAATCCCAAATTTTAGGCTTTTCCTCCAAAATGCGTTCTTCAAGTTTGATCAAACCCCACCAAAGACAGGAAAGTGTCATTAAATTCAAAATAATAGGACAAAATATCTTGAAGCATGCACAAGCAACGATAGGCCACCATAGATGTTACTACCCTAGAAAACAGTTCAGTCCTCAGTAGAGGTCAGAAAAGCAAATGGAGCATTATGAATCAAAAAGAGGGAAAATGAGAACAATAACAACAGAGCAATCATAATACTATATCACTTCATAAGTCCAAATTTACCCAGATGTTCCACTCTAAGCACAGCTCTGATATCCTCATTATAGGAAAGCAGAGCTCAGAAATGCTCATGAATAATCAGGGGCGTAGAAAACTTACAAAAGGAAGAGAGCTCAACCTGTTCACTTGTCTCTCTCCCAAGAGTTACAATGTCTGAAAAGTAACAAACAACGAGGAAATAGTGACCACGAATCACCTGCTCTGTTTCTTGCTTATAACATCTACAGACAACAACTAATAAATATGCCAGGCAGCGCATTTAAAAAACACTTCTTCCTCATAACAAGAAACAAAACTTTTTCTGAGAGGCAGTAAAAACCAAGTGTATTAACAGGACCAAACGAAGCTGGATACAATTGATGGTCCAGTAATGAATTAAGAGCTGATCAGCTACAGCTCCCAATAAGGAAGCTCTCCAGTGACAGGCTGATGACACAGGGGAGGCTACCTCTACGTAACTCCTGTTTCCCATTCCTCTTATTCAGCATTAACCGTTAACACTGCAGGAATACTGAGTGAATTCCAATTGACATAATTTTGAGACCCTACCAGAAATAGGTAATGATGACCACCACAAAGTTATTTCCACACCCTGCTCAGTATTTAGAATCATAGAATCACACAGGTTGGAAAAGACCTTGAAGATCATCAAGTCCAACCGCAGCCTAACCAGTACCCTAACTCTAAAAACCCTACACTAAATCATATCCCTGAGCATCACATCCAAATGGCTCTTAAACACAACCAGGGATGGCGATTCAACCACCTCCCTGGGGAGCCTATTCCAGTACTTAACTACCCTTTCTGTAAAGAAGTTCTTCCTAATATCCAACCTAAACTTGCCCTGATGCAACTTGAGGCCATTTCCCCTCGTCCTGTCACTTGTGAGAAGAGACCTGTCCCACTCTCACTGTAAGAACCTTTCAGGTACTGGAAGAGGGCGATAAGGTCTCCCCTCAGCCTCCTTTTCCCCAGATTAAACAGTCCCAGCTTCCTTAGCCTCTCCTCATAGGGCTGATTCTCCAAGCCCTTCACAAGCCTCATTGCTCTTATCTGGACCTATTTCGCAGATAAGGGGAAGATCCTTCCTCTGTCATGGTAGCTGTTGCTATAGGCAAAGGACTATCTGTCTTTTTTATTTAATTTCTTTGATGCCCCATTTTGCATTCTGCATCACCCGTACACAGCCAGTCACCCTGTGTTTCTACCACCTGCAAGCATTAGAAAACTTTCAGGTACAGGAATTTGAAGCAGAAGGCTTCGCAGGAGAAAGAAGATACAAGAAAACCATTCTTTGAACCCCAGAGAAGTTTTGACCTTCAAATAATCAAAATAGGCTCATACCTCCTGTTACAGGCCAGAGTATTTAAGATTTAAGAATTAAGGCACACTGACAGAAGCAGGTTTCATAAGGAACAGTACATGTGTGGATGATTTTGATTATAATATGAAATTAATACTGTACAGTTTTGTTTTGCAGTTTGAATTATTGTTAGGAAAAAGACCTGAATATAGAAGCTATTTTATAACACAGGAGTCTTACTGCTTTTGCTGCTACACCAGAATCTGGAAGAACACACTAGGACATGCTGCCATATGGTCGTATTTGCTCAGTTGCCCAGCTCCATCTATTTTCTTCCCCAGTGTGAGCGCATCTTGCCTTGCGCAAAAACAACATGAAATAAAAAGGTATTCTTCTGGGTATAATGTATCATTTAAAAACCTGTTAGCCCAGATATAAATATCACTGTTCACTTATTTGACTGATAACTCCTTTGCATAGCATAAAAACAGAATGTGGATGCTTATCCAAAGACATAAGTTATTTTTGCATTACAAAAACAATCTGTAGGTAGGAATTGTTGCAACAAAATGCCAAGGGTTTAAAGAAAAAGATTCTGATATTTTTGGCACGCTGCTAAACACTGTTGGTATGTATGGCATACATAGGTTATGCTTCAGAAATTTCCATAACTTTCCATGCTGGTCACCAGTAGTCTATCTACCACTTGTTCAAGTTCTATGCAACTCTTATGAATTCCTCATCTTAGAACCAGTTTAGCTAATATTCAGAATGAAGCAAATAAGTCAAAATGCACATCCTTACTTGATCCTTATGCATCACACAAAAACACTGTTCCTTTCCTTCTGGACGTCAACAGCAAATAAATTAGCAGGAGTTGATTACAAAGAAGATACCTCCAAGAACCAGGTACACAAATTTTTGGTCCTTCCTCACACAGATTTCAGTGCTCTTTCCTCTTGCTCTTGGCTACTGCTGAAGAAAACTCTAATGACAATCAGTTAGCAGAGGAAAATTTCTTACCCGAGAGAATTTTACTTGCTATATTTGTCCATATTTGTGATATGTAAGCCTTTATCATTCTCCCTTCTCCTGAAGATATTCTCCAACAAAAATACTGGGCAATATAGAAGCATTTATGTCAGAATAAGGTAGTTAAGGACTGCAGTCTACACTGTTTTCATTCCTTTCTTTAACACCCACGTTGTTTATCCTTATAGCATCACTCTGGTCCCTTCCCTGCCACAGCCATTTCTCCTAACCTGCCAGGTGCCCTTGTATGCATCTGTTATTGGCTCTAGTTCAAGTTCAAAAACCTTGAAAAGATACAGGCAAGATTCCTATTGAAAATCCATGGTGCAGGTCATTACTTCAGATTTTGGAAGTTTCAGACTTTCAGTTTCAGAAAGCACCAAACCCACTACTTCTCAAAGTCTCACATTTTTCTACTATATATGAAGCGTCTCAGATGCATATGAGAATCCTTTAGTTTGGATGCACATGTTATTTTTAATATTATTAGTTATCTAAAAAAAAAAGATTTTAATTCACTTCTATTGTAGATTGTTTCCATGCTCCTGCTTATGGCAAAGATACCAGAGCAGAATGAGGTACAAAATGTAAAATTAAACATGAGTATAATTCCAAAGCATTCATGTTTTCCCATGTTTGGGACTGACAGAAATGCTGATGACTGACACATTTGATTTAGATAAGAAATTTACTCTGCTCCTCTTCCCACAGATAACATATACATTTGTTATCAAAGAGATGAAAATCTGTTTGAGAACACTAATTAGAAATAAAGTAGTGCTTTGCACAAACAGATTCTCCTTTACCAGATGGTTCCACTAATACTCACTAATAAAAAGCCTGTTTAAGGAGCTTATGCTCAGTTAGATTGAAAGAGGCTAGAAACAGCACAATTATGTCAGCAATTAATCTCATTAGAAAGATTGTGTCAGTTTTGTCTGGGAACTCCGTACCTTATACAACTTTGCTCTGTACAGATTTCATTTCTACAGTGCAACATGCCTGACAGCCCTTCAGCAGCAAAGCTGTATTTCTGGCTGTTAAGACAAGGTCTTAACTGGAATCTCATCAATATTTGAGCATGCATGTATTAACGCGAATCCTTGAGGATTTACCTTACAGTTCTACCTCAGTCTTCCATTTATTATCAAAGTAAACATACTGTCTACTGATCAAATTTTTTGAACTGCTATATGATGACAGAGTTCAGCCCACATATCAAAATCTTTATCCTAAGTACTGCTTCTATTGGCAAGTTACTGATTTATTTCAGATGACAAAGCTCCATCATCTTTGTCTGTACCATTCTTTATTACAACATCACTCAGACAAAAAAAATATTCCTTTGACTTCCCACATAAAATATTTTAATTCAACGTTATCTTCATAACGCTTCATGTAGTAGTGAAAACAACATATTAGCAAGTGAGAAAAGAGTTAAGGTAACACACACACATGTAAGCGAAAACACAATCCCTTCTCAAGCAAACACAAAGTAGGACCACAGAAGACTTATGAGCTGCCTGCTAAATATGGCAAAAATTGGTGATCAGATCATACACACCAAAAAAAACCCAAACAAACAACAGGATATGAGCAGTAAGAAAAAAATCTTGTCTACTCAAATTTGGAAAAATTTAAAGTCATATTTTATGTTTCTTTCTAAGAACTATTCCAACTCCAAGTCTAGTCTTTGCACAGTTCCTTTGAGTCACCTGAAGACTTTTCATTATCTTCCCATACCTTTAGTGGTGGGATTTCTCATTACTGTTCTTCATTTAAAATTCTTCTAGCCTTTGAATATCATCTTCTTCCCACCTACACAGAGTGGACCAATAGAACCTTTCCTCCTCCTTACTCCCACACTGATGAGAAGACAAGCCTAAGGTCACAACTGGCTGCACCTTATTCCTCAGTGGAGTCTGTGTCCATAGGCAGAATGCTCTGCCTTCCTGTGCCAGCTACACTTTCTCCAAGCTGGGCTAATGCAAGTCTCTGCTTTCCTGAACCCAACTCAAATATGCCCATACTATGGATGTGCCCTGACACACAGGTAATGAAAGAAGTGCCTTATGCTCATGGTGGACATTTTGTGTGCTCAGACACAGCACTAATAGAACTAGAGAACCTATTCCCCAAGACAAATGCTGCAGTCCAGATATTTAAACTTACATTCCGGATCCTGGGAAACAGATTCCTTGCATGAATACCATATAGAGGTACAGCCTATGGACAGTTCATTTTATTTCTTCAGAAAAGAATGGCATTATTGAACTTCACACTTCAAATGTATATGTTTTTAAAAATAATCATCTGCATTATGAAGTTTGTGACATCATGAAAGATTCTTCAAAGTATTTTTTAAACTGTCCCAGTTATATATGTGAAGGGAAACTATAAAAATCAGAATGAAAGAACAATTCTTAAATTAGTACAAGGGCAGAGCAACAGCTTTTTTCAAAAGTGGCTTTTATGCTGAACATGTTTGCAGTTTTCAAATTTATGGGTGTAGCTGTCAACATGTATATTCACTTTTAGAATATCGTCCTGGCTTAATGAGGTCTCCTGGAATGATTTCTTTTTAATAAAAGTCAACACACTTACGTATGATTTCCACCTTTATACTTTTTTAATTTTAAACATCCGTACTACTCTTTTGCAGAGATCACAGTGAAGTTTAGTTTAGAACCTTACAGTGTTTGACTGCTTCTACACTTCCAAGTCACTCAACTTTCAGTGAAACTTTCAAGTAATGACTGTTACCATAAATCTCTATCTTCAACGTAAGAAACAACCCAGAAGTCACAAAACAACATTTTAGTTACAACTGCATACAGTCACCAAATGGTGACATGTCGCAAAACAAACAAGATTTCTCACTACTCACTCCACCCAATCCTCATAGTTCTCACACATAACATACCTCTACCCCACTTCTTCCTGGCTCACCCTTTCTGCATGTCTGGTTTATGCTGACATTTGTTAGGCAAGGCAGAACGTTAGAGTCAAACGCACACTCCTCACAACAAAAGTTTCCCTGCAGCATCTATCTGCTGAGAGATGCATTCAGAGTTGTTCCATAAAAACCACTGCTTTTTTTATGAGCTCAAAACTGCTCCACAAGCGACTGACAGAGACAATTCCTAAATTCATATGCGTTCCTGCAAGAATGCGTCCTAATCGTGGGTCAAACAGATTAAGAACTTCCCCCCAACCCCCCCCCTTTACAAGCAGATGAAGTTTTTCTCTCACCTCCATTTCACTTTCTCATTCTTTCCTTGAGGTTTTTGGGGTTGAAACTGCCACAGCCTGATTAACTACACTGCTCTGGTTCTCTATGCTTTTTGTTAGGGCTCCTTTTCTGAAGTGTCTTCAGATCCTTTCTTTAGGAGTTTCCCTATTACTTTCATTTTTCTTCTCTTGAACTACCGCACTCAGTCTGATACACAATAAAGGCAACCTACCTCTCTGTAAAGGTGCTCAGTTACCTCAATCCCAGGGATTGATCCCAGTGTTGGGATTCTGAGCAGTAAGTGTTCATTAATCCATTCAGTAGCATGTTTACCAATATTTGATTAATTAACTGCATATACAGAACCCATGCTGCTTCCAGATTACATCAAAAGTTTGCTAAAAAAACTACAGACCAACAACATTCCTCATGTAACAGTTAAGGCATTTTTGTCTCTTCTGTGCTATAAGTTATAGGAAGATGGAAAACCAACCAAAGAAATATTTCAAAGTGAAAGAGATGAATTTATACAAAGAGACTATGAAATAATTATATAGACAGGGAAGAAGTTGAAAATCTAGTAGGAAGTTCATGAAATTCCTTGGATCAGCATGATGGTGAAAGCACATTCATTCCTCCTTCTGTTTCTAAATTCACCTGAGCAACATTACTTATAAATGGAAGAACAGAAGCAGAACACATTTCCACAGATTAAGGAGTGCTTCATTTCATCATAGAACAACATCTAGCATTTATTTGTTTACTGTGCCTTAGCAGTAAATTACTTCTAAGCAAAGGGATAATGCAATTCAGCTGCCATGGGGCAGTGGCCACGTGTACTTCCAATACTGTTTGAAGTTTTCTGCTTGTTTTATTTCTAGCAAAGACAAAGAGACAATCAGATCATTCCCACAATGCATTTTATTTTCTAGCTTTACAGCTCTGAGAAATAAGGAACTTTTTATTCAGAAGTATCATACACATTATATTTTCACAAGGCCAAGGCCACTTCAAATATAGATTCCTACTGCAAATCTGTTCCTGTAAAGACTTTGGTGGTGTTTCCTCTCCCTCCACCACATACAGGGTTTTTTTTTATTATTATTTTCTTGGGAGGGGGACAGTTTCTTGTTTTATTTGTTGGGAAGGTGCCTGGTTTGTGTGGGCTCCCCCCCCCACCAGTCATGCAATATAAGATAATAAGTACAAATCATAATATCATTGTTCAAGTACAGAAGAGGAAATCATCCCTAATTTTTGATTCAACTTCATACAGTTCTCTTCATTTACCACAAAATATTGGTATTATTCAGACATAGTGAACCCAGTGTCCACAGTCCATTGTTAAATGTAATATCAGCTACAATTTCTACTTTAGAACCAAGTGAAGCATCACCTTATTATACTTTGTGAATTTCCTCAAGCCCTCCAAGTTATTTTTGACATCTTTGACTCTGATCCTGCCAACACTTACACACATTAACTCGAGCATACTGAAATCCTTCACATTACACACAACACACAAGCAAGCACATGCATCATTTCAGGAGTAAGGACTTCATTAATTGTTCAGCACACAAGTGAAACTCTTTGTATGTTACAAGCATGGGTTAGAAAAAACAACACTTTGATGATGTATCTGTTTTGTTCCAAATGTTAATATCTCTTAAAATTAACTTACCCTTCCACTCTCCTACACACATCACCTCCTTTACATTTTCCTTAAATGCCTAAAAATAGCTAATTCTGCATATGGTCTGAGCACCACAGCCCTATATCATGTAACCGAGGAGAGAGTATTTTAGTTTGAATAGCTGACCTCACATCCATCATCAGAAGATATTTTTCCATGATTTCTCTCTCATAACATAAATATTTAGCATACATTGCAGATATTGCAGCAATTGCAGAATACTTTTTTTTACTTAATCCCCTCTCCACAAAAGGCTCTGCTCCAGTTCTGCTGTCTACTTCAGCCAAGTCTGGAAACATTAGTTGCCATAACTGAAGCTTAAATCACACTAACCATATGTAAAGGTGGCTAATATAAAGATGTTGACCAAGATAGTGATAAAAAGTTAAAGGTTATTAGTAAAGAAAACTCACCAATGTTAATGTCTGGACTGGACAGCTGAGGTAGTCTCCACTGGGGAGCAATCTCCAAGAGATGCTGCCTCAGTGGTGGTCAGCCCTTAATAGAGGTCTCAGAGGGGGTGGAGTCAAAGTCCCCCCCTTCCGGGAGCACAGCTACATTACTCTCACCTGTGCACCCGCAGCTGACCCAACACTTGCTTCAGCTAATTAATGAGTGGTTCAAGCTGTGATTTCCCATACACCATAGCTTAATACTTGAATATAAAGGCACTGTAATTTATAAACAGAACAAGGAGAAGAAAAAAATTGTGGCACAGAAGGGGTACATCAACCTCTCCTCATGATTTCCACAAACACACCCTAAAGCAAACTAATCACTGTGAGAGAAAAAAATACAAAATAACATCACTCACTGTTTGTGCTGCTCCAGTTGATGCACAACACACCATCTTCACACCTCCTCTCCACCCCAATCACAGGCTCCTATTACAGGCAGGCTTCCCTGCTCTGCTAGCCTCCAGCACCTGCAGCTCATCAGTGCCAGCTGATGGGTTACTCCATAATTTCCAGGAGAAAAACAGGTGATAGTGGGCTCCTCATAGCCTCTTTTCTTCAGGGCCCACCAAAAGAGGGATCCACAGAAAATGCTGGGTAGGGCCTTAGCTTAGCCCACACCTCAACCACATCAACATCCCTCAGTCAGGCTGTGCTGAGCAGTGAATAAGCAGAGCTGAAAAGAAAGGTAGAAAAACATGAGGCCACCAGTAGCTTTAGCACTCCCTTCCCCTAGCCAAGAGTCCCACCTTGGAATGGGACTAAGAGCCCACAATGCTACTCTTACCTATCCCACTGGTAGCAGTTAACAAGGACCACAGCTCACAGCCCTGGCCTGTAGAGAGGTGCTGTCACATTCCATCCTCCCTCACAAGATCATTACAATCTAATAATATATTGCATTTGACCACAGACTAGCACATACTAGCAGGCCTCACAAAGCCACCGGCGCTGCCTGGCTCCAGCCATGGGGTTCCCTCAGGGCTCCCAGCTGAGCACCCACAGCCTTCCCTCATCACAGCTTCTCTGTTACCGAGGCACTTTTCCCTCAGGAAAGAAAAAGCCAGGCCTCCAAGGGCCACCACATCTCTCTTTAGTTATTCCCATAACGGGAAATAAAGCGATTGATTTTACTTTCACCCTGGGAGGAGAGCCAACATCTCCTCAGGTGGACTCTAGAAGGCCCCTCCTGCTGCCTATCCCAAATGTGCTTAATGTGCAAAATGTGCCCTGGGCACAGCTGTGAGCAACAGCCTCGTCTCACAGCCCCTCTCTGGTAACTTTAGCTCATGGTGCTGCCCATCAGCCTGCTCCTGTGCCCCATGCTCCCACACCTTAGGCCTCACCTGAGCAGTTCCCATGGTAACCCCAGTGCCACACACATGCCTAAATTGAGCATATACCTAAATGCAGTGGAAACTGCATTTTTTTACAGAAAGTGCATTATTTATTTAAATTTTTAAACTCTAAAGCATAGAGGAATGTTCTGTATTATCAGCGTTAGTCACAAAATTCTGTTTTGAAAATGCAGCACATTAGTGGATCGAATTTCCCCAAAATGCTTAGAAGATTAATAAAATAATCCACTTAGCAGAGAGGGGAAAAAAGCACAAACTATCCCTGTAAGAAATCACTTTATTGCCTATACACGTGAATGAGCTGTTTTAATACTCAGGTTCACTGCCTCCTCTGCGTTTAATCTCTTTCCTTTTATGTCCTAAAAGACTTTCAGGCTTTTTTAAAATTAATTATACAAATCATTAGTATTAAAAAGGTAATGGTTTCAAGAACAAGCTTCACAGACTATCTCCATATTTAATCATCTCTGCTAATAAATTTTTAATCACTCATTGAGTTCAGGTTCTTGTCTTGGAGCTTAACTTGATAACAAACCTAGCAACTGGTAGAACTAATTGGTACAGAGAAAGTGAATAATTTATAAGAGGAAAAAGCACTGGGTGTTCTGGAGGTGTGCGGAGACCACAAGTCACAGATATTTCTGGGAGGCAGCAGGAATACAGGGGCTGATGACAGGAATTTTGTGATACACTGCTGACATCCAGAGGCCAACAGTCAACACTGTTCACGTGTGTGAAGCAGGCTGAAAAGCACACTGTAAAGTTGGATTCATTAAGTTTTAAATATTTATGCACTTCATTAAAGTTAACATTAATTGCTCTATCATACACATTGATTATGCATAGACCATAAGTGTTGAACCTCTGAAAGCTTGCAAGTATGTTCAAGTAACCGGGCATATCTCGTATTTGAGGATTTCAGTGAAAATGACAGCCAAAAAATTGAAATTGAAAACAAAACGCATTACTGTGGTAAAGAATTGAAGTTTCAAATATCACAACAATCATAAAAATAATTAACCAAGTAAAAACACATGTGAATTATATGTTGTTTTGTATTTTTCTAAAATAAAGCAATAAAGGTAATAAAAACTATGTGAGATTTCTTACTGACAAATGCTAAACTGATTTGAAAGCTATGTGTATGAAATAGCTCTGACCAGTTAAACATTAAGAAATGGCTTTTATCTAGATGAAGATGACTAAGTTTATAAAGCAACATAGCAAAACAAAAAAGGCTATTCCTTTAAAATAACCTGATCCATGTCTTAATTTTAAGATGCCCCAAGCCCACATACACTGCAGAGAAATTCTACCCCCGGGGAAACACAAAATACTACAATTCTTTAACCAGGATGTAACAGACAATATCTGACAGAAATTCAATTATCCTTGAAAGGCCCCACTTGTAGTTAGTTACACATGTAATCCTCTTTTATTTAACGGGTTAAAGCTCTCTTTCAAGACGTTAAGTTTGATGAAGGCTTGTTATATGTCTAAAAATTCATTAAGCGACTTAATAAGATTGTTAAGTAAAAACATTCAAGTTTAAAAATGTCATTTAATGCTGTCCATGGAACCTTAGTGCTGGCTGAATGTGTATGTACATTATGAAACACTAGTGAATTAACTTTTAATCTCCTTTGAGCCAAAAAGATTTTAAGATTGGAAGCTAAAGCACAAAGGGCATGCCAACAACTACAATGCTGTGCTTTAGAGCAATCTCTGAACTAGCTCACATCTTCCAGAGCGTACCCCTGCAGGGCTAATTACCCCAGACAGAAGGATGTGCTTGCACAGTTACACTGCTTCTGGTATCTCTGCATGGCAAGCTTGCCTCCTCCTGACACCGCACTACACAGATACACTCACAGAAGTCTAGATTTTGAAATCTGAAGAAATTATGAAGTGTTTTTCAAACATGATGCTTCAAACCTACTTTGACATTGGTTTTTCTCCAATTAGTTTAAGCCTGTATACTCTGACCTCCCCAGAGTAAAGGTAAAAACATCTCTCTTTCTTGTATATTAAAATAAAACTTTCCAGACAATATCAATTGCAATTACATATATATATTATTATAATTTTAAGTCTTTATATCTCTTGTGAGGTAGACATAAAATTGTACTTTGCAGAGAAGTTAGCTGGTGGAGACAGACAGACCAGTCTGCCCAAAATAGTACTGATTTCACCCTGAGCTGTTAACAACTCCTGATTAGCCAATTTTCTTTGTGAAGGTGGGCACCAAAGAAGTGTACTCTTCCTAATTAGAAGCCACAGTAACATACTGAAATTCTGTTTGAACAGCATTGCCCACATCCTTTAAGAGCTTTATGGTCAAACATATACCGGGTGATATAATAAAAAAACTTGCCATTTTTCTGACAAGAAAATAGTAGTTGCTAGCAAAGATCATGTAAGTCATACATCAACCACCTGTACCATTTAGCATGTTTTCAAGTAGTCTAGAATATCAGAGAGTTTTTTGTGTGTTTGTTGCTGGTCTTTTTTAATTAAGACTACTTCTTCCATGCTTCAGTAATACTGAAACATAGAGGTAGCCTGTTAACTCGTCTATATACCAACTTATATTTCATTAGTTTTACTATTTTGGTATAGTCATAAACAACCAGACATTTCAGGAAATGTATGCAGATATTTTTTTATTATTTTTTTTTAAAAAGGTTTAGTATTCTTAGCAAGATTTCAGTTTAGATTTTAATTAAAAGACCTGTCAGAATGCAGGAGGCAACATTTTACAGGTAAGAGTGCTTTGAATATTTGCCAGCTAAAAACTCTTTCAAATGTCCAAAACCCATGCTCATTAAGCAACACTGCATTTATTTGTTGACTTGTCTTGTTGTTTGTTTTTTTTCCACTCGTGCAAACAGAAGAAAGCAGGCAAGGATTCTTGATGGTTGACATCTCTCAATAGTTTTCACAGTCACCTTTCTAAAGGTGAAAAGATACATACTTACTGAGTGGTTAGCTTCTCTACCAGCTGTACCGGCAAATACATAAATACAAATGAAACTGATGGCAAAGCTTTCACATGTCCAGGTAGACTAGAGGAAACAACTCATTTCATTTGTCAGACAATCAGAAAAAAATGGGACTGCAACAATTTTCTTTATTCTATGCCAATTTCTGAAAGAATACAAGGCCTCAGAAGTAATCCCATTGCTAAAATAAGTCTGAAAAGGATTTAATTAAAACTACATTTTTGTAATTACAATTTGAAATTATATTCAAGGTTTAAGAGTTAAATTTATTAGTCTGTGAAGAGTTTTACAAGGCATTTCTAATGTAATGAGCTCAGACACCACATATGTTGCATCTTTGGTACACATTATGAAGAGTTGCTTTTTTAATGAGCTTTAAAAACTCTATTTGCATACCAGAGGAAAAGGTCAGTGATGTGTGGATCAAGTCAGTAAATTAAGTATCACAGCATTATGTTATTATGATCGCCTTCCACAGGCACACAGTAACTAAACCATAAACTGTAGCTACCATATTCTAATGCACCCATTTACACAACCCTGCCAGCTGATGTGCACTGACACTACTGTATCTTGGGTCCATCTGCTTTGTCCCTTGGCCAGGCCTCCTTCACTTCCACTCCCCTCTAACTCCTGTAGCAGAATACTTGGTGTGTCTGATGATAAGAGAACAAAAGCAGGAATGGACACAGGGCCAGGATTCATCATGATGGGCCATCTCTAAGCACTACCTTCCACTACAGGCTTTACTCTAGGGCCAGGTCTTCGGATCCTCATAATGAAACCAAACCTATAGAATAACAAAGTATCAGGACAGGAAAACATCTTTCACTTCAAGCTTCATTCCACTTAAGCCTTTGCACAAAGATCCAGAAGTACTGTATCTTTTTCAAAATACTGATACCAAAAATATTTCTACTGCCATGGTTCAAAATTTCACTTTACCTAAACAGATCTTTATAAGTGGAACACCTGGCAAGATTGGTTGACTTGTAGCTATGTTGAAATGTGTAATCTTGTGATAAATAATAAAGTAAGCAAAGAGCCAACTGCAAATACAGTCTTGACAGCTTTTCAGCAAAAAGAAAAAAATCACTGTATTCACCTTTATTTGTTCATTTTAAGGGCCAATGAAGTTGATTCCCTTCTCAGCTCTAAAACAAGCCACAGCACTTAGCAGGGGGTATCTGTGTTAGAGACTGTAGGTATACTTATATACAGGTATATAGGTATATATAGAATCTGTGATTCTTTGATTCTATACCTCTTTACACACATTTATACATATCACAACCAAGGAAACAAAGCTTCATCTCTGTATAAAGGTGCCAATCTAACCATTGGGTTGGACAAAAATTTTACAAAATCGCACAATTGAATACAGCCAACCAGTTATAAGTACTTTTAATGATTTTTTGCTTTTTGAATGATGATCCTCAAAGTAGCATTCAAAAATATAATGCAAAATATTTATTCATTTTATTTACAAGTAAAATGTGCAGTTCAGCTTATCCTTACCACAGTAAATTTTGTTTTTCTATGCAATGAATAGAAACTATAAGAAACATTTGAAATGAGGAAAGGAAAGGAAAGGAAAGGAAAGGAAAGGAAAGGAAAGGAAAGGAAAGGAAAGGAAAGGAAAGGAAAGGAAAGGAAAGGAAAGGAAAGGAAAGGAAAGGAAAGGAAAGGAAAGGAAAGGAAAGGAAAGGAAAGGAAAGGAAAGGAAAGGAAAGGAAAGGAAAGGAAAGGAAAGGAAAGGAAAGGAAAGGAAAGGAAAGGAAAGGAAAGGAAAGGAAAGGAAAGGAAAGGAAAGGAAAGGAAAGGAAAGGAAAGGAAAGGAAAGGAAAGGAAAGGAAAGGAAAGGAAAGGAAAGAAAAGAAAAGAAAAGAAAAGAAAAGAAAAGAAAAGAAAAGAAAAGAAAAGAAAAGAAAAGAAAAGAAAAGAAAAGAAAAGAAAAGAAAAGAAAAGAAAAGAAAAGAAAAGAAAAGAAAAGAAAAGAAAAGAAAAGAAAAGAAAAGAAAAAGAACAAAAACGAACAAACCCAAAAGCCTAAGAACAAAGAACTTCTATTCAGTTGTATTTCTGTAGAAGGTACTTTAACATTGGGAAAAAAGAAAAAAAAGTCCAAGACAACACTAAAGAATTACATAGGAAATAATATATCTATTTTAAAACCACAGAGTTATTTTGCTTTGACAAAGTTCTTATCTATATTGAATGTACTTTGTATTTTTTGGTAGTTAAAATTCAGAATCTTTATAATGTAACACTTTTTACTCTTCTTATTACACAAATTGCCTTGAGGAGAAAAAGTATTCTGGTATCTTCCCTTTTTCTTTGATGAAGCAACAGATGCTTTGGTTAAAGAGGAATTCGTGCACAATAGTGTTTTAACTTGCAAGGTAGTACTCCTTTATTAAGTTGGTAGAATTCCACTAGCTGGATGAGATCTGTAAACCTGGTATGACCATCATCAAGGGTATAGAACAGCTTCCCATCATCTTCCAACTGTAAAAATGGAAAAACAAAATGGAATCAAATCCTCTTTTGATATGGAACTTCTTCATGATTAAAGCACTTGTTTGAGAAGTCTTCTTGTAGACCAAGGTATTCATAATTTTATGACTATGGATAGAAGGAAAAATAAAAGAGATCATTCAGAAACAGTTCAAGAGCAACAAAAATAATGTATTCTTTAACTTTCCCTCTAAGATAGATCCATGCCTAAAGGCTAAGAATAATTTGATAAGCATCAGAATACTCTTTTTTGCACTGGTAATATTATTTTATGCCTTTGCTTTGGCGTGATATTTAGAGTTAATATAAATACAGTTTTAACAGAGTGACAACAAACCCAGTTTCAGCTTACTAATACCTTTCAACCTTAGCTCCATTCAGTATACCACAGAACTTCTATCTCCAGTATCACTTATTTTCTAAGGTGCCATGTGGCTGCACACTAGTGCATTTGTCTACTGGTTGAAACTAACTATATAAGAAATTGTCTATCAAAAAATAACATGCTTGATGTAATAATATGTTCTATTTGAAGAAGAAAGTACTGCTGCTGCACAAAAAGTACATGCTAGACCAAGTGCAGGAAAGGCAAAAGAAAGTGGAAAACACAGCTTTTTTTCCTTAAAAGGGAAAAAAATATTACACAAGATTAAGAGAGTAATGAACAGAGCTTTCTGAACTATGGCTGGCACAGGGCAAGACTTGCTGTACTACAGGAAGATGCAACTATCCTACTTGAGTACAGTGGGATAAAATGTACTCATCTCTTACCTGCAATTAAGAGTTCACATCTGAAGCAGCTGTTGAGCTGTTTTGTGATTTCTGGTTAGTCTACCCCTTCCTACCAAGTCTGGAAGTAGTTTGCAATTCCTTTGTTTTGAACTTTTTACAATCAGTTCCCTGCCACCCTCCTGCAATACCTGTTGCACGTTACTAATGTTAATATGACACAAGAATTAAAGCAGGGAAAACTCAAACTCTCAGGATGTACATCCTATCCAGGATGTTTTTAATCTTAAGTAAGCTAAAATGTAAGAAAAAAAAAAAAACAAAAAACATATAGAGACTGCTGCTTTGTGGTAGCTTCCTGCCACATCTGCTCTTAGAGCAAAGAATATCTGTTTCCTGATAAGAAAAAGGGGTTTCTTGAATTTAAGAGTTAAAAGACGTCTCAATGAAGTAGAGTCATACAATATTTGTACAGAGTTCAGAAGGGTTTCTAAACCACACAACAGTTATCCTAAAGTAAATACTAGAAGCAATCATAGTCAATAGAAACAGAGACCTTAAACCTAGGATTCTGATCACTGAGTATATGCTGATACTCACATAGGAACCAGGATATAAATATCAGCTTTGGAGAAAGGGTTCTTTCATTGTTTGTAATTAACACAACAAAAATCCCAATAAACTGCATTTTACTTCACACTGATTGCCTTCTTTTCTCTTTCAAATAATGTTTAAGTCTTATTTTACAGATTTATATATATATATATAATAATTATTTTTGGGGGTGGGGGAGTGCACTAGGTACCATCCCTAGGTAAGGCATACAGAAATTCTCTGAATGACCATATTTGACCATACAGAAGCTAGAGGGGGTTGAAATCAATGATCTCTGGAGGTCCCTTCCAACCCCTATGATTCTGTGATTCAGTGATTTGGTCTGGAAGAAAGGTTCTTGCCAAGATAGAAGAAAAGGTGCAAGTATTCTCAATTATGACAAACATCTGTAGCTAAAATGGACAATGTTAAAAGGCTTCTCATCCCAACAGAAGCAGACTGAAAAAGCAAACAAAAAAAAAAAAAAAAAAAAAAAAAAATCAACAATACCTCCTGTATAAACCTCTAGAGGAAGTGGAAAGGACAGGGAAGACTGTCTATTCAGACAGAACTGGATGTCATGACTGAAAACTAATGGAAATATGAGTGAAGAAATTTCAGCTTGCCTATAAGTAATTTTTTTTTTTTTTTTTGTTAAAATTGTCATCCCTAAGAATACATGGACATGATTATACAAAAAAACATAAATTGTGAAAAGAGGGGATTGAAAAAAAGGTTTAGTAATAACCAAACTTTTAGACAGATGAGGCAGTAATACACATATACAGGTGGAAGAAATCTACCTACATGAATGTCTGAAAAGCCATTATGATCTTTATTAAAATACAGCCTTCATGCAATCACAGTTGCTTCTATTTCAGCTCAAATAGATTTGTGCATTTTCCCAACGTATTTATTAGGTAAACTAAACTGTAGGATTACGTAATGAGAGTCAAGATTTATAACAAATCAATTGCAAATGTCATAAATTTTCAACTCCAGGATATTTATGATTCAGGTGATACAGCTGTTACGTTTAGTATATTCAATATGTCCTTTAAAGCAGCAAAGGGGGGAGGGTGAAGATACCACAATTATTTGATTGTATTGGTTTACAATTGTAAAAGGAAACTGAAAGTTTTACTTACTGGTACAATTTGAAAATGCTTTATCTTTAATCCATGACTCAATGACAGCACAAATGTTTTGGGATTACTTTGACTATCACGTACCAAGAACACCCTAAAACAGATTGAAAATTTTCAGATTAAAATTACTCTGAAGCTTTTGTAAATATCCTCTGAAGTTGTTGTAGTTTTGAAACAGTAAGCATTGCGAGAAGCAGAAATAACATTAATTACAAAAATCATGCTTTTGATCAATATTCCTCTGAAAAACTGTCACTGAAAATACTTTTCCTTAAATTCTTTTTCACCTTAAATATTATGTGAAAAATCTGCACGAGTAACACTGCAGGCTTTTGTTTTTATGCTGCATAGAATTACAATGCATCAGACAGAAAAACACCATCAAAGTTTGTGCTTTAAACAAAATTTTTCTTGGACTCTGACAGTTACCTAAATCTCAAACTTTAAAAAGAAAATCAAAAGGTTAAAATTCTACAGGAAGTCTACAGAAAAGGTAATGCAAGACATACTAAAATGATTTTCACCTTACCCATACCCATAAATGCACACTCATTTCTGTACACTGTCAACATTTCCAGTTCCCACAGAGTCACAGTCTATTTCATAGCACCATTGTTGAAATCACAACACTCTCAATGGTCAACAGTGTCACTGCAACTAGTTATTTGATTTCAGACAGACTGTATACGTAGTTTTGCCATAACCTTGTAGAGTAATCTGGTGCAGATAAAGGATGAATTTAATTTCATTGGACTGTAGTTTTTGTACTATCAGTAGGGAAGAACAGTTTGGTGGGCAGAGGGAAATACCTGGTTCATGGCTTTTTAGTGAAAAGTTTGAACTGTCTGGAATGGGTACAGCCAGCAAATGTACCAAAGAAGAGAAATGAAGGGACAGTCATTGGCAAACATTTGCCTTTTTCAGAAGGCAAAAGAAACGGGTAATATAGACTTGCAGATGTCAAACAAGCACCAGCCACCAGCTTTTTCCCAACCACATATCAGAAATAAGAGCACAACAACTGTATGAAAAGAAGCAATTTCAGGAGAAAAAATAAGACAGAAAAATCTTTTAGTGAAGTTTCACAGGATAACAACTTGTATCCAAATTACAGAGTACTACTGTTTTAATTCTGAATATTTTATGACTTCCGTTTTTACAACGAACATAAGAAAACATCTGAAATTAAGAAATTTTGAGTTCAGAATGATTAACGTTTCTATCAAAAACGTTTCTATCAAAACCCTCATTCAGACTAATTCAGAACGCTGATACGAATTCAGTTATGAAAGAGGGATAATTGCCAACCCACCATACAACAGTAAGATAAGGAGAATATTTCTCAGTACATTCAGGTTCTCCTAATAAGCTCTCTCTCACCATCTAGTGGCTTTTCACCCCTTTCCAGGACATCAATTACTTTTTTTTTCTTTTTAAAAAAACAGTGAGATCTCTCATGTAAACTTATATTTTCTACATGTTTGTCACTAAGAACTGGCTTTGTTTTTAATTCAGAAAGAGAAAAAAAGAAAAGAAAATTATAAGCATGTGCCATTTTTCAAACATCCAAGTTGAGTTCTCTATATGAAAATACCACGACTCACATTAAACAACATGCAAAGTAATCACAAAGTGTGTGAAAAAAATGGAGGTGGGTTAGGACTTTTGCTGTCATTTTGTTTGCTGGAATACATAAGAAGGTCTTCACTCTTTCCTAACCCTATCAAAACTAACCGGCTTTAATTGAAGAAGCTTTTAAAAGATCATTTTATTATCAAGAAAGGGCTGCAGTTCATATACTCTTAGAAATACTGGTTGGAGGGGGAGCTTTTTAGATGTGCTGGATGACTCCAAAAACATTCTCAAAAATATAAAAGGAATTTTCTGAATGACCAATTGCATTTTGTCATGGGCCTTTTGGAAATGCTATTATCCTATTCATCTATTTGAGGGCCGATCAGTTTGCAATCCCGTCAACTACTTATCACTGAAAAGTCCTTAAATGTAAAGGGGTAAAGTTCAAAATCTGCAATGCTGCTACATGAATGCCTTAAAAAATGTTTCTTCCACATTTGAACAGTAGATCCAAAAGAAATAAGGGGTGCTATAAAGGAATATGATTTCTGCAGTCAGTAACTGTCATTTATTTATTTCAACTACTGAAATCTTTATTCCTTTCTACACTAGTCCTTTCACCTTCTTTTAGCCACATAAACAGTGTATTTGTTGGTATATATAGTATATGTCATATACATAAGAGATATCTGCTTGGAATCAGTTTTACCTTTTAAGCACCTTAAAAGGTTTAACTTGAATATTTTTTCTCCAGTGTATACTGTAATGCATTTATGTCTTCACTGTAGTTCGTGAGTATAAACACCAGTTTATGATTGCTGATACAACTATTTTATAATCAATTCTAAACAGACCACTCAGGATTGTTGTTCTCACCAAAATCACAGTGCTTATCTGCAAATAGCTCCAAGAATGTTTAATAGGATAACTCACTGAATGAATGTGGCCCAATTTTACACAGGAGTCTAAAATTTATACAGGAGTAGAGATAAAAACACAAAAATTAAAAATATCAGGGTTTGATAATGAAATGTATATTCTGTCATTTTTCTCTGAATGAATATTTAAATGAGAGAAAAATAGAAGCGATTAGCCTTACCCTAATACTCATTATTTACCACTAAGAGATAGCTGGATCTTTACTCATTTTACAAGTAAAGGCATACCCTTTTCCAATGGCTATCCCTACACAGTTCATTTTGGAATAAGGTTAGGCAGCTTTCCGAGTTTCCTTCACTCTTTCATCACTAATAAGAGATACAAAAGAGAACAGTGCCAAAGTTGAAAGGTCACAGAGAATATTGTGCAAATACACAGCTCAGATGCTTGGCTCAGAGAGAACACAAGTAATCTGTCAGTGACAGAACTGAAGTGTTAGATCACCACTTTAATGCTTCCAAAAGACATAAAATAGAAACCAACTGATCCCCAGATAGCCCTATATAAAAGAATTTTTATTTCTATTAGGTAAGTGCAAAATCTTTCTTCCTCCATCTCCTTCCTACAATAAAAAGTAGAATTGTTGGCTAGAAATATGTCTCAGAAGGGTTATTTAAAGAATTAGCTTACCCATCTACAAGCCCATGCTGTAAAATAAGTCTCTGAGCTTCATCTCTAGAGATTTTATGATGAAACCATGACTGAGATCTGTGAATAGCTGTAGAAATAAAGATATTTTTAAAATATATGTTGGCTTTATTGAAACAACTGCTGCATTTTTTCTGTAATGAAATAAATCACACATACCCATGTTGGACATGGCAATCGGACTACCATGTGAGTTGAGTCGCAGACAGCCTCTCCTCTGTGTGAGAATTAAAAATGTTTTCAATACTTTCTTGTTAAAAAAAAAATAAATAAGTTAAGATTGAGAAACAGTATTCTGATAAAACAAAGATGTTTATACCCTCCAGGCTAATCCTTCTTCAACTGCAACGGAAAGGGCTTCTGTTGGGTTTTCTATAATTCTGCTTCTGTGTCCTGAGAAATCCATTGCAACTAAAGAATTTTCTGAAATACTCCTCTGCAAAAAAGAAAAACAGATTTAGTCTGTTTCTCTATTTTATTATTTTAACTAATGACCCATGTTTTAAGATAGAGCTTCTGAGTAAGTGCTATGTTTTATAAACAGCGTTTCAAATATCTGCAATATTTCCCACCACAGCCAAACTCATTATACCACAGGTACAGCCCTGTCCACTGCTACAGAACTAAATTTCACAGCTTGGCAGGACAAATCGTCTTTTTTGCAGTACTGTGATACATCTATACACACTTTTAACATAAATTCTACTTATATGTGTAAGGTAACTATTCTTAAGTAGTTCAAGAAAAAAAGATAAAATAAGAAATTCCTACCCATAATTATCATATAAGCAAAGAATTAAAGTACTTTGCTATAATTTATGTATTTATTGTAAAATTTTTCCCTCAAAGTTTACTGCATTTAAGCACTGGAAACAGGCACTTCTTTGGAGATTAAGTTCTGTTTTAATACTCCCCTTCAAATTCCTGGCCATCAAAGAACAAGCACAAATTCAACAATTATGCAATCTGGTATTTAAAAAAAAAAAAAAAAAAAAAAAAAAAAAAAAGCCTGATTTTTCTTTCCCTCCCAGTGAATATCAAGTTTTTAACAACAGAATAAAAACAATTTCAGGTCTTAAAGCTCACCAAAACACTACTTTGAAATTCAGGTTTATAAAAAACTTGTCTGATGCTGATTGTAATGTCTCAAACGTTGGCTGGTGCTGCTATGACAAATAATTAAAAGAACCTTCCGGAACTGAAGTAACATCTAGAACACAGGAGGCCCAGATTTCTGTCCAAAACCAAAGGAGCTCTGTTTTGTCCCTGCACAAGGGTAACTAGAAACAGAAGGCAGTAATTCTACAGGTCACTGTAGTCTAAGGTCTGAGCAACTGTGACACTCAGCAAAAGCAAAATAATAGGGAGAATAAGACAGTGTCTGACTCTAGGAGAGGCGAGGGAACTTCTTGTTGCTGGCAAGGTTATAAACTAATCTGGAATATGAAAACCTGAACATACTTTCTCTATGAAAACACTTTCTCTATTTTCAATAGCTTAATCACTTCATTCTTGAGTTTATCAAATTTTCTGTTTAACTCACAAATTATAGACAAGTATAAAAATTGTATCATGCTTAAGCCAGTTATATATTTGGCACTAGAATCTAGATGTGCTATAGTGTATGTGGCTGTGCAAGAGGAGACAGAATCAATAATGGCTCCCACACCCATTATGAAAGTAGCAGCTGGCTATCATTAGCTTCTTGTAACAGACAGTATAAATAGTCTGCATATTAAGTGTAATTGTGAAGCCATGCTTATCAGCAATATCAGAAAACAGTATTTTTGTGAATCCCCATAAAAGCAGATACACATCTTAAGTGTTTTGTCAGCAAGAACTACATTAAAAAGCTCAAAAAAACCAAAACAAAAAAAAAACCAAACATTATAATGGATCCTGGCAACAAGCAATTTTTACATAATTTAAACCATAAAAAGCACAAAGTGCTATACATCACTCAAAAACAAAGAAAAAAGAAAAAAAAAAAAAAGAAGAAGTGACTGGGATAAGTAAGATAAGGTTTTAAAAGGACAACCCGATCCCAAATTATCTGGCTGAGGAGACAAACAGATCATCAGTCTACAGAGTGCTATGCCTCCAAAATGCAGTTTTGCCAAATTATGGTGTTCCTCCGAGCTTCAGGCAGTATCACAACAGGTTAAATCCAATTTAAATAAATAACCATATGGGGCAGTTACAAAAAAAAAAAAAAAAAAAAGAAAGAAAAAAAAAGAAAAAAGACAGAGACAGAAGCATTACCGCATACTGAAAAGGATTTGTTAAGGCTTTCTTATTCATCGTTTACAGTACATGTAACCTTAAGCACGTTATTCTTTTTTAATGCATTTACAGTTCTGCTACTTTTTTTAAATCCTCACTGACAGTGATAATAAGCCAATAAACTCCCCAAATACTGACTATCTGACAAAAGAGAAAAGCCTGCTAACTGGTCTGAACTGCCCAACTCATATTAAATAAGTAAATTAATTAATTAGCTTTCTCATCTACTCAGATGCCCCTAAAGATTTCACACATTCAAAGCACATTTAAAATCCGCAGGACCAGGTCAGTAGTGTAACTGGCAAAAGTCACTTAAAAATAGCATGACTGCAGAAACAGTATATTTACTCATGGAGCTACTGTGGGACGTACCATAGGTGTTATACTCAAAGGGCTGCAGCCACTTCTACCTTGATATGGTTGCATGTAATTCTGATACAGCTGCATCCCATACTAAAAACAGAAAATAATATGGTTAGCATTTTAAACCATAAGCCTGAGCCGAAGAAACTTTCTTCCAGATGTAGAAGGCAATGCTATGATTCCATGATTTTTTATCATTATAAAGTAGGGACAAATGCTGTTAAGATAATGAAAAACAACATCGTTTTTGCTTTAGTTTTTCTAAACGTACATTCTACATGAAATTCTGCTCATTTAATACATCAACTGACCTACGCCTGTTTTTTCCACAAACACATTTTTAAAACATCTCATGTATTCTTGTAGCTTTGTTTGCCATTACCAACACTGTCTCTAAGTTCAGCAAAGTTACATATAAGTGCATCCCCTCCCTTACGATTATTCCAGTAATTTGGCCTGTCTGGTGAGATGAAACTTCAGCTTTTGTCGTACATTGATAGCATTGATAATGCTATTACATGGGAACCTATAATTATGTTATTTCCCTACTTCACACTATAAAAATTAACATAGTAAACTTGAGAAAGAAGTTAACTCCACACAGAAAAGTTACCTTAAACAACCTTATTGCTGTCATCCAGCAGGTCCTACTTTGTTCATCATCTGCACAGAGCTGTTTCAGGTCTCTGGTTCCTCCTGATTTGTTAGGCTAGAAGGCCACAGCACATTTTTTTTTTTAGCATTAAAGCATATCTTGAAGATAATACCTGTTGAAATAAAAGCCACTAATTCTCCTATTTTATAACAGACAGCTGAACATTGTTTTCAAAAGCCTTAAAGAAACTTAAGCTTACCGAAAAACTGTGGCTTGCTTTAATATGTATCAGAATGATAAGCTTGTACCTTAAAGCAGAATCCATAGCTTGTTGGTGCTCCAGAAATCTTTTTGCCTGTCAAAGACATGTATATATCACTATTGCTGAATTCACAGAAAAACTGCAGATGCCTTGGCTCCTATAAAGAAGAGCAATGTAATACAGTTAGACTACTTTTAGCTAGCATCTCCAGATAAGAAACTCAGAATAGTACAGCAGTTCTCTTGTTCCAAAATAAGGTCTTACATCTCAGTTTTAACTGTGATGCTGTCTCATGAAATCTAGAAAGAGGCAACTCAAAATTCACTTCTTAATGCAGAGAACAAATACCTTAAACTAGTCAAAGAGTTTGCTCTTCCAGACAGAAAACATGAAGTATAGAAGGCATCAGATTTCTGGGAAAATATCTACTAGATTCACGTCACAATAGGAGTAGAATTTGGAAGTTTTGGGAGTAGAATTCATTTCAACCATCAAAATAAAATATACTTTTAGAATTTGAAAAACATCACACTGCAGTAATTACTGTTGAGTATTACTTGTAGCTATTACCTCCATCTTCCAAGATAACTCTAATTAAGTCAGGCAAAAATAAATAAATAAATAAATAAATAAAGAAGAAGAAGAATCTTTCCCATTACAAAAGATAGAATACAAAACATTTCCTTTTTAATCACATAATGTACAATTTAAATTAGAATTAATACTGTATTAAATGACAAATACATATACACACACTCTAACTTCAGAGTTCTTTCCTCTGGTGTTTTTTTCCTTGCCTTACCTTAGATGTACCTTTAGTGGAAAAGTAAAGGCCAGATCTTCTCAAAACAAAGTATAATTTTTTCCATGATTTTTTTCCCTGCTCTTTTGCATGTAAATAACCATGAATCTCAGGATACGTGCTGGAGCTTAGGAACATCTGAAAGAAAATATCAGCCACACATTTCTCTTTTTATCTGAGGTCATCTTGCTATTTCATTATCATATTCAGACAAGACTAAGAGGAATATACTGCTGATAACACTATTACACCACAGTAATTCAGTTATTGGATCTAACCCCATTAAGAGTACCTCTCATTTAAAGCATACAGACTATTACATAACTCCAAGGTATGCAAGGCAAGCTACATATTTATATGGAACATATGGTTTGAAATGAGAACATTAGTTATGCAATATGTTGACTTCAGCAACAAAACCAGTGTAAGAAGTTCTGATCCCGTACCTCAGACCCTATTTTTATAAAACTGCAAATCAATGCTACCAACAGAAGGAAAAAAAATGACATCTCTCCTCACCCTCCCCTGCCTGCTACAGACCAAAAAAGGGAACTGATGCGAATTAAAATTAATTCAGCAAACAAAATTTCTTTATCACAAATCCACACGCGTCTGGAGGATACTACCATTTTCTAAAGAGGAGGAAACATAAGGTCTCTGGACCTTATGTGATGCTAAAGCGGGTGCTTTAGTTGTACCAAGAGCTACAGCAGGTATTTACTGCCCGCATTCAAGGTCATGTGGTGGAGAGCTTTTGGCTGAAAAAATCTGCATCAGGAGCAAGACAGGAGGGGTTTAAAGACTCAGGAGGATCAGCCCTTTTGTCTTCAGAACCATAGGCTTGCACAGTCACAGACCCTTGGAAAGTCAGAATGATATGGATAGAAATTAACTGATGCACCAAGAGGAGCTAATTCATGCACGGTCTCTGCTCAAGACATCCACTGACTTCTGCTTAGCCATTTTAGCCAGACACTGATAGAGAGCAATACAGCTGTCACCTAGTGAAGACCAAATATATAGTTCTATTCAGTCTACAAAATTGTACTCTAATTCCATTTAACATATTCAGTTCTGTTCCTCTTCCTTCAGTAAAACCAATCAGAATTATGATTCACACCTAAACATACTAACCCAGAACTTTCCAATTTCTATGTATGCAAAGGAATTCATATTTCCAATATGCCAATGCACATCCAAGAGATGCTCCAAGAAACAGACCACATTTTAAACAAGTCACAAGTCCTACTTAAAATTACACACAACAAGTTTCACATCTAATCAAACCAAGTGAATGAATTTGTTGCCCACCCTTGGGAGTTACCAATTCTCAAACAAAACAAAAAAAACCCTCAATACATAAAAATAATAGAATATTTCATTGTCATTGAGGTTTCTAATTAAAATCTACATACTGTATTGATTTTATTTCAAGGCATCCTACTTGCAAAAATAAGTAAATATGTATTCCAAGTAACCCAAAGTGACTGCAACTAGACACATGCATATGGAACGGTCACGCTCTAAGCAATATAATCACAAACTTGTTTACTTTTTAAGGCTAAGGATCTTTATAGCTAAGATTAATACCCCATCTTGTTGCATATAGACATTTGGCATACTTTGGAACCAGTGATTCTATTTAGCACATGCTAAACAGAGAGGAGGCAGGTATACATTTTGTTTGCTGTTGGTTGTTTTTTTAAGGCCATTTAGATGTTCTGATTTAAAGTCATGAGACAAAAAAACTTCCTCTTTTGCTTTCTGTGAAAGTCAAGAAAATCATACTTGAAAAACATTTTACTTGCTTACAGGTCAATCCACAAAAAGCTATAAAAGTATCAGAAGTGATTTTTTAATCATTTGTAAGCATTGATTTGTTAAGATTAATGTCTCTCTTGATACCTGACCGAGCACATCACAAATAATAACACAAGACCATTAACTTGTCTTAATGAAAGTTTCCAAGGAAATAGCAACCCACTGTAAACTATTGACTGAAGAGCTTCTGCTGAAACAAACGTGGTAGCTACAAATCTGAATGGGTCTTTATGTCTACCAAGTTTTGTTAGCCCAAATGCAATTAAACATACAATACAACATAAAATAGCAACAGATGAGGGATCACAAGCAATTTTCAAGTTTAACAAAATTGGAGAGAACTATATATATATATTCAAAAAGATTCTCAATCTGATCCACAAGCCTTGCACATTTTCCACATACCACATATGTTCTGTTCTGCGGGCTGAAAGAGGTTCTGTGCACGGGTATAAATGGCAAACAGTTTCATCTTAAAATACTCAAATATGAGATTGTTTGCAAGCAAAAAAAAAGAATTTCTCACAATAAGGGGGACAAGATTTGATGACGAAATTAAACGCTTGCATTAAACTACGTGATCTATTTGCTACATAAAATTTGAGTCAATTTTTATCAAAGACGTAGCATCTTTTGATGTTACAGAATTTTTATTTAAGTTCATATAAATGATTCATATAACACAGTATGCAGCAATTACAATTTATGCAGAACTTTTAAAACTACATTTGGGGGTGATCTATTTGTTAGCATCCTCTTTTTTACGTATTAATATATGTAATACATAAATATAAAATATTTTATATTAAATATATATACATGTGTGTATTAAAATATAAATAAGAGAATACTAGCAAATAGATAAATATTAGAAAATATATATGTAAGGATATAACTATTTAGTACAGATGAATGCCTTGAAATTTAGTTCTTTAATATTTTTCATTTACTGGTAGAATGTATTGTGTAGATGCACAGAAGTATATTTTAATTTCCATGTTAATTTTAGTTCTACCTTAAAATATACCCTCTTGTGTTGCCTTCCCAATCATTCTTTATCCCCAAAACTCACACACAGGGTTGTTGTCTTAAGACCAGTGAAAGTTCTTCTATTAATTAAATTTCCCAGTGACAAGCAAACAAGAGTGATGTGCATGTTTCCACCTTTATTACTCATTTTTCCCCTCTTTCAGAAGTAAGACGATGATCCCTGATATGGTCATTCTGTGAAATTATTCCCACTGTAAATTAAAATCTTGTGTCCACTTAAAAGATGACTAACACTGAGTGACCTACCATTTTTTTTTGTAAGGTTACAGTAGCCTTCAAGCTAACAAATCATACTAGTCAGTCTAAATTTTCTACTCATTAAGTTCAAACATTTAACTCTTTTTTATATCCATTTGTATCACATCACCAATTTCTCAGTATTCTACTGTTGTGCTGCTGTATGTCATAATTATTCCAGCACTACAATCTCTCAAGAAAACTTTAACCTGAAGAATTCAATACAGGTGTTGGCCATTTGTTTCTTTACTGCATTTTAGCTATTTCTGTGACATTTGTTTCTGTAAGAATGTGCCAATTTCCAAGTACAGTCATATAGTAAGTGTCTGGAAGGGATACTCCATATTTCATAAGGAAAGTAAGACATTAACCATGTTTTGAGCTACACAAAAACTACCATCAGATCTTACAGTGACAGAGAGCTATGCTCACCCAATATAGACAACTGTGAATTGCAAAATATATGGTTCATCTCCTCTAAAGGTTACGTACCTGTAATATCCCAGAGTGTTTAACAGCTGCATTGGTCTCACTTGAAAAAGATATCATATGATCAGGAAAAAAGCTCTGCAATGACAATAATTCACATCAAAGTTTTGTAAAAAATAAATATTAAACTTTGTTTCTCTTTTGGATGTATAAATAAATAAATAAATAAATAAATAAAAATTAAAAAAAAAAAAACAACTTACTTTAGTATCCTTCCTAAATTTGTGACTATGTATTATCTGCTGAGTAACTTAGAAATATGAGCAAAAGCAAAAAGGTTTCATACAACAGTGCAAGTCATATTGCAATACCTGGCCCCCAGTGTTTTTCTAGTAGTAATTTCTACAACTGTTGACAACTAGGACTCACCAGGGGCTTCAGCATGCTACAAAGTAGGGATGATACACACCAACATGCTGGAAAGCACAGTTTTCTACTATTTTTATTACACTAGAATCTTACCAAAATCTTTTATAACTCCTGTTAAGAGAGAACAAGTCCTTTCATGTTTTTGGGGGTTTTGTTCTGAACGGTCTACTTGGAATTATAAGAATAAGAACCGAAATGTGACTACACTAATATGGAGAGGTCAAAAATTCCACAGTGTGCCAATTTCAAGGAAGTCTGTGTCTCTCACTTTGCACCTCCCCCCCCAAAAAAAGTTATTGGCCAACAGCTACATACGCTGTAATATATTCTTACACTCTTTATATACCTTCCAAATTATTCCTTTAAATTCACATTACACTAACAGCCTTACAGCCTACTTGCACTAACAGGAAATGCTATTTTGCAGCAACACTATGTACACCATTTCACGTATCAGATGTTACGACTTACCACTGGATTTTTAAAAAATTCATATTTGACATAATTTTTCCTAAAATAAAATTTGTTTTCCTCTTCCATTCCCCAGTTTGACTGGACTTCCATCACTACTTCATGGTCTTCTATAGCTCTTCCTATTAAAAAAAATGATATATATATATCAATCATAATGATATTAATCCAGCACATAATCTGCACCTAAGAGCACAGCAGCAAACCATGAAAACAGAGAGGTCAGATAATTAAAATAATGTATGTTACAAAACTTTAAACCAGTAATCTGAACACAATTCATTAATTAGGTCCACGTTACACCAAGTTATTGTTCCACTCCCACTGAATTGGGCTCAGCTTCAATGTCTGACGTAGTTCATGTTGTGGCTGGTTTTCTTCTTTGTTTGCATTGGTTTGTTATTCAGGGTGCTTTATGAGCACATTGGGGGAGCACAGAGGGGCAGAATCAGTATTCTCACTATTTTAGACTGCTCCTGCAGCATGTACTCTTGACGGAATTTTCCTCTTGTAAAGCAAGATCATATACATTTAAAGTAAGACACAATCTAAGAACCTTCCTGTAGATGTGCTGTGTAAGTTCAAGGGCTGCATACTCTGAGTAACGCAGTGAGACAGCTCACAGTGTAGGTTTAAGAACAAAACATCTTTCTTCCTGCCAATTATGGAGTTTTGACATCTGATTCTGATCATACTTTCAAAGGGGAAAGGCAATTAAAATGTATTATAAAAACCATGCAACTCACACAATTTTCTGATCACATTTCCCAGACTTCATCTCATTATCAGATCTATGATGTACTTCAAGTGAATTCTGATGCTCTGTTGCTCGAAACTTTTTAAGAGTTGCAACAGGAAAGTTAGGGTAGGAGGTGAAATAGTGCTGTTTGGTTTTTTGTTTGTTTTTCACACTTAATTAGGCATAGCGTGAAATTAACTTCATAATAAAAGCAAAGTTTTTGCAGGTGGTCCTTGCTAAACAAAGAGAGTGACTTTCATGAATCGCAGTACACAAAACCTTCTAAAAGAATAACAGAATCGAACCTCAAATTTGAAATATCAGAAAGTAAAAGAAAAAACACAACAGAGTCTCTGTGAACTACAGCATTCTTTTACTGTCTTCTCTCGCCTCCTTCTTCATCAGTCACTGCTTCATGCTTCTACACTGTGAAGCCTGGTAAATAGCAGCCTGCTGTAGCCTGCAAATCTATAAGCTTCTTCAGGAGGTTTCCAGCTAGCAAGTTTAGAGACAATATGCTCATGATGGCAAATTTTGCCTCAGTACAGAAATATCAAGCTCGCCACTAGCAGAAGACAAAGTACACTTATGATCTACATAATAAGCAGGGAAAAGTTAAGTTTCCATTGAATTTAACTCATTCTTTAAGCCCGTAAAAATGGAGTTTAAAGATCCTATACAAAACTTGCATTTGTAAGAAGATCAAATGAAGCAAATGGACAAATCATGCGGCAACCCAGAAAACACAAAAATTACCCCCCAAAATACTGAAATAAAGCAGAGTATTTTAAAAGGTTGGACAGGCGGTTCTACTCCAAAACACATTCTTCAATTGCAAGGGGGAGAGACACTAAAGAATTGAAGACCTTACATAAAAAGAACATTTTTTTTTTCTTTTCAGAGAAAGCTCTCGTCTAGGATGACATTTAAAACTCCTGAATGCTTGGCATTGTGACATTTAAGAAAATACCATTTCCTCAAGAGTTACTTCTTGGTACAAAAATAAGACGTTCTGCATCACCCCAATGGGTGGGTAAAGATGCTGTCGTTTTTATTTTTAAGGCATAACATCACCGAATATTTTACAATTTATTCAACTCATTTCGTTAAAGGAAGTGAAACACTGAGGTAGTGCACCCCAGAACACACTCCTGCAGTCAAATCAATACCCGCTGCCATGAGGAAGCTGCACTTTGGTTTAGTTAGATCATTTTTTTTTCTCTCCCAGCTGACTGGAGGGTTCCTCCTTGTCTCTCTGCTAGCTCTTCATCTTCACTGTCTGCAACACCACAACCACCTGCCACAGTCCTAAACAAAGATGCTTCTTAACCGTGTTAAGTCAATAAAGCACACGGAAGAAGATTCAATACTGAAGTGTACAACAGAACAAATTCCAAGTGGTCTCCTCCCTAGCTACCCAGCTGGAGGGAGGAGGTAGTGAGATAAGCAAAATAAAGCAGGAAATGCTTTTGCCCCATACTATTGCATAGGTAATACTTTGAGCATTTTCCCATCTGGGGAATCAAAGAAACACAGAATGACCCGGGTTGGAAGGGACCTCAAGGATCATGTAGTTCCAACCCCCCTGCCTAGCAGGGCCACCAAACCAAAAGTCTTCTCACAAGCTGCCTATGTGAACTCAGACAGAGAACACAAATGGGAAGCAGAAGTGACAGGCAGTTTAGGTGCCTGGCCAAGGGACTCTGGGGTACCCAGAGGAAGCTCAGAAGAGAAATCTGTCGAAAAAAACAAGAGGAGAACTGCTCACTTTCACAATATTCTCACCGGAAAAGGAAAACAAACAAACAAACAAAGCAAAAACGCAAAAATCAGGGTAAGGAGTATTCTCTCTGCAGAAGGAAACGGCTATGGAAACAGAACTCTCCTTTTTCACAGCCGGCCCTACATAGGAATGGCAATGGAGGCAGGATTCGGAGCCCCCAGGTAAGGACACGGCTCATCCAAGGCACGCCCCAGCTGCCTCCAGCAGCCCCAGGCGAGGTGGAGGAGTCCAGCACCATTGAATTCAATCTCCTGGACTACAAGGCCACCTCCCGGAGCACCGCTCCCGAATCACGCCATGTGCAGCGCTGCTTGAACGACCGCTCCCCGGGCACCGAACCACATCGGAGCGGCGCTGCGCGGAGCGCGGGCACCACCCGGCGGCCAGACGTGGCGTGGCAGCGGCACCGCAACGCCCAGCGACCCTCCACGTGGGCGAAGGGGGGAGTTGTGTCCTCTGCTGGGCTTAACTTACTTCCTTCTTTTCTAACCTTCACATGCAGGTATCTGTGTGCACAGATGAGGGCTCGCTTCAGTGATGTAATTAATGACTGCCTTGATTAAAAGCAGAACGCTGTGCTCGGCGCACTGAGATCCTATCGCAATCCTATCTAATTCAATAGCATTCAGGCAGCTGTTAGATATTAAAGAAAATGTTTGCTAATCGATGAATTAATTATTAAGCTCTTCATACTGATGCACTCGGTCACGGTATTTCTCCTTTCCAAACCCAAACACATACATTTAACTTGGGAGCAGAAAAGGGCTGTCCACATTTTTATGGATAAAACTAAACATAGAATAATAAATAGCAGACAATTCAAAACTAAGCCACCATCTGATAAATCTTTGTTCAAGCTATTCATCCAGTGCTTACGAATATGCTCAGTGGAAATCAAGATCAACATGCAAAACCTTTCCAGCAAAAATCAGTGTTATGAATATAATTCCAGTATTATTCAGTAATATAAAAAGAAGGAAAAGTGTCTACAGTTGTTTCTCTCCTTGACCAGCAGTGTTGAATTCCCATCGTCACCATCTAGGAAATGAAACTGCTTCAGAAATGAGCACTTTGCTTCTTTCTAAGATTATGCCCAAAGCAGCTGGACCACCTGCTGAATGCAGCTCTGCTCACCTGCTTGCCAGCTACCACAAGAGCTCCACAATCGTGGGAAAAACAATTTCACTAATGATTTGATACTGAAATCTCCCAGTAAATTGTTCAGATTGAAGCAAAGGTGCCACGTGACAGAGTACTCTGCAAATAAGCAAACCTGGAGAAACACCAGTTACTCTGGCATACTTGTCTGCAATGAATTCTTCAATACTTACTATACACTACTCAAACTGCAGTCGCACTATAAATTACAGAGAACACTTCTAGTATTTATATAGTAGTGCCGTCTAAAGCCATTTTATACTTCCTCTTCTGCAGTAGTCAGTCATTTACAGTCTTGACTCAGATTTAACTCTGACCTTACTCTGAGCTGGGAGCATCTTGCAACTGATACATTCCGTGCAAAAGGTTATAAATATCTTTGAAATGTTACAAAGCAGGAAGAAAAAGAAAAAGAAAAAAAAAAGAAGAGATCATTTGTGGCTGTCTTCATAGGATAAAGCAGCAGAAAAGGGCAAAAAACACTTCCAGCTTCTGTAGCTCATCTTTAAAATATGACTGTTAAACATAATACAGTTTGAGACTCAAAGTCAAGTTTATTTTACATAAATGCATGAGTTCAGGTTCCTGCAGACTCAGTGAGACACATACACGGTAAGAGAGTTTAAGAACATGTTTTTAATGTTTGTTTATTTTTATTCTGGATGGGCAGCACTGCCGTTACCAGGTATCGCTGCTCCCTTCAGAGAATTGAGGCATCCAAGGAGTTCTCTACATATTCTAAAATGCAGAACGTCCCCCCATGGATCACACTTCACACCAGTACTGGCTGAGTCTGCCTGCAAGGTTGTAGAAAAAGCTCTGGTAACTCTGGGAGAGCAGCAGAGCTTAAAACTAATATGAAAATGTTGAGTGATAGGAGACTGAAAGTATGCATTTTTATGGCAAGAATCTTTCTAGATTTTTCTGTTGTAATTTCCAATCAAAAATCAAACACAACAGAATCCCAAACAGAAATACAGTGAAAGGAAGTACAACCATCTGATTGGAGTACCAATTTAATTATACATTTTGTAGCAGGCTTCTGAATTCATCTTTTGCTGAGCGCAGGCTTTCCTGTGCCCTCTATTGTTCAAACCTCTGCAAACATTCCTATTTTCTTTGTATTTAACTTGCCTTAATGTGCTTTATACTGCAAAATTATTCTATATGTTACAAGATGGAACACAAACCAGAAGTTAAAATTATAGTTATAATCTGAAACCACATATTAGATCTTTAAATTGTACATGTGCACAGTACACAGAGAGGTGGGCTGTTTTTTTTTATTTTCCTCACTAAGAAAGCACTACTGGCGTGGAAGGAATTCAAAGAGTTTCATTTCTAGCAACTTAGAATACTAAGCATAAAATCACTTCAGCACAGCTCTCTGGTCTGCAACTGTGAGTTCAGAAGAGTGGTTTTGTTTTGCTTTTTCCCTGGACCCTTTCAAAAGTCACGATAAATCTGGCCAAACTGGTTACAGTGAAAAATAGATAGCTTTGTCTGGTGTTGTTTGTGAAGACTTGAGCTCTACTGTCCAAAAAGGATAGCACAGAGTGACCATTTTCTGCCCTTCATGTCACAGATTTCACTCAGACATGCTGGGAAAAAGAAATATTTTATTTGCAGTAAAAATATCCCACCTCTTGCTAGAGATAAGCAGGAAATACCAGTGAAAGGGGGAGAACTGCCAAAGAAAAGCAAGGAAGAGCAAGGAAGAATTTGCAAAGAGAACTTTAATGGTCCGTGCCTTCCAAACCTCTCTTACAGATGCAGATGAAGCAGCATGAGACAAGTTCACCGTCACAAAATTCACCTTACCGGAATGCTATCAAAAAATAAGGGAAACAGAAATAACATCCCCTCCACAAGAACAGATTCACACACATTCATCTTTTTCTCTCCAAGCTTATTACAATTACACCTCTGTGTGATTAAAACAACAACAACAACAACCCACAGCTTCATTTACTGTCAAACTGTTGTACAGAACATCTTACCTAAACCTGTATGAGTAAGTTCTTCAAACAGTGTCCAGTTGTGGTCATCAATATAGTGGTTCTTCAATATCAACAGCTGACATACGTCCCTGGCTGTTATATCACTTGGGATTTCCAAAGCTTTGCTACTGTCATCTTCACTGTACACTTTAATTACCTGCAACAAATAATAAATTAAAAAAAAGCTGAAATATCCATAAATTTAATCTTCAGTTCAGAATCTACAGAATAGATTGGTCCATTCACATTAAAACAGTTGTAATGGACTGGTAGATAATAATCATTTATCAGTGACATAGATGATGGCTTCGAGTGCACCCTCAGCAAGTTTGCAGATGGCACCAAGCTGAGCAGTGCACTTAATACATTGGAAGTAAGCAAAGCCATCCAGAAGGACCTGGACAGGCTGGAGAAGTGGGCCCATGTGATCCTAATGAAGTTCAACAAGACCAAGTACAAGGTGTTGCTCTTGGGCCAGAGTAATCCCAAGTGTTTATACAGACTGGGCAAAGAACTCCTTGACAGCAGCCCTGTGGAGAAGGACTTGGGGGTCCTGGTGGACAAGAAGCTGGACATGAGCCAGCAGTGTTTGCTTGCAGCCTAGAAGGCCAACTGTGTTCTGAGCTGCACTAAAAAAAGGAAGAAACTGCACATATACACAGGTACAGAACCAAAAACATCGACACAGGAAACAACCACCACATGGAGAACAGGAAAATGTTCTGAAAGATGTACATTCAGAAAAACATAGTACAAAGCAGACAAATTTGTGTTGTTTTTCTTTTTATCTCAGTAGATTAAAAGTTTCTTTATCCTACTAAAAATGTGTGTTGAGGGAGGAGGTAACAATACAGTGTTTCATGACATATCTTTGTCATTTTGGCTATTAAATTTTAGTAAGAAAGTTGGACTGGTAACAACACAGTCTACTGGCAGCATGGTCGTAATGGTCGTAACCCATCCACAACTTAAGCAACTCTATGCCAGACACACAAAAACTGTGGTCTACAGATAAGGATAAATCAGCATGAAGTATATGAATTCCTGCAGTATTTATAAGAATTCAAACCATGGCTGAGTACATTGTGAATGGAGTGGGGGCTGCACAGTTGAGTAGACAAAACAGCCTCCTAGACTAAAGCATGTCCTACTCAGGAAAGTACTTAAGCGCAAGGACAGCTTCATCAGTCCTCTGATAAGTCTGTGTCAGGATGAATCTAAAGAAATTTATAGTCTAAAGTGCCAGAAAGAGACACTATAGAAGGGGAAATTAAGATTGTAGTGACTTTCTAGATATTTTTCCTCTTGCCTCCATTTATAAAACCACATGATGAGAAACCACACTGGTACACTGGCTACGGAAACTGTCAGTACACACTAGAAACTACAGTTTTCTGCAAGTACTCATCAAGTTAGGTGTTGGGCTCGCTTTACAGCAAAAGCACGTACAGCCCATGCCGAGGCCCTTGATGGATGACTTCTAGAGAAACTCTTTCTAAAAGGGTTAAGAGTGGCAGTGTAGATGACTAGATTCTTATTGCTGGAGAAATAGAAAAAGACTTTTTAAAATGCTGAAGACAGCAACACAAGTCATGATAATGAGGTGCCTGCAGCCATTCAGCTAGGGGAAAGGAAAGCCTTGGAGGTGGCCTTGGACTACAGCAGCACAGCTAAAACAAAACAAAATAGCAACAAAATAGAAGAGTTTGTATTCTCTGAGAGATTTCTCACTGAAGTTTCTCAGCATAGCGATATAAATCCTGCATAAGTATTGGACAGCTGCTCACCTCAGCTCACAGCTATGACACGTGCTACATTGTGAAATACATGCTTTGCAGTTTTTTCCCTTCCTAGCAAAGAATTCAAATACAGCAGGAGACAACAGACGGGCAGTTACCTAAAAGACCCTTCTGAACTTTTTTTTTACAGTTTTAGTTTAATGAATTGAATGGGATGGTGTAAGTCTCATCATTTAGAGCAACCTTTGAGGGATTTCTATTAGAAAAAGTTGCTCAGTCCACATTTTCTGCTGCGTCAAGTGTGAGATTTGCTGGGAATGTACTTGCTCCAATGAGAGTGAAACACATGAAAAAGGATCAATTCAGCTTCCCATTTTTCCTTGCAAATGTGTTGCAACAAATACTTCTCTTCCAAGATGATTCCAAACTTAGAAGACTATGCTAGAGATTCAATTGTGTTAACCTTCTATAAAGATAAGAATGCTTGAGTGGCTACTTCTTTACTTTTATTAGCAGTTACCATTAAATCTTAGCTTAGCCAGTCATCCTCTCTTTCTTTTTTTCCCTAGAAATTTTCCCAGAAAGTAGCACATGTGAAAAGAGCTGATACTTGAGAGCAAGCTAATATTACCATTGTCATCACCATACATTTTAAGGCTTACTCCTAAAACCAGCAGTATAATCTCCCTCATCTATAACTATTAGAAGATTGCAAAGAAAAAAAAGAGGCTGCCTCAGTCATGTTCACACAGTCTTTCCTGTCTAATTTATAAATACAGTGATTTCAGCCCTTCCCAAGGCCAGAAAAGAAAAATAAATAAAAATAATCTAAATAATTTCCATTTAAGCCACTAGCAGTAAGAAACTAGCAACTCCAACATCTCCTTAAAAGAAGAAAGCATAAATCTGAGCAGGACAAGCATCAATAATTTTCACTGCCTACAAACCTTTTAAAAGTCAGCCAAATTCCCAGAAGTATCTTTAATTTCTCCAAATATTCTATTGCTAAGAAATTTTGTTTCAAAACAGAATATATTATTCTGTGTTACTCATCATCTTAGCTCAGAATGTAGAATAAGTGTTTCAAAATTGAACTCATCATTTAACAAAGAAAAGGGGAAAGAAGACACTGCTATACTACAGAAATCAGAAGAAGAAAAAAAAAAAAATCAGAAACTGATTAAAAGAAAGAGGTGTAAGTAAAAGGGCATATAAAGCA
This sequence comes from Coturnix japonica, assembly GCF_054131305.1. Lineage (NCBI taxonomy): Eukaryota > Metazoa > Chordata > Aves > Galliformes > Phasianidae > Coturnix > Coturnix japonica. Next base: position 7,075,997 of record NC_140669.1, on the reverse strand, counting down.
ATCAGTGTGTAATGAGCAGTGTGCAATGACCAAATAAAGGCTGGACTCAAGTCTCTCAAGCTTTCTTCTACATTGAACCAACCTCCCCATTGCAATAATTAAATAATGTGTTTCATAGACTTTAAAGACAGAGCATCCAAGACTGATTCTTCAGAATTTTCAGGCCATCTGTTCTGGAAGTTCCAATCTGCAGAAATGACATAAACATATGGAAAGACCATACCCTGTACTGAGCAGTTTCAAATTTCAAACTCTGTGTCCTGAAGTGTGAAAAAGGCCAGGTATATCCAACAGAAAAAGAAGCTTAGAACACACGGAGTCTGCATTTGGGTGCCTTCATCAAATGACCTGGCAGTTACAGGATTCTGATTACTCCTGGATAGCCATTAAGACTAAGATGGTCAAACATCAAGCCACTTTTATTAATAAAGACACAAGTATCTAATTTGAGCTTGTAATTTTTACAACATTTTACTCCCATAAATAAGTAATTGTATATTTTATACTTACATAAAAAAAAAAAAAAAACAGTCAAATTTATATCAAATGCACAGTTACTGTATGCAAAATCAGGCCCCAAAGAGTCTTATAATCCAGGGTGCTGGACTTCCCGAGTTCCCGCTAACTTCTGTCAGGCTATTTGCCTGAAGCACTTGTTCTCCAACCTCTAACCTTGCCCCCTGCTAGACAATAATTTTGTTTGGTTTGGTTTATTTCTCCCACTTATTTATCTTGGCAGAGGGCAGGGAAATTTGAAGTTCATTTGAACTACAAAGGAAGGTTAGGAAATTTCTAGCATCTTAAACTATTTGGTAAAGTTAAATACATGAATGCGAGGCTTTCCTCTCAAATATCCCAGCATGCAATTAAAAGGTTAGCCTCCAGCATTCATCCAAAAGGAGAATTTCTAGGCTGAAAGGATTTCTACAGTTTGCAGAAATCTACATCTGCCATTTAAAAACATTTATGAAAAAAAACTTCCAGCTTTTTCTATCACGACGTAAAACACATGACATTTTTTCTGAGATCTACTGAATAACTGTTCTGTGGAATATCCTGCTAGAGGTACTAATTACTTAATTAAGACACCACCACCAAACACATAACTTTTTAAGTACTAATGTGGTAAAGAAACAAAAAATATCTGAGATTTCCTGTAGGCAATACTAATCTTTAAAATATTCATTTTTCATCTGAGTTTTGGCAAGTCATCATTAGTCCTTCAGTTTCGTTGTAGTATATCGGGCATGGGAATTAAATCTGTTTTTGTACAGCAGAGTAACAGATTGAACTCATTAAGATTTGAGAGGCACTTATACTTCCCCATGACTACCACTTTAGATGTGTAAATATGTGGTATTATTTAAAAAAAGAGGTTCAATTATGCAGATCTCCTAATTATAATAAGCTACGTACAGAAATATACCAGCAAAGTTCTTTCAAACAAAGGTTATGACAACTACATTATGATGTTAGAAAAATAGCAGAATGAGTACAACGCTGATTTGCAATCATCTCAAAGACAACATCAGTAAAACTGAAGAGAAACAAAGTTTGAAAGACAACAAGAAATTTAAAATAATAATATGCAGGTTTTTGCTTGTCACTGATGAAAATACATACTTAATGTTTAATAATACTTAACTTTGCTGAAAAAGAGTGCTTTGTAGCTGAGAATTTGCTCTATTAAACAGTGTTATTGAGCACTTTCTGGTCCAGTTTCCATGGAAATAAATGGGAGGCATTACTTTTGGAGTGACCTACATTAGTAAATGATGAAGACAATGCAGCGAAACTTGAGCAGAATCCTCTAACCAAAGGAAAGTAATTTCAAAATTCAGTGGAGAATATGACATAATCTAGCCTTAGAACACATACATTTGTAAGCAAGCTATGGTCCCCTATACTTATGCAACACTACATCTGAGTGTCAAAATCTCCATGCTCCCTTATATGGTTGGTTGAGTTATACCTAAACAACACAGTTCACAATACAAAAATTAAGTTATTTAGGCCAAATGTATGTGTTCTATCCCTTGTTACCTTCCTTGGGAGCTACCAAAATTTCTCACAAAACACATAGACAAGTGCTGAACTAACTAGCAAGGCCCAAAACTCATCTTGCTGGTGACTATGAGTTTCATATTTTTCCCTGGAAATCAAGTCTTTCATTAAAAATGTTGAAAAGCAATATGGGTCAACTTAAAGAGCAGTATTCATACTGGACTTGATTATTACATAGGGGTTAATAAAAGTGTACTTTCAAGCACATTTTTCTTCATTAAAACTTGATTTAGTGCTAATGAAATAGGTTAGACAAGTGGAGATGAGTCCTATTAGTAAACTTGTGCTATTTAACATCTTCAGTCCTTTTCTTCCACACTGCCTCCTAAGTTTTAACTTTATACATATTATAATAGCTCACAGGTTTGTATTTTGCTGTTACTTTACAATAACAAATCTTAGAATACAATTATCATATGCTGATGGACAAACACCCTGTTAGATGAACAGAAATACTGTAAGAACAGTTAGATGAAGGGTGGACTATTAGATGGATAAACAATTGGTTCAGTGGTCACAGCTAGGGCTGTGGCCAGAGGCTCTATATCTAGGTGAAGGTCAGTGATGAGATGCCCCCAGGATCCATCTTCAGGCAGGTACCACTCAACATCTTTAAAAGTAATATAAATCATGGGATCAAGTGCACCCTCAGCAAATAGTGGTGAAGTTGATACCACAGAGGGAAGGGACACCATCCAAAGGGACCTGACAAGCTTGAGAAGTAGGCTCACATGAACCTAATGAGGTTCAACAAGGCCAAGTGCAAGGTGTTGCATCTGAGCTATAGCAATCCCAAATATATATATGGACTGGAAGAAGAACTCACTAAGAGGAACCCTGTGAAAGGACCTCATGGATGAAAAGGATTTCATTAGCTAGCAGCGTGATAAAGGAAATCAGAGGGTGTTGAGGTGCTGGAACAGACTGCCCAGGGAAGTTGTAGATGCTACACTCCTGGAGGTGTTCAAGACCAAGTTGGATGGGATCCTGGGCAACCTGATCTAGCACCTGAATTAGAGGATGGCAAATGTACTCACAGTATGGGGGTTGGAACTAGATGACCTTAAAGATCTCTTCCAGTGTACGCCATTTTGTGATTTTATTATTCAGAAAAAAATGATGGAAAATCATATTAGAGGATTTGGGAACCCATAATGCTAATTCCCTTGACTTGAAGAAGGAACCTCAGTATTTCATTTCTTAAAAAAAGTCTTAGAAATGGAAAATGAGAAGAAAATAGAAATGGTTCTCAGTACACCAGTGTGCATTATTCCCCAAACTAGAAACATGATAGAAGTTATCTACAAACTACTACATTTTCCAAAGAAGTCATGTATGAAGATTGAAGGAAAAAGGGTTTTTAATATATAGCCACTAAAATATACTCATGACTCTTGTTTTCTGTGCACTACAAAGTTAAGGGCAGAAATTTATCAGTCTTATGATTGAATAGCTTGTCCCTATTTGTGTCAAAGCGCTAACATTATTTAAAAGAGGCTTTTTGTATTTAATAGTGCAGTTTGTCTAACATACCCTTCACTTGTCAGAGATAAATAGAATGCCGTGTTCCAGCACAAGAGAAAGAAAATCTGTTACTGCCGCGTTCTGGCTGCACTATGTGTTTCTGAAGAGATACAGGCTATAAAAAGAAGTACCTATTGTTTCTACCAGGGTTTTCAACCTATGTTGCTGGTTTCTCAGCAGAACAGATCTCTTGATGAAGCAGAAAAGACTATGTCTCTAAATAACACCAAGTTTGCCAGCTAACCCAAACTACTACAGGAAAACAGACAAGATAGGGAGCATCTGGGCATGGAATTTAGGCCTTGTAGGTTGTTTACTGCAAAAGAGGGTCACTAAAATGAGCAGAACAGAAGAATTGTTTTAAGTGGATGATGTAGAAATAGAGACTAATCATTTCATAAATTCAATGTATTCTGATAACACTTACCTCTAACCGTTTATTCTGAAAGGAAAATGACGTATAAAGATTGAACATTCTTCAGTCACTCAAGAAAACTGCAAATCTAACTACAGATTTCTCAACTGTTCACATGCTGTGGTAACATACATCCAGAGGTTTTCTAGACTGTCTAGCTGCTTTCACTTTTCACCATTCACAAGCCACATTCCTATCATCACAAAGGCATGTAGTTTATTTGTGTTACAATCATTCTTCAGAGAGGAAAAAATTCCTGTATTATCTTCCTCCTAAAGAGGTCCTGTCAGTAGCTCTTTCTGGAACATTTCCTGGACCTAACCAAGCCTCTTCCACAAAGTGAAAATGCAAGTCTGCCACCCTCTTTCTCTACTTTCATCCACAAACAATCTCTACAGTCACATCAACTTCCAGCACAAGTAGCTATCTTAAAATCTGCAAGTACATTAAGAAAGATGACTGAATTCTGTGCAATTCATCCATTCATAGCTAACACAATATTTGTATATTCCATCTAACAAGCCTCTGAGGCAAGAAGTTTCGCTGGAGAATTTCAAGATGAGGCTGGATAAGGCCCTGGGCAGCCTGATGTAGCTGTGGTGTCCCTGCTCACTGCAGGGGAGTTGGAATGGATGGCCCTCTGAGGTTCCATCCAACCCTAAGGATTCTATGTTTCTATGATTCTAAATAGACACCTGTAAAAAGTTTCACAAAGTTTTTAATATTATCGAGAGGAAGCAGAATGTTGTTCTTCATCTTATTATACTGTATGAAAGACAAAGAGGTGTTTATATATCTTTGAATGACTATTTTTCAAACTATCCTTATAAAGAGCTGCTTCATACATGAACACTTTGTGTGTCTCCACATATTTATAAAAGCTATCAATTTAATGATACCATTATGACATCACTTAAATTGCACTTATGTACAATTTCCAGACAAGCACATTGGCCTTTCATCTAGAGGAACCCAAACACAAAACTGAAAATTTCCTCTCACACTCTTAGCCTTCCAGACAGACATTGCTAATTCTCAATACAATTTGTTACAATTTAAGTAACCACTCATACCTGATGGGAGGTGTGCATGTTGATTACAGAGGTACACAAATTCAGTCCAGAAAAAAATAGCTGGAATAAAGATCCAGAAGCATCTTGGAAATTGCTGAACTCCAGCATTTAATCTAAAATAGATTCTCCTTTTCTAATCATTCTTTTAATATTCAGTTTATTCTTCTAATCATTCAATCTAAGATTTCTTTCTGAATAAATATTTCTTCAATTTAGGAGAAACAATGTAATCCCTTCAAGAATCACTGGAAAATATAGTTCCTGTTTCACACTGAGTGACAGTGTTCTATAAAGTTCTCAGCTGCTATGAAAAAAAACGCACAGAACTGCTCTTACACTTTGCATCCAGCATCAGGTGTGTAAGTACTCTTCTACTTATCTACATGCATAGCATTTCTGCAGATGTTTGTCTTTAATAAATAACTGGTCTGTAACAGGCTGTAAAACAATGTGCTGAAAACATTATGTTCTTTGAAATCTCATGTCTTAAAACCATTTCTGGAGGAGTACAAAGGTATTCACACACACAAAAAAGTAATTGTGTTGGATTAATTATATGTCTAGTTTAGTCTACGTACGCACTATAAATCTAGTCATAATATATCCAGTATGGATAACTCCCTATGCTTTTTAAGCAAGACATTTTTCTGCCTGTGCTAAAAGACTCTTAGAATCTAAATGAGGCTCTGTAGCTTCAGTTAAAAATACAGTATTTGAGAAAAAAAAAACCAACAACATATCAACTGTGATAAGTACTTCCTATCGAATTTTAAAACAAAGTGTGAAAAAAAAATAAAAATTGGACAACACATATTTATTTGGAATGAAAATGAGAAAAAAAAGCATTCAGTGAAGTGGTAGAACAGCCATACTATCACATTAATAATGAAAAACATCACCTTTCGTGAAGGAGGAAAAAAAAAAAAAAGAATTTTCCAGGATCATAATTAAACTAGACTCCTTACATCAACTCTAATACCTAAATTGGAGTAAGAATAATTTTGGATTATCAGTAGCCTAAAACAATATTTTATGAATTAGTGCTGAAGTTTCTCATGACTGTACTACTTAAAGCTAGAATTCAGCACAATCAGCATGAAGACACTACATATTAGGATAAGAGAATTAGATCTCTACATTTCTAATGTCCATGATAAATGTATTTGCACGCGCACACACATATTAACCTTACAAGCAAGACTCTTTCTTGCCTGCTGCCTGCCTTCCTTTCTTCCCTGTAGTATTTCTTCTCCAGAAATTAAATTAGTGCTACAGAAATAAGAAAAGAATCCTCTGAATAGAGAGAAGAGATACATTTAGAGAGATATCTATAGACATAGATATAAACATCACAGCAAATCTGGCCAAAAATTTGGCATTGATCTGTGAGCTCTCAGTGAGCATAAAGATCTCTCAGAACTTTCTCAGCTGTGTGCAATCCAATAGCTACCCACCTAATGCAACATCCTGTGCTGCTTCCTCTTCCCATCTCCATTATTTTTATTTTGGGCTTGCAAAGTGCACAGTAGGAGAGAAGTAAAGCCAATAATTACTGACTGCTAATTTAACAGTAGTGTGAAAATATTTGTTTTAACATCAGAGAGAATGCACAGAAAACTTAATCACTACGTCTTAGCAAAGAAAGGAAAAATCCTTATGATTGCTTGGAGAATGATGCTCGGCTCTCAAGAGCAAAAATAAAAGAAAATATACAATACAGTTAAAATCGAGTTTCCTAGCCTTCTGAACATTAGATTGAACAAAGTTACACACCTCTTTACTCCCACACAACACTATACGCATCTCTGAACATACAAGAGGAGATACAACCCTTCAGTACAACACTTCAAGAGACTTCAGCTCCTAACATGCTGGTAACTCAACACGTGTCTGAATATGAAAAGTGGTATATGATCACGTAACTGAATAGCAGTATAACCTAATCTTTACACAGCAATAATGCTAAGAGTGTGTTTCTGCAGGCTTCCCTTGCAACCCAAACTATAAAGTAATCATACAGACTAACAGAAATTCTAAATCAGTAAGAGCTATGCATTCATATACTGCTTTAGACTCACTGGACTCACGCCATAAGAAGTACATGTTGCGTTCTGTGTGAATTGTTCATGAGTACCATTTAATACCATTGCAATATTTCAGTGAAATTTCATACCTCACATCACTGGTATATTAAAAGCCTCTGAGTAGCAGAAGAGTCTGTTAACAGTGATCTGGGCACATTATGCAGCAATGGACTTGAACTTATGAAAGATATCTACACATTTAGCAAATAAATCAAACTAACAAATGACTTAGAGTTGGTATGAACTAACTTTTTATAAGTTAATACAACCAGCTTAGAGGTGACACATTTCCATAGTTCATGTGTATTTTTAACTTTACAGTTATTGCCGATGCACCGAATTACTCAGGGCAAACCTAGTCAAAAAGATTTTACATTGTTCCCCCAATTGAGCAAGATTAAAACAAACAAAATAACAAATCAAAGCAAACCAAACCAAACAACATCAACAAAAAAACACAAGGAAACAGTGGCAACTACAAAGCACTGTACAGTGTTACCTTGATTCCCTGAGTATATGAACCACACACGAGTAAGATGAGAGCCAGAAAGAGTAGAAAAAACCCAAAGCCCATATAAGTGGACTCCTATCAGCTTTTACTGAGATCACAACTACAGCATATTAAAGAGGCTTATTTCAGTATTCTGAAATGCAGTTAAGACATGATATATTAAAAATTATATAAAGATGTGATCATAAAGTACGAAATCATAACAGAGAAAAAAGAAGCACAGTAAAAAATATACATAAACATGTATATGTGTGCACACAAAAATATTTTAAGTAATTAAATTAAAAAAGGTGCATTTATCAAAAAGCAAAAATTCATACTAGTCAAGAAAAATAAAATAAGAAAAAAGTAAATATAAGCATATTTATTTAAAACACAGTTAATTTACTCTAAGCAAATGCTTTACCAACCCATAGTAAAGAGAGTTACAAGACTGCCATACCCGTTTCTGCAGAGTTATTGGCATAACTGCAGGCAGCGTCACTCTTCTTGAAAACAAGCTCATGTCTGCTTTTCTTAAAACTTGACAACCTTCACTCAGGTGATAACATGAAACAGAACGAAATACTTAGCAATATTCCTTGAAGTCTAAATTCTCACCACCCCAGACCTGTAGAGTCAGTGCAAAGCACAGAGTCAGGATGCAGTTAATGCCCCTCTGTTTATGCAAATCCAGTCCTACACAAAGGCACTTATGTAAGGCCCTGGGGTCGGACTAACCAGAAATCAACCAACCAAAGAGCTTAAAAACTTGTCTTCTGTCCTTGGGAAGGCTCACACTGATATCTCTGTCTATGAAAACAAGCAGGACAGCACACATTTCTATCACTAAGAATCCTGTTTTCATTGACCTAATAATAACAGCAAAAAAATACTCAAAACTGCACCATTAGTAATAATTCAATTTAAAAAAAAAAACAACTCAAAACAAAAACTGCATTCTGCCAGTGGTTATTGAGTGGTTATAGCAGTAATGTTTTTTTCCCTGGCCTCTTCCAAGAAATAAAATACATTTCTCAGTCAGTGTTCCTGATTGTAGGGTGTCCGGAAGGTACCTGATCATAAGAATAAGTGCACTGAATCCATTCCATGATTCTTTATCAAAGAATCACTTTCTTCAAAGCAAAGGCAAAGATCTCCTTTTGCTTAAAGTAATGCAGTTTTTATCTCTGTAACACAACAAAGTTGTGTAGCTGAAAAAAGCAGTAGGTAAATTATTACATGACCAAATATTTTATGAATTCAAGTTGTTGATCACCCCTACTCACATATTTACTTAATGCATCAACATGCTTAACAATTAAATAAGCCTGAGGTTGTTCTTTCTGCATCAAAAAGTGATATTTTTCATTATTTACATGATGAGGCAATATATAACATTTTCCAAGTTCTCTTAAAATGCTTAAGAGCAGATAACTTTTCTATTCTGTTGTTATGCAGCATGAGTAAGCAAGAATTCTGTTGTAAACCAAATAATTCAATACATTTTAGAACAGTGTCATTAGATATTTGTTTTACAACTCTTGATCAAGCTATTCATATCAAGAACATCATAACCAGTGAAGGCTGCAGGCATTCTGCAAAATTATTTCTATTATATATTTATAACATCTCAAACAATAAAACACCAGACATGAAGAGAACTATAGTTTCACAGAAAGCTACTCCTGATAAATTCTTTAATACACATCTCATTATTTAGATGCACTGGAAGTGTTCAATACTGATCTGGCAAATATTAGAATAATCCATGCTAAAATTCACCTTATCATATTGATACTGTTTTCCCTAAGTGGAAATGAACAAACCCCTTTGTTACCCCAAAATATCTAGAGAAAAGTATGAGCTACAAGAGAAAAAATTATATACTTGCATCTTAAATGTTAACCATGTGTCTAATGTATGAGGGCTGGTCCAAAAGTAATGCCTCCTATTTTATTACGTTGGCCAACAATGTCAGAAGTGGATGATGTTGGTGTGATGGCAGAAGAAGTTGAACCTTGCCAATAATACCCCATTCCATGCTGTTGCCATGCAACAGATGGCAGTGAAGGAGCAGTCTGACACGATGGATTCTGATTCAGAAGATGCCTATGAAGTAACAGAGTGCTTCTTCCATGCGGAAAAAAAATGGCACACAGTGACATTCATGGATGCTCACTAACCATTTACAGAGCCCCACCAGTGGAGATGAGCACAGTGAAGCAGTGGGCATTTCAGTAGTGGCAGCAGTGACCAAGGGCTACCTCAGCTAGTGCAGATTTTTATGAGTGCAGTGTGCAGGCTCTTGATCATTGCTGATGAATACGTATCTAATGGTGGTGACCATATTAAAAAATAGTGTTTTGTAGCTGAGAATTTGCTCTATTAAATGGTTTTATTGTGCTTTTTGTATCAATTCTAGTTTCCATTGAAATAAATAGGAAGCATTAATTTCGGAGTGACCTATGTAATTTGCTATTGTGGAGTTTTGTAAATAGCAAAAATTACACAACAATTTACTGGCACCAGTAAGATGCTTTAGATTTTTGCTAAGTTACCTTTCTGAAATCCTAAGATCAGTATACCTCAGGCAAGTTCTGTTGGTGAACAATGTAAAAACAGGAGAAAACAACAAAACATACATATCCAAAACAAAAACCTGCCATTAATTAACAGTTTTACTCGCAGCTCTTAAACAGTAATACATCACTATTAAAGAATCACAACTCAGTAATTAATGCTCAGTTTTAACTTTGAGCATATAGCAGCAATGAATCCACAGTACATAGCCTTCTAGATATTACATATAGTATAAGATATTATACATATTTACTTCTATTTTTCTGTCAAGCTCCAGTCCAAAATTCTTATGACTGTTTTGAGAAAACAATGGAATACAAAATTATTCTGGAGATCGTGTTTAAGTGTTAATTCTGTAATAATCTTTTCCAGTAGAGACAGCTATGATAAATGTCAAGTGTTTGCAATTAGGTTTTTACCTTTCAGGCGCAGTTTTTATTTCCTATGAGAGCATGTTCTCAAAATTTTATAGCACGACTTTAGAACTTTGCTGTAAAACTCAGAAAACAACTCATGGTACCAGGGCTTGATCCTCTAGGAATTTTACTCTTAGGGATGTTATATATACACATCCGCAGCACCAGAGCAACAAACTCCCTCTGCAATCTTTTTTCCTTGGATCTTATGGAAAAATGTTTGGGAAGCAATAACTGTAAATCTCAGTGCACTGCATTAGTGGCTTCCATTAGGAAAGAAACCAAAATAGTAAAAGCCATTTTTTCCCTAACCCTGAATATTGAAGGTCATTGTCTTTCCAAAACACATGCAGCTTTTTGTTCTATGAATAATATTGACCTATTTGCATGCAAAACAAAACAGGGGATCATTTTCTTCAGCAAGACTATTTCTTTCTTACCTTCTCCAGCCACATACACAGGCCAGATCTGCTTAGAAAGAGGCAAACACCTAATGTTGTGTTTAACTTTTGTTACGAATGTCAATAATTAGATATCATTCGACTTTTGACAAAAAATACATTCTGGTCATGTACTTTTACTAATGAAAGCACACATCATTTGTACCAAATAATACATCAAGGAATACTTTCATCTCTTAAATTTCCCAAACACTGAGTTAGGAGGAAAAAAAAAAAAAAAAAAAGAAAAAAAAAAAAAGAAAGAAAGAAAAAAGAAAAAGAGAGGAAAAAAAAAAAGCATCTCAACTTCTGAGGGTGTACCTTGCAGAATCAGTTCACATATGAAAGCTAAGATGAATACTGTTAAAGGATTTGACTTGTCCATGGCAGGTCTGCAAGTAATTCTGCTGGTGGACAAGAAGAAAATCAGATCCAGCTCACTTTCCAGTAAGATCAATTTATTTATGCATCTTTTCATTCCCATTTTGGTTTCCAGATACAGTTCTGAAAGCACTTTATCAGATACTACAAAATATAAGCCATTTCTACTTCTTGTCACTAAAGAAAACATAACTAAACTGACTGGGTAGGAATTATAAAGCTCTTGGTAAGTGTTAGTAGCTCCAGTGCTTTATAATAATATGTGAAACAGAGATATCCAGCTAGTAGAGGAAGGTCAGTGTTGTACTTAAGGCACTGGCTATGGAGTCACAACAGCTGATTTTATTCCTGGCTATGCCAGACATAACAGGAATGTGGGCATTTACTGGTAACAAACAAATCAGACACAGCTTTTGTCCTTGTAGATTAAAAAATATCCAGAGAATAGAATTCCACTAAAGTTTACAAAAAGCTTTGACACTACTTTTTCGTACTTATTTTTTCTTCAACCTAAGGCAGAATATTTTTACACTGGATCAGTGTAAAATCAGCTAAGTTCTTTAAGTTATTTGCTATACAGCCTGCATTTGTTGACAAAGTACTCCTGTCTACCTGTCACAGTTAATTCCATCTCTCCACTATAGGAAGAGCCACTTATACAACTAGCGTAACTGTGGAAACATATACAGGCTGCAACAATGTTACCTAACATGAAAAGAGCCTGTAAAGCGATGTGAGCCTTTCTATTCCTACAGCTCATCATACAAAGAAACACAAGGTCTTATTCTTCAAACAGCACATGCAATATACTGTCTTAGAGCACTGATCATGTCTGATTTCTATGCAAAAATATAAAAATAGAATATATTTCCTGTAAAGCAGCATACATATAACTTATCTAGTAACTTAAAGTTGCAAGTTATTTAGTAACTCGCAACATGATTTCTACTCATCTGCCTCTTTATACAATTATCTACCCATTATCTACCAGCACAATCCACAGATTCAGCTCTTCCACATACAAAGTAGGCATTATGAAGAGCATGCCATGATGGAGCAGTGCAATGGCAGAAGAAGATAACTCTACATCCTAAACTGTGCACTGAAAAGACACCTTCACATCTGTCATTTCATAGCTCTCAGCAGACTGAGTTCTTTTGCTGGCAAAGAAGAATGCACTGCACAAACTCTGATGTCCTGATCACCGAATGACTAACCCATTTGTCAGCTTTCTTCTTCTCCCTTGTTATAGCCATGATATAACCAGGTCAAACTGACCTTCACACATACATTAAAAAAATAAATAAATAAATTCTCAGAAACTACTTTCTGAAAGTCAAGAATACAAACTGATTGTATTAGAAAACACTTCACTTTACCAAGTCTTTTTTCAAAAGAAAATATGTTTAGCAGTACACGTACACAGAATTAAAGCAAAAAGAAATATGGATTGGAGGAAGAAAGTGAGAAGATATATGCTGAAAAGCTGGCTTTGGTTTTGCTGTTTCCGTATGTTGCTTTTCAGAAGGAGCTAGTTTCATTTCAGAAGCAGAAGCCTTGTTAGCATGTTAGTATTTGTTACACAGAAACCAACGAACAACAGCAGGCAGTCAAGCGAGAGAGCTCCACAAACAGTTTATTTTCCTCACTGTATGCTCAGACTGCTTGGACTGAATTGGAAATGTGTTTTGTCTCAGTCACAACAGAAGATATCCTCTTAAATCTTATTTAGAAAAGTCTGTAAGAATAACTTTCCACATGTTGATTTTCATTCTTAGAAAACCTAATAAGTATTATATTATTATATTATTACAAAAAATATAATCCCTAATGCAAAATTGTAATGCAAATGGAAGAGCTTAACAAATAGATAACAGATAAGGTTTGTATCAACACATAAGCCCCAAATACAAAGACTTGGGGTATTTTTTTCCCCATTTCTGCACAGTAGCTCTCTAGAAAAAGCCTAAACCTTTCCCCTCCAGTAATTTTTATGCTACTTGTTTTCAGCTATCCTACTAATGCTTGGCTGAACGTGAGCCAACAGTGTGCCCAGGTGGTCAAGAGGATCAATGGCATCCCAGCCTGCATTAGAAATTGTGTGTCCAGCAGGAGCAGGGAGGTAATGATCCCCTTGTACTCAGCACTGGTGAGGCTGCATCTCAAATACCTTCTCCAAGGCAACAAACAGGACCCAAGAAAATGACATTAAGTTGTCTCAGAGGAGGTTAATATCAGACATAAGGAATTCTCTCAGAAAGCAGTAAGGCACTGGGATGGCTGCCCAGGGAGGTGGTGGAGTCACCATCTTTGGTGATGTTCAAGAGGCATCTGGATGAGGAGCTATGAAATATTGTTTAGTGGCTTGTGGTAGCAGTGGTGATGGGAGGACAGTTGTGATTTTGTAGGTCCTTTCCAACCTTGTGATTCTAGGATTCTAGGACTGAAATACCACTTTTTGGGCCTGAAAAGCAGAGTCATTTCTGTTTAAAAACTCATTCAAGATTTGGGAAAAGGAGCATTCAACTATTGTTAGTCCATCCTTCAGCAGTTCCAATGATTTACTGCCTTAGAACATCTTATGTCTTCCATACACCTTGACTGACACAGCAGTTACAAATTCCTGTTTCACATCAATTCTATTCCTGGCATCCACTTTTGCCAGTTACTGTTGAAGCATAACAGGAATCTGGCATTGCCTTTCATACATAGAAACCTTCTATCTGTTTGCCTAGTGCTTGCTAGAAAAGAACTAAGTTATAATGCTTGACTTCATTCAGGAACGTATTAATGTTTAATCTTTAGTGTTAATAAATAAAGCTTATTATCTCATGGGCAGAAGTGCAAAGGACAAAGTATAAAATTGTATTAGAAGTAACTGAAAAGGAATACTTCTCCAAAATCCTTCCAGCTGGCTTCTGGTCTTATTTTGAGAAAGATGGGAAATAAAACAAAACATCCATACCACGTATTCTTTTCTTGGTTGTTCCTAAGTCCCATAAATGAGAAAGCTATTGTCTTAAGATCATAACGGCAGTTTTGTGGACACCTGGGTAGAAATGAATCCTGCTGTCCAGTTGCCCAGAGGAGTCTCCAGAGGAGACAAAACACAAACTTCCTTTGGAAGTTTCATGTTCTCAAATTATCTGAATATGATATATGAATAAGAATATCTCAATGTGATTTACCATTATCTAACAGAATACTAATCATACAAATTATACAAGAAAATATAAATTGTTTTTTTAAGCTGTGAAATTCAAGTTTTACCTGGAAAATTAACATTTCACCACAAACACTGATATAGTACTACAGAGGAAACAAAACAGCCTACCAGGACAACGTGAAATTAGATACCTGTTACCTCCTGTCACACACACACACCAAAAAAAAATCTCAATACTTTAGAAAAAAAATAAAATAAAATCTAAATTAAAAGAAGAAACACTTCATAAAATATAATGAAAACAACCAGATATAAATATTTAAGTGCAACTAGACAAAAATTGCACATAATGCTGCAATGCACTAATCCAAGAGGGGTTCTATTATGCTACAGAAAGCTACTGTTATTAATAAAAATCACTCAAAAAAGAATCCTCCCTTACACTATTTATCTTCGTAATTCATGATTATGGAAGTGCTCACATTGTAAGAGCAATAGTAAAAAGCAGAACACACTCCATTAATGCTGCTCTAAATTTGAAAGCATCAAAGAGCACAGTGAAGTTCTGCGTGTTCTCCAATACTCCCTATCAACCTGTGGAATCTGAAATCCTTGTTACACAAATAGCCCTTGCAAAGGTTTTTAGCTGCCTGCTTCTGCAATCAACAGGTTCAAAACAAATTGAAACACACACTGCTAACAATGTTCTATCAAGTCATAAGAAAACCCTCATACTGTAAGAGCACCATATAGCAATGAATTCTAGTGATTACAAGAAATTCTTGAAAACTTCTAGACTGTTTTCTTAACATTTGATACCATTACTGTGTCATTATCAAGTGCCTGCAGCTGTTCACAAGCTCAAGGCCTTAATGTAATCAGTAACAGGAGTTATCAAAACAAAACTAATATAAAAAAGCTATTTATAGCCCAAGAATGCACTCATTGAAAAATCCAATTCTGACTGCAAGGCAATCTACAGTATCTTGTTTTTCTGTGGATCTAATACCAGGTTGAAAAGCAAACAGACAGAAATACCAGTGTGCAGCATATACATACCTACCAGAAATAGGCAGGAACAGTCCATTACTAAACAAATTAGAAGCACAGGCTCATCTCTAAGACAACAAATAAACATTTCTCTCTCAAGATTTAGGTATTAAGCGTCATGAATACTACTGGGCTAAATATGAGCTGATTAACTGTAAATGAATGTTCTGTGACTGAAGCTGGAGAAAAGAAAGTTCATGTTGTTATCAGAGCAAAGGTCTAATTTTTCCTCCCTTTTAATTCTTCCTCCCACAATTGTCCTTCTTGCAACATTTTCTTTGGCCTGATTAGCTTTTTTTTTTTTTTTTTTTTTAAATCTTCCTACTTGAGGTGACTCCTATCAGGACTTTAACATGAGAGGCTTACTTAATTAAGTATGCTGTCCTGAAGGTTTCCCTTTATCTTCATTCCCTAATTGAAGGCATTCATAAAGGAATTAATTCCCTTAGAAGTAATCATTTTAAATGTGCTCAAGACAAACAAGGAGAACATGAGCAGTGGTCAATAGCCATCTCCTGCTTATGATTACAGGATTTTACCATTTCATAGAGAAATATCTCATCTTGTTAATACAAATGATCAGCTGCTAGAAAAATCTGGAATCCCTATGGCCCAAAAACCCCATTGGAAGCTGTATCAGTACATCATTTGTAAAAACAAACAAATAAACAATCAAACAAAATCCCTCAAACACATATTTGATTGTAAGAAGATCAAGCTGAAAGTAATGTCTCGTACTTATTTCCATGGAAACCATAACACATAGAGCACAATAACACTGTCTGATAGAGCAAATTCTCAGTGGCAAAACCCTACTTTTCAAAATAGTTGCCACCATTACCTGTGCATTTTCACTAGCGATGAACAAGAAACTACCTATCAGGCTCATAAAAATCTACAAGTTTATGGAAAACCATGGTTGCTGTCGCTGCTGCTGAAATGCACCACCTGCTACCTCACTGTGCTCACATCCACTGCTGGGTCTCCATAAATACTCAGCAAGCATCAATGAATGTCAATAGTTGCCATTTTTTCCATATGGAGGAATTCAATAACACCTCTTTGCTTCATAAGCGCTTTCATGTCAGACGCCATTTTGTCAGACCACCCCTCTGCTGGCATCTGTCACACAGCAATAAAATGTAACAGGATACTGCTGGTAAGGTTCAGCCTCTACTGCCATACCCCCATACTGCCTCTGATGTTGTGGGTCATTATAATAAAATGGGAGGCGTTACTTTTGGAGCAACCCTTGTAGCACAGAGTACCTGTGCAAAGAGCAAAAAGACCACAAAGCAAAAGTTAGGGGAGGAAAAAAAAACCCAAACTGTGGGTTTGGAGTGGTTTTGGAGTTAATGCATTATACAACAAGTAAGTTCCCAGATATTTCTTGTAACTAACTGACAAAAAGATGCACATGTATAGTGAATATAAAATTGTTTACCAGTCACAAGTTAATACCACCTGGTAAAATCAATCAGGCTTAATAATGATGTTTACATGAAGGTATATTCTATTTACTTAAAATCTTAATTATTGTAACGTGGCAACATTTACACTGAGAAATACAATATTTCTCAGCTTGTTTCTTCAGTTCTCAAGTTGTGATTTGAATAAACAGTAACTCTGAGAATATCTGAACTGCAAAGATCCAAGGATATTCTAAGAACTACATTAAAACTCATAATAGAAATTTAAGTCTGAGCTCTACTCTTCATTTAATACAGAATGCTAGGATAACAAGGCTTTGCATTATCAAAAATCAACTTATGTTAGTACCAAGTAGTTTACAACAGATTTTACTATACAGCAACTCTCTCTATCTGTCGCACATCTCTTAATTCAAAGGAGGTAAAAGTTGTAAACGTGACAGTCATCATATGATTAAGCTACAAGAAACACAAAATCTGAAGTATTTTGAGTAATGTAATTGTCTGTTACTGACAACTTTCATCTCATTTAATACTTTGTTAAATTGTTTGTTATAAAATTAGCAGAATATGTTTACAATACTAGTCAGTCAGATTGCCAAAGCAGATCAGAGCAGGACAACTAGAGTTTACAAGGCAATATGAAAAAACTGAGGAGAAATAAAATGAAGGGAAACAAAAAAACAAACCAAAAGCAACACATTACAGCTTCAAAAGTCAGACCTTTAAACAGCAATCCCCTAAATTTTTCAATATCCATCTTAATGATAACCTAGAATAAATGATCCAAAATTATGAATGTTATTAAGCACTGTTCTAATTAACCCAAACTGTGCAATCCTTTGAAGTCAGATAGAAATGTTTATCTGTTTGGAACAAAAGACAGCTCAGACAGCGTTCCATAAAGAGAAGATGTCATTAGCTTTCTGGTGCTGTAATACTGTAGTTTGGCATCCCCTTCCCAAGGGTCTCACTCACTCACTGACAGCACCATCAATGAGGAGCTGCCTCAAAAAATATCTGCTTAGAAAACCTGTATTTAGTCTTCTGTATTTCATCTGTCAATGAAAGGTGCGAAGCTGCAACAGAATGGCTGAACCATCTCAGTTATCCTGTCTTCATACAAACTTTATATAATGTAGCCATTTCATTGCTGGTATCATTTATGAGTAAGAACAATGTTAGTACCTACCACATATTCTATGAGGATTCAGGCTCCATTGGTCAGAAGTTAATCTTTTAAAGCCAGAGTAAAGAAAGCTGAATTATCAGAAGTAACTCAGCAGTGTTAAAGTGGAAGTTCAGTGGGCTTTAACTGTCAAGTCTTTTGTATATTCAAAGAAACTGAGAGTGTTTTTATTATTGCTTTCTTCAGTGACTTCATAATTATATAGTACCTTGGAGAGACCACGGAACCAAAATCTCAGGTGGTGAGCTCAGAATTCAGGAGGTGAATACCAAAACACACATTTCTGGAGAATCAGAGTTTATAAATTTACAGGGGTTTTCTTCACAAAAAACCTACTGCAGTGTACCAGATGTCTGTCACTCCAAACGTACCTTCTCAAATGATTCAGAGGAGGTATTTTATTGTACTGAGAAAACAGTTCTAACAGGGAAGACATGAAACTTCAGTTTTGAATTTCAGGTTGATGAAGCCTGAAATAATCAAATACAAAAGAATGATCAAATTCAAATCTGACAAACACTGGCAAAAATAAGACCAGAATCTTTGACAGTACTGATGATATTTTTTGTTTGTTTTTTTAATGCTACAAAGACAAATAAATAAATAAAATAGTTCTGACAAAAGTGAATTAAACAACAAGCTTACAGAGGCAATTCCTTTGTAACCAGTAGAGTTAGACTGACCTTCCTTGTTTATTCATTACAACGGGGGAAAAGAAAAATAAATAAACAAAAGTAGCTTGTCTTTTTGTAAGTTAGAATGTTTGCTTGGGTGGTTCTTGGACAGCAACAAAGTATAAGGTTAATTTATAATAACATTGAGGGTTGATCCCAAGTTTCACAGAAAGAAGTTTCTTTTCCTCATTAAAAAATTAAAAAGTAAAATAAAGCAATAATGAATGAACCAATGTAAAAATAAACTGCAAAAAGACAGGACATAAACATGGGATTATTATGACATTTTGCCAAGGTGATGTTTCAGCTAGGCCATCTGAATATAAGCCAGGGAATATTCTTTTTTGCTAAATTCTGAAATTATTCAGCTCCACCTTCTTACTTTTTGTCTAAATAAACCTGTGACTTTATTCCAGGTGTGTGCATTAAAATGACAAGTTGTAATAGTACTCTAAATAACTTTAATCTAATGTAACAGCAACAAACCTCTCCTTGTTGGGAGGGAACAGCCCTTTAAACAAAGAACAGAGCTTGGAAACTAGAGCAAAAACCACCAGCTGAGTCACTGCAAAAGGGAGACCAACTGAATCTGGACTTCAAATAAAAATTTTGAGCTCTTTAAGTTGGTTCTTTGTGGGATGTTTTTTCTGTTAATCTGTAAATTGGTTGCAAAGACTTTTCCCCTTTCCTTCTGCATCTCAAACTGTCTTTTTTTGTGTGTAATTTAAGAGTAAGACTTGTTTAGGAGCTGGAAAGAAAAAAGACTAAGAACTGATAAAAGAGAATATGTGCAACAGTTTCCAGCCCAGAAAGAAATCTGGCAAGAAACAGACGGACTGGAATTACAGAGTAAATTTAACTAATGCATCTTTTGGTTGGAAAAGATATTTCAACCCTAAGGCAGTTAAAAACAGTGTAAACCCTGGCAATACTATTTAAACTGCAGTTTCCAGACCTCCTTAAATCCAATTCAAGCAGTGAAAGTAAATATATAAAAAATGGGTACCGATGGCATGACCTTCCAGTGCTCACCCATTTACGGTGTTCACACACAATTTTGTGCACAGACAAGGTAGGTAGAATAGACTAAGAGGAGATGGAAATGCTTCACCACTCTACATCCATGTCCTACGAGGTTGGAATTTTTTTCCCTTCAAGTGTCCAAAATGCACATTAGATGTTATAGCATATTCTTCATTGTAAGAAGAAACAAAAGAATTATTCACTTGACAGCCCTATTAAGAATAAAGGAAACAAACAAGAGAAAGAGTTCCTATCCTTCAAAGCTTGAAAACAGAAGAAAAAGACTACTTTGAGGAAATTGAGACACAAACTAGACCTTGTCCACACAAAGACTGTACACACTAACACAATTATACTAATAAGCACTCATGTATTTACACAGAATAAAGGTTAACATAGCACCAAATAAATAAATAAATGAATAAATACTTCTGGCTTTCAAATTAATTCTAAATGCATTAAAGCAACAGTAAAGTTAGTCAATACTGTGAGTCATGTACACCAGATTAGCATACCAAAAAGTACTTGCTTGAAAATCTATCAGTTATTACAGGTCAATAAAAATGCTTGTGCTTTTGCACGGTTTAAAAGTCAAGAGAATACAAGAGTATTTCAGCCACATCTATCACTAAATGAGTAAGTACTGCATCCTTAGCAATGTACGTCAGTTTATAGAATTGTCTGTAAATTTTTCAAGACGGTACACTAGAAAACCCTGAATTATAACAGTAAAAAATAAAATTTTACCCCAATTACAGTCAAAGCTCAATATAAATAATACAATTAGAACAGCAAACATTTAAAGAAACATCTACTCTTTGCCATAAAATTCCTCTCAGTTCCTTGCCAAGGGGCTTCATGTGAAAACCCATTAATACAAAAAGGGCCATTCAACTGCAGGCTCCAAAAGTAACATCACCTATTTTATTATGTTGACCTATGACCTCAGAGGCTTATGTTGGAGGTACAGCAATGGAGGCGGAACCTTCCCACCAATACCCCATTACATTTTGCTGCTGTGCAACAGATGGCAGCAGAGGGGCAGTCTGACAAAATGGTGTCTGACATGGAAAGGCGTATGAAGCAAAGATCTATCATTGAATCACTCCGTGTGGAAAAAATGGCACCCACTGACATTCATCAGTGCTTGCTGAATGTTTATGGAGACCAAACAGTGGATGTGAGCTCAGTGAGATGGTGATGGTATGTTTCAGCAATGGCAAAAGCAAGGAGAAACACAAGCCACAATCCAGACAGCCACACACATTTTTACAAGCTTGTCATACAGTGTCTTGTTCATCGCTGATGAAAATGCACAGCTAATGGTGGTGACTCTGTTGAATAACAGTGTCTTGTAGCTGAGAATTTGCTCTATCAGTGTTATTGTGGTCTCAGTATGAGTTAAGAGTGTCTGTGGAAACAAACAGGAGGTATTACTTTCAGAGTGATCTATACACAATCAAATATGTATTTGAGGGTTTTTTTAATACAAATGATTTCCAGGAAATAACAGCGTGAGAGTGTATCTGGATTCTAAACAATAAAAATATCTGCTTGTTTAGAATACCAACAAAGACAAAAGAGGCAAGAAAATATACCAAAACAACTGAGTGTTCTTCCCCTTGAGATTCACTTCAGATTTATTTTTGCACTTCTAATTGAATTTAAAGAAACAAGGCACTAATTACCTTGAACTACTTTTGTGATGAAATACTTCTTCAGCTTATCCTTGAACAGGGGAAGAACTGGCACTCCGATGCAAATTACTCAGGTTTTTATTTCAGGAAGACTTAAAAATCAATATTAAATATATAGTGAGTTGGTTTTAGTTCATTTGAGCAAAGAAAGCTGAAAGTATACTAGTGAATGGAAAGTTATCATTTCCTACGAAAAACATTTTCCCCTACTTATATCCATTTTGATCTTAACTGGAGACAATAATACTAGTTATTAATTTTGAAAATTATAATAGCAAATGCACAACTGTTTCACATGTTCAGTTCCTTAACAGTTCTTACAGAACATGGACTCCAAGACACAATTAGGTTTCTGTATGTGAGCTCATTGGTTCCATCTAACAACAGCGAACAACTAAAATACTGTCAAGAAAGGCAACATTTCCCACTATGCTCTTAGCATACAATCACAGGTGTTGGAAAGGACCTCTGGAGATCACCTAGTCCAACACCACTTCTAAAACAGCTTCCCTACAGTGGTTTTCAGAGGAAAGTGTCCAGGAAGGTTTTGAGTACCACCAGACAAGGAGACTACATCATCTCTCTGGGTAGTTTGTTTCAGGGCTCTGTCATCCCCAAAATAAAGGTCTTTCCTCATGTTCATATGGAACTCCCTATGCTTCGGTTGTGCCCACTGCTCCTTCTACTATTGATGAGCACCACTTAAAAGAACCTGGCCCTGTTCTCTTGACACCCTCCCTTTAGATATTTGTAGGCACTACTAGGAGTAGTCCTCAGTCTTCTCCAGGCTGAGCAGTTCCATGTTTCTGTCTTTTCTCATAAGTGAGATGCTCCAGGTCCCTCATTATCTTTGTGGACCCAAAGTTACCTGTCTTTTCTGGTAATACTCCAGATGTGGTCTTACCAAGACAGAGTGGAGGGGGAGGATCACCTCCCTCAACCTGTTGGTCATGCTCTTTTTAATGCACCTCACTGGCCCATTAATGCACAACATTGGCCTTTTAATGCACCCCATGATGCCAATGCCATTGGCCTTCTTGCCACATGAGCACACTGCTGGTACATGGTCAACCTGTTCTCCAACACAACACACAGGTCCCTCTCTGCAAAGTTCCCTTCTGGCAGCTCAGCTCCTAACTTGTTCTGACACATGCAGTTATTCCTCTCCAGGTGCAGGACTATTAACTTACTCTTGTTAAATATCAAAAGGTTCCCATCCACCCAGCTCTCCAGCCTGTCCAGGTCTTGCTGAATGGTAGCACAGCCTTCTGGTATGTGCCAGCCACACACCAGCTTTGTATCCTCAGCAAACCTGATGAGGGTGCATTCTACCCCTTCACACAGGCCACTGACAATGTTGTACAAGACAGGATCCTGGGGAACATCGCTAGCTACAGCCTCCAACTAGACTGCACCTCTGAACACAACACTGAGCTCTGCTAGTCAGACAGTTCTCAGACCACCACACTGACCATTGGTCCATCCCACATTTCCTGAGCTTACTTAAGATGTTATGGGAGACAGTGTCAAAAGCCTTGCAGAAGTCAGGGTAAAGAACATCCACTGCTCATTTAAAGCACTTAATACCCTTCTATCTTTCTTCTAAGGACAGCAAACTTTATGATTTCATACAGAGTAGACTATATAATCCACAAAATAGTTTTACCATCCATACATTCAGCTGCTGATTCCATCTTCATATTACCCTCTTAAGGGTGAGGATATTAAAAAGGGAAACTCAGTCTCCTTCATGATGCACCTCAAATTACCCATTCCCAAACACAGGTGTGACCAGCTCCATGGAAAGACAATAAATAGTCAGGTTTGCCTCTGAAAGTAAGCTTGTTTTAATTACTGTTAACATGTCAAGATTACGAGACTGAGAATATAACACAAAACACTTCACAAACAGAGGAGAAATAAGACCAACAGCTGTGTTGATGAGACAGATCGAACAATGTTCAGACACACAGATGTCCCACTTCCCAAGCACAGAGGCAACCCACTATTCTGCTATGTGGCTTTTACAAACTTATTCCCATCAAGTCAGCCCTACAGACACGCTGTTCAAGCAGCACGTACAATGTTTTAAGAGGCCCATTGTAACAGATCATGAAAAGACAGTAAGAACTTCAGCTTAGGAAAACAAGAGTTCAAATAATGTTACTAACATATTTTGAAAAAGAAAGATAATTAAGTATTCCATCTCTTCAGATGTCATAGATGTTATGAGAGTGGTAATGGCACCGATAGGTATTTCTGACAACTTCTTTTATTCCCTAGAAATAGAATCTCTCTTCTGGAGATAAAAATAAGACAAAAGAGTTGTACACTTTTGATAATAGTTACCTATTAGACATAAGTAGAAACTCATTCTGTATTTTTTTCCTTTATTATTCCTGAAATTAAAAGCACAGCACAAACTAAATCAAAAAGAAAGCTATCTAAAATAAGAATAACTGAAAACACATGTAGATCATCACAGAGGCAGCAGAAAATATTCAAATGTTCTGGCAGCTGTCAACACTGTACACAAAGAACAAAAAAGTAGCAGAAGAGCAAGAAAAGAGTGCTTAAGTTTAGCTCACTTATCTTAAAAGTTATGAAACTGCAACAGTAATGTGTGTGAGCTTGGGGCTATATTCAGTTAGAGGTTTCAGTGCACACTGATTAGGTACGTGCAGACAGAGCTTTTGATAAGTAGACAAAACCTGAACATGGTATGGAAATACCGTGCCTCCTATGGAAAGCATGGCCTCCGCAGTCAACTGTTGGAAGTCAAAGCCAAAGCCAGTTTGCTCCTCCTATTTGCAGATCCACTTAGCAATCACTCCCTCTCATTTCCACAGTTAAGTAATTTCACAAAGATATTAGAAGACTTCAACTTGAATTTCAGATATACGAGTTTAACTCAATAGTTGCCATTCACGCTTAGACTTTAATAGCATTAGATTAATAACAAAAGACCAGTGATGCTGTGTCTGCCAGATGGTTTACCTAGCCCAGGCACCATTTCTCCACATCTAGGTAAAAGGCTTTTGGACAGTAACCATGGTCATGTAAGAATGCCTCCAGAAAACATAAAGACTCTAAATTTTTCAGCACTCTGGAAAATGGATCAGGCCTTCCATGCACGCTATTATTGTTTTAACTCACCTTGGCAAGTAAACTAGCTGTTTTTGTTCCTGCTTCTACCAGAGAGTACTATATTCTTTAGTGGAAAACCAGGAGAAATGGAAGGACTGCAAGGAGAAACTGTCATAAAATGTATAACAAGAGTGCTTAAAAAGAAACTGAAGTGAAATCTGTCAAGACAGGAACTTCAGTTTCTGAGAGCCTGAAGCTTACATTTAGCTGGCTTAACTGATTGTGCCAGTCAGTAATTTTAACCATGGCATGCCACAAAAGCAGACAGTTGACCTTTCCATATTAATTCATGCTTGGGAAATCTATACCTTTCAGTTGCAAGCAGAAAAATCACCACAATGAGCACAATTTAAGCCAGCAATATGAGTAATTTGAACAATTTTTTTTTTTTAAAATGTGGCTTCCAGTCCTTCTGTTCTGAAAGATGGTGTTCTTCCTGCCACTCTGAAAAGACTATGAATACTTCAGCCTTGCTGAGGCATGAAACTAGCATGAGTCTACCATACTGTATCAGCCTTGCTTACATAAACTGACCAGAAATACTTCACATTAGTATTGCTGTTGACAGAAAGAAAAAACAAAAGCAATACAAATAGTCCAGAAAGCAACCACAGTCATTTTCAGAGAATATGTAACACATGGCAAGACAGAATCTGTGGGGTTCACCAGATATAAGGGGGGAAAGACGGGATTGGGGGGGAGAGAGTAGGAAAGAAAAAGAAAAGGTATCTCATTAATGCATCAACCCATAAATCTGATAGGTAAGTGATGGCATCTGTTCTTTACAGCAGGTACACAGAAACAGCTACAGCTGGGAACTTTCAGAAAAGTCAGTAAAGTCAGTACAATTACAAGAAACTTTAACTTCTATACAAATTCATGATGGAAAAAGAAGAAGAAGAAAAAAAGAAAAAAAAAAAAGAATAAATATCAGCAGGACAAGCTTTTATATCTCCATTATTGCCCCTAAAATTATCAGAACAGAAATCTCATAGACCACCAAAACACAGGCTGTGAAAGAATAGCACCCTTAATTGTGTGAATGCTCCATGTTAGAATTCTTTCCAGTCTCAAAATAAGAAGGGAGCAATGAGACAGTTAAGTTTTTAAGAGTAAAATAAATCAACATCTACAACCTCCATTTATTGGAAGCTCTTTCTCTTTCTCTAACCTTGCCTGGGACAAGGAATACAGTGCACAAGGAGTACACCAGGTCTGTAGGTATGCCCCCTCACAGCTCCCCTTTGCTTACATTTTAGGGTACTTACAGAAGCACAATAACAAGACATACGTTATATACATGCATAACATTGTACATTTAAACATTATACATTTATATGTATATTAAACATGTAAACATTATAAACATGCATACAAAATATACATGGATATACACTTATATATAATATCAACTACGCACACATGTATAAAACATAGCCCTGTCCACAGCATTTATTCCTTCCCTGGCAGTTACTTTTTCATTCAATTATCCTAGCAAAATTAAACCTCCAAACAAAAGGAGCTGTTGAGTGATTGTCAAAACTCTCTATGCTATAGCACTAATGACAATAATTGAAGGTAGAGAGGAAGAAAGAAATTAACTTCATATTTAAGGATGTAAAATACTGTCTGCCCCTCGTTCCACTTTATAAAAAGAAAAATTGCATAGTCACATTTGCAGTCTGTGAAAGAACAGTCAATTTCTAAGCCGCAGATTCTGAAACCTCATTTTCTATAACCAGTAATGGTCTACTGAGAAAATTACACCAAATTACAGAAATACGGAACATCCTTATTAGAAAAATATTGTAATAGGTAACTTGGGTTTTCTCCAAGCCTTCATGAAACCAGTTCAGTATTTGTCAAATGATAATTTATAAATCTTACCTGTTTAGTTCTTGAAGTTGCCTTGGGCAACAGACTTGCTGACAAAACTGATGCAAATGGAGAACAGCACAGCTCAGGAAAAGGATTTGGAATTGAAGGGATTTCCAAAGTCTTGCCGTCTGTCTTTTTTCTCCTGTTCAGTAAAACACAGAATAATAACTATCACAAAAGCTGCCATGGAAATTGCAGGAATCAACTACACTGTGTGCCATGCTAAGGCACCAAGATCCCGATAGTTGCTGGTTGCAGCAATTAGCTTTTTTGTGCAGTTATTTTTTAATCAGTAGGCTGAATCTATTAACATACAGTGCTTAACTCTACTTGAAAGCAATCCAAGTATTCAGCTCTGAATATAAAGTTGTTTGAATACGGGTAAGTCTTTGCAGAGTAAGAGCATGGATATATTTATATTGGCTCCTAAGGACATTGGTAAATATTTTGTTGTTCCTGTATTCATGCCATTCCCTATGTACAAATATTACGATAGCAGACGCATGTAACTTCTCAGTCCTACTTCCCATGCACATCGCAACTATATATTAATCAAATTGAAACTTTTTCCCCCCCCAGAATCAGGAGTCAGAGTGACTGACAAGACAGAACAGTGCAGAGCAATACGCTCATTTCTATCTCCAATTGCTTTTGTGTTTAATCTCCATAGCTCCGCCACAAAACAAATGTCTCAGTAGTTTCTGGCGACTTAAATCTAATTGTGTCACAAATATCAGCAAGCAGCACTTGCAAGAGTTGGAAAGATAATCACTACTGTACTTGCGGAAGAGCTCCATTAGGCACTGGCTCAAAGCACCGCATTAATAACATGGTGATGATGCTGTGCTACAGTACACAGCTGTCACACAAGGAAATATCAGGGAGCACTTTTTCTCCTCGATTTCATTTGGGGAGCAGAACCCCAAACATCCCAGGTATTTTAGCCAGCCAACATGTAATTAGACCCTTCTGAACATGTGAGCTGATGGCTCCAAGCTTGATATTTAACTTCAGTACATTCATCATCGTTGTTCTTGATGCTGCATACGGACTGGTATAAAAGTGTGGAAAACCATCAGAGTACAGCAACAGTGCGGAATGGCAACGGTTCTGTTTCTGGAAACCCACACAGTACATTCACTTAAAGTGGTATGAAGCACTAAGAAAGAGTGAAAACTATTGTATGCAATCTTTCAATACAGCCTGTGCTCCAGTCTACCAAAATCGATCAGATGCATCATAAAACCTCACACGTTCCTCGCCCCAAACCAGAGCTCTTCGCCTTAAGGGCCAGCCCCAGCGTCCCCAGCCCAGTGGCACGACCAGGCTCGCTCCGGCCGGCGCTGCCCGCAGCCGCTGTCTATTGAGGAGCGGCTCGCTTCGCTCTGAGCGGGCAACGCCGCCTCTCTTCAGCTCAAACTGAAAAACCTCTTTTAAGAACAGGGGACAGCGGGAGATGCGCCCGCAGCGAGAGATGCTCCGCATCAACCGCATTTCACAAGACCTCACCTAGCAACTTTTCAGCGTGTCCCGCTGGGAAGAAGCCGGGACTGGGAGCCCTCCCGCCTGCCTTTAACTCTCCCCTCAGCTCCAGCCTCTCTCGCGGCGGAGCTGAGCATTTGCAGCACCGCGTGGCAACTTCGCACCCCGCTCAAGCCGGGCCGGGCCGCCCCGCCCTCCGCAGCGCCCTCCCGGCGGCCCAAAGCCTCACCTGTCGGGGGGAGGCGGCGGCTGCTCCCCTCTCGGAGCCCGGGGGAGCGGCCTCGGGGAGCGCAACGCGCAGCGAGAGCCGGCACCCGCAGGTTCTGCCGCCCGCCCGGCGTCGGGCGGTGCACCGGGCCGCGGGGCGGCCATCGGCGGCGGGGACGTCCCGGCTGCACGTCGGCCAGCGGCCCCGGTGCCGCCGGGCGGAGGCTGCTCTGCTGCGGAGGAGGGAGGAGGTGGAGGGGAGGGGGGAAGCGCCTCCCGGGCGGCGAGCCGTACCGAGCGCCTTCCCCGCACACACGTGCGCGGGCGGCGGCGGGGGCGGGCGGCCGCCGGCTCCGCGCCGCAGCGGGCAGGAGGGGGAGGCGGCGACCCGTGCCCTCCCGGCTGCTTCCTCCATGGCGGCGGGACCGGGCGGCACGGGCAGGTGCGCAGCCCAGGAGCCCTCCCCGCCCCCCTCGGGACGGGCCGTCGCAGTGGGAGGTGGCGCGTGGCCGAGCGGCGCCCGACGGCAGCGACGGCCCCGGGTACCGCCCGCCGCGGGGCTCGGCCTCTGCGCCTCATCGCCGAGGTAAAGCTTCCCCCATCGGGACCCGCAGCTGCTGCCGTCTGCCAGGCTGCCCCGGCAGGGTTTTCAGCGCCTTGCAGGTCATTAACCGAGCTGCCCAATCCCTCTGTGAGGTCGGGAATTCACGATTACGCCTCGCAGAAATATGGAGTGAGCAAAGCTGGGAAATAAAGACATTACCTTAACGCCGAGCAGGCAGCTCGGGGAAGAGCTGCGTTTCCAGCTGGGCCAAGGGTGCGCGTTCGGCCTCAGCTCCCCCGGAGTGGGAAGGTTGCTCCTTGAGGGGAAGTTCCAGCTGTGCTTCAGCTCCATGCGATGCCATCCATCCCAGTGGCAGTTCCGCGGCTGCTCTTATCAGCGTTCATCCCAATACAAAATAAAAATACCCCCTCGCTGCGCGAAGAAGAGTTTCACAGCACGAAGCGTAATGCGTAAAATCACGTAAGCAGTTGAATAGGATAGAAAGGTGAAATAATTCAGAGGTTGGGCTCAAACCCTGGCAGAAACAGCTGTATGTAGAAACCTGATTTTCCTTGGCTCGCTCAGAAGCACAGCTGACATCTCAGCCTGGTGAGAATAGAGAGTGCTTTGGGATAAACGTGTTTGTCTGTTTTCCTGAGCCCACTGAAGAAATCCTCACACGCAAGCCAAAATTTTCGATAGGAGAAATACATGGGGTTGTTGTTTTTCCTTCCTGAAGAAGCAATAATCGCAGATTTCATTTTAGCTGAGTTGCAGATGATTTCGCAGGACATTTTTTTTATTTTTTTATTTTTTCAATGAAACTAAGGATCCCTTGTCTTCAGAACAGTTCATTCTGTGTTCTGCTGACAGCAGAAGTGCAAGTGTGAGTTGATTGAGAATTCTTATATACAGAGACTGGCAGACAGGTCTGGAATTTTACACTGCCAGATGATTGATTTGATTTGTTTGTTGCTTGCAAAGAGCTATCTATCTTTTTATACATTTGCACAGGCCAGACTAATTCTGTCTAACTGATTCACTGGTGTATATATGTGGCATACAAAGCTTCACTTTCTGCAAAAGATTAGGAGGAAGGACAACTGTGTGTGTGTTCTGGGTAGAAAACTGGGCTCAGGAAGAGATAAGAAACTTCAAGCAGCTGTCAGCTTTTAAAAAGTTCATCCAGGAAAGGAAAGTTTGAGGTTTTCACCCTGTCTGGGCAACTTATTTTGTAGCTACAAATTGATGTGCATGGTAGACTTTTGTGCCTTAGGCTCTGTCGTGTAATTGGTTTTAAATGGAAAGCAAATAGAAAAACACAATTAGAATATTATCAAATAAATACTTATTTGCTTTGAAATATCTTTGCTGGGTTTCTAATGAGTCGCGGCAGCAAAAGAACCCTTACATAAAAAGATCAAAAAAATGAGCCACTGTTATAATTTCACTTGAATGTAGTAATTTAAGAAACAATCCTCTTGTAGACTTCCTCGTGCCTTCTGCTTTCTGTGCACAAACGAGAAAATGCAGTCATCACAAAGCTGAGGCACAGGAGGACCTCAGGGATTGCTTCAGTGTAGCATAGGAAGGCTTGTGTAGATGAGAATGTGGAACTAGTTTCTTCTGACTTACTTTCTCCTTTTGAATCCCCACAAGAATAAGAGAGATTGCTAGAGTTTGACTGAAGAAATCTGTGAGCATTTGACCTAGGCTCTGTTTGAGAGTAACATTTTAATTCTCTCTTTGAACAAGTACAAACCCAGAACAATTAATAATGCTGGTAATAAAAGGCTATAGCAGATTTCTGCTAAGTCCTAGCACCAAAATACTTGTTGAACTGTGTGAATTGGCTTCAGTTGTGTCATGAACACAAATAAGCTGCCTAGTCTGCTTTCTGATACTTAGAATGAGGGCTGCTCTTCTGCAGAAGCTAAATTATATTACCCCAAAGCCTCATTTCTGGGCATTCTTCTACCTTCGACTCAGTTTGTTTTCTCTCTAAAAATGTCAGTTTGTTGTTAGCCCTTGTGAGATCCAGGTGTTTCTCAAGTAAAATTAAAAATACATCCTGCAAAACAGATTCAAGCTATTCAGTATGCACCCCACTTTCAGAAAATCAAGCTCTTCAGTTCTCAAAAGCCCATATGCTATTTAGAACCACAGCACTTGATTAACGTGATAAAATTACGCCTTTAATTAGAGTAAACTTGCACAGTTATTACTGACAAAGTTTAAAAAATCCAAACTATCCGTGATTATCTCTAAAAACTGTGAAGGATTTTCATTGGGTTTTTTCATTTCCCCCTTCCACACGTTACTGCTTGTTTTAATCAAAGTATTTTGTCTGTTTTTTGTTTTTTGTTTTTTTTTTTTTAAACTTGTCTAAAAAACGTGACTATAATTTGTTAAAGATGGTTACGCACAGATAAACAGTATCGCACCTCTACACCATCTTGTGTCACAGTAGCAATAGCAAAGAATTGTTTCTACTGAACCTACAAGGTTGAACCAACATAAGTTGTTTTTCCAGTGCAAGCCTATCACCATGCTCAAGTCTTCTCTCCCAGTGTTTCCTCCATCTGTAATTTTTGTGACTTCATTGTATCAAAGCACTCAGAATATGTTGAATACGCATTATGTTTTCTTCCTCGTGGTCTTGGTCCACAAGGAAGAAAGGAACTGTGGTGGTGACACTGTGTCTTCTTGAGCACTTTGGAAGCTCATTTTTAGCTTTGACAACTGGCCCATCTGTTTGGGCAGTACTTCGAGAGAGCCAAATATATCCCATGAAGGCTCAGAGATATCAGTAGCTAACTTCTTGGCAGTCATGCATAACTCTTTGAAAGTTTATCTGTGGTTGAATGTTTTGAAGGAGTTTAGTTTTGCGCGTTGTTATAGCGGACACTGAATGTTAGGTTTAGAATTACTGCTAAAATGTGTATCTTTCATTGCAGATAAAGAATAGGTTCCAGGGGATTAAATCAGTAAATCCGAGCCCAGTAGTTTCCAGGAGCTGCTCTTCAGACTAATCTGAAACCTCCCTCCTCTATGCATGCCTGCACAAACCACAGCACAGTAATGCTTCCCCCTGCTTAATGTTCTCCTTCTGCACTTACTATCACGAAGCAGATTTGTGCTGTGTTTTGTTACTTAGTTTGGGCTTGGGGCTTTTCCCTATTGAAAAATATGAATACTTAAGTGTACTTCTATAAGAAACTTGAGTACAGGGGTGGATTTTACTGCTAGCTTTGACAACAGTGCTGTTTCAACAGCAGGTTCTGTGATTTCCTGTGACAGCTTTGTACTCAGACCAGAACATCTCCCTGCTGGAACTTTCCCTTGAACTGCAACATGAGAACAGAATTAAATTCACTGCAGGGTTTTGAGGATGATACCTTTCAACTCAATCAAATCAAAACGAGAACTAATGATTTCAGAAATAGGTCTTTGTAGCTAAAAGCAAAAAAATTAGGTTTGGTGTAGGAATGAGTGGGTGTTATGTGGGGGCTGTCAGATGCAGGTCAGACAAAATGACATACCAGCTTCTGTTCCCTCAGTCTAAAGTTGTATGAAAGCAGTCATTCAGCGGCATCTATAATAGACTGTACGCTAGCTGATGTGATTTGCACTGGCCAACTTTGAAAATCTCAAGTGCACAAAGTTCCATTCTAAACAGATAGAACCGTGAAAGATCCAGGTGAATGTTACATGTGGATGGGTTACATTGACTAAGCCTTCATCAAATTGGTCTAAATCCAGTAGAGTACATGTAATCTTTTGGGTAGTTATGAATGGATGAACTGCATAATATACTGCTATGGTTATCTGTGGAAGAGAATTGCCAAGTGTCAGAGCACTGCCAAATGTTTGTAATTACAGTATTGCAGCAGAAGACAGTTTTATTTGAATACATTTCTCTGTTCCTATTAATCCCTTGTATACATTTGTAATAACTAACGTTTTCTGAGTGCTTCTGGAATAAATACTGTGAACGGTGAACAACTTTAAATATCACATAGCTGAGTAAATATGTAGTTAAATTTTAAAAGTAGTATTTCACAACAGCAGAGTATTACTGATACTTTTTGTATCCTCTTTTCTAGAAATCTACCTTATACAAAGAACACAATTTCTGGCCATATGTATTTTCAGAGTGTCATACACAAACATATATTTACTATGGAAGGAAGGGAGCATGTTGCTACTCTATCTGATACCATTTGTGTTAATCTGGAGCACATAAATTCAGGTTCCCTGATGTGAGTTGTTGGGAGATCAAATTAAAGATCCTTGAACAGGAGACATTTTGCAGAAGGGGAAACAAAATACAAGCATTAAGTAAAACAAAACAAAACAAAACAACCAAGGAATGTAGTGCTAGAAGGAGACCTTCTTACAAACAGCCACACCATTCCTAAATCCCAGCTATTTCTGAGCTGCTGCCAAAGGCTCTGAAGCAATAGTACCAAAGCTTATCTTCTGATATGCATAAAGAGGAAGGGAGATGTAGAACTACTTGGGGCAAAATAAATATACATACATACATACATATAAAATAAGGATATATATATATATATACACTTATATTTTTATTATATATTTATATATATGTGGTCAGACTCACATAAAATAGCATTTAAATTCTGCTATCAAAGTACAAGTTTGGTACAAGAAATTTATAGTCAAAATGAATTATGTATGTTGGAAAAAATGATGTACAGTGACTCATCTACCTAAATGCAGGTTTCTAATACTAATTCTACTACTAATTTAGATACCTCTTCTACCTTGTCCTAGGGAAATGGGTTTCATGTTTGACCGCTGTCATATGTGACAGCCCAGTGTGTGTTTTAACTATTCTTGAAATAGATACAGATTGTATATGAACTTATGAAAATAACTGAAATTCTACTAATTCTTTTATTCAACATTTTTTTCTCTAAAAGTCACAAGAATAACTTAGCCCAGATTTGCACCCACAAACCTGCACCAGCCCTAACACAGCAAAGCAGTATTAAGTCAACATGCCCACATTTGTGCAATTTAGAGTGCTTTGAAAATGGGATCTGGAATGGAAAGCTTTGCTGGACATTAATGATGCAGAAATTACACCACTTTCAAATAACATAAAGTAAAACAAACAGTAAAACAAATTTATCTGACCAGCTGGAATTCCTAAGGTACTGTAAATATTGGATAGTATCTGCCACTATCTTAATACATCCCCTGATAGGACATCTTTGTGATGAATGAATCCTCCACGGTTAACACAAAGAAATGGTATGTGCTCTGTTGCTAAAGTTTTTCCAAGAAATCTATATACAGGGAATACAGTATTGAATAAACCTTTGAAAAGCAACCCGCTGTTCATGTTTTAAAAGCATTGAGCTGACTAGCTGGAATTTATTACATTAAAAAGTTTTAATGCAGAATTAAGGAACACTATGTAACAACAACAATCTCAGCACTCAGTATGAACATCATTATCACAAAATCAGTACACCTAACATTTTAGTGTGTTTGTTCCTTTCCTGCAGATGAGCAAACATTTGCACCTTTATGTCTTTGAAAACTAGCAGTAAGTAGGTATTTAAAGTATCTGACTTTGCATGATACCAGAATAGTGAAGTGATTTAGCACAGCCAGAGACAGAACAGTAAAAAGCTAACTATGGCTCTTAATGTTGACAACTATTCCAGAAGAACTTTTTGTATCCTGTGACTGCACTGGAAAACTAGGGAGAACTCCTGACTTAGGTAACTCAAATTTGACAACGCAATTCATTTGCTAAGTGACTTTCACAAGATCTAGCGGAATTTGTGTCTGAGCAAGGAATACAGACTGCAAGTCCAAAATTAGTACGCCAGCAATCAGGCCATCCACCTTTGCAACTATAATAAAGGTTTCTTCTTTCTAAAAATAAAAGAGGTAAAATATATTAATACCTCAGTACTCCTGACAGTAAGTTCTGAGGCTGGTCTAAAAGGTGATTTTGCATTGAGCTGCAAAAGTAAAGTACATTTTCCTTCGATTTAAGCAGTGCTCTGGAGTTTTTAGTAGTATTAATGTTAACATTGCAAATAGAAAAATTTCATAGGCCTCTGCCCAAGAAATCAGAAAAGCCAGATGGTGCTGCTGAAATGTCTTAACCATTCAAACATACATACATTGCTCTGAAAGTAATGCCTCCTACTTATTTCCATGGAAACTAAAACGGTTACAAAGACCACAACAATGCAATTTGATAGAGCAAATTCTCAGCTACAAAACTCTATTTTCCAGCACAGTCTCCCCCATTATCTCTGCATTTTCAGCAGCAATGAACAAGAGCCTGCATTCTGCACTCATAAAAATCTGCTTGCCATCTACAATGTGGTTTTTCTTACACGTCACTGACACCGCTGCTGAAACAAATCACCCACCACCTCACTGTACTCACATCTATTGTTTGTTCTCCAGAAATGTTCAGCAAGCATCAGTGAATGTCAATGGGTGCCATTTTTTTCTGCATGGAAGAATTCAGTGACCTTCGCTTCATACACACTACCATGTCAGATGCCATTTTGTCAGACTGCCCCTCTGTCATGTCTGTCACATAAAATGTAATAGAGTATTGCTGGGAAGGTTCAAGCTCTACTGCCATACCACCATCAACATCTGCCAACATAATAAAACAGGAGATATCATGCTGTGAGCCAACATAGTAAAACAGGAGGCATTACTTTCAGAACAGCCCTAAAGTGTGGTGCTTGTTGCATGGTGCCTTGACTAAATTCTTATTTACATTCTGTGAACCTGCATGATCTCAGTAGGAGAAGGTATTTTTCAGTATATCTGGAGGTAGCCCATTGCGTATTGCATTCAGCACAAATGAAATATAGTTCAGCTATCAGCGAATAGGGTTAATTTTTGCATGGGCTGCTTTGCTTGACTGCAACATAGATTCAGGCAAAAATGGTCGCACAGTTTCTAAAATGTCATGAGTTTCCATGAGCAATAAGAATTTACCATCTAAATATGACACCAGTCTTCTTTCAAATTGGCTCTAAAAGAAACATATATTCCACTCTCTGGAATATTTACAGAATATCCACACTCTGTAGTATCTACAGAACATTTCTCCTTTTGCTTATTTGAATGGAAAATCTACCACTAAGTAATTTGTTAAGACATTAAAAACCCATTTTCTACAGATAGTCTGGCTGGCTTTCAAGCAAGGACGTAGGCTTCTATTATAACATATTGGGAGCTTTTAAAACCAAAGCAATTCATAATAA
The DNA here is from genome assembly GCF_054131305.1 of Coturnix japonica. Taxonomy (NCBI): domain Eukaryota; kingdom Metazoa; phylum Chordata; class Aves; order Galliformes; family Phasianidae; genus Coturnix; species Coturnix japonica. The sequence continues at coordinate 7,039,760 of NC_140669.1, read as the reverse complement.
ATTTATTCAAATTGACACATTTTTGTTACAATGCCTTCATTATTTCTTCCGAGTTATGAAACATGAATTATATCATTGTAACCACAACATCAGTCAAGGGAATCTAATTTGCTGTGAAGTATGTTCGTTAAGTCACCATGTAGTTAAAGGCACACATTCCACCATTTCCTTGCACCAATTTTTCTATTAGTGTTATTCCAACCAGTATAGTGGTGTTATACCCTCATTACATTTTACATTAAAATACATTCTTACACAGCAGTCTCTAAAATATACGTAGCTACATAACAAATCAGAAATAATTATACCATTAAAATCTATTAGGTGCACATTGAAGCATATTACAGATTAGTTTGTATATTTCAAACACTTTCTGTTTAAGCAGTATGTGCATTTTTTCATCATAGTTAGCTAACTAACCAATATTTTATTCAATTCAAATTAAAGCTGAATTAAATTTAACACAGAATTCCCAAATCATGAGAACAGAATCATTGAAGTGATCAACGTAAATGAAAAAAAGACATTTTAAAGCAGAATGAAAAGGTTCTCCGTAAGTATTTTTTCCTCTCTTAATTTATTGAATTCATCTAACAAAATGCAGTTTTTTAAAGGAGCAGATAGTCTCTTTTACATCTTCCTAGGATGGATTTTTTTTCTCTCACTTTGTTATCAGAAATGAAAGCTTGGGCTGCAATTATTAAAGGTCTGAATTTGCATTTTTCAGCAATCCAGAGAAATGAGTACAGCTATTGTTATGATCGTTATCATTATGAAGTTCTTTGTCTGCACTTCTGCTAACAAAGTTGTTGGTCACCTGTTTGTTACATGCCTTTCCAGTTATCAGATTAACTCACAGTAAATCAAAAGGAACACCAGATTAAAATGATAGCTTCGTATGTTCACAGATGGTAAACTCTATAACTGAATCAACTGGATGCAAAGCCTAGTGCTAGCAGCTAGCACAGGAAATTCGCAGAAGCTAAAAATACAGTGATGGACTTATTTGTAAATAGCTGATAAGACTTTGACTCCAAACTGTTCTCTTTTCACCAGTCCTCCTTGTTGAGGCAGCTAGACTACACAGCCTCCTAGAACTGAAAACTGACCTCTTAAGCTTACTATGTATTGAAGAGCTGTTTGAGGAAGAGTGTTAAAGACACAATGGCTCTTAATTGGCCTGAAATATTTGTGAGGACTAACCTGAGAATTGAGTGCAAAATTCCTTCTGGAGGAAGGAATTAGAGGGAGGCCTAGGCTATCTTTGCCAAAAATCAGACACATTCAGATTATTGATTAACTGAGCTGATGGAGTAAAATACGCAACCCCAGCCTTTCTCTGTAAATGAATATCTACTGACCTGCCTTGGATCATCTCCAAAGACAGCTCAAGCATAGATCCACTGAAATGGTGTCTCAGAAGCTCATCTTCTAACTTAGTACCTGACTGGAAAAATTGAAAGCCAAGCAGAGGTTTACTAAAGTGATTAGGTGATTATTTTACTTACACTTTTCCCTTACAAAGATTATTTACTTGGTCGTCTTTTTGTTTGCTTCTTTGTTCTTCTCTTGGGGATTAGATGTCTGTATATCCCTTGTCTTGGTGTGGAGACAGCCTGTAAAGTTGAAGACTTGCACATCATCCTCTGGTAAGTCTCAGCCCTGCATAGATGCAAAAGCTGTTGCTTCAGCAGTACTGTGGAAGACTGCAGTGAAAGACTACAGCTACTGGCAGTGTTTTTGCCACTGGCAGCCTCTTACAGAACTTTCACCACAGGGCCTGGGCAGCAACTGCCCACATTCAATGTAACCATGAGAAATGAAGTGAGGTCTTGGGTCCTCACACTTTTGTAATGCTTTGGAAATGAGACAAGGTTAACTTTCTCTGCAGAGGCTGTCAAATAATCAACACAGTGGGAATACTTGCTGTTTTTCCATGTCCTACACAGGCTGCCATATATAAGTTCAGACAGATGTTGAGAAAGAAGCTGAAAGACAGCCAAAATGCACATTTTCTGTGCATTCTCTCCCTCTTTGGCTGCTGCTGGCATGATCACACTTCCAAAGCTCCACCTTGCTGTACTCTATATGCAGAGTGAGTACAGGATATACTAGAAGGGCCGCCCAAAAGGAGTGAATTCTGAGCATGCTGAATGAAATGTGGATTGCCACTTGGTAGCAGTCGTATAGAACAACTGAGGTATTGACATTATTTTCAGAGTTCAGAGAGTTAATGCTTTTCCAGTGTCCAGCTTCTGCATAACTAAGGAAAAAGAAGTAATCTAAAAGGTATTGTAATTTGTTTTCAAATTGGGATTCCATTTTTCAGAGAATAATAGGATATATCAAATTTTGACCCTTTGCAAACAGGCTTCAAAATAAATTAACTGTTGTGTAAAAAACTAAATTTCATGTTTACAGTGTAATTTGTCACTGGAATGGAGACTCTATTAGAGTCTCAATGATTTACTAAAGACATTTTAAACATAATGTCCAAATAATACTATACAAATTAAACATGGTGTAATTGAGTGAGCCACTAAGTGGCTCATCAATGCTGATTCATGTGAAAATCATGCAGATTTTACTGATCATTATGCATTCATTCAGTACTAATACAGATACCACATGTGCTTCCATAGTGATTCCACTGTTACTCAGCATTCACTAAGTTTTAATGCACCATTAAGAAGGTATCAAAACTCATCTAAAACTACCACCACAAAGGTAGTTCATTTCAAGACAATTAGAGAAGCATAATTCACCTCAACACTGAAATACACAGGAAGTCAATAATGAATCAGCAGAAATATTTTAGGAAAAACTCTGTGTTGAAATGCAAATAAGACCAGAACAAATATTTGCAGTAAAAGCACTCTCCATGTTCCAGAATTCTGGGCAGTTAGCAGCATTTCTGTGCAAAAGTGATCATGCAGGTATGTACATGGCCTTCATTCATCTGGCACTGTACACTAACCTTCAGTATAGGCATTCATTACAGTGGGAATATTATTTTTAAAAAGAGTACAAACAACGGTCACATTACCTACCGTATTCAGTTTGTTGGATGGAGAGTGAAAGGAGATGAGAAAACCACAGCAATCTTAGCAGCTTCTGCAAAGCTCCCTCTTTGCTGCATTTTTTGCCTGCTAGACTTTGTGTGCTTCTGCTAGCAAAATATTCTTCCGGAAGTGAACTCTAACATATAAGTACAAGTCAGTCAGTCTCACCTCAGTGCTTGGCAAATTCATGGCACAGACCCTCCTGAAAACTATATTAAGGCACATGGAAAATGAAGAGGTGTCTGGTGACAGCCAACATGGCTTCACTAAGGGCAAATCATGCCCAACAAATTCAGTGACCTTCTATAATGGCATTACAGCATTGGATAAGATCAACTGATGCCTTCTACCTGGACTTCTGGAAAACATTGGACACTGTCCCTCATGACATCCTTGTCTTTAAAAGGATTTCAGAAGGTGAATAATCTTTTTGAAAGGCCCTTTTAAAAAGGGTTAACAGTACACTTATCCTTGAAGTGAGACACCTGACCATGTAAGCGCATGGATGTCCATTTTTCTCCCAGTCCTCTACGATTTAAAAGGAAATAACTTGTGATCCATTTCTTCAGCCTTTGTTTCACCCTCTATGCATCACATAGGCATTGGAGTTTAGAAGTGCAGCAGCTTGGCACACTGTAGGAGCTTGCTTTGTATGTGAACATTACACCTGCAAGTGTGCCCTGATGTGATCCGTATTTGTGTTCCTCAACAAGTTTCAGAGAATTTAACCGATGTGCAGCATTTGAAGAAATTGAACAGTTTCTGCTGACAGGATCGGGCATGTCTAGCCAAAGTTAGTTCAAACGTTTCATTTAGAAAATTGCCATTGATATTACAATGGATTATTTTTGCTTTCTGTTAAATCAGAGAGAAATTTATTTCACAGTTGCTTAAGGATTTATGTTTTCATCCTTGCTTTACCTCTTCAGTGCAGCTGTTGTGTCTTAGTTCTTGCTCAGGAGCACACATTAAAAGAGAAGGGGAAACATACAGGGAGACAAACACACACAGCTGGGGGTAAACAAAGTTGACTCCAGTAGTAGCTTATTCATTATTTTTGTCATTAGAAATACATCAACCATTAGGAAGTCTGCTAGTGGTTAATGAGCAGTAGCACTAGTACACTAAGTACACTCGTACTTGGCAAATAGCCGCGGTTGGACAGATTTATTCAACAATTTCTGCAACTGCAGCTTTTGTGGTCTTAGATCTCCCCCTGCACTGAGATAGGCATCAGGTTCTTTACCCCTGTGGATGTTCAGTATTGCACATGAATGCCCATTATTTAAAAATCTCATCCTTGTATTTTATCACATTTGAAAATTTAGTTCTATGCACTCTACTGTGTTACTGTGTTCTTATTGCTCTGGCTATGATGATATTAAATATCACAAGCTAAGCAAGGTCAGTCCAGCTTAGTACTCTGAGCAAAAGCTTCAAGCAAGTGTCTTTACCCTCTGTGTGATACAAGAGAGATTTGCTTTGAAGACAAAAATAGGAGGTCTGGGAGGTGTGTTCACATGACGTGACTATTTAGTTATATCGAGGTGAAAGACTCAGCTCTCCTGACTGTATTCTAAATAATTATATTTTCCATACCCAACTTTCAACATTTGCAAAAGATTCATCTGTGTCATTTTAGTGCTACAATCTAAACCTGGGAGAGATGTATAAAACAATTACTGCAAACACATTTCAGCTTCAGTGTTTCAAACCAGTGGATCCTTATCTGAAAGTAAGGGCTATCAGCCAGTAAGCTTCTTTAAAGCCCTCACACAGCCTTTGTTCCATGTTTTCTCCTTTGGACTCTCCTTTTCTCTGTATCAGATTATTTCACAATTAGCAAAATTCTGTAATGGGCACACTGATGTTAAGAATGCACTTTTCTTTTTCCCATTCTTATCTGTTAGAATGTAAATAACTGAATACTACATGAAAGTAAGATACTATTTTAAACCATTAGGCCTTATGCAATAATATTATCCCATGCAGTACTCTGCATCAAGCTTGTGATGTATCTTCACATACAGAATGTAAATAATGACTAATTCTGAAGTTTAAAGAACTAAATTCTAAAAAAAAAATAAAGGTTTTTTTTTTTTTTTTGTGGGAATTCACTTTAATGGTTAATTTTTCTCTTGTTAGAAATATTGACCTTCTTATGTGAGTCTCAATGCTCTGACTCCCATTAGTGTCAGCAGGACACTAATTCATAAATCAGAGCAGGCTTAAATTTACACCTAAGAAATGAACAGAGACAGCTGTAAAGGAGTGATGATGACTCTAGAACAGAGAAACAGCTTAATATTTCAAGAATCACTGACCCAGGAGAGACATCCTTAGGTGCTGTCCTAGTTCATTTAGCAAGACAATGTCTGATCAAAGCCCCTGCGTACCTTAAGTGATATTATTTCATTAATTAATCTGATTAGGTCCACCTGACTACATACTGTGAGACATCCAGGGATCCTTCACACTTGAAGATGTGAAAATATCTTATCAATTACACATTTGTTCAACATTTAAGTTCAATATGAAATTCAGATGTGAAAGAAATCCACCGAGAACTGTAAAAAGGCAATGCACGATTGCTTGACATTATCTGAATACAGCAACAGTAGAAACAGAACCACTACACTAACAATTGCTCTGTTTTTAAAGTTTAACTGGAAACTTTCTCATCTTTGAAGACTAATGAATGTTACTCAATGAACATTTCTTAGCACACTTCAAATTTTCATCTTTGCGGTAAACTGAATTAGAGGAGACATCTAAGGATTTACAGTTCATTTAAAACAATACAACTGGATACCACAACAGCTGCATAAAAATGCGGATAAATCAGACGGTTAAACTGCTTGATAGATATTTAAATACCTTTGAATATTCCAGGTGGTCATCTGTCTCCAGTTTTTGACACTAAATTACTAAGGGAATATAATATTTAATTCATACATGGCACACGGTTAGGTATACTATGAAGAATCGTGTCAACACAATGAGATTAAAATAATCATTCAGGCTTTGCATTTTAGATATTTCAGTTTACTCTCTGCAAGGAGAAGGACCAAGGGAAAGGTCAATCAGAAGGTATGTTTTTCTGAAGGAGTTCAAACTGATCTTAAACCTTCCCCTTCCTCATCAAAAACTCCCTTGCCTCTTGAAGGATACTTTTTATTGAGTGACACAAGCAAAATCGTTTCCCAATTCAGTTATATGTAGGTTGCTCTGAAAGTAATGCCTCCAACTTATTTCCATGGAAACTATAACAGATACAAAAGCACAATAGCACTGCTTGATAGAGCAAATTCTCAGCTATGAAACACTACTCTTTAACATAGTCACTACTATTACCTATGCATTTGCACCAGTGATGAACATCCATTACCAAGAACGTGTGATCCCATGCCTCATGGTCCGGTCCATATATCCACATCACTTTCATGACTGATGGCATTCCTTCATCTTAGAAATCTTTATGTTAGTATGCTAGTTTGTGCATAGGGCACAAATCACAAGTAGTGAGCAAAAACTAGAGCACTGATTACTAAATATATTTCCTAGAAAGGCAGCATCCAGTGGTTTAACTGCTTTCAGCTGCAAATATGAGACCTCTTGGCTTTGCCTCACAGCCTCTAGTCACCACTGATGATTTCCAAATATTCCCTCGTGATGAATTAAGCTCTCTGAGCAAAACAGCTTTCCTTTTCCAGGTATCTCTTAATTGTATCAATTAAAGTAGTAGTCTTGACTTTATTCTTCTACAGAGTAAATAAAAGTATAAGCTTTAATAAGTAAAAAATTTGTTTTAACTACTAGTTTTTCCCCCACCATCCTTTACTTACAAAGCTAAAAAGGCAGATTCAAAGCAAGATCCTCTTGTGCTCTACCAGTATTTGCTGTTTCATGATGAAAAGAAATGCACGTCTTCACTAGGGTCTGTTATTTTGTCCATATAATTATACTGACATACCATTTACTGCAGAGTCCTTCATTTTCTTCCCCAAACAGTTTGTCTACTGTTCAAAAGCAGCAAGAGGTACGGCAGAAATAGTTGCCTTGTGCTGGAAAACATCTCTAGTACCCTTCCCCAAACTAACTATTCTTGGCCCCCCCAAAAAAACATAAAGATCTTTTCCATGCATGTAAGGCATCCACAACTTCTGCCAAGCTTAGGCTTGCTGTTGCTAGAAAAACTTGCTTTATTACTCAAGAAGTTGTTTTGGTTTGAACAATTAACAAACACATCAAGTTAATCACCAAGAGTTTTAATAGAAGAGTTTAAGAAAAATAATGAATCTCTAGCAATATAATAGCAAAATATTAAAATCTTTTACATGTATGCTGGAAGAAGGGGGGAAAGGTAAAGATTTGCTAAATAATATTGCCAGCTAGTAACAGAAAATCTTGCTGAACAAATTCACAGTACTACTGTGTGTAGACATTTAAGCTAATTACCAAGCAAGTTCAGTTACACAATGAGAAACCCTACAGTTCAGGAAAGATGTTTTTAGTCTTAATCTTAAAGTCTTAATTACATACAAATTTGCCTTCAGGAGTTCACATCAAAGGGCAGCATACTTTTAACATGGAGCTCAGAAACAAAATAGTAGTATAGGAATCAAATGTAAATAAAAGAACAACAAAGCAAAGTTATTTGATCTTTCCCAAAACCCACAACGTTTGGACTCCACACACTTGGTTGAAATAATGAAATATCATGTAGTCTACAGACAGTGATTACATTGTACAAAATAAGATTTAGTCACCTCCAGCAGAGAAAACAAAAGTTTGAGAGCAAATATGTAACCCTCTCCCACCTAAGATATAAACAAGACAACTACTTTGCAGCGCAAGCTCTCCATGCCAGTTACAGATCAGCCTGTTGTAGAGGAATGCTTGAAAAATGGAATTCAAATATCACAACCAACACAGACACTTTGTAGACTGCTAGGAATGTGTTACAGTTTTCAAAGACTGTCCCTCAAGACATAAAGAAATCTGGAAAGTATGACCCAGTTAGATGCTAGAAAACAACCACCTTTTCTATCTCAATAATTTCAAGTGAAAGATGTAGTAGTGTTTTACAGTCAGACCCCAAAACAGATCTTTTGAACTACCATGTAAAGTTTCCCCTTGGAATCAGCCCTTAACTGGAGGCAAGAACATGGAGGAAAAGTAAGTGGTGGCATGTACTGACAGGGGACTAAATTGTAGGTGTGAAAATATGAGAGAACAGCAGTGAACACATGTTCATCAGTTCTCTTTATGACTTTTATTCGCTAAAATCTTCTTCAAAGGGTTTCAGCATTAGGTTAACACTGTTTTACTTGTAATCAGTAATTGAGCCTCTACCAGAAAAGTAATGGGATCTGAGATTATTGCACAAAAACCTGGCAGCAAACTAACACCAACCTTTTGAAATGCACATACAGATCAGTTTCTGAAAAAGAGTTACACAATGACTCCGAAGTATAAAATAAATATATTGTTAAAGTATAGAAACTAAATATAATTATATTTATTTAAGTCCAGCAAGAAAATATTTTAATATGGCGAATACCCCAGCACTTGCTGCATATCCACAATCTAGCTATTTCATCATAGACATGACCTAATTTCCACTCTCTCCCAAAAATGTCTCATCTTGACAAGAACAGCAAAATAGATAAAATATAATCGGAAGCATTTTCTTTTTATATATGCATATATATATATATATATATATTTTCATTCCCATTTTGGTATTTAATGCTTAGTCTCTATAAATAGAAGCTCTCCAACACAAGGATGCTTTGTAAGTGTATTATCGTGCTGTTTTAAGATTAAAATATTTTCTATGAACAAGTCCAAAGTTCATTCTCATTCAAATATCCAAGTATACCTTTTTGTAAATTTCATTAAGTATCAAAACTGGAATTTTCATTCTATTTGTAAGTGACTACATACGGATGACTATTTAAAAACATCTAGTTCACGAAAGGCATTGCTAATCTGAGTGCTAGGAAAGCAGTATATACAATTACTCAAAGAGAAGATTAGAAACATCATGCAGTGCTATTGTTAAGAAAAGTTTAAGCAGTACAAAAATTTCCAATAATTTATATCCTGGTTTTTTTGGTTTTTTTGGGTTTTTTTTCCTTTCTTTTAAGATATCCTAGTAAGAAAAAATTAAAGGAGATTTAAAACCAAAATACTTATCCCAACTATATCAGCTCAAGGAACAAAATCTCTTTTTTTTCTTTTCTTTACAAAAGTATTGCATCTTGTTTTCTACTAATTACAAATTTAATTTAACAAAGTAATATGGAGGCAGCATGTGGTAGATTTAAATTCATACAATCTGTTGAAGTAATACACAATTGAAAATTAATGATCTAAAATCCTTAGATTGCTTTAAATCTGTAATTTCAGCACACTACAGCTACATTTGTTCTGTCTTGAAGGCTGAAATCAACAAATTTTTGACATTCATTCCAACATAAGCCGAGCTCATCTGCACCTTCTCTTAAACCTTTTTAGCAGCATAATCAGCTTAATATAGAGAAAATTATTACCATAATTTACATATTCTAATAATCTTTTCCAAGGCATCAAAGGAAACCAGTGTCATATTCCTAAACCAACGGATAAAAATATACTAATCACTTTAAAAAATTGGTAGTTAGTATTAAGGTGGCCTATGAAGCAGCAGTAAAGTGCAAAATATTTGGTATAATATCTAATGATTCGCTTTCGCTTCTGTGGAATACAAATGGTTAAGCCTGGCTCTTCCATTGACAGATACAGTGTTTGATGGAGGACCAACCTGGATGGAGGAAAAAAAGAGAAAAAGGAAATATTAACCCAATTTTTACCATGCTGCTGTGTGGAATACGTTAGAGGGTTTCATCTTAAAGAGAAGTACAATACTGTTCCGTCAGGTAGTGCTCTTCTCACACATGAACCATCTCCTACATAATTTCTAAACAAAGCACATGTGCTACAGAAGTAGCCTTAAATATGTTTTTAAGTAATTTCAAACCTTTCTGTAAAAACTTCAGTGCATAACTATTAAAAACACGTAATTTTTTTTTTTTAATCAATCTCGAGGCATGGTTGAAAAAGAAATACATGAAAAAAATATCATTCAGAATAAATATTTTAAATAAAATATTGAGCATTACTGATTTCTAGCAAAATCTGACATTTATTTATGACACTGGAATGTTTCTGCTTTTCACTGTGGTTGCATAAACCAGTAACTCCAGTTGGAGTTAATGAGAGCCATGCGAGCAACATACCACAGCTTGGAGTTTACTAAACAAAATCAAAACATTCTGAAGAGAAAAATAGTTTAAAAGAAACCTCAGTTGACCCATTTTAGGTTCGTAATTACTGAAGGTCCTATTCAACGCAAGAGGCCGGAAACACAAAAGACCACAGATCCTGGCACCACATACTGACAACTTATTAAGTACAACAGGGAAAAAAGAGCATTTGGATAGTAGTGCCAGGTTTCCCCTTCCCCTCCTTTTTATTAAATGACTCCCTAGTAGAGCTGCAAGAATAGAGAATATGGTGAGAGGTAAATGCAGAAGCAGGCACCTGACATCTCTTCCCCCAGTTTTTTTTTTGGTTCTTTCCTACATTACAGCGTGCTTTTCTTCATGCTTACAGGCTCTCATTCTAATCAGTTTTCCTTAGAAGTACAGCCCTGTCCTCACCCACAAGCCTCTACAAGTGCTACATGGGGAAACAACATCTCCCACTCACAGGAGAGTGAGAGAGTGATGGGGGAAAAAGGTTTTTAGTCATCACCTCGCTCTTTGTGTACACGTACGACTGATAAGGACTGTGTGGGTCACTAAACATCTCTATTAGAAAATAGTGGACAAACTATTTTTTTTTCCCTTGGTATGTTCGGTATCAGTACATTTATTGAATTCTGAAAAGCACTTCATAAATTTTATTTTATAAAATACTTGCAAGTTACCATGTAGCCCATGGATATTTCCCATAGAATCACAAAAGAAAGTTCATACACTATGCAAAATAAATAAAATTAAGTATTACCCACAATGTAATTATGTATTGGAAAAATACCCTAATAAAAATACTTGCAAATACATCCCCAAGAGGTGCTCTGAAAGTAATGCCTCCTATTTTATTATATCAGCCCATAATATCAGAGGCAGATGGTGGTGGTATGGTTGAACCTTCCCACCTATCTTGTGTTACATTTTCTTACATTTTGTATTTTCATTAACATGTTTTTAAAGTGGCTTGTGGTTAGTGATACATAGTAGTTAGAAGCAATGCTAGGGCACATTATGTACCACTCTGACTACTAGTTCAGCATGCTTACCTAGTTGTGGACAAGTTATGCATTTTTATAACCTTTCCAGAAAACAGTTTTCCTATTCAGCATAGAAATACCAGGAGATGCGTAAGTCTCAGAGAGGCTGTTGTAGTGCAATGCCGAATCAAAACCTCACATATTTAAAAAAGGCTATTCGAATGTCTACCCATCAACTGACATATTGTGATTGTAAGGGATATCAAACATTTCCATTAAAGACAATTTAAAAATACCCTCACATCTACCCACAACACTTTACTTGCTTTTATTCAAGTGGAAAAGGGAAGAAAAACAAAACCTACTGAGTTTCTAAAGTTTCTGCAATGAGAAATTATTCTTCAATATAGAATGCAAAATATTACTGCTGAGTCAAGAGAGTTTTGTGTGAGACTATCATTAAATTGTCTGGTTTAAATATAAAACAACAGATTCTTAAAGTCTGCACTATTTTCCCTTGTGAGAGTGCATTTCAGGAGACCAAAACCAAGCATCAATTTTTTTTTTACCTGAGAGAGTGAAGGAGAACAGTCCTGCCAGGACTATTGACAAAACAATGAGAAATATCTTACTAATGATACCAAGCAGGAGGCTTGAAATACATTTATGAAGAATGAAGGACCTGATAAAGTCTAATAACTAGAAGAAAATAAATATTCAAAACTTCTATTTATCTACCTAGAAAAGATTGCAGCTAATTTGAGTCTAGGATGAAGCTGCTTAGCATGTGCTTAACACCACATACTTGTGCTATTTGCATATATGAACATACAAATCTGTACAAATAAAAATGCATTCATCAGTTCATTCTGCAAAACTGAACTTCCTCCCTCCCTCCCTTCCCATTAGGATATCTAGTACATAGCACTTCATGTCCAAGCTGACTACATTTAGTGTCAGGCATTAATATGGTAATTTTGAAGGAAGCACCATGAGTTCATTGTTATGGATGCAATGACAAAAACTCACCCTTTTCAATCTGGCTGCAGCTTCTCCAGAGCGGATTGCGGCCAGCAAGCTCTGGTGGATCTGTTCTGGGTCAGAGCGCTGGACTGGTGTTGAGGTTTGTCTCATAATGATAGGGCGTGGGTGGTCAGCTGAAGCACCTGACTGTGCCTGAATCTTTTGCTCACTGATGCTTACATTGCTGCTTTTCTAGAAACGGAGGAAGTGAGAAGGACAAAACAAATAAATAAACAAAAATCCTTTAATGTTAATTAGCTAATTAGCAGCAAAGAAAAAAACTATGTCAACTCACAGGAGGTCACATATCAGACTGTGCCACTATAAAATCTGATTTGTTCAAGATCTCAGGTATGAGCCCCATTTCTACTATAGCTTTGGGAAGTGATCTTCAATTTATCAGTAACAAAAAAGATATAAAAGCAACTTATGAAACTTACTAAAATGATAAAGTAATTCCTCCAAGATGAGTATGTGATACCACAAAGTGATATGATATGGAAAAAACATATTTCAAAAGGAAATATAAGTATAAAAATAATAAATCAAGCACTCAAAAACCTCATGATTTTATAACTTGAAATTATATCTTAAGTAAACAGGAAAGTATTCAAGTGTTACAACTGGTTGAGATCCATAGGTTTTTTGCTTGCTTTTTTCCCCCTGACAACTTGATTGGATTTTATTCCAAAATGTCACCATCTAAATTTAGGTCCTTTGACACCAACTATTGTAGCATAACTGAGCATTGCTTGAGAACTGAAATATCTAACAAAGATCAGTTATAAAGTATTCCCAGATAAATCTTGTTATCGCCGCAACATTTATTTTACTAATGCATCTGTATGGAAATCTAAATTTGACACAAAATATTCCAGAAGCCACTCTGAAAAGTCTGTCAAAGTATTCCGAACCACAAGCAGGAAGGAGGAGAAGCATTACTGTATTTTGAACCAAAGATTAGCCTCTAACTTCCATGCCTGAAGAAAACAGTCATAATAGAAACAGAAAGTTTTGGATAGTACTGCTGCTTGTCAGAATACTGCGGATCTGTACAGAAGATGCAAGACAGCCAGCATCTACACATCACAGACATATGGATATGCCAAGCTCCCAGAACCGCTTGAAACAGCTCTCTGAATCATAATATAGTTCCATCTACACATTCACAGAGGTAGTTTACACTGTATCAATACAGAACTTTCTGATAAGCAAACAGTTCAGAAAGAAGCCAAAGTCTCTGCTCTGCTGATGATGACATCACAGCAGATCAATGATAAAAAAAATATTATTAATAAACTTTACCTTATCCATCAGACTATTTTGTGGCCCTCCGATGACACTGTGTAAGGAAGGGGTTTTCACCTGAGGCATGGAGGTAGCTGAGGAGGATTCAGCTGCAGAAGAAGCAGATGAGAGTTCAACAGGACATTCTTCTCTTGGTGCCAGGCTAGAGACTGTACGCGTTTTATTGAATGACTGTGATCTTTTGACAGCTGAGGAGACAGCAAGTGCAAAAGGGGATGGCCTCGAACTGGAGTATGGCTTTGGAACTGCAAAAGTTCTTAGAGTTCTTAGGTTCAATGGTGCTGGCTGACAGGAGGGAGAACTTGGTGGTTTATTGTTTTTAACAGGAGAAGTGAAAGATTCAGTTTTTTTCCCATCATCATCTTTTTCTTCATCTACTGGCAGAGAGGAGCTACTTGTAGTAAGTAATGCAGTTTCATCAGGTGATGAGATTTTTTTTTCTAACTCTGTATTTTTAACTTCACTTTGAATGGAATTAGGAGCACAGATGGTATTCCTGGCAATTGCAGATGACACATAGTGACCTGAAACTCTTCGCTGCATTTGCAGATAAAACGAACTAGGCTTAGCTGTTGTAGGACTTAGAGCATTTGACTTCTCCTGAGTCTCAGAAGAAGCATTTGTATTACTTAAGGTTAGCATTGGTGGGACAAGCTGCTTCGAAGACACTGTCTCTATTTGATTGACCTCGGAGGTAACCCTGGTTCCAGATGGCACCCCTTGTTCAGAAGTGCTCTGCATTCTGTGCAGCAGATCATTTTTTGCAGTGGGTATATTTTGCAAACCAGTCTGTAAGTGACCTGTACTTTTGGGAAGATGAGGAATTTCAGTTTGCTTTATTAATTCTTTGGGGTCTTCATACTCCAGAGTGTTTTTGGAAGCAGATACCTCTTGAGCCTTACTATCTGAAACATCTGATTCCCAGCTCTTCATTGTTTCCAAGGATTTTGGAGGAGGCACAATTTTATAAGTAGTCATTCCAATTTTTGGTATGTAATCTCTTGTAATTTCATTAGCAGGCTTCGGTTTAGGTTTCATGTCCTGCCTATAAAGAGGGTAACCCCTTATAGGAGACCCTTCTGGAGTTTTTGCAATCGTTTCTAGTGAAGTAACATTACTGCCATTTGTACAAATATGAATTTCATCTTTCATGGGTATTGCTTTCTCATATGAAACTTCTTGCCTCTGAAGATTTTGTTCTGTTGAAGTTTCTTCATCCTTATGTATTCCTTGCATCACCCGAAGACCAGGGTTGTTTGTGTCTGTATTGTGTTGATGGACCATTCTTTTGAATGTGGATGATTCATAGTCTTGAGGAACAATCATTTCTTTCTTTTCAGTCCTTCCCAAATTGCTAACCAATGGACCTGTCTGAATTGCAACATCATGAGTTTTTACAGTGTCCAGGCTGGTTTGACTTGTTTTCTGATCTTGCTTTCCTGGAATCATTTGAGTGTAATTGCTATGACTTATGGCGATGTCATTTTTAGATGCTTGGCAGTTTGATAGTCTGTCAGCTTCAAGCTTGCTGTTTTCGCTAAAATCTTCTGCTTTAATTTTTGCTGTCTGCTTTTCTCCCGCATCTTCATTTGTTGGGAGGAGTGTTCTGCTACTGTGATCTTTCAAAAAAGAGATTCCAGAAATTAATACAAATGCCAAAAAGGTTTAACCTTCCCATTAATATCACTAAGTTCTAAACATCCAACAAATGTAATGACAAGGACTAGCTCCTCACTGTTATTATTATTTTCCTTAACACTTATTTTAAAAACTATAGTTATATTTACCTAATATTACTGAATAACTCTCTTCTTACACAGATATTCTTCATTATCAGCCTTCTGGTGTCATGCATGAATTAATAACAAGCTACTACTGAATCATTTCAGTGCTAAGAAATTTCAGTTGATTATAATAGGAACCAGTAAGGTAAACTCTGTTCAGTCTATTCAGTATTAAGTTAGAAGCAATTTTTGTTTACTTCCATCTTTGTGGCTTCTGTTCCATGCTTTTAATATCAGAAGTGTTTTGTTAACTTTACAACAACAAAAATGCAACCAATTCTTGTCACCTCATCTCAAGTTGGGATACACCAAAGGCACAGAAAGTATAAAGAAAATAATCTGATAATCACAATTCAAGAGGCGACAGCATTTTAGTTGTCTTTTTTCTTCAACAAAATGAGTGGGAACTACTCACCATGATTTTTATTTTGTTCCAAAATTCTAAGCTTCCTGTCTTTCTCAAATGCATCTTGGTCACTGCTTATCTGAGTCTGTAGTTCTCTGCAAAGCACAACAGTACATTAAATATGTTGGTATCATTCATTTCAGTAAACAGAAGAAAAGATGCAAGAGAACTGGCAATGTTCTCCAAACACAGATGGAGAAATCATTCTGCCAAACACTGGAGTACTAAACAAAATACATTTTTTTTTAAATGAGAGGAAATGCTGCTATGATATTTTACCAAAATGACATTCAGCTTCACTCTTATGTACACATAACGTGATCCATTTTCCTTTTCCTCTTTTTTTTTTTTTTTTTGTTTATTCGTGCACTCTGAACAAGCCCCATTCTTAAAACTCAAGTTTCAGTGAATCACTCAGGCAATGGCTTATCATTCCTTAACAACATTCTCAGTGTGAAGTCTTATGACATCCTCCAACATTTACAACGTCTTTGATTTTTGTCTCCAGCATAATCTGCAGGGAGCAGCATGAGACACCAGCTGCATATGAACTGCGCAGTACAGACTTTTTGAAATACTAATGAAAGATGTTCTTTCCGTTTCATGAAATATCTTGAGAACAGCAAAGATATATGCATAAAATGTGTTACTTGCATACTAAACATTTTGCAAATGCATACAGTGTTTGTCCTATGATCAGAGGGGACAAAAGAACTATATAAGTACTGAAAAAACTCTCCTCTGTTTTCAGGAAATATTAAGTATTTGACTTCAAAATTTAAGTGAAAAATGCCAACATATTTAACATTTCTCATTTAAAAAAAAAAACAAAACTATCAGAACTTCAGCCTTCTATCTCAGTGATACTTTTATTTTCCGTAGTAACTAATACTGTCACTATGAAGATTCCAATTCATTTGCCACATCCAATGTTTTAGTTATCATTAGGAATCACTGCCATGAAACGAAGCATCTGCTTTGAATCATTTTAAATAATGAATAACCCATCCTCACGTTGCCTGTACAGTCTAAGACATATGGTAAGTGTCCAACAACTGCTAAAACAGAAGCTTTCAAAATTTGCTGGAAGAATGTTAAAGCTCAGTCCTGCCCTCTGTACTCTTGCCTATATTCACTCCCTCAAACAGAGCTAAGGGACTGAATGAAAACCATTTGCAATGGGCTGAACTGTTTAAAAACAAACCAAAAAAAGAAAGAAAATGTCACAAAGTGCCAGAGTATCAGAGCCACCAGACCTATCTTAGAAAAATCTGAATCACCAGAAGATTTTCATAAACAAATGTCAGAGAAACCCTCTAGCTCTCATTCTCATCACTGTGATATTTCACGAAGGAAGGGATTTCTAAACTTTGAAATTATGGTACAGTGCATACTAGATGATACACCAGTATTACAGGCCACAAGAGGCTGTTACAAGTCAGGGGAGAGCAGTGAGGAAATATCCCCATGACTGCTGTCCAAACTGGCCCGGTAACACAAGTCTGATAATTTGCAAATCTGAGAGAACTTTGCTGAGGCACCCCCACACAGTTCCTCACAGAGCAGACACACCCAAGCAACTGACACAGTACTGAGGGGCAGAACACCAAGGAATTTGCAAAGACCTTCTTTAATCTGAATTGACAGAAAGACCCTTGAAATGCAATTCTAAGCTCTCTATATTGCCTTCAACGTTTTTAGCTACTGTAGCATTCACACATTTTGGTTTTAGTATAATAATTGAAATAACTCTTGCAATTTAAATCAGGAACATTAGCAAGTTCAGCTGCCCCACAGAGCACATAAATAGTGAATTACATTAACACAAGGGGACCTCCCAGGACAATCAACATTGACTTGAACCAGGCAGTAACTCATGTTGGGAACCTGCAAATTAGAAAGTGGTTTAATAAAAATGCTGCAGGGCAAAGTTAGAGCATCACCAAAAAAGTGTGGTTAAGGAAAACAATGTGTCAATTCTTGTTTTTCCTGGGAGCAGACGCATCAAAATAGGTCAAGACAAGTGGCTAACATACGAAGAAAAAAAACAAAAATATAGAGCAAGATAACAGATGAGCAATTGATCAGCATAGCAAATATACCTGTTTTCCTCCAACTATATGAATGAGCTTTTAAACGATAACTAACTCACTTCATTCCCCCCCACCCTATTCCCTTCCCCTCCTCAGCAAAGTGTTCTAGTAATAGTGCTAGATGTTTTAAAGATGGGTTCAGCTCTTCCGGAGTCTGGATGTTTCAGTAGTAAGAAAAAATGGTCTAACCAGAATAGCCAGCAGAATATTCTGTCATTTATGTTGAAAGGCTTCATGAGTTACTGTGTCCAGATATGTGCTACAACAAAAGCTAAGCATACTGAACTCATTCCTTTCTTACAATTCTCTATTTTATGCTCCACAATGAAACAGCACCCTGCATTTTATTTGCCTCCCCCATTCCTTCTCCAGTGCTCCTTTCTTTGTCACAAAGCGTACTTACTTGCCATCTGTGCTCATATTTTCTTGTTTTTCTTCCTCGAAGCTTTGTGAGTTGTCTACAGAAACAGTGCCAGCAACAGGAACTGATGAAGCACGATCATTTCTTTCAGTTTCCAGTGGTACCTCTGTAGAGCTGAAGGCTGCAGTAACCTCCCCTGTCCTGAGAGAGGTATCTGGACTTCCACTTTCCTCTCCCTCTTGCACACTCATCTCTTCCTTTTCATCAATTTCTTCCAGGCTGTATTCTGAGGTCCTGGCACCTAAGCTCACAAAGAAAAGAAAAAAAGAAAAGGAAACACACCTTCAGCATATAGATTAAAAAGGGACTGTGAAGCCGGCCTAAGCAGTTTCATGAAGGAAAACTGAGGGTCCTCTTCATAATATAGGGAGGGATGGGAAAAAAAAGAAGAATTAGTTTCAATTTCATAGTATTTTCTATGCTTATTGTCATGCCAATGTCCATCCATTTCTGCATCTGTAACTACTGTATAATGTTTCCCTTTGCTTAATTCAAGAACTGAGTTAGTATAGATAAAAATACACATAACAAATATCATGAAGGCACGCAGTTTATTTCACCTGGATTTCTAACAACCTTCATTAGCTCTCGAGTGAGGTTTAAAATAAAGGAATCGTTTATATCACAGTAAGTACATTAGAGAACTTAGTCCATGTTTTGAACATGCCTGTTCATCACTATCAAAATTCTCCCATAGTCATCCCAAGGATATCAAAACACATTTAGATGAGTCTTGTGAACTGCCCCATGCAAATAAATAAATAAATAAATATAAGAAAAAATATATGGAAAAGCATTAATCCATAAAAATAATGGAATTTTCAGCTAGACCATGATGAAAAAGGGTTAGTTTCTGGTTTAGGATACACAACACAGTGCAACTGATGTTAGACTAATAAACGCAGTATTTTTCTTTCCGGAGGGACTGTCTCTGGCTTTACTTTCCTGCCAGGAATCTTCCTACACCAACATGCTGATTCACATTTATCAAGTATTAATGGGTAGACCATACAATTAACCTCTCAGCTTTGCAACTCACATTCTGCAAAACAAACAACATAACAATAATTTCATCTATATAGGGCAATATGGTGACAGGGAAAGCTACTGGAAATAACAGAAGCTCATATGATCAGTGCATTCTGATCTGAGCAGAGTATTTCTGTTAGCTTTGCATCCATCAATACAAGGTACAGGCCTTGCAGTGGGCTGAATCAGCAAGTTTCAAAGCGCAATCCAACTCTAAACAAAAAGGCTAAGACTGAAAATAAAGTACTAGCTTGAAGCAAGCAATCCTGGAAATGGGCAGAACCCAGAGCATATTTCTTTAATAAGAAACATCTTAAACAGATTTTACTGTACAAAATATTATCCTGCAGCAGACCCAGTACTTCTACAGAAGTATCACTAAAGAAAGAAAATAAAAACAGAACTGTACGTGATTCAGAGAAACTCTTCACTGAGAACAAAAGCACTTTTTGTTTCTCAGTAATTAATTTTCAGTAATAGCATTACTGAACTCATTCACAGCTGCAGAGCAACTACTAAAGTAAGAAAAATTTACTATTTAATTCTAGTTAGTTTTTCACAGCGCTCTCTTGTGATAATGCTTTGCAGCTGCAGACTAGGCACTGTCATCACTAAGTCATGGAGCTGAGCGTAGAAGTAATCTCGATCTCCAAGGAAAGAGGAGCAAGATTGCAAAACGGTGCAGGTGAACCTCCTTCCACATTACTTAAGCACATGTGCTTATATATCAAAGGGATTTGATTCCTTAGACTTCATAACCACCAAGGCCCTTTTCTCTTCCTCCCTCCCTCACCCACAAGTATTTGATCTCTAAATTGGGGTAAAATCATACAAGCAGCCAAATGTCCTGGGAGATTTCAGTGACAGCAGAATACTGGCAAACATCAAATGTGCTGAGACTAACCTACAAGACCACATCTTCCTCACAGGTGACAACTACTATGCTTGAAAATGAGTGAAAACTATTACAATTGATAAGTGGCCTTGCAGCATCTGAGAGGTTCAGGTTAGTTCCTAGATGCTCGAGCCATCAATAACCGACATGTTATTGGAACCACAGAACAAAGACTAAGACCTTCAGTCTAATACTTCATGGAATCTTGACTTTTATAATAAAGCACAGCCAGGACTTCTAACAAGACAAACAATAATTCTGGAGTTGCTATGGCTTTGTGCCTAGTCAATGCAGTTATCTCTGTCATTCTTGCTCTGAAGAAGCATAACAAAGGTGAAGTTTATATTTCTACACTGATGGGATGAGAACTAAGTTTGGGTGGGTAGGAGATCATACTGACTTTCATCGAAGTCCATCCCTTTGGACATGCTAGGATCACTTCCAAATCTAAACTACAAATATACAATTCCAAACAACAATAAAAACAATAAGCAAACCTACATATTTATACAGTTCTCTCTCTACTGCATTGTCAGCAGAGTATCAGACTTACTTAGAGTTAGTTTCTACTAGCAGTTATAAGTCTGTGACTGTTACTAGCAGATCTGGGCTGCCAGTGCTGCAGCAGAATGAAGTGTTTATATACCGAATTCACTCACAACATGTAACAGCCATCCTTCACTTACATCATGCAGATGAACAGTTTGGATTTTATGTATTATTTCCAAATCCTTCATTTAGAGTTTTATATGCAGCATATCACTAAGAATTACTTATGGCAACACAGGATACACACTGCACCCTTATTGCCTATGTATTTCCCTATGTAAATACGTATATAACATAAACTGTAATTTTCTCTCGGGCAATTTATTCGCTATGAACATTAGTCACTGAGTTTTCAATAGTTCTAAAAGAACATTTTTAGAATCTACATGATGGCACCGTGAATACCTGATGACTGCTTTACCGAGTCTATAAGAATACAACAGATAACAGAATGACATTTCTGTCAGTGCCTTTTTACACTTGTAAATATCAAAGCCAGAAATCCTGACTACATCATGTAAATGCTCAGCTCTATGCTCCTTGGAAAGTTTTTTAAGAGAATCTGTAACCAAGAACATTATATCATAAGATTTGTTTAGTGGGAAATCATGTACAGCTCTTTAGCTTCTCTCTTCTTAAAAATTTCACCTTCTCCCTTAGAAAAAAAAGTGAAGTTTTGGGAAGGGGAACAAAAAACGTAACTGAGGATAAACTGTTCTTTATAATTCCAGACGTTCAAATTAATTCTCTTTAAATGTTTATTCCATTAGATGTCTCCATATCACTTTTGTCAAGGTGCAGTCTGTTTTTAAATGTTGCCTGTTCTGAACTATACAGCATAATTCCAATTACTGTACACAGCGCTAGTAGCCATGCAATACTAAGACTCTAATAACCCTTACTGAACACTCATAATGCTTCATTATAGGGCAGAAGGTAACTCTACTTTCATAACTTGAATATCCTTACTTATTTGCTGAAGAAGAAATGTGTAACATAACTGCTTTGAGAACATTAGTCATAGATTATGAAAAACTCAGTGCTTCTGGAACCCTGACACTTCAAGTAGTATTAACAAAAACAAAGGAAATCACTGAATTGATGTAATGCTAAAATGAGATCCAATTTAACATTTGATTATTCTATCCTATGTTAAAAAGTGCCCAAATTTCATAAATATTTTTCAAATTAGGATTAATTCAAGAGTAGCCAGATTGATTTTACTGCAGATGAATACTGGTTCTCATAGCACGTACTAAAAGGACCCTTTATAAAGAGGCCTCTAGACGGTTTCAGAGATGCCACCAGAGAGCAGCAGTATCCCATGAGGAAAAAGCAAACAAAAAGAAATGAGGCTGTGCTATGTAACTCACCTCCGCATTAAAAATAAAAGTGCATTGCACTAAGTCTGCAAAGGACATTATAAGAATACAAGACACCACAAACCGAACTAGAGAATGAAAAATGTCAGTAACTGTGGAAGTAGATCCCAAGCCTCACACAGACTGTTCTAAACCCAATAAGGATGATTATTTTTTTTTCCCCCATTTCTTTCTATATTACACAATAAATATTTAATCACAAGAAATCAAATACCTCAAACAGAGTTTACTAGGTCTATGGAAAAGTGGTGAAGCTATTGCTAAGAAGCTCAAGACTGCTTATCTGTGCAGCACCTAAGACATTACACTCAAGGGAAATGCAGAAATTCTAACTACTTATCTTAAGACAGAAACACAAGCTCAAGAAAACAACAAAAAAGCTTAATATTAAATGACAAGCTTGCTATTCATGTTAGATCCATTACATGCAAATGAATGTGGTTTTGAACACAAAACTAAGTACTAATAAATATTAAGAATGACTCACTCAATTATAATTCACCACCTTTCTTCTGCTACAACTAGGAAAAGGAATGTTCATATTTTTTATCACATTTTCAAATTCAGATTGCACAACAGAAGCTAATACTTTCTATTTATTAAGTATAAAGAGCTTTCTCGCTACTGTTTCTATTAAATATCGCAAATGGAGACCAAATTTCCTGATGACTGATCCTTCTAGTTTTTCTTTTTCCTTCACCAGAGGCCTAGGGAAGCAGGTGACATTTTTTATATTTTTTAGTCTTTTTGGGGTGCATTTATGGTTGTTGTTTTTTTGTTGGTTTTTTTTCCTTTTTTTTTTTTCTCTCCTTAACCACCATTTTGACTGACAATTCCAATAAACTAGTTGGAAAACTGATATATTGGAGTGCTAATATAACTAGCCCAGAAACTGAGTAAATACATGAACCTCATATACTGCTCATGGAGTCCCACATGCTTAGCATTCATGTATTACATCCTCAGTGAAACACATAGAAGAGTAATTTTTCCAGATTGCACAGGCACTAATTATTCTAAGTGCTTTACTAAATATTAGAAGACTATTCTAGATACTCTGTCTTGTATCTGAACTCTACTTACCAATAGCAGCACTTAATAATACAAAATGAAGAACTTAAAATATAATAGAGTTCAGCAGCTAAAGAATTGTATTTTGAATAGCTATACTTTTATATATCACATTTTTCCATAGCACCCAACAAATGAAATAGATTATAAAGAACTATGTATGCATGCAGTTGATAGTTACACTTATAACTTGTGCTTTCAAAGGCTGTTCAGATGCAAACCAAAAAGCAAGTAAAGATTTTCTCCTACCCCTAAATTATGTACGTTAAGGGCAGCAAAACAGGATTCTGGAAACAAGGCTCGGTTTCAGCTTTTGAACGTTTTGTTATGGGATATACAGAAGTCAACAAGATTCTAGCTTGTTCTTGCCTGGTCTCGTTGTGGATAAAAAGGGGATAATGTTTAGTTTCTTCAATGTGAAGCACAGAAATCAATCCAAAATTTACTGTACATCATTATTATAAAAAATACTATTCTTCTTTCAATTGAAAACTTAATGGATTTGAAACACTGAAGTTAGTATGTACTTTTCAACATATCTGTACCTACAGTACAGTGATTTATTATTATAACAGTTTATTATGACATATACTTAACTGATATATTTGGAAAAAAAACCAACCTGTTTCAGACCGCATTTCAGCAGCTCTTCCTTCCACTTCAGTGAGGACTGATTCTCTTGACTCTGTTACTGAAAAGGTAAGACATAACAAGTCATGTAACAAGCATCGCCTCTCTATTTCTATACAGTATGTTAAATTATGATTTTACAGACTGGTGAGTACTTCAAGAAATGCACCTTCTCTTAAGTAACCAGTGCTTGTTATCACATTTCCCAGGTATTTTTAACATCAAATCTTAGGTATTTTTGAACCTCAGAGAGTTGACTTTTTGATCAAAGAAAAGAATTATAAAAGAACAAAAGCCAATAACAAATATTCTTCTTCTTGGTCCATTTCCTATTAATTAATTAAGCCCCCCTATTAATCCATCCCTGAGGCAGAGAAACTAATCTTCTCTCTCCATATGTGTATCACAAAACAATTGCAACAGTTAACCTAACAGTAACTAATTGGATGAGTGTGCTTGTGCATATTTGATACTAATCTGTATGCCCTAAAACAATGTTTTTCACACTACATCAGTCAATTTAATAAAGTAGGATTGTCACTTCCCTACAATCCAAAGATCTTCAACACTGATATATTTACTGAAAGTTCTTATCTTATCGGGTAGTATTTCTTTAATGTTTAACCAAATTGCCATGCCTTCCATTGACTCCCAATTAAAGAGCATAAAAAGATTACCAGTCCCATTACTGCTTTCACTTTGATCTTCTGGTGTTCTAGAGGGTGGTGAGGGTGCTTTGCGCTTCATCCTCCGTAGAGAGCTTACAGAAGCTGTGTCACTGAGCGGCAGAGAACCTTTTCTTACTAATCCCAAAGGGGCCTATGAAGGTAGACAGGGTGGGAGAATGATTATTAGTAATGAAAGCCAGAAAAGCAGCTCTTGTAATTATTCTCCAGATGTGTTTTTAATAAATATTTGGGCACGAGTGATTGTCCACCTATTACAAAGCATATGATGTTTCTCACTTTTTTTCTTCAAATTAAAAATAAAATAATAAACTAAAAAAACACTTTCTATAGTAATGGAATATATACACAGAGGTGCAAGACCCAATAGAAAAACAGTCAGTTGTTATGTATAACATAAAAGAGAATTTTTTTCCCTTTATAACCTATTAAGGTCATTTTGCAAAACTCAAACCAATCTTCTGAAAAGTAGGTAATTATGAAAGAAGGTTTCCTTCAGCTGGACAAAACAGAAATTACACAGTGTTTCCTTCTTTGTTCCTTCAACGGCATATTTGAAGCATATTTGATTAGACTACACGTGTAACTAATAGGATTTGGTTACCCTACTTAAAATACTTGAACTTCTATAGAAATTTCCCTAATGCCATCTTTCAGACATTATTTTGGAAAGTACAACTGTCTCATCATAACATCTATTCATGTTAAATTGCAATAAATCATAACAAAAATAATTAAACTAACAATTGATGTTCAGCTGTAATAATCCCCTCATATTATCATAGCAGAAAACAGACTTCTTAATTTGCAAGTAATCAAAAGCATTGGAAAAGAAATCAAAGTGGGGCTTCCAGGTTGTAAGAAGAAAAAACAAAGCAAAAGGTGAAATGTTCTTTTAAGAACAGCAGAGGATATGGGCATTGGACTCCACTCCTAATCAACTGACTAGGATTGAGTCAGTTCTTGGATTAAAACTTCACCCTTCCTGAACAGTTCTACAGGAGAGTAAATTAATGGTATTCAGCATCTGAATTTTTGCAGGATGGAATGTCAAATTTAATATTACTTCCACAACCAAGGCTTTATTATTATTAAACCATCTCCCGTCTTGCTATCAGGTTGGTTCTATTTCTCTCCTTGTGGAATCTACTCTCCAGGCAGCAGCCCCTCTGTTCTGCACCACACACTGCTGCTCTGTTCACAGGTCTGTGCCCTCAGCTGCTCTGCACAGCCTCCCTTCAGCTGACTCGGCTGGCTTGGAGCTCTGTGCTCATTCGCTCAGCCAAACAGATGTCACCAGAGTTCCACCTGCACAAGAAAGGGTGTATGTGTAGGGAGGGGAATAATGTTCTCAGTATAAGAGCACAAATGCTCCTAGAAGATTTTTATAAGCCTCTCTGCTGCCCTTTGCATTCAAAGAAATAAACGGTTTGCAAAGAGATTTCAATAAAGTACTAAATGTTCCAGTTACGGTTCAAGTGTTGAACAGATTTTCTAAGGAATTATTCAACATATGAATATTAAGAGCTTTCAAATCCTAACAAAGACTGTAATGTGAAAATAGTACTTTAAACAGATGGAAAAAAATAATGGTATTGAGATACATTTGACATAGTTTTAGAATGTACATCTGGGCGTTCATTTGTCATACCAGCTCCCAATGATAGCCAGTGCTTTATCAGCTGCACTCTAATTAAAGTTCATGTTTGAATCCCTGAAGTAATTAAAGGAGAAACTGGTGTGAACACTTTTGTCTTAACTTTCACAACAAGAACAAGCATGAATATGCAACATTTTAGCCTCAAATGTGTGCAGATGCATTTAGCACCAAATCCCACACCAGCCTAAGCCAACACTTACAGAGACCATTGCTTCCCATGTTCCAGCCTCTCTTGGCTATGGCAGATGTGGCACCTGACTATTCCTAACATTTTTTAAAAAAGCAATAGAATGGCAAGTAAACCTAGCTAGTTTGCAGCTGGAATAGGAGAAAAACATTACGTACTGGGGAAAGAATAGAGTGGAGCATTTTCAGTGTGCTCAAAAGCATTCCATACAAAAATGGTGACTATATATGTATTTTCATATCACCAGCATCTCTTTTGTTCCAAAGGTAAGTAGGTTTAGAAGAGACCATACAAGGGAACAGGATAACAAAGCACACTGCTACAGAGAACACAAGTATTGCATTTGCTCCTATAATGTTTAATGCACCCAATTTCCATTTATTGATTAAGCTCTCTTCAACTTAGACTAGGTACTATGCATAAACCAATACACCTCTGCCCTACTGGAAAGAACGTAAGAATGTATTAGGAAAAATTCAGCTGACAGTGCTCTGTACAAAAACTCAAATCTTACTCATCTCTCATATGATTTGTCTAAATTGTGCACATTTTGTCTAGCTCTAAAACTTGCTAGTACAAGAGGTAATTAAAAAAAAAAAAAAAAAAGATGGAGAAAGTGAGATACTTGTATAGGAGACACAGAGGGATGCAGTATCCTCATCAGTTCCAAATTATTTCGAAATGGTATCAGACGGCCTTCAGGCAAACTTAAGCAAAAGACCACAGGCAGCTCTGCGTACTGCCATCCCACAGTGAGCACTGGCTCTATTGAAGACCTCCTAAGGCTCACATAGTGCTTGCTGTGTCCTTGCTCTACTGAGTTTCTGATCTAACTTCTGAAGCATGGAACTCATCCCCCCTCAGCAGTCTTCCAACTTGTTCCATGACAGTGACTAATAAACCTCTTCAAGAACACTTCATGCTTTTGTTGCTTCCTAACCCCTCTATTTTCCTCCACCAACTCTTCTAACAGGGAGACTGGAGATTTCAATTTCTTTGGGTTTTACAGTTGAGTAAAAAAAAGCAAGCTGTATCTCTACAGTTGTGATGTTCTATCCATCATTTTAAACTGTACATGGTTTGACTAAAAATATTCACCCCTATGCAAGCATAGCTTATGTATGCTTCTTTACAGTAACTGAAAACAGCATGAGGTGACAAACACTCATGAAAAAGAAATATATCACCACTTACTTTTTAAAAATAAAGCATTCCAAAGAAAAATAGCAATTTAAAAGAAACACTTTTCTTTTAAAAAAATGGCTGTTACTAGAATAATGCATCCACTTTTATGAAAACAGAAGATAGACAGACTGTGTTATATGTTTAAACTAGCTAGCTCTAAATGTACTTCTGGCAAGAGCCATCTTGCCTAAAATTAGAACCAACATGTAAGTGAGAATTTTTCCTATTTGATTTAACATTGGAATTACTGGACAAAAATACAGTACTTAAGCTGTACTGGTCATCTTCTGCATCACAAAGAATGAACAACTCACACTACCATAACTCGTAAAAGCTATAGCCTTACCTCCATATCATACTAATTTCTCACCTAAAAATAAGACAACATCTTCAAAAACTAGTTTAGTAATCATTCTGAAATTGAGGCAGAAAAAGAATCATTTTCATATCAGAGTGTAATTGTTCAAATACAGAGAAAGCAGTTTCTTTCTTAAGAGAAACAAAAAAGCAGAAGGAAGTAAACATTAAAAACTTTTTTTTTTTTTTTTAAAAATCATGAGAAACTGGACTACAATACACTGTGAATATGCAGAAAAACAACAGTGAGAACACTGTTCCCTTAACGTTGGCTCGTTCCACTGTTGCCTAATGCTACCACTTCAATGTGCTGCTATCAAGACCAGGCAAACAGTTTATCAAGACAAAACTGATATTTCACTCTGCCTTCCTGGATGTGATCCATTGTTCCACAGCTGTTATGAGGGCAATTTTGCTAGGAAAATGTTGCCCGTGCAGTCCATTCTTCATTGGCACAAACAGATGGAAGTCAGAAAGCAGTAAATCTGGACTATGTGGCAGGTACGGTAGGACAGTCTAGCCAAGAATAGCAATATGCTCCCTGGTCTTCAAACTAGTATGAGGCCTGTAATTATTTTGTAAGAGAAAGGTGGTCTTCTTCTCTGGTCTGACTCTGTTCAAGCCTTCAGCTTTATTAGCATCATGATGCAGAGGTCAGAGTTAGGAGTATGTCCAAGATCCAGGAAATCCAGAAGAATCTCACCTTTCCAATCCCAAAGGACAGTGCACACCACCTTACCCACAGGAGGCTGCATCTTGAACATTTTATTCAACAGGAAATTCACACATTGTCACATTGTGGACTGCTGTTTTGACTCTGGCTCATATTGGTGTCATCACGTCTCCTCAAAGGTTAATGATGCAATCCAGGAAACTATCACATTTGGCCTCATATCGATTCAATAAGTCCTAACAGACTTGCACATGATACTCTTTCTCTTTTGGCATGAGCTTTTGTGAAACCCACCTGGTGCAGTCTTTGCAATATTCCAGCATTGCAACTGCTGTTCAATATTGCACTCAAGCTAATATTTCATTCTGTATACAGTTCCCTGGTCACAGTCCACCAATTCCCATGGATGAGCTAATCAAGATGCTCTTCATTGTGCTCACATCCACTGTATGGTCTACATAAATGTACAACAAGAGACAAGAGAAGCCAATGGGTGTAATTTTTTTTCCCACATGAAGGAATTATATGACACTTTTGCTTCATACGCACTTCCATTACAGATGGCATATTGCCAAACTGCCCCTCTGCTGCCATTTGTTGCATAGCCACAAAACGTTACAGAATACTGACAAAGATTCAGACTTTACTGCCATACCACCAACATCCACCTCTGAGATTGTTGGTCAACATAATAAGATAGGAAGCATTACTTTAGGAGAAGCCCTCATAGATAATAAAAAGATATTTTACATGAATTAATAAAAAGCAAAGTACACAGCAAATCTTCACACACGCTTCAGTCCCAAGCTTTGCAGTACCCAACAAAAACAGCATAACAACCAAATCAGAATTAAAGAGGAGTCATTTCAAAGGAATCTTATTCATGGGTCATTCAACTTCCGTCAAATCACTTTAGATTGATAAAAAATGTCAGTATGAAACAATAAATTTGTTATTTCGTTGAGAGACAGATTCAAACCTGCAGTTATACATTACTGTTAGATATAAGAGGATATTAATCGTTACACATTGATACTAATAAATTGTTTTCCAAAAAAATGAATTCAGTTAGAAGACAAACATGATGAGGTAAAAAAAAAAAAAACAAACTGAAATTACTTTTATTAGAATATAGAAAGAAACTGCTGTCTTTTAACGATAAAAGTTTTCAGCAAGATAGAATACACAAATTCAGAACTGATGTTAAACAGTGCTCTCTTGTGGCCCTGTGCATCACTGAATGATTAAATCAATGTATAAAAAAAGTCACAGCTTGAAATTTCTTTTTATTTCCTCCTAGTCTAACAAACAATAAATCCCTCAGTCTTGCATCTCATTTAGTTCTACAGTTTATCTTTCTAGCATGAAGGTAACCTCATTTATTGAAGATCATCTTTAGATTCTGGTTTTAAAGAAGAAAAAAAAAGAGAGAGAGGAAAAAAAAAGTAGGTGATTCTCCATTTAAAATGATAAGTTTAGTCTTGAGCTTTAACTGGAATTCTTAACTGGTATTAAAGGTAAGATCTTGATATTGCATAATGCCTCAGTTTTTCCCCAAATCCCATTTGGCTGAATTTGTGCAGTGCAATGAGTATATTGGTAACTAACTACACATACAACTCAATTAAATACATTCCCATTTCACTAAAAACATTTTAACTTGCTGGTAGCACAAGATTCTCAAGACTCTTTCCCAATATTTTCACCTTTTTCAAGTAGCATAACGAACAAACTACTCTTTGTTGTTGTATAACTCAAACATTAAAAATGACAGGAAAAAAAAAAAAACATTACAGAACATGATACAATGAGAAAATGTTAACAAAAAAAAAAAAAAAAAGAAATATCTGTGTAAACTTCATGTAAAAAAAAAAAATAATAAATTAATTATTCGTCCATAAGAGCAAGAAGGTCTTCACAGCTCATACAGCTTATATAAAAACTCTGTCTTGCTTTTTCAAAATAGATCAGCTACTTCAGATAGATGACACAAAAACTAGAAGAAGCGTCTTCCAATTTCTGTAGTTGTTTTCAAACTAAAATTTTCAAAAGCAGGTACTAGAGTTTTATTTCCAATAAATTTCAAGCATCAGCAAATATATAGCAAGATTATTGATGTTATCAGCTCTAAATTTCTTGGTTCAGGGGAAGTGAAACAAATTCAACTAACCTGATCATTCATACCAAGGCTGTTAGATTTCACAATATCAGGTTCTGTCCTGGCTTCTGCAAGTTCCTGGGGGGCACTCAGAGAATTTGGCATGGGTGGTAGAGGAGCTCTCCGTTTCTTTGGCATTTCAGTTGGCAGAGTGTTAGAATCATACTGCTTGCTAACAGTGCTAGATCTTGTGGTAAATGTTGGCCTTGGCTTGCTCATTAACGGAGTTGCTGGGGCACTGGCAGTCTTGGGATTTGGGTGAAAGAAAAGAAATATACATATATTACTTAAGCTTTCAGGAAAACATTGATGTATCACTATGAATATGTTTAGAAAAGTTCTGCTTATAGGAAGTTCTGCTTATTACATCTTACTTGTTCTCTTTTTTTCTTGCTTCGTTGAAAAAAGCTGAAAAACCCTTTGTTTTCTTTCTCTTTTAGAACATCTGAGTTTTCAGACACACGATCGGAGTCTAAAATAGGAGACAAGAGTTCTAGATGTTATATACTGCAACGATTATTTCTCCTGCATTCTTTCTTTTTGTCGATCACAGGCCTTCTGAAGTAATATACAAATCTCACCACAAATCACTTATGTTAATAGTTTTTCTAAAAGCTGTAAAACAAACGGGTTTCCTACCATCAGTGCTCTTCTCCTCTTTCTCAGAGTGGAGAAGTGCTGAGTTTCAGCTGCTATTGATAACTCGCACTTAGCCCAGCCCATCCCGCTTATCAAATGCTACGGTTCATATGAAAAGGCTATGAGAGGGAAAAGAGCATCAACTTCCCCAGTTCACAATTCCTAACTGCTTAAATACAAAGCATAGTGCGAAGCAGGGCAGCTCAGGTACAGGTCTCCACGTGGTATACACCACTGGAAGACCAGGTAGGTGCTGTGTGTGTAACTGGCATGTCAGTCATGGTAAAGATAATCAAATCTTGCAGAATTTATCACAGAATGACCCAGGTTGGAAGGGACCTCAAGGATCATGTAGTTCCAACCCCCAGTTTATCCTGCTTTACATGCCCTTATTCACATCAACATTTTGTAAACATAGAGGTTCTCTTTCTACAATTTTTACTAGATTTTATTTTCATAAAGAAATCCCTTTGAATGCAAATGCAGCAACCAGCAGGCAGCAGCAATACCACCACATAGGATGAATATAAGCACGGATATAAATTTTCAAGCAATGTAAGTAAAACGGTACAAAAATACTTTATACATAGTTTGGGTATATACATTTGTACTTTTTCTTTATTATGCATTTATGATAGCTCAGATAATTGCTGAAGTCAGTTAGGCAGATATTATTACAAGAAAAAATGATGACATCATGCAAGTTCTCCAGTTTTGAAGCCCATTTCAGTAAGGCCTACCTTTCAAAGATGGCAAGTTTAAGTCAACTGGTGATGCGGCTACAAGGCAGACAAGAAAGACAGAAAATGTCAAGTTGAACAAAGGATGTAGTTTTAAGTGACACAAAACCAAGCCGAATCTTCAGTGTTAGGAAAAATAACTGAAGAAAATAATGGATATATTTATTACCCAATGCAATATAAAATTTAAGAGCGAGTCTGAAAGCTTACAATGCAGACTGCAATGCAGACTGCATGGAGAACAATTGAATATAATGAAACTATAGTCTGAGTAAAACATGATTTGTTATATAAAGGTACACCTCACCATCTACTTTCATGAAGAAAGTGGAAAACTCAGAGCTTTTCAGTTGTATGCAAAATGGAAATGCTAATCCACTTAGCACTGAATGAGTTATAGTATATCTGAACTTCCTAGTGAGGCACTGCCTTGTGGGACATCTGTATTCCCCTCCATTGCCTCCTAAAGATTTTTGGCTGTTCATTCAAATGACACACAGTTCATGCTGCATCAAAGGCAGCTCTGCCAGTCTGTAGAAGAAAGTGATAGTCAGATGACAAAGAAGATAATCTACTTTGGGTGCATGTAGTTCAAACAACACATTTAGGTAACAATTGTTTTAGTTTGGTTTTTTTTCCTGTGACAAAAAAAATATTTTGTGATGGCATAATTTCCAAATCTGCCATTTCTCAGCTCAGACTGGCCTTTGGGAAGTAATTTTTAATCATGGTAAAATAAGGACAATCTTACAGCTATTGTGAAAACCAGAAATAGGATCAGTACACAAATACAGGAAAGTTACTTAACACTGCCCCTGTTGGACCATGATTAATAAGTTAATTATGGTTCCTTTATGATCTATGTGTGAAATTATCAAATGATATTCAAATTACACTGAAAAGCATTCTAATTTATTCTAAATACATTCTAAAGTATTCTAATATTTTAAAATTATACAATAAAGCTGCATTTCTATGATATTTCTGTTCTCAGCTTATCACAATCCTACACCTTTCTATGAGCTGAGGGAAATACAGCATTATTGGTATTTTTTCAGAAAAGGCAGGGGAAAGAATGGGATTTTTCTTTTAAAGGATGCTTTGTACTTGACCACCTGTGCTATTTCCTTGGGATAAGTAAAGGTACACTTGTTCCAATTTCAATTTTGTGGGAGATCAATTAAGCACATACTGAAATTTGAGAATTTCTTATGAGTTACTTTTTTTCTTTTTTTAACTAAACAAACAAAACCAAACCCACTCACAAAGACAAAAGCATATATTATGGAAACATTATGTAATTATCTTTTCAATAACAAGTTATCAAAGATATCTCAAGGTTTCTTACCTCGACTGATATCCATGGCATATAGTTCTCTTAGTCCTAGATCATTAAGAGATTTTGTCATATCAAGGGCTTCTTGAGACTGGTAATTCTTCAGTAACACAGTGTGCGAAGGATCAAATTCACATTTACTACAGATAATTGGCAACAGTTCCTGAAGTGGTGAATATGGACTAACTCTTACAACTGTCTTCTGCGTCTTCTTGTAGTTTATCACTACCCTTACTGTTTGCTAAAGAGAAGAGAGTTCCAATAAATATCCTGCACAAATTCTGAAACAACCAATATTTTCATAACAGTCTTACAATAATCACTGGAATTCCCATTAGAGCCAGATTCGATGTTATATATTCAGTAACAGTACAAGAGAAACTAAGAAATCATTTGTAATTCCTTTTTATCCAAGGAAAGGACACTTGAAATAGCCTGCTCCTTTAGCATGTTATTTGTTTGTCCAGCAGGTAACACACCTGGACTAGGATGCCATACCTGGTCACACTAGGTAGCTAGAGAAGACAGCAAATAAGCAATGAGTACATGCATGGTGTGTGTGCACAGGACCAAGTTTAAAAGGGAAGCTGAAAAGCACACCCCTGACCTTGTGCAAAACAAAAATTGAAACTCCACAAAAAAGAAGCAACAACAACAAAATTAACAGTATTCTATAGGGACAGAGAAGGACAGACAGATTTAGGAAACTCACAGAAAGTGCTTTAGCACTTCTAAAAGCCCCTGGTTTCTTGAGGTTATATGCAGGGGGGTGGGTGAGGGAGAAAGCCATGTAATTAGAAAAAAACTGTAGCATGTAACAAAGGAAAATGAACATGTATTCAGAAGGGTGTATGGGTCCTACAGTTTTGTTTTTTTTTTTTTATATCCAAGTGTCTTGCACACAGCATGATGGATGTTATAAGTTGTTGACTTTCAATTTGCAAAAGGTTGTCTTCAGCCACACTCCATCTTCAAAACTGTTCAGATAGACACTAAGAAATAGAATCTCAAATAATATTGCAATGTTGCTTTCTTTTGGCAGCAAAGATGCTTGACACAATAAATTAAGATATATTTTTACTTTAAGAGGTCATCAATAGCACATTGACAAGCTTTTCACAGGGGTCCACCATGAGAGGATGAGAAATAACAGGAAAAGCTGAAACGACAGGCTGAGCTTAAATTGCTGAATACAATATACAGTAGTAACTGTAGTTTCTCAGTACACTATAGTTTTAGCCCTCACCTCTGGTATCACTGGAGCAGGTTTCTTCTTATCCATTTGTTTTGGTTTTACAATCACTTTTTCCACTTCAAGCATTCCCACTGGTGTATTCGGTTTGAATTTAATCTGGCTGTTTTCTGCTGATATCAACTCTATAGTGTAACTTGACGGGTTTAAATGATACTGTGCACAGAGAAAGATCAGCAAGTCCATCATGGGCTTCCTGTAAAATGCAAATCAAAGTCACAAGAGATAATAATTAAACAGGCTATTAAACAAAGTATGATGCTAAGCATTTGCCCTTTCGTGACTGTGATTATCGTCCAGCACTGATTTTAAATATCTTCAATTAGAACAAAATTAAAACCAAAATTGAATATTTTAAAAAATCACCAAATTGAAACAAGTTATTCACAACTATAGCAAAAGCTGGGGCAAAGAGGGGCATTTTTGCTTATGTAAAACAATGCTTTCCTGAGACCAGCAAAGAGATGTGGATCAGCCATCTTATTTGAGCCTTAGTGGGAACTGCAGCAGTTGTGATTAATGCCCTTCTATTCAGTAAAGAATGGCTTTCTTCCAAAGCTTAAAATTTTGATATCTACTCTGAGGTTACAAGAGACATAAATTTATACAAATTCTCAGCATGAGCCATGTGGAAGAAGCAGGTGAGATGAAGTTTGAGGAAGTCACTTTTTAAGGACTCAGGGTTTGCAAAACAAGAGCCACGCATTTAAAAGAAAACATTGAAAAGAATACTGCAGTGTCTAAGTGAAAACTAACTCGGCTAGTATGGCTTTATCAAAAGAATCTTAAATTCTAGATGTAATCTTATAACAGATGGAAGTCTTCTGGTAGCATAACAGAATGTGGAAATAGATACCCTCAAAGAGTCATCAAGCTAAGCAGAATCCTAAATGACAAAGATTATAAATATATTTATACATCAAGTATGAATTTTAACAGCCTTTTTACACAATCCAGTTCTGTAAAAAGAATTAAGAATGGCTGAAGCTTAGAAATTATTGTAATGTTTATTAAAGGGGGAAAAGTCCCATAAATTAATTCTATTTTCACCTCTTCTAAAAGAACAGCCTGTGCATCCCTTAAGCAGCCTGTCTTCTAAATTCTAGTGGCTCAGCTTGACTACCTGGTGCACGCACAGCTCCTTCCAGTTACTTCTTTGTCAAGAGAAAGCTCCTGCCTGATTAAGTGGTGTAAAAGATTCCTCGCCTCAGGAGAAAAAAGCAGGTGGAATAACAAAGCCAGAATTCATGGAGAAATAATTCTCTGTAAGGTGTCAGGAAACAGCTATCAAATAGTGTGAAAAGATATAAAAGAATGTAATAAACTCCTGTGCCCTCGTCTGGATGATGTATATCAGCCTGAAAGTACCATGAGAAATGCACTGGTGACTAAATGAAAAACAAACAACAAACCTGTTTTTCCATTTATACAAAGAGGGAATTTCAGTTCCTCACTCCTATCACAGCCTGCTCCAATTAGAAGGAAGAAGGACTACTCCACTTCTCCTACT
Organism: Coturnix japonica; assembly: GCF_054131305.1. Taxonomy (NCBI): domain Eukaryota; kingdom Metazoa; phylum Chordata; class Aves; order Galliformes; family Phasianidae; genus Coturnix; species Coturnix japonica. The sequence continues at coordinate 7,003,446 of NC_140669.1, read as the reverse complement.
AAGATTCTAACAAAACAGCTTCACCCATCTCACTTTCTTTTGTTAGAGAAGATAAGGAGCTAGAAATGTGCATTTCACTGGGGGTGGGCTGGTGTGGGAGGAGGCAGCCAGAGAAGACACCTCATCACTAGAAGTACTGCTTGCCTTCTGGTTACCAGGCTATCCAAGAAGCTACCCATTACCTTTTCTTCTGGCTACATTTTATGTACAAAATAGCTTTAAAAGGTGCCCTTCCTATGGTCTTCAGCTGCAGGAGCAATGTAAGAATGCTGAAGATGAGCAGGACAGGAATTCACAGGCAAAGGTCACAGAAAGCCCTTCAGTGGAAACGCACCATGGAGAAAAGGGCAAGCCCACACCTTAACCAGTCACAAATAACCACAGACCAGTAAGCAAGGAACACAGCTGCTCACAACAACAGACAAGTACATGCAAATTAGTACATAAAGGCAACGTTTCACTGTAAATTAGTACTTCCAAAAACAACCTGCATGACTAGAGCATATCAGTCTCCCCACACTGTTGGAGGCTGAGATGCCACCCACAACTGCTTTAGATTTCCTTACAATGATACAAAAAGCAAATCTTTTTTTTTGCAATCACATTCTCTATAACTTGTAAAACTACTTTTTGCCAAACCCTTCCAAAAACAAAGGTACAGAAATACATATAATGCAGTAAATTTAAAAGCTTTCAGACTGAGTAAAGCGATTAATCCAATTTCAGTAACATTTTTATTTGCAATTACTTTAAACTCATCACATGACTTAGTTTTCGGGAAATCCCTCATCACAAGTATTCCTATACTCCTCCCATCCTTATCTGCTTTCCTCTGGTTATTTCCACATGACTACATGACAACAAGAAGTGGCTAGTAGTTGTCTCATTTATGATGAACATAATACATCAAACTATGTTATATTTATAGCAAGTTCGAAAACAACCATTAAAGATGTCACTTTAAATACTGGATCAAGTATTTCAAGAAGACATGAATCAAGTTTCTACATTCCTCTTGCTACTTTTTTTTTTTTTTTTTTAATAAGTATATATGCCTACCTAATTAAATTGAAGAGGCAAGGTCTTCCCATCATGAGTATAATGAGAAACACCACTGAACAGACAAAACCCCATTAACAGCCACTAGAAGTATTATTAGGTGGGGCTGGAAGATGAGCAAAAATAAAAATGAATGCATACATAGAATAAAGCTACAAGCAAGTAATTTGGGTTCCTATAATTCTCTGATTACTTAAGTCTGTAGCTCCCTGGCTAAAGTGCTCATTAATGCTATTCTCTAAACAGAAAAAGGCACTTGTTTTGACAGAGAACAACAAAAACCATCAAACCCTCCAGAACATGTTACTAGCAAATGTAAGTACAATAGATTTTGGAAAGTAGGGCAACACCACAAAGCTTGCTATTCACCATACAGACTAAACAGCTCTCTGAACAAACCCTAATGACTCAAAATACTCAAGAACGGATCAAATGGAAACTCAAAGGGCTGTGAAGAAACAAATTTAGCCAAGCTAAGGCCTGCCTGAAATGTGTCTGAAATTAAACATGCAACCCAGGAAAATAATTCAATGCACAAATTCCAAATAAATTAACTGTAAAATAGTTTACAAACATATACAATTGGAACTAATTATTTCATTCAGAAAAATCTTTCTCAATCTACATTTCTTCATTGGGGAAAAAGATGACAATCAAGTCACTAAATAAAGGAATTTGTCAAGTTATTTCTCATCTTCTTTGGCTGCGTTTAGAACTAATGAGAGCATTCAAAAGTGTCACAAAAAACATTTAAAAAACAAATAATTTAGAAAGACTTTTTTAAAAGCTTTGTCAATTCCTTTCTCTGAAGCACATACCTTCCCCCACTATCACTGCTCCTACTGGCACTTTTTAAAATATAACTAACCAAATGCTTGCTTGGAGTACCATGAGAAATCCTCCAATTATGAACAGACAAACTGAATCACTATCACCAATGACTACAAAATTCAGATTGCTGTCTAGGCTTAAGTAAAGGAATACATACAAGAGACCCTATGCCAGAAGTTTCAAAATTCCTTTTTGTAACTTTGTTCTGGGGAAAGCAAGATACAGCACATGTGGTACTCAGAAGCATGGACAGAAGGAGTGAAGAGAAGAAGGGGGAGAATTGCTTGACAGTGTGCATATGGAGTCAAAAAATTTAGAAAATACAAGAAAGCACCACATTTACAGACATAAACGTTCCTTGCTGTAAACTTGCTAGCAAGAACACTGCAAAGTATCACAGTAATAACAAATTTTTTTTAAGAACATCTGTTTTTAAGAAATATAACATAGGAATTAATTAATCTTGAAAAACCAGATGGAGTCTGGAGAAAAAATAATAATAATCCATAAAAATTCATCCATTGCAGCTCTGATATTTGATATCTAAAAAATGACTTCATCAACTCTAGCAAATGACAAAGCATGCAAACAGACTTAAGCCACAACAGCCAGTATCTCTCATTACAATGTGAGGTAGGCACAGATACATGTTTACGTTACTCAGCTCAGACTGGCATTCCAACTGCTCTGATCCACAGAAGGGTTTGCATAGGATCCTCTCAGCAAGAACAGAATGCTAATTATCTCAGTAGCTTATAGCTCCCAGGATTTATGATTTCAACTCACCAATTTCTGATCTAAAAGTGACTTGGGAATTACATACACAATCCATTTCACCAATTAACAGAGTGAAATATTTATTCCAAATTAAAACCAGGTTCAGAAAAACATATTTGATTTATTTAAAAAAGTTTACCAAAGGTGTAACTAGACGCTTTCTTTGAAGCTTTCTATATTTTGTATGAAATTATGATTTTTAGGACTCTTAGTGGGCAGTAAGTAGAAGTACTGAACACATCACTTTGTAGCTTAATTGGAAGCAGAAAGGTCTAACAAAGAAAAAGCATATCTGAAAGTTCAGTGTACTGCACAAACAGCATTTTCCTAGAGATCTGTGGTGCAGCTATTCATCCTTATGGGTGCCATACAGACCTTCTGCTTCACAAAAACAGTCTTCCTAAAAAGGTGTATGTATAGTTATGTAAAGTATACATTTCCACATCTACTAAAAAACATTCAGCCTTATAAAACTTGTATATTTTACAGAGTGGGTTAAGCCTGGATAAAGGTTGAAGTAAACTTCAGTAGGAAAGGAAAATTAAACAGAAATGCCATTCCATGTAACATACCTCCCATTGACCGTAGTGTATTTGATCACATCTCCTGGCAGGACCACTGACAGTTCAATGTCTTTATCAATTACATTCTCCTTCTGTTCCATGATGATGTTGGCTGATTCTGTGTCATCAAATGGACAATCAGTGACCGTTTTGGTTTCAGATGGAGGAGGAGGTGCTTTAGCTTTTCTTCTGAAATAAATGGATAAAAGTTAATTGTAAAAAATATGATTCCAAAACTGCAAACTAACAAATCTTATGACAGGAATGAATCATATTTAGTTCTTTTCCCTCGTGGCACTTAATCCAGGAAAGAATATGAGAATACTTTACTCTTATGGTCAGCAGTGACTAAAGATAAATAACCAAACTAAAATATCCATCTTGCCAAATATGAATTGATTTGTTTTTGGTGTGGTAAGTTTAAATACAAACAAGCAATAGTGCAAGTCCAAAACTAAAAGCTTTTGTTAATATTTTAAACATATGTAAAAAAAAAAAAAAAAAGAATTACTTTTCTTCTCCTTTGGGGTATAAAAAGTCAGGACCTTGTTTGAGTGTTCTCTGAACAGACTCACTGGATCAGTACAAGAAGAAATACTGTACTACACTGTATGCAGCTAAATTGCACTGTATGTTTAATCTGCTGGTTAGACAGACATGGTAAAAACCATACTTCACCTCTCCAATTTTTTCTTTTGATTATTAAAACCCTTTAAGTAAATTCTACCAACTCCACTCTATTTGGTTCTACGTAGTAATAAAATACCAGTATTACTGATCTTTCCTGAAATTTCAGTCACAAAATGCTCCCACGTTTTAATGCCACCTCTGTTATTTCTTATTTTTATTTTCTAACTTTTCTCCCCAGTCTTATTTCTCACGCACACACACAAAAGCTTTGCAAACAATAAAAAAATAAATAAAATCTAAGATGGTCCAAAAGGAACACTTTCTACATCTCAATCTGTTTGTGCTATGGTAAATTCTGAACAGAGAAGACTAGAAGGAAGCCACGCTCACTAAAAGCTAAACTACAAATGTATATATCAGCACACTATTCAGCAATATTCCAGAAATATGCTTGCAATTTAGATCTTGGTGTTGTACCAAACTTAGTTTAGTTCAAAACAAAATAAAAGAAATACAAAATAAACAAAAAAACCATTAACTTCTGGATTTGTCCCACGGAAGTAACATAAAACATGTAGCATACAATTAAAAGCACATCTTTTATGGCAAAACAAAGTTGAAAGTCACTTACAGTGAAGAACAAACAAGGTCCAGAACAACATTGCAAAAGATGACTGTGTAACGAGGGTTCACATGACTGAGCTGCTTCTGAAAGTACTTGGAGTTTTGAACTTCAGAACTCTGTGCTGAATAATTAACTATTCACAGCCTCTCCAGCTCATCAGAACTCCTAACTGTCCAAACACACCCAGTGAACACTCATCATCAACATCTGTGACTCCTCTCTGTTCATATTTCAAATTAGCTTTATGCACACCTCCCTCCATGACACGTGGTGTTAGCTGCACATTTAGCTTTGTTTTCTACAGCAATACATTATGAATCAAGATGCTTTTTACTCCTCCTCATTGTTTGTTCAGTATAAGCTTAGCTTTCATCTAACTGCCAAAAAAACCCCATAACTATTAAAAACAAACAAAAAAACCCTTATAACACATTATTTAAAAAAAAAAAAAAAAAAAAAAGAAAAAGAAAAAGAAAAAGAAAAGAAATCCACATCCAAAGCAAAGCAATACTGCCTTTTCCCCTCCATACTCATCTTCAACATCTTTAGGTAACTTCAGGTTACTTATCACAAATGAGCTCAGAATTCAATCCTTGAATATTAAATGCCAAAGTTCACAAATGCTAGTGGATTCTTTTCTACTAAGCAGACAAATGCTATTTCATTGCTGGAACTCCACTACTGCTACAAATCATGTTCAACCCAAAACAAATTCATCAATTAACTTGCGGTCTGCATTAGTAAAATGCAGCCTTATTTATAGTGCTCAGCTTACACTGCAAAGAGCTTGAACTGGAAAAAAAACAGACAAAAGTTATGTGCAACAGTTGGACAGATGATGGGACACAGTTATGAAGAACACAAGCACATGATGTGGAGCTAGACAGCATAGCAAGGCCAGCTGTCTATTCACCCCAATGAAGAGTAGCACATCTCTCTTATCTATAACATATCTTCACAGATCTTTTTTTATGGCTAGCCATATTTACATTTCACAGTCCACTCAAAGGAGGAAAAATCTCCAACTGTATGTTCTTAGAAGTTATACTGACTTTTTGGTAGTCACTTATTAGGCAACAGGTATCCCTGTACTCTTGTTTTCTGTTTTCAGACATCACAGGGATTGTTTTTTCATTTTTTACTTATTCACTCATTTCTTGTTCTCCCCCCAACCTCTTACAAGGTTACTGCTTGTTTGTGTTGGAGTCCTCCATTTCCATGGTCCCAGAGTTGCTACTTGACAGTGAAAACAATTAACATTATTAGCATTACTACATCTGTAGGTGCTGAGCAAAAGCAGCAAGTGACAGAGCAATGGGAATCCACTTGCAGCAGTACTTTCTCTCAGGGACCCTGAGGGACCAAACACCAAAAACCAGCATTATCCAAATAACGCCAAGTTGTTGGCATCACTTCAAACTCTCATCCATCATAAAAATCAACCAAGCAAAAGCCTGGTTTTCTCTCATCTCTTCATCTCTGCTGGAAAGCTGCTGGCATTTTTAATGATCTTGCTAAAAAGAGAGAGTGGTTAAGGCAGTTTCTCCTCTGAAATGTAAATAAGACAAATGCAACTATAACAAGGAGGAATAAATACTAATCATATAAAAATAAACATTTAGAGGTCAGAAAAACGTTCTCAGTTTATGGTCCAATTCACAACAGCTTTCATGTTCAGATGGCTTCCAGATGTGCTGGGAGCTAAGCACACCTATTCTAATCTAATTTGCAAAGTAAACACCAGAAGTTAGAACAACCCAAAGCATATTTTATTTTATTGGCTACTACAGAACCAAAGGACAGCTGTGGGAAGAATCAATATACAGCTGATTTCGCTACAGCACACAAAAGTGAGTTCAAATAGACATTTAAATCAATTAAGGATAAAGCTTAACTAAAACTCCTGGAAACTGTGAAGCAGCATCCCACACAAGGTGCTCCCTGTTTCCTTGCTCCCCAGCTGCCTGACTTCTCTGCACAGATGCCAGTCCACCACAAGGGATGCACTCCCCCAGTTTACCATGGGATAAACAACTCCAGCCACCCACTAATCTGTGACATGAGTGTCATCCATTTAATCAAATGCTTAATATGAAGTAGAAAAAAAAAACCAAACAGCTTTCTTTCCGAATTCTTCCTCGCCCCAGAAAAGGCATCCAGAGGATGTCAAAGAATTCCTTCAGCTAAAATACAGATCGATTTCACCATTTTTATTAAGTAAAAGCAGTACAGCTGTCAAATCAAATGCAAAGACATTTAGACATATAAAGACAATATATTCATTTAGACAAATACAGTATTTTAAGTGCTTCAGGTCCCACTTTTACAAAATCAAGTTCTGCTGCTGTACATCAATGTGTTTCCTGCTTGCAAAAAAAATAATAAAAAAATAACAGTGCCAATTATTTCAATGTATGAAAGTCCTTTTTGAAACAAAAGTCTGGGTATGGTAAATAAAACTATATTTATTTGATGTTACAATGGGAAAATATACTAAGTTAAAAAAATCCTATTAGAATTCATCAAGCGATGTATTTTATAACTAGCAAAAGTATCTTGCACCGGTAACTAGCAAAAGATCTTGTAAAATAATGAGAAATACTTGAACTTACAGTGACCTGGATATTCCAGTTACTGCCAGCACTTCCTCTTGATAAGGATCACTTTCCCCAAAGACCAGAGAAAAAGAGGAAATCTATCTGCTGCATTTGTACATAAGCAAAGGCTGCAGCATAAACAAGCCACATCTTCAATTCCTGATTTCAAAGTGTATTAATGTTTACAGCACTTAACTTCCACTCTTGAGCACAATTACATAATACACCACGCAGAGACAACTTAATTGCCCTTTTTAGAGACATTGTTTTGGCTGTAACCTCATTGGGACCAGCTCTCAAGTTTTCCATAGAGATCACTTAAAGACATAAGGGACCTCAACTGCAATTGCCAGCTCTCAGGTACTGAGAAAATCCATTAAATCTAGAGGAATAAAAGCTTTCTGCTGTACAACAGATGGATTTCACTTTGCTAAACAAAGTTCGCCCAGCGACCACTAAAAACACACAATCATATGAAGGGTTGAGAGATTTTTTTTTAATTTTATTTCAAATTTCACAAAATGATATAAGCCAAAACAACAAGCAGAACTTCTTTCCCCAGCTCAAAGTGAGAAAAGCACAGAGATCACCTCCAGAGAGGAAAGAGGCCACTTTACTAAAGTTGCTTCTAGAGCTTTTCTTGTCTTTGACTTCTCATTCAAAGCAGTTATTACAATTGATTATTACAACAATGCTTCTCCACTGCTATGGAGCTGAGACAGACAGCCGAAATCTTGCACATCATCTGTTTAATGAAAGAGCAGTTGACAAGAGTTCTTGTTCACCCTAATGTTTTTCACTTACATTGATGTATCAGTTCTGGGCAATATATACGCTAAACATTTTAAGCCACAAATTTCCTCTACAAGCCCTCCCAGTTCAATATTTACCTTTAATACTCACAGATCTGTCATGTACACTACATAGAGAAAGCACCAACTTTCCTGCTGCTTATTCACAACGCCCAGAGATGGAAATGATTTCACAGCATCAATGCTGCATATCTTCAAGGTAATGCTACTTGTAAGGACATTAAGTGACAACCACCACATTATTGTCCAGTTCTGCTAGCTATAGGCCAACAAGTGACTCAAGTTTCCAAGGTAAGCCACTCAAAAAAGAAGAAAAAAGGAACCTTTATGTCTTTTATAAAAATCACAACTATATATTTTCAGGATGTATGCATACACAGCCTCTTATAATAAAAAAAGGTAAGTATTTCATAAGACATAAATTGTTTGGCAAGCTGGAGCTCCCAGTTAAGGACTTGATAATTACATAATCAAAGATACAAAAACGAAATAATATACAATAGCATCACTTTCATCCTCAGTATAATTAGGAATGATTTCTCTTCCTTACTGAAATGTAGTTCAATTTTCATCTGTATTGTTCTTCATCTGAATACTAACGATAGCACTGACATACCTACTCCATGCAAACACTTTTCTTCAGAACATACTGTTTCTCTTGTTACAGTAGTTGCAGAGACATAATAATCTTGTGCTGCATAATCTTGTGTTAGACCAAAACAAAAGCACTCAAGTAGGACCATTTCTTTTCCTACCCTTAACACCACAGCACAGCAGAACACTATGTGTGAGCACAATTTACCTTCCATGCATTTTCCTACCTCTGACCTCATACTTGGCATCTGTTCACTCAAAGCAAAAAATTTCTTCCCAACATTCTACTATATGAGCTTCTGTTATACTGTATGTTATTAGTAAAGGACGGAGAAAGCCCGAGTCCCTATATATCTGTTCATCAGAATGAGGAAACACTGCATAATATCCACTACAGTCAGAACTTAATGATATTACACAGAGTCCAACAGCATATGTGATTGCGTTACTGCACATAAACATCTGAATATTTTGCAATACTTGATGAGTCCACCTTCCAGCACATATTTAAAACTGCATTTCATACCACAACAGAAGACCATTTCTATTTTCCATTTTCAGAGACTTATCTTTCTTATCTTAGATTCACTCATTCCCACCCTTGTTTTCTCCAGCCCAAGTTTCAAGTTGACAGTGAATAAAGGACTGGAAGTTCTTTACTTTTGAGAACTGCAGTTCTCAAAAACAAACAACCACAAAATCCAACCATTCTCAAAAAAAGAAAAACTAAATTGATTTCTAAGGTTCTTGAGATTCATCCCTCTCCCTCCAATGGCCATTATGATCACAAAATGGAAAAGAAACCATCATCTGTATCTATCTATACTACATCCTAACCAACTCTCACTACTGTTTGCTGTTTCCCACCTCTATGCACACGCATTTCTAACAGGTTACTTGAAAAAATTGTAGATTTACTTCAGTAATTTAAAGTTTCAGTTCAAGAAACCAAAAGTTATGCTATATACAGATATATATTAAAGCTTCCTCTGCACTGTTTTGTTCTTGGGGTTCATGTTTCTTCAAAAAAAAATTGATTACTTTTAAAGTACTACAGTATTATATTTATTCTTTAATTTAAACAGCTGCCTGCTCTGCCAGCCTCTTGACATCTATATAATGTGCCAATCAGCCTAGATACTAGGCTTTCATCTTTACATCAATATCACTGTTTGATACACAGCCTGTATCTTTATTTCTACTATGAAAGCATCAGCTGGATGTTAAGATCAAGGTAAGGATCAATGAAAAGGAAGCACGGTTCATTCTTGGGAGGTTATCCCGTCAAGCAAGACTTATGATATGCGTAGAACAAAATGAAAGAAGTGTTTGTTGTATCTGCTCCACAGATAAATGTGAGCTTTCAGGTTCTAAATTCACACGCTTAGCTATTTGGGGAAGATTCTGAAATTACACTGTACAGCTACTGTGTCTACCAGGCAATTCAACAGCTACAAAAAAGGAATAAGGCATCCCAGGAACTAACATATTTTTTTAAAGCTTTCAATAGAGAAAATGATGTTCCTAATCAATGGAACGTGTTGAATCCATTCTTAACTAGACTCAGAGTTCTAGAGAGAATTTTTTTTAAAGAGTTTTTATCCTAGAAGGAAATAAATCACTGGACTGGGACCGTAACCATGACAGTAAGGTGAAAGCTTAATGGAATCCATGGGCATCTGGTTCACACTGAAAGCAAGAAAGCAGCAAATGAATCCCTCTGTTCCCTCCAGACCACTTAGAACAGATTCACCCATCTGACTGTCTGTCCCCATGGCAGTGTCAACCTTGAAAATAGAAGAGACTGTATTTGAGCCATAATTCATGCAATGCTTTCTCAGGTCACAAGGAAAATGAGGACATTCACAAGCAGGAAACAAATCTGTACGGCAAAAGCGTGTTTTTAATGGCATTAAAAGGACACCAACTCCAGGATAGATTTCTTCAACATAATTAAGTCAAGTACGAGTTTAAAACTTTACTAAAAAATAAAAGATTTTTGTTCATCACTCTTACAAACCAAATCTATGATTACAATGAACTTTTCAAGGTCACTTAAAACGCAACAAAAACTGCCCAGCCCTTACACACAACCACCAAATCTGTGTTGCTTTACACTACCCAGCGAAACACAGTGAGCTCCTTCCTAGTTGTAAGAATTATCCTGCTGCTAGAAGACAGCCAAGAGCTTGCAATCCTATCAGGCAACAGAGGATAAAATAACAACAACAATTACGCTATAAATTAGTATAATTTATACTAATTATAAATTATATAAGTATTATTATTAAGTTTTGCTAACTTGCACAAGCAAATCCTTATATCACATCCTGCTGTGCCCAAAGTAGTATTACTTCTTAAAAGGAGAAAATTAAAGAAAGAGAGCTTTTAGTTCCAATGTTACTTCTAAGGAAGTTCAGATCTTAGAGCTGTGAAGTAAATAACACTAACACAAAATACAGATTTGGCAAGTGATGTGCAGCATTTCTCTGTAATAAGCAGATACTCACAACTTTTTCCACAGATTATCAAATGTGAAAATGAAGTTCAGTTTGCTATCAAAAGAGAAGTCAAACAACTTGAACAGCATTCAAAACTACAAAAACTTCACATGCCTCATTTGGTCTTTATTATATTTACAGCTATGAAAGCAGTCTGACAGAAAGGAAGGAGTAGGTAAGAGAAAGCAGTAAATCTGTAACAGTGATTGAGTAATATATAACTGGCTGAATAAACAGGAAAAGAAAACAAAGAGCAGCTTGATCTGAAAGGGGGAGCTTAACCTTTGATACACTGGTAAATCTAACAAGTATTTAAAACTCAAGCAAACATATGTCAGCTCCACTAGGAACAAACTCTCAAATCTTTTGTTCAAGAACTTCTAAAAAAGCACACTCATACAGATATTCTTCTCCCGTGACCAGCAAGAGAAGTTCAGTTAAGGGCTCTCAAATAGAGCAAAACCTAAATCTGCCCTTCTGGCTGTTACCTACTAGCCATGAAAGCAGGTATAGCAGCACCATCTTTCAAAGCCAGCAGATGAAACACTTGGCTCTGCTCACGGGTTTTTCAGCTGCTATTCTGAACATCAATGGAGTAAAGAATTGCCAGTTTATCTGAACTTTTCTTCTGAGGCTTTTCTCTGCTGTTCAAAATCGTGTTTTAGAAGTAACACTGGAGGCAGGCACTGGATGGATTTAGAGGTTGGGCAAGGTAAGAAGAGAAATCCACTCAGTATCACAGTAGCTGGGAAAGAGACTAACACAAACTCTACTCTTTTCCTCCCATACACACAGCCCTCAATACAGGTGTGGGAATAGGTGCAGGTGGGCAACACAGGAAAAAAACAAAAATGCAGGCCAGGTGCTAGGAAGCTTTGCAGTAACAACACAAAGGCCAAACTTTACCCCTGCTGCCTTCAGCTGCAGCCTCACAGACTCCCAGCTGCAGATTCACTACAGGAAAAATTGAGCCAAGCACATAAAGTGACTTAGAAAAGAACTGCCCTGATTTCTGGTTGTCAGGCAGCTCTTTGGGACAAGCCAAGCTTTCTCCCTGGCAAAAAGCTCTTCAGCTACCAGCAGCCTTCTTTTAGGCAGTTGGGCCATTTAGACACCTATAGCTTGGTAAAACTCCAGAGTGTTTTGTACATTTGCATATCCAAGAAATAGGAGGGTTATTAAATGGGAGAAGAGATGCGATATCAAGCATTGGAAGGCAGAAGCTTTAAAAAAATAGTAATAATAAAATACATACATCACACAGATGTGATGTGAAAATTTGACATAAGAGAAGCAAAAAAGAGCTTTTATGTATGAGAACCATGTACTACTTGCACAAAACCATGTGAACTAACACACCTCATTTGCTTATTACAGAAAAGGAAATGGAAGAGAAAAAAGTTAAGTTCAGGCTAGGGAAATGTACCAAAACAAGCACTAGCTTTACTAAATTCTATGAGAAGAATCCCCACACATATTTCAACTTATTTACTATCCTGAAAGCTAGGGTGTAAGCAAAATAAAATAAAATAAAAAAGATTCTCCCCACCTTGTATGTTACTCAAACTTTGTGGGCAAACACATCTTGCAAAACTAAGAACAAATGCCACGAGTGCCCATCTCCTGGTCATCTCATAGAGGTACACCCACACCCTCAAGAACACAAGCATTGTCCCTACCCCTTGGAGCAGGGCAGTCCCCCCGCTGCCCCTAACTGCAGTGCTGCTGACACAGCCCAAAACTGCTGTGCAGGGAGCTGGGTGGTGGAAGCACAGCAGAAGAGCTGCTCCAGCTCACTTCCTAGCACCACCCTGACCAGAAGTTTTCTTTCCAACCTCAGCTACTGCTAGTTGTAGGAATCTCCTTCTCCTTTTAACTGGCAATTTAGTGCCCTGAAAAAACATCCTGCCCCCAAACTCATCCTCTTCTATATGCAAGAGCTACTGTTAGCTCCCTTCTCCACTTTCATCTGTGGGCTAAAAATCCCTGCAATCCACTTCTTACTGCATCCTTGCAACAGGCACAGAAGACAACATTTCTGCACAGCAGTCTGACTCCTTGGTGTCATCCTGGGTGACATCAAAGCTGGTTTGGATACCCCAGCACTCCATTAGTAAAAGTCCTTGCAAAGAGTACAAGGATTCAGCCTGAACTACACAGTAGGAAAAATTTTGTTTTTACTAACTTTTGTAACAACTATCAGCAGCAGCAGCCCACACTACAGAATGTAAAGAAACTTTACTATGTTATATAGATGAGTAACATGCTCTGATTACTGGGCTACAACACTGTATATTATAGAAATGCTTTAATGCTCTAGGATAGATAAAAGTGTTGCGTAATACTACGTGAATACACAGCATAGACTGCTGTAAGAAACAAAACAAAAAGGCATTGACATCTACAAGTTCTTAACAACTGTTTCTCTTCCAAACAAAACTCAAACAAGATTAAAATTAGGTGGACAATGAAAGACAAAGGCAGAAAAGCCTTAATGTATCCATGCAATACAACATTCGTCATTTAAAGTAACCTTATTTGAACTACTGGGTGGCAACCTGAAACTTAAAATAACAGATGAAACAGTTCTGTACCCAAAATGTGGCACTGAAATTCTAGCCGTCCATCCACTTGGATACAAGGACAGGACTTTATTCACCCTGGTCTTTGAGCCAGGAAGAGGATAAAAAGCTTTTTGTATCTTGGACTGGAAGAATTACACACTTTCTCTGAATGCAACACTACAGACATTAATTCTTTCCTTTTACAGGTCTGTATTTGGATTCTGACAACTTTACTACTACCCTACCCGTGAGTCTGCCTTCCCCACAAAAACATAGGCTTAAACATTGCTACAGATGCGTAATTAAAGAAAATATTTTTCCTCACAACAGCTCAGACAAGTTAAACCAAACAAGCAAGGAAGTGCTGTGTAAATATCAATACTTTCATCCTTAGTCTTGCAAAATATTTGTTACCTTACATCAGTAAACATTTCCAGAATTCCCACCCACTCCAACCAGAACAGTGCTGCAGGTCAAAGTTTTACCTGCATATGCCTAACACAATAGCTGCTAGAATGACAGTCTTCAGTAAGGTAATATAAGCAGCACCTGGAAGCCATCTAAATAAGGGGAGGGGGCTGGAGAACAGCTAAAATTGGCTCAGCTACTTTTCTGCCTACCTCCAAGAGAAGTCAGGTTTCTCTTCTCCATTAAAATCAAATGAATTTCTTTCAGCACCATATGTAGGTAGAAGGGTTGAATCAAGCGTGTGCATGGCAAGCACGCTGTCACTCCTTTCTTTTACCACTGACATCATTAAGCCTACCTATTTATAATCCCACCACCTGACCAAACAGCCTACACAGTACATCTGAGATTTGTATAGTCATTAATCCTGACACGTCTACTTCAGCCAATTCAAAGGAGTACTAAGTAGCTTTGTTGTGTCTTTATGATACCATAAAAAGAATCCAATCCTGTTTTCTGTGCCCCTTTTCTTTCTACAAGTAAACCTTAATGGGAAATCTTAGAATTAGGAATCTTTCTCCTTCCATACTTCTTTATCCTTCCCCATTTTTCCATCTATAAGATACCGAACCAAACAGTTCAGATAAGCAGATTTTGGTGGCCAGAGAAATACTTGGACTGCAGAGGAAAATAACTCCAAGCAGAGTTAATTTGCTCATCAACGCATCCTAGGAAATGATTGATGCTCTCTAATCAGCATCACAAATAGAAGTATAACAATTATATTGCTCTGGAAGAAAACAAACTTTGCAGTGTTTGCAGCAGGACAGAAACAGAAGCATGATATCACTGTCAAGAAAAAATAGAAGCTGCTTGAAAAGCAATTCTCAGTTCATTTATCTCTTTTCAAAGTATACATAAATGTGAAATCTGCTTACAATTCAATCTGTCCAGGTAATGGGAAGGAATGCAGTCAAACTCTTTTGGGCATGGACTAATATCAGCTGTAGCATGCTGCAGGATCCTACCATTAATAAATGCTGCTTCTAGATCCATGCTAGGCCACAGAGCATTTTGCAGAGGCCTATGTGCCCCTTCAGACAAAGGGTAGCATCCGTGAGGCCCTGCATGCAGTGCCAAACAACGATAGCTGCAAGTGGCCTCTCAACACGGCCTCAGACAGAACAGAACTCAGTCAGTTTTACCTAACAAGCAAGGTTAAATGAAACAAACCTTCACATCAGTGCACAGTCTGGAACTAAACTTCAAGAGTTAAGGATTCTATGAAGAAAAAACCTTGGAACAAGCTAAGTGACCTGAAAAGCTGAGGTCAACAGTGTCACAGACCCGGGCAGCATTGCAGGACTTAAGACAACCAGTAGTAAAAGTTTCAGTGCAAACAGGCTATAAGTGCAGTCTTTAAGATACCAACACAATAAGCCGGACAACAAGATCCTTGAGTCCAGCTTGTCCTACGTGGCACAAAGCATCCAGAAATTCTGCTTGGAAGCATTAATTTACACCCTGCTCTAAGGGTTGTAGCTGGATGTGGTAATGTTCATATTAACGTCCAATTTTCTCCTATCCTGAAGTACCAAGTTCTATATAGTGTTTATTTACATAAATTCTCTCCTTACAGCTTTAGAACTGCCCCCAGTGTGTTTGTTTTTTGTTGTTTTTTAATGAGTTCCTAGAATAAGTATGAAAATGTCAAGAATTTTAAAAGACCTGGCCAAAAGAGTTTTGACAGGGTATTAGAAAATAAAATCCAAGGGAGGAGAATTAAAATATTTTCTTAGAACTCCTTTAGAATTAGAATTTTTAAATTCTTCTCATTTTTCCCATAAAACAATCTACTACAACTACTCATCTTGGCATTGCTGCATTGGAAAAGATGCCCTAAAAAGGAAACACTGACTGCTCTCAGCAGCGACAGGGAATGCATGGAACATTCATAAACATAGAACTAATTTTATTTCTTGTGTTTGCAGGCTTTAAGAGAAAGCAACAATCTACATTGTTAAATACAACAACACTACAGCACTAGATACTGAAGTTTCTAAAGAAGTCCCTTTCACTTGTTTAGTGCAGGCTTTTGGGGGCTGCTTCATACTCCGTAACCCACAGAACTGTTTCTGAGACCAAATGGATATGAAGATTTGCATATACCAGCAAGTGAAGTAAAACTAACTTCTCAATACTTAGTTTTCAGATCTCCAGTTATTCACAGACAAGCGAATCTGAAGATAACCAGAATACTGAGCATTGCAGTACTGGGGAAAAAGAGAAAAACAAACAACATGTTCCCAAAAAAAGCCTAATGATTAATAGAACACAATGGATATGTACCAGTTATCTGTACTTGGAGAAGTTACCCAGAATTATCTGTTTTGTTGGTTTTTTTTAATCCAGTAGGGATACATCTGGGGGAGCTGGACGCTCTTTGAGCCTATTGTATCTATTGTTATAAACAAAAGACTTTAAAACAATCTGATATTACATCTAATCCTGAAATAGTTATGATTATTTTTTAAAATAATGTTCATGAGAACCTGAAGTCTGAAAGTAGCAAGAATAGCAGGAAACCTGGATTACTAGCTAAGAATAAAAATTCTTCCAGATTGCATTCCTGCTTTATTAAGTACTCTGTTTCTTCAGTTGCTTTGCACCTACTGAGATGACATCTCATATGTCACGGATCAACACAGTCAAGTCTCCAGGGAAAGGCAAACAATTTTGTTCTATCAGAAAGAACTGGAGGAGAGAGCATAGACAGAGGCTTCCAAATGGCTTGGAACCAGACCAAGGATTTTTCTTAGGCAAGTCACACATTGACAAGGAAAGTTGTTTTTAAGCATTCAAAATTGAGGGGGACTTAATTGTTTTCCCATTATTAAACATTTGGCCTAAAGATTTTTTGCAGTACCTTTAGACAACTTCTATTGCATGTTCTCCTTTCACTTACTTGGAAAAACCAGAAAACAACAGATCAGTAGAAGCACAAGCAGTAAATGTAAGCACACGAGCAGAGAGACCACATCAAGAAGTCTCAAATGAACACCATATAAAACCTGTAGCCATACCCAGTGATCATCTCAGAACCTTCTCCAGTTCCATTATACCCTTCTGGAGAAGACAGAGACCAGAACTGCTCATCATATTGCCACTACAGATTTATAAAGTGACAGAATCATGTCTTCTCTTTTCATTTCTTTACCAGTTTACATAACAAACAGATTCCTACTGAATTTATCTGAATTTCATCTCATTTCATTATGCAGTCACTTGGTTTTGTAAAATTCTTTTAAGTTTTCACAGTCACCTCTCCTCTAATTACCATGAATAACAGATTTTTACTGTCATCAAACTGCCAGGTCACTATTCAGCCTCTTTGCTAGTTTATTAATACACCAAACTAAAAATTCTAGCTGAGAAGCCTTTGGAATTCTTATTTTTGTGCAAATTATTAGGTAGCCATGCAAAGCTCACCATCATATGCCACACTTACTTAGTTTTCTTAAAACGCTCTTGGTTTGAGACTAGCGGAAACTATATCTAAGACCAGAAAAAACTGTCAGCTGGTTTTCCCTCAGCCACTTGGTCAGCACAGCACTTAAGTTTTTTCTATAGCATTAAATAAGACATTTACACTGCAAGTATATTGCTACACAAGGAGTTCCTCTCTTTATTCCAACTGTGCTTGCTGCATCAGAGTCTGCAGAGAAACAGATTTTGCTAATTTAAGTTGAACACTAAGCTAGTGCTTACAAACTCTCACCACAGCTGTGCAAATTAAGGACAAAATAAGAATGCTTGCTCAAAAAAAAAAAAAATAAAATAAAAATTAAAAAAAAAAAATCAACATCCTTGTTCAGGGGATGAAAGGACTGCTTTTTAAGCCACCTACCCAAACTTTGGGCTACCTGCCACAACATGACTTCCCTTAAACTGCAGCATGACTCTTCCACTTCTATCTCAATAAACCTTTTATCCTCGTTTTCACACCAAAGATTACTGTTTTGCCTACTCAGCACAGAAGGTAACGTGCAAACATTCACGGTATTTTAGATCTTGCTGAGCAACATTTCATCTCATCATTATGGATACAGCTCATTAATCCACTGCTGTTTTTGGTATTTTCTATTGTGCCAGTTTTTTCCCCAAGAAACACACACCAAGGGAGATGGGAAACTCTGCATGGATTAAACTCTATAGAGGAACATAAAATAATGTGGAAAGGGAGAAAAAAACAAATCATGAAAGAAGAATATAAAAGCATTAGATTAAAAGGCACAGCAGAAACCTGCACAACAGTGAAATACTTCAAATCATGCTCACTGTTAAGAGAAAGAGGTAAACAATACCCAGGAGAAAAAAAAAAAAATACTTAAAAACAAAAGAAACAGCAAATTGCAAGGGAATAGTCAGCTTTTGGGATGAGGTATTCACACATGTTTGAGGGAAAAGACAACAAAGCTGAGGGGTCGACTGTCCAAAAACGATCATTCCAAGAAGTCAGCTCTTACCCTCAGAATGCTGCAGTTATACCCTAGAAGTAAACTGGTACTCTGCAATGGTGGCAATGTCATGGAACCAGTGGCTGCTACAAATAAGATACAACATAAGAGGCAACTTGAGTTGCAAACTGGAAGACTTTTCCAATACTTTCTGTGTTGATTTATGCAATATAATATGGCTAGGTAACAGATGGTATATTATGTTTTTCCTATTTTGACACAATGTAAAAACATTCTGCAGATGGCTGTAATGTAATTCTCATTAACACACTTATATTTTCACAGTTTAATATAGCAATAATGAAACTTCAAGGTCTGGAATTTCCTGTTGGTTAATTAGTGGTTAGGTTAATAGCCCGAGGAAGCGCGCAACCCAAAAAGTTTCTTTATTGTTCAATCATATAATTACTATATTCATATTTCTGGGAAAGCTCTCAAGACAGATTTCATGTCACAGTGAAGCTACCTTTACAACCCTCCCTCTGTTTGTGAAACAACTGCATTATTTTACCCAGCAGAGTGTGTAGGCAGGAGAGCAATGAACAGCCCTAATTCAGCTCCTCTGGGAAGTTTCAGCAATGCCTGTTTTTATTTTAGAGATACCAACTCACACTTAAAGAATTCTTCAAACGCACATTAAATCAAACACTAGGAAAAAGCTGAGATCAACATTTCTCGGTCTACTGCTGCTACACTGAATAAAATATTGATTAATTTTCAAGTAACTTAGTGGTGTTTTTAAAATCCCTGTTTATAACCCTTCACAGAAGCTTGGAGCATGACATGCATAGCAGCACACCAACATCCCATTACATCTAGAAACTAGAAAGATGAAAGGAACAATTCACCGCAGATCTCACACTCAGGTTATTGCCATGAGAGAAGCTGTTTCTTTGACACAAACACTGCAACTTCAACAAGATAGTTCAACTAGCAATGGAGGACCTGCATCATCACGTTCCTCAATACTGCAGAATGAGAGCAGGGACGCAAGTCTGACCCATGCCAGCTCCTCCTCCCCTGGGCATCACCGGAGGATCCCCAGCAGATAAACCATATCTATCCATGTGTTAAGGCACAGTGAAACTGATACCTAGGCAGAGCTAGCTCCCAAAAAATTAATGAATGGGGCAGCTGAAAAAAAGGAAAAAAGATATACACAGAGAAACTGCAGCATTCTTGCACAACTGGAGCAACTCAAATACTGAGTTATGAGAAAAAGCAATAAGAACTGTACTGCTTCTTAAAATGGTAAGGATTCCAGAGAGACTGGCAACTACCAAGCTACCATGAAAGAAAACATGATGAGAAAAACACAGCTTGTGACTTGGATTACAGAGTTAAAGAAAGCCAAAAGCTGCAAGGCAAAAAGTACCTTTTAAGCTCCCAAGCTCACTTATGACAGAGAACTGCAGGGAAAGAGAATTTGGATTTTCTAACAAACGCCTTTTTATTTAAAGGTCAATACAAGTCTATTTTGTCAGATTCTGGAGCCCTCCCATTCCTTCACACTTTATTTAGACAACATTAAGAAGAACTGAAACAACATTGTTTTCCTTAACCAACAGAAGCAGGAGCTGCACACAAAGCCTTTGTGAAGCACTAAATGTCACTTTGGGATTCACCGATCACATGTACCCAAACACAAACAATTGAAAAAAGATCTCAATGTTTTTGGAGATCTGAGAAGTACAGCTCCCAGCAGAGTCCCTTTGTTTCCTTAAATCACTGCCAGGGCTCTAGGAAGTTAATGAAAAACTGACAGGCAAAATAAAGATCCCACAGTCATTTTTTCTTTTGGAAAATCCCATGCTTCAATGCTTTAATTCAGAAATATTCAGATCCAGTTACACATAAAAGTTTTCATAATCACACTCATTTCTTGACAGAATATGCTCTACTTCGCCAGACCCTTTTAGGGCACCATTACTATATGTAATTTGAAGGTAGCCTCAAAAAAATTAACAAGATTCTTGTTCTGAATGAATACATATGATATACTGCTTTACATATTTTTTTGCTATACACACACAGACACAGCAGCAACTCCCTCAGTTCTTCAGAGCAGCATATTCCATGGGTTCTTCAGAGCAGCAACTCCCTCAGTTCTTCAGAGCAGCATATTCCATGGGTTATCTCAACCTTTGGCGCTCACATGTTTTACAGGAGCTTACACTGTTGTACAGAAGGATGCTCATTCCAAAGGAATAAGCAGCTGTGTAAACAGCAAAAACTCATGGCAGCAAACACGGCACACTGAGCAAGAATACGCTCCAGGTTCACTGCAATGTGCAATACAGGAATGAAGAAAAAAGCAGCGCTGCCTCTCTCTTACTCAACATGCACACACACAAGCTCCTTGATACAGATAAGCACATATCTGGTATCAGTATCACTGTCAACTTAACTGGGAGTACACCATACCAACCCCTGGAATGGGCAGCAAAGCATGTTTGGGGACTCTCCTCCACACTTAAAAGAAGATATTTCAAAATCAACAAAAAGAGTTGAAAATAATTCCAATATACAGCCAAATTCTAGACACAGCACAAACAATATGGTAACCTCAACAAACTACTTGAACACACCTCTAAGGAGCTTGAAGTTAACAGGTTAGCATCTTTAAAGGCTTATGCTTGATTTTGTCTGCATTAAATCATAATTTTAAGGCAATTTTCTAAAGAAGCACAAGTGCTGCCGTCATACTTGAGCTTTATTACACATGCAAAACATTAGCAAATTATTTTTAGCCTGCACTATTATTCTGTCAAGAGTAAACATATTAAAAAATGCATTCTGCAAGCTTAAGTGGCACTAGAAAAGACAGACAGAGCTACACCCTCCTAGAATGTTGCTACGTTCACCTGAATGCAGAAGCCTTCCTCATGCTACCTCAGCAAGAGCTCACAGACGCTATGAAGATGTGACGAGACAAGCCAGCTACTGCCGAGGTTCAGCCTGCTGTGTTGCACGGGCATACAGCTCATCACAGCATTGTGCTGCCTGTCTCATCTGTGTAGCTGTATGAGATAGATATTACACCAAATTTTGCCTGGTGAATCACAGCAGGTTCATGTAAGCACTTCACACAGCAGGGCCATAGTTCAACTTTTTGCCTACTTAGAAAAGTTCTTTAAAAGAGAAAATAAGTAATCAAATACATCACTTAAATTATAACTCAAATCTTTTTCTGGTTCAAGGAATGCAGTGAGATATTTTGCTAGCCAAAATTTCTGATGCAGAATGGATTCAAGCCGAGACCTGCAATACATGAAAAGGTATGTGCAGGTGTACCTTTCAGTATTCTGGTTTATGTTTTAGGAAACAGTAATCAGAATTGTCCATAACTTATATGAGTCATTCAAGAAACATTCACTGAATAAAGAACAAGATTTCACATACAAAGAAGTTGTTCTCATATTGCACCTTTCTGTGACCTTAGAGAATTCTGCAGTACCTTCTGCAGTAACTACCTTAAATCACAGACTCTCTAGCTTACATGTCCCACTACTGCAGAAACCTGAGTGATACAAAGAGCAAACAAGCTTCCTAAATAAAGATGATGAATCAAAGACCTCCGTTGTCTTCCTTCAGGTGCATTTCAAACTTTTGTTGTCAAAGCCAGAAAGCCAGGCTTATAAAGAGATGTATTCAACCAAAAGCACTAAAGAACACAAAGTAGCTTAAAGAAAATACAGTACAGTCTTAACTGTTTCAAATGTTTTGCTTCAGTGAATAAGCATAAAATAGTGAGAACTCCAGCATTCTGCTTATATACATGGTACATTGATATTAAATATAAGAAAAATACAATGGGTTATTGTCAAACAAAGAAACTCTGCCAGTATCGGAAAAAGAACTGATTTTTTTAGTTCTCCCCATTTACAGCTGCAGACCCACAGAACATGCAGCACAACACACAAGTATGGGCTGCAGCACCAGCTCTTTCTACTTCTGGCTTTAAGACTGTATAAGAACTCTGGTCCCACATTCACGTTTGTGTCCACACTTTCTAAGGAAAACACACAACTTAGAAGAAACCAACTGCCATAATAAGGACAAATCCGAAAATAAGTGCTGCTTATCAGAGACCATATGAGATATACAGCTTGGTACTTACCTATGGCACTTTCCTACTAAGGAAGGGCACAAGGCTGTGCTGAAGGCACTGAAGCCCTGCAGCAGGCTGGCAGCCAGGCAGGGAGACTCTGCCAGCCCAAGTTGGGTTTGCACCCAGCCCTACGCCCCCACAGAGCCAGGTGGGCAGCGAGCACTCAGCTCAGAAAAGGGGAGGAAACTGTGGCAGCCAAATCAGGCCTGGGCAATGCTAACACAGAAAGTCCCAGAAAACTAAAGGGCAGGACAATAAAAGCCTCAGATGGTATCGCAGTGTATGGTTACCAGGGCTCATTTCACTAAAAAAAGCTACTTTTGTAGGAAGAAAAATACTGAAAGCACATTCAAAGCATTGCAAAAGCAACTCTTACAGAATAAGGGCAGTAGTTTTTAACACTCAAAAGTTTGCACAGCCAGCTGCAGGTCAGTTCCTGTGTCCAGAGACAGGCAGTGGGACACAATACTTCACCTGCAGAACTGCTGCTGCGTCAAGGGCAGTGCTGGCACTGCCGTCCAGAAGCGACCAACCAACCTGGTCCCTGCCCTGCCTGGCAGGCTGGGTGACATGCAGGGAAACGCAGGGAAAACCCTGCCTTTCAACTTGAGATTCTGATAAGGCAAAGCTGGCTATGAGGAATAAAACTGGTTCTGCTCTATCAGACAGGCTGGGCAGGTAAAGCACTGAAATATTCCTTATCAAATGCTTGCTTGCTGTGAAACACCCTCAGTCTTGCATTGAAAACCACAGTGTTTAACCTTCAGGTACTTATCCTTGCTAAGATTTGGATCCTTGAAAATGCTGTAAGGCAAAATACAACCATTGATCATGGCATCATTGCTCATAAGTAGAAGGTTCTCTCACATTCTCCTTTTAAAGTCTATAGAGTCCATAAAGTCTATCAAGGCCACCAAGCTCCTGAATGCAATATATGAGGACTTCTCCCAAAGTAATGCCTCCTAATTTATCATGCTGGACTGCAACGTCACAGGCAGATGGTGGTGGTATGGTGATACAGGCTGAACCTTTCCACCAACATTCCGTTCCATGTTGTTGCCATGTGGCAGATGGCAGAAGAGGGGCAGTCTGACACAATAGCAAATGACTCGAAAGTGCAAATGAAACAATGGTGCAGTATTGAATTCCTTCATGCAGAAAAAAAAAAAAAAAACAGCACCCACTGATATTCACTTGCAATTGCTGAGTCTTTATGGAGACCCAGTGGTGCATGTGAGCACAGCAAGTCAGTGGGGGCTACATTTCAGCAGATGTGGCAGCAACAGTGAGTGTGAACTCTGCAAGCGCAGTTTCTTACAAGCACAACACACAGACTCTTGTCCATCATGGGTAAAAGTGCACAGATAATGATGGTGATTACGTTGAAAAATAGTATCCTGTAGCTGAGAATTTGCTCTAACAGATAGTGTTAAGTATTTCCATGGGAACAACAGACACACAGGAAGTATTCCTTTCAGAGGGACCTACATAAGAAACCTACCTAGACAAGTGAGTTATAAGAAGGAACTGTCTTTCCCCACAACTATGTACCTAAAGCATACGCACTGATAAAATATGGAACAGGAAAGACCACTTAACAAGATCCCACGTTATAGATGTGAGAGGATGCACTTTTTTTTCCTTTCCTGCTCCAGTTTGATCTTTCCTTTCCAAAAACCAAAACAAGCACTGCTTGTTGATTTAATGCAGTAGATGAATGAACTGCCCAGAAATCCTCCTTCTATTCTTCCCCCTGGGTGAGTTCAGAAGGGACACATCGCTGCTGCCTCACACAAAACATGCCAGGAGAGCACTGCATGCTCCCAGCTGGAGCAGGCCTGTGGACAGCAGGACAAGCATTGCAGCAGTTCTCCTACAATCCCTTCTCCTCGTGGTGGATGAGTAGAAACTGGTTAGATTCAGAGAAGCCATGACAGAAAAAGCCACAGGGTGGCACTGCAGGTAGGCTCTGTTTTGAAAGGGTTTGTTTTGTTTTTTTTTCTTTTCCAAGCAAACTGGCACATATCTTATTCCATCTGTATCAAAGAGTAAACTGACTTGTCAGGATTTTTTCTTTATATTGTTCAGCTATCCCTAGCACATAAGTCATATCTTAGAAAAGACAGTCTACTGCAAAGATATCACAGTATTTTATAAGTGTACTAAATGGTATTTAAGAGCATAGAATAAAAACAGTGACATCCTAAAGACAATCTAAGAATTGGCAAGCATTTCTGATTTACCAGTTCATTATAAGTAACTAACAAATTTGCACAAAGCATGTGCATTGTCATACAGAAGTTGGAACTTTCTCTTCACATTTTGTCTTTAAATCTCAAGCATCTCTCAAATCTCAAATCAAGCATGAAAAAAGGTCTTACCACTGTATTCAGTACTATCACTTCCTTTTAAGACACTTTTTTTCTCACATATAAAAGAATCAAAAACCACTTAATACAAAATATAAGATGTAGGAGAGTAACACAAAGCTGGACTTAACAAGTCTATTTTTTTTTTTTCTGCTGCGTTGTTTTTCTTCCCCAATTTCAAACTTCTGCCATTTCAGTTAAAAGCTAAAACTGGCTGCTTACAAGGAAAGCTATTTCTGTTCACTTAGTGAATAAACTGATATTCAAAGGAGATCTGGAGGTCAGCCAGGATTGCAGTAGTTTCTTTCCATTTTTAAACAAAAGGCTTCTTCAAATTATAAACCTGATATTCCTGCAGATTCAAAACTAACAGATAGCATAAGACCACATACTACCGTTCGAGTCACCTGAAGACTGAGACAATTTTAAGTTCTCAGTTTTAGAGGATGACCAGCAACAATTAGCACTCACTCTCAGTGTTTCTAGTAATAATAATAAAGTCATATCTTAGTGCAGTTACATCATCTCATGAACTAGAATGCATTTCATCTGCTGTCATATTTTCTTATCCCAGAGGGTGAGACTTCTGGAGACTAAAAAAAAATAAAGTAGTTATTCCCTTGGGCAGAAACTGAATAGAGGATTGGTAAACATTTCAATTGCCAAGTAACAATATGCTGTGTTTTCTGCTACAAGCTTGTTCTTCATACTTCTCCATTTGTATATGGAGATTCTACCACTGTTAGATAGTATGGCATTAATTCATTTATTGGCACATAAATGTGTCAACATAGCAGAGACTTCACTGGGACCCAAATCAAAATGATCCCCTGCCTTACCCAACGCATTATGTGATAGTACTGATTTCCAAAGTTATATAAACTTTATTGCAGCACATCATTTACCCATTGTGATGACACATATACTGAAGCATTCTACACTTTGAAAAACAATCTCAGGACATGTGCCTAACAAATATTAAATTAGCAAGAGAGCCAACATGGTAAAACATACTGTGTTTGGTACCAAAGCCTCAGTTCTAGGAATTGATACTTCTTAAAATCACGTATTTAACAGAGTTAGGACAAAAAACACAGTCAAAGGAAAAAGTTTTTTGCTTGTTATTTTATCTGCTTGGGGTTGGAGTGCACGGGTTTCTGATGAAGCATCTGCCTACACAAAACAAGAAAAAAATCAAGTACTACAATTTTATCTCACAAAAATCAATTACTGAAGACAGGATTCAGCCACTCCTAGCACTGTCTCACCCACACTAGAAAAATATCTGTGTTTTTATATCTCAGTTATCCAAAGTTAAGAGTACCTCATATGAATTTATTTATGCAGATGCCTAAGAAGTTCCCCATGTTTCCAAATATTCTAGAACAAAAGAATTTATTCAAGAACAAAAATAATAAAATTCAAACGGCAGCATAGCTTTTGTCACTGTAACACAAAGCATCAATGTCCAACTCTTAACAAAGAACTGCCTTATCACATAGAACTTCACACTTTCCCTCAAAAGCGCAATCAGTACACAGCCCAAATTCGTATACAACCCACGGGAATTTAGATATATGAAAACACATTTTACAAAGCAAAACAAAACCCACACACAACTGTTCCCATCCAACACTGAGACGCGTTCTTGCATTCCCATGGAAAGTCAGCAGCAAGAAGAGCACAGCCACATATTCCTTTGAGGCCTTGAACAACTGAACCACTGGACAACGAACAAGTTCTGGTCCCCTATCACCAGTACAGATACACAGACCATGGGAACTCATTTTCTCTGGGTCACTTGGCTACACAGCTGTGTGTGTCATTTGTTTTCAGAACCACAGATCACTGCAAGATTTTAAAAAGACAAAAATATGTGTGTTACTATGTGTGGTATGTCTGACAGTTAAGTTAAAACATATCCAAGGCTACTATTTCACTGAATGGTGCAGGAGCACAAATTCTGCAAAATTAATAGTTCATAGTATCATAGTCTCATGCAGGTAGTTACCTGTTTGAACTGTTTTTATTAATAGATCACTCTCAGGAAGAGTCCAAGAGCAGTGCAGCAGAAGCCCCATCACATGCTGACAATTTTATTTCTCTTCTTGCTGACATATGACTAAAGTTTGCTAACATACTGCTAGGGTAAATAAATTTATTCTATCATCTACTCAAAAGAGAGATGAATAACAGCTATCAAGATTATGCAACAGATGAAGTGATTTCCATTGCTGGATTTCTACTGTTGCCAGTTTTAAAATATACCTTGCACACATAAAAACCTAGGGAGTGGATGTACATGGAAAAACAGATGTAATCATGCAACTGCAACAATGAGAACACGTAAGTGGTTTTGTACTGTAAGTGATGTGACAGCCAGAAATTATGTTTGTTAGACAAAGTTAATCTAGTATCAATTCAGATGCACAGATTGGGATCAAAAAAATAAACTGCAGCTTTTTTATCACTTCAGATATGTAGAGTGCCTCAAACAAGCTGTGGGAGATTGCCAGGAGACACCTAAAATCACCTGTCAAATTAAGGATTATGTTTCATAGACACAGAAGCAGATTATGATTCTCAACTGCTCCGTCTTCATCCCATCCTCTGAGTAAGGTTTATCACATTCTCACCATCTTCTGTATCCAAGTATCAGCAACAGGCTACCAAACCTTACTGGATCCAACTCCTAATCACACTGTGAACTGCTAGACCATGCCTCTGAGCTATTCAGTGCACACCAATGGCCAGGCTGAATCTATTTTCTTAAAATAAATAAATAAATAAATAAAATAATAATAATTAATTATTAATTAATTAACATGGCTAAATATCTGTTCATAACACTCTTCATGCCAGTCCTCTACTTGTGTGTGTGTAGTCACATGCTTTCTCAAGCTCAACATCACATTTAAGCTCCTAATACTATTTTCTGCCTGTTTGGAGATGTGGAACAACAGGGTTGTACAAGGATACATCTGTCACAGAAGCACTGAAGTCTGTGCCAAACATTTTTTAGATTATACGTTTAAGTGCAATTCAGCAGCCTTTAAAAATGTACAATTAGCTTTCTGTGGTCACATGTGGCTAATGAGGATACCAGGTGGCTGTCATAGGAGCGTAACAATAACATAAGCTTCTGAGAACATTATAAGGCAAACTTTACAGCTAGGACTAGCCATAATTTCTCAGTCTTCTTATTTTTCTGCCCAAGTTCAGCCCAGTCCAAGTCATATTCTTTTACTTTTTTTTAAATTACAGAAAGAGGAAAGGAAACTGTCTGCACATGCTCATAATGGGCAGATCTGCCACAGAAAGACTAGCTGGATATCCCCCCCACCCCATCCCATACTTCTTACACAAGTGAGCTAGAAGAGAAGGAGACCACAAACTGAGACTAAACAGATAAACAGAACAGTCCTCCTACTCATCTTGAGTAGTGTAAGCTGCACACTACAGACAATGATGGCAGTTACCAGAAATTCCTGAAGAAAAGAGCACATCAAGCATGCTGGTTTGTGTTTCTGAACTTAAGACACTTAGCTGTAGTAAGGAAAGTGCATATTAACATTTAGTTTATTGGTTAAAGGACTATTTCTATTGTTGGCAACTACCACCAGTGACAATACTTACAATGTTGCTACTTCAATAAACACAGATTAAGCTCTGAGAACGCCCCAACTCAGAATACGGCACAAGCAAGGGTAGAGGAATATGCATAGGTACATGTAAATCATATCAACAAAACAGGCAGTATTTAGATTATTTCATCTGCAAAAGTTACTTATATGTCACAAGCAATATGGATTCATGGGCGGGTTAATTAATGGATAGGTTCTTTCAGCACAGCACAATTCCTTAAATTCATCAATATTAAGACTCGCTATCATTACATCTGGTCCTTTTATCAGAAGAGTTTAGGAATAATCTGAGCTAGCAGCAGGGCAGTCAGGTCTTAAGATGTGCTGTGGAACTTGTTTATGATACTAGCCTAAAGTATATAAAATGTAACACACAGGACAATGGAAACTGAAACAAGGTGGCAGTTGTCCAAGGCAGACCAGAGGTTTCCAATACTCTGGAAGGAGTTATGTACAAAACTCAGTTGCCAATGCATCAGGCTACAGATGTTGGTGCCCCATTGTATTTCACCATGAAGATATCTCTGAAAAATCTGAACACTTTATAGCTAAATTCCAGCCTGAACTCACCCTTTTGGGCGCTCAAGGGATATAAATCACCTTCCTGTTTTGGAAACCTCTTTTCAAATATGAAAGCACTATGTTTGAATCAGATATTACCAGTTCTTTTGTTTTGTTTTACAGAAAAAAAAAATGTGACATAGTACAACATGAAGAGACAAACAAAACAGACCTCAGAGTTATCACCTTTATTTTACTGGATTTGATGTACATGACCTCAGTGACTGTGCTGCTTCTACTGTACAAGGTTAAAAGAAAACTTTTGAGATTCACCATACACAAGCTGCATTTCAATTACCCATCCAGCATCCATTATCTTCCTGCTGCTGTATGTTTTGGGACAAGGATTTGCACTGCAAAAGCCATAAACTGTTATTTCATGTCACACTGCAGCACAACTACATGGGTGCATGCAAAACCAACTGACTCATAATAAGACACATGATGTTCATGCACAGAGTACTAAATTTATCAATGCTGTGGGACCATGAAATAACTTCTGCAAGTTTCCTTCACTATCTAGCAAATGACACCCATTGTCAGAGAAATTCCTGTCCTTAAAAACGTTCAAAACATGATTGAATAAGGTCCTGACCATCTTAATGCTTTTTGAGTCACAGCTGACATGAGGTGACCCCACGCAGCTCCCTCTAACCTAACTCCCTGACTCTGTAACGCTACGCTCATAAAGGCACACTCTAACCCATGCCTTCTGCTATCCACAGCTCAGCTAACCTCTGATTAATTTGTTCCAAATAAAGGAGAAAACAATTTGCATTTGCTGAAAACAGAAAAAGACATTACAGCTAAATTCTTGAATCCTGAGTAAGTCTACTAATCTAGATCAGTGGTTGCAGCATTTTTTAATTTGTAGACCTAAAAAGGTCTTTCAATCAGCAGTGCAAATGCGAGCCTTGCAACCAATACAAACCAGCTGGAATAGGCTTGTCCACTAGTTGTTTTGTAAAAGCCTATGGGCTACAAGCTGGTTTGGAAGCTGATGACATAACCTCACGGCACAGTAAGGAAGGTGATAATAAAATCATTCTTTCTACTTTCATCCTTTTCAGACAAGCAGCAATACCTACTTATTAAGGGGGGTGGGCACATTTCATTAATGTTGGTTATTTGTTTACTGACTGATGTTCAAGCTCCCTGCAGCACAGACTTTCACCTTTCATACTTCAAGATTTCACCTAAATACCAGATTTTCACTGCATCTATGTGCAAATAAGGCATCAGAAGTTTGTGTTTTATTCAACAAGCAAGTTTCACATTTCCCAAAAGTGCTACTTAGGATGTATCATACTTACTGCTACACTCCCCTGCCTATGAAGCAAAAGCTGAAAAGCCACTTGAGCAATCCCTTGAACTTCCTACTATCTCAGTATTGCACGAACTACAGCAAGCATCCTTACACCAGTAGACCACTTGGAAACAAAAACGGGTTTATCAATCAGGACTATGAACAGCAAACATGAAATGCAAATATTCTACATTAAATGCAATTAGCCAAAACAGGTCAGATACAAATGGCTCAGGCCAGGGTTAGCATACCTTCCATAAAATAAACGTGAACTTTTTCTAAGGACAAAGCTAACACTTAACAAGTGAAACGAGAAACAAGTGAAACTTGACCATTGTAATTAAAAGACTTTCACAAAGCACCAGAGATGTGATAAAGAACATGCTCCTTTTGTGTTGTTTTCTTTTTATCTTTATTTATTTTTACTACTGTTACTAAGGCTCTTCACAAGTGAAAACGGAAGCTTGATTAGTAAAAGAATTCATCAGAATTTATCAGCCTCCAGTACTAAATTCCTGCTAGATTTAATTCCCAGGATATCAGTTATTTTTCTGTTAATTGTAAGGTCAGAGAAGACCTCATTTCAGCAGGAACTAAACAAACAGAAGACCGGATCTGTAATTGAAATGTGTTTCCTGGAGGAAAGGAGTAAATCAGTGCAGATAATGTACTACAGAAGACAGAAAAAAAAAAAAGAAAAAGAAGAAAAAAAAAAGAAAAAAAAAAAAAAAGAAAAAAAAAAGTCATATGTTCCAAAACAATTTGTTCAAAAAAATTCTCACTAGAACATAAGTGGCTCTACAAAAATCAGTCCCCTATTAAGGACTTTACATGCTTACCAAGGTTTAAGTTACTAAGCAAAAGCCATAGCTATTTGTTTTGTGGATGAAGAGTTGTAACACACATGTGCAGGCAACTGAAGTTACAAAACAACCTGCACAGCCACTTCTGTCTGTGTAAGTGCAAAGTGCATACCTGAGACAAGAACTCCAGAACAAAACCTCATTCAATGGCCAGTTTAAGAAAATAATTCTGGTAGTATAGTAAAGAGGCATTCAGAGTACTGGAACAGTTCGAATAATTCTTACTGCTCTTGAAATCCACCAGTTACAAGGTCACAGTGGTATTTCATGGCATGTCTCCTGATACCAAGCTTCTGGCCTGTGGATGAGCATCATGTGTTTATATGAAAAGCAGGAATTTGAAATTTGTCTTTAATAAACACAGGGTATGACTACTAAAAACTGCATATATTTTCCAAAAATCACTGGTATCACTACATATCCTCATTTGATCATTGAAACATTAAGGTTGGAAAAGACCAGCAAGATCATCTAGTCCAACCGCCAACCTATCACCACTGTGCTCATTAAAACATCTCCCCAAGCATCTCATATACCCTCTTACTGAAAACCTCCAGGGACGGTGACCACACCACCCCCCTGGGCAGCTTGTTGCAATACTACAACACTCTTTGATTAGAAAATTTTCAAGATATTCAACATGAGCCTCCCCTGGCACAATTTAAGGCCACTACCTCTTGTCCTATTGTGGTTACCTGGGAAAAATAGAGTAATCCTCACCTCACTACCACCTCCTCTTAGGCAGCTGTGGAGGGCAACAAGGCCTCCCCTGAGCCTCCTCTTCTCCAGACTGACTAATCCTAGTTCTGTCAGCTGCTCCCCCTAAGACATGTTCCAAGTGGTTGACAAACGCCAGTTAAAGACATCAAGATATCTAATAACTGACCAACAAACGTTTTCAAATAAATTAATTTCTAACCCCAGATAAGGCTGTCCCTCCACAAATTAGGCAGAAGTAACTGCACAAAAAAAGCCTCGTCTCTATACTCAGCCAATTCCACATGACATGGCAGAGTAACACAGCTGGAATTGGCAAAACTTAACAGGCACCAGGGACACAATCCACATCCCCTTTAGTAAACCACCCTTGGCCTGAATATGGGAAAAGAATTTTCTATTTCTATAGTGTAAGGAGCCATAAAGAGATAAAAATATACACTTTGTTTGTCCTAATGAATAGGGGATTAAAATAACTGGCAACGTTTTAAGTCATGTACCAGAGGTGGATTCCCCGGGTCACAATTGGAAAAGGAGAACTGCCAAGCCTTGATAAGCATGGCAATTACAATTCTTTTATACACACAGAACCACTCCAAGGGAGAGCAGCTTCCTTACACAGCAATAACAGCATATCCTTTGATTTATACAGCAGTCCTCCAGCAATACAACCAACATCCTGTTTTCATCTTCAAGTACAGCTGGGTAGGTTGCCTACAGGCTTCATTTATCAGAGTTCCTCTAACAAAGTTCATTCTCATTATAAGAAACAGTACCATCCAGTTTAGCAAGCATTTCTTATCTTCCCAACTCTTTTCTTCTAAAAATTCCGATGTGGTATCTACATTTAAGTACTACACCAAACTAATATACCGAGAGCTTTAAAACAACGTGATTCACAATTAAAAACTAAAGTAAAAATACTCCTCCCACCTGAGAAGTCATGTAAAAATACCCAGGAAAAATCAGAGGAAAAGGAGTTTTGGCTTTCAGAGGAAAGAACAGGAATACTGATTGAATGACCTAAGCTGTAAGATCTCATAAAGCTCTTAAATCAAAGATTCCCAAGCTCTGAAATTAATTCTGTGAATCCTCACGAAATTTAGAAGTTTTCTCCAAATAACAGATAATCTCAGTAAAATGCCTAAATATATATATATATATATTTTTTTTTTATTTTATTTTTTATTAGATACCTCTCTGACTACTTTAAACATGTAATAGTTCTGTATCCTGTGTTACCACAAGTCAGAATTCTGTCATAAAATCACTTTTCCACACCGCTACCCATGAAGGAACTAGCCAAGAAGCATTTTGTACATGATTTACACTCATACTCTGTGCCCATGCAATAACTCATGAACATTCCACTTGCATGCTGTCACCTCTTAGAAATAGAACTATTGAGAGTGCTTAACTGTTAACCACTGCAATTGCTCAAAACAGTTTTAGAAGAAGTTTTACACTTGTTGAATGTAATTCACAAAAATCTAATAAAATGAGGAATGTGTTTCTAATTATAGATTAGCAGCGTACCAGCAGAGCATAAGTGGAAGCATTAAAGCAATTATCTTTATCAATACACAGCAAAGTTCTCATTTAGAAAGTAATAACTCTTATTCAAGTGAACTAGAGTACTTGTCTGCACTAGTCAAAAAAGGGTCTGGTGTGGGAGTAAAGATGGAAGGACAGACGGAAGTAGCACCAATACAGCTGCAGCAGTAGAAATTTCACTGTCCAGAAGGCCTGTAGATGTGAACATAAGCAACACCACAGCTTCTGCTATTGTTCTTAATAGTGTAAGTTAGGCTGTGGACAAGCAGCAGGAAATTCATTTGCTAAGATACCTCTTAGATTTGTCTCACTTCCCTCAAATTTACTACAGGTGTATCAATGCTTCAGAGTCTGAACAAAAGGAACATGAATCTGAAAAATATAAGTATTAAGCAGAAAGTAAGGCTAATAGCAGCTATCTACGTAGATGACAGGAGAACAAGACACAAACAAGAGATGTAAATTCACCTGAAATCTCTGTTCACCCTCACTCTACAAACTAGAACTCCATGAGCCAGTGGCCTCAAACGTATTCACATCTCCTAGTTGTCATGTTTTCATTCTCCCAGTAACAAGGAATAAGTTTCAAACATCACTCAAAGACATCTGTAGAAACGGCTCTAGCTTCCTATCATGCAGGAGTTCCAGGCTGTTTCAGAAGAACAGCCAGATACCCATTAGCCACACCTAAAACAAAAATGATCATGATTTTTCACATTTTTGTACACGGATTTGAGGTCACTGCCATACTGCAGCTAGCGTAAGGAAGAAAGCCTCTCTTTATGATCAGAACTTCAAAGCTTATCCTCCAAAAACATCATCAAATTAAAAAGAATATCCTGAGGTGAATGCAGGCAAGGGAAAAGGACTGAAAGCAACAAAAATCTTGCCAATTTTAAAAGACTTGTGTAATCATAAAAAGCTGGATGTCAACATCTAAGTGAAGAAAAAGACTTAAAGAATCTACAACAAACTTATTACTCCACCAGCTCAAGAGCAGCAGTAAATCTGCTCAGCTCAGAACAAGACAAACTTCTTTCCACCTAGACTGTCCACATGAGACACAGTAAGGCATTCAACTATTATCAAAAGAGTAAGAAAAGTCCTTAGCCTGTGACAGATCTCGGAATCATAGAATCCTTAGAGTTGGAAGGAACATCTGAAGGCCATCTAGTTCAACTCTCCTGCAACAAACAAGGATCAATCAGTCTCTCCCATAAGAAGCCATTCCATTCAAATGTTTAACTCAAAACATTTGTCAATCACAGCCACAGATGAACGCAGTGAACTGGCACAGCCCCATTAGTTTAAGGACGTGATTCACATCTGCTGACATCTCACGTTACTGTCAGAAGGGTGGAGCTTAAAAACTGAATTTTTACAATTTCTGCTAAAGTTTTGACATTTTCAGCCCTCCCTTCCCATCCTTAGTAAAGTATCTCTGCAAACAAACCAGAGCTCTTTCTACCACACCGAGCACTTTTTCACATAATGCCACAGACTGACTAAGGGCAACTCAGTGTACAACCAAGATGTGAATCATGATCTGACAGGATGTGGGAAAGGCCTGTAACTGTAAAGCTGTCCAAATCTCATTCCCTTTTATCATATCTTTACATGACCGTTAAAAACTCATAAAATTATTTTTCCTAATCTTGAACCACTTGTTTACATATGAGAGAAAAAATCTTTAGATATTCAGCTATTCTTCCTTTCTGAGACTGGTGCTGTCACTCACACTGTACATTTCTCAGTTAATTAGGGTAGGATTTTTGAAGGGTATTTCTATCTGAAGTTCTTCCAAGAAGCTCTGACAAGCATTTGTTTACAAAATAAACAATTCACTGGGCACTTCATTTCTTACTACAGATCTGTGCACCATGAGCAGGAAGAGGCAGCATCAACTGGTCAAAGAACAGACAGATTTAATCCAGGAAATGTGAAGGAACAGCCTGACACAGTCAGGGTATCTGCTATGAAAGGCCCACTAGGCCTGCAAGAAAACACCTGATGGACAAGCCAAGCAGTTAACAGCCACTAACCTATAAGGGAATGGCACATCCGAATTCACACAGGGCTGCTGCAAACAGGCTGAGGGCTCTCAATACCAATCCAAAACCTGAACCTCTTCTGAACTAAAAGATACTGGAGGGAGCAATAGCCATTTCCCTCATCCCCAAGTTTAAAATATTGAGCATATCTAACTTAAAGGGCAAGTTAATCTATAACCAGCCCTCACAGGGAGGGCAATCCACCCATCAGCAGTGACCACAGTCTAACAATCAAAATATCTCCCCCACCCCCCAGAAAAGTCGTTTAGATGAAGTAATATTGGAAGTATTAGCTATTACCTCTTTTCTTCATATTACACAACTGTTACATAAAGCAGAACTTATTTTCATATTTCTTTTAGAAGACTTTCTAACTTCAGCTCCTGATTACATCCTATACAAGTAAATAAGCCCATAAAATGGTTATGATCTCCTCTGCTTACACTAGATTTTTACAGGCCTGCATTTCATTTTAACTATCAAAATACAAATAACCATCACCAACACAATTAGAGTAGTCTTACAAGGTTAAATCAGTAACAGGATCATGACCAAGTTTCTCAAATAAGAAGTCCCGTACTACAGTAAACACACAAAACAAAAATGTGGGGTTTTTTGTTTGACCCCCTTTTTTTTTAATATGACCTCATGTTTTATAGAAATGTTTTAAACAAGGAGAAAGAGAATGTATTTCATCCCAATTGAAATTTCAAGCTTTAGTACTAAACATGTTAAAATAATCACTAGCATACAAACTCTACATACAAAAGGAAACTTGAAAGCAAATAGCTTTTTTTCTTGCTCTAATGCTTCTGTTAATTCATACAGAAGAGTTTATGGTATTATTAACTTGACTAGGGCCACAATTACAGTCATACTTTAATTCTCTCAAAGCTGAGACCCAAATACATTCCTGATTATCTTTTGAGATCACAGATGTCACACTAGTACATTATCATCCTCTCTGAAGAGGGGGCAGAGATATGCCATGAAATTGCTCAGGTTAACAAATGTTTGGTCGTGACTTTGTTTCATTTTTGTTTGTTTGTTTTTAAACTCCATCTATGGTCATTACACATATAACATACTGGTTGGTTGGCAATGCATAGGATGAAATCACAGCATGTACATCATATGTCATTATTTCCAAATATTCTCCATTCTACAAACAAAAACAACAACAAAGCACCTTGCAAACCACTGGCTCACAGGCTCTATGTATTGGAACTACTGAACCCAGGAAACTTTTTCTGCTAGTAAAAGCAGGGATGGAAGAAAGAAAAGAAAAATAACAAGAAAACCATCCTATAAGCAGTATCTTAAAGACCACTACCAGGAAAAAGAAGAAAACAAATAACGATTTATTTGTCTGAATATTTCTAAAAGTAGCAAGGTTAAGTCATTTAATATTGTGAAGGTTTCATATAACTTTCACAGTTCATTGTACTTCCCTCCTCTCCCTTTATTCATTTGAAATTTATAGATGAAGTGGCATTACAGCAGTGTATTTTGGGAGGAAGACTGGAAAGTTTGTAAGCATTTGGGCAGCAGAAATATGAGAACAGTAAAAAAAAGATGCTTAGAATCAAGACAGATTCCAGCAGTTCAGACAGTGATGTCAGATCCTTATTACTGTTCCAAAATACGCTGCTTCAGATTCTCTACATCTCCCTTGCCACTGCTTTTAGAACACTGATTTTCCACCTTGCTTTTCTATGGAAACAAACAAGCACTACCTCGTCTATTGAGACCATCCCCACTACACCTAGGGGGAGGCAAGCAGGGGAGCTGTGAACGTTCTTCTTCAGTGTAGAGCAAGTAACCAGAAGTTATTTTAATTACAAAATCCTCTGATTAGTGTACGTATCATTTGGAAGAAAATAAAAAGCAAACAAGAAAAAAGAAGACAAAAATACGGCTCCCAAGTCAAAAAGCTTTCAACACTGTTGTCACAAGACCTTGTAATCAGATAGCTCAGCAGATTATAGTCTACCTACACTATAGCATCCAACTGCTTTGCCCTCTAGTTTGGCAGCAAACACGGGACTAGATTCTACAAAGGTCAAAAGCAATGCAAAGATTGTTAAAGACCTGGCAACATACCAAATGACAAGAACTCAACTAAACATGCTGTATTTTTCCCTACTGTACTTCTAATCATCTCATTACCTGCACAGTGAAAATACCTGTGCACCAGTAACTTGCAAGCAAGCATCTGTCAGCCCTTTTGGAACAAGCCCTCTGATGCTAGATGAGCCAAAGCAGGTTACAGCCCACAAGACCACAGTACAACAACATCCCTGTACAGCTCAATCAGAGCTCTGCAGCAGATCGTAACCTGAGGATGAAGAACAGCGCACTGCCATGCTTGGAGAGGTCCAGGTAAAGGACACGATCAAACAGGTGAGAACCCGATATGGGTGTTTGACTACACAGCCCTTTGGGAAGAGTTGAAAGAGATACTGAAGCCTTCCAGTAAGAAAGATGCATAAAAATTAGCTGCTATGCAGCATGCAGCCACATACAGAGCTTCAGTCTTTGGAAGATGATGTATCCAAAGGTATGAAACGAAAACAGGTTAAAATACCCAAGAGAAGAATTAATGCCCAAGAAATCAAAGCAAATTAAAGGAACAAGAGTTTTAAAAACAATACAGAGAAATTCTTTCTAGGGATACAAATGTGAAAAGGGACTTGATTCTGAAGACAAACGCACAAGTTTCTAATTTCGTTATTCTGAAATGGAGTATTATTTGGAACTAGAACATTGCCACTTCATAGGAGAGAAGCAGGGCAAAGAACAAAATATATGATCACCAGTACTTGAGAGAAAGTCAAGCTCACACACAGGAATTATTGACATTATCTAGTGAGCTAGAGAGGTTCACTTAGATATATTTCAAACGTATAAATGTTTACATACATAAATTTATACAAAATCAAATTATATTGTCTAAACCAAGTGGTTGTACTTCCAGAACAGAGGTAAATAACATTGAAATAAGCATGCAGAAAGAATTAAGGTACATCTAGAAAATACACCTTGGAAGCTATTTCTCCAATTTACATCTTTGGTGAATTAACAATCCTGACAACAAAACTGATACTTTCTCACAGAAAAAGCTCATGCCTAGCTAAAAATATTTGTGTGTTCCATTTTCTTTAACCAAAAACAGTAATCCTGACAAGTCCAGTCTTGCAGAACAGCTGACGAATACCCAAGCTCCCCAGGGAGATGCTTCATTCACAGGTTAGGGACCCATCCTTTACCCGCCCTCATCTTTTTGATCATTTACAACCACCAAAAGATGCACAAAACTGCAAGTGCCCTTTCTGAACTTGGTAAGCAAATGAAAAACAAGTCCAGGAACTCGTAGTTTGGTAAAGACTCCTATGGGATTGCACTCCTGATGCAGAACAAATATTTCCTTACCTGTGAAAAAAAATAAAATGCACATTTCTACATGTATCCATCACCATGCAAATTTTAAGTTAGAATGCAGCTACTTAAACTCCAAGTAGTAAAAGTTCACCCTCGTACAAAGAGTCACATTTTTAAATGTTAGGCCTCACTTAGGAGAGAATTCAAGTGAAACCTCAAATTTTTTAATTGCCTGTTACAAGTCTAAACAGCGTTGTTTTTTCCCCTCCTGAGCTCCCCAT
Organism: Coturnix japonica; assembly: GCF_054131305.1. Taxonomy (NCBI): domain Eukaryota; kingdom Metazoa; phylum Chordata; class Aves; order Galliformes; family Phasianidae; genus Coturnix; species Coturnix japonica. The sequence goes on along the minus strand of NC_140669.1, from coordinate 6,964,130 downwards.
TGTCGCATGCTGCACAGTTTCCTTTTCATTGTGCTAACGCTGGGCACAGCCACAGAACTCTACAGGAGTCTAGAAGAAAACATCTCAGCTTCTTGTCATCCTCGAATGCCTTGACGTCAACTCACTGAGTCGCAGAGCTCAGCAGCTGCTGAAAGAGCAGCCCTTTCTCAAGCAGCCTGCAGCTGTGTGAGTATGAAAGCCAAAGCAGCAGGTCAGCTGCTGGGGAGCTATAGAGAGAGCCAGGTGAAAAGGAAGAAAAGACCTGTTTTAACTTGCAAGCAGCCATGAAAAAGAACGCTCTGCATTCCTTGCTCTCTTAATGAAGTGGATACAACTCACACTGGCTTGTAAATTTCAAGGAAAAAAAAATAAAAATATCATAACTAGTGCCTGCTGAGGCAGGCACTAAGCAAGAGCTGCTTGGATAAATTGGGGTATGCCATTCCCCAGCATACACAACAGCAGCAGCTGGAAATGACAGCAGCCACACTGTAACTTGCACACTGAGAAATCTTCCACAGTACAGAAGCAGCACCGGGCTTCGTGAAGGGAGTCCTATTTAGATGTTACTAGATTAGAGCAGAAACTGCGAGTCTGAAACATTCCTGGTGACTCAATTTACCTGTCAGATGATGGGATGGCTATAAAGGTCTGCTCTGGGATCTAAGCTTGCGGATCCTTACAATGGGCTCTTTTCTTCCTCCACCCAACGCAGATGCTACTACTCAAAATAAACAGTGATCTTCAGGTTTAGATGAACACTATAGTCTCTTATAAAGTTAACAAAAGCATTCAGTAACAATAGAAAAGAAGAACTGCACATAAGATAACATTGAAACAAACCCACATTCTAGACCAAAACACCTTTTTTCTCACATGCCTCTCAACCATCACTAGTAACTAGCTCTCCCTTTTCAGGAGGGAGCATCATGCTGGACAAAGCTTTGAAATAGTTGCTGATTTCTCTTTTGTATACTACCCTCCCACGTATTTTTCACTCTAGCATCCACATTCCTTAGCTCCCTCACATTTCCTTGATCTCTTTCCCACAGCAACACACTCCAGCAGGGAATGTAACTGCTCAATACTCGGCTATGACTTCAGACTCGATGCCTGAATATCCAAACCAGCCACTGAATACAACATTCAGTTCAAGGCACTACTGCGTCATGCAGCTTTTTAACATTGCCTTGACTAAGGCAGACACATTAAAATGAACAACAACATCACCCTGAGGAGCGTTCCATATACATTCCAAATTCAGATGGCAAACTACACCCTGGAACGAGGAACATTCAAGTGGCTCCTGTCTGGGATCCACCCACAAACTGGTTAACTCCCTGCTTTAAACACTCAGCAAAAACTAAAGGCGCAAGTTCTCAAAGTTCTTTTCCATTTTGGTATCCTTTTTAATTAGTTCTTCTTCATCGGGTCACAGGAACAAGAAAAAATGAGCTATTTATCCTGAACTCCTGACTGTAGAGTAGATTTAAGATCGGATGGCCCACTGCACCCAAGCCAACCTACACTCTGATTCTAGAGTGCTACAGCAAGCACAACAGTTTATCCTCGAGTTTCTATACATGATAAAGCAGAACACAGATCATTAGCAACAGCTAATTCACTGGAAGCAGAAAATGCAGTTTCAGGCCTAACCTACACGTCACCAAATGGGAAACATGCATTCTCCACTTTCCCCTCCAACCTGCTGCTGTAGTGTGGCAGCTGACCACCCACCCTGCCATCAGAACTGCACTTTCACACACCATAGAGGATCTTCATTCGTACTGCACTAAATCTGAGGCCAGGCTGGGAACTGGCTCAGTTGACAAGTTGAAAGGGAGAGAGCTCAAACCAGCATATTAAGCTTGATGCCAGACATTTTTCAACACCGAACCACAGCTGATGTCTCCGGAGATCTGTAATCTGATTGAAATTATTTGATAAAAAGAACTCAACAGTTGTACTGAGACAAAGTGACGCAACAGAGAAGTTAAATTTCTTGTTCCTTCTGAAAACAACCACCTCTGTTTCTCAAAGGGAACTCTAAACAAGTGGAAAGATTTCTGTCTTGCTCCTATTAAGTTCAGTATGCTCACCAGGCCTAGCTACCAGGGAGCAGAGCGTGACGACACCCAAGGAGGTTCCTGCAGCACCTCAGCACTGCCCCATTCTGCACTGACCCCACTGCCTTCAGTCCTGGGGAAAAGCTGTAGCCCCCAGCTGTGTGTTCTCATGAGACATGGAAATAAAAAGACAAAGTTTTTTTATTGCTTTGCTAAAGCAGAACAGAAGCTGCTATTCTGAAAGTAAACATACATATGATTAAAGGGAAGAAATTAAATCATAAAATTATCATAAACCGATTAGAACTGAATTAAAAAGCATAACTCAATGTCACTCTGATATCTGAAAGGAAATAAATCTTCAGTTTACTGAAATCCAAGTTTGCTCCAGTAGTTTAACAGCATATTTATTGGCAATACTTCACAGTAAAAGCCTCTGTCAAGTAGTCAAATCCCCTTGTTAACCTAAAAATTTATTTACACCAGCAGTTCAGCACTGCTCCCTTGTGACAGTAGGAAAACTGTGGTCAAAATGCTGGATACCACCCACGGTCAATTTTTATTTTTTTTTTTATTAAGTATTAAAACACACATTTTCCTATCATGCCGTAGCACAGTGAACACACAAAGCCAATTCAGCTCTGAACAGGAGCGCTCTGTGTCACTGGCCTGGCAGGAGTGTGCGCTCCTCAGACATGAGGCAAGTTGGATGAGCTATAGAAGTATTAAAAGTATGTCCGGCCAAGCTTCTTTTACCAGAAGAAACTCTGTGGCATGTCCAGCCAGTTACTGGGCATGCCCTCTATTTACCATACTACTTTGAGAACAACACAGGCACACATCTCTGCATTTTTTCCTCCATAGTCAAGTAAAAACATATTCAACAAACTCTTTAAAATTCATTTTGTTCAATAAGAACACAAAATCAAAAGAACCGTTTGCTAAAGATCATCCCAGCAGAATAAGAAAATTCCATACAGACCAGCCACAACATAACACAGAGGACAAAGTTATACAGAAATCACAAGGGTAACTAAATAGTGACACGTGAAAACCCACATAACAGCGTGGCCACATCTACCCCTCCTGGCAGTATGCATAAGAGCCTTATCGAGCTCTGCAGTTACCACAGATTACACCTCCCAGCTTCAAAGGGGCTTTAAGAACATATTTGCTGGTAACAGATTCCAATTGTGTTTTACCAACCTTCCCTACCTGGTCAGGCAGGATAGGAGGAGTCACAACGCCATACCACAGAGTTCAGTAATGCGTATGAACAATACTGCTATTTCAAAAACACAGTGTTCCCTCTAATCTCACCCGGTGAAGAGGACTAGGGCACTGCTGCCTGCTCTAACACAAGTCTGTGGGATCCTTGTCATTAACTGGAACCATATTTTTTTCCTCAAATTCAGCATTTGGATGAGCAAAGGAGGAGACCATCTTCAGGAAGTAATTAAGACTGGCAAGGTGGGACTCTTGTTGTAACAAGTAAGGAATGATAAGTTGATTTTCCAAACACTAAATTACATGGGAACAGCTGATAAAAGATCTGAAAATATATCTGCAGGGCTAATGAAAACTAGCATTGCTGATAGCTACAAAACTGAGATGTGGATGCTGATGGGTGTCTTAAGCCACGTGAAGGGAACACACACCCCTCCTGACTTCGGGAGGCCGAGCAGCAGCACAGCTCAGCCAGCAGCACTAGGGCAGGCTGCAGGCCTATGGGATCTGCTGGTGTGGCCTTCGCTTGTTTCTGTGTTCCAGCCTCAAGGAGAACAGAGGACCTTGAAGGCACACTGGTTTAGTGCCTTCCTAACCTGTTATCATGCTCTGTTCCTGCACATTCAGTTCTTTCAACTGAACCCATGTACCTAAGTCTTAGAAATGCAGTAATTATCTTTACTACAACTATACCCTCTACATCGCCTAGAGCTGTCAGTTTCACTTCTGTGTGGCCACACATTAACATGGGATTGCCACAAGGACCAAGCTGAAGAAACACCTTATTAGCTCTCCACCTTCACTCCACCACCCATCACCCAACACCGATTTGATCACTGCTTCAAGCACCACCAGCTCTATCAGCTCACCATGCACCCTGACAGCCAACTTCTGCATCTAACACGAAAGCTCCCAGAACATCTCAGGGCTAAAACACAAAGGCCCTAAAGCCAGCTGCAGGGCACCTACCAGCCCTGCCACGGGATGAGCTCCTTCCCTCGTACACCCGATCCCTCCTGCCGCCCCCCGCATACACGCTGTGCTTTTACCTTCCCGGCTCTCAGCTCACGCAGTAACCGAAGCGCTACGCTGTGCTGCGCTCCGCTCTCCCACGCCACCACCGCTTCTGCTCCGACAGTAGGAGCCGTCCCGAGGAGCCGCTCCCCGCTCCGCAATGCCGCCGGGCAGGTGCTCCGCGGACGGAGGGAACGCCCTGGGCGAGGCGTGAGGGCTCACGGGGCTCACGGTGCGGACGGTACCGTCGGCCCACAGCCCCATTCCCGGCTCAGACGGCGCCCAAGTGCCGTCGAGGAGCGAAGGGCCGCGCCGTGCCCCTCCCCGTTTAACGTTCGCCGCTCCAACTGCCGGAGCGCGTGGAGGGAGCCCGCTCCGCTGGGACCCGCACCCTCAGCTCTCCCTTTGTCCCCCCCCGCTCCTCGCGATGCGCCGCGCTTACCCTGAGGACGGCTGGACGGCCGGCTGCGGAGCTCTCCCGGCCATGCCTGCGGCCGGGACCCGCCTCACCTGCGCGGGGTGGGCTGCGGAAGGCGGCCCCGCTCCGCCTCGCCCCCGAATGCTGGCATTCCCCGGCGCTCAGAGCGCGGCCATCGGGCTGCCTGTGCCGGGGGCGGCCGCTCGCCAAACCGCTCCTCGAGTGGAGAAGGAGGGAATGAAAACGGGAGAAAAAAAAACAAAACAAAACAAAAAGCAACAACAACTTGGTGGCTAGAAACTTGAAGCGCGGAACCCCCCCTCCGTGCACACACAGAGACTCCCTGTTCCCGGCCCGGCTCCTCCCTCCGCTGTCCGCCTCCACCCACCGGCTCCAGCCCGACGCCCGCCCGGTGCGGGACGCGCTCTCCCGGCCGCGGCTATCGGGGCCCGCGGGGGCAGGGCCGCTCCTCTCGGCTGGAATTTTCCTCTCCCCGAGCAAACCGTCCCGGCTGCCGCCTCGGGCTCAGCCCTTCCCCATTCCTGCCAGCAGGGCGCGGGGCGAAGCGCCTCCAGGTACGGACAGCCCGAGGCAGCCTGGCTGTGAGCGCCGCCAGCTGTGCCGGTGTCACGCCGGGTGAGCAGGAGGTGCCGGCACAGATAACACAAAGCTTTTCAGACATTTCGGCCGCTGCTAAGAACAAGTAACACAGTAACAAAGTGTTTATATATATATACATACATATATAATATATATAGGTTATATATATATATATTTCTCTCTGGGGGAAGAATTAGAGTGGCATTGAGGTATAACTGCTCTTTTTATCACTAGGTCTAAGACTAAATATTGGGGAAAACTACTGTAGTAGCCCATTCGATGTGAATATAGTGCATGATATGTGCATTGTTTAGTATGATACAGCCATCCCTCTCTGCTCTGCCCTGGTGAGGCCATATCTGGAGTACTCTGTTCAGTACTGGGCTCATCAGTTCAAGAAAAATGGGGAACTGCTGCAGGGAGTCCAGCAGCAGGGCTCAAAGATCATAAAAAGCCTGGAGCATCTTCTGTATGAGGAAAGGCTGAGGCATCTGGGACCATTTAACTCGGAGAAGACTGGGAGGAGGGGATCTTATCAATGCTTACAAATATCTAATGGGAGGGACTCAAATGGATGGAGATGGGCTCTTTTCAGTGGTGTGCAGCACCAGAACAAGGGGCAAGATCCATAAAGCATGCAGAAGAACTTTACTGTGCCTACTACAGAGCACTGGGACAGGCTGCTCAGACATGTTGTGAAGTCTCCTTCACTAGAGATATTCAAAACTTGCCCAGACACTTTTCTGTCCAACCTACTGTAAAGAACCTGCTTTAGAAGGGAGGTTGAACTCAGTAATCTCTGGAGGTCCTTCCCAACCCCTATGACTGCAAGATTCCACAATTCTATGATAATAGCAAAGTCTGCCTTCTCCCTGTACGCCCTTCTCACTTACACTGTGCTTCACCAATAAGATTTTATTTTATTTTTCTCAATAAGATTAAATAACCCTCAAGCTTTGACAAATGCAGAGGTTGATCACAGCCTGAATAACCAGATGCCATTTTCAGGCACGCCCCATGAGTCTGCCTCAGTTTCAAAACCCAAAAAAAGCACTGATGAGTCAAGGTGGATTTTCCATGGTTTTCAGAGTTCGACAAACTGATCTTCTAGTGCACTTTGCTGGACCATCAACTGATAAGAAACTGCTCTACCATCCTCTTTAACATCTCATTTGAAAACAACTACATACTATACAGCCTACTTCTCTGGGTAAGTACTAATCCAGAATAAAGATCACTGTTAACTGAATATCTCACATGGGCTAATAATAGAAACTCAGCAAAACCAGGGAGAAACGTGACCATCAATATAAGGAAAATAAACTAAAAATAAACAAAATTGCTACCAATGGAGATTTCCAATGAAGAGTGGGGATTAATGTAATAAAGCAGTTCAGTCAGTAATGCTAATCTCATTTCAGGGGAGAGGTTATGCTTCTCTTCTTACACTAACACTCTAACACTTCTCTTGTTCAAACCTCAGTATTCAACTAAGCACGCCTGAAACACTAGGAACACCACAGGCAATAAACTCAAGTGCGGGCAGGCTGTGTTCTACAGTAACAGTTTTATGGTGACTAGACTTAAAACAGTCACTTCTCTGAGACACTGGACATAATTCTTGTCCCAGGGATTTTCAAAACCAAAATCTGGACTGATACGGCTTTTTTTTTTTTTTTTTTTTTTTTTTTTTTGTAACAATAGAAAATCAGTTCTGTTTTCGTGTTTCTAAAGATGCTGATGAGCCAAACTCTATTTCTATTCTTCATTTTTTATAATATTCACAAATTTGGCCTGAACTCAAACCATTGCTCACACAAAACACACGTACCTCTCATACACAATAGAAGACTGCAACAAGGGACACCAAATAACTGGGCTATTAATGCACTATGTCTCCCCAGTTGAATATTTTAAAGGAAAAAAAGAGCATTTGAAGAAAAATTTTGTGGCGCTTTCAAGCTAATCTGAGAAGATAACATTGTAGAGGTTAACAATGTGGCAGGCTATTAATTGCACAGTTGCAATAATGTCATCCTTTGTCTATGGGTTGAGGTAGAACAATCATTTAGCTGGAAGCATTAATGTACATGGCAAGCCGCCAGTCACTGTACCCAGTGCATGTACTTGGTGCCATTGTATACTTCAACACAAATGTTTGCAGAGTGGTACCCATTTCTGACTACTGTTAGCATAACCTTCAACTAGTGAGAACTGTTCATTCCAATGGCTGTTTGAAGAACTTCTACCACAAGTAAGGACATGGAGTTCCAGGAAACTACTAAGTATGGGGTTTTCATACAAGATAAATTACTGAAAACAAAGTCCTGCTTGTTCTGAAAAAGCAGTAACATCCCATGGCATTTTTGTAACAGCTGGTGGTTGTCCTAGATGTGTTTGGGAAAGCTTCCATGCTTCCATCCATGTGGTGGCTGCTATCCCCTGTTCAAGAGGTTGACAGAAATGCAATCCCAAATATTTTGGGATGAAAGGTGCTATAATATACTGTGTAATTTCCAAACAGATGTGTCCATTATTGCTCATGGCAAAAGTTACTGGAAGTGCTAAACAGACCACAGGAGCCATGCAGTGTTTTACCTGCTGTAAAGGTCTGCTTGCAAGGCCTGCTTTAATTTATTCATAATAGCAGCATATTACTGGCATTGTGTGATTTAATTTAATTAATTTAATTTTAAATTGAATGTGCGCTTACTGCACTTCTGTAGATAAAAAAAAAACTACACTGTACCACATAGTCATCATTTTGCATAACATTGTGCAATACCTTCCTTGTGAAATTAATTTTATGATGCATACCTAAATAAGTTACAAAGCTGGGCAGTTTTATTCTGCTGTTGTTCCAGACATGATAAAATCATTTTTTTTCCATGACAGTATAACAATAAATCAAGAAGATATTCTATGACTCGCTTTTGTTTAAATTTGTTAAAGATTAAACCAAATCTGCATGTAATTCTCTTTTTACAGAACAGGCAATCAGTTGCATCGCATCCTGTTGAACAACAGTTGCCTTTTCTGTGTTTGCATTCCAGCATGTGGGTGAGGTTTTAGGGAGCATGCACACACATGCATACAGCCACCGAACGTACTGCTGTAGGCACAGGGACAGGTTTTGTGCCCACCTTCATTCTGGAATACTATAGGCACCTGATCTATAAGTATGCAACAGTATAACAAAAAATTTTGTTACGGTGTAACATCATTTTTTTTTCCTAAGGAGTTCTGAAAGCATTTCTAAATATTAAATTCTTACTACTATTGAGAAGCTAAAACCATTACATTTATTTCTCAAATAACCTCAATGCCTGGAGATTAAGCAAATTGCCAAAATCCCAGCTAGTTAACAGCACAACTGGGAATAGTGCAATTCTGTATTGCAACTAGTTGTATTCCCTATCAAATGAATGGCCTCAAAGGTTGCATCAGAGATTCACCAAGTAAGTCACCAACGTGTACATTTGATAAAGACATCATATATAGTATGCTGATGGATTTCTATCCACTTTATGGTATGACTACTGATTTTATTTTTTTTAAGTGCAATAGGACATGTAAAGGATTTAGCTCCAGTTAAACAAGAAGAACACTAATGATATTTCAAGTTAGAACTGTGTGTCTGCGTGACCCAAGGTAACATTAAAATTACCCCATAGCTGGATTTGTAAAGGGGCCTTGCTTTCCACTGGAGTTCAATTACAGTAACCAAAGTGTAACTCTGCTCACCTCGACAAGATTACACAGGTAGTATAATTTAGTCTTTGTTGTTAATATTATATTTCAGTAATTTATATTTGCAATATCTATGCTGGCCATCTACACAAAGACAGATTTCACCCTCAGAAGGAAACAGATCATTTTATTCTAAATTGTGCACAATGCAATTGCCTGCATACACTGGCCTGACAGATGAACATGTCTAACACTTAAACTCCAAAAAAGCACCCCACATACAGCTAAGTCACTTTGGCTTTTTATAGTGAGTTATAATAGTAAACGCAGAATCAAATCCAAGAAATTCTCCTTTTTCTTCAATACACTCTAAGATATCTTTTGCTCCTCTAAGTGTACATTACAATCGTTTAATTTCTTAGAGACACACTGCTCTGTTGAAGCATATTTAAAATTAACACATATACTACAATGCATTCCCATTGCTACCATTATGGTTTCACTCTGCTACTATTTTATTTTTGCAGTTTGCACTGGATCATGGAAGCACCATACTAGGACAGAAGTAGTATGCTGCCCAAATCTCACTCTCAGCACTCTAGCTAAGTCAGTTAGAGCTGGCCTGGGTAATTCTGCAGGCCTCACACCTTCTGGACAGCCTCTGAGGTACTGCATACATTTTAGTAGAATCCAGTGCTCTACATTTTGATGCCTTTGAAGCAACTTTGAAGGAGTTAAAAACCCAACTCTCTGAATGTTATGAAATGTGTGCTATGACTGGGCTGGGGCGGAGAGGAGGAAAAGATGCTCCCTTCTTGGAACACAAACAGGAGAAGTCATGCTGCAGTGTGCAGTGTGCTTACTCAGATACATGCTAAGGATCTGCTGCTGGAATGGACCCCAGCAGAACTCCAAGGGGAAACCTATTTTAATGTTTTTTAAAACAAGATGGCATCGAGATGCTCAGGCACAGACAAAACTCCATCCGTCTATGCAGACACATTGTATTCTAGAGGCCTGGAGAACTCTGCTGAAAATAATGTTCACCCCTAGTTCAGATGGTCAGAGTTTCAAGTACATCTTGCTTCACTAAGTTCTACTGAAGTCAAACTGTAGACGTGCTTGCCACTGTGATAATTCCCATAACCCTTCCAAGGACGTTTTCCAAGTACATCACCTATCATGCTGATCAGAAGAAGCAGGAACACACACAGACGGAGCTGCAGGCTGCTCAGTTACCACTGAATTTGTCTTAATGTCTCATATTTACCTCAAAAGGGGGAGATGAAACACCTGTTGCAGAAATTCCTCGAGGTCTTCAGCTGACTATTACTGATCTGTGTTGAGATTTAGCATAAATAATTTCAAGTCATTTCAGCTTCCCTGCTTAGACATTCTTTTCTACAGACTGTCAATGTCTTCCTACAGAATTACTTAATTAGTGAGCATCTGCCAGTAGTCGGTGCATCCTGACCAGACATATCAGGGACAGCCTGAAGCCAGCAGTCCCTGATGAGGTTCACTCAGCTAACTACTTATGTTCAGAGCCAGGTTTCCTAGAGAACGTCAAAGCTAAATTCTTTATCTCTTCTGCTATCTTAGCAGTAGCAATGGGAATGCTACTGCTAGAAGTGTAATTAGTGTACGCAATTGCGCATACATTTGTTACTGATTTGCTACTGATTTATCAAACTGGTGTGTATACAACCAGTATCTTGAAATGCTTCAAATTTAAAATTAAGTCTTAGTGAAATTTAATTTTGTTTAGGAAATGCACAGAACATCTACTGGAACCAGTTTTCCTATTTTTTAATTAAGGTATTACGTCCATTTATTGGGGAAAGCGTTCCTTTAGCATCAAACTCACTGTCAGTTCATTCTTCCCTTCCTCCAAAATTTCTATACTAATGTCACTACTTACTATCCACTAAGCATAGCACAACTTGGACAGTTTTGTTCATATCTTGACAGAGGGGAAAAAAAAAAAAAAAAAAAAAAAAAAAAGACTAAAAAAATATTTGGTTGTCTACTGTGGAATTCTCACATGCTAATTACAGTGTTTACCTGTAGTGGCTTATATTGCTTTTTACTGCACATTAACATCTATCAGTTCACCTTAGTTAAGTACTGTGTACTAATCAGAGATGAACACTGCGTGAAATTATCCAGATATTTTCATTAAAAAATAAAGTAAATTTTTAAAGAGGGAACAAGCAAGGCTAGAGCGAGACATGCTGTACATGGAACCAACAGAAATGCCCCTTGGCTCAACCTGACTTGAGTATTATACCTGGTTTAGAAAACTGCAATGTTTTCTGCATAGCAGTACAACTGCACAATTAAAAGATTTGCAGATTCAGCTTTTAAAAAGCTAACTCATTAAAGATTAAAATAATTTTTAATCTTTATTAGAATTATTTTTAATCTTTTCCTTAAAAATAAAGGGACATTTAACAAACAAACAAACAAACAAAAAAAAAACCAAACAGGTGCATAGAGCAAAAGGATTTCGAACACATCCGTCCCACTCCACGTAGCTCCAGTGCCACAGGTTTCTGCCAGGAGATGTGAAATTTCCATTCGTGTTACATACTGGAGCCTCAGGCCACTCAGCTGCTATAATAACATTATAGCTATTTCTGTCCTCGTGGAACAGGGCCAAAGCTTTTCCCAGGATTAAAGGGTATGAAATGAAGAGTGATGTTTTTATCTTCACTATTTCTTCCTGAAGAAGGCCAAGCTGATGGAAGGCAAATCCATCAAGAGTTGATAAACACAAAGCATCATCTCTGGATCAGGAAGTTCCTGAACTACAGATTGCAGCACAGTTGAACATTTGCGGAATTTACATATGTGTTCCTTCATTTTCAGTTCTTTCTCAATGTCCATTTTTTGGCCATTGGTAGACGGGATACCAGGATAGATAAGACCTTTGGTCTGACCTAGAAAAATCATTCCTAAGTTCTGAGATTCATTTAGATATTTGAATCTCTGACTCTAAAAGAGAAATGCCTAATTTTTAATAAAAGTGAAGGTGTATTATAGACGTCTGTGGTTTCTTTGAACCTACCGTAATTATTACTTCAAGATTTTGCCATCAGTCTTATTTTTTTTTCATTGTAGTGCACCACACCTCATTCATTAGGCATCCAGTGAACTGGCAAAGGCAGTTTGGTGGTGTTAGAAGGTAAATTATAGCTCTGCTGTATGTCTTGCTTGAATGCTGACTTTAGAAGCATTATGGAAAGTGGCCACGCAGAATGGCTTCATTAACAGTCCTAAGGGCAGTGCACATGGAAGTGATGGCGTAGGGACAGGAGATGTTTTATTTCTTGTAGTGTCCCAGTAAATGCTTATTCACCAGTCTGGATCTTACAAAATCTGCCTGTTATAGTCAGATCTCTGGCTTCATTCCAGGCTAAGATTCACAAAGATAAACATGTATATGCTAATGGAAAGCATGAGAGTCTATTTAGGCCAAAGAGTTAAAGACAAAAGAAACAGTTGAGCTGCCCAGATGCAGGAGCAGGAGAGAGCAAGGGTGAAAACAGTCAGCCTAAATTTTTGTGCAGTTTAGATTTTGCTACTTATGAAACTACATTTGAGAAGCTGCAGACCCTGGTCAACATGGCATCAATTTGGGTTAAGTCCCACAGCCATTTTTCGAGTGAGTTAACTCTTCTCTTGACTTTGCAGACAGAACCCTGCAGTACAACCTGTTTTAAGAAATTCAAGATGCACTTCAGAAAGTCCTTGGCTGAAGGTCAGAAAATTTTTGAAAGGTTTAAGTGAATGAAAAAAGTATAGGGGGATAAAGCTGAATGACAGCTCAGGAGACAGATCCCTGCAAAGGAAATTGTTTTAAAAAAGTAGATTGTGATTATCAGCATTAAAAAGAAACATTACTCTTTTCAGTATAAGATCCAAAAACCGAGATGAGAAAAAGAGAATCAAGAGGCAAAAGTGTCCAGCAAGGCTAGACTACATGGCTTGTTGTGTCTGAGTGCACTGGAAGTTTTGCGATAAGAAAAAATAATAGTCTTGTTCTGGTTGCGCTGGTATAAAGGTTAACCCTGCACTGCGAAGATTTAAACCTTAAATTGCTCCATTCTGCTCAGATCTGTTTGGCTATTAATCTAGATGTGCAGCTATGTGTCATAATTTCCAACAAATAAACTTTTTTTTTTGAAAAACTTTCTCAAGACATCCTTTTTTCAATTCACTTGACTGATAAAAAAAAATGCAGAATGCATAAATAAAGTTCAGTATGAGTTTTGCAACTATTTCATTTCTAGTCAATAGCCAGAGAGCTTAAAGGAAATACTAAAACTCCTCAAGGTGCAGATTCCCATGACTTTGATTAATTTTCTAAGACTGAATCAGGAAATATGTTTGTTACTATCTATCTGTGTGAAGAAAACAGAGGGATGCAGCCCCACCAGGCAGTTATCATTCTGACGTAAACCTGAAAGGTTATGAATTTGAACTTGATCTTTTGTACTGAAATAGCAGAAACTAAATTTCTAATCACCTAAACTACTTTAATGGGCTGGAATTACAGAATGTAAAGTTATTTCTGTCTGTGTTTTTCAATAATAAGTTTCAGTCCTTCATTATGAAAATTATATTTGTCTCAAAAAGCAAACAGTAGTTTAAAGATTTAAACCACCGATAGTTAACCTGAATAACATATCTACTCAGCTTATACGATGCTTATGAATTTCAAATGAGACTAACTAATATGCTCTATGGAGTACAAAGCAAACAATAAAAGTGAATGCGATGTATTTTAGGAGTCAAGGAATCACAAAAACTTGTGCTATTTCTCCAGTAAAACTTTACATAATTTATAGACGAAGAAGGTGACGTAGAATTTTTTGAATCCTCCTGTACAACAGTTTACTCTCTGTGTTTATCCAGCAAATTTGACATTCCAGAGTCCTCTCTAGGTTGTACCAGATATCAGAGAGTATCACGAACTGCAAAATGCTACAGGACAATCTGATTAGAACTCTAGCATTTCATTTGCAAACAGCCTACTTCAGTTACAGGTTAACATAAATAATTTCTAGAAGTGGTTGGTACAAATAAAAGTTGTGCTGGAAATTACAGGAAAACTTTAGGAGCTGACTGTAGTATATGTTTTAGATTTTGCATAGAGCTTATAGTTTCTACACCTCAAGTCTCATCAAGACCAAATACACATCCCAGAGATCATCAGTGGTTTCACCTTGCTCCTTGAAACAAACAAAAACAACCAACAGTGATCTCATTTTTAAGAGTCAGCTCAACATCTGTTATGTCTGGCCACAATGTAAGATAGTAAGCATAACAAGAAAATATGGGGCCAATTAGAATTATAATCTAATTTTATTTTATTTTTTATTTTATTTTTAGTAAAGGAAGGGGCTCATAATGCTTTTTCCCACTTGTTAGAATTTTCATTCCTGTCTGCCTCAAGATCTACCTCAATAGCAGGCCCTGCATGAATAATACTCATGTTTATTCTGCAGTACATGAAAGAGAAAAGAGGAATAATATGATGGTTAGAAACCCCTGTCAAATCTAAAACAAACAAGTTCCAACACCTCCAGTCCTCCCTATCTCTACCCAGAGGCATACAAAAACTATTGCTAATCTCTGTAGCAACATCTGGTCTCTCAGACCTATGTCTATTTTTTTGTATTCCCATTCTTAAATACACGTATGCAACATTTTAAGTCTAATTATAGGAGTATGATAGAGGCCACTGTAAGGAAGGGGGATGCCACGGAATGATGTCTGTTAACTAGCAAGAAAAACTTCCCTGAATTCCCTGCACCTGGCAGTCATGGTAACTCCATCCACTGCTCAAATTGTTAAGGCTCAAACCCTCTTACTGGAAGTGCGAATAAGCAGAAAGGCCCCTGTACATAAAATACGACGGCGAGCAGCAAGTCTTAGCACACCATCTGCAGTAGCTGCACTCAAATATTTATTATGCACAATTCCACTGTGGAATAATCAATAAGCTTTGCCAGAGAGCTGATGAGAGTTCAGAGGAGAAAACTGTGTGTCAAACAGCCTATGACAGTATAAAGAGACTACAGAAATATATGCATCCAAAGGGGAGAGCTGTCAGGCACTCAGAAGTTAGCATTCAGTCACTCTCAGTTTCATGAATACGTGCTGGATTATTACATGAAAGGAAACTGAGCCTTCAGTAGCATAATTATTCAGAGAGCTATAACCCCACTTGCAGTCCTAGTGATAGCATGCTCTGCAATACAGGTGCAACTGCTGTCATGGATGACCTTCCTGGCAAGCACCTTATCTTCAATCTGGTGTTCTGGATTCTCAGTGATATACATCAGAGTTACTTTGACTTAATGTATGGCAACTTCCTCAGAATACTATCTTCTGGCTTGTTATAAGCGTGAATACCCAAGGGTGGATTGATTAGGATCAAAAAGAAGGAAAAAAATTCCCTTTTCTCCATTTCTTAAGGTTACAATTTCAACTATTCTTGACTGCTAATTTTCTAACAGTGATCTCCACTCCAGACATCTAAAGATCAACAACTATCTTGCAGAGAGGATCTCAAGTGTTCTATGATTCAGTTTGTCTCTGCAGACTCAAACTGCGCTGCCACTGTTTGTTCAGCAGTTGCCATTGTCTGATACAATGGGCCTAGATTACCACTTATCAGACCTGTTCTTCCAGCTAGTCCACATTCCTCACCTTCTCCACTTCCAGGATGGGGAGATCCTTCCTGAGACTCCCAAAGACGCATGCTCTCCTTTCAAGGAAACAGCATTCACTTTAATAATTAATTTAAAACTGGAACAAATGCTTTGAAGAATATTTTGATTAATCATTTGGATATAATGATCTCTTTCCCCTAAAACTTCATGATTCTGATAAACATCTTCCTATGCTCTAGCTTGATTTATGAAGTCTTTTCCGAAACTTTCCTATTTGCAATTTCTGTTGCTCTCTGCATGTTCAGTACAAGCTGAGTGGAACAGCTTTATTTATTGAAAAGGAGTTTAAAAGCTTGGCACTGTGCATGAACTACAATACTGTAAAAAAATATTAAAATTAAAAAGGTTAGGAATTAATAACAACAATAAAATTTCTAATTAAAATGAAAAAAAATAGCTCAGTACACAAAATGGCTTTTTTTTCAGTCTTTACAGAAGGCAGGTGTGCTCAGTAAACTAAGAACAATCATAATGCTCATTCATTCACCTTTAACTGAAATAACCATAAATAATGCCTTGAATTCACAGTCAACAGGAGAGGAATGATGTACTGAATAGTATGAATGCCCTCTAGAGGTGGAACAAGAAACCTCTATAATTCTGGGGTTTGTCTATTCATTTAAGTAGATAATAAATAAATTGGTCCATATAAGTTCACACTGACTTTATGTGAAAATTATAAGTGATGTAGTGGAATCTGCTGATATTGTTGACAGACAGCTCAAAATCTATCACAGATCTTCCCCCATTCTAAACAGCCTAATGGAGTGGCTCTGAGCCTACTGCTGGCTGTCTACCCTACATGGTCTGAAGTTTCAGAGTCCGACAGAAAGATCTCTTACAGCCCACAGAAAAACAGCAGTCAGCAACTACAGCCTGCCTGAACTCTGTGACATTTAGCCCCATGAGCTTCTTCACAGCATATCCGTTCTGATTTTCCATCTGGCCAAGTGTACTGGGGATGAGATCAACAAAAACATAAAGATATGTGCTCAGCTTCAGGGAAGAATGATCTCATCTCACAGCCAAAGCTGAATGCAAATAAAGCTAATTGAACACTTCTACATTCAGAGCATGAAACAAGGCTTTTAAACAGGCTTTTCTGGAATAAGAGAACTGACAGACACTAAATGAAATGTGGTAAATATTATACGCAACAGGAGTAACAAAGCAACAAAAACACTGAAAGTCAGTAAAAAAGCAATCATGACAACATGACAAAGAAAAAACTATAGCCTTGTTTAATATTAATAGTCACCAACACCCATATTATTTCCAAAGAAATATGCCTAGAACAAACTGTACTAGGGTAGATGAACTCTAACCAATGGCATGAATTCAGGCTGCACATGAGCTGCAGTTCTAACTTCACTTGTAGTACAGAATGTAGCTACTGCTACTGCTCTGGCTGCATAGAATTCTTATTTCCGTTTTCCCTTAACACTGCCATAGAGGTTCAAGGATTATATGCAGGACACAGAATGAAAACACTATTACAATGCTTGCCTGTTCACTAAAAACATGAACAAATGGCTTCATTTCTATATTTGAGCACGCAAAGAGACATGTTCTATATATAGGAGCCAAAGCTGCCAGCAAAATAAGAACTAAGGAACAGAAAACTTTGATCAGTTCTGAGTTCAAAGAGATGTCAGTGCATATATAGCTTCCAAACCAGATTATTGTGACACTGGCAGTTTCAAAAATACCTTTCTTTTTCTGCTCGTGCACACAGTACAAATGGAAATCAGTCAGTCAGTCAGTTTCCATATGGCTTTCAACCTGCCTGACATTCTCTGTCTATCAAAGCTCTTATGCCATATTTATAGTTCCTTAAAATCACAGTTTTGCACTGAATCCTAATATACATTTCTGTACTTTGGTTTTTTTGTTTTTTGTTTTTGTCTGGGAAATCAGCAACCCCAGTGATATAGAACACAAAAACTAAGGAGACTTGTCTCATGGATGCTGCAGACATTCCACGTTCTGAGGGTTACAGAGAAATTATAAGAGATGCGATGAGCAGAAAATACTTTTTTGAAAGTCCAAATAAATCAGTGGATTACCATCAGGGAACTGTCTGTGGAGCTGGATATCAGCCTCAACAGTGGTGGCAACATTGGAATATGGCAAAGTTTGTACCACTTGTTCCACCAATGGACACGTATAGACTTTGTGAGAAGCATATTCCTAGCACCAAAGCCATCAGAGCAGCTATGAAAGAGTAGGCCACCTGCGCTGGTGTAGAATTTTATGAGTGCAGTGTACACGTTCTTGTACATTGCTGACAAAACATGTAACTAACAGTGGTGACTATGTTGAAAAATAATGCTTTGTAATTGAAAATTTGCTCTATCAAACAGTATTATTGTGCTCTTTTCATCTCTTGTAGTTTCCATAGAAATAAATAGAAGGCACTACCTTCAGAGCAACTATGTATAACAGACTTAGCAGCAGGAAACAAAGACTGACTGATACTTGTTATATTTGCATTCTGTGCAAATGTTCTATTTTTCAAGTGTTTCCTGTTACCAAATTGTTATTTCTTGTTTCCAAACAACATTTTTGTGTGTGCTCAGAAATTGGGACTCCTGCATTTGTCTCCACTGATATACTATCTAAGCACTACACATACCCCTATCCTACCAAGGGCCAGGTTAATTCATCCTCCACAAAATGCCAGCACCAGTTTACTATTTGTCACATTTTTGATTCCAAGAACAATTTCTCTTCTTTCCAGTACAGCTACCTAAAGTCAGTTACTGCCAACATTAAACATTTATGAAACAGCTTCATTAACATGCCAATACATTTAATTATGAAACTGACTTTACTGCTTTGTTGGCATTTACGAAAACACCCAAGCTAGGTTCATTTTCACACTCTGCTCCATAAAGTGAAGTGAATATTTATCAAGGTGTCTGTGAGTGAAATATCCAAGAAAACATGGACTGCAAAGCTGACAGCTTTCAAAGTACCTGGGCATATCATTCACAGAATCTAGAATACAGCACGTCAACAGGTTGTCACAGACTTAGACTGGGAGTTAACAGGATGGCAGAGCATGTTAAGTTTGCTTTGTTTGTGAATATGAAATTAACACTGAATTTTCTCTTTTGAAGAATGTCTTATAGCTGATGTATTGTGTACAGGCTTCAAAGGCTCTTAAGATTGCTGATATCTTTGTAGATTAATTTCAGTCCAAGCAGAGATATTTTTTTTTTGTTATTTTCCTGAAATTCAGTGACTATTGTCTACAGCTTCAATCACCTCTTCAAATATCATTACAATTACTTTACCATCTACAAGGCAAATCATCTTAGTCTGATTAGAAAATGGTGGAGTTTTAAGACAGAACTTGTAACACATTAACTCAGATTAATTAATTAAATCCAATAATTGTTGCTAGAAGTAAAACCAGTAATAATTCAGAAAACTATTTTTGGGAAGTGGTGAATGCTCAGTTTGTTCATCCTTATTCACATTCCCATTTAACTAAGAAGTTCTTTATAGAACAAAAAAGAACAGAAAATAAATTGAAAATGCTATCACAACTCTGCTACGCTGCAATTAACTTTTGAGCACCATCTGCTGGTCTGCTTCTAAAACAACTACCAGATTACCCAACTGCCAGTAACAGCTAAATACCTGATCTCTGTTAACTTACCATTTACTGCCTCACGTTATTTATTAAAAGTTTCTAGGAATCATACGTTATCAACACACTAGAGAAAGTAACAAAATACATCTAGTAACAGAGGATTTCTTATGGGATGTGTTGATAAGCTTAAAATAGCTGATGCTGCCAATATACTTTGTAGGACTGTAAGTTAACAGTGAAGTTTTTAAGTTGAAAAGTTTTCTAAAGTAGAGTGAAAATGAAAACAACACCACAGTTTACCTATTTGCCTGGTTGTAACTAGTTGTCTCCATCTTTTCATGCCAGTAACTTCCTGGTCTGAGGTTATCCCAACATTCCTCATACAATTTTATCAGTCATGCAATACTCAATGCCTACTGGCATTCTGACCAGTGGAATTTGCTTCCTAGTTCTATATCGCTATGATCATGAAACATTCTACTTACTACAGGAAAGGACTAGAAGATGCTACACTAAATCTAATCATAAGCAAAAATTACTTAAAATACATTCTTATCTTAGCAATTTAAAATATAGTCCAATGAAATACAGTTTACACTGATATAGCACTGGTGTTAGGTACTGGAGATCCAAGAGCTCCCAGCTTACATCTAACTATAGCACAAGATCAATGTTGGGGTTTTTTTGGCTCTCATGTTGGAAGCATTAAAATCAGTTGGGAGTATTTGCAAATTTTCAGCGAAGTTCCTTCCTCAGTTCCAAGAGGCTCTTTCTTTGATGTCTTAACTAAAGTTTCAGGATGTTTAACTTGTTGCATCCTGCTTTAGTTCCAAGGTGTAAAGCCTCCTGGAAAGCCCCAGAAAGTTCCAGTCTTTCAAGAAAAAAATTACGAGCAAAAGTCCATATGAGGAAGAAATAAATCCTAATAAAATAAGGTAGGAATGCACTACACGCAATTTATTACACAATATAGCATGGAATAAAACTCAGGGAATATTTCTAGCTAAGTCTTTGCTAATAAATGCAGTAAATGTTCTTTAATGTTATAGTTTGGTGTATTAAAGGAAACAGCAATCATATCTATTAACGAAGTTTTGCATTTTAAATGCTTACATCAACATCTGCATTCAGTTGAGGGTTAATGAGGAAGCTGCCAACAAAGTCAAGAGGCTATTTCCAAGTTTCTTTGTACTGTCTGTTTTTCCCTGACATTTTAACCAATTGTTGCAACAGCTTCAAAGTAGTTAGAACTACCTGGAACCAATTCCAAAAGGCTGAATGTTTACAGCAAGCAGACTTGTGTCTTTACCACTGGTATTCTCAGGCAGTACAATATCAGATATTTGTAGGAAGCAAATAGCGTTATCAAGTTCTTAATTTAAAATAACAAGCTTCCTGCATAATTTTCTGCATTTCTGCATACACAAAAAGAATGAAGTGGGGTCTCTTGTCCAGTTTCAAAATGAGTAATTATCCTGAAGTATAAAGGTATGGGTATTTGATGCATACTGGAACCTAGTATTTATAAACAAACGTGAGCACACATGTCCATGAAGTACCCTCTATAACAACCAAAACAGATTGAGACCAAAGCATTTCATATAGCAGTAAAGTCAGAAGGTACCCGACTAAGGTCGTTAGCTGAATGCAGATTATGATTACAATACAGCATTGAATGACAAACAAGAAAACTTTTACTTATTTCCTTCACTATCCTAAATTCTGTTCTAAAAAAATCCAAACATTGCAACAGGTCAGAATAGAAGAACTGCTTTTCAAAATTAGAACTCCATGTAAAAACACTATTATAAAAATACAAACCTTCTGTGCACTGTTTTTTTTTTTTTTTTCTCCACAAGAGGGGATTTCTCCCTCCTTCCTGCTATGGGAATCTTGTCAGTCTCATGTTTTGTACTCACAATACATTTCTTTATTCTATTATTTGTCTTTTTTCTCCTACTAGTGTTAAATGTTTACACCAGACAGAGTCCTATTAAATCCTCATACTACATTTTCATTTGCTATTCACAGTAACACTGAAGAGTTAAATCCTTCCCCCACCAGATCCAATTAATACATCTGTTGAGATATAAAAATTGCATGAAATAGTGTCACGGGTTTACCGAAAATCAAGCAGGACAGAGACAGAAATCATCGCAATTTAGCTGTATAAAAACTGAGTAACATTACACGACCAGTTATTGAAGTCTGGTTAGCAAAAGGAATCCCAAAAATCTAGATAAATAAAAAACTGACATGGCAAAATACACAGCATGACTTGATAAAAAACATTTTTGAAAGTCCAGTGTTTATAAGGAGGATAAGGACAATCCTTAAGATTTTTACCAGTAATAAATTACTCATATTCTATAGGCATATGTGTATATTTACATCTCTCTCAAACATTAACAAATCCTTAATGTTAAATGAATTTTGAAGAACAAGATAAATCAGCAAAATGCAACAAATCATGACCAAATCTGAGATAGACAACTATATACTGAAATGAATCATATCCTGGGTGTGTATCAGTTCTTCAGACCAGTTCCAGAAATAAATTATAAATATAAAAATCAAGATGTGATTGTTACACACATCATTTTCTTCTCGACCTTACAATTTCTACAAAGGATGTTTAACTAAATCTTTTAAAAATTCAGGTATGTAGATTGACTCATGTGAAATCTTTTTATCTGAATAACACAAATTGTACAAATTGCAGTTGGATTCTATCAGCTACAGCTCAATTAGATTACAAAATTAACATTGAATGGAGAGCCAGTACAAAGTATGCTTTCAGATCTAGAGAACACCTACTGTAAAATAAAAGACAATTAATAGATGTTTTTCATTTTAACAGCACAAGTTGAATACATGGAGAGAGACCCAGACACACTTGTTCTCAGGGTGGCAAAAAAGCTTCATGCTATAGCATACTAATAAGTTTACAGTTATTTTAAAATTAATAAAAATAATGAAAGCAATGAAACATGGGAGATGTTTACATTTCTACACATTTCACATAGCTTTTAAGCAGTATTGGTGACATATTAACATAAAAAACACAGCCTTTTTGATAGGTTTGGCAGGTATACAAGTAATGTCCACAGCAAAGCACCTCTGAGAGTTTGTTTCAAAAGTTAAATGTTTTATCTGAAACAGGATGGCAGTATAAAAATCAAGTAGGTAAGTTTATTTGTGTGCATATGAAAACAAAATCTTTGTTCCAGCTATGTTTAAAGTGGAACATATGGCTTGCTGGATGATGTCCCTGATCTAGTTCAGAGATTGGAGCTTTACCTATGGGGGAAGTGTACCGTTGTGAAAAGAAACATTACTAGCAAAGCAGTAAAACATTTCTTTTCCATGGCTACATTCCTGGGGATGCAAGATAGTCAAAACAAACCCAACTGTCATCACTAGCACACCGACAGCAAGAATCAGGCAGGAGATGAGGTTATCTGAATGGTTCCACCGCTCTTCAGACAGCCTTAGATAACACGCTGTTGGGATGATAAAAACAAGTGGGGTAGCACTCAGAACTCCCTGCATATGGGAAACAACAAGAAAACTCTAATAAGCATGTATATTTAGTGAAGAACCTGAGTTTGTAAGTAACTAATAGGCTGATGCAGCAGTAAAGCTGGAGAATAGAGGCCTTTACCACTGTTGCTAAATAGAAAACTTTATTTTCTAACTCACAAATAGCTTGTAAAAGACTATTTGTGCTTTAGTGATACAAAAATAGTATTTTATGATGGAAATACTTCCATTAGATCATTAGATATGATTAGCGGAAGTTTCTAAGCTTCAGAAGGTCCAAGCATAATAGTTCTTCAATATGGTAACTGACGTGAAATATTTAAGATGTTCCACTTAGGAGTCTAGATCTGCTCAAAGAAATGGGAATGGCGTGCAGCAGGTCAAAAAATGGTGATAAACTTATAATGACTTGATATACAGCAACTTCTCTATGAAAGCTAAGCTCCTTTATAGAGTAAACATCCCTTACTAAAATTCAGCTTCTCTTTAGTCATTACACATAAAAATGTAGATTAAATGCAAATGATCAAATACTATAGAAGAGACATTGCTGATTAACATATGAGTAACAAGCCAATACATCATTTTATGCAAAAATTTTGAACACCTTCTGTCACAAACTAAGAAAGTTTTTAAACTAAGTTATGGTGAGGTAGCAATCCAATCTACTGAATATCTTTGCCTCACTGTACACTCTTTCTTACATCTTTATGATAGAACCTGTTAAGAGTGATCAGTACTTGTAACAAGTATCTTTTATAACAAAAATAAGGCTCATGATTGTGTGAAGTAATGCAAACCAGTGTTACAAGCTGCTAAGTCTATAGATGCTCAACTGCCACATGACTGAATGTTTTCCCTGGAGAACTGACAGCAGGCAAACATGAAGGCTTTGCTTTGTTTTAAAAGCAAGAAACAGCGAAAAGGTAAGCAGTCAGAAGTAGCAGCAAATTCCGTCTCCAGTGAAGAACCAGAAAACAGCCCTACTATTGGAGCAAAATTCTGCTGAGAAGATCAGCTCTCCTTCATATGCAAAAACTTAGTCCGTTCACTAATATCAAACTTGGGTCCTTCTATTAGCAGCAAACAAGACTCCAAACATTCTTTGTAAGCACACCTGCATCCCAGAAAGACATGCATCTCTAATGTCAACTAGTCTCAAGATATAAGACATAAGCTACCCACTCAAAAGCCTGGCTAACAACTTCTGTTTGAAACTGAACCAAACTGTTGGCTAAACTGTTCTGTAAATGCTTAGGCCTCTTTGGGTAAACATGTTGCATTGATTGAATACTTACTTTTGAGTAATTACTTTAAAATAATTCAATCCTAAATAGGAATCATATTTATTCATGCTAATAAAAAAAAAAAAGTAATCATTTATTATTCTCTAATGTAAATTTATTCTTGAAATATAAAAACTTAATACACATACATAGAAATAAGATGTGCACACACAGTTAATGAGGTTCATTTTACCAGGATTCAGATCTTTGATCCAAACAGGCATGTACTCATGCACAAGTACAGATAATTTTATTGGTGTGTATACGCACACACAGATCAATTTCATTCAGTTGTGATGTAAAAACAGGAGGAAAAAAAGATAGAATATAAATTACCATGTCATTAATGAGGACCACTGCTTATTTTCAGATAGTTACAATTTGGAAAGGGTTAGCTGAGAAGATACTTGTGTAGGCAATATTTCAAACAGAGGGCAATTAGGTAGCATATCTGAATATTCAGACCAATGGTATAAGATTAGTCCAAGCATGCTCTGCAATATCACTGCTACAGAATCACTCACTCCC
Source organism: Coturnix japonica (assembly GCF_054131305.1). Classification (NCBI taxonomy): domain Eukaryota; kingdom Metazoa; phylum Chordata; class Aves; order Galliformes; family Phasianidae; genus Coturnix; species Coturnix japonica. The sequence goes on along the minus strand of NC_140669.1, from coordinate 6,939,414 downwards.
TCTCAGTCAGCAGATAAACTGCACAGTAGATTAGAACAATATAAACGTACTTGAATGCATCATGAAGCATAAAGAATAACTCCCACATACAGTTTGGTAAACAAAGCAGTTCTTGTAAAACCAGGTTATGACATTCATGTTATGAAATCATTCAGTTTTGCTCCCTGCTAAATCCAAGAGGTCAAGATTCCAAGTTGCTGTAAATTGCTAAGTAAAATAAAAAAACATCCAACCATTTGGAGTTTTCTTCTGAAACATTCTAATTTAATTACATTGAATAGTTCCCTTTTCTTCTATTGACATTTCTATCCAAATACTACATTGAACTGCGTAAGTTTTTTACTAGAGCTACGGACATCTCAGAACTCGGCTTGATTTTTTTGAAAAGTGACAAATTAAGTATAAGAGTATAAAGGTTCACTTACATTCAGTTCTAAAACTATTCCAAGGCAATCATACACTAATGATACACCAGTCGCCACAGCAATGATAAATACTGTCACAACAATATGGAAAGCAGTTGAGAGGCTCCCATGGAAAAATACATTGGCAATCACCTGAAACAAAACCATAACTTTAAAACTTGATTTTACTCTCTATCTCAACAAATACCTTATAACAAATCTTCTAATGTTAAGAAACAAAAAGAACAGGTTAGAATATACTGACTGAACCTTACCTTTGTTGCTTCATGAAAGCATCATCTGCTTCCCAAAGTAACTCAGAGCAAACATTAACAAAATTGCTGAACACTTTCCAGTCTGGCTTAGAACATCTTCAGGATTTGTTTTCCTCTCATTTGGCTGCTACAGAATAAACCCACTTTCTATTGTTTATTGAACAAATGGATTTCCTCAACAGAAATACTTTAATCAAGCAAAAATGGGAGGCCTAACAAACATGCTACTTTTAGCTATTCAACATAATATCAACAGTAGCATTTATACCTATACAATCAGCTCTTACACAGCCCTTTTAGCTATTATTATTAACATATTGGAAAATAAAATAAATGCAACATTATATTGCCAGAATCTAAATGGCACATGCACCATCACATAAAGAACAGCATGCAGCAGAATAAGATAACATTGATAATTATTACACATCAGCCATTGACTCCAGCAACAGTAAGTGAGAACACTAGTAATATATCAACATTGTTAAAGGGAGAATGTAATAAATGCTTACCTCTCTGGTGACAAAACATTCAAGAGGGAAAGTCAGAATTACAGTGACTCCATAACAAAACCTTCCAAACGTAGCAAGGTTGTCATCTCTACAGTAGTTTTCAAATATATCTCCTGAGGTTTAGCAAAACATCAATTAGATTAAACTCTCATATTTTGCTTATTTGTAAAGTGAAGAATATGTTAATAGAATCACTGGCATAATTGAGATTTCCTAATCCCCTTTCCTCTAACATCAAGAGGAATCTTCACCTTAACCTATTAGCAGGTTTTGTTTTTTTTTTGTTTGTTTGTTTTTTGTGGTTTTGTGTTTGTTTGTTCTTTACTTGGAGCAGAACATCTTACAGAAATATTTTAATGGATGCATATCAGAGTGTCATTTGTCATCCCCCCCTTATTATCAGTTTTGTTTGAAATGCTTGTGTTTACCTTGGTAGGAAACAGAAAAAGCTTCCATATGAAATACATATTTCATTTAAAAATGTAAGACATAGAACAAGAACAATTATACAAGGAGACCAGGAAATTAACCCTGCATAACTGTATTTCCCTTACAGTATCTTATCATAGCTGGTAAGCTGTAGTGAAAAATTTCAAATATTCTGATCCTGAACATCCTGTATATGGATTATTAACCTGTACATCTGGTTACAACAGAAACACTGATAAAGAATTCAAATCATCATCTTGCTTTGTGGTTACAACAATGAATCTCGAATAACAATCGATGAGACTTAAGAAAAACCACTAGACCACACTAAGACAATGTATTACATCCTTTCTACCTGGTTATTATACTGTTCTACTATTCACTACTTTCAGGATTATGATGGCACTAAGGAAAGAATGAAGCGCGCTTGAGAGAAAAACATCTAAAAGATTTTGACAGGAGATGCAGAAGGCAAGGTGGAGCCCATCTACAATACAGTCATAAGCTGAGGGATAGTTGCAATCAGAACTTTCTTGTTTGAAATGTCAAGCCAGTTTGCACTTACTCTACCTATAACTGTGTCTAGGACAGTAAGTTATTCTGCATTAACATTACAGAAAGTACAAAAAAAAAAAACCAAACAAACAGGTAAACCAGTAACCTCCATCCCACAATTCCCCTGTTCTCAGCTATATACCTTTCATTACAGATTAGACACCTTCTCCTGTGATTTGACACAACACTATTAAATAACAGAAGAGCTGACTGCAATGTGTATTTTACCTTGAAGAACTAATACACTGAGCAATATTATGCCTTTTCTTTTGAAAGCATTTCTCCAATTTCTTTTTAATAAAATCATGTTAAATAGCATTACGTATTAATTACTTTATATATTTACATATTACATACACACAGAGAGATTATGGAAGCACTAGTTATGTCAGATGGCTGTTGTAAAGACATCAAGTATCCCTGAGTCAGAGCTAGGATGCCACATTTGCACAGATAGGAGAATGTACAGAAGTGTATACTAGGCACCTTATACAAAAAGACAACACTTTCTTCTTCCTTCTCTCTTTGTTAGAAGGCCACATGGCTAAGTTATAAATGTTTAGTCCTCATCTGGATGTGGAAGCACTCAAAGGGGATTTTCACCAGTGAGGCTTCCACTATTAACATCTATCTGACATCTTTGTAACCTGCCTTGGTTGATGGGTAACTAAGAGAAATAGCTTTCCTAACTATTCAGGTCCATAATAGGTGCAAGAACACCAAACTTATACACAGCTGTTAGCAACAGGACTGAAAGTGTAAGGACTGTAAGCAAGCATGAAGATCGAGGGATTGAGAAGTTTACCTTCTGTGTATCCTGTAAAAGTCATGTATCCACATACAGCAAATAGTACACTGATAACAACAGCAAGTAAAACAGACACATGTGTGATTCGAGACCAGTTGTTTAATGTGGGTTCTTTCAGAGAGCCATATATTAAAAAGCTGTTGTGGTGGCAGATGAATGCTGAAATACACATAACAGTTAAAGGAAATAAATGAATCCATGTATATGTACATATGAAATAAATTAATGAAGTGTATATCCTCCAAAGTAGGAGAGACACAGCAGTTTGATACCACTCATTACTGAACACAAACATTAAACCTACAACGAATGGAACTTCTACTCATTTGATGAAAATTTATAGTCCTCTTAAGATAACTCTGAGGACATTACCCTAAAATACCACAGTGTTTCTTCCCCTCTTCCCCATAAAGATTCAAAAAACCAGCACCCCAAAATAAGAAAAAAGACAAAACAAGTTTTAAGTTCAGAAAGTCATTTCTTAAAGTTGGTCTTAAGACTGAAAATATGAAAATGACTTACCAAAAGACATCACCCCAACAGCTTGCAATGCATTTGATTTTGCAAATACCCATGCATTTTCTGATTTGGGTCTAAAACAGAAATTGTCAGTTATGTTATGCCCTTTTCAACCATAAGTTACTAAAATTAATTTTAAACATCATGCTATAATACAGAATTCCTATCTGAATTAAGGCAAAGTGTTCATCAACAATAAGTTCAAACCAAAGAGATACTTTTCTCATCTCTTGCTTTGAGAAAAGTATCCTAGGAACTACTTACTGATAAAATTGTCAGTCTGTTTCAGCAACCAGTTATGTAAATAAATTATTCAAGTCATCACTTATCAAGAAACAGTAAATGAGAAGGTAAATGCTGTCACTAGCTTTGGATGAGGTTTTCTCAACCCAAACCCTCCTCAGACCATATGAAGTCATTTTATTCTTCTGAATTTACACACGTAAGGCATTGTTTCTAGAGACTTATTTGTAAATCACAAATCAAGCGAGGCAGTTTGTATTTATTTACATCTTTTTCAACTGGAACAGCTGCCCAGGGAGGTGGTGGAGTCAGCAGCCCTGGCAGTGTTCAAGAGGCATCTGGATGAGGAGCTATGAGATATGGTTTAGTGGCTTGTTGTAGCTACGGTAATAGGAGGATGGTTGGACTAGATGATCTTGTAGGTCCTTTCCAACCTCATGATTCTATGATTCTAAAAAAACTATGAATTACATAAATATTGTGCATTTATCTTGTGAAACAGACATACATTCTGATCAAACATAGCTGCTGCATCTCCTTATATAGAGTAGCAGCCTCTAATTTGATACTAGTGATTTCAAACCAGTTGAAGTGCCTGAATAATTCATATTAATGATTTTGAATGCTTTTATGAGGAAAATATTCACTTTTGATTCAAGAAGCAGTAACAGTATCAAATAAAGAGAGACTACAGAAAATAACACTACAACAATTCAATCACCACTAGAGGTCAGCTAATTTGATATCAAATATACAGAATGGAAATCTGCCATATTCTTCGATGACAGAATTTTTGAAAGTCAACTTGTGTTTTTCTGTTCACACTTAGTATTTGGATTATCTCATGCCCTACACAGAAAAAGTAGTTCTAAAACACAAATAATGCACATACATGAAGCGCTTCTTTATCAGTGTCATGGTTTTATAATTCTGTAATTTTGATTTGTATCCAGCAATAAATGTTAGCTTCACTTTTGAAACATTATTTTTTGCAGTACAAAGGTATCTGAAAACACAGTGTGAGTTAACTCTTTGATTACAGTAGATAATTCCCTAGCTACAAGCAGGTGTAAACAGAGCAAAGAATAGGCCATCTAAGTGCATTTTTTATCCAGCATCTTAAATAACTGATAATAAGCTCTGGGTCCAGAACATCAGATTTTATTCACAGGAACATAACATCCTTCAGACAATAATAATAAAATACCCAATCTAATCAAAAGTAGAAAAAAAGATCTCAACTTCATCTTTGTCATAAGAGGAGATAAATTAAATCGAATAATCCCTCAACAGAAATATGTCTTTTCCCCTCATAAGAAGTAACAAGAAATGAACACTCATTACATTCCAGAACAACTCAATTCCCAAAGCAACTAGAAAATAAAACAAAATGCAACACTCATAAGCCTCATAAGTGCTGTTTCCAGCCTACAGTTTCAAACGCATCAAATCATCGCAAACAATAATTCTACAGTAAACTTCATGAACAGAGTAAAAAAAAAAAAAAAAAAGGAAAAACCGCCAGCTCATAGTTCTGCAGAGAAGAGTTCATTATTTACACTAGATTGCCAACTCAAGGCATCAAACCGCATAAAGTGGAGCATTACAGTCCCCGAAGAACACATCTGAAAGGGGCTTTGAGACACTTTGGATGTAAGATGCATCAAACACTACAGCAGAGGCACCACAGACCATACTGCAACTGTGTTTATTGAATGTATAGAAAGAATCACCAAAAGGAAACAAATTACAGTTTATTATAGGAGTTTAGGCATTCAGAAGGGAAGGAATAGTTTGTTCTCCACATCCAGTGTGGTTAGGCTGGGAGACAATGATCATGAAATGTAGCAGGAGAAACATGGGAAAACTTCCTAAGCGAAAGACAGTTAAGAAGAGGACTGGAAAATCATGCAGTTGTCAAGAATAAGCTGAATAATACCTGCCAGCAGTAACAGACCTACAGCCTACAGTCAATTCTGTAACAGAAATTAAGTATCCTCTCTTGGCTCCATCAAGACTTGCTATGGTTGAACAAGTTATTTTCCTATTTGGCAAACTTGGGTTGTATCATAATCACATTTAAAAAAAAAAAAAAAGAATCTCAAACTCCTCTTCTATTGAGAAGGACTCAAGTAAATGCATTACTTGTTTCACCTGCTGAAATACAAGATTGGACACATTAAAATGTGTTCTTTATTCTCACTATAAAAAAGGGAGAATTAACTGCTAACAAAAAGTTAGAGCAGGTCTTTAATAATTCAAGCATACATTACATAAACTGTAACAGACATCAATGCAATGATTATGAGGTAAAAAAGTAAATAACAGTTTATCAACATGCTAGATGAACTTATTTTTATAAGTAGCATAATAGGAAAACAAGAAGCATAATGGCAAAAAGTCACGAAGAAATTAAGTGGTAAGACTTTAAAAAATTCTCAAAAAACAACTTATTTTAAGAGATAACAAAGCCACATATTTCATATTTTGATGCACCACCACTGTTGAGAAGAAATGTTACCATAGTAACAAGGTCAGGAGTAGCTACTATATATAAACTTCTTCCTTTTTCAACAGGGAATTTTGAGATTTACCTTCCAAGTACACTTAAAAGTGTGTTAAAACACAGTAAGAAAAACAAGTCACTTAAGGAAAAATGAGGGCAAAGGGAAGAATACAGGCAGAAATCCCAACTAGTTCCAAGGTCTTTTTTTCTGTAGATGATGCTACCTCTCTGGCGCAACTTCATAAACTACTATTTTATTTATGTTAGAATCATAGAATGGCCTGGTTGGAAAGGACTGTAATGATCATCTAGATTCAACCCATTTTTTACTACTAGCAGTCGAGATTTACTTCTTTAAAAACATGAAAATATGTTCCTACCAAAACAACCACATTCAAAACTAAAGAATCATAAAATAAGAATGATGCAAATGATTATATATCTCAAAAATTCACTTTCTAGCAAGGGTAGGAATACTTACATCTGTGGATCAAGCGTTACTGTCCTCACCATCACAATAACCAGGATGACAATGGTTAAAAGCAGAGAAACAAGAGATACCTGTAAAAGAAAACAAATTCAGTCAGTAAACTGCTGAAAATCTCTCTTCTTAAAAGTGCAATTTTTTAAAAATTCTTATTAGCCAACTGAAATCTTAAATATTGCACATCGAATACTTATAATATATATATATATCCATGGCTACTAAGAGTAGATGGAAATAACTACCCACTCACGTAGAGACCAAAGTTCTGTTTATGCTTTTCTAATTTGTCTGATACTTCCTGGGGTAGAAGGTGGTCTCAACTTCAAAAATATATGCTCTAGTTGGATGCAATTCAATTCAAATACTTTGAGTTACACATGACTGGTGCTAATTTTCCAATAGCACATAAAAAAAGTTTACCTTTCCCAATTTTGCTATGTCACGATATAAAGATAAGGGCAACGTAAAGATGACAGTGGTGAAAAGAATTATGAAGCGACGATCAGTAAGCACATTTTCAGATCCAACTGAAACAAAGAAGCAAGTAGGTTACTTCTCTAAGAGACTGACACCAGAATAGAATAGTTGCACTCAGAAGTCTAACAGCTATAAACTTTGACGCTAATAACTTTTTTATCCTCTTTATTCCAGATGAATAACATTGAAATAAACTCTAGGTATTAATAGGGAAGCCATACACAGACATTACACAATCAGAGTTTTTCTGCAAACTTAACCAACAGTTCATCCTATATGCTAGTATAACGTTATAATTGTATGATAACAACAGAATGGTAAAGCCCTTAGCTACAGCATTTGAGTATAGCTCAAATGTACAGCTCCCTGATCCTTTGGGAGATTATAATGCCTTTTCCACTTCTTCCTAGACAAGCATTGTACCAGCCAGGTGAAAAGACATGATTCCTTCCATTAAAAAGTCATACTGTATATGAATCATTTTCTTTATCAAGCTGAACAAAGCATGACAGTTAAAACTGTATTCCATACTTTGCAGGCTTTTCCTACTTAACATTATAGTCTTCCTAGGGAAATCAATCAGTTCATACAAACACTAGTTACTACTTCACTGCATACATGCTCTTTTTAGTATAATTTGTCAGTGAAATATATCTGAACTTAGGTGGCTTTCAGCTGAAAGAGATGAATGCCTACAAATTACTCCAACAATTCCACACTGAAATCTTACAACCACAAAAGAATAAGGAGTACACAGATTAAGACCTCAGAAAGTTTTTACACTATCTGTAGCAATTGGACAAGTGAATGCAATGGGAAAGGCATCACAACAGAGGTGTGATGGACCAACATGATAGACAAGTACCATGAAGAATGGGAAGAAGAGTGCTCACCCATATCAGAAGAGTCTGGGTTTGCAGGGGAAAACTACACAAAGGAGGGAACTCTAAAAAGAGATTCTTCCCCAGTGGCAGTCAGCCCTTAAATAAGGTCTAAGAGAGGGGCAGCCAGGCTCCATCCCTTCTGGTCATACAGCTGAAATGCCTTCACCCGTGCTCCCAAGGCTCACCAGATCTTTTCCCCAGGTACTCAATCAGTGAGCCTGGCCATGACTCAACAGTTCCCATACACTATCCAAGAGACCATCTGCGGTTACGTGCACAGTTTATGACCAACCATACAAGCAAGCAAAAATACAGATTAAATCCATTATACACAAGTCATCCAGAATTATTCACTAAATGCAGTATTAGTATTTAAATATTTATTATATCAAATATCCAAAAATATGACAAAATATGATCTTATTATCATATAGCTGTGGAAGACCATTTACTTAATATCTCATTAAATAATATGACCTCTCTATCAACATTGAGTTCAATGACAACCAAGGATAAGGATTTATAATTTTGCTATTTTTAAAAGAATAACACTTCAACTTCATAAGTTGATTGACATTTAAGAATACTTCAGACACAGAGTAACAGGTAGATTATTACTTCAGTTTGCCACAATATGATAAGCCCTAAATAAGTATCCTATATTCCTACCTAATAATTTTTTCCCATTCTGAAATTTTAAAATGCATCTTACCTCCAGGAATTCTCAGGAACACTTTAGTTAAAGTGTCTCCAGTTATTATGTTGTAACTAATCATAGCTTAAAGAAAATTTAAAAAAAAAAAAAAAAAAAAAAAAAAAGTTAGTACAAATCAAATATAGATTATTTGATAAACCTTTAAATAGATGTATTGTGTGGGCTTCAGGGTGGCATGCCACAATCCCCTTGTATGAATTCTAGCTAACATTGAATTTTAAGATTTAGGCTGAAGACAAAAAAATATAAAATAAAAAAGCTAGCAATTGCCTTTACTTATTTCAAACAGGTAAAACCTAACAAGAATCTAATCTGATAAGCAAGGCCACTGTGCTATTACCATATGAACTTAATACGTAAGGGAGGAAAAAAGGCTTCAAAATTGCTTTGTTCATTTCCAATCTCAATTCCTTGTCAGCTGATTTTCAAGCTTCTGTTTCAATTTAGTAATGTTTCTGTATTAGCATAATAAATCAGTCCTGTAATCAAATGCGCAGGGTTTCCTAGTTCATGTCAAAAGTATGTGGAATCTTTCAGCCCAAGAAAAAAATACAGGTAGATAAGAAGATAATAAAAATGGACTTCCATTGCTTTCCTTCATGAATAAGAACTGTGATTGTAATGTATTCTGCACTGAAAGCACGCGTGCATACACACATGCACATATACTAACATGGACAATGACCTTAACTAACACATAAACACTCACTGCTGTGAAATGGTAAGTTATTAACACGATGTATGTAAATAAATTCAAGTACATTTTGTAACTAGTTTCATGGTGAGGACTGAGGTCTTCACAATTATTTCCCATATTCTCTGTGATGTAATAGTTACACTCTTTTAAGTCAGCCATAATGGATCAGTATTTTAAGATGTGATTCACTAGTTCACTTTAAAGGATGATCCTTGATAAAATAATTAACAGGTACATGCAGTATTGTTGCCCACAGTAACTCCAACCTGACTCTCTTAAATATCTCAGCTACCTAAAGTGACTTCAGAATAATCATAAGTATGAACTTTTCTCTGGGACATTTCAGTTACCATACTCAGATTCTTACTATCTCAAATCATCACCTTGAGCAATTCTATATACAGTGCACTGTTACTCTGGAAGTCTCCCCTTTGCTGTTCTCATAGTTACTTTTGCCATTGATTTTTAAGAATGTTAATGTTTTGTGTGATCACATTTGAATTCATTTCTATTATTCTGGTTCTCAGATTCAGTGAATTCTTCCTCAGTCATTCTTCAGCATTCTATTAAAAAACAGGTGCATATAGTTTACTTTTTAGAGTTCTTGAAAGTTGTCTAATGAAAGAATAAGATTGTGTGAAAAAAACTTACTATTTATAAAACTCAGACATTCATATTTTATGTCATCTTACCAATAAATGGATATAAAAACTGAAGAGTTGAAAGAATTAGATAACCTAAAAAACCATATGTTTTTTTGACAAGCTCTTGATAGGTGTTGGTGCTGGAGAGATTTCCTCCCTTGATCAGTAATATAATGGAATAATCTGTTAAAATAGAAAATTACTGTTAAAGGCTGGCAACTAATTAATGAAATGCTAACAACTAGCAGTTAGTTACTACTCGTTTTCACTCCTTAAAAAAAAAAGGTGTGTAAAATGAAAAACAGCAGTGTTGGAAGACCAGAGAAGAGAATGGTAAGGGAAGTCACAAGAGAGCAGAAATCTCATCATTTTTGTAGATAACCAATAAGGCTAAAGGGACACTACTGTCATAAGCTCCAAAAATGTAAGATTTAATAAACAAGGGAAAATTATACTAATTAGGTGAGAAATTTCATTATATTTGGGTAGAGTAAAACATGACCAATGCCTTTCATTTATCTTGAAAACCATGGACTGAGCCACTCTTGTATGAAGAAGCAATGTGCCTTGACAGAGAGCTTTTGTCATAGATGGAATGCTCCAAGATAGAACCTCATCCTTTTATGAAGAACAGTATGGGATGTGCTGTTCTTGTATGCTATGCTTTAGTAATTGTTTGGGTACCATATAATTTTTCAGTCCAGATTAGTTGTACCACAGAATTTACTACCTTGAATAGATGTCTTGACAAATAGGGCTAGACTTCATTTATTCTTCATCTGGCTTTCACTTAGCTTGTAATCTGTGCTGCAAAAGGAACAGCTCCTTTCAGCATCAGTGTTTACTATCTTCTAGGACTTATAAAAAAGACTTCTTTTTGAAGGAAAATCCATGTGCTGTTTTGTTTTTTTTTTAAATGAATCACAATTAAAATGTTCAAAATTATAGTTACTCTGGAAGGTTTTAATTCCACAGTACTACTCCAAGTGACATACAACCAACTCAATAATACAGTAGACTAAAATAGGTGATTATAACACACAAATAAGATCTATTCTTCTAAATGTCACCTTGACCTAGTCTAAGAAATTAGGCTTCACTAAATAAAAGGTACACAAAAAGCAGCTTTATATGTTGTACAGAGTAACTCTCTACTTCTACTAATCGGCTCTGGGGATTAGTGAGGTGAAAATAATTCCCCATTTTCACATTATAACACAAACTGCTTTTACAGTACCTGTGATATAAGCAACCCCAAACAGAAGCAGCACTCCTAAAGGAAAACCAGCTTCTTTCATTGAGTAGGGCAGACCTGAAAAAAAAACAAGAGATTACAGAAGAACTTTTACAAATAACTTCAGAAAAGGTTAAGACAATGGGCCACTGTGTGAGAAGTAAGCACTTGCCCAACCAATACTTTATGGCCATTACAGCAAAAAAAGGCCATAGGGTATTTATCACAGTCTCAGACCTGATCTCAGCTGACAAAACTGGATTTTCACATAAGAAGAGACTAAAAGTAGAAAAAAAGACTTCAGCAATGAGAGCCCAAATTAAGAGGACAGCACTTTTCTCAACACTGAATAGTCACTTGTGCATAAACAAGGCTGAACATATGATAGTGTAGAAAAGTACACTTACCTATAATACCTGATCCTATGATGGAGTTGATAATGTTAAATCCGGCTGATGCCAGATCACCATTTCCTCCTTTACTCCTGGGCTTACTAACCAGAGCTGTATGGTCATCTGTTTCTATCTGTTTCAGGAAGACAAGAACAAGATTAAAAATAGGTGATAACATAAATTTTACACGTATTTAAAAAGGTTGATTCAAACTAAAAAAAAAAAGTTTACTTCCATTGACCCAGATTTGTAGAGGTATTTTGATAATTACATTTCATTTTTTCCAGTGAGAAATCAAAGGGGTGCAAAGCATCTAATTCCTTCATAAGCCTGAGCCATAATCTTCTGTAATTAATTCTTCGCTGAAAAAATATAAGTAGAAGAACAAAAATCTATATAAACTCAGAGTTAGGCTGATAAGGAGCTTTTTAGTCAAGTTCCAAAGGCAGAAATACTAAGAGAAAGTATTTTGGAAAATATTTTGGTTAATCTTACAGCTCAGTAAAAATAGCTGCCTGAATCAGGGGAATTAAATCAATTTCAAAAGTTACTTGTGAAGTATGTCAGTGTATTGAGATGCTCTAATTCAAAGTTTTCTCTGGTATTTTCAATACTCTTCTGTCTTTTCAGTGGTTTAGTTCATCATGAAAAGTAAGTGACACCATAGAATTGGGTAGGCCCAGAAAGGTTCTGTGGGAAAGTCTAGTACAAAGTAAATTTAAGGGGCACATTTGTGGCGGCTCCAACAACTGAAGTAATTATGCTCAAAAAGCATCACTACATAGTCCTCTACTTAGATCAACACTCTATTGCCAGAGAACATTTTAGCTTTGCTAATGTCATGGCCCAAAACAGCAACTGAGCACCTGGTGGGAAGGTGCCAACCCAGGGGAGCTCAGGTGTATGCAATACCCCTCAGTGACTGGAAGAGGTGAAGGCAGGATCCACTCCTTCCTGCCTGCTTGAGACCTCCTGCAGGTAAGCAGATTTTCTTCTTTTGTTTTTGTGGCTGTTGCATTTGGGCTTGTTCTCGTTTGTTGTAACGTGAAATTGTGCCACCCTGTTATTATTATGGGTGACCAGCATGTGCCATCAAACAGCCATACTGACAGAATCAAAGAACTGTGCCATCATTAAGGGTGGAAAAGATCACCAAGGCCATCTCATCCAAGCTCTCCACACCATGCCCACTAACCACATCCCTCAGTACCGCATCTCCAAGGACGACTCCACCATCTTCCTAAGCAGTCTGTGCCAGAGTAGTACAACTCTCTGAGAGTTCACCAACGTTATATATGGGTATATACAGACTCATCAGTTTACTTTTCTCTTATTCTTCTCGGCGTTAAAGAGAAACTCAGAGATAACAAAAGCTACGGCTGCTGCCAGCAAACCCCGACCAGAGCCCACGTCGCAGCATAAAGCTCTGCAGCCTGACAGAGCTGAGAGCTGCCCATCTCACCTGCGGAGCCCTGTCCGGCGGCTGCTCGCTCCCGTCGCGCTCCATGGCCGCGTGCTGCTCCCCCTCGTGCCTCCGACCCCACGAGCCCCACGGGAGGGAGCAAAGAGGCACGGGGCGGCTCTCGCGCTGCTCTCGGGGCGGGCGGAGGTAACGGCATCCGGCTCCCTCCCACACAGCCGGATGGTCTCGGTCCACAATGCCCGCATGAACCGGGGCTGTGCTTGTATGCAGAGCCGATACTGCGTTCGTTGTTTTTTCTCTCTGTTAGGGTGAGCTACGCGGAAAGAGGTAAAATCACCGTGTCGATGTTTGGAATCCTTAGTTACTTCGTTTGTCTTCTGCTGAGAGAGCTCTCACTTTGCAACTTGACTTTGCGAACATACAGGAAAATGTGCACGAAGAAATGTGTATCTAAAGCAAAGCTTTAAATTAATGACAGCAAAAAGTTATTGCAGGCGGTCATTAACTTCATGAGGAATTCCTGTAGGTAAAATGTAGGGTCTGTGCAGCTCAAAAACAACATTGAGAGCTTTCTCCAATCTCTGGAGGGACAAGTCAATGGAACTTGAACACAACATTTTAAATAAGATTAATTTATTAAAGCAGGAAAAAACTAAAACCACAGAATTAAGAAATATGCATTAAATAGCAGAAGAAAACAAAGCAAGATAGTTTGCTTTGCATGCTCTTAACTCTTATATTTCACAATATTTTGCTAGGTTTGCAATGGTTAAATGAGCAAGTATGTTGTGCATCAATAACTTTGTCCTTAAAGATCTATGATGCGTGTGATTTAATGTGAAGAACAAAGTGCACACAAAGAGCATATATGATATATTTGTTATGTAGCTTAAGCAGACAAGCTTCAGCTCCTTCAAAAAGAAATCTGTAATTAACTCCATGACAAGCTGCAAATCTGACATGTATTGTGGTGTGACCAGTCAGGTGATGCAAGTCAGCAGAGAAAACCGGAGAGGCCTCAAGTGCAAAGATTGTCCCTGTGATTTAGTAGCAATTTGGGTTTTTTTCAATTTTCTTTAGAGTTCTGTGCAAAAACAAGGAAAGAAGCTGAAGCTGTTTGAAGGCAGAGTGTAATAAGTGATATTAGAAAATTGCCAAGGTAACATTAAGGCTCCAGGAAATGATGCAGGAAATTACATAACCAATAGGCCTGACAACTTCATTGAGCAAAATAGTAGAAACTGTAGTAAATAATAGGATACAGTGCCTTCAAGTATGTTGGCAGAGTTTTGTGGAGTAGCCTTATATCTGTTGTTTGATAATGTTACTGCTAAATTGCTGAATGCCAGTAGGAATGATCATTCATAAGTACTAAATGCATTAAAGCAAACAAGACATTAATAAACAGAGGAAACTCAGTACTTGTAAGTAAGCTGCTGGTGTAGTCCAAGGATGTGTTCCAGGTCATCTGAAAACTTAAAAGAAAGGAGGAAACTTAGATATAAAGCTGGCATAGAAAGAGAAAGGCCGTGTGATATGAATTGACAAACATAAGAGAGTTCTTTGGCTGTTATCTGTTTGTTTAAATGAATGACTAAATTAGAAGTAAAAGAGCATTTTTTGTAAGGGGTGATACAATCACATGACACTTTAATGTCAAACTCATTAATCCTTCCTGAAAAGGTCAATCTTTTACTTTTTAGTAGTATCTTTGTCTATGAGGCATATGAAAAGAGCTGCTGTTCTTCTCAATACTGGTTTAATTTAGCTTGCATGCTACTGCAAGTTGTTATGGACCACTTTTAAAAGAGGTATTGCTGATAAGTGAGGTGTTGTAACTTGTCTAAGCACAATGGAATGGAAACTGTCCCTCTTAATTGACACCCCTGCGAGGACAGTCAAGATATACTAGGGAATGCGACCTCCCTGTCTTGTAGGTCTAAGCAGTCTCCTAGCCCTGCTTGGCTGACTAGCCTAACCTCCAAGCAGCTGGTGTAAAACATTACTGGGCCCCTTCAGTGCTTGATAATGGAGACACTGATGCTTGGCTACGGCCTTGGATTATTAAGTCGGCAGGCTTGTCTTTGTTCTCCCTTGGAGTCTCTGGCTTTTAGCATTTGCTGTCTTCCTCTTATTCTGAATTTTGCAGCTATTTCTGTTATACCCACTTTTCTTCGCATGCTCTTATTTTAACATAATTCCTTTATATTGCAGGTGTTTTGTTTTTAGGTGGTAGAGATTGCTGTTCTGGTGATGTTTAGAGGAACTGTAATATGAGGTGTATATCATAGGTTGCTTACTGGTTGTGAAATAATGGATCAATAGGCGTTGCCATGAGATGTTGATCCCAGTGCTCTTCAGGCCTCTTATTTAAGTTACTCCTCTCTTAAATATAGAAAGATATTCATTTAATGAACATACTCCTGATTAATGGTATTTTACACTGCCAGCCATGCAATTATTTTAATTGAAAGAAAGCTAGTGAGCTATTTTAGTGTACGTTAAACTTCAATTCCTGACTACAGGATAATAGACATAAAAACAACACTACTGTATTATTTTAGATGTAAGAATATAGGCATAACTATGACAAGTAGGAGACTTGGAGGGAGAAAAGTAACGTGTGAGTGACTGAAAGCATGCAAGCCCCCAGCCAGCTTAAAGGCATTCAGTTATCAGAAGGATAGAAGGTAAGGGCAAGGATGTATGTTTCTCTAGCATAGATATTTGTGTTTTTGTTAAACGTGTGAAGTTTCTTTGCTATGTGCATGGCTGATTTATGCTGAGTACAACTGTACTATGGTTACCAGTTAGTTGGCTTAATTGTTCGGTTCCCTTTCTGAGCTGTAGTGGAAATCAATGTTACGTAAGCGCTGGTATTCTGCTGCATGTTAGCAGTTCAGTAATCACATGAAGTGCAGTACTGCAGCCTTTTTTACTGTATTTCTCCAGTGTCCTGGCAAGTCCTGTATAGAAGTAAAAACCAGTTTTTTGAGCAATATTTATTGGCTTTTATTTTCAAAGGGTTGAAATTGGTGTTGCTGTATTAATTTTTTACTAGCTCCTGCTGCTTTGGTTCCACCTTCCTTCAGTGTCCTCAGAGCAAACACAAAGCAATGACACTATCTATTTGCTTTTTAGGGATTATCTCTTTTGTTTTCTGAAATAGGTAATGAACTGAATATATACTTAATGTATAGTGATATATACTTTATGTACACTTAAATGCTAATGCCTTCAGTGTGACAAACTATGGCCTCTTTTGGAAAACTGAAGTTTACTTAAGATTACCTAGTATTTTTCTTCTAGATAGGAAACTTAGGTTAAGCTACTTCTACTCCATCTATGTTTGTAAATTGAATAGAGTTATTTTTCTTATACTGATATGCATTGACATTGCATTTCTAGCACACAGTAGTAATTATTTGCTAGTGTTTATAATTCCTCTTTGCAGAAATAAGTGGTTTTCACAAAGCGATATACTCATTCAACTCCTTTCTGAGCTGTGTCGTAACGGGCTCAGCCAGCAGGGATTTAAGAGCAGCTTTTTCTTGGGCCTTGAAATTGTTCATTGCTGCCATCCACTAGGTGTCTGCAAATTCCCTTTGGAAGACTGTTGCTGAGAAACAAAACTGATATCAAAATGTCAGCAGTCAGTAACGACGTGCATCATCCTTCAGGCACCAGGGGGCAATATTTGACTTCTTTTAGTTGGGTACTGTCAAGGGCTAGCAGTCCTAAATAGGCTATTGGCCCGTGTGGTATCTGGTGTATGCTGAAATCTGTCAGGGTTGTCTTTTACTTCAGTTACCACTTATACAGGCCGTAAAGGAAGAAGCATGTGTTTTGTTTTGTATTAATAAGCACAATGACAACTGTAAATTAATAGTGAAAACAGCCCTTTAACTCATAATCTGTGGGTTTTTGTGATACCCTCAAGAGAATTGGTCTAAAATAGAAAATTTAAAATACAGTAATTCTATTCCAGTCGTTTTTCTCAATGACTGACATAACGTGTCATAAAATGCTCATTACAGTCTTAGGAACTTGACGTACCTTAATGCAATCTCATGTTTCTCTGTTTCTTTGCAGAGTAAGGAGATAAGGTGGTACAAATCTGGTGAAGGAAGTTGGTGTTTGAGTCAAGCCATGTAAGTACCTACACTGCAAAATATTACAATTGCTACATAGATTATAGTTTGATTACTGAGTTACTAAACATTTTTTTGCTATACTTTGGAAACTGTTAACTCCCCATAAGTCTTTCTTCATTTACTGTTCTTTTAAAGTTTGTCTTATGGACAGAATATTAATGATGAAATCTTGACCATAGTAAAGTCAACAGTATAACTCTTAAATGCTCTGATATTTTATGAGTATAGCATGAGAGTTCACCAGTTACATACATCAGAAAGATATAATCAAGTATCTCACTATGCTGCTTGTTGTAGCTTGTATATCTGATGGAATTTTTTTCTAGCTGTAAGGTCCCCAATTAGGTGCTACAGTAACGCAGATTTGGAGGACATTAATCAGTGTAAAGATGAATGTGTTTTGAGAGGGAACAGAGAATGGTCAGCTTTTTTTGTTGTTTTTGCTTTCTTCTTTGCAAAATGACTAGCAAGGGGAAGAAGGAAAGAAGGAGAGAAGTAGAAATGAATTGTGGGAAGTAATGATTTTAAAATGGTAGGACAAAAATAAGTAGGAGGCAATTGGGCTTGTCAAATGCTGTTTTGCTAATGACTTCCCTGAAATTTAGTTTCTCTTTTGATAGTGTTTGCTGCCTTTCAGATTTTTCTTTCAGAAGTATTTTTCTGATTTGCCACTCATAAAATTTTATCTCGGTTAGGTGACTAAGTGCTTCCAATCATGGTTCAATTTGTAATCATATCTGATTGCTTATTTTAACATTCAATGAATGCACTTTATTGTGAAAGGCAACCAAAATTTTTTTGGTGACGTTTCTTATTTTAGAGAGATTGAAGAGCTTCATGCAAATATGACTTCTTTATTTTTTCCATTATTATAAACAAAGAGAAGAACAAGGAGTTGATAGACTTTGATCTTACTTCCCTCCTTAGACAACTTTCCAAATGTGTGTTGTCAATTTTAACTTCAGTGAAATATTACAGCATTTCTAAAGAATCTATTCAACGTTTTCCAAAAATTTGAGAGAGCAGTAGTTAGTCAAATATATTCCTGTTGTTTAGGAGTATGTATGTATAGGCCCTGTATACTGGAATACAGAGATTTTTCCATTAGTAGTGCCTTACAAATCTCTCTGCATAAATTACAGGGGGCATCAGTGAAACCTTAGTGAGTCTTCTGCTTCAAAATAACCTGTTGTCAATTAATTCAGACTAGGAGTTAATTAAATTTTATGTGGTGGTGGTGATTATTTAGTATTTCTCATAATAATTTGTTAATATATGACAGAATGAATCCTGATCCACAAGTGGGTCTCTTTGCCTTTAGGGATAGTATGATGAATAAGAGCAAAAAATTGTTTAGTGTTCCATTTAATTAACCTCACAGAACAGGAGAAAGTCACATAACATTGTTTTCCAAAATGTTTAAAAAAATAGGAGCAAGATAGACTGGGTTTTCAGAAAGGTTTATTTCTCATTTTAACAGTGTTCCTGTATGATTTTGAACATGCATTCTGTGTATGAATTTCCTACTCTAAAAGTGACAAAAAATGGAACTTTCTGTAAGATGAAATGTACCATTACTTTTTTCTTTAGATACAGGTGTGATGGGTACTATAGAAATTACTCCAGGAAAAGAACAACTTATTAGACTTGATCTCTTTCAAATACAAATAAAGTTACTTTAAGTCGAAAATTAAAGAATAAATTCACTTGCAGCAGGTAGCTGAATTTATTTCAGTTTTGGTCTGTTGGGAGTGACTTATGTAGGAAGAAATGAGAGAAGTTCAACTTGCTAATGTGGAGCCTGCATGAAGTTGCTAAAAAGGAAAGATATGTAGGAAGAGCCTATAATTTTAATTCCTATCTTTAGTCTTGGATTAATGCCCAGAATAGTGACAAATAAAACGTCACTGGGAAAGACTAAGAATCATCTCCATTGGTAATAAGAGCAAGCTGAAGGAAAGGATAGCTGCATACAATTAAACTATTTCCTCACAAAAACAATCTTTTTTCGTTGTTGTAGTTCTATTTTCAGTACAGATAAGTGGAAAGAGATTGTGTTTTTTTTTTAACACTCAAGAAGCAATTTCATTGGAGGGGAAAAAAATGTTGATAATTGTGTATGTGCATATTGTAAATATATCCATGATATATTTCCCACACATACACCTAACTCTGGTCCTTAGACAAATTCAGATGAAGGTATTAGTATCTCTCTTGAAATCTGGAGCATGCTTTCTGTAGGGAAGTTATTAACAGAGGCACTTTAAGAGCTTGGAATGAAAGATTCATGCTTTATGTGAGAATGTATTTTCAATAGAAGTAGAAGCAGCTTGCATCATTTATTTAATTTTCCCCTCTATCATTTAAAATATACTTCCAGAGTATGTGCAGGTGCTCTAGTTTAATCATTAAATAACTTTCTGCATGCTTTAGTCCCATACTGCTGCAATAACCATCCCTTTAGAAGCCTGAGTCTTTACCCTTTCTTCCACAAGAAATGCTGCCTTAACTGCTATCCCGTTTCTGCCTTCCTTCCTCTGAGGGCACTGTGAGCTTATACTGATGGGTGTGTATTTGAAATATGCATCTTTTCCATATCAAGGTAAAAGGAAATATGATTCTATCATATTAAAGGAACAGGCTACCTTGTACTGGATCAAAATAGCTCCTTGTGCTGCTAATTTAATAGGCTTGGAAAAGTGGGTAATAGATTTTTCTGGTTATCCTCATAGCTGGGGAGAATAATAGTGATCCCAGTAGTTCTTACCTCCTTTGTTCCAAATTTGAATAATTATTTATATCTGCTTTTGAGTTAAACTGTTTGTAATGGCAGGATGTGGTAGCTCTGACCGTCTTCTGAGAAGCTTTAGGAAAGTGAGGCTCTGGTGGAAGAATGATGAAAGAAGGGCAAAACGTGGGGGAAACTCTTATTTTGACATGAGTAACTGTATAAATGATTCTTTCAAGGCTTTGTGAATTCCAATATATAAGTGAAAGGGAAACAGGTCATACCAGCTATGTTTATACATGGAACAAGGTGTTGCTGTAGTACTGAATGAAGAAAATCTTCCCAGGTCTGGTTTTAGTTGTCTTAAGCTGTTAGTTTTTGTTGTTGTTTTTGTTTGATGTGGAGGTTGAGGGTTGTGGTGTTGTGCTTTGTTGTTTTGTTTTTTTTTATGCTTTTTTTATATCACTAGAAGCATGGTCAGTCTTAAATGAATACAGAATTGTAAGCAGTTCACTGCGGTTGTCTAGAAACAACAACCAAAATCCCCCCCAAAACAGCAAAAAATAAAATAAAATAAAATAAAATAAAATAAAATAAAATAAAATAAAATAAAATTACGGGATGATGGGTGCATCCAGATTGGGTCTATGCTGAGAGATCAGTTTCCTTTGCCTGAATTCAGTTTATGTTCAGAATGACTAAAGGCGATCTTCTAATGCACCTTCCATTATCACATGGAGGTATGTGTATACAAGAATGTAACTAAAGCTGGATACATTATCTCTTCAAACACTTGTGTATCCTGCACCTGGCTTTTCAAATAGTCATATGAAATTTGGTAGCAAATGTAACTGATTTATTAGTCCCTATAAATAATTTTTCTTACCCCCTCTATTACATATAATGAGACAGTATTAAAGGCAACATCAGATTTACATGTGTATACTTTAGATGTCTGCATATTAAATCAGTGTTAATAAGTATCTGGCTTAGTACTAACTAGTAGAGATCTACATCCAGACTGAAAGTTGTAAGACCTCAAAGTACCGATATTTCTGGGAATGCAAAGACATATTTTAAATATTAACTGGTATGAAATATCTTGTTGAAGCCTGTTGTTGACACACATTATTTAACAACAGCAAGAGTGTTTGCAAGCAGAAATAGGAATGTGATGATACAGCTGAGCAAAATACAACTCTAGTTATTATGTGGGGTTGCTAAGGATATAAAACTATCACCGATATTTCATTTTTGGAGGTCAGAGAATGCACTGTGACTAGTTATTAATGATGCACAGTGGAAAAAATGCTGTTAGGGAACAGAAGGTAGAATCATTTTACTATATGCAGTGATTACCTTGCATAAGCTGTACAGCCTTGAAGTAGGGTGGGTGGAGGTGCAGCTGAGTGGGAGGCAGTAAAAGGGATTGAGATAACATGATTTATGTGGGAGAAAGACAATCCTGTAAATAAATGTTAACATTAGAAATTTAACACTGGCTGGGTTATGAATTTCCAGATGCTTCCTGCATACTGATAATAAAATTGGAAATGTTTGTATGGTCCAGCTGATGGCCAGCATATTTCTAGTACAGTTTACCCAACTTGGTTCAGAAGCTCACTGATGTAGTCACAGTCACTGCAGGCAGGATAAGCTTAGATCTTCTTAAAACCAAGAAACACATTGACATGAAGGATTCCTTGCATACCTTGATTCCTGTTGCAACCAAGAAGTGGAAATATGTGAGATATAGTAGTTTATTTCCATTAAAAAAAACAAGCAAACAAAAAACAACAAAAAAACCCCTTATTTTTTCATAGTTTTTCAGTAAATATTCTTACTGATCCATTAGATGATATTAAAAGCCAGACTGACTTATTTGTCTCTTGTCAGTTTTATATACCTAGTGCTTACTCATCCTGATGTACAGCAGCTGTTCAGAAGAGAGTAGCTGCAATTCTTTTTAAATCCAGCATTCTTGTTACATACTCCAAGAGCAGCAGATGAAAGTCAAAGAGTGTAGCTATGTCACTCCTTTCCCATTGTGCATCTCTGTGTAGAAGAAAACATACTAATGAAGTAATCTTGAGCTGCTGCGTTACCACGCTAGCTCACAAGAGTGCAGTGTAGGGGCAGGCTGGAAGGATGTCGCAGTCAAGAATTAAAGCATAGCTGATATAGTAAGTCTAATTTTAGGTGTAACAGCCCTGTCTTCACAAATAAGAGACAGACTTAAAAATGATCCCAAGAGGTATAATACATGAGCTGTGTTCTTTATAGTGTTGTTTTACCAGTCTGTAATACATGTAGATTTTTTTTTTTTTTGTATATCTTTGCATACATTTAAAGAAAGTCCTTTCCCTCTTTCTTCTGAAATTGTAAAATATTTCACTTAAATTTCCATTTGCATCTGTTCGGGTGTTTTAATACTTTCCACAGCATCACATTTTAAATCACGTTGAATAACATAGGAAAATATTTATTTTACTGAAGATAAGTATAACCTACAAAAGGACTTTCTAACATGGTAAATTCTAAAAACACTTTCTTGAAGACTTGGTTTTGCATAGTTCTTTCTGAGAATTGCACTTCATTTAAAATGACAGTAGCTTTTGTACATACAGCATTTTAGAGGTGTTAAGCCATTTAATGAAGTACTGCAACACATCTAGTACGTACATAGCTATAAATACTCTGAGTGGGTAGTGAAGATCACCCAGCTAGATACATGTGCAAAATGCATGCCGCAGTATTGATCAAATCACTTAACTGCTATAAATAGCTAACAGGCAAGGAATCGATGTAGACAATTTGTGTCTTTTATTCTTACTTTGCTGACTTTGTTCATTAGATTCAACTATATGGAATTCTCCGTGCTATGAAGTAGATGAAGACAAAGAAGGACCTTATGAGTAGTTCATCCTTGGTACCAGGGCTTTGCTCAGTATTAAAGATGCTGACCTAGCATAATCCAGTTTCTGAGTCTGGTCCTTTCTAAGATGCCAAACAGTGTTTACAGGGCATGGAAGAATTTACAGTCTTTTTTTTTTTAATTTTTTTTTTTATTTTTTTTACAAGGATGTTTCCTGGTTTGTTATGTTTCTCCATTATATCGCCATTTTGAAAGGTCATTGAGTGATGTTGGTCACTACTGTTTTTTTTCTTTTTTTCTTTTCCTAAATGAGCTTACATTTCTATCTGTTTGGTCTAGAGGGCCTATGATAGAGCTGAAACTCCAGTAACACAGGCCTTGATGGTTCTGGAATTGAACTGAAATATGGGGTTATGAGTAGGAAGACACACAGCAAGTGTTCTGTAACCTGTTCAGACAAAATTCAGACATGTTTCCTCACATGCTTTTCTGCCACTTCTAAGTGGAAAAAATGGTTTAGGATGAAATTTAAGAACAGTGTTGATTTCAGAAGGGAATGGCCTTTCACTTTTGGCTTCTTTTTAAAATAGATTTTTTTTTACCAGCACTGAGATAAGATGTGATGGTATATGGGGGGAAAAAAAAATCTGAAACTTGATTTTTATAGTTATATTCATTAAACTTACTTTTATTCTTCTTGTCAGGATTTTCTGCCTAGCTGTAAGCATGTATGAAGTGTCAGTTTTCTGCTATAGTAGACAGAAATTTTCTGCGCTTGTAATCTACTGCCAGTGGTGCAGCTACTGGCAGTAGATAATGTTTTAAGCATTTGCATCACTGAGCACATTTTACAAGCATTTTGAGCTACCCTACCATGCATTTGAAGGAAACATCTCTCTCTTTTTTTTTTTTTTTTTTGGTCTCTCTTTTGACCACAAATTGAATTTACTTGCAGGGCTCCATTTTATAAAATACAAAAAGATGCTTGTTTTCTAGCAAATTTAGTTTTGTGCTTTTCTTGAGATAAGCTGAAAGGAATTGTAAACTAGGAAAATACTTTTTGATTTCCAAAAAATGAGGTGAAATAAGAGAGTTGAATAGGAAGTGATTATAGGGAGGAGGGACAGATAATTGTTTTTAAGTAGAAACTGTGACATGCAGGTCTAGAAGCTGACTTAGTTTGCAAATGTATCTGAAAACAATAATTTATAGGGCAATGATGTGCCTATCTGTTCTGAATGTTTCCAGTTGTATTTTGGTGTAGCCTGTGTATCTTGGTGTAGCCTAGTGTTTACTCTTGGAGGATTACCATTCTGCTCAATTCTAGTTTAAAAGTTTGCCAGAAGTTATTAGCAAGTCGTTCAGAGACTAAGAATTTAACAGCCTGTAGATTCTGAATTAATCCTGGAGGTCTCTTCCAGCCCCTACAATTCTGTGATTCTGTAATTTCATGCTTGTAATTTTGAATAATGTGGAATAATTGCCCTAATTTCAAATCTTTAAATGAAACAGTTCTGTATTCTTAGTAACATTTCATTCACCTAGTTGACCCTTCAGTAGTAATTGTGTCCTATTTCAGTACAGTTAATGCTGTCATGTATAGCTGAATTCTTCAGTTATGCCAAAAATGGTCGGTTTACTCAAATATCTATGGTAGAACTCAAACCTAGAAGTGGATGGGAATCAGGTAGCAACAGAATCTGAGAGAGAAGAGTGTTGGGGTTCCATATGTGGTGTCTCTGTGGGAGTCTGACAGATTAGAGGTTTGACTGTGATGGAAGTTGTGTATGGCGGGCATTTTAAATCTAAGTAATGATCTCAGTTTTGATTCTTTGACAGTAATTTCAAGGTTTGCATTTCTTTTACATGATAGGTTTGCCTACTGCCATACCCCTTTTCTTTTCCTCTTAAGTGTCCTAAGAAAATCTCTCTGTCCTGCTAGATGTTGCATCATAAGTAGTGAAATTCTGGTGGATCCAGTGACTCAAACAATGTAATTTTTTCTGTCATTAAGGTTGTCAAGTTACAAATACACTGGGAAATCCAGAGTTTAAGGATTTTCCAAAGTGATGCAGATCATGAAGTATTTCAGTAGATTAAGGTTTTTTTGTTTACCTTTCAAAGGCTATTGAAAATTTTCTTCATCAGAAACTTTTTTTGTCCTGTGGAGACTGATATATATATGAAATTTTCAAATGCTGGATGAATATGAAAGTGAGTAGAATGGAGGGAAAAGTGCTGTGGACTGGTCAGTCCTCAGTGACAAGCAGTCAGAAATTTTCATGAAGTGACTGTTGCTCATCTTAGAATTGAGCTCATTTAAATGCATTGAGTGTCTTGTAAACCTGTTTACAGTGCATAAGCAACCTTCTTCCAGGAAACAGGATTTAAATATAATAGGGATGAAGCTGTGGTATAAGCGTAGCTTTGTTCTGTTTGCTGCACCAGAATAACAAACTAGAAAGATGAGGGCCTACCAGGACAACTTTTCAACATTTAATCACATGAAAATACATTCATACGAATCATCAGAATTATTCACAATTTTTCCCCTAATCCTAACGTACAAATTCTGCATCGTTCTCACCAGTAATAACCTGCTAATAGGAATTATTTCCAATCTCTCTAATATCTGAGTTGTGTTTTTAATTTCTCTTAGAAAATTTAGAATTTAGTAGATTATTTAAATCATTTATAATAAGTAGGAGAAAGGTATTTGATATCTATGATGTTTGAATTATTTCTTTTGCAACTTCAGGTTTTTGAAGTGGGAAAAAGTTCTGTTTAAGAGTATCATGTAAAGGTCCAAGAAATGCTGACACCATAACAAACTACTTATAGGGTCTATTTGAACTCCAGTGAAAAATAGAATTTTTGGTTCCTGCTTACATGACTTTTTTCTATGTCATGTTGATTGCAGGTACCACTCAAATTCAAAATATAAGAATTTTCATTGATTCCATTGTACTTATTCATAAAAATACTACGTGAATAAGTAATCTGGAGGTTGAGGAATGCAGCTGAATAGTTACTCAGCCTAATAGGTACTTAACATTTATTTCTACATGTAAATGTTCTGGCTTTGAATATTTAACATAATGCAGCACATCAACATAGGAGATGAAAATAGTGTGAGCTGTTTCTGAGAGAAGCCTAAAAGCAGCAGACAGATTGGAGATAAAAAGAAAATATGACAGGCTGAATTTAAGGACTAAGAAAAGGGAGAATCCAGAGTCTAATATTCAGTCAATTTTTACCTTTATGGTTTGTCCTTATAATATAGAAACTGTACTACCATGGTGCAAAGTTACTGTTCTTTTTCTTGCATATTAAAATGTAAGAATATTTTAGTGACAATTCAGTAAGGAGAGACTGGATAAAGAGCTTGTGTGTTTGTGTGCCAAATAAACTCCCAACACCACTACACTATTTAAGGGCACATTTCTTAATGGTTGCTTCCTCCCTTAGACCACTGGGGGCTCATTTTTTTTTTTAATTTTTTTTTTTCTACTAACTCTGTATCTAATCTTGCCCTTCTCCCTCTCCCTCTATCCATGTCCCATAGGGCTCGATAGGTTCCAGTCCTACAGGAAGATATGTTATATATAAGAATGTTTTGTGTCTTGTATAGCTGATCAGACTCAAGATTAAGTTGTTTAAAATTTATGGAGCTGCCAAGTGTCATTAAAATTTATAAAGTTAGATAGAGCTTTTAGGTCTGAAATACATTCCTGAAGTTTTACTCAGTTGTTTCTTTGTAACACCTGTGTTATGTTTTCTTTTGGCAATAGACTTTATAATTCTTATTGAATGTAACTAATTGTCAATGACAGTTATAAAATTAGGTCTGATTTAATTTACTGAGGGAGCAATATCTGTTTACATCCTCAGAAGTATTTTTTCAGTACATTAATCTTTGCTAAATCTTCTGCTTTCGATAATAAATAACATCTGTATGTGAAGCTAAAATTGTATCACGTGACTTGTGTGATTCCTTTCTTTCTCCTGGCCTTCTATTTTTCTTTTGGTTAAACTGAGTTTAGCAATGTAGTTAGTTTTTACCATGTTTTTAACTGCTTTACCTTAAAAATTAAATTATTAGCAAAGTTGACTCCATGTGATGATTGTAGACTATAGCTCAAATGTAAGCGTTCACCTGCTAAAACTCCATGTAAATTCTATGTGAAAAGAATGGGGAGCAATAAAAGTATCATGTCAACAATCTGTCAGCTAACCCAGCAAACAGAGATGGAAATGTCAGCAGCTTCTCTGCCAGGAGGGATGAATCATTTCTCTCCCTGTCTGGGGAGAATCACTGAACCGACTTGCCAGACCATCTGCCCAGAGGTGCTACCCAAGAGGAGAAACAGTCTGCTGACTAATAGGGTTATGGATGCTCACCTATAATTGTTGCTCAGGTGGCACCATAAGCAAATGAACTGCACAACAGAATGAGGGAAGGGTAGAAAGAGTAAATCCAATGTAAGTCAAAAGCAGAAATGTTTCATAAAAAGATGTATGTAATGTAAGGAAGTATCTATTAAGAAATAATGCTGCTCTAATTGGTGAAAAGGATTCTTGAATCAGGCAATTCAACCAAATTCCATTATATATAAAATTAAGTGTATGAGAGTAGAGTTAAACTAACTAAAGGGAAGCTGACATTCTTTTTTAGAACTTCTAAATAGTGTTATCTCATTTCTTAAAGGTGTTTTGACTCTGATATTTTATTTAGTATTCTAGTAATAATTGCAAGAACTCATCTTAAGATCGAGAGCATTTAAATAGCATATACACCTTATTTATCCCATAATACTTGCATCTCAAAAACATAAAAATATTTCTTCTGCACATGAGGTAGTGGAGTTGGTAATCACATTGCTTCTGTATCTAGTTGGATGAAATAAATAGTACATTAAGTACAATTTTTACTCTTTATTGTTTAAGATATGGAACTCTTCCTTAATTCTTTATAACTTTGTCATCAATATAGGATCTGATCCCTTGTATTAGTAGCATGTCATTTACATTTACCTTTGGATATCTGTAATTTACATAGATAAAATCAATCTCAGACCATATACAGGGTTTTATCCTGCAGTACTGATTTTTCATCTCAGAATGTCTTGCAAAAAGCTTTAATGTCAATGTGGTTCCTTTGATCAAACACACCTGTGTTCATGAAAAATGTGTTGTTTGCAGGACTTAGTTCTCCTAAAGCTTGTTAGTCTTTCTAGCAATCTCTATTTCTAAACTGACTGTGGACTTATTCAGGATAGCTTGCTAAGATAACATACACTGAGTCCTGACTCCTTTGACTTCTAGTGTCTTTCAGGACATAGTATAAAATACTTTGGTTCTTTAGTTTCTGTGGGAAACAGGTGCTGTGTTTTGTGTTGCCCTTTGTCAGTTTTTCTTGCATTTGCCTGGTTTATAAGCTCTTTAGTGAACGTTTTGTGTTTTATGTGTATCATTTTTCAGCTTGTAATAAATACCACATTTAATAAATAATAGGAAATCCATCCTGAAATGCATAGTTAAATAATAACAGATGTCAGTATCAAGGTAAAACATGCAAGTGTGAAATAAATTAAAAATAGAACACTGGAAAAAGTTTACCAGTATAATGCTTACTGGAGTTTTAAGTCTACTTTTAAGTGAAGTGTTTCTTTGTTGCAAGTTGAGTTACTCTATTATATGTCTGGATTTTTAATGGGTTCTATACTAAGATATACGGGTCACTTTGTTCAGACTTGAAAAATTTCATACTTGAAGGATGCTCTGTGAAATTACACCTCCCTTATGATTTATGCTTTGAAAAGAATTGCCCAACCTAGTCTCTTGAAATGTTTACCTCTTGTGTTCTTGTGTGTATCCATATACATTTTAGTATCTGTGATTTGTTCTGCTCTCAGAGAATGCTACTGTTAATTATCCATTGTTAGTTTGAATTCTAGTCTGTCATTGCATTGAGTATTAGCTAATGCCTAAGTGTTTTCTTCACAGAAATTCAAGGAAAATAAGAGTTTATTCTATCACAGTTGTTTAATTTTTAATTGCCTTTTTCAAGTAACAAACAAGCTTGAAGCAAGACTTGCAGATGCTGAAAACTAGGTCATCTTGTTTATGCACAAACTGTGCTTGCTATACTGCAGAGTGATCATCTAAAATAAATAAATTAGAAAGCTAGGATATCTTTATTACATCCAGCTGATTTTTTCTTATTTGTTCAACAATTATAATCCTATTTTTTTTTACTTGCTTGGATTTACTTGAACTCTTGGACTCCGAATAATTTCTAAGGAGATTCTTCACCATAAATGTGACCAATGGGGTGAAAGTAAAACACTATTTAACCAGGACTGATCTAGTTGCCTTTGTAGGATGACTTTTCTCAGGACTGGTCACTGTGAAAGGAACAAGATCATGCGCGATAACTTCATATCATCTTTTCAACCATGAGATTCACATGAATCATGAAGACATAAGTGTTTGCTTCCATTGCCTCATGTTAGTCATACCATATCCCTTCAGTTCTGTTTATTGAAGTTGTGTAAACAGGCTAGCAGTTCTTGTTTCCACTGTATAACCTTACT
The DNA here is from genome assembly GCF_054131305.1 of Coturnix japonica. NCBI lineage: Eukaryota > Metazoa > Chordata > Aves > Galliformes > Phasianidae > Coturnix > Coturnix japonica. Next base: position 6,909,857 of record NC_140669.1, on the reverse strand, counting down.
TAAATTAGTCAAAATTATGAATGGAAGTGGTGTAGTGCTGGCATTACACGTGGTTGCATGGAGACAATGGAAATCACATTCAGTGTTGTGACAGCAGTTGATAGAAATACACAAATTTATGTAAATACATTATCTTTTATAATTTGATATTTATTTAGTAATTCCTTCACTTTCTTATAAACTGTGTGGGGTTTTTACTCAAAACATTACCACTAATGAGTAGGTTGATAGAACAAATATGGAAGAACAGAAATTGGCTTTGTTATTTAAAACATTGCTTCACTTAAAAATTATTTATCATAACAAAAAGTTTGCAGAGATGGGTCAGATTAAGAATCTTCTATTTTTCACTGGGTGACTGAGCTTTCAACAAAATGTTTTCTTTATGGCAAACAGCTCTTCCTTTTAAAAACAAACAAACAAACAAAAAAAACCAACCTGTCTCCTTTAAAATGAAATACTTTGAAACTGAAAAGTGTCCTTCTGTTCTCACAAGAAATTTTCAGTATTTCCATGTAATAGTGTAGGTAAATAATTTTATTTTATTTTATTTTATTTTATTTTATTTTATTTTATTTTATTTTATTTTATTTTATTTTATTTTATTTTATTTTATTTTATTTTATTTTATTTTATTTTTAAAGCCATTGCTTTCCCTTTCCTTTGTAGACTGGGCTCTTTTATTCTACTACATGTTTTACATTGTGCTTTTGCATGCTGAAACTTAATTTCCCTCCTGTGCTCCACTTCACCATGTGGGAAGAAAGGATGTTTCTTAGTTATTTTATTCATCACTTCTTTACAGATCAAGACACTTTACAAAGAAAAGCTTAAAGCTTGAGGCAATGAGCACATTCAATATTAGTCATGTGACTCAACTGTCCATGGATTAAAACAACATTTAACCCTTGCAAGCATTTTATCAGTGTTTTAATCAGTGATATCCTTTATCCTTGTATGCTCAAATCTCAGTTCAGAAACCTCAGTAAGTTCAGTAGAAATACAAAAGAAGCTGGGTAGAATATGTAAAGCAGAGTGATATCTCTATTTTATTCTGATAGTTTAAAACAAGTATAGAGAAGTTTTGGTGATATTGATGGTGTATGTATTACCTACCAGATACTAGGTTGGATTTGTAGATACAGGTGATACCTTTCCTTGGAACAGTTGTGTTGGCACTGCAGCACTTAGTCACACGAAAGATGGAAATGGCAAACTTCAGAATTGAGGACAACTCAGAATAACCAGCTTATATGATTAAGGAGATGGTTTGTTCAGGTGGAGCAAAGGTGAATGTGGGAGGGACTGTAAGCAGACAAGAGGTTCCAAGGTGATCATTTATTTAGGGAAGTGGTAGTTAATTTGTAGCCTGAGGGAAACAAGAATACCTTTCACCTACAGTCAATTGGAAAACCAGAAATAGCTTAGCTTGACCTTAAAATTCTGTCCCTGGAATTTGAGTTTAGAAGGAAAATAAAACAGAGCATATCTTTAGTGAACAGTGTAGTTAAGTTTCCTCAATTTGTAACTAAGTAAATGTGATATCCCTGAGAAATGCTATTGTAATGCAATTTTGAAAGTATTTTCTTTAGAGGAGGCTTATAGTTCATTTATCTGAAGCATCTTTTCCTATCTTGTATGCTTTTTAAAATTTTATTATTATTATTATTATTTTGCTGGTACCCTATTCAACATTACAGCCTTGTGGATTTAGTTTTATTTTATTGTTCTGGCAGAGATGTTCTTGATGGCATCTTTTAATACATCTGACTTAATTTAGAGAATATGTATTTTGCATGTGTGTCACACAGACCCTTGAAGTAGTTTGAAATCAAGGTGCTTAATTATTAATAACATACTGTATTATGCATTGTACAGTAATTCTAACTGCTGCTTCAATTTGCAGAATGTCTGTGTTTTTGGGGCTAGATAACCATGTGAACCATCTTGGTTTTTACTTCCAGCTGAAGTGCTATTGTTTTGATGCTGGAAGAAATTCATTACTGTGAGCATGGTGAGACACGGGAAGAGGTTGCCCAAATTGGTTCTAGATGATCCTTCACTTGAGGCATTCAAAGCTATACTAGCCTTGAACAACCTGGTCTAGTAGGATGTGTAACCCCTATAGCAGAGGGGTTGGAATTAGATGACGGTCTTAATGGTGCCTTCCAACTCAAAGCATTTGTGATTCTATGAAATGTTGCTCTTTCGTTACTTAAAAGATAAATTAACCCTTTCAAGAGGGTGACAGATAATCAGGATTGTAACAGTTCACCAGTTGTTTTAAATTTAGTATTTAGACAAAGTGGTTACGCTGATCCTGAAAATGATTGCAGATGTTCTGGGTTTTTACTTGCTTTCTCAAAGCATTTTTAATTTCCGTTTTAACACAGTAGCTAAATATTGTGACTAATGTATGAAACCAGTATCTTACGTGGTATGGCTTGTTAATATATTGGTCTTGATAGCTTGAGGACAAAACATAATACATAGCAGAAGTGACATTAAGGGTAGACTAACCAGCTACAGTTACTGTATGTTTGCTTACTTTTCTGTTTGTTTGTTTGTTTTTTTAATGACTTGGCTTTTAGGTAGAGACAAATATATTCAATTCGTAGTGCATTACAAATATGTCATAAGTTATTACTAAACTTAAAACTTGTGAAAGACTTATTAGTATGTAAATCTGCTTAGCCCATAATCATGTGCTATTTTCATATGGAATCAGTTTATTTAACCTCTGTGTTTTTGCTTGCTTGAAAATACATTGTGGTACTGGGCCTGTAGATCTGATAGTTCGAAACAAAATGAACTGTCTGATCTGCTGTTATGTTTGCTGAAGAGTTAATATCTTTTAGTTCTGAAGATTCTATATATGTGACAATTTTCTACTGTTCTTGCAGGCTGTCCAGGTTCTGTGTGTTGCATATCTTTCATTAAGAAATCTTTTATTGTCTGGTCTTATTACACAGACAGTATACAAAAATGAGATACTAATTTATCAGTAGTAAATTGTGTGGTAGATACTAAAACGTGGTGTACTGTAGTATATGCCCACAAGATGGCAGATTAACACGTGACCTTCAGCATTTGCTGAATTCTGTTTTTAGACATGAAATCATGATATTTTATTTATGCTAAAAAGCCTCTATCTGGCTTTGAATGGCATGTGTTGGAAAGAGAGTGCTTATAAACAGAGTACATGGGCATCTCACTACTCTTTCGTGGTAAGGTCTAGTTAGAACTGAACTAGTAATGTATCTGAGCACTGAAACCACTCTTTCCATTCTTCCTAATGTCATCAAAAATTTGTTTACTGACTATTTGGAAGACAAATCAACAAGTTTTTTACTTTTTAGGAAAGGTGTTGTAATGATCGAAGAACTTCCACCCTGTCTTCTGTGCTGAAGAAAGCCTCCCATGCTGATGGGAAAGCCAGAAAACTTGGATGAATCTTTAGGATCCCTAGTTCAGTAGCTCATTTCCGTGTAGGGAAGTGGAGAACCAACCCAATTTATCAGCACAACCTCTGGGAAATATGCATATGGAGATAACTCTAAACCACAAGGCAGAGAGAAGTCAGTTGTTCTTACCCTTCACACACACTTTTCAGGTGGCCAGTTGAACACTGGCAACCTCTACCAGCCTACTGCTTTTTCCTAAGGAAACCTGGTATGCTGGGATGAAAAGAGAAGGGAGATGCTTGCCGTCTTGCCAGTGTAAGGTCAGGCAAGGTAGGGATGTGGACCCACATTTAATAGGTGTTAGGTGCTGCTGTCTTTCACAGCATGCACATTTCATTAGATAAATGCTAGATATCTGGTATAAGAAGGAGGAGTTTCTCTGCTCCTCTTCTGTTACGGCTGTTTCCTATATGTGTTGGGAAGCATTTGGCCTTCTTATTTACATTATTTACATTGTTTTCTTCTTTCCTTTCCTAAGTGGCACCATGACAATAGTTTAGCCAGTTTCTTTGTGATTTTTGGTCAGCTGCTCTTTGGAGTCTAAGCTGCCAAAATATTGCAGTCTGGATTGGTTTAACTGCAGATAAACAGCATCCCATACATTGCAAGCATTTGTACTGGAATAAAAGCAATATGTAACAATGATTGCAGCTCTCTGTAAAATCTGTGTTTACTATGCCTGCATTTTAGGCTGCTTGGATGTGCAGCATCCCTTTTACGATTTTTTGTACTCAAAAATCCATTTTGAACAACTTGAAAATTTCATTCTTTTAAATTTCCAAGCCACTGTTAGTTTTGTGGATTCATTCTCATAAGAATTATTAATATAATCTGGAACTTTCTTCAGATATTTTACACTTTTAAAACTGTTTTCTTTGGTTTCTGCTAGAATCAGGCCGACAATGTGTGGCCTTCCTCAGCAGCAGCAGCAGAACAAAGCTCTGCATTCTGGCTGCTTGTCTCACTGCAGGCAGGTGGTGATGTCCTGTCACCATGCCGACACACAGTCCCCAGGGGGCTCTGGTAAGATGATAGTGGGGAAGGGCAGTGAGATGGACTCCTGGCTGTTGGGTCTTTTGTATGGCTTACACTAGGTTACGTGCCTACCCTGTCACGTGACAGTAGCAGTGACCTAGAAAAAGAAATATCATTTTAGTGTGAAATATTTACAATCTTTAGCTTCTGCTTGGCAAATTCTGCAGAATAATGAATTGGAGCAGCCATGCTGGCAACCTGCTTCCTCTTCCAAAACTGTCAATTATATATTCTAACTAAAGTACAGCATACAGCATTTTTGTGTATACATACAGTGCTTGTATTAGAATTGCTAGAACAGGAAATACAGGCTTGCAAAATCACTTTGAAAAGCTACTTGCTCGGTTGCCTAGTTGCTTTGCTTGCTTCATTTACAATTTAGTATCATGAACTGTCTACCTAGAAAACATGACTACTTAGCAAGTATTCTAAGACTGCTAAAAGAATGGGAAGCTTTAGACTTTAGGTACCTGCTGCATTTTAGGACTTTTATTTGTATATCAGTCATTAAGAAATGTAAGGTACCAGCTGAACTTAGTTCACAGTATGCAAATAGCTACAATGACGCTGGGTCTGGGAACTGAGAATTCGTCTATAAAGCTGTTCACTGAACTGCCCCTTAAGGCTCTTAGCATCCTATACATTCCCGTGTATATGGAAAGTTGTGGGTTGCATGGTGTCCTCATTTGGGACTTAGAATCATAGAACTGCTCAGGTTGGAAAGGACCTTAAAGATCATCAAGTTCAACTGCAACCTAACCATACTACCCTAACTCAAACAGCTCTCCACTAAATCATGTCCCTGTGCACCACATCCAAAAGGTTTTTAAACACATTCGGGGATAGTGACTCCTCCCTGCGGAGCCTATTCCAGTGCTTAACAACCCTTTCTGTAAAGAAATTTTTCCTGATATCAAGCCTAAACTTACCCTGTCACATCTTAAGGCCATTTCCCCTTGTCCTGTCACTAGTGAGAAGAGACCAACCCTGCTTTTGCTGTAAGCACCTTTAGAAGAGAACAGTAAGGTCTCCCCTCAGCCTCCCTTTTCGCAGATTAGGCAGCCCCAGTTTCTTTGATCTCTCCTCATAAGGCATATTCTCCAAGCCCTTCACCAGCCCTGTTGCCTTCTTTGGACCTCTTTAGCACCTCAATGTCCTTTCTGTACTGAGGAGCCCAAAACTGAACATAGTACTTGAGGTGAGGCCTCACCAGTGCTGGGTACAGGGGCAGGGTTACTTCTGTTCACTACACCATTTCTGATAGAAGCCAGGATGCCTTTGGCCTTCTTGGCCACCTGGGCACATTGCTGGCTCATATTCAGCTGACTGTCCATCAGTACACCAAGGTCACTGTGTCAGGCGGCTTTGCAGCCACTAATTTCCAAGCTTGTAGGTTGCCTGGGGTTGTTGTGACTAAAATGTAGGACCTGACACTTGACCCTGTTGAAACTCATACAGCTTACCTTGGCAACTTGAAAGTTTTCACTGGATGTATCAGAAACACAGAGGGGCCTGGGTAGGGATAACTGGGCAGGTAGGTTAAAATACTGCTGTTGCTTGTCCTTGTTTGCCACTGCATAAATTGGATGAACCATTTGTCATTCAGGAAGGGAGACAGCATGCTAAATGGAGCAGTTACAGGTCCTTGTATCTAACATATGTAACTGTAAATATGTGTAAATTCAGCATTTAAAAATACAGACTAGGGGTTAAAATACTGCACTATTATGTGAAGATACTAACGGTAAAGTAAAAATTGCTTGTCCTCGTTTCTCCAAAAACTCTGCAACACATGAATTAAGGATGTGCCTGGTGCAGATGGGAGATGTTAGTAACATCCTTTCTACACAGTATACGTTCATGAAAGTAGCATATGCTATGCCAGTTCTGTCCCCTGTCACTTTCAGAGTTTTAAAAGAATGTGCTGTTCCCTGATGCCTGGAGTTGCAAACAGCAAAATCCCATCCAAAGAATAAATGTAACCTATGATATGCATCCCACATGTTAAGATCTGACTGCCAATTAAAGCTACCATCCCTTTTTTCTTTTGTATCTTTTTGTGCTTCTGTTTCATTTGATATAGGTTAAAAGGGAATTTATATAGCTTTTTCACTGCATGCTTTCACATGCTTCTCATCTTTCTCTTATTTGCATGAAGAGGTAGAATGAGGCCTTCAGTGCTCAGCAGAGACAAGAAGCTGTTAATTTTTTCTAGGTCAATCAATTTCCTTAGATCAGAGCTGGGATCTCTGAAGTGTATACACTGTGCTTCCTACAGAGTCATAAAACTGGATATGTCACTGTCATTCCCCTGTAACAGAAATGAGAAAAATGGTAATAAGTGTAAATTTTTGTGTCTGTCAGTTCTATTTTTTGGGGGAAAAAAAACACCTCATAATGCAACCACTTAGAGTTTTTGTATGAAATAATTAGGAATTGTGCGGGTTATCTTTGAATATTGATACACTTATATGGTATATTGCTAAAATGCTTTTTTTTGTTGTTGTTGTTTGCTGAACTGGGTATCAATCACAGCACTAGGCTGAGGGGAAAAACAGCATGACCCACTTTGACTAAGGATGGCCAGTTTCACTCATTAAGGCTGTACTTTGCTTTTATTTTGCTCTAAGCACATACCTGTGGCATATCTTCTGATAGCAAATGCCATGCTTTTACATTTGGAGACTGGTGGAGTAGCATGTACATGTTTGCAGTCCATGTACAGGCTGTAAGAGCTTTAGAATTGATATTGACTTTCTTGTGAGAGGTTGATGTTTTAATTTAAAACAAAAATTAAGGCAGGAATGCCATGGTCCATATAAGGGCTAGTTGATTTTTTAATATATTTTTTAAATATGTATTTCTGATAAGAACAAAGAACATCTTTCAGGGATAATACCATTTTTTCCCTTCTTTCTGAATGTAGGTTATGAGAAAAACATTGCATGGCTTTTATTATACAGGAAATGTACTTGAAGTGCAGAATGCTTGGGAACGGATGCCTGCTTTACTGCTATAAATTGTTCATGATACGTCTTTTCTTATATGCATCAAACATAGCACTTGCTGTAGAGATGCATGTGATTTGTCTCCTCTCTTGAGAAATGGTAATTGGCTTCAGTTTACTTAGGTTACTACAGCACAATTTATTTTCCTAGCTCAGCTGAGGCTCATATTGCAGCATATTTTCTTCTATGAGGGTGAAGTATTTAATTTGTAAAGTGATGGAGAGTGTGCATTGCATTATAGAGACAGAATGCATCTCTGCTCTGTGGTGTTTAGTGGAAACAGATCAAAGTACTTGACCGTCCTCCTTATCTTTTCTTGTTAAATTGCACATGAACTAATCATGGACTTTCAGAAAACATCCATTATAACCAACTTAGTAATCTGGCTAATGAACTGTGGTTACTATTTGCTTTGCCTGTTTATACTAAATTATTTCTGTGGCTTTCTGCCTTGGTCACATGGTGTTATTTCTGTTCTCTAAATGGATAAGCAAACATTTCTCAGGCAGGAAATAGTGAGCAATGAAAACATGCTTTAATTATGGATTTTTCCTGTTAGTTAAGTGATTTTTGTTCCTGCTCATATTTCCTTGTAATTTTTCAAGGAAATCTCTCTAGAAGAACTAAAGAGATGAACAAAATATTTGCAATAAATTGCACTTTAAAGAGAGCCGAGGTCTTCAGTTGAAATATATTCACACAATTATAATTATTCATATAGTGTTAATAATAGCATAACATACCGTTCTGGAAATAAGCCCTCTGAGCAAGGGCTTTATTGCTGCCCAACATAATTTTACTTTTTGAATGATTGGTTAATATACATATCTTAAACAAATACAATACTGCATGCAACTCATAATGACTTCTAAGAAATACTGAGTGTTCACAGCTTCCATTAATTGATGAGTTTGTTTCACAATACCTTTTTTTGCTGCTGCGCCCTTCACTTTCTTCCTTTGATAATACTTCAGTGTTGAATTAGCTTCAATTAATTCTGCAAGCTCATTACTCTTTTATGACAGTGCACATGTTAGTACTGCTGCATTAGCTTGTGTGAGGCACTAAGACTTCTGGGAACACTAGCTTGGGAACAGCAATGAGCTGTGCTGTCCTATGAATTAATTCTCATTGTACTGCATAAAGATGTGTCTCCTTTCTGGGCATCCATGTGGAAATTTTTTAATTTAAAAACTCATTAAAGAAAAGAGCAAGTAATCAGCATACACTACAGGAATGACCAGGCTTTACTGTCAGTATTACTAATACTGTCATTTTGACAGGTAAAAGGTTTAATACATAGCGGAAGGCATTATGTCTGCATTTGTACACCTTAAAATTCAGCTGTTCATGGACAAGGGCTGGTACAGTCATACAACTGTATGTATTTTGCTAGCCAAAAGGAATCCTTCTTTGCTAACTGGAAACTGTGAAGTGGACCATAACCTCAATGTGGTAGGAATATAAAGCTATATTTGGTTGGAATGACCTATGCTGCTGTATGGCCTAGTAGCACGCAGGTTCTTTTGAGTGATTTTTTTTTTTTTTTTTCTGGTCAAATGCTCTGAAAACATAGGAGTGTGTGTTATGAGATTTAAAATATACGATCTGTCTATTGATTTCTGTGGAAAAAGAAAATATGGACAGGAAGAGGTCACAGACGAAGTGCAGGGTAATTAGGAGGACATACCTGCAAAGCAAGCTGTCTTTCATTCCAGACTGAAGCAAGACTCTAAGCCATTGCCGCTAGTTCTGGCTGAAAGCACTGTCAATGGCCTCCTGCATAAAGAGTTTTGTAATGAGGTAGAGCACAGCAGTCTTGCAGAGTTCTGTAAGAGACTCTAAGTTTATGAATATTCTTACTGTTAATTTTTACTTTTAAATTCATAATATTGCCTTTTAATGTACTATATTGTTTTGACCTTGAAAAACATCAAAACAACCATTTCATTTCATTTTATCTTTTGTTGTTCAACAAAAGAACAGAGATAAATACAATAAAAAATGAAATCTTTATTTTTTGGCTCATTTGTTATATTTTTGTTTTATGATAACAATTTCCTGCATGCATTTCACCAACACATTACAAGTCAAAAGCATTTGTAAAAGAAATATCATACATTTAATGTTAGCTTGTGTATGAAACGCAAAGTGTCCTGCTGTCCTTGATTATACAAATGTGCCATTTTATTCTTAAGAAATATTGTGGGTCCTATTTGTAGAGGTCTAGTGCAGTGTGATTCAAAAAGAATAAGAATAGTCTATGTAAACAGATACTGCAAAATAGCAAGGATTTCATGAACACTGAGACTATCTTGAAACTTCTGATGTGATCAGCACTGGTAATTCACACATTTCCCTAGTACTTTCCTTGCTATGTCCATGTACCAGCTATAACTATTTTGAAACAATAAGCTGGGTTCCAGATTTACACAATTTACTTCACAATGAAATATATGCAAATATAATATTAAAACATGATAGTCTACAATTACTTCTTATGGTATGATTCCAGTTTGAAATTACTGTGGTTAGAAAGTAAACTGAATGACTGAGGAAAGAAATATAAGAAACAGTGATCTAAACTTAAAGACAGTCTTCTTATATACAAAACTGTTGCCAAATGGTATTTCTTTACAGTATTTATATATGCTAACCACATTTTCAACAGGCTAAACAGTTTGAAATATGGCCTGTACAGTCTGATTCTACACAATATAGTAGCCACTTCAAATTTAAAATGCAAAACTAAAGAAGCTCATCAATAGCTGCAAACTATTGCTTAATGATTTGAAAGAATGAGGTCTGGTTGGACAACTTTATTCAATTCACCACTGACATATGGCTTCCTACATTGGAGGCAGTGGAAGGAGCAAGATACAGCAGCGAAAGCATTGACATGCATCAGTTATGCTCTCCGAACTATCTATAATGACACAGAATACAAAATGTTCTGTTGAGCTTTTGCAAATTACCCACACTGTGGTACGTATCTGATGCAATTCAATGTGGCAAAGCCATTTAGTTCTATGCTCAACTCTGCACTGCAGTATGCTGTTAGTATATACATAGCCAAAGATATTTATTGGATGTTGGTCTTAATGAGAGAACAGAATAACTAAATCATAATCTAGGAAAAAAAGCTTAAAAACTGTTTAAAAAAAAAAAAAAGAAAAGGTAAGAAAAAAAAAAGAACTCCCAGGTATATTTTGGTGAAGCTATTTTTTCAAGTGTAGAAACCATACAATATTCTTTTTAGTTGTGAATATTTTCACTCAAGAACTTGTTAATGCTTAATGATTTGCATAAAAATAAGTCATTGCAAATTCCTCTAAATTAGAGGAGACTTTCCAGGCACATTAATCTGGATGTACATAATCTAGATGCATCCTCACATGTAGTCAGGATGCCTCAAGTTAAAAAGCAACTCTAAAACATGGAAGTTCTTAAAATCTGTAGCTTTGTGCAATGTCATATTTTTATTTGGGCATGACTGATAAGCGTAACATGCCTATGCAAATCACTTGCATCTGTACATAATAGAGAATCTGAGAGTAGAACACTTGGTCCTCATACCTCTTTCCCCAACATAAAACCCATTTACAAAAATAGTCACGGATAATAGTAAACAACCAGTGAATTAAAAAATGATACGCTAATACCAGTTTTGTAAAAATAGGACAGATGTAGCCATTGAATTACAAACAGTGAATAGAAGTACTGTTCTACATGTTTTGCAGTATGTGAAACACAAAAAACTATAGCTTTGCACGTATTTCAAGCTCCCTGTTCTCTGTGGAGCCATGTTATCCCTCATCCTTAGCAGTGTCAGCTGTAGTGAAAACAGTAACCTCTTGTCAGGTTTGTTACTCTGGTTCACAGAGTCACAGTTTGATGATGAAGGTTTACTGTTTTGTTATAGGCACTGACCTTAAGTATATATATAATGTATATTTATGCACACACACACGCGCGCACGCACACATATATGTAAAAACTGTCAGTTTGGCATAAATCTCCTGCAGGAGTCCAGTTGATGCTTCATTCTCAAAGACTGTAAACAAGCTGTCCCACAAGCAGAATTCTTACATCTTTATTTTTTATTTTCCCTGACATTTTTACCTTTGTAGTTCTTTTCTGCTTTGTCCTTCTCAATTTTTTCTTTATCCGGCTTTGTTACACTGTCATAGGATGGTGGGGAAGTTGTAGAGGAGCTCTCATCTGTTTTCTCTGGAGTGGAGTTCCCATTTAGTTTATCAATAATTGTCTCTTTTATAACTTCCACATCTCCTTCTTTGTTTTTATTTTTGTTATATATACTAGATACTTTTTTAACCTTTTGCTTTAAAAGGTAACGCCTATAAGCACGCTGAATAATGAGAGCAGAGACCTCCTCCTGTTTCCGTTTTAATGTGGTTGTGATTGGTTCATAGGAGACTTTAGAAGGATTGGCTGCCATAAAACGATCTTCCATCTGTATTCTGAGTGCATCCATCTCTCCACTTTCCCCTAACACACGCTTTGTGAAAGCAAACAAGATGTCAAGGCAGTGAATTCTGTCACCGCTTACCATGGGCAGATCCATTGCAATCAGCTGGACCTTGTTTGGTTTTGCTATGAGAAGAGGAGGATCTAATGAAGCTGCAAAATCTGATAGTTTACTATATTCTATGAATTGTGTTGCATCTGGATCGAACTTCTCCCAGACTTCATAGAACATCTCAAAGTCATCCTCACTCAAGGGCTCAGCACTTTCTTCAGTTGCAACACTGAAGTTCTCCAGAATGACAGCAATGTACATGTTCACCACCACCAGAAAGGATATGATGATGTAGCTGACAAAGAAGAAAATCCCAACTGAAGGGTTGCCACAGTCACCTTTAACAGAGCTCCCTGGATGATCTTTATGAGGGTCACAGTCTGGCTCCCCGCTGTTAAGAATTGGGGCTAACAAACCATCCCAGCCAGCAGATGTGGTAATTTGAAATAGGCAGATCATGCTGTTGCCAAATGTTTCAAAGTTGAACATGTCATCAATCCCAACTTCCCTCTTAACGTAGGCAAAGTTGGACATGCCAAATATCGCATAGATAAACATGACCAAGAAGAGCAGCAGGCCAATGTTGAACAAAGCAGGAAGAGACATCATCAGAGCAAAAAGCAGAGTGCGGATTCCCTTTGCACCTTTAATGAGACGCAGGATGCGACCTATTCTGGCAAGTCGGATGACTCGGAACAAAGTAGGGGACACAAAATATTTCTCAATCATCTCAGCTAAGAACATACCTAGAGAAGAGAAAAAAAAAAAAAAGTGCATAAAATAACATTTTAATTTATTCATTCACTAATTAAGGAAATATTTATTTCTTGCTGTCTTGAAAACAATCAGTATAGGGAGTCTCTGCTTTTTTATTTTCAGAAATGTAAGGTGATGTCAGAATTCCTAGAAAAGTTAGTTATTGCAAAACATCATACAAGTTTTTACTTTTTATTTAAAAGAATTATAATAGTACTGTGTATTCCTTATATTGATATGACATCTAAGAAGGGAAATAAGTGTAAGAAAGAAATTGTTTTATGACAAGGTAGTTTAGTGTCTGTCTGAGTTCCAGTTTGTTCTAAAAAGGCCAGAAAGAGAAGTTTCTCTTAGAGACATGGTTAGTTCTTGATGAGGAGCCTACTGCTTTCTTTTATGAAAGAAAAATATTGGCTTAATTTATGCAAATTAATGTTTCTTTTTTTTTTTTTTTCTTTTTTTTCACCTGAGGATCTGCACTCTATTTAGCAAAACTTCTCTCTGCTTTATCGGGAAGTCTTTGAGACTATTTTTTCATATGACTAATCTACACATGGGAGAGAAAATAACCTCTCACTGGCAGAAATCTAAATGTTCTCCAAGACCTTAGATAGAAAAAGCAATTAAAAATACTTCCCCCTTCGTATATTCTTCAGTTCTACTAATGAAGGCTAATCTGTGGTTAGCATATACCAATAAACACTTATAAATGTGTATGTACTAATTTCACGTGCAAAATAGATCTTTCATGTCCTTTGAGGTTAAAGATGGTAACTGATTCTAATAAGTGTAATAAAAATCTCACATGCAACATTTAACATATTATATGCTATAAAGTATAAAGATCAATCAAATTGTATAGAAAACAGAAAAATTCATAGTCTTGAAACAGCTGCTCTCTTTTCTGTCCACTAGTTTTTTTTTGAAAGGGAATTACTCTTACCTACTATGGAGAGAATCACAACCACAAAATCAAAAATATTCCAGCCTATAGTGAAGTAGTAATGGCGAAGTGAAATCAGTTTGAGGACAAATTCTCCAGTGAAAAGGATAATGAACACAAGGTTAATCCGGGATAAAATTGTTTCCATTTCCTTACTCTGGTCATCTGTTTCTACCATCATCGTGACCATATTAAGGCAGATAAGTATCATGATGCTGATGTCAAATACTTGTTTGGTGACAAAATCAAAGACCATGCCTTGGAATTTGTTCTGCAAAAACAAAGAAAGAATACTTCTTGTACTCAGAACATATTTGCTTTTAGAAATGTCAAAGGGGAAAGCAAGTTCCTGCAAGATCTGTACCCTTCTGTCTGCAACAGCAGTAGGATGTACATCCCCTCTTCCTACAAGTTCTCTGGAAGACACTAAGTTTATCCAGTGTAAACAAGGACCAGTAAATGAGCCAATTAATAGTACTTTTCTAGGGTTTAGGCAGGGAATTGTGAAACTTATCATGTTAACCTTATTATATCCCACACTTCATGTATCAGAGTCTGTTTTTAAAATAAATATGAAAGATCTTCTCACTCAATTAAAAAAAAGAGAAATTTTACCTTATAAGAAAAACAAAAGAAATCTTTTACTTCCAGACATATAACTTTCTCTTGTTTGGTTAAAATCATATTCCCAGATGAATATTTAATATTAGTGCTATTAAAGTCAAATAGTTCTTACCACTGGCCTGGGTATAGGTTTCTGTGGTTTTTTGGATCCCAGTTTTTTCATTGCATTATAATATTTCTTCTGTTCTTCTGTCATAAATATATCCTGACCTCCAAAGTGAAGAAATAATATCACAACTAATTACTAACATGTTCAGCATTTAACTACAGTATACCTGTCTGCCATTTAATATTACATTTATATTTGTTCTAACAGAAGTGAATTTTTTTATTATTTATTTTTCATACTGGGAGCACATGCACACACAAAACCCCTTTCTAGTGCCTTATGAGGCTGACAGTTGTCTTTTTTCAGTGTCCTTATGTTCACTTTTGCTGACACGGCAAAAATGGTTCTTATTATAGCAATACTGTTAAAGAACTTGCTAATTAGGATTTTAGTGCACAGGAGCCTGTGTGGTGCCTGACATGTCCTAAATTCTAGACTGACTTTTAGGCTAGTGGGGAAAGTTTGAGGTTTAACGTGTGAAGGAAAAGACTATTTGAGTCTGAACTGAGGACAAAAACCCTGTTGATGGGAACTTCAGAAAAGTAACCCAAGTCATGCCATATTATAATTAATAACATAAAACTGCTAGAAATTGGCTAATTCAAATTAGACTGTGTTTGAAAATGCAAATGCTGACAGATGTGCAAGTAACTGAATTTCAGCCTAAAGTAAATTGCACTTATTAATAAATCTGAACTAAGTCAGATGGAAACAGTATGAAAGTCACTGTTTGCTAAAGTTGATATCAAAGCTAAGAGCCCATTCTTATTGGTAAATGTAGCCCCAGATGATTCTTTCAGATTCTTTCAGAATCATCGAATATGCTGATTTGGAGGGGATGCATACAGATCATCAAATCCAACTCCTAAGAAACAAAAAATTCTGTCATTCATAACTGAGTTTTACCATAGATTCAATTTTGTACTGTTGCTTTTTGTTTAGCAGTCAAATAAAACCAAATCTGATTAAGCTGCTTTTTCACAGCACACAAAGGCTTACAGTTATCCTCATGTGATAGTTCAGAAATTGAAGGCAAAGAATCATGAGACTTCAAAATATATTAAATGCAATTGTAATTTTATATTAGTAAGAATATGTAAGAAATTTACCTGGAAAAAACTTCCTTCCTTCTATACACATACTTCATTATATCTAGTACTATAAATAAATTTCTTTATGAAGAAGCTCATCTCATTTTCCAGAGCTCAGATGTTAGAATAACAGAATTCTTTCACACATATTTTTACTTATATCTTTAAGCCTATTTGTGAGATCTATTCAATTTTTAACCCACTGTTTAATCTGTTTGTAGATCTAGTGTTTATTCTATCAACACATTGTCATATTGTAGCTTCAGTGTCAACAGTTTATAAAATTAATTATTTAATTAGAAAGGAAATTCTCCTATGGCAAATAAAGAATAGCACAAATTCACTCCTTAAATCTTCATTTTAGCTCTTACACAATTTGTAAATTACCATCAACAGACTAACGATTTCTGCTTCAAAATGCTAAAATACAAATGTCAAAATCACACCACAGAGATTATGTTAATTTTTTTTTTTTTATCCAAAGGATCAAAACAACTTTATTTTTTCTCGTAACAATGAATTGTTAATTATTTATAATTAATGTTTTATAGCAATATAGAAACATTTTAAATACTTATCTTCTTTTTTTGTTGATTGAAGTTGTCTATGATGACACCAATGAAAAGGTTCAGTGTAAAGAATGACCCAAATATGATAAAGATGACAAAATAAAGATACATGTACAGGTTGTCCTCATACTTAGGTTGATCTTCTACCTAAAAAATATTATAAATTTTATTAATCAGAAGAATAGTAAATTTAAAAATAGTGTATGTAAATTATAAATAGGTATATGTTATTTCAACATTCAATTATTAAAAGGACCCTACGTATCCTTTCCCATCAGTATTGGGAGAATTGGAAGCTGACAGAATGATTATTCCTATGGAACTTAAATGTAAATGCACGCAGGTATGTCTTTATGTATGTATGTACAAACAAAACTCCTAACATAGGTCACGCTTTCTATAAGCTTCCAGTGACTGTCTTTTGTGTGAATTTTATTAAATTGCACCAAATTTCTAAGGAGGATTTTGCTATGGTCTCAGTTCTTCCAGGTTTCACATCTCTGACAGTGCCTGCATCTCAGCTGCACACCAAACTAAGCATAGAGAAGCTGAAGTTAAATAGGATATATATTCTATATATTCTGACAGATGAATATCACTATTTGATGACTAGTGTGACCATAACCTATGCTGTGTAGAACTAGCTCAGGTAACTGTGTTGCACTTTCTTGTACTAAGTAAACACAGTTGAAGTTTTCTAGCCAAAAATAAAATTTTAACTCCTAGAAAACATAACAGAAGGTCTTCAGCCTTAAAACCTAATTGCACTTAGTAGCTGGATAACAAAAGTGTTCAGCCTAAATTAACAATGAAATACATGGCTTTATATTTTAATGACAGGTACATAAATTTAATCTAAAAGAATTGTTATGTAGTGTTACATTCTATAATCATGGTAATTAAAGGAAGTCATTCAAATACCATCTTATCCATTTTTTTTTTTCATTTACGTCACCTTTTCCAAAGAAGATCGAGTTAAATGAATTTTATTCACATTATTTGGCTAGGAAGAATTAATTTTTTCTACTACTAATTCTAAGATTCATGAAGTTATATGAAAGTTCTTTTCAAGCCTTTAAGATATCTGCAAAAAAAATTTACATTCATGTTGTTAATAATGCTACTGTAAGTGTAATTTTTAACTCTGTACTAAATTAAATATATCAAAATATAAGCAATAGATTTTTGAAATTCTCAGACTTACATCTCTTGAATCAACTGCAGCATACATAATATCCATCCATCCCTTGAAAGTAGCCTAGAAGTAAAATACAGTTGTTTTATCTACTCTCTAAAATTCAGTGTGAAATATAACTAGGTTTCAGAACTTGGACACTTGCTTTTAATGAAATCACACACACACAAAAATAATATAAACCATATTAAGCAAACAGGAATATTAAAAGATTCTTCAGAGTACTAATGATTTTTTGATAAATTATTTTTAGGTATTTCAAAGATATTAACACTGGGCTATGAACATCTCAGCATGGGCACAGTATTTGTGGAGATGCAGGTGTTTACCTTGCAGATGACCAGTGGTAGACTTGGACATCAATACTGTAGATATTTAGGCACTATTTACAGTCATTTGTGGTGACAGCCACTTTAGTAAGCTTACAGTATGAACTGATGGAGTCTGCAACACAGCTTGTGGGCACATATTAACATGCATCTGAATGTTTTGCCCATGTCCGCAATTCCATGCTATTTTTAGAAATGTTTTAATCCCATGTAAGTAAAAGGAATAGACTCCATAATTAAAATATATGTTGGTTCTTGAGGTGAATGAGACCTGAGGAACTGTGAAAGAGCTGTGGTTCAATTTATAAAAACTTGGACTGATTTCAAATAGAAACTATATTTAGGTAGAATAATAAGTAAAAAAGATTTGTCCTAATTGCCTGAAGGAGGTAATTTTCATGGAGATTGAATGTCTGCTTGCCGAAGAACACTGAAGAAATGGTAGGACATGCTAGCTGAAAGTGTGAGTGCCTGCATGTCAGGCAAGATTTCCAGTATTCATAATAAAGGAAAAGTGCTAAAAAGTCTCAAATGAGCAGGTAAAGAGCATATCTTCTAAGGAGTGTCTGGTGAGGACCAATTCCAAGGAGTGAATTTGCATCTGTGTCTGCTAAAACTGAGCTCTCATGCTTCAGTACAACTGCCAGTTTCCACAGCAGAAGATTTGCACTCTGGGAATGTTCATGTCCTGATGAATTTTGCAATGTAGCACATGTTTACTAGGAAGGTATGCTTAGAGCAAGCATCATAGATCTTTCTGCCTCAGCTGACAAATGACAACCTTTTGGTGTACTTTGCATATCATCATTAGAAAAGTAGCAGAGTTTGATAACAGCTGGAACTACAGGAGGGGGTTAGAGGGAATTCTAAGTGGAGACATTCAGCTGAAGAAGTGACATGATACATGACAAAAGATCCCTTAATCTCAACAGAAAAAAAAAAAAACCACCTTTTAAAAAAAAATATATGCATATAAATAAATAAATAAATAAATAAATAAATAAATAAAACTAATATTGGTGATAATGGTCCACTTCAATCCCTAGTACAAGAGTGGCAATGACATCTGAAGTTATAGGTTTTGTGTTATCATTCAGTACTACAACTCATAACTGAAGAGTCACACTATCTTCACAAACAAAATTCTTCAAGCAAGGTAGTTAAACTGGGAGTCAAAGTCATCCAGGGATACTGAGATAGAAGAGATAAGTGCATCTTCCTTAGAAAACTTGGGATGCCAGATCAGTAAAAATCTCATGATAATTCTGACAGCTCTTCATACACTAAAGCTGTATGTCAAATTGCAGACAAGTGATTCACCACAGCTCAATCATTTAAAAATAATTGCTTGCTTCCTTGCTTGCTTGTGTTTTGGGTCAGATATCAGCTATCAGAATAAGGAGCCTCCGGCATAAATAAAAGGAACACTCAGTACCTAGTACAAAAACATCTCTGTGCCAGAGAGTGTAGGAAAAGGACTCGAAGGGGAAATATAATTTGCAGACTTTGTATTAGTAATGATAATTTATAGAATAAATATGCCATATTGTACAAAAGCATCTACTAGTAC
Source organism: Coturnix japonica (assembly GCF_054131305.1). Taxonomy (NCBI): domain Eukaryota; kingdom Metazoa; phylum Chordata; class Aves; order Galliformes; family Phasianidae; genus Coturnix; species Coturnix japonica. Next base: position 6,890,624 of record NC_140669.1, on the reverse strand, counting down.
ACTATATATTACAAAATATATATTTTGTTTATTATAATGGCTTCATAAAAAGCATTAACAGAATAAGAAGTTTATGAATCATGAATATAATTTTTGTAATAAAAGTAATATACACTTTCCTATTTAACCACAATTTAATGTCTTCGTAGTTTCATGTACTTCTTAATGAAATATATGTATTTCAGGAGCAAATGCTGTTTGTGAGAATCAAGGGAAAGTGTTATGAAATGATCTTAATAGCCAGGATCTATTCATCAGTAACTATCCATACTCAGACACTTGTACAAGCATTGTACTACAGGAAGAATTCTTTGCATGGTACATGAAATGTTGGGTGCCCCAACCTCAGATATTGTATTACTTATGATTCCTTTCCCTAACCCACTTCAAGGTCTGAAAAATCAGTCTGCTTTTAAACTTGCACTGGAGATCTTCTGGGTTATTATATTCTTACTGTTATATCTAATGACAAAGTGGTTCCTTAGATGAGCATAGACACGAAGAAAAATAGTGACCTGTCTGTTAACAGGAAAAATAATTTCCCAGTGCCAAAATGTGCTGAGATCAATGGATTTTAAATGTGAAAGATGTTGCCGTGGATTTGTAGTGATATCCAGGAACAAATTATATGGGAGGCATTGGTAGTAGTTGCTCACATCAGATCATACACTCAGCTAGGATGTTTGCCTTTTAAACTGCTCTCTGCCTTCCTGTCTTAGAAGATAACTAAGTTTGTAAAGGAGCAGAGAGACCTTTTTAATAATTAGAGGGACCTCTGAACCTTTTCTACTGGGACAAGAAATTAAATCAATTTCTGAAGTTTATATTGTGCAGCACTTGTACAAATTCTTTTACATCTTTCCACTTAAAAAGACATGATGAGTCTATATTGTCTCGTCTGAAAAATTACTCTGCTACTATTCATTCAAAAATTATAAGTGCAATAGAGGCTTTTCCAAGTTTCTTTTGTTTAAGCCATACATCTTTGCTATAAAGAAATTATTTCACTGCTGAGCAGACTTATGTTGCCCATTTATCTTAGACTTCTTTAAGAGGAGCAAAAAGAAAGAAAAATATGAATTTACTTACTACTTGAAGCAAAGCAAGATACCCAGCTCCTACATTATCAAAGTTTACTTTCACATTTTTCCAGCGGGCACTTTGATTGTTTTTTATGAGTTCTTCACACTGAGTATAATTGTTGACATCACTGACATCAAACATCTCGCCTGTTGTGGTGTTGACACAGTGATAGAATTTTCCAGCAAACAGATTAACGCCCATGATGCTGAAGATAAGCCAGAATATAAGACAAACCAGCAATACATTCATGATAGATGGAATTGCTCCTACAAGGGCATTTACAACCACCTATTAGAGAAATCATACAACATAGTCAGTTTATGAACAAAAAAATTAAAATACTTTTAAGATGTTAAAACTGCTTTAATATGGAATGGATAGTTAAAATGCAACCATGTAAAAGTTAAGGGGAAAGCATTATTTAAGGTTCAATAAAAATCACCAGTGAGATTATCTAAAGCAAAAAATAAAAATGATATGGAAACAAAGACAATGAAAAAAAAGTGAAAACAAAAGAAAACCTGTTAGTAGCAAGATGGATTCTTAGAATTTGTGTGCTCTAGAGAAAAAGAAAGAGAGAAATGTTAAATTCCAACAATACAAATCAAAATGTATAAATAAGAAAGAAAACAGAATAAGATAAAGAATGATGATGTGAAAGATGTGTGCATTTGAAAGCATTACAAAGTATTTTATTCACAGAACATTTACCCATAAATTGGAACCAATGTATTTTAGCATCTGCTTATAATGCAACATAATTAAGCACCTTTAATTTCACAACAGCATCTGTTATAAATCTTAGTTTTAAATTGTCTGTCTCGCTGTAGTTGCTCATCCACACATCCACATTTTTTGAATTGGAGCATTTAATACAACTGTGCTAGTATATGTGCTTAAGTGACAGTAACAAATCAGATTAAATCCCTTGACAAAAACGTAATTTAATTACTTATTGTGACTGAACAGAAATGATATACAAGTAATTTCTTTTTACTAAACCATATTTACGTATAAGACTACAGTAGTTTTATGTATAGTGAAGAACTATGAATGGTTTTCAAAATAATAGTATTTTTTAAATCTATAACTTGACTGAAAATGTCTGAGATCCCGTTTATTAGATAGGAGTTTACAAACTGTCTGTAACGCAAATTGTGCAAAACAGAATGGTGATGTGTCACAGGACACAGTGCACTATGCTGGCTTGTGAGGCCGCGTTTAGGAAATCATCAGCCTCTACCCATCTATCCAGACAGAAACCACACTATTTTCAGACTTAAGACTTATGAATAAACTAAAACCATATTACAGCATCCAACATTTTTAGGAGAAAGACTAAGCAGAGATTTCTTAATAATACTGTATTGTAAACTTTTTATGTATCTATTTTTCCAGGAAGTAGCACAGTCTGTGTTTACAGGAGACAGCAATAGTCTTTTTTGTCAGATGACAGAATTTGAAAATAATAATTTCCTCAGCAGGAAGGATTTAGCTGTACAGTAAGAGGAGTATGATGGTAGGAGATGTATTTGTAAGAAGTATAGGGCACTTGTTGAGAAAACGTTTTCTCAGCTCCCCCCTTCTCTATTTCCAGCCCTAACCATATATCAGGTATATGTTCAGAGAACCCTCCCTTAGTAATACAGCATGTGTTTGGGGATCTTTTCCATGGACTGGTAGAGAGCTACAGGGAGGCTTTAGCTGTCTTTTTCTCACTTTTGTTAGTTTCTTCATCCTTTTTTTCCCCTGGCTAATCCTGTTTCATCTGACTCAGAAATTAACTCAAGGAATTCTTGAGAAAAGTCCCTGACTAAACAAAAGAAAAATAAAGCTATCTCTGTTCTTTTCCTCTTCCATAGAGACCCACAAATAAATGGAAATTTTAACAGCCATGGGGCTGAGATAACACAACTGTGCAGCAGTGAGCAGGCAAATATAAAGAGATTAAGATCCCGTATGCAAAAGTTAACTGTATGCATATCTTGTACTTAAGGACACAATGAAAGTTATTTTCCCACACTTTTCCAAGAATTATCCTTCTGGTGTTCTTTGTAGGAGGCATGAGTATCATAATTCTACATGAGCTTTTGTATTCGTAGATTAATTTGGGCTCATTCATTTTTTTCTCACCCTCATTCCTTCAAATCGTGACAAGGCTCTTAAAGGTCTTAAAGCTCTTAATGTCCGAAGCGATTTAATGGCACCAAGTTCAGAATAGCCCAAAGCATTGGCTATTAAACTAACCAATGAGACCTATAAAAAGAAATAAAATTAAAAGTCATTCCTCAGTTTATTTAAAAATAATACTAATTGAATATACAGAAAGATCAATAGAAAGATCAATGGAAAAAAGCTCTAGCATAGTAACATTAGAGGACGAATCCCATGATTTTCATATTCCTGGTACGTTATATGGAGGCATGTTTGGAAAAGGATTATATGCTACAAAATATCTGTTATAATTTAATAGGGCTTAATAGTGAGATGAAAGCAGAGTCCTGGTGAAAGAGGAAGTCCTCAGAAATACCTGAAGATAAAAGAACCATACTATCATTAACTTTAATTAACAATCAACCTTCCAAGAACTTTAAATTTCTGCATATATCGAGATAGTTTATTAAATACTAAGAATATGCTTAATAATGATTTGTAATGATTTGTAAATCAGAAGCATATAATAGAACCAGTAGCCAGGGTCTTCATGAGATATGTACTGACTGAGGTGTTACATTCTCCTTTGCCAGTCGACTCTCTCAAAAACTCTTCTAAGTATGGGAAACATGCAGTCTGTCTGATAGATGCTAACAGATGCTAGCATTATAAAAGTAACTGTTTGATGATCTCCAGCCATAGTGACTTCCTGATTCCTGATTCAGTGAATTTTCTATACAAGTCAATCCATGCCAAGGAGCAATTAATTTGTGTTTCTCAAATAGAGCAGATTTTAAACAGTATTATGAAAAAAAATAGTACATTATCTCACTTTTGGCAGTTTTAGAGACATGAGGGAGGAAAAATCATACTTTACCCATATTTTATTTCAGTTTAACCACCAAAAGTACAGAAAACATATAAATGAACATAGGCATATTTCAGACCTTAAGAAGACACCTCAAATGCTCTTTCTTGTACTTCAGCCTCAAGTTCTTCAAATAAATGGGTGTACAGAAATAGGTAAGATACAGAAACAGTAAGATTTTGCCCACCATATCGAAAGGTGGTTTTCTGTGTTACTTATCCAATAAAAAAAAAATTAAATGAATTACAGACACTAGAGTTTGATCATGTCTCAGTGGAAAACAGGAGAGCAGATGGAAAAGCAACTATTTCATTATTCAGTTGCTGTGCACATTAATCTAATGGAAAACAGTATTTTAGTTAGTAGTTTTCAACTGGATTATGTGTCATGACATTTTAGTCCAGATGAATTACTTGCTAAAGTAGCTAATCTATGTCATTTTATTCTAGGCCCTCAGTGGTCTATTACTCTCCTCACTTCCAACAGGGCTTGAAGTATCTTTCCTGTTGTTCATGTGTTTAACTATTGTATTTAACTAGGAATAGATTTGGAAAATAAATAAATAAATAAATAAATAAACCTTTCAGTTGATTAGTTGATGATTTTCCACATTTTTTAGAAGATAGATACTAAATTAATAGTTTCCCAAGAAGACATTTCTGACATTCTCTGAGGTAGGGCACTGGATTTAATATAGCCTTTCTTATGCTTTTCTGTTATGATCCTATACTAATATAACATTACATTCATAGAAGCAAGAAGATTTTGTTCCCTTACTTTCTGAATAAAAGCCTTTGCTTTCATACATATATCATATGAAATTCTCTTTGAACTGTATAATTGGTTTGGATATGCATAAGACATACAATACTGTCTAGGAAAATAACTGAAATCTCTCTTTGTATCTAGATTCCCAAGATTAGTATTTACATCTTTTTTCACCTTATGAGGCCTTCAGGGCAGCAGTTGTCTTTACAGAATTTAGTATATTGGTACAATGTGACCTTGATCATAACATTGCTGCTGAATTACTTACTTTCAAAAGCTAATTAAAAGTTTGAGAGTACACTTTAATTAAATTACTTCATCTGTTACAACAAATAAGTGAATTATTTTCAGCCATATTTCTGAGCTGAAGATATATATAAAACACCAATATTATCAACTTTTAATGTACTACACAGAAATCCCAGTTGGGTTGCTTTTTTTCTCCCCTCAATTGTTCAAAAATTGCAATTCTAACACGCGTGAGCCATTTCAGTGGTGAGATATATGAGCATTACAGATTTTGTTCTACTTTCAGATAGATACATTACTGCCCTGCAGTAGTTGGCAAATACATGATTTATTTTCAATGTTACTTACTTCCATTTTCCATACTTATTTCCACATCAAATAAAATTTATGAACACAATAATTTAGAAAGAACAAATAATAGGACTACCTTCTAAAGTACACATAGCATGAAATATCCACCTGCAATAACACAGTTTAGCAGAAAATGACACAATTTTAATAAGAAGCAAACACATTGGATATTCTCAAATGCCCCGTCATCTTCCCAGATATCCTATCTCCTAGCATTGTATTTGACAAACAGAAGTCATTTCAGCTGTGCATTAGAACCTGGACATAATAATCGCATGACAGAAGGCTTCTGAACAAAGATGTGACTAAAAGAATCAAGGTACACTGAATGAAGTATTCAAAAGTAGAAGGTTCTGATGGCATTTGACTGTGTTTTTGTTTATAAAATTAAAAATTAATTGAAAAAGTTGGCAAAATAAGCTGCTTTAGTTACGATGATGGTGTTTATAACTGAGAGCTTGTTCAGATAACAGCATCTCTGAGGCTAAACTATTACTAAGAAACCATGGAGTATGGCTTAAGAATAATCAGTTTAGGTTTATGTTACAAGAAGGATAAGCAAAACATGAGTTGAAGTTTATTTAAAATAAATTCCATTCTTAATGTAATCCTGGAAAGAAGCATCTATCTACGTCTTTAAGATCCTCTTAGGAAAACTATTTACACTGCTCAATACTACTGTCTATTTTCAGGAAAGAGCTCAACAGTATGACCAAATTAATGTGGGCTGGTAAAAAAAACAAAAAACAAAAAACAAAAAAAACCCATCTATTCTGAGTGATGGGCCAGTTTAGGTAGGGTTGGGTTGTGTTTGTTTTTTTTCTTGCCTCTGGTTGTCAAAAATCTGACATGTTTTCACTATACATCCACAAATAATAACTATTTATGGATCCTGATTTTATTCACATTTCTCAAAAAATATGGTAGCTTGGGCAGAAACTACATTTGAGTGTAAACTACATACATGTCCAGAAATGGACGTTTGCCCTAAGATGCCATCTCTGAGTTAAAACACTGAGGATATGTATAGCCAGTGAACTGGGTCAGATAATGTGTGAAGGCAAGGGACCAAAATATTCTGGGAGTAAAACCAGCTTTGATCCCTTCTGACAATATAAGCGAGGCCTTTGCACAGAAGTATATCAGAGCTGGGAAGGCAGCCAAGAAATCCTCTTTCTCTTCTATCACAAACCCTGCCAAGTCACAGCTGATTTAACTACTGCAGATTGTCAACCAATTAAAACATTTTTTTCTTATATTTAATTATTTATTAGCAATTAACCACTGTTTTTTATTTTTCTAAAAGTGATAACAGAATAGATCTGGGGAATGAAATCCTGAGAATTCAAGTGAAATCTAGACCAAATGTATCATTTCAGTTGGAAATCCACAATACTTGTTGAAGAGACCTGTGCAAAGTAGTGTCTTTTTTGCTAAGGAATAAGTTAGTGTAACAAAAATGCCACTAAAAACGTATCATTAAAGGTTCAAAATTAGTTTTTAGTTGTTTATTTTTTAATAAAAACTTAAGCTTGATACATCCAATTAAGAATAAGCAAACTGATGGCTAGTAATTCTTCTTCTTCTAGGTATATACCTTCTTTAAACAAGGCATCAGATAAAATGGGAATTTTTTTTGCTTTCTAGTAAAAAGATTGCTTATTAGTACCAAGCTTTACAAGATAAATACTACTGTAGTGAGGTGCAAAGTTGGAGACTTACATACTTACATCAACAATCAGAAAGTCCAGCCAGCACCAGGCATTAGTAAAATATATTTGGAAACCATACGCAACCCATTTTAAAAGCATTTCCAAAATGAAAATGTATGTAAAAACTTTGTCAGCATATTCCAACATGGTCTTGATAGTTTTACGCTGTTCAATATATATATCTTCAAAAGCCTGTGCATAAAAAAATAAAAAAATCAGGTGTCACTAATGTTCGAGAGAATATAAATGATTAAAATAAGCAGCTGCAGCTTCACGTTTTCAAGACTGAGCCAATTTTCAGTAAATAAATCATGAAATCGTAGAAAACAAGTAGTGCACAGCTCCAATCAAAACAGGCCTTTTTGATGCAATTTGAATTTTTCTGTTACTGGTGAGTAACTATCAAAATATTTCAGCATCTGCATTTATTTTTTATTTTCATTTTTAACTTACTAGTGCTCCACTGCTGAGGAGAATCATGAAGACAATGAACGTCTCAAACCAGTTGTGCTCAACTATGCTGTAGCAGGTTTTTCTAAGATTCCACCAGATTTTTCCTTTGCCATCCTCTATACTTACTTGGCAACATGGAAATTTCTTCACGCAACCTGTTTAAATTAAGAAATATTAAGAATTAAAAGCAAATTATTCTAATGTAAATAATTACTGTGGTATCAAAATTAGTTAGTAGCAGTAATTAACTTTATAATATTTTTAAAAATAAAATAAATATTGTGATCTTCTATGTGAATTTAGATAATTAGTAATTTGGATTGAAATCAGACAATACTAGATATAATTATGAGTAAACTGTACATTCATATTTTTCACCATCGATATTTAATCATTCTTTTTGTTGATGGAGTCTCACAGAAATGATGTTCTGAATTTTAAGGTCTCAGTCATATAATGAAAATGCATTTTAAGAATGGAAAAGTTAATTAAGTTTCTTAATTACAAGATGTAGGCAGTTGTCAAGCAAAGTTACTCAAAGCTCAGGGAAACCTTGTTCTGGCATCTGATTTCCAGCATTCTAAGCTTTGAGTGTTTTCTTTTGATTCTAGGGGTCATGAAGTTCCAACAGATTTTAAAGAGTCCACAGCGTAGATATGTCTAATAATAGTGTTTTACACTAATACATCTCCAACACATCTCTTAAGTTAACAGTTATTCTACAACCTTCTGTAAAACAGGCTTCTGGTTCAAGAGCTTCTTCAGGTTCAATTTCTGCTTGCTCTCCCTCTCCAGGAGGGGCAATATCAACTGTGCTGCCTTCAGATGAACTGGATGCATTTAGTTTCTGCAAGTAAAGTTCCACAGAAGAATTTTTTCTCATTAGATACGTATTCTGTAAAAATTAGACTGAATCAAATCTTGCCAGTGTCTCACTTTTGAAAACCACTATGTTTACACTGATAAATATGCATAATAAAAACACAGTAATGAGGTGTACACAGTATAGTTCTATTTCTCAGTTTACCTTCTCATAAGAAATAATTAAATATGATTTAGCTACTGACCTGATCCACGTATATTACTTCTGAATTTGAGGCTCAGTGGAGTTACAACTGGAGATCTTACATATACCACACTCAAGCTATTTTCTTTTTATAATATACTAGTTTACATTGCAGAAGTGCCTCAGATTTCCCAGGAAAATGACCTAACAGAATGAACTAAAGGAATTAATCTCCACTTTTATCTTCATGTCCACTGCAGATGGTGTTCTCACAAACCTAAACCATATCCAGATGAAAGAGTTTTAAATTTAATATTAAATTTCTGTTGTTTTTGTTTGTTTGTTTGTTTTGTTTTGTTTTCCCCAGAAAGCACAAATTACCTTCTCTGAAATCTCTTCTTTGATTTCTAATCTCCTGTGAATACTGAGAGACCTCCCGAGGTCCCTTCCATCCTGAATATTTCTGTCATTCTACTATTTGTATGTTGTCAAATACTATGGTCCTCACTATGGTAGAAGCACTCATATATGCAAAAACTCCAACAAAGCAGCTCACGTTACATAAATCTTCCTATCAAGTAAAATTTGAATCAGGAAAAACTGCTTATCAGTCATGCAAGACTGCCCATAATTTTCTTCTTTCAAGAAAGCATAGTTAGAATGGACAAACCTACTACAGATGCAAAAACTGAGCACAGAACTTACAACTTGTTTTCATTTGTATTGTTTATGTATTAAATTTCTTCATCCAAAATACATTTTCTTTATTGTGAAATAAGGTTTCTAAACAGAAAGCAACATTAAAAAGAAAAGCATGGCACTGAAATACTTCTGGTTTGTTCTGTGTAGCAGTAATTCATAGGAATTTAGAGGAGCATCCTGAATGCATTTCTAACACTGAAGTTGTTTGAGGTGATGTAACAGAAAGGCATTTGATCACTAACATTTTTACAGTTTTCAGCTAAGCAGGTCTGACTGTGAAGTTTGACCTCTGTTAGAGTTTTCTATATGATTTGTGAGAGAATTCTCAACACCAAGCATTTCCCTCATTTAGCTTTCAAGATAGTGACATTTTTAGAATGCGTATAAAAATTTACTTGTTCAGATGATTTGAATAATTTTGCTTCAAATAAAAAAAGAAAACTTTTTTAATAGGCAATATTATGTATTCTTTCTTTCAGAGACACTGCTGCAAATTACAACTATTTAGTTCATTAGTTCAAACCTTCAGTAAAAGGCAATGGGAGCTGAGAGTTTTTTTGAAGCAAATGGCACACATCTCCTTCTATAATTTGGTGAGTAATTCCTCTCTCATATTCAACTCACGTGAGGTGATTTATGTTTTAAAATAATTTATGCTGGGTAATATGTAATTTCAGGGCTGTTTCAAGAAGCCCTTTTGCTCTCACATGCATACATTGTCAATATGGAGTCAATCAGACCTCAGCTTACATAGCTGTAACTGCACTGTGACCAAAAGTAAAGGACTTGTTGCATAATGGAAAGGTTTCTGACAAGCACACTGGTATTAGTTTGAAAACCACTCTTTCCCTTTCCAAATACCATGATCTGTCATACCTGGAAAATCACGTTGACAAATGTGAAAAGATTTGGATGAATACCCTGAAATTTCAGTATTTCCAGTGGTTAGCTTATGCTTAGTAAACATATAAGTGTCATGTTTCCCCTTTCATACTGCACTTCCTAATATGATTTCCAAAAATTATGTACATAACATTTATTGCTGTATTGCCTGTAACTGAATGATTTTACTGCTGGTCATGCAGTAAGGGAACCAAAATGTTCTGTGCTTTGTATAGTGGAAATATTTTAAACTTTGCTTTCTGTATTACATTTACAGACCAAGATGCACTTTACTGTACACTATATTAAGAATCATTAACACAGCAACTAATTATCCACATCTAAGGCTCTTTTTAATAAAAAGAAAGGAAACAAGATCTTTGTCAATTCTCTTATATATCATGGTAATAAAAGAAATAAAGATTATGAAAATTATCACAGAAATTATAGGCAGTTTCTTCATTAAATAAAACCTAAGTATTGTGAGAACAACAATCTGCCATATTTAAGTTAGAAAAAGTAAAATTCATTTATGGCTTGATCCATCATCATTAAAGCAATGACTGACTTAACGGTAGCAACAGAAAAGTTCATAGTGAGCATAGATAATTAATCTGTATGAGTGCCAATTAAAAGGTAGTCAATTCTTTAATGGCTTCGTCCCATGCAATCTGTTTCAGATAGTCCTGTCAGCACAGCTGCTAAAAAACAAGTGACTGAATTGCATTTTATATACAGTAAAACAAAAAACTATGATTTTCTTAATTATACTTCAAATAAAGCATTATCTTCATTATTTTTCAAATAATCTCAACACTGAATGAATGAAAAAAAAACACAAACCATGAAGTTACTAAAACTGCCCTTCTTTGCTCCAAGTCCCAACATTAGGTAAGAACCATTAAATTTTAAATAAAGAGACTAATATTCTACTGCTTTTTCTAGCAATAAAACTAACAAAACTAAGGAAACTCAGGAGACATTCCTTTCACCTCATACATGTGCTTATCAGCCTCTAGAATATGCCATGCCCTAGAAATACTTATTTATGTCTTCAGTAATACAATACCCCATTTTTCTTGACAAGGATACATCTGAAAGCAATTGCTTATGATGCAGCATTCTCAAGTCCTAGGTCAGCAAAACAACATGCTTTTCTAGTGCAGAAGCCTGAGCAATGCTGTGGAAATCACACACAGAAATAAAATCCCAAAAAAAAAAGACTACATCAGTGGGATTGTATTTTTCAGAAAACAGTATCATAATTCTTATTGTTTAAGATATAACAGAAAAACGCTCCATCACCAACCCAAACACTTGGCTAAACATACATATAATCAGCCTCCATAACATCTTTTCAGAGCAGTGCATCTATTTTCAACAGCTTAGATCATTAAAACAAGCTTTGACCAACAGCATGTTAATGTGCCCATTTACGAGAAAATGCATTCACTTGAGACCCAGTCTTGCTCTCATGTGATTTTGTTCTAAGAGCAAGAGTAGGCAACAAAAAACTTTAAGCTTTACAAACTGCTTCATGATTCAAGTGACAGTAAAATAAAGGGATTCAGCCATTACAAATTGCCTTTAGAAATTTAGCCATCTTGTATCATCCTTCGAATCTTTAAAGCTGCACTGTAATTAAGTGACAAAGTATAAAATAACAGAGCTTTATGATTCCAAAGAGATTCTAAACTGACTTTAAATCTCAAATCTTAAAATATTTGACTTTATATTAGGGAAACAACTTAAAAAAAAACCTCTTTCCGTAGAGCTCTATTTGATGTTTGAGGCATATCTTGGTTTAAAAATTTATCGCTTAAATTAGAGAGTTTTCCTCTATATAAATAATATAAATAATTAATATTTTAATTAATTTTTAATAAATAATATTAATATTAATTAATAATTAATATTAATTAATATAAGTAATATAAATTACTGTTGGTATTACTGAACAATGTATACTATAATCATATGACTACTATACAGTCAACAGATCACCCTACACAGTGGTACAAGCGGAGCAATGCAGTTATTCTTATGAAGCCAGTGAGACTGCCTGAATGTAACAACTTTGAATCCAGCTGTAGGACTGAAATCTCAGTCTCAACAGAATTTTGATTTCAAGTTTTACTGGCATAATTTGAACTTCATAGTTTCACATCACTTCAGTTCCTGTGTAATATTTGCCATCCTATTCCCAAAGGCTTTGCCAACAAAGCTGTAATGGACATTATATTCACTCACAATGAAAAAAAACAAACAAAAAAACAAGTAGGATAGATTTATACACTTTTATAAAATTTATACATTTTATAAAAACAGTGCTGACTACTCTATGGTTATTCTCATTTACTCTGAGTAAAGTCTGCTGACTCAGTCACAGACTTGGTTGTTGTAAAACACATTCAATAATGTTGCTGTTTATGATAGAGTTTAACATTTAAGAAAAGATTATTTGCTTAATGGTGCACTGAGAATTTTTTTAGAGAGTTTTTTTTTTTTTTTTTTTGCTAAGAATAATTTCAGCAATTATGAAACTGTTTGTTCTTTTTGCAGTTTATAAAACTCAAGATATGCACTGCCCAAATGAATACAGAATGTAGTTTGTAGCATCTTGAGGATTTGCATTACAGTGCATTGCAGATTTTAAAATATATCAATGTAATTTTTATGCAAGCTACTGCAATAGTTTAAATCATATTCATTAATTTCATTCATTAAGGAGCTGAAGTGTGGCAATAATCATTACATAAATGACCTAGCATGTTTCATTAAATATATACATTTATAAGGGCTGAATCAAAAAGGGTTTGTTTTTATTTTTTTAAAAACTGTGCATGCTCCCTTTTTTCTTTGGCCTCTTTGAAGTATAACATTCCAGTACTTTTATGATCCATACTTCATAACCTGCAGAACATGCAGTTATTGCTAAAGACTTTATTATAATATCCAGAAAAATAATTAGCAGAGTTAAAAAATGTATGTTGGGGTTGCCAATCCCGCCTGACCATGCTGTGATGTGAGTCCCATGACTCAGCAGAGAGCAGCTGTGCATGTTTCTACTATCTTGCAATGGATAGGGAAGGAACATAGCTGAATAGCATGCAGGCCAATCAAAATCCATTAAAAAGTGATTATATATATATATACATATATATGTATAACTTGCTTAGGTAACCTGTGTGAAAGTGGTGACACGTTGCTCTACCTGGTTAAAAAGCACCAGAGCTGCATTCTTGATTGCTCCAGCTTGGTTTTACCCCTGTGAGAAGTAAGAATGGTAGGTAGTGAAGTTCAAGACACAGGATCTCTAGTTTTCTTCTTTTTGGAATTTCTAAGTCAAGTATGGCTTTAACACAATTAAAACATAGTTATTAAATAGTTAATGATCAGCTGGCAAAAAGGGAAATACATACCACCTGGAATGCTCAACAAACCTTTCTACAGAGCTTGTTATTTTATTTTAGTGAAATAAGGGTTGCAGGAACTAGACCCAGTACTCTGCGATCTGAAATTATGATTCATAAATAAAAATGCAATGATTAAATTCATAAAGTCACAATTAGAAGATTTGGAAATCGTTACAGAATTTATAGAGTACTTAATGCATCTTAATGAAAATTTAAAGGTTTTTTTTTGGATTAACATTCTCATCTTCATTTAACTTGCTATGTGATATGTCTTTTATGTGAAAAAAATGTACATACAGTAAGCAACATACTATGAAGATATATGTCTTCCCATTCTTCCTTCATACGCCTCATAATAGTGGTGAAACTTGCTTACAGATGGCAATGAAAGCTAGTCCATATCTTACAGAATCTGTAACTTAAGAAGTTACCATCTGTGATTTGGTAAGTTGTAGAAGGGGGAATTTAGGTGGTTGGATTTTTTAAAGGAAATGTGATTTTAAAAGGATCTTCTAAAAAACGTGAAAGATCAAATGACTACTATGCTTAACTTAGGGCACACAATAACTCTGTTTCTGTCTTTTCACTTTACCTAGCCCCAAATCACAAGTGATGCTTATCAGACAACTGAACTTATTCCTGGGTTTGGAAGCTCAGTAGATTAGATATTGAAGGATATCTTCTCTTTTATTAAAACCACATGTTGTGACCTCAGAAGTTGATTGAGCAGCCTTATTTCTAAACATAAATTCATACTTACTGTAAATGTACTTAGAATATAAAGACTTTTGGAATTCTGCAAGATAGATACCTGCAGATATTTGTTTAGTAGTGAAACCAGCTCTACGTAGCTGAAGAACATCTTTGAAATTTGTTGAAATCCAAAACTTTCTTCAGAACATTGTGATTGAGAGCTAACGTGCAGTTATTAAGTAGTACAAAAACACAATAGTTAGCAGTCTGATGTGTGGCAAGATTATCATATTCCATTTACATCACTGATTATCAGGTATATGTTGTAATAGAAACATCCAGTTAAAGTTAACGTTAAAAAACACCAAATATCCCCTTCAGTTACTTCCTTTTTTTTTTTTTTTTAACCTTTAAAGTTATTACTTTTTAAGTTAATTATCTTGATTATCTTATTTTCAGCACAGAAATTTGTTATTTTCTCTCACTAGCTACTGCACCCCTGTTTTCTTGTAGTAGGTATTGGTAAAATCCTCCTTCAATCAAATCTTCTTTCAATTACTTTTAGGCAATTATTATCCTAAAATAAATGGTAACTTTTAATGTCTTTACAATAAATCCTCTTTCTCATCCAAATCTCAAGTTTTCCATATTTACTTTTCACAAAATCTTAACTTACTTGCTCTGGTTTTGGAGTGTTTTAGGATCTATGTAAGACAAGCAAATGCAAACAGGAAGCTACAAAAGAAATATTCTAGCATTGTGTGTGTAAAAAGAAAGACACTTTTCATTAACTTAAATGATGTAAAGTATAATATTCATTACTGGTTTATGTGTCAGGTGCTGAAACAATAAAAAATCTTGAGCTTTCACCATGTTAGACAGCTACTTGGGTACCTTCAAGTATTCAGTGTCAAATCACTGCAAAATATGCAAGGGAAAAGCCTTTTCCCATCCCCTGCTTCTAGCACAAACTGTTATTGGTGACAGGCCTAAAATAATCATTCTGCTCTTAACATCAGCAGCAGTCAAGAAAATACAAAAAAAGAAAAAGTTCATTTTACAGTTCTTGTGCAGGTCAAGCTTCCCAGAACTCTGCTGCTAAAATATAAATAAATGAATAAACCAGTTATTAAAGAGGATATCTCCTGAGGGAATTTTAAGTGCTAAGTACTGCCACAGTTAAAGCAGGGGATTTCAGCCCCATCTCTTACCCTCCTTTTGCAGACCAGCCCTCCTCCAGTCAGGAATGTTGTCTCAGTGATATCCCTTGAGAAGCCAGATAAAGCAAATGACAGTGTACTTTTCTAAAGAGGTAACTTAAACACTGAACCAATATATTCTTAATTTCCCTTAAAAGGAAATCAGAAGACGGCAGGAGACAGTACTGTTGACTTGATAGAATAAGATTAGGAATTCTGATAAATTCCTTTCACATACAAGAACAACTTTTCATATATTACCAAAGCAGTTTCATTTTTATGGACACAATAAAATAGAAGTACTTAATCATTTTTCTAAAAAAAGAATAAAGAACAGAAATGAAAATCGCTACAAAATTCACATTTTTCAGAGCACTATTTATTAGCTAGCATTCACAAGATGTACTCTTTCGTTGTTCTGATATATGTCACATGCTAGATAGTTCTCTATGAGCAGAACTTGAGGGAAGCACTATTGCTCCAGCTTTGCAATGGTAGTGACCACGACACTCTACGGAAATCTCCAGGCTCTACAGATGCCCTAAGGTTATTTTATCCCTGTTGAAAATTTCTCCATAACTACTTAACATATACTTTATCATTTACTTGTTGATTTTCCAGTCATTTGTAATTTTCACTTTCACATTGTTTTTACAGACATTTGGATTTTATTTCTCTTCCTGAAGACATAGTGATATTTTTAAAGTTCATTTAAAAAGGCAAAATCACTTTTGATTTAGCATAGTACTGAAAGTTCAGAGTGACCCTAGAAGAAGAAAAAAGTTTGATGCCTGAGACAAGTAAAGATGGGAATATACAGAGTAACTGACTTGTGAAAATACATTAAAATCGCTACCTTAATTAATTTTCTTAGTGTATACTTACATCCTTCACTTTGAAAGCAGAGGAATTTCTGCATTAATGTTGCATTTGGTTTTCTTCAGCTATTCCAGTAAAATACATGGTGGTGCATGGTTAAACTGATGCATTTAATTTATCTTAAAGAAGAAACAATGAAATGATACCTGTGGGACAGTTGTTTAATTTATATTGCTCTAATGACATGCCTTGCAAATACACTGTGGCAAAGAAGGTAGTAAAGACTGTTCAGGAATCTAGAAACAGATGAGGTTGGTAACCTCTGAGCTCTGTGGCTGAGGCTAGTTTGTCCTGTAACCACAGCTTATTGCCTTCTGAACTTCCTAATGCATAAGAAAAACTTTTGAAAAAAGTACATATTCAGAAAATTTTTAAGCATCTTTGTAAGGCAGAGTTATTAGGAAGGCCCTCATCACTGTATTTCTCAAAACTAACCACACGGAAAGCTGAACATTTAGATTGAAGATTCATTTTAAAGAAAAAGAATCAGAACATATCAGAAAACTTGGAAGATAACTGTAAAGGCTCATTGGAAGAAAACAACTACACTATATCAGCTTACATGAAAAACACTTAGCTCTGAGACTCAGAGATAGCTTGTTTTCTGATATGACTTGTGCTCATAATTTGTATAATTTGCACTTATTGATTCTCTTATATTCTGAAATTGTCGTGACAGTTTACATGCTACATCACAGTAATAATTGGCATTAAAAATATTTGTCCTGTAACTGAGCAAGTCAATGAAATATCTGTCTTTTAATCTTGCAGTGGTTATGCATAGTAACCTTTACTGTTGCAAATAAACACTCACTCTTTATGTTACTCTATTTTCTTGAAGAAAAAAAGCATACTATAATTAACTGGGTCATGGCAATCTGCTAAAACCATGTGATGTCATTTGGTACTGCTGTGGAACACAGTATTATTTGAAAATATAGCAGCTTTCTTACAACGATACAGTCATGAATGCAGGATTTCTTTTATAGAGGAGCTTGCTATATAGTAAACAGACTCTTTTGTATTAATAACCTACCTACATCACAGCAACTGATCCAACTGGAAACATATTTATCC
The DNA here is from genome assembly GCF_054131305.1 of Coturnix japonica. Taxonomy (NCBI): domain Eukaryota; kingdom Metazoa; phylum Chordata; class Aves; order Galliformes; family Phasianidae; genus Coturnix; species Coturnix japonica. Next base: position 6,873,132 of record NC_140669.1, on the reverse strand, counting down.
AAGGTTCCTGATCCCTTAAACCTCATAGTCCCTATATTTCTAAAAGCGCTAAAAATAAGTTTTCAATTTTATTATTATTTCTTTGTTGTTAATGCATTTGATAGTTTGCCATTGCTCATCACTTCAGTGTACTAACTTTTCTATTAATACTTTGATTACCTGATTGTGTTTGCTGGTATGTGAGCTACTTGGCTTCCGTGTTTTAGAACAACCTCTGTCTCTTTGCCCAGTAAGAACAGCATAAGACTTTCATGTAAATTGCTTCTTTGTGCATATATACTACAACATCAGTGTGCTCTCCAGGACAACTTGAGACATTGCTTTACTGTGACACTGATCTATGTCTGAATTGCTTCAGTTCAGGCAGACACATTCTCTTAACCCAAAATCTGTATGAATATTACTCACAAAAAATGTAGATAATTCCAAATGCATAATTTATTTGTCATTCCTCAGGGTTCATTTTTAAAACTACCCTAACTAAGAAAAAGCCTTTGCTTTAAAATTTAAGTTTGATCAGATATGCAAAACTATATACTTGTATATTAGCCTCCTACAAGAATCTTATTCCACAAATCCTGATCACATTTAGGTACACAAAGGATGTTTAATGACATGTGTGCTAGTCCTAAGACATCATTAAAAAAATGTTAAATCAAAAACCATATTATGTATCTCCCAAATGCTAATAAACAGAGCATTAGAAATGTAAAGTCTAAGGACTCTTATAGCACTGTCACATAGCACAATTTTTTCTTTGAATTGTATTTAATTCAAATAATAAAAAATAAAATATATTTACAAGCAGTGAGACTATTTTGAAGAACACTAAGTATGAAACAGACAAATATGTAAATGTGTGACTACAACCCAATAGTTAAGACACAAAAGCTCCTACCTGTTTGCTTTCTTCCATATCAGATTCACTGCTAAATTCTTCTGTATTTAAATTTTCAAAGTCAGATTCTCCAACAGCAATTGGTACTGTCACGGTGAGGCCTGGGTTGTTTATGAAGGACATGTAATCGCTTTCATCAACAGCATATTTTTCCACACTGCTGCCTGTGCCTACACCACTTGTAGTCCCATTCCCATCTTTAAGATAATTCATATCTTTGCTTATTTCAACAGCAGTATGATTGGAAATGCAGCTGTCTTTCTTGTTGTTTAGCTCTTCAAGTGCTTTGATTTCTTCTAAAGCTTTCTGTTTTCTAATGAAGGCTTTTTGTACAAATTCCTGTATCTTTTTTTTAATATAATCTATTCCCTTCTGAATTCTTGCCACAGCAATCTGGAGATTGTTCATTTCATTATCATCATCTGTAGCAGCAAGGTTGTCCGAGCTAAATGAGCTCAGCAGCAAGGCCAGAAACAGGTTCAGAACCTAAAAGATGAAAGAATATAGCTTTATATGTAATAAATACATGTATAAGAATTTCATATTTTTAGAGGATAGTGTAAAAAAGCACATACTGTTTTGAAGAACATTCACACTTGCTAATTTTAGACAACTAATAATTCCCATTACAAAACCTCTCCATACTGGTCTTGGTCAATACCAAGAAGATGAAAACAGGCAAGCTAACATCTAAACATTTTTTACTTCCTATTTTTATTTCATGTTATTTATTTTTCTTGATGTAGCATGATTGTTTGAAGTGTAAAATGAAAAAAATAAATAAATTACAAAATGGTAGCTATGAACATCCATTATGAACATCCAGAAGTTAATGCTGATAAAATAAAGAGTAGGTTACCGATCATAAATAATTTTCTCAGGCTTGCACATTTCTGCAAATCTAATGTCAAGACTGCAAAGTCGTCCAAATAACTAGGACACAAACACTGTTAACTTTATGTCATAAAAATAAATCATTAAAATCAATCACTAAAGGAAGAGAATTTGGAGAGATAATGAAATATAAATTCTAGGCATTTCAGAATTAACTGTGAACATTAGAAAAAAAAAATTAAATGTAGACATGAATTGTGCATTCCAATTATAGTCCTGATTTCTAAGAAGTTTTCACAATGCTTTATATGAACCTTTCATCATTAAATTTCAGCACGGATTAAATTTTTTCATAAAAATTTGTTCTATAATTTTGAATTAGAAACTTTCAAACACATTTTTAGCAAGGAAGACCAATTGTTCTGAAAATATTAAGGGTTTATTTCTATACCTGAGCAGCAGGGCAACAGTTTAAGTGCATGAATTCAAGATATGCTACTGTAACAACTACTATATAGTTTATTTTAATTAAGTCCAAAGTATTAGTGTCAGAATTATCTGCAATGAGTGCAAGAAAGTCCTTTTTTTGTTTTTGGTTTGTTTGTTTGTTTGTTTTAAATAATGTCTACTCCCACTATAAGGTGCTCAGTGGGTTGTTTTGGTGCATTCCTGCATTCCTAAAGCCATAGTAACAGTACTTCACTGAAAGGAAATAAAAATGGAAAAACAAAGAGAATGATTTTTTTTTTCTTCCAAACAGAAGCATGACAAACATTCTTACTGCCCAGTTGTACATAATATATATTTTTGCAGCACAGTTTAAAAGTGTTCATCACATACCACTAGGTTTCCAATCACCATGACCAGCATGAAAACAATAAGGCACATGGTTTGGCCTGCAACCTCCATGCAGTCCCACATTGTTTCTATCCATTCTCCACACAGCACTCGGAATACAATCAAGAAAGAGTGGAAAAAATCATGCATGTGCCAGCGTGGAAGCACACAGTCACTGGAGATCTTGCAGACACATTCCTTGTAGCTTTTCCCAAACAGCTGCATCCCAACCACAGCAAAAATGAACACAATGATGGCCAGCACCAGGGTCAAATTGCCCAAAGCTCCCACTGAGTTGCCAATAATCTTAATCAGCATATTTAGAGTTGGCCAGGATTTTGCCAGTTTAAAAACTCGTAGCTGAAAAACAAAAATGCAGAGGAACCATTAGTTATACCACAGTTCTTGAGATATCTTGTGCCATTATTCATGAAGAGTTTGATTTGCAAATGCCATCTGTTATGATGTCAGTTATATATAATCTCTTTGGCTGCTGTTTATTTGTGTTTTTTTGAAATTAGAACCTATGGAGATAGTTCACAATAAGTTCCAGAACTAGGGAATGAAGGAAAAGTAAGAACAAGATGTGTGATCAAAAACTGCCTCAGTTCCTATTGACAGATAGAAGCTGGTACTCTTCTCCTTGCTCTCAACAGCTCCTTTGCTGGCTTAATCCCATGTTTCTCTCAGCACCACATTGGATATTATAGGCATAGTTCAAGAGAAATTTTAAAGCAACAATTTCATGTTGACATTGGGATGGCCTTTCAGGATATTATACTTACTAACTTAAAAATTATAGTCTGTTAACAATGGAACATGAAGTTGGGTACCATGGCAGCTGATGCTAATAAACTATGTAACTACTCTCTGCTCTATATACTCAGAATTAACATAGGTTCAAGTAACTAACATAAGAAATACTAATAAGACAGACTTTTACATCTTGACACTTGTGCCTCTATTAAACTTACCTATAGATTAGTTTGTGTAGAATATGAATTGCTGTAAATATGTTATTTTTAGTACAAACTCAGCAATATTTCAATTTAAGTATTCTTTTCCTAAAAACAGTTTATTCTCAGTGCCCAGTAAAATACTTGTTGTGAAGAGAGGACATGCTTAAGGATTTTACAGGGAACACAAAGTAATGTTCAAATAAAAACAATAAAGATTTTATGGTTCTTTGTTCTAGTGGCAATATATATGTTCTTCCAGATATTCAGCTTTGATGAATCTTACTGAACTCAGTATAATGAAAATTTTCAAAACTTTCAAAAGATAGCAGTTCGCCTTATGATGGCAAAGGATATCAGTACAATAGGATATCAATAAAACAATTTGAAACGAAACGATAACATTTGACTAACACCTGAAACCTGTACATATCAAATACAACTTGTTGCTTAGGAATATATGAAAAAATATGTGAGACATATAAGTGTCTAATTTATCTTTACACTACCGGTAATTATTTCACAAATCAGGACAATTCTGAAGTGATACAAATGCATATATATGTATAAATAATCAATAAGGCATTTACCAGTCTGAATGACCGAAGAACTGATAATCCTTCAACATTTGCGAGACCAAGCTCCATTAAACTAAGGCTAACAATAATGCCATCAAAGATATTCCAGCCTTCTTGGAAATAATAATAAGGGTCCATAGCAATTATCTTTAGTACCATTTCTGCTGTGAATATCCCAGTGAATACCTAAAACAAAATCAATTAATTGAGTTATTCTGACACACATAAATATCTGAGCAATTTTTTCTAATCCAGCTTGATTTCTGTTACCTGTTATTTGTGCCTGTTACTACGCATAACAGATGACTGTTATCTCCAAATAGCATCTAAGTATTTGGTAATTAAAAGCAAATTGCTAAATCAAGACAGATATAGAAGGGTACAAAATTGATAGACTTCTATAAAAATATATTTACCAGTCAGCAGCTCATCTCCAGTTTACCAAATAGTAATATTCACCATTTCACCATCCAGCACCTCATCTGGTATGATCGTCTTTTTAGCCTTGCTTCTACAGGATTCTCACAGTAAAATAAAGCAAAATGACAGTAATTTCTATCTTTTCCCACAGTCTAAACAGAAGTGTTATGACAAACTTTCTGGGGTCAGGGTTCCTAAGGTTTCTGTTTTAGCTCTAAGTGTATGGGTGGAAGCTGAAATTTCTTGCAATAGACTTTTTGTAAAGATATAGAGCAATCAGGAACAGCTATTTTCCCATGTGATAGCTATTTCCTTCCATGAAAAGGATTACATGGTGAAAATGTTACTTGAAAGATCTGAAGGTGTCAACTGTGAAATGATCAGTGCTCCTTGTTTTTTGAAAATACAGAATTAATCCCAACGTGACATTTTTGCAGTAGTAGCGATCAGTGGTAAGTACAGCATAATAAAGTTATAGGGCATAATATAAAAGCCACTAAAAGCATTAAAACATTTGAATATTGTACACAATACTCAAACGCTATCCCACACAATCCAAAAGTCTCTTGATATTAACTGATGTGCTCTGCAATTGCATTCTGATAGATCTTTATCCAGATTGCCCTTAGTCCTCCCACCAAGCTGTATGGAAGCAAAGATTAATTTTACAAACATAGTATGTACGTAAATATGGAAATTATAGACAGCTTTTAATTTAAGAACATTAGAAGATGGATACAACGGTGTGGAAATATTCACTATTTTCAAACTGGAAATGCTAATAATTTTTAAAGTTCATACTTTTGAGAAACTGAAAACATAGCTAGAAACAATATACTATTAAACTGAGATATGAAAGGTGTTACCATATATTCAGAAGAATGTAATAGGTATTTCTACAAAGAAAATATAAATGTAAAGAAAATATAAAGAAATAAAATAAAATATAAATAAAAAGTTAAAGATATCTAGTGAGAAAACTGTCATAATATTTATCAAAATAATTAAAAACAATTCTAAAGCACTTAATTTAAAAATATTTCCTCCATACCCATTCCATCCACAAACTACACTTCTTTACATATCAGCATTCACAACTATTGTTGTACTGTTGTACACAACTACAAAAGAATTTCATTTTTAGCAAAATGAAATTCAAGCTTTGTTTTAATTAAAAATTTTGCATATTGGGTTTCAGTATTATGAAAATCAATAATTGCACTTTATTTCCTTTTCATTAAAATACTACACAAAGGAATGTTCGCATTTGCTATATTTAATCTATCCTCAAACAGCCTGCGATGTCACAAGTGAACAGTAAATTAACATATTTTATATGCAAATTGCTTAACTAAGGTTAATAGATTAGTACAGTGAGCTACAGAGAAGGTAATTGGAATCAGCAGGAATAATATTAATTGCTTGTATATGGTCCTGCTTAAGGATACTGAATTGTTACAAAGGTAGTTAATATGAGGTAGGTACATATGAGAAAAATGTTTAGACTTTAATCACAGAACTTAAAATTTTCAAATCAAATTTAAAAATTTTCAAATCAATGAATTTAAAATGTACTTTGACTGAGTAGTGCATTACTGCTCCATTCAAATATTAGCAGAATATTCAAAACTAACCTTTTTGTGTTATTAGTTCAAAAGACTCAGTAGTTTTGGCTTTCAGGACTGCATGCCCTGGGAGTCAGTCCATATCTCTCCTATGTAAACTACCTGTAGTTATTTGAGGTGGCAACAATTAAAAAATGTTTAAGTCCTCCCCTAAAAGAAGCACTTGCAATGTTCATTCCTCGGTATCTTGACCATCAGAAGAAAATATGTGTGATGTCACATTTAGGTAACTGTTCAGAAAAGGAATTGAATGTAATTGTAAATCTTCAGATCAGATGAAAACCAGGAATGGCATCACTAATAGACTTCCAAATAAAAAGTGCTTTTTATTAGAGAATAAAAAATAATCTTCCTGTTTATAATTTTTTTCAATCAAATAAAGTGGCAGGGATAGATTGCTAACAAGAAATATGCCTTTCTTTGAAACACACTTTCATTGTTATTTAACTGAAAAAAATACAAAACGAAATTCTGACATATGAATGTTTCAACAACTTCTCACACAAGAAAAATATTTTCTGTGAGGGAATATAAACGTTGTAGTAAAAACTAAATAATCTACCTGAGCCCTTTAAAGATAAAACCTCAAGGTAGACCTCAAGAAATAAAATCTGTCAACTGAAGACATATCCAAACATATCTAGTTATTTCATTTTAATAGTTACCAGATTCATTAAAGTCTCCAGGAACTCAGTTTGTTTAGGAAAATCATTATTAATATAATTATATAATTAATATATAAATTATTAAAAAAATAATTTAAAAAGAATAGATTTAGAGCCTGTACAGTGCATTTACACATTTCTTTTATTATTATTATTATTAAGAAAAAAAGTACTTTTAGATCTAACTGCACAGTAAAGCACTCACCAGGTTTCCCACAGAAAGGACGCTGCTAAATTGTTCTGTCATTGGGTAATGTTCCATAGCCATGAACAAAGTGTTCAAAACAATGCAGATAGTTATAGCAAGATCAACAAATGGATCCATCACAACTAAATTGACAACATGTTTTACTTTTAACCACGGACTCCAGCAATCCCAGATCAAGAAAGTATTTGCAAATCTGTACCAGCATGGGGGACATTTCTGTCTGGATTCTTCAAGCTCTGAAGAAAAAAAAAAAAAAAAAAAAAAAAGAATGAAAGAAAAAAAAAACCAACAATTAATCAATAGTTTGATTATAATCTCTGTAAAATCTTGTTTAAAATATGTTAAAAAAAATAATTCATTTAAATAAACAGCTCAAAACTATCTAAGCTTCCCTAAAACCTGTAGACTGTGAAGGCTGTCTCCTAAGAGTGAATTGCCTCAGATATCTATCTTAAGAGACACTCTTGTCTCTTAGAAATGGCAGCATAGGGAATCAACAGATCTTGTTTAGGCTTGTTGACTTGTTTATGCTAGATGTCATCATTTTGGATAGAAAAAGTTACATGATGCCCCACCAGCAGCCACATGTACAAGATTCTTAAAATATAATTTTTTTAAGTACGTAACATAAATACATATTTTGATTTGAGCTACTACAATTGTATTTGCCTCTACACTGAGCCACTAGTACAGCATAGCAGATATATCACTTTCAGTGCATGTACTTACAATGTTTACCTATTTCTAACATAAATAATGCCCATTTTTCTATTTTAAAAATGAACAGTTGGCCTTATTTGAAAATGTCACATATATTTGCAACTTGTCTATCAACTGAAAAATAGAACAGTATTAGAAGTAGCAGAACAGCTCCGCTCTCTATTAGAAACTACTGTTTTCTTCCATTTCACTGTCAGTGTTGTCAAAGTCACAAAGCAGTAACTTCTACTGATTTAAAAGTAATGGTAATGAGTGAATTTGATGAAAGCACTAAAGGCAGATATTTGCTTATGTGCAGAGTACTTAGACCACAAGATATGTAAGAAAATGCTACGTAATACTTTCAGTGAAATTCCAGCATAGTGGCAGGAATTGTTCATCTTTGAGACAAAGTGCTTAGGAACTCACTAAAACACATATATTTAAATTCAGACTTAGTTAACATTAAGAATGCTGCAAATTTTTTGCAGAATTATTTTGTCCTTTTAGAATATGAATAGCAGGGCATCCATACCTTCCCCTATAGGAAGTTAAATTGGATTAATCCTCTTTTGCTTATAAAAATATTATAAGGGCATTTTAATATAAATTATGAGTGTACTAGGTTTTCTTTAAATAGGCAAAAACTGTATGTGTGTAGTTAGCAGGGATTTAGTAAACAGTTTTATCTGAATGTATCAAATACCTTCCATTGTGTTTGTAAGTATACTGGCTATACTCATTGCTCTTTGTCTTGCAGCAGAATCTTCCAGCAATTCCATGGAAATCTGATAAGAACTCAGTCTTCTTTTTCTTATTTCTGTTTCAGTAGTCGTGCCCTGTAATTGAAATACTGAGGAATTAAACCATTCTCTTCAACAGCCAATTAATAACATTTACTGCATAAATGCATAGTGACAATCAAAATCAGACTTGTAGATTTTTCTAACACACTAAAGATTTTTCTTCTTCAGGAACCTTTTTGCTTTTGAGCAACTCAGAGGAAGCACAACAAATAGGCAACAGAAGGAGAAAGCAATGTGGGAGCAAAGGTGGCTCTCATCTAAGTGTCAGAGTGAGCAAAGCTTTTGCTAGGTATCTTTTCAGTGGTGATTATTATTATTTCAAGAAAAAAAATTAAGTTGAAACCTGTCACCTTAATTTTCAACAACTACTCATGTTAAATGATTATATGAGTATTAGGAATTAATTATCTCACTAATACCATATACTCCATTCTTAGCCTGACAATCATGGTTGGAAAATTTTATATGAGAAAGAAATCACATCATGTTAATGTTTCATCTACCTAATTCATGTCCACCACAGTGCTCATACAGAAGTCATTATATATATTCTTATAATGAGTAAAGTCCCTTTACATTTTCCTCTCTATTTTCTGTGGCTTCTAGTTATCTTTTCAAAGCAACAGTACAAGACTCTGTTTTAAATGTCTCAGACATGCCACTTTTCAGTAGTATGTGGTTGTCCTTACAGATGCTTTTCTCTTCTTTTGGAGCACAGCCCAGGAATTTGACCACAAGAATGGTACTAAAACGTTCCTAAATCATGGTTCTTGCTTCTCACTATTATTCATGCAAACCTCTTATCCTCTTATTCTTTTTTTGTTATTTTGTCCCTATCCAGAAGAAGAATAAAGGTTTCAGAACTTTCAGAAGATTTCAAGGTTATATTAGTGTGAAGATGAAAAAAAATTTTTGAATATTTATTAGTTCTGTTTCCTTTGCAAAGGGTCTTGACTAAAAAGGCTACATCTTTTTTTTCGAGTATTTTTTTGAAATAGAACAATATATGCATAATATCTAACATAATTTTATTTGATATTTTGTAAGAAGCTCTGTATCGAGGTAGGAGAGAACAAAAAATGTATGGTAGTACTAATGAAATCTCAATATTTATTTATAATGAAAATATTTTGTCAGAGTATAATAGCCATCAAAATACAATATTAAAATATTTTGTATAAAAAACTTGCTTTTTTCAAAGTTTGAAGAAACATCTAAGCTTAGGGAAACCATCTGAAGTGCATGGTAATAGCAAAAAATCATGAGAATTCACATTTTGCAGGTGGTTTCCTATTCCTGTTTCTTTAGTTTTATATCAAATGCCTACATTCCTTTTTGAGGCAAAACAGTGTACAAAATTGATTTAGTTTATATGTATATACACTTCTTCCTCTGTGCAAATCTCTTGTTGAAGGCAAGGATAATATAATACTATCATAAGGCTCAGACATACAAGCTTGAGGACTTTTTTTCCCTTTTCTCCTGTAGTTTAGAAATTATTACAAGTTATTTCTCACAGCTGTAAGAAATGGCAAGGCACGCAAAAGTAAACAGTAAGAAAAAAATCTTGTTTGCTTGTTTACTTACAATTACCTCTGGCAGAAGCTGTCCAGTAGGTGAAGTTAGAGTTGAAGGTCCTCCAACCAAGGAGACTACTCCATTGCAATCTACAGCGCTGTGCATCTTTCCATTGGCTGGAAGGGCTGGCACCATTCTGGATGACATACTGGCCTGACTGATGTTACTGTTACGCCTTTCTCCATGTCGATTTGGAACAAAGAGAGAATCTCTTCTGCTTTCATTGTCCTCAAGAGTGCTGTGCTCATCATCAGCAAAGTCATTTTCAGATCCTATATCCCTTGTACGACCTCTGAAACTGAAAATGCTTGTTTTGCTGTTGCGCCTTGGTGAGAACAGGGAACCACGGATGCTTAGCAAAGACTGTAAAAGATTTAAATAGAAAACAAAAAAAGAGAGCTCTATAACTGATGTTCCAAGATAAAGAAGATCTTGGCTTTTCAAAGAATATTTATGTTGCTGAAGAGGAAGAATTTTCAGTTTTTTCTTCAAGAGTACCAATGTGGGGAATTGCTCATTAATGTGACTGAAGTAAATGGGAAATTTTAGTTTAATGTAGCAGGACTGAAGAAATGTTGTGTTGGAGACATAGCAAGGTTGGACAGTTGGGGCAAAAAATGGAGTTTGAGTTTGTATGGACTCATGAATGTAATGGAGTGTTCTATCAAGGCCTTGCAGATTTACATTTTGTTCTGTCTTCTAGCTGAGCTGAAAGTCTTTTAGTTTTTTTTCCCTTCTTCATCCTTTGGAGTCCTAGGGATTCCAACTTAGCAGAACTTGTCTGCCATCTTGACAATTGTCTCAATAATGGTGAAACAAGATAAGCAGAACTCTAAAACTAGAAGACAGGGGCTTGGAGAAGCTTTGGAGGGACAGTGTGAATATGCCTAGTAGCACTCTTTGAACACAGCATTCAGTGCTGCAGTAAGCTGCACATCTACCTACCATGTGTCCATCAGGCAAATCACAGCAAACATTCACCAGGGACACAGCTACCCAAAGATATCCTCTTACAGATCAGAAAAATAAATCAGCGGTTGTTGGTAATTAATCTTTTAATTACAGTAGAGGCTTAATGGAATGTTCTTCTCCCATGCTACATATTTTATTAACAGCATTCATGAATAAATAAAGGGAGTGCTAACTGTGGAAAAAAGACACCTTGCGTTAAGCTTTCTTCATCCTTGTCTTTGTGCAAATCTTTGTATCTTTTTTTTATGGTAAAACTGGTTTCAGATGATTCTCAATTTGTTTACAGGTGGAAAGTGCAAGAGCAATGCCATCCTCCCAGAATAATTATAATTAAATTAAAGTATATAAAAATCCATAATAATGTTGAGAACCAAATATTCAGGCTATATAAAAATAAATATAAGTGTATCACTACATATGCATACATATGATGATATGTATGCATGCATACACATTATATGTGTGCTGAACTAGGAACACTGCTTTGTAATGACTTGTGGGTTTTTCCCATTATGATATGTAGTTTTCTGCTCTTATAGCTATATCAAATCATAATAAATTGGGCTGAAATTTTTTATGTTGTCAGCCTCAGGCTGAGTTACTTAAGGAATATCAGCCAAATGATTTTGCTATCAATATGTAAAGTTGGCTGGAAAAAAAAGTTCTGTTTTTTTTCCCCATATAACTAGCTCTAGCATCTATAGGAAATGTCAGTGAATCCTGACAAAACAGTAAAATAATTACTGCAGCTCTTGCAATTTTGTCATACTATTATTTGGCCCAAGTCTTTCAAATAATCACACACCTACTAGGATTCAGCTGACTGGCACTGCTACCCTTACTTTATATAGAAAGCTCCCCTTGCTGCCGTTTTATGTGTTGTCCAGTCTTTCCAATATATGCTATCAAGCTCTAAGCACAGCTAAATGGATCAGGCCCCTCAGGGACTCAGGAGCAGTATGCCTGCTTTGAATATCCCTGCTAGGTTTGGACAAAAGCTATAAGCTAAAATGACAGCAATTCTAACACATGTAGAGGCAGAAATATATTTGCCTTCATGCTGCTGGCAAGTAAGATGCAAAAGGAAAGCCTAGCTTTTCACAGAGGGTGCATCATTCATTCGCATACAGAATAGTGTGTCAAAGGACAAAACCTCTATAGGGGCTGGCTAGGCAGATTATCTCTCCTTACCATTCTACTGTGTCGTTTCATGCTCAACCAGCCTATTTCACTCAGGAGCTTTCTGCACAGATACATGATAAAACATAGCTTCCTTCTTCAGTATACAGAACAGCTCAGTCTTGGTTTGTTTATGTGCAGGCAATATTTGTCCCAGAGTCTTTTTGCACATATGCAATTACTAAGGCAATTTTTAATTCAGTTAATTATCTTCAATTATACTATTTACTTGATGGAAATATCTTTGTATTTTAAAATCCCAAATGACCTTTAAAAATTTATTTCAGGTGGTCACTTATTTCCTTCCTCCTCTATAATACATGATGTCCCAAGATGAACAATTTCCAGTCTATTTTACTATTATTTGGCTTAATTTCAAATCTGAAACATATACAATCTTTTTTTTTATTCCAATGGATTTTTATTCAATCTCCAATATGAATTCACATGATTTCAGTATTATTTAAAGTAATTTCACATGCCTTGCCTTCCTAAACTTGCTCAATTTAGATGAACGTTTCATACATTTTCATGACAGCTGATAGGGTGAAAGCTTTCTGACAGTTTCAGAGTATGAATAAATACATGCAATACTTTATTGTATGTTAATAAAGCTACATAAAATCTATATTCCCTATTCAGATTTTGTCTCAAATTATCCTTCTTAACAGACTAGATATTTTTTCTATTGATAATTTAATTCTGCATCAATCTGTGCATGCAAACATAAATATATTTAACATAAATGTAATATATTACTTAATCTTATCTTTCACCAGAATAATATAAAATAGCATCAGGGAATTTAGACTAAACAGTGGAAGAAGCCTGTTGCTGAGTACTTAACGCACAGGACGAGCCACCAGAAATTCCTTTCTTGTCAGACTTTATCAGTGATTCTTCTTGAGTGCAGTCAAGTCACATGCTTTCATTTTCTGTAAGATTCTCCATCTTGCATAATGAACTTCCAATGGGAAAGAATAGTATGACTAAACTTTGTAAATTCAAGCCTAAGCAATCCCTATATATTTTGTCTTTATTACAGAATACTAGAACTACCTTTCTGTTTATCTATTGTTTAAATGAGATAATGAAAGTCAAGAGAAACTAATGGTAGAATTTCCTGTTCAGAGCATATTGATGATATGGTCTGCTTAAAAACTTACATATTTATAAGGTTTTGAAATGGATGCATAACAGAGAACTGCAATTGAGAAACTGCAATACAAATATATGAATACTACTCAGTGTCTTTGATTTCTCTCTAATCTACCAAATACATCTTCAAAAATAAGTTTTCAGATATATTTTAACTAACAGTTAAGACATTAACAGTTAACATTAACAGTTTTCCTTGGTACGATCTTTTTATCCCTTTGCTAATAGAATGGGTCAAACTTTAACACTGTTAAAACTACTAACATTGCTTTTTTATTTGCTCACCTTTTAGATAAATTCCAATATGTAAAGTTCAAAATAAAAGTCAAATTAGAACAGATGTGCATGGTACAATAGAAAAAAGTGTGCTGTACCTGATGGGGAGATGTGAACCTTTTTTCATATGTCAGTTGACTTCCTTCTGTGGAGAAGCGAAAACTTTTTCTTCTGATACTATCTTCTGACTCAGACTTGGGGAACTTATCATTATCTCCCTTGTCCTCTGCTTCAGACATTTCTTTCTGCCTTCTTCTCTTCCTTCTGTTTCTTCTTTCTTTCGCACTCTTCGAGCTCAACTTTGATGCTTCTGAAGAACTTTCCAAGAGTTCTCCTAATCCCCCTACCCCACTGAAATCCCTTGATGCAACTGATGCTGCTGCCACTGCTGCCGTTGCCTGTTGGGTTACAAAACATAGTATTCATATTGAGCCAAAAATGAACAATTTTATTGTTTTGTATCAATTGTTTTTATTATCCATCTGGTAGTGTTGTACACAGTCAAAATGAACTATTGAGTAGTAGTCGTAGTAGTACTATTGAGTATAGTTCCTCACCATTTAGCAGCATGGCTTACTTAAACACCAGATTTAGCAGTACAAGAGCATCATTGTTCCTTAAAGACTTCGCAAGACACTGGTCTAAAATGAAGATAGTCAGGAAAGTGTAAGCATGAGGCATTTTCATCTACTTCAGACCTTTTTCCAGATTTCCTCTTGCCTGACATCACAGAATCACAGAATCACAGAATGACCCAGGTTGGAAGGGACCTCAAGGATCATGTAGTTCCAACCCCCCTGCCTAGCAGGGCCACCAAACATACACATTTACTAGATCAGGTTGCCCAGGGCTCTGTCCAACCTGGTCTTGAACACCTCCAAGGACGGGGTATCCACAACCTCCCTGGGCAGCCTGTTCCAGGGCCTAACCACTCTCCTAGTGAAGAACTTACCCCTAACATCCAACCTAAATCACCAGGCTTGGAAAGGAACTCTAAGATCATCCAGTCCAACCATCTACCTATCAATATTTCCCACTAAACTGTGTCCCTCAGTATAATTTCTAGATTCTTACTGAACACCTCCAGGGACAATTGACCTCCCTGGGCAGTCCATTCCAGTGCCTGGCCTCTCTCTCAGTGAAGAAGTAATTCCTAACATCTAACTTGAATCTCCCCTGGCACAACTTGAGGCCACTCTCTCTAGTCCTATTGCTAGCTTCATGGGAGAAGAGGCTGACTTCCACCTGCCTACAAACTCCCTTCTGGTAGTTGTAGACAGCAACAAGCTCATGGTTATGTTCTAATTTAGCTGATCCCCTCTAAGTCTTTACAGAGAAAGCTAATCCTTGACATCCACCATGTGAGTTAATGTATCATAATCCAAGTAGCAGGTGATTGAATCCAGCCCTTTCTTGCTGTCATCACAGCAAGGACACCTTCTTGACTTCTACTTTTACTAGGAGCAGACACCCTGCTTAAAGACCTTAATTTGTCTTTGAGCACCATATTCCTCCTCATGTTTCTTTTCCCACATTCCCACTGTAGCAGCACTCTAGGGCTTTGTTACAAACACACACAGGTACATTTAATTCTTATTTCTGCTGCTGCTAGGGAGCAGAAAAAGGTTAGGCTTTTTCTGTGATGAAAAGGGATGAGATGGAGCAAAGAACAGTCCCAAAACTCAGAACCCTTGTCATCAACTGCAATGGTCAGGATGCCTGATTTTGTTCATTGAGAAATTTGGTAGGTGTAGTCATGAAATAAAAGAAGAAATGAGAGCATAACCAGTACTCTTCCTATAAAGAAATGTCTGGGGGACTAGCTGTGAAATCCTGTTGTGTAAAGTATATTTGGAAAGCTCGTAGGCTCCAGTGAACTTCCAGAAAAGGATGGTGTGAGAAATGGCAAGAGACTAGCACTCCATAACAAAGATGACTTGTAATTATCCAGCAAAACATGTTATACTTGACGCCAAGTATTTCAAAAAGGATAGGATTTTTCTTTATAGCAGAGAAAGATAGCCCCAAATTAGCTCATTCCTAGTACAAATTATTGACTTTGCATCACAATAAGCAACCTATGCTATACAAGTTGACTTGATACAGAACTTGCCTGCCAATCAGTGTATAAGATTTTAAGAGGATTACGAAGTGTTTATCAAATTAAAAAAGAGATACTCAAAATTATGTCACTCTGGTTTCACAATATTGTTCTTCTGATGCTGTAGCATAGACAAGGGACCAATGCTGAATCTTTGTGTATGTACTTAGTACTGACAGCAAATTTCAAAATAATGGTGTAAACTAAAGCACAATAACTTAGATTTGTGGATGAATAGATCCCATTTCAAAAGAGTGAAAAGATGGGTTACTGTTTCATGAAATAATTCAGCAGCTCAGTTATCCACCTTGAAATTAGCACTTTCCACAAACATTTTCACACACAAAAGGGATCTTGTCTGTAATGCTGCTATACTTGGAATTAATTGAGAAATTATTCATCTAAATAAGTAACAACAACTTGGCCTTTATCCAGCCTTTCTCATAGTCTGTTGCTTCCAGTTCTTCTCTTTTTAAGTCTGGGTCATCTCTGTCTCTGTAATGAATCACACAAACATCTAGATAGCTCTTGATGTAATTAACAGTGGCTTAGTGACTTTCAGGGATGAAAGTATAATATTTTTTAAGAAATGTGCTCTTTACTGATATTTAACATTTTTGCTAATTTGCATTTTGCACGATTATTCTTTTTCCTTAGAGATTTGGAAGTGATAGGATTTGACTAAATTAGACATATACTTATCAGATCTCACAGGTCATGTACAAAACTTAAGTAAAAGATTCAGGGTTTCTTTTTCTGTTAGCACTTTCATTACAGAATCATTCTGATCTAGTGAAAGTAGCTTCATGAAAATACTACCAAAACTGTAAATTCATTGAAAATCCTAATTGATAGCTTTTTATGAGCACTGTCCTATTAAAAATTATTACCAGAGACAAAGCAATAGAAAATAAGTCCAGAAATTAGGCAGATGTCTGACTTACAGAACTGAATTCCTGAATAATAAATATTCTCTTTAATATATAATTCTCTTTACAAAGAAAATAGAGATTTATTTAGTAGAAGTAGTACCTTTATTATAAATACTGCTTGTCTATTCTAGGGTTATGTAAACTACTGATTAACTTCATTGTGTTTGAATTAGGGATCTGCTAAAATAGTTTGCTGGATAGGAACCTAAGAGAACACTGTCTACAATCCATCTCTGTGTTCTATGAGTATTAGAATGGAACTATTAACTACAGTGAGCCTAGAAATTCTCACTCAGAACACAGATCAGAAGTACTTTTTTTTTTTTTCCCACCATTCATAAGATCTGTAACTTTAAAATGTTATAAACTCTGACTACTTATTTAGGTTAGTAAGACATTGTTATCTCAAATATTTTACTTTTTTTTATAACTTATTTTTATGTATCATTACTTGCCTTTATTTGTCATATGGTTAATTCCTGATTTTTCACTGGCTATTTCAACTTGTGAAACATGCATGGCAAACAAGATTTTTCTTCTAATTCATAAAATTTTACCATTCATTCCTTAGAGTAAGCCTGTTTAGAAAGTACAGTGTCCATCATTACCTGTGCTTCTTCTTGCTGCTTCTTTAGTTGTTCCAGCATCTGTTGAAATTCTGCTTCTTTCTGCTCTGCTTCTTCCATAGTTGCTTGGTTCTGCTCCTCATAGGCCATGGCAACCACAGCCAGGATCAAGTTGATTAGGTAGAATGAGCCCAGAAAAATCACCAGAACAAAAAATATCATGTATGTTTTCCCAGCAGCACGTAGTGTCTAGAAAGTGGAAAGCATATCTGCTTATTAGTCCACATCTTAGTGGTATTAGTCCACCTCCATGGTGCTGTTTTGACCCCATATTTTTTTGCTGTTAGCTGAACATTTCAACTTATGTCAAAAATAGCCTAGATTTTATGTCATAATAATTTGCTTACCAGTTGATACAGGTTTTCCCAGAAGTCCTGAGTCATTAGCCGAAAGAGTGACAGAAAAGCCCAACTGAAAGTGTCAAAACTTGTGTAACCATAGTTGGGATTTCTACCAGCTTTCACACATATATATCCCTCTGGACACTGCCTATGTGAAAATCAAACAGGAGGTATTTATTCATAACTTTTATTTTCCTCAGTAGTATATATAGTGCATATATATATATATATATGTATGTATGTATATGTATATAGCTCCAGAAAAAATGCCTATTTAATTATGCTGGCCCATGGCTTTAGAGGGAAATTGACTTTGCAGCAGAAGTGTAGCTGAGGATTTCCTCTATCAAACAGCATTATTGTGCTGTTTGTATTTGCTGTTGCTTCCATGGAAATAAATAGGAGGCATTACTTTTGGAGCGACTTATACATGAATAATGGATTAGGATTACGTTTGTTATTTCTGCACAGTAAATCCACGAATTCCAAAATCAGAAGAAAGTTAATTTATAAATTATGTTCTGAGAAACAAACAAATATAAGAGTCAATGAAAAATATCTTTTTCAACCTTTCGCTATTTGTATTGACCTGAATGTTTAAATGCTCCTCAGTCATATTTTGAAAAGTCTCTATTCTGAATGATTAATTTCCTGGCAAAGATAACTGCTAAAATGTTGTTAATGGTACAGACAGATTAAACAATATGATTAGCTAAATCCAATTTACTGTAAGAGATCTTCTACGCAAAAGCTGAAATTTTTTTCAGCTTAGTCACAGAAGCTGGTTAGGTACCAGTTAATGCTTTAAGCCTAACAATTGGCCGTGTGTGTATGGCACATTTTGCCAGTGATAAAATAGTTTCAGCCTTGGAATATGAGGTAGCCATTGTACTTTCTAAATATTTTATATATTCTCTTTCTCAGTTCTAACCTTAGTTTTCATCCTACTCTTTTCAATCAGTTAATCTCCAGAGTAGACTCTCCGGGTTCAGACTTTATCAAGATCAAATTCAAATAAAGCAAAAACAATGGCTGTTAGTGAACATTTAGACCTAAGTAAGAAATCATTGTTCTGTATCACTACTAAATGGGAAGCTGCAACTGCTATGAATAGGCTTTATGTTACTGATTTTTCTAAAGAATAAAACAGATGATTTTTGAAAGGGTCTTACCCTGCATCAGAGCTATTACCACAAAGTAGGGCATCTCTTTGTCCTTCCAAAATGTAGAAATGAGCTGTGTAGAAAGCATTAGAAAAGTATGTGATTAGATTAAATGCATCCTTAAAGGACTACAAAATAAAATAAAAATAAATCATAATAAAATCAAAGTGGTTAGTTTCTAATCACTTTGTACTCTGTTTAGGAATGCTTCTGTTTACTAAACTTGTTTATTGTATATGTTTGATCACTATAGGTCAGTCACTGTAAACAACTGTACATAAAGCTTCTTGAATTGCAAATATTTATGTACAATAACCACAAGTATATAAAAAAGTTATATCAGTCATTCTTACTTTCATCCTCAATGTAATCCTTCCAGTTAAATGTGCTCACAGTTGTATTAATAAATGTACCATTTTCATCCATTGTGCTATTAAAGTAGGAAATAACATTTATTTCAAAAGTAGAATTGTCTGGAGGCCACTGCAGGCATTTATTCCTCAAGTTGCCCATGAAGAGCTGCAGCCCTATTAGTGCAAATACACTCAGACAAAACACAGTCAGGATCATAACATCTGAGAGCTTCTTCACAGACTGAATTAGGGCTCCCACAATAGTCTTTAGGCCTGCAAAGAAAAAAGATTCATAGGTTTATCAAAGAGGATCTTTGCCCTTCCCATATATCTCAGATGTCATGCAGACACTTAAAAGAAATTACTGTTATCTGTCAAAAAATAAAGCTTCATGAACAGCCTCAGAGCTTGTGAAGATGCATGAAAGAAAAATATTTTTTAATGAATAAGCAATGTACATACATTCAAATACACAAGAATATCATATAATTCTCAAGCAGGAAATTTATCAACCATACTTTTCTGTTATAGATTTGATTACTTTTATTTTTCTCTCCATTTAATATACCATTTAATATTTAATAATAATATTTAATACAGTTATTATTTAATAACAATAACAATTTATATTATGGGTAATACTTAATATTCTTCCAATAAATTATTTTCCAGTGACTCCACAACAGTACAAACTGGGATAGAATTGCAAGTGATTCTGAGAAAAAAGAAGTTTTAGTTGATAAATTATCCCGTGCAATACTTATCTCCTGTTTTGTAGCTTTGTTGTTGTTGTTAGTTGATTGTCTTCAAGGCAAATTTCAGTTTTAAGTAGTAAATTAAAGGAAAAAAATAAAAATCAAAAAAGCCAAAGCAATAAAGCATTTTTAATGTTAAAGAGACAATTCGTCATAATTGACATGGAAAAATAAAGCAAAATAATCCATAGGCCTCACATTTCTTGTTGCATGCAAGAATCTGTTAAACGCAAAGGCTGATTTTGCAAAATAAAAGAAGCTAATGCTAAAAAGGTAAAGAATCATAATCCTGGCTTATGATCCATGCCTTTTTTTCTTTCTCCTTTTTTTTTTTTTTTTTTGCTTTTTTTTTTTTCTTTTTGCAACACGAGCAGAGAATATAAAGGCTCAAAATATATGCTCAAAAGAAGTGAATTCAACTTCAATGGAATGACAGTCAGCCTCAGTGTTTAACCTAGCTCTCACCTGGAATGACTGATATTGTTTTCAAAGCTCGGAGAACTCTGAATGTTCTCAGCGCTGAGACATTGCCCAGGTCCACAAACTCTGTCACATATCTGTAATAGGGGAGTTCACACACAAACACAATGACAGCACACAAATAACAATTGGAGTTACAAGGGGCCTAACACCTTACACAGTTACTTCTTACCTGGGATTACAGAAATAGTTTTCAAAGCTCTCAATACTCTGAAAGTTCGAAGAGCTGAAACATTGCCTAGGTTTACAAATTCTGTTACATACCTGTAGGATTAAATCACAGTTATTCAGAATTGAGGCAGAGCTTAAACTAATTATGAGGGTCTTCAAAACCTCTGTGTCAATATTAACAATCATACTCGAAAATTTACCTGTCTCTTCAGTACACCTTGCTATACATATTTTCATCAGTTATGCTTAAATTTCACTGACATGTAAATCACTGATTTATATCTGAACAGCTAATTAAACTAATTAGCTTGTAATAGGTCAGTGACATAAGTCAAAGGGATCGCTTCTATTCTGGTGAGCAGAAAAATATAGGACATGAAATTAGTGTCCCTCAGCAGTAATTACACTGGTGGCTGACACTCTGTGCTCATTCCTGCCATATTTAGCTTTGATT
This sequence comes from Coturnix japonica, assembly GCF_054131305.1. NCBI lineage: Eukaryota > Metazoa > Chordata > Aves > Galliformes > Phasianidae > Coturnix > Coturnix japonica. The sequence continues at coordinate 6,852,067 of NC_140669.1, read as the reverse complement.
TATGCATACTACAATGGGTGATACAGCATCTAAACTTCACAGGTTGCAGTAATTAAATATTTTTAAATGAATGTATTCATGATAATAATAGTGTTTGCCACTAATTTCATGCCCTAAAAACTTAAGATGTTCTTGAACCACTTACGCCATTAGAATGACACTGAAGTCAAGCCAGTTCCATGGATCTCGCAGAAAAGTAAAACCTTCTAAGCAGAAGCCCCTTGCAAGAATTTTTATCAGTGATTCAAAGGTATAAATTCCAGTGAAAGTGTACCTGAAATACATTAAAGCAGGTATGATGAATCTTTGCATAGTTATGCTTGTAGACAGTGGCATTCATTATCAAAGGTGACTTGCATTAAACATATTTAGAAGTGAAAAGAACAAATCATTAACTTGACTTTTAATTAACTCAATCATTGTTCAGTAGATGAAATTTAAACTCAAGAGGCATATATACAAATCATTTTCTAAAAGCTTGATTTAATCTCCATATTTGTGCTTGCAATTAATTTGGGACTCTGGTATTTATAGATATATTTCAGAGTTGATATTTATATGTACACTTGGTAGCACTCACAAGGCTGTTATTTTGTTGTATTCACAAATCAGATAGATGTCTAAGTGTTTTTAAAATGCAGGTTTGTTTGAGTCAAGATCAAAGAGTTTTATGAAAATCAGTTCAGGATAATAATTCATGCACACAATACAGGTTTCAAACATTAAATATAAGCATGCTTGCCCAGGCTGTTGTTCTTGAAGATGGGAGTGTGATTACTAATTTACCTGGTGTGGGAACCATTTATTTGTAAATATAGAATAGCCAATTATAACCACAGTAATGGTAATGCAGAGACTCCCTGAGGCACACATGGGTCTGTGTGAACTTACAGAACAAAGGAAATCTACCTGAGGATCCTACTCCTCACCTTTCAGCCCTCTCATCAAACCTCACAGCCACTGCTGAGTAGACTGGGGAACAGCTGAATATTATTACAGTTTCTATACATAGCATTCAGGGCATGCAGTGAAATAAACAGAAATCTGTAATGGATATTGAAGAAGTGGAGGGAATGAAAGAAACTACAAGCAGTCAAAATCTGTTTTTTATCAATAATATAAAAGAAAATATATTAATGACCTCATGGAATCTGTTTCTTCATGACTATGGAAAAGCATATTCTGCTATGCAGCTTTTCACAAATCTCTATTGTTTAGAGCCATGCAAAATAAAAGAGGTAAAAATGAAGAAGTAAAAATGTTAACTTACTCTACATTCTTCGTCCAGTCAGGAGGGTTACTCATGGTCATAAATACACAGTTGGTCAAAATAGTGCACATGATAAGCATGCTGAATAATGTAGGTTATAGTCAAGGGAAGTAAGTCAGAAAAACACGACCATTTTACAACACTTAAAGCATCAAAATATTAAGTGCATGAAAATATGTACAAATAACATGAAAATCTAAGTGAAATCAGAAAATAAAGCTTTGTACATAACTGTCTATTTAAAACAGTATGCCATCTGGCATGTTATGGTGTAGTAACTGTAAAACATTGCATTGCTTTTATAATTATGGCAGGTTTGGGACATAAATTAAAACAGAATACATACTTAAGTGTGTAAAAATATGAAATGAGTACCCAAACATAATTTCTCATTTAAGCCAGGAGGCTCATTCTAAAACATCTGCGTGCACACACCCAAGTTTTTATTTGGACGAGATATTCTCTATTTTGACCTGTTTTGTGTTTTGTTTTTTTTTAATAGAGCATCAAACCCAGTGTTGAAAACACAATACTGAAAAAGTATGTCTGAAAAACCAGCTCTTTGCTCTTGCTCTTTTGTCCTTGCTAAGTGAGTCAAGTATATGAATAATACTACTGGTCTTAGTAAAAGAGTGACCTTAGATACATTTAAGTGCAATGGCTTGTTACTAATTTGGCCTTAGCTGCAGGGCTTTGCATGGTATCAAGTCTCTCTTTGTATATAAAGCTTGATATTTAAACTCTTTCAGCATTAAGTGGTTCTGCATAGAATTCTCCTGATAGAAATAAAGACCATTCTGCAATTAAGATGTGACATGGCTGCTTTTTAGGTCTGAGAAGTGTATGTTTAGTTAGCATACATAGTTTACCCACATGGACATCACTTGTAAATCCATATGAAAAGTATTATTTCAGTAGTCACTTCAGTTTTAAGGGGCAAAGTTTAAATGAACATCAAGAATAAAAGGATATGAATGTACCAAAATCTTGATAGCAATTTTTCTTATGGGATTAAAAGGAGTTAAAATATACAAGGCAGATGTGGCACTGAATCGGAAAATTGCCTTTCCCTTATTCAATACTATGAAAGTCTGCAAAACAAAAATTATGCAATTAAAATGCAGCATTGAGTATACAAGTGTCTTTATCTCCTTATTAAGTATTCCGTTCTCTGTCTGGTTGTTTCAAGTTTAATTCTACTGTCTACCTGTGGTAGGAAAACAATTGATTTCTATAAACGCAATGGATTAAACCTTCCATTAGTGATTCTCCAGTTTGCTGACTTTCCTGGCACATAGACTGAATTCAGATACTGTTAATGTTGGTGGGAATTATCATAAAAAATTTAAGTTTAGCAGTTATAGCAAAATACAGCATTTCATCAATTAAAAATATTTCCAGAGTTGATTAAAGTCAGAATTTCAAATTCATACTTCTACCATGTCATTAAACACAAACAAAAAAATCGTGATAACAGAGACATTCAAAATTCCAGTTTGTGTTTAGAACAATTACTTGAGAGAATTATATACATGTATATGTGACTGCAAGGACAAACACCTGGTCACGAAACAATGAAGCATAATTTTAAAATAATTTCAGATTCATTTGTGAATTTAAAATTACCGATATTGATTATATGTATCTTCTAAAAGCACATCTGGAAAAAAAGTGAAAGGAATGAATAAACTGCCAGCTGACATCATTCTAAGCAGCCAATGACAAGCATAACCAGAACCAATAACAACAAATATTTTCTTTAAAAAAAAAAAAAAAAAAAAAGTGTTAAGTTTTAATAGTATGCATATGTGCCCATATTTGTGGTCACCAAATTTAGGTAGTTATTATCTTTTCAAATATAACCTGATAAACATATGCTGAGCATTCACTTTCATTTTGTTGCTGTTGGCTGTCATCACCAAAGTGTTTCAATTTTTATTCCAAGTTTATTTGTGCTTGAGATAAACTTGCATCTTTAATGCTGTCTGAAATTTCTTCAGGACATGACTATTCTTCATTCCTTTTGCTCTTTGTCAGTGGTAATGGCTCTGCTTTGTGTTACCATAATGGAGTCTTTGTTATGCTCTCAGCAGAGCTATATGGTATCACTGCTTTCCATGTTGATTTCTATTCTCCTGCCTCTGATCAGAAAAGTGCTGCCCTCCCCACGGCCTTTGCTGCCTACCTGGCCTGCTCCCTCTAGGAGAGAAAGATGACCTCATTTTCCTGGGATAGCCTACAGGTAATGGATCGTTGCCAGCACCTGCTCACACAGTGATGTTGTGCATGGCCTTGAGGATGACAGTGCCCTTACACCTACTGGCATTTCTCTCTGCTTGTCAGTCCTTCACCCAGTTAGAAATAGTAGAACAACTCTGCCTGTCCCAACAACACCCTGAAGGCAGTCTACAAGTCCTGCATGATTTTCTCTGCATGGACAAGGTGGTGATTATGAGTAATTTCTGGTACAAATTGAAGGAGGGATGATTAATTCCAGTTCATTATTTCAGATGTCCATTTGTTTTCTGTTGAGCACATTAGGCTAGTATTGAACATAAATGCAGATGTCACCTGTGATAAAAGATTCTGCAGTTCACTAATTATTTTCAGTGGCCTAACAAGTCCATCAATAATCTGAGTTTCTCAGGCTATGACTACTTTTTCTGATTGGATATCAGAGATTCAGTACTCGGTTTTCTGAAACTTATTTGTAGACTTGTTGAAAAAACTTCATACCTGAACTTACTTATGAAACTTCATTCCAGAGTGGTTTTTTTACTAGTCTGTTCTGTAAGATCCAAGATTTAAAAAGACATCATGGCATTTATGTTATTCATGTTAGAATATGTGATATAGCTATAGAAGAACTAAGAAATATGGCAACAGTCTTTTATTTCTGAACTGCGTGATCTGCTTCTATCTGGTTATGTACAACCACCCCCACTTCAAACTCATGCTCGGACAATTTTGTTTCTCATATCCAGTCTCACTGCTAGGCTGAAATCAGGAACATTCAGCCATGTGCTCAACTTCAAGAAAGTTCAAGGAAGTTATAGCTCCCTTAACCTAAGGTAAATAGCAACAATTCAGTAGATGCTGAAGAAGTCACAGTGTAGAAAAGCATAAATCAGTTCTCTTAGATGAAAAGATATTTCTATCCATTTAGTGGCTGGGTGACTCTAACCATATTTTTCTGATAAAAAAAATAAATAAATTATCTCAAGTGCAGAAATTCTACTACTCACTTTTTTATTGATATAATATGGGTCCAGGTCTTCCAAAGGTTCAGAAACCATTCCTGGAGGTATGTCGCCATAAATAAATGGCAGGGTCTTTCCTGCCTCCAGGTCACTGTTTGGTTTTGGACCATTTTCATCATCATCATCAGTATGTTCTTGTTTGGGCTTTTTAGCTTTTTCTTCTGCAGAACGCTTTTCAATAGCTGCGAGAGAATCTCTAGTAAAATAGCGGAAGCTTTCAGGTCCTGGTGGTACCAGCAGTGCCTGTGCCATGTTTTCATCCTGCAAATTTAATTCCTTTTAGCCTCTTGCAGGATGAATGACCTACGAATAAAAATGCAAATCAGTTAGGAAAACTAAACTGTACCACCAGAAGACAAAATAAAACAAGTGAAATACATTTGCACAGAAATTTTCCAGGCCTGAAATGGAAACAGCATATTTCAAGGCTGGATAAAAGTTAAAAGCAACTGCCCACTTTATGTAGATATTTTTAAAGTTTATGATTATTTTTCAACTTTTTCCTGTTGGTTTTGGAAAAGACACTGCTTATATTCACTAGCTCTGCTTTGTTTATGGCCTTAGACTATTCAAGTTACAGAAAACTACTGATACAAGTGTTTTAAACATATATTTCTTTTTTAATAGCAACTGTAAATGCATATTTTATGAAAAAGTCTTGATATTTAGAAATCTATATTTTTCTTGTTAGTACATCACATCTTTTTTTCTTTTCTGAAGTTGAGAAATCTAATTTTACTAATTAAATAATTTGATTAATGCTGTTTTAATGAAAACTAAGTGATGGAATGAACAAGCATATTTCCTTCTTACTGGCAGTTTATTGTACCGAAAGTGAATTTTAGGCACGCAGGCAGGTTAGTGTCCATATACTGACAGTCTGTGAGATGTGAATCAAAAGCACAAATCTTTTAAGTAAAAGGAGAGAGGACACCTGATCAAGACACTGTTCTAATTTCTTGCAGAATTATCATAACATTATTTCAGACTAAAACTAAATAAGAACTGAAGATTGAGGTTCCATTTGAATGTCTTTGGTGCCAATGATGGCTGCTATAGTTTCTGCTGCTTTTTCCTGCTCTCTGCACCAAACTCCCCACTTCAACACAGGTCTCTTTATGTAGTCATGCAGTGAGTGCATCAGATGAAAGTAATGTGCTTTTCTTCCAAGTCGTTCTGCGGTGGGGCCTGTTGTTCAGACTGATGCAGTGTGCAGCACAGTGGTGAGGGGAAAATGGATGGAAAGGGGAATGCCAGATCTTGTTAAGCAGCAGAGCCACTAACTCAAGAGCATTATTTGCTGCGTATTTTGCAAGAGTTCTGTGCATTGTTTGGTGCATTGCATAATTGCTTTTATAATTTAAAAATTATGAAAATTGTTTGTTTGTTTGTTTCTTTGTTTTTTAGGGTTAGTGAGTTTTGGTTCCTGAAATGAGTGGGTAGAATCATGTTGTATGCATAATTAAGCCATTCAGCCTTCCCTACATTACCTTGTGAATGTACAACTGTATACTGTAGTTGTTAAGCGTAGATTTGAGACATAATATTATACTCATTAGTATTCATATGGCAATCTTTCTCCTAAAGCTCCTCCCCTGTCTGGAGCAGTTTGTAGAAATGGCATGCTACAGTAATGACCTTTGAAAATAATGATTCCTTTCAAATGACCTCCCCAAACCCAAATCCCAGACAGAGAAATAATACGTTAAAAAATGTTTGAAGAATTTGCAGTGGAAAAATGGAAGAAGAAATGAGGCTACTTACTCCTAAATCTGAATTACCAAGCAAATGACTTCATAGGTAAACTTGCCCCTGTGCCACTTCAAATTTATGGACTGTGTTCACAGCATGGCATCAGTGTGTATGATGTGCGCTGAAATCACTGAAATAATGCAACTGGCAGATTATTGCCTGAGTAACTCAACACCAGAATGGAGGTGACCATAAGTTCATAAATTAAGTAATTTGTGAAGGAAACATGGAGAAAGTTTTTCATAAGTAAAAAGTCTGGAGAACCTTCTGTTAATGTAATTTAATAAGTAAATCCAGGAGGGGATGAAAGTATTGATGCATTTAAATTGAAAAATAAATTATTAAGTGATCCAGTGCCTCCAGCAAGCATTCTTATCACATACTGCTACACTGCTACCAGGGTTGGAAAAGACCTCTAAGATCATCTACTCCAACTGCCCACCTACCACCAATATTGTCTACTATACTGTGTCCCTCAGTGATGCATATACCCTCTTCTTGAGTACCTCTATGGATAATGACTTTACCACTTCCATGAGCAGCCTGTTCCAGTGCCTCACACTGCTATCTGTGAATAAATTTTTCCAAATATCCAATCTGAATTTCCCCTGGTGCAACTTAAGGTCATTCCTTCTTTGCTAATATCTGTTTAACCAACCAGGAAAAGGTAACTTTTAAAAAAATAATTAACGTAACTCCCTATTAAACTCAAAAATTGCCCATTATTTGAGAATTAGAAGAGCATACATGGGAACAGTCCAGAAACATTACTGAAATCCTGTCTGTACTATTGACATGCTTCTGTATCCTTCCTAACTGCGGCTATTACAAAAGAATCTTTGTATACTAAGTATGCTCAAATCAGTTTTATTTAGATACTACACTTCTGTAGTAGAAATTCTAAATCACAGCTTGACTGAAATGCATGGAGTCAGGAACCACTCCTTCCCAGACCTCATTTAAGTGCTGGCAGTGGTGGATCTTGGGGCGTCTTGGAGATCCTTGTGTGCCTGAGGCCTCCTGAAGATAAGCAGCCTCTTTCTTTTTCTTTGGTCTCTAACGCTGTTTCAGTAACTCCAGGTTACTGTAAAAGACACATTTTATACCAAATAAATTCATCTAGTGGTCTTTGCGCATTTCATTCCACAAACCCTTTTCTAGTTTTCCTTCAGTCCCTTACTATCCTTACTTAATACTTACTATCCTTATATGTTCTTAATTTTATGTATATTTCATTTAATTGTATTAGTCCTAGGGATAAGTTGTTGCATTTTATTTTTGAATATAATTATCATCTCATCACTTATACAGAAAATGACTAGAAAGTAGGCAAAATATCTGTGCTAATGATGCCAAATTAATTTGTTTGTCATTGAAAAATCCAAAGGAAGTTGCCTAAAGGTATCTATTTTTAGGATATCTTAAATCAGGCAAATGGTAAAATTGGAAGTGGCACTGTAAAAGCGAGGTGAATACCGTGATTATTTATTAAAGCCACCAAGATACTGAACAAGTTATCTGTATTCTGTGTGAAACAATCTACAACCACTCTTCAAAACTTTCATGTTATGAAAGTAGCAAATCCTGTAGTGTTTCTTTCAAGCTGCTTTTTTTTTTTTTTCTTTTATTTCAGAACACAGGCATTTGAATTATTTTCCTGCTTTTTTTTCTTCCCCTTGGGGAAGCTAACTGTGAGATTTTCATTTCATAAAAACTGAAACACTGGCACACAAACATGCAGTGGCACAATGCAACACTAACAAACAGAATCTGTAAAATATCATATAACGTAATTTTCTTAATCTAATCATTAATTTGAGAGGTTGTAATTTAGCAGTGATATCTTCTAATGCGTCAAGTACAGAAGTAGCCTCTCAGATGGTTTTGTTAAAAGCAAACAATCACATAAAAATTAGGTTTAAAACAAAATCTATTCAGAGTCATAGGTGTTTGTGATACTCATTGGTTGCAGAAGGGCAGTGAAGACATTTTCCAAATTTAAAAAGGTGGGACTCCTACTTTAGGACAGACATAAACAACAGGGTTGGTGGTATCGCTTCAGCATCAGCTGGAGATTATTGTCTGCTACTGTAGAAGTAAAAAGATTAGGTGTTTGCTGATGTCATCAGAAAAGTACCTCAACTTACACTACTGCTGTCTCAATGAGAAATGGAGTACAGGCGGACTGCAGGCAGTAAGTACCTAAAGGAGTCACATCATCACAGCTCCTTCTCTTACTAGCAATTCCAATGCATTCAGTTGACCATTATAACAAACAAAGGGTGAATGTTAATTTAGTGCAGAGATTTTCCACTAAGAAATACTTCTAGTGAAATAACACATATGCAGATGTTTACTTGACAAAGAAAAACCTGGCCCCTTGTCTGCTGAAAAACTTCAAAGGTGTTTATTTTCTTTTCAATGGTTACGTGTTGTTGCCATACTTTTTCATGGCATCTTTGAATCATTTTTACTGCTTTAAAAATTGATTGAAAAACAGAACTAAAAATAGAAGACTTGAGTTTTTAATGCTTTAATTCAAAGTGCAGTGCAATCTATTCAATGCAATGGAGAGCTGATTGAGATATATAAAGAGCCATCCAGTCAAAACCATCTGTTGATCCTAAGTCAAGGAGCTCCAGGAGTCTGTAACTGTTTGTTCCAGGAAAGCAGGCATTTTCAAGGAAAGGTCTGGCTGTCTGAAACCTGAAAACAGCCTCTAGTGCTTACCACCTGATCTGAATCTGCCTCTTCTTTAAACTGTAATCTACTAACTTATACTGTGATAATTTGAGTTTGCAGTTCCTAACAATGCATAGGATTTGTTTTCCTATTTTCTATTCCTTCCAATGTTTATCATCCATCCATTCTGTCTTTTTCCTTAGGCTATAGTCATTGATAGAGATGAACTGTAATTTCTTGTATTGTTTTGTAAAGTAGGCCTTAGTAAGCCTGTAGGCAATAGTACTGCACAACTATTCAGAATAAAAATGATGAAGTCACCAGAAGGTATTTATTAATAAAATAAATAGTGGTTATAAATAACATAATACTAAAGTACTTACTATTATTAGGATACAAAATAACTAATAAGGGAATGCAATGGTAATAATATTTGTGTAATAAAAACCTAGCTTGTAAGTGTTTAGAATAGGATAGTAGTAATTAACTGAATGTGAATTTGTAGCTCATTGACTGAAGCCTGACCAGTGATCAGTAAATACAGGAAATACCAATGAAAAACATGGTCCTTAAGAGGTTTTACACATGATTTTATTTAATGTTCTCATCAAAAGGTGTTCAGAAAGGTCTGAAAACATGGTAACTACATTTGAAGGACTCCAGCTTCAACAAAAGAAAATAAGAGTTAGAAAATCTGCTTAGAGTATAAAAAAAAAAAAATGAGGTTAAATCTGACCAATAAAAGATGTCAGACAGGTTTGAGCTGCTTTCAAATTTCTGATCTAATCTGTTTTGAATGTTTGCCTATCTGAGAGATTCAGAAGCTGGCTTTTGGGATATCTACAAAAACTGTTCTCTTGTCTTATGTTTGAACCCTCTGGCGTCCCACTTCTTACTGTTTGCCTCACTGCAATATTTGATTGTGGATTCTTTTGTTTGTATATCATGCTTCCTTCTAGTTGGGACTGAAAACAGTGGCATGGATTCTTATATCCATGCAGTGTATGCTTTATCTAGTAAGCTTGGTCAGGCAAAAAATAAAAAAAAGTATGCTTTCTAGGGAAATGAATATGGGTTCCCCAGATATGTACCTGAAAACTGTAGAACAACAAATACAAACATTTTGACTTTTTTTAGTCATAAAAACAGACCAAAATGTTTATAAATTCTTTAAATACAGTCTTTATATATATATATTTTTTTTTAATTTATTTTTTTTTTAAAGAATGAGTTGCTTTTGAGAAGGTGTGAAAGGAGATCATATATGAATGCCTAAATTACTTGAGAAGTAATCTGAAGAAGTCAAACACATTCATCTGAATTAGGGTCTGTTTCTTAGCCTATCAGCATAACTAGAACATATGCTTTTTTTTTTTTTTGCAAATACCTTGCAGAGATCCTTAAATTCTACTGGAAAATAACTACAGTAAACATGCCACATTATTAGGTCAAAGTGCAGAAACTTTATGATACTCATTTTCCAACTTATATTTTAGAGAAGATATATAGCAACATTTCAAATGCACACCATATAAATCAGAACATAATGTCTGTCTGAGAAGGAAGGATAGTCTTACCTTTATTCTTCCAAGAAAAAGCAGATCTCAGAATTTAGCCACTGGAACTTTTGCTATCATGAATACAAACAAACAAACAAAAGCTTCATTTCTAGCAGAAAATTGAATTGCTAAGAAAAGTTTCTCCTTGGGAGCTGAAGTTTCTTTGAGGCTGAAGATTCTCAGAGCTCTGTGATTTTTTTTTATATTATTCCAGTGTCCAGAACTTCTCAAAATCAATTGCAGTAGGCAAAGATAAATTTATGTCTCCATATAGCCCCATTTTTCCAACCTAAGGAAAAGACTTAGAAAAAGGAGAGTGGGACACGGATTAGGCCACAAAACCTAACACAGATTGAAGGTACACTTCTGAATATCTTTTAAGTGATGTGAATTTCAAAAATTCCACTTACTTTTTTAACTGCATTCTCTAACTGAAAGGGAGAAAAATGTCTGTTGAGATTACTATCTGACTAGTTCCTTCTTTAATAATACAACTAAACCCAGACTAACAGGAAGGTTCTCAACTGTTGCTTAGGAAACTGCAAAGACAATCATTACTCTCCTCTGGATTTACAGTCCTTAACCAGGAATAAAAAGTTGATTCAATATGTTTTTGGAGGAAAATATGGATACTTCTGCATGTTATTTATCTTTAGAATGTTTGTATAAGTAGGCTTTTTGTGTAACAAAATTTTCTTCCATCTCAAACAACACAAAGGCCAGTGTTTTCTCCATGTTCTTCAGATTGTATCATTACAAGAGCTGACTAAAAGTAAGCTGCTGCTTCCTCAGCCTTTAAAACAACAGTATTCAGAGCATATATTTAATTAAATTTAAACAGCCTACTTACATCTTGGAAACTTCAGTCTTCAGCAGCTCAGACTGGGATCAGATATCTTTGAGAATTTATTTCCATTTGAACCATATTTCTGGCTCAATTAAAATTTATTTTACATTGTCATTATTTTGTTTCTTATTCCTATGAAAGAAGAAAAAGAAAAGGCATCCCTGTAAGTTCTACTTCTTGCTAAAGCGTCCTTTATAGTACTTTTCTCCAAAACGCTATGAGAATAAGCAGCCATTGAAAAGCCTGTGGATAAAATCTCGACACAGATCTGTTCAAAGAGAATACAGATTTTCAACTTGGCCACTGCTTCTTTTACAAAGACTGATCTCAAAGTATTCCTACATAAAATATGTTCAAAATACTATTACTAGTCACTGTTAATCTAGAATAACTTTCTTTCTCAAAGATACAGTAATTGATGCCTCAATTATATCTTTTACTTGTTTAATAACAAAATCATTCACAGGATTGCTCACAGCAAACTTTTCATGTCCCAGTCATTTTGAGTGAGCCTCTGATTCAGCACATCTTACTGTGGTGAGTCACTACAAGAGGCTCCACTGAAGATATCTGAAAGCTTCATCTCCACTACTACCCTCAAGGGATCTTGACTCTGATACTGCCACCAATGATACGTATCCAGCAATACAAATTTTCCACTGAATGTAGCAATTCCCTGGGGATGCGTAGGGGGATTACCCATCCCTTTGCCCATTGGGTGCATCTGCATTCTGCCTCTGAAGTAGCATTGTGGCTGTAATCTAATCTCATGGTCAGAGACGGGGCAAATAAGCGAAAACTGTTAACTTATGTTGCTTGCAGGCTTTAAAGATATGAAAGAGATATTATAGCTTTCTAATGACAGAAACGTCACAAATACTAAGTATTTAAATGACGCTTATTTTCAAAGGAGGTCTTTTAACTTCTGGTCTGTTATTAAAATAATCGCTGTGTGCAAATGGTAGAGGTATCCATATTTGGCATGGACAAATTTAGTAACACTAACAATGCAGATAATAGCAATAAATCCTTACTTTGAATTAGAGCACAAGGTATTCATAGGCAACATTTTTTCACATGTAACTCTAACCTTCTTATCTCTATTTATTTTATTTCACTTCTGTTCTTACTGGCTGTATTTCCAATGGATGAGGGATGCAGCTGTATACCTACTGATGCTGTACCCCATAGCAGTATCACTGCAAAAATCAAAGGAAGGAGGTTGGTGAAACAGTGAGACCTTTGTCCCAAATTTATACTCTAGTAAATTAATTACAGAATTTAAATTTCTCATCTCATGTAGTTCTTAGTATCTTTTTTTGTATAAGGTGAGTACGTGTAATGCACTGCAGCAACAACAACAGCAACAAAAACACAACAAAACAAACATACAAACAAAAACACAAATCAGTACTTCATTATGTTTTCTTAATATTTTGCCTTAATTTTTGTAGACTTTTAATCTATTGTAATTGGTTCTCACCTAAGAACTATAAAGTTGTATAAGCATTTTTAAGTAATAAATTTTCATTGCAGCAGAAAGCAGCTATAGAGAATTATTTTGGAAGATATGTTGACCAAAACTGTTTTTATTTAGAGCGGGTTATCCTGCTTCAATATCCAGGAGTGAATCACAGGTAAAACCTCAGGCATTCATCAGAAGTGATTGCTGATGAGCAAACTACACAATATACTCTTAAGTACGGAACTCTTTCCCAAATTCTTCTGCCTGTATGACATAAGCATTCCTTTTAAGATGAAATGGAGCATCCTTTATATATTTTTTACATGCTTCAAATTGTTTCTTTGTGCACTTGAGCTCCCTTTTAACGTAAGGGTGAGCTGGGAAAGATAGTTACCTGTTGTCGTTACATTGTTCTGTGGAAGAATGTGTCCATGCCTCTGAAATGTGATTTTGGAAAGAAACAGGGTTATTCAGAATTAGACACTCGTATAAAGATTGTTTTTGTACAATATACTAGTGATGGTTTCTGTTAAGTGGAATTCTCAAGTTAGAGGCAAATTCTGAACAATGAATGGAACTCTAGGATATTTGAAATGTTAAATAATTACAGAAAAGTTAATCTGCTTTTAGATTAACAAGAAACAGAATCCACAGAAATAACTGTCCAGATTCAGAATTATTTGTTGCGTGTTTCCCATAACTTTTATCCAACTAATTCTGAGTGTTCTTGAACACTTACCGCTACTTACTCTGGTGGTTTTAGAGACTTCACAATGAAGCATCACTTAGCAATGTCTAAATGCATTGCAATATGACTCTTGCTTTCAAAAATTAAAACAAAAGGTGTTTGCAAAAAGTAATACTCTTCTAATTTTCTCTAGAGAAACTTAAGAAAATGCATTTACAAGGCAAAAAGTTGCTTGAAAAACGAACAAGAAATACCAATATAAACTCAGAAAATGAACAGAATCACTAAGAACCATGCAACTGGGATGCTTGTTTTCTTAGAATTAATAACCTCCAGAAAATAATCAATACAAAAAATGAAAGAATAAAATTTGTATAGCACAAGATTAATGGACTGTATTTAGACTTTGACCGTTGTCTAGGGAACTGAAGGGAAAAAAAGAGGAACTTCTTGCTGAGAGGTTTATACAGAATTCTCAGCTGTATGTGGTCTTTGCTATATGAGGTATAAGCACAGAAATTCAAAATGAAAATAGTACATTTCATATCTGTGGCTTAACACAATCAATGAAAATTATACATGGATTTCTTTAAGTTCCATTTGCATGGAATTGCTTAATAAAGTTAAATTAATCCCTAAGTTTTCTTAATGGATTATGGAAGTACCATTTTGATCTAGTCAGAACTACAATGGAGTGAAGCCTATGCAATGCAAGTTATCCCGCTTCTTTAAAAGACATCTTTTCTTATACTGTTTATGTAAATCAGCCCAATATTGTACTAAAAAGAGGCCTGTGGTTTTAAGCAATATACGCTGTGGTACAGCTAATAGAATTCTAGCGTTCTTTCTATGCATTAGTATATAGGAAGAATTCTAGCAATCTGATAAATAGAAAACATGAGGCAAGTAACTCAAACTAGTAATAGTGAAAACCTTTCTGCAGGACTCCCTTAATAATTACAGAAATTCTTTTCTAACACAGCTAGAAATGTATTGCTTTTGTTCAGAACTTGAGTTGGACTTTTTCATATGAATCCTAAGGGAGGTCGTAATTTTAAATAAACAATGTCTAATATAAGCATAAATCTATAAATGGAAGTGTCTGCTATGCATCTCTGACAAGGATCTTGTTGAGCAGTTATACTGGGAACACAGAGTGAATAATACTGATCCTGTACAAAGTCTTTTTCCATGCTGACACCTGTGAAATCATGTCAGATTTGCTAGTGGCCATCATGTTTTCAGACAGGAACTTCTGCAAAGTATGAGGCTGTGCCTGTCACAGTGCCAATACAGGGAGTCAGCTATATGTTGTGCATGCACTGTTTGGCTGGTCTGTATACATGCAGTCCCTTCAACACACGGCTGACATCAGTTTTGCTATGCAGGTAGCACAACAGTACAGCATGTAGGCAATTGATACATCTGGTACGTGTCACGTATTAGTATGTACAATGCAATCATGATACACATATTCAATCTTATCTTGTGGTAAGATTTATAACATCCAGTGACATGACAGATTGAGCCATGACCCCAGAGAAGCAGCAGGGAAAATCCACATTGAAAAAAGGGCCTGTGCGTATGATAGCCCTATGATCTACATTTGCCTAATCAGAACTCCTTAATAAGGAAAGATCAGTAACTACAAGCGCTGCTCTGAAAGTTAGGGAATGATAGAATCATTTGATTTGGAAGACTCCTTTAAAGGTCATCTTATCCAAAACTCCTGCAATGAACAGGGACACCTACAGCTCCATCATGTTTTTCAGTACCTGGTAACTGTCACCTATTTTATTATGTTGGCCCATGACATCACAGGCAGCTGTACAGCAATTGAGGTTGAACCTTCCCACAAATATTCCATTACATGCCCTGTGACAGATGGCAGAAGAGGGGCAGTCTGACAAAATGGTGTCTGGCATGGAAGTGCCTGTAAAGCAAAGGGGTGGCTGAATTCCTCCATGCGGAAAAAATGGCACACACACTGACATTCAGTGATGCTTCCTGAATGTTGATGGGCACCCCGCAGTCAACACAGTGAGATGGTGGGTGGTGCATTTCAGCAGTGGCAACACTGGGTCACCCCTGCAGGTGCAGATGTGTATGAGTGCAGCACACAGGTTCTTGTTCATTGCTGGTGAAAATGCATAGATAATGGTGGTGACTATGTTGAAAAACTGTGTTTTGTAGCTGAAACTTTGCTTTATCAAATGTTATCGTGCTGTTTTTGTGCTTTTTGTATCAGTTGTATTTTCCATGGGAATAAATAGGAGGTATTACTTTTGGAGTGACTTATGTATAAACAGTGAACGACTAGACAACTAATCTGAGCAGAAATAATCTTTAAGATTTTTACCTGTGAAAGAACACATAAATGCTTAAGTTCTTTAACTCAATTTTAACTTTTTACAATTAAAAATTGTAATTAAAATGTTACAATTATTTGAATGTATTTTTATTTTAATTTAACTTTTAAATTAACTTTTATTATAAAACACATTCTGTTCAATTTCAGTTGTTAGAATACATGAGCAGTCATTTTTTTGCAGGAAGGCCTTAAAAAGTCTGGTGACCACTTACATGTCTTTTGAGAATTTAAAATGACAGTTTTGGGTTGGGTTGGCTGCTGCTTTTTTGTTTGTTTTTTGAAGGGCTTTTGGGTTGTTTGTTTTTGTTGTTGTTGTTCCTTTGTTTGCTAGAAGGAAATCATTTTGGCAGTGAAAAATCAGATCCATTTGTGACCTATAATTTAATTAGCATGCTCCTGTTTAGGATGACAGTGATGGTACTTATACACACTATGGTTGTTCAAAAGCACATTCTGCTCTTATTTCATATTTATGTTTTGAAGTAATGCAGCCTCTGCCTGAGCTACTCTTATCCTGCCCTTTACATATCTACAGGACAAGAAAAATCAAGCAATAGTACTATCAGAATAATACTGGGGATTTCAGATAACCATGAGGAAAACTGGTGCAAGCAGGTGAGCTTAATGTAAGATACCAGCTCTGAGTTCCTATGGGAAGGCAGTCAATTACTTAGGTTGTTCTGGAAGTAATGCCTCCTGTTTTTTTTCTATGGAAACTACAATAAACATAAAGAGCACAATAACACATAATAGCGTTTTGTAGCTGAGAATTTGCTCAACTTTTCAACATAGCCACTGGCATTAGCTATGCATTTTCATCAGCAATGAACAAGAACCTGCATGCCACGCTTGTAAAATAAATAATTTAATTTTTTTAAAAAAGCAAAAAAAATTAAAGGAGTATTTGTGGGAAGGTTCAGCCTCTACTTCTGATTCACCAACATTGGCATTTGAGGCCCTGGGCCAACATAATGATATAGGAGGCGTTACTTTTAGAGCATGCCTCATAGATATGGGAAGTGCTGTTGGCAATGTGCTTCAGAGCTTTTAATCAGAAACAGTAGCTGGGACAAGGAAAAGGAGCTTTCCACTAAGAGGAGACAATTTAACATGGATTTTATGATGGTTGACACTTTATGTGATGGGCTCACTGAAGCCTCAGTTCAGCGTATACATCTGATGTGTAAGCAGTGTGAATGCGTGTCAATTTTATTATGATACTTTAAAGGTTTTATGAATTCAATGTGACACTGATGAAATGATCTTTGCTGCAATATGTGTTAATCAGCAGAAATTACTGATTAATAGCTACAAGCTAAAGAATACAGAGTAGAGGAGCACACTGAGTGGCAAATAAACTTATATAAACTGAAGTTAAGTTTCTAAACTTTACCTAGAATTTTCTGATTTTAAAAAAGAGTAAATCCTGAATCTTACTTTCAACAGTTGTTTTCAGAGGTCAACAAATAGGTAATTTAAACAAATAAATCACCAAATATCTGAAACTTGTACTTATTTTGGATTTAACTTCAGCAGAGTTCAAACATTTTTTGTCACCTTACATCACAGACAGTATACAAGTAAAAACTGCCAGGATTTTTGTGTTAGGGAATCAGGTCACAACTTCCTTGCCTACTCTGAAGAAGTCTCAGCATCTGCTGTTATCTGATCCATCAAAAGTTGTGGGACTTCAACAATGTATTACATAGCATATATTTAACACATATGGGGCCAAGAATGCAAGCAGCAGCAGGATGCCATCAGTCACAAGTTCTGCCTTACATCCCACCTTCATTATTGCTTCTAAAATTCTTTGTCTGCTGAGGGTGTAGAAAAAGAAAAAACAAACCTACAAATTAACTCATCTAGTGCTATCTGATGAAGGAAAAGGTGAAAATACAAAATGTAACATCAACAAATTGATTTGGAAGGAGCACTTCATATATTTTCTCCCTTCCCTTGACACTCCCCACCCCCAAATACCTGATATTAAAGGGAAATGACCAAATTACATTGCTGACAAAAGCTTGGAGAGTATAAGGGAGCTGTTCCTCAGTGTCCCTACCCCTGCTAGCCTTTTTATTACCACAATGCAACTTAATAGGCAGTTTAATTAGCACAGCTGAGAAAATCAGTGTGAGGTCTTAACTTTTGCTTTTTAGAGGAAAAAATAATGAGCTAACAATACAAGCATATTTTCTATAAATACCAAGGCCTAACAAATAACATATCTGTTTAACAGGTGCTATGGAGCTTCAAATTACCACAGCAGCTTACAGTCTAGTCTTTAACACAGTCTTTCCTCCCAAAATGGAGACATGTTAAGATTAATTAGACTTAAAAAGTCTTCATTTCTTCATTTGAAACTGTTTTCTTGAAAAGTCCATTGTGAAAGCATAAAAGTGGTACATTTTAAAACAAATAGCATCATAATTATTATTTACTTATGCTGAAGTTACTTACACAAGGAAGTCACAGGCATACTGAATTGGCGATACAAAGAATATGAATCATAAACTTCATCCTTTCCTATCACTGCTTCACGTATAGGCCTCGCTGCTCTGAGCAACAACTGAGAGTCAATCCTGCATCTTTTTTCCAGTGTGGTATGAGACAGTGTTTTGTAAACAGTGAGCTCCTTGATGCTGTTGTATGTTTTTTGGGTATCTTTTTATTTCTGCTTTTTTTCTCATGAAAATTATTTCCAAATGAATACTACGGTACTATATATATTGAATACCATGTGAATGTACATCTGCGGAGCCACTACTGAAAAAAGAATCTATCAAAATGAGCTTTATTTATATTTTCCTTTTACCTTTAAAAACTGAATGCTGTAATTACTTCTAAAAACAATGAATAAGACAATAGATAAATGGAAAATGACATGAAGAAATTTATCTAAACTGTCCTATCATGAAGGATATATTAAGCTAGGCAGCGATGTTATGGACAAAATGTGAGGAGTACTGTCAGTGTGGCCCTCTGGTTAATTAACAGTTGGTGACTCCATTCTCTCATACACGCAGACACACAATGTATATTCTATGGGAAAAAGAAAATGGCACAGAAGGAAAATATTTCCTTGAATGCCTCTTAGAAAAAACTAACCAATAAGGAGATTTTGTCAAAACAGACACACACACACACACACACACATGCATATTGAAAATGGCATTAACAAACCACATGGATTTTATTCCTGTATTGTCAGAATCTGAGATGCTTGGAGTCTTACGAGACCTGCTGTTCCTGAGCCTGGCTATCACCACATTTTCCTTCTTAGGAAACAAGGTCATTTCTATAAAATGCCAGGAATTAATGTTGTACACCTTGATGATAAAAAGATCTGATTTTGCAAGCAAGATTACTGCATTACATTATCACATTAAGAGGCCAGATACCAGATATAACTAGG
Source organism: Coturnix japonica (assembly GCF_054131305.1). Taxonomy (NCBI): domain Eukaryota; kingdom Metazoa; phylum Chordata; class Aves; order Galliformes; family Phasianidae; genus Coturnix; species Coturnix japonica. The sequence continues at coordinate 6,832,755 of NC_140669.1, read as the reverse complement.
TTAAAATGAAAAAATCACACCATCATCACAATCAGTCAGTACAAAATGGCTTTGAATTCTCCATTCCATCTTTAGCTCTACCTTAACAGCAAACCAGAGGGTACAATCTCTTTCCAAAATATGAAAAAGATCACATTGCTAAGATTGATTATGGGTAGGATTTAATGTTTTTCCAGCTTACCTGATTAAAAGAGAATGAAAAATCACTGCAAAGCCCAGCATCCAAAAATAACGTGACAATATGTATCCCCTGCTGAAATTGTACAGATTTCCATCCACGAAGCTTTACTAATTAATCGTAATTTCTGTATTCTCAGTGGAAAAGAAAACACAGAGACCTTTCCAGAATCCTCCCCGATTCTGCCTCCGCTTCCTGTTCCCTCTCACTCTATGGTACCCAACATGTATCAGAAAACAGCTTATTAGGAAGAGGGAGGGCGAAGGGTGGGGGAGCGAAGGGGGAGAAGAAATGAAAAAAAGCGGCACCTAACGTGGCAGCTCCACCTACTGGTAAAGATAACGAACACGTACAAAGCGTCAGCTTGTAAAGCATCTTTACACTACACTTCAGGCAGATCCTGTGTAGTACGTTCCTCCAGGCAAGAAGCAGAACAGACCAACAGAGCCACTCCAATTAGCGAATAGGCCTTCGAAAGATTTTTTCTTAACTTTTTAATAATTTAATTTAAAAGCAATCTGAATGCATTTAGCAGAGTCTTTAGTTGTAAATCTTTTGTTCCTTGTAAAAATCTAAGAGAAGAGAGAAATGTATGGACTGACTGTTCCCCTCACTGCTCTGTGCTGGATTTGGTGTGTATCTAGATGCTGTCCTATTCATTGCAAACTACCATGCATCTATGGCATCATTTGTTTTATTTTTTTCTGTGTCTAAAATGCGCTATGCTTATATAGAAGTCTCCAAGTCTTTCCCTTATACAGCATTCCTGGGACTTATATATTCTTACCTAGGACTCCTCTGGCCATTCTGGGAAGAATTATAAGGCCAGGGGCTCCAAAATCTGGTCTGTGCACAATAGTGCCGAGTGAATATTGTGCTTCAGGCAATGCTGAGAGACCATTATTGTCCCTAACTGATTCAGTATTAAACTACCAGTTTTGTTCAGTCATGTGGGATTTAACCAACAAATGTTATCCTCCCACTAAACAAGACAAAACAATATAAGAAACAAGTACTACTTTGCCTCTTCATTTTCTTTAAGTGCCTTTTCAGCAATGGATGGAGATGGTTCAGTTCTCGGTTGTAATGGTCATGCACATGTTCTGGAAAACCGCTGGGCTGTCAGCATGCATCCAGCTCATTGGCTGCTATGGAGCCATGACTGCATAGAGCAGCAGCCGCAGCAACAGCTGCTTGCAACTGCTGTCCCTTATCTATACTGTTATCAATAAATCCCTTTGTCAGTTAGCATACTGAAACCACGATCCTTAAGCATTTGTGTTGAATAGTGAATAGTCCTGATTATTTCAGTTCAACTTTGTGCGTGCTTAACAGGTATGGACTGTGAATTCCTGAATTTGGCTTACAAAGGCAAACAGAAGTGTATACTCAGACAGTAATCCTAAGATGGCCAGAATAGTTTCTGCATAATAAGTGAAAGAGAACATGCCCTTTTCTTGCAAATGCAGGTGCATTTCTTTTCTTGTTTGTTTTTGTGAAACTTGAGTGCAAGGGTCTGGTCCTGATCACACTGCTCAGGCAAATCCTGCCTTTATTTCAAACATAGTCTGAGGGTCTGAACATACACCAGAGTTTTATTTAAAAAATAAAATTAAAAAGTTCTCCATTTAATATTTACATGTTCAAACTTTCAGAAGTTAAGAAGAAATACGTTTTCACAAAATAAATAAATAAAATTATTCCTTGTCTCTCAAGCAGTGGTGTTGCTCTCATAGGATTATGTTAAATTAGTGAATCCATGAATGTGCAGAAGCTGGTGTCTTGGTTTTAAGCTCATTAGGAACATTATTTTGTAACTGTATTTTGTTTTCTAATGCAAACTGTTCCTTGGATGGGGCTTGACTTTGCTTACATGCTGCATAACTTTTATTTATTACTTTTGATCACAGACACTTTTTTCTGGGGGTCTTTAGCATGTCTCAATGTCATAGTCAAAATGCAATCATTTAGTCCCATCATAGTAAGGAGATGGTTATATATATTGAATCTGACACTGAAAAATTAAGAAATTCTAATCTATATAATAAGCTATTTTAACCTTATTAAAAATAGGAATCAGCAAGAGAAAAAAGGTGTGTAAAATGCAGTTTTGGTTATAGGCTGGTCCGGAAATTTGATTTCTGTTGTATTAGAACAACATATTCTAAATATAAAGAATTTTGGCATGCTAGTGTTCCAAAAGATGGATAGATAATGTCGTATTGTCAAGGAACCCTCATTCCTACTTTTTTTTTGTGGTAGTGCCCTACTGCTAATTGCCCTCTTCTGTGATGTACCAGATTGAACAATGACTATGCATAATGTATTCTTCTATACTAAGATTACCTTCTTGTAGGTATAGGTCTGATGTTAGAGATGTGTTGTTTCTCTGACTTAAAAAGTTCAGTGATTGACCTTCATCATTAAAATAATATCCAGGAAAGAAAAAAAAAATAAATAAATTTGTAGATGCACAAAATACACAGGAAGTATTAATTAATGAATATGGCTCAGAAATGACTCATATGCTTCTTGAATCAATGTACGGGACTACCTGCATATTGCTTGATTCAAATTCACAGAAACCACTCCAAGCCTGTGATTTATGAAACAATCTGATTCAGGTTCTGAAAAATTCCTTAACACTTTTTTGAGTAGTGGATTGTAGAAAAACAGGGCAGAAGAAAACAATTATGCTATATGCATTTACAGAATAAGTACATCAAATCATCTATGTGTAGAAAAAAAACAAATGAACAACTGCACTCAAATTTTTAAACATTAACATTCAATTTAGAAAAAGATCATTCATCACAAACAGGTATAAAATGCATATATGCCACACATACTACGTATATCAAAGGCATGTGTATACAAAGCCTTATGTACATAAAATCTTTTTCCCTCCTTTCCACTCCCCCCATTCAACAGTAGAGCAGTGTAAACTAGACTGCCAGATCTGAAAATAAAATGCAGTCAATTAAAAGACAACAAATAAACTGCTTTGACAAAAGTAATTTATAATAGGGCCCGTGTGGCACTTGTTCAGTTTAAATTATTAGTACAACATTAACGAATCATCACAGAAAGTTCATAGCAGAAATTACATTTAAAATTATAACTCAAAAAGTCTTGGCATTTCTAAATAATTTGTTTGTTTGGGAATCTTGCCCCAGGTGCAGTTATGCTCTCAGAAATGGCTGAATAAATGCAAAGCTATTCAGTCACTTTTAACTAAATAGATGAAACAGAAATGTTGAGAATCTTAGCTGTAAAGAGAAAAATAACATTAGAGTGTTAAACATGAATGCAGTTCCTGTGACCCTTCATGAGACCTCATATTAGGGCAGACCTTGCATATAGATTGCATGTAACTTCTCAGCAATATTTTGTTTGATTAGTAATATTATTTTGGGGCAATAATTTGAATTGGTAATTCTCAGGTGCTTTTATGAACTATACATCATGATACTCATTGTTTGTAAAATTAATGTATTTAAAGGCACAATGCGTATGTCCAGCTATCTATTCCTTTAACTACATACCTGCCTCTGAAATGAACTAGAGTATATGGCTAAGTGATATTAAGTTATACACTGGTCGATATAAAAGCTTAAATATATTTTTCAACCTTCCACTTCTTTATTTTCACTAGAGTAAAGAATCAGAAGGATGGATTTTAATAAATTTTATGCTAAATAACTAATACATGTTTTCAAGCCTTGGACTTGATAGTCACTTTAGAGCTAATAATCTGTATTTTCAAGAATCTGTATATATATTTGTATATATATGGATAAAGAGGAAGCTGAAGATATGCTTCAACAACATGACTTCTCTGTATCATCAATAATTACATAAGATTCTGTCTGTAGGATCTCTTAAGAGTAGAAGGACTTCATAGTAAATTAAGACTTTCACTGTTAAAATGAAGCCTTTGACAACAAATCAGAGAGCACATTACCTGAAAAATTATCTGCTTTAAGTTATTCATAATAATATCATAATAAAGATATGTAATCAGCAGTGCACTATGTAATGACTGTAGCTTTTTACAATAACACGGAAGTATTTCAACATTAACTTCACTATATAACAGAGCCCTCCTGTTCTTGTAGAAAAATAATACAAGTCTATACTCAAATGGCTTCAGTCAGTGCAATCCCAGTAATTCCATTGTTTTAGCAAAAATTAACTAAAAAATATCTCAAAGCATAAATTAACATAGAATAGCCACTCCAACCACCTTCCAGATGTGCCTATGTGCTTTCAGAATACGGTCCTCTTGTTGAAATCATAATAATAAAAATACTGTTAGCTGAACACAATATTAGCTATATTATCTATTGTCTGGGTTGTCTCAATGGAGTACAGTCACAAATGATCGCAAATTCATTTAAAAAAAGCCCCTCTTTTTATTGATACATCAGTATACTTGTAAAAGTCACAGATAGGCCAAATTATGAAAATTTATTATGAAAAATTATGAAAAACACCATGTCTATATGTAATAAATCACTTTAGGAACAGAGATAATATTTTCTGGCTTTAGAAGGGGCTATAGGATAAATTAATTATGTTAGCTAGCCCTAATGTAGGCTGAAGTATTTTAATATTCCTTGTAATGTCTAAGAAAACCAGCCATGTCTGGGAAGTTATTTTAGGCACTATATACTCATAGGTTATAGACCATCTTCAGAAGAATTCCATATATATTTATATGATGAGACAAATATACAAAGATGAAATTCAGGTGAGCAATTTCGAAAGGAACAAATAGAATTTCAGATAGACAAATGAATTAAATGATACCTCAGCAACAAGTGCAGTAGTGCTCTCAGAGCTAGTAACAAAATCTAATAATGCTCTCCCAGGACACCTATAAACAGAGAGATTGCATTCATCTGTTTTCATTCCATTTATTGCTACTGAGTCATGTGGTTTAATTGGTCAGATGAAAGGTAATCATCACTTGAAGAGAGGAGAGCTTTTGTTAAGCAAACCTCAAGTTATGATTTATTTATTTCCTAGACTTTTAAAGCTGGACTGCTTAGAAGAATTGCTCTGTTAAATAACATATGCTTGCCAAGTTGATTTTGCATTAGAAAGTTTATCTGCATTTTACAGTATGCCTAATAGTTATCTGTACTGAAAATAGCACCTTTGTAGTTAAATCAGGGAACCATACTACAATGAGAGAAATAAATATCTTAAACAAACAAAAAAAGACCCTAACACGTTAAAGAGAAATAATTTTACCGTGATCTGCTTTGATCCAAGAGTGATAAAGATACAGAATGTATAAACTTCTCGATGCACTGAACTGCGAAGAGAGCACGAGCTAATGCCATAGTGGTTCTCACTATGGGCGTACTAATGTCACAGACAGGAAAGATGGAAGTGGTGTGTATTTTTAAAAGCTGTTGTATCCAGTCCTTTCCAAATCTGTGTTCTCAACGGGTCATTAAAAGTGACTCAGTGCTAGCCTCCAGAAGCCAAGAAATGACTGGCTTTTTGAAAATATTACAAATCTGATTCTCAATACTCCCTTCTTCAAAAATAATTACAAAAATCAAATAGTTTTCATTACATAGAAAATATTCAGGAAAATTTTAATTTCCAAAGCTAATCTTAGTTTCTTCTTAGGTGGAGATAAAAAAGTACTGTGCACTAATATGCCTCAAATGCCAATATTTCATGTCTGAAAAAAATGTAATAAAATTAAAATAAGCTTGTCATTTAGTAGTCACAAGGGTAATTTTTGTTAAAGTAATTCTGAATCAGGGGAAAAAAAAAAATATGCTTCACACTTAGAGTTGTCCCACATTTCAGTTTCAATTCCACAAGTGATTTGAAAAGGTGACCCTGAAATATTAAGGTCAAGAAGGGCAGACTTAAGATTTAATCAGAACTAAATAACAAAGGCTGATAAATTTTGATTGAAGTTAATTTTATGTCTTTTAAGAAGATGACAGACAAAGAAACCATGAAACTGCTCACTCTGCAGACCTGCCTTCTATCTTAGCAATTTAGGCCTAGAGTTTAGAGTTTAAGAGATTTATGCATAAAGATTTCAAAAAGGAAATTTAAGGGTTCTAAATATGTGAAATAGCTATTTCTTCGAGGCATCTAAAGAGCAGGCGTAGATAAATTTCTGTTGGCCAGAACAGCTACTGGCATTGCACCAGAGGCTTAACATTCTACGTACTTTGGGAACTGGTGTTTGACCTTTTGCTCCATCTCTTCTGGGTAAATGTTTTTGCATGGTTAAATAAAATGGTTATTTTTTATGCATATGGCTGTTAGCCATGCTCTGAGAGGCAAAGAGAAATTTCTGGTAGAAACTAACTTTATCAGCATGGTTGAGTAAGCAGAAAGATTCTTCTAGCTGTTCTAGTTTAAAGACTAGTTTAAAAATGTCAGAAAATGAGATTTGTTCCATCAATGTATGTTTTAATTTGCATATAATTACTATTAATGTGATTAATTAAACCATTATTAAACAATGGTTGTAGGTGTTTTTGGAGAGTTTTAGTAGATTTAGAATCAGCTCAGAGAGTTACTGTCATTTATTGATTTTCACTGTACTCTTCTGAATTTTTCATAGAACAAACTATTTTTCTCACACAGTTGAAACAGGCAAGATTATGCCACTGACAACTGCAGTTTTTACACAAGTGGAAACTTTAAAAAAAAAATCTGTTAAATTCAGAAATTACTTTTTTATTATCTTTGACTTACATTAACATTTTATTTCATAACTCATTTTTATTTGCTTTTCATAGACAACACAGAAAAGCAAAGCTAGCTTTGTCAATGAGCTTTACCATTAAGATGCAATTGTGAAATATCTACATATTAAAGAAGATATCTGTAGAATGATAACAATTACAGTTTGTTTGTTTGTTTGAAGAAAAAATTCAGTGAGTTTGGGAGAGAGAAATAGCGTTTACAAAGGTGCTGAAATGGATTTTTCTACCATCAATTATTTTACTAAATGATTACTCTTCAGCTAATAATTACATATTAAAATCATTATAAGTAATAAAGAATCCGATCACCAAGTCTCTTGTAAAATATTTATCTCATTTCTTATATTTAATTCAATTTTTTTCTTTTTTGGAAGTGAAAAAATATTTTATTGCTTATGAAGTTAAATTAGTAAATTAGGTTAATACCTGAAATTTCAATATTCCAGGTAAATTCAGTAAGACACAAAGTAGGCTTTAGAACATCAACTTCACAAATTTAGGCCTGAAATTGGCCTTGATAAACACATAATAACTTAATAAGTATTTCCATGGTTATAAAAAGCTGTCGAAGTATATTCAGAAGTATGTAACATTAAATGCGTTTTGGGTCCTGCACTTTGAATGCAAAGCTGCGGCTCAGCACCAAGGACAGCACTTATTCAAGTGCCACTACAAGAGCAAAACCTGTACTTTTCAAGGAAAACCTTGACTTTTTTAAAGCCATGAAAAGTATTTGATATATGATATAGTATTTTAAAGCAGCATTTCTTTACCATAAGGTCAGAATGGAGCAAAGTTCTTTATGACAATCTCAGTCCATTCTCACACCTTGGTGCTATGACATACTGCAACTATTTTCATACTTCGGATTCTGTGATAGTCCTGGATTCTATTGTAGGGATTGAATAAGCATAGAAAATGATCTCCTTCCTGAAGAACTGGTACTCCAAGGATTTTTGATGAATGTGATGAGTGGTTTAACACATGTTGTTACTGAAAGGGACAGTCTCCCCAGCAACTTCTCTGTATTCATATTAGCGATTTTGTGATAAATCATGGGATCTAATTTTGTTGTTGTTGTTGTTGTTTTCTATCTAGATGCTCTATTCCTAAATAGCTCTTCCTGCATTCTTCTCCTGTATCTCACAGAGATAAAATTTTCCACCAAAACTGATAATCGTCATGCCAGCTCTGCATGGGGATGTCTGGTAGTCATTTGATGCATTAGAGCAAGTCTAAATGATAGAAGACTTTGAAGACAATAGTGATAAAATAGGATGACACATTAATTTGGTATTTTAAATAAATTGACAGATTATTTATTTGTATTACTAGAAGAGCAGACACACTCAGCTACAGAGCATCCCAGCACTTCAGTAATAGTAAATCCAACACTGCTGTCAAGGAGAACATGGTTAGAGACAGATGGAGTAGGGCAGTCAATTTCATATTAGACTGATAATATCAAGAATACTACGGAGCATATTCAGGCTGCCATAAAATACAGGATAGCCTTGGACCACAATTTGTAAAACTAATCAATATAATAACTCTTTACTGAGCAATAATGTATTATCCCAGGTTAAATCTGAGCATCCCTTCATTTTGTCTTACATAACAATTTTTCTTCTCTGGCTTTCAATAAAGATATAAATATAATTTTTATTTTGCACAATTAACAAAAAAAAAACAGGAAAGAAAAAAAAAAAGAAAAAAGCAGGAAGTCATTTTCTGTTATTTTTCAGGGGTTCTGAATGAGGAATTTTTTTTTTTTATTTTCCAAACGGACCATATATAAATAAATCATAAAACACAGATGCCTTGCAGAATCTTGAGTTGTCTGCAATTCTTTGCATACGTATGTGTACAAATACATACTCTACTAATATAAAAACTTTGTGCAGCCTAAATCTCAAACGGTTTTTTAAAAAATGTATAAGCGTTCATTAGTCCTGACCTAGTTACTTCATTTTAAACTTGTGCAATCAAGAGCTAATATGCGATTTAAAACTGAAATGCTGTCGTTTCGATAGGGTGTAAAAAATTCAGCTGAGCTCATTTCCTTGCCAGTAGGTGGAGCTAGCACGTAATATGCTGCCTCCTTTTTTCCTCCCCCCTCGCTCCCCCTCCCTTTTTTTTTTCCCCACACCAATTTTCTGATCGATGTTGGGATTCACAGAGTGAATCTCAGAACAGGAAGCAGGAGGAGAGACTACAGAATACTGCAGAGGCTGCTTTGTTGTTTTGATGGGGAGGTCCTTTCTTCATTTCTTTCCCTTTTCATTTCAGTGAAATCAAGAGTTTACAAGCTTTTTTGCTAAGGAAACTGAACCTGCAGTATAAGGAGCCTTATTATCTACAAGTGTACAGATATTCCTTATGCCATGATTTGTAATTCACTCATAATCAGGTAAGAAATTTAGATATTTTAATTTGAAATTTACTTATTAGGCAATAAATTCCAGTTGTTTTGCACCAAGATTTCTGTCTTGCGGTGCCACACCTAGTTTTCAATTAATATTAATACAGCAAGAGGAGAGGCAACAATAGCCATCTTTGCAACTGCATGGATTTTTCATAGCATTTAATTAGGTCTTTGCACGGAAATGAAACATTTCGTTGTTCACTGGAGTTCTCTGGTTGGTCCTATATTTTATTAAGATTTTATATTTAAAATTAGAATTACTTCTGAATTTTTACTTTTAATCCCAACTGTGGTAATTCATTGTTTTGATGTGATTATCTACAAGTGTTTTCTTTTTCCACTGGATGTTACATTCATGCTGTATCCAAGATACAAATTGGAGGGGTATTCTAAAGCATATTAATGCATCCCTGGGATTGCTCAGTTTTAAAACCACCATGATTTAATGCAGAAATGTGCTGTTGCTTCTTATACTGTCTTCAGGCAGAGGCTTTCTTGACTTCCCAAATTCATCATTTTGTTTCTGTGGGGAGATTTGCGGGATTCTCCCCTCCCTCGTCTCCCAAAACAGCCTCTCCCTGATGGAAGACAGAATGGAGGACTCGTCTGTGACTAAATGTGGTTTAGTGCTGCTGTAAATATCATATGAGACGCATTCCCGTTTTGTGAAATGTTTTGTGTATAAGAATGAATTGTTAATGAAATAGCTTCATTTCATATTTTATGAGAAAGGAAATATTTTTCATCCATCATTTTTTAGATGCATGATACACACTAGGAGAGACAGCAGAATGACTCAGGAGGTGGGAAGCTTATGCAGCACCCCCTGACTTTTATGTGAAACCTGCTTTTTTTTTTTCTAAAAATCACTTAATTACAGCAACAATTCATTTATTCAGGAAAAATAAACAACATAAAACTGAACTGATTTACACCATCAGAGATCAAAGAAAAGGGCTTGGTAGCTAGCATGTGAGCGAAAAAATTATGTGTGATAAAATAAATGCATTATGCTTTCTATTGTTTGGATGTAAATAGGAAAGAACTTCTGCAAAACCACTTATTCAACGGTATGAAGGTAAATAGGAAAGTACTTATGCAAAAACACTTATTCACCTGTATAAAGATAAGCATTTCTTAAGTGATAAGTGAAGCAACAAAAATGTGCCTCTTGGGGTTTGGATGTTAGTTGCTGCCTCAGCTTTAGATGATTCTTTTGATATATGTGAAATGTTAAGAGGGTTCACGTGTTCTTGCAATCAATGAATATTGCCTGCTTAGTTGCATTTTTCTGATCAGTGTTTACATTATGTATATATGGGTATGGCTCAGCCATAGTGTCTGAAGAGACCTTCATTAGGTGGTAAATCATCATGCAATCTTAAACAGATCTTGAGTCACATATGAAATTTCTTCCAGCGACAAAAGCACTAAATAAACAATGTTCCCTTATAGCTGTAGGCCCCAGTTCAACAACAAACAGGCATGTCAGTGGAAAGGCTCATGGCTTTAATATTATGAGATAGATAAGTACCTGGGTCTGTTCTGTTGATTTTTATTTTTTTTTTAAAATTATAACACTCACCAAGGAGACAATAACTTCCTTTATCACAGAAAAATTTACAGTGTTCATAAATTTCAGCCACTAGGCCAAACTAGCATGTATCTTCAAAGTTAAGCTGCAGATTGAGATTTCAAAAATATTTTTAAAAGCCAGTGAGTAGATAAAAGCCCTATAGGAAAATACTGAAGCTGAATTCTTGCAGATTTTGACCATAATAACTGTGAACATTAGTCTTTGGGAAATGTGAACACATTGATGGGCATATCATATCCAAGTATGATCCTGATACCTTTCAGAAGCAATGGCTGAATTCAGATGTTTCAAAGGTGGACCCAAAGGAAAGTTGGCCCTACTAACCTTTTGTGAAATTTATGTAACAAAAAAACTTAAATATCTAATAGATTTTTATTTCATCTCATTTTAATCATGGCGTTCTCTGTACCATACAAACATCAGACCTCCCCATCCCAACAGCCCAGTCCCATGCTGCAGCCCTAGCAGCAGTAACGCCCTGGCTTTCTCAGTCACACTGTAGTAGGCACTGGTTCATGAATCTGATCAGTAGTTGCCTGCTCCAGTTCTGAGGGGGCTCTGAGACCCATCACAGGGGGATGGAGAGGACATTAAACTAAACAGTGCTTAGAATGAAGCTGGAGAGTAATGACTGCAGCTGCAGTCCTTTCTTGAACATGCAGCTCTCAGCTGAAGCCTGAAAATTACAAGCAGGATTTTTATTGTGCTACTTCCATTGTTCTAAGACCTTGCACACTCTTATATCAACCTCTCCACGGCACAGTGTGAATCCTTCTCTAAGTTTGCAGTGGCAGGCCCTGGTCCTGTGCTGCCCTGGAATGGGAACAGGCTTTCCTCTGCTGAAGCCCACCCAGCTCTTGGGCCAGCTTACTGTGCAGGCATCAGTGATCCTGGAGGCCTTCATCGTAGAGCCATCCTAAAGCACTTGAAATAATCCATTTCTTGTCCCACCTCTCACTGGCAGCTACCAGAGTGAGAAATTCTGGGCTAAAAGGCAATTGTGTCAATGGTGGCTTGAATCTTCTGTTATTTGTCTTGCAAAGACGATAATGTACCTAATTTCAAAGAGGTGGAAACGTGGCAGGGTCAAATGATGTTGAGAACCACTAATTATTATAAAGATAAAAGCGGTTGAGGGGGGGGGAGGGGGGGAGAGAAAGGAGGAAATTAAGAATTCTGCAATCAATGGATTTTGGGGAAGATACACAGTAAAAGTTTAGGACCAAAATATTCAAAGTGGACAACTTAAAGAGATGTTGTATAACTATATTCATGTTATTCAGTTCAAATTCATATTGTTTCCCAGCTCACAACTTTACCTCTTTTATTTCTTCTTCTGAGTTTCTTCTTCCTTTTCATCCTCTCCTATTTCAGTTAGGCTTCTTTCTCTTTCTGCTCTTTACTGGTGTGGTCCCAGCAGAAGCCCTTTGCTTCTGTTCTTAAGTTTCAGCATTTGATGTCTCAGCAGCTACGATTATCAATTGCACTGAAGGGGCTGCTAATGCTAGGCAGAAACACAGCCAACACATGGAAGCTCTGTAAGTATTATTTCAAGCTGCTAAGAAGCTTTTTCTGAGCGTGCCTATAGATTATTTTAGAGAAGTGCTGAATGGCCAGATTTCAATAAATTTAAACAGGAGCAACAAAAGAAAACTTTTATATTCCCTGAAACAGCCTACTTGAAAAAATTTGGAGTAAAGAGATTGTAGCAAAAATGCTCAGTAAATCTCTTGATAAATATTCTAATACTGCAGTATTACCAGCCATACAGAAGAAACAACCATTGAAATACATTTTAATTTTTCTATTTAAAACAAACAAAAAATGCCATAGATTTGCTTATCTTGCCCTTTGTTTTTTTAAACTTGTAGGTCAGTGATATTATGCTTTCAAATTTTTTAAAATGGAAGATATCCACAAATGTATTTTTCTCTATTGGATGTTGGAGTTTTGTTGTCATAAAACTGCGAGCTGACTTAAGAAAGATCATGAGGCCACATGAATTTACACTATCAAGCTTAGTTTTCTCTCTCTAACCTCACTGAAAGAAGTATTTCACCATTTATAGTATCATTAAAGAAAGAAATTCAGATGAGGCCAAACGCATAATCAAATCCAGCCTGAACAACTAAATTTTGGCAAAGCTGAAGGCACTGAAAAGACATTCTCATAATGGAAAATACTAAGCAAATAAACCTCTGTTCATAGTACATGAGGAAAAAAAAAAAATCAGCAATAACATTTCTATCAGCTTCTCTATCTTAAGACTAGCAAGTTTTTGTATAAGATTTGTTTTGAGGCTTCGCGTAAATCACACTTGCTTCTTAATTCTTAGCTTAGCTTCCCTTCAGTGTGGGTAGAAACAGATTTTGGCCAGGTAAATGGTTCTTTTGACTTGCTAATGCCAGCTAATTCTTACTCATGTTGCTGAAGATCCTCACAGGTCCTTCCCATTGCTTGGTGAAAACACAGACCTCCCCTACCAAGAAACAGGATAGTGTTCAAAAAGATGATGATTTTTCCATGCAGCCTGCAGCTACCTTATTTAGACAAACTTGTAACATTAGTAGGCATTCATTTCAAGATGATGGATGTCCAAGTTTTGAACATATAGAAAGGTTTAACACAGTCCTGCCATATGACACAAGATGCCTTGCTTTTGTGTCATACAGTGCTGTTTGTCTGGTTTTAAATGGAATTGCATGGTACAACTTTTGAGTATTTTTAGATGTCAGAAGGACCAGTCCAGACTAAAAATACTGGATACCCCTCAACCCTGCAGTAAAAAGCATGATGGAAGTAGGTACAGATTTGCATGAGGCAGCTCTCAGGTCAGTACTGTGGTTTTGAAGGCAATGCAAGTGTTTTACGGAACTACACAAACCTGCTTATTGTTTTGGCTATTTAGCTGGCCTCCTAGCCTTTCACTCCATAGCTTTCATTCTAGTGGTGCTGAGATTAAAACTAGAATATTCCTGTACTTACTGTTGTCATTCTTCAGACAGCAGTGCAAATTTGGCTTTACTTAAATTATTATCAGGAGGCTTTTAGAGTGGAGAAGAAACTCAGTCTTCATATTTGAATGGATATTATTAATATATACTTTTCTATAATGTTCCCACCATTTCTCACTTTCCTCAATGTAACTGCAAAATCCTCCGGTAGACTTCGACCTCTATGTGATTTTGTTTGATGATAAATGTAAATGACTCATTCTGAGTCTGACTCAAGTTCTCTATAGCAATACATTGTGTTCTAGACTCACTTATTCGTCTTGGTTCAATCACTGATTTCACATATGTATACAAAATGGTGCCAGATATATGCAGAGACAAATTTGACAGTCTTTGATCTTGAGAAGAAAAGTGGTTGGAGTTTAATGTGTCATGAAGTGCATACAGATAGAACAAGGTCAGAAAGAAGTGTGAATAGTCCTTTCAATAAGCACTGTGTTCTGGATTTTGTGTTTGAAGATGAATTCCATAAATAGGCACCAACAAAAAGAAGGCTGAAGTAGTGCCTAAATATCTGAGCAGACTATGTGCTCATAGGGATATTTATGACAAATTTATTTACAACCACAAATATTAAGAGAACTTTGCTCAGGATATTGGAAATTTAATGGCCTGTCTCCAACGAAGTGACAATTGTTTAGTAGCACTGTATACTTACTATATGCTCTTTAGGTATAGATATTTATACCTAATGCAAAACAGTGGAAAATCCAACCTGCTGGGACACAAAGAAAGCTCTGTGAGATCAGTTTTCTTGACCAGAGCTTTCTGGAGAGGTTGTTGTAACAAGGTCTATGGTACACAAGGTCGTATTATAGGAGCTTGACAGGTGTATCTGTAGAGTGTGCCTGCTCCATATGTTTTCTGTTTACTGAGAGTCAATAATGAAACCATGGAAACAACTAAAAGATAAGTGCTGGTACCAGGCAGAATGAAAAAAATCTTCCATCTGTAGCTGTGTTAACCTGAAAGTAGCCATGGGACAAACACTACACGATTGTTTCCAGACTGCGATGATGCCTGCACAGACATCTTAACAGCAAATGTATGTGCACGAGTTTGAATTTGCAGTGCAGGAGTAGGTGTCCATTTTGTGGAATGGTCATTAGCACAGAAGTGCTGACGGTAGACAGCCTCCTAGGTACTGAGGTACTGCTACAGAAAATTACCCAAATGAAGTACTGAGAATGTACTCAGAAAATACTGGGATGAAGCATGAGCTGCCATTTTACTTTGATTTGGCTTGTGGAATTTCTAATAGTAATGGATAAAATGGAAAGTTCCCAGTTTCACTATCAGCAGTCAACCACATCTATAAAAGTCATTTTTCAGCAGAATAATATTTAGCATCTTGCAACCAGTTTGCTTTTGTATTCTTGTAAAATGAACATATGCAACCGTCATTGAACATTTTTAAGAGTTATTGTTTCAGATGATTTTGTTTTTACAATACTGCATTTTTTGGTAGAGTTAACATTTAAAGCACTTCACAGGCTTTTACAACATTTGGGACTGTAAAACGATATTTGTGCTTTTGCCAGCACTAGTTTTAGGAATTAAATGATCTTTGTTCTGAAGGAAAGCTTTTGCCCTCTAGGCCAAACTGAAGGCAGGTTAGCCTTCTTACAGACTGAATGTTACTCTACTGCACCAGCATCCCTAAGGAATAAATAAATAAATAAATAAATAAAATTGAGTGTAAGTCTATGGCTTTGAAGATAATGACCTCTAATACTATACAGAAGAGATGCTATTACTCATGCTGGTATCTTGCCCTGTGGAGTGTCAAGTAGGCAAGAGGCTGGTAACCTAGAAGCATTTTCCACTGTTGGGAAAGGAATTATACTGATTTTCTCACTATTCATTTAACTTCCAAATTAGTTAAATGATTTACACATTCTCAAAAATGCTCCTAGTGAGAAAGACAATGGAAAGGATCCAGTTGAGTGAACTTGGGTAAATGTTGTGAAGATGGGTGATCACCTCTGAAACCATGATAAGAAAAGGAAATATCCCTTGGGAATCCAAGGAAAAGATGAGAAAAGAGATTGTTAGCTGTGAAAGCAATTGAATGTAGAGATCAGAGAAGTGATGTAATAAAAAAATATGGAAGGAACACAAATTCAGTACATATGAGGAGGAAAAAACATTGTAAAGCAAATGCTGAGATGTGTATTCATTTTCCCTATATGGCAGCGAGCAGTGAAATGTGCGTGGCTCCAGTGGGAAGATCTCTTGGCAGAGGTACACGTCCAGGTAGCAGGTGATGCTGTGAGGAAGGAGCATGTGTAAGAACTCTTTGGGGATCTCTTGTGTTGCCTCTAATTGGAACCTGCTTTCCTGGCTTAAACATAGTGACAAATGAAAAACTCTCTTGAGGAGATTTTCAACATCTGCTCCCTTGCTTTATTCAAAGATACCACCACCAACAGCAACAAAAAAACACACAACTGGATACACTTAAAAAAAAAATTTAAAAATTGCAGTTAAGAAATGATTCTTGACAAAATGGGCGTCTGTATTTTAGTCTGTGAGCTCTGTAGATTGTCCTAGGCAGTCCTTCTTTTCCTCATAAAGTCAGATTATAATGAGTGAGCCCTCCTCTGTTCTTTTTGAGCTGCCTTGAAACAGAATCTGTTTTTATCAGGCAGTTACTAGAACTTTACAGATGTTGGATCCCTATTTTTTCTTTTTTCCATGAGGTTTTTCCCTCTTACAAAAAGAAGTCTGGAGCCAAAATGGATTTGTTTCAGGCAGATACATAATAAAACTGTTTTCCATTTCTGGCACATTCTTATATTTACAAGGAGAACTTTTAAATTCACTTCCCCAGGTACTGATTTCTAAGTATGTAGATTTTTAATTTTTTTGTAACATAATGCATTAAAGCCTGCAAAAAATTTAAAAGTAAGTTAACATGCAATCCAAAGCAATATTAAAATACGTGTTCTTAAATTGTTTCAGATATGCATAGAAAAAGTCAAGAATTATTGCAGTATTTTGCTGTTAGGTAATTTACAAAAAGGATCTCATGATTGTGGCATTCTAAAAAGTTATGTTCCAGCCAGTGTTGACATTAAACCAAGGGACATTAAACCAAGCCATACCATGCAGAATGTCAGAATAAACACTCCTAATTATCTCTTCTGATCCCACATCTACATATTTGCGTTGCTCCCCCAGGTCTTTCAAGTTCCTTGATGGAACTGCGATATCACCTTTTTGCTCTTACTTCTGTGCGTATATCTTCCATTTGCATTTTGTCCTTCAGGATTGCTTGATTTATAAAGATATTTTTATAATGTTCATAATATTCTTAATTAATATCTTAATATGATGGTTAGGTTATCATGAAAATATAAGAGGCAAGAAGAAAGTGAGCCTGGCAAGCTGTTTCAGTTTTTTTTAATGGCATTTCTATTTAATTGTGGGCCAATTAACCACTCAGTTTCCTTTCAGATAAAAAAAAACAACCCTCTAAATTTAATAGAGAGTTGTTTAATGCTTCCTAATGTTATATATCTGACTGAGCTTTTCATTACCCAGAGAAACAAACATGCTGGTCAGGTCACCAGGGAGTAGTGATAATGCCTTCTCTCTCCCTTTGCATGGGAGGCAGTAGGGAATGAAGCTACAGCTCTAAGGTTTTCTGCTGGTTCCTGTATGATGGACTGGGAAATGCTGCATACCAGCATAGCTCTGTTCTGTACAAGTTACCAACCATAATATTAATCGTGGGATCTTATTTTATGCTTTTTGGTATATTTTTTCCTTTTTGGTTGCCAAATTTTGAACATACATCCACCATTACGTGCCTCAGACTGCTGACATCTTCATTTAAAAAACATTCATCTGTAGAGATGTTACGGACAGCTGGCAGAGCTGTAATAAATCATAGCTCTAAAATTAGTGCAATTAGTTTGTATTTTAAGTACTACAACAGGAATATTTGTGTCTCAGTAGGAAAGTTCTTTATGTTTTTATATATTATTCTGCTTCCCAAATCAGAAGTGGTTCTTTACAGTGAAATAATGTTAAAAGATGAAGAATAAGTGGCTGTTATTTCATTAAGAGGTGTGGAAACACAAGGGTTGTTCTAAATACTCAGTATTTTAAAAACCAGATGAAAAGAATGTTAGTGAGTGGCAAAGTCAAGCTGTAGGACACTGACTAAAAGCAGTCTTTACATTGCGGAAACTGGAGTTACAGTTTGTAGCCACCTGTGAAAAGTGTTATTTGAGTGAATTGCTTGCCATCGTATCACAGTACTGAGTAGGATTCATCTCATCTCCCTCTCTTTATAGTCAGTGTGAAGAAACAGGCACTTCTAGGGCACAACTTGCCTCACCTTAAGCTAGATGTCTAAAGTAAATGTAGCACAATCAAACAAAGGGTAGGAGAGGGGGAAAAACAGCAAATGGGACAGATCAGGCACCTCTTCCATACACAGTACTGCCAGTCCTGTGTATGATTATCATGAAGCATGTTAGCCCATAACTAGTAGATGGCCTGGGCCCATCTGCACTATACCCCTAAGGATAAAGTTCCAATTGCTAAGCCACCATAAGGCTATAAGAATATTAACACCTAAATAGGGGACCTTGCCTATGACTTGATTTCCACAATCACAGAAGCCAATTTGCTTTTGGCTCATTCGAACTAACACTTCCCTGACACAAAATCAGCTATTCCCTTGCAGTGGCAAAGGGAATCTAGTGGAGAAGATGGGATTTGTCCCTTTCTTTGCTTGCTTCAGGGACGCTGCACGCCGTGGCATCCTGCTCTGTGCCGGGATGGGAGGGGAGCTGCGCTGCCCTCAGGCTGCGTCATTCCTGCGGGAGCCCTCAGCGCTGCTGCTGGAGATCTGCAGGAGCCCGACAGCGCCCGCACGGCTCCTGAGGGGAAGCTCCTATGTTATCCACCGAGCTGCTCGGGCCCCTGAGTGGAGCGGTCCCCGCGATTCTGATGTCGATCGAGTTTTGGTTTTGGGAACGAGCTCCTCGAGGGGCAGTTGTGCTTGTCGTCGTTAGCATCCTCGTTTTGCGGCTGCGGGTCTATTGAGAGAATGCACCATTTCGAATCGGATCCTCCTGTTAATGCTGCGAAGTTGCAGCTGAGATCTGTGCTGCCTGGTGCTTCCTCGTGTGCACAAAACCTAAGCTCGGGCTGGATCGGCGGAGGTGATTTTTTCTAGTCCAAACAAACCAGCAGCTAGAAACAAGGGTAACTTATTTTAAACGCGGAGATCACGTCACCGCCCTCAACTCGTTACGCCCGTTTCTGCGGTTTCGCAGCCTCCATTTCCTCCCTAAAACACACCCATGCGGACGAGGGGCACCTACTGCAAGCCGCACCCCCCGCAATGCGCAGATGAACGAGGAAGCCCGTCGGGCTCGGTCTGCGTGCACCAGCCCCGCCTGCAGCTGCGCAGCCCCCGCAGCCCCCGCAGCCCCCGCAGCCCCCCGCATCCCGCGTTCGGGCGGCGCCGCCGCACCCGGGCGCAGTGCAGCGCAGAGCAGCGCAGAGCAGCGCCGCCTGCCAGTCCGCAGCTCGGTGCCGCATCCTCCGGCTGGTCGCTAGGCAACCCCTCCTCTCGCTCCCTTCACTCCATCCTCGGCCTGTGCTGTTTCAGAGCACGATTTGTGTGTTGCTCGTCCAAAATTGCTAGGTGGTTTTTTATAGGGATGCTAAAGGCAACATAACTGGAGTGTTCCATGCAAAAGCATTATATGGTTGCATTTTTTGTATCTACGCTGAAAGTTAAGATTAATGAGGATCTCATTCTAGACGTCTTTACATAATCCCCACCCTGGGAATGTTAAGCGAAGAGCTGTAGTTTCTCAGAATCGAAATCAGCATATTTTATTAACAACATCAGCACTCTCCTATTCAGGCATCTGGAAAGCTCTAGCTCATCCCATACATATGGCCCTTCTGTTATCATTGCATCTCTGAATTTTGTAGTCACTCTCCCCACACAAACACACTAAAAATGGATATATCTGTAGCCTGACACACAAAAATACTCTTGTGGGAGCAAGTTTTTCCCAACAGATATCAGGCCAAAGATTGATCTGATTAAAGGCCCAGCTCAGCTGGGTGGCTGAGTGGCCTTAGTCACTCCATCAGCCTCACCAGGGATTTGGTGAATGATCTCGCAGTACTTTTCTCCCACACTGCAGTTTGCTATGGATGAATAGTTATTGTCAGTTATCGACTCACAATAAATAGCCAAAAGCAGCAAGATGCCAATTAATTTATTTTTACCAGTATATTTTTCTTATCTCCTTGCAGTGCATCTTGCCTTAGCCCTGTGAGCAGTACCCTGTGTGAGAAAACTGATTTGAAGGAACCTCCCAAGTTTCCCAATAGAGGTCTTTGTATATCTGTTTTTATCTTAGATTCCTTGCCACAAGCTTTGCATAAAGTGTTGTCCTAACATATGGTCCGTGTTGAAGGGCAGAGGGTCTTGGAAGAGCAGCCCTGGGGCTGCTATAACAGTGTACTTACTATGGTAATAAGTAAGTAAGAAGTAATAAATAAGTAATATACTTACTATAGTACAGTAAGTATAGTATGCTTACTAGTATACTAGCCTGATGTGATCTCTAATTTAGTAGCATTTGGGTGTTCCAATGAACTGTTTTGCTTTTTTCTCCTACTTATGCAGTGTTCTACACCAAGTGTGGGATCTGTTTTTATATATGTGGACTGCACAATTGTTAGAGCTCTGTTCAGCTCTAGAACTCAAGCAGTGAAGACCTGTTTGTAGTCTGGAACATTAAGCCACATCATGCTGCATAGTTAGGAAAAGCACTAAAATTTGGAAAATGCTGTAGACAATCAGCTAGTCCTTTCTACTCCAAAAATGAGCCTCTTAACTTCTTTCCTGGAGTATGATGAGTCAGCTCTTTGATCTGGCTGAAATCTCGTCATTTATAGTTTTCAGCCAGATGGGTGATCTGATCTGACTCAAGTGCATAGTGTAGAAGTGCCAAAGTGAGCGCAGTGGGAAATGACCAGAATAAGAGCGAATGGAGAATGAGACTGTCCCTTCTGACAGCACCTTCTTATATTGACTTAAGTTTTTTTTTTCTGAAACTGCATTTCATAGGTGATTTTCTAATTACATGCCCATTTTACATGTTGGACTACGTGACGGAAGCTGTATTTTTTATATTGCTCTTCTAAAAAGCCTTTTGGAAGAAACTGTTGTGTAGAAACACAAACTGTATCTTACCATTCAGTATGCATGTACTCTACAAAGAGACCTCAGTTAGAGCTCTGATTACTGAACATTAGAGCACCACAGTATGAAACACACAGACCTCAAGAACAGGAAAATTGATTTTATCTGCTGTATACTAATTTCAGCAGTGAAGCAGTGAGACCATGAATCTTAACTGAGATTCTACACTAGCTGCAAACCTTCTCCGTTCAGACAGGGCAATCAATATAATACAATCCTTCATGCAGAGCTGTGAGGTGCTATAGCATCCAAAAGTGCTGTAGCCCTTTGAGAAGCAACAACATTTTCCAGAGTTTATTTTGCTCGTGTAGGAATAGCAGTGGTGCAAGGTGCATACAAGAGTCTGGACTATGGAATGGCTCTTTTAAACTTGTCTTAATTTCTTCTCATCAGGCTAGGAGAAAAGGAAGAAAACTAGATGGAGAAAGAGGTGAGTAAATTAAATCTGGTAGCAGATCTCTCCTATTCCACATGAATGCTTCCTAAGGAACTAATCTTCCTCTTTAAAGAATCACTTAAGAGCTTTCCTGCACATGATGGGACTTTCTTCTGCCCACATCTCACTTACTCTTGAAAAACTCTCAATGAGCGCAGTCAAAATCCCATTCTTTTCTGCTTCTCTTGTATGTAAATAACAAGCTTTTACTGCCTTGAGGCCAGGAAAGAACCGTAACAGATGGAGCAGTGCAAAACATTAAAAAACAATATTTAAACATGATCCTTAAACATTAAGGGTTTGTTACAAGTTTCCAGATTTTCATCCTGATCAGTTTGCTACAAAACTCGCACTCATTGCTGATGCTACAAGGCATCTTTTTACAAGGCTTGATCTTTCTTAAAGCTTTGGAATGATTGAGGCAAGTCTGCTCTCTGTCCGTTGGCAATGGTAAGAGGTTTTCCTAACAAGTCTCTCTTGCTTCAGTTCAACCCTACAACCTCTTTGCCTATATGCCAGATAAAAAGAGAAGACATATTTTAAGTAGAATGGGGGAAGAAGTTCCAGGAATTTCTTTAGGTGCAATGCATGTGATCAAATGTGTAGTATTTACAAGAAGGTCAATACCTCTTCCCAGTTTCCCTTTTCTGCTCCCTTTGCAAGATTAATGTTCTTAGAATGGCATTAACTTATTTTGAACACTACAGCAAATACCAAAGTAAACTAAGCTTTGGTCAAAGTTGCTGGTTACCAATATATTTTTGGGATAAATTCTGTTTAATCTTTCTATTAATTGTTTCAGCAAAGTGGAGATATGCCAGTGTAATTTGTTCCAGTCACAAAGTTACAAGGCATTGTTAAAGAAGGATCAAGCTGTTACACAAAAAAGACCAGATGAGCTTGATGACTAGCATTATTGGGACGAGATGAAATTCAGATCTTTTAATGAAAAGGCATGCACTTAAGGACAATTTATGAGACTACAGGAACACACAGCTGGAAATAACTCAGAGTAAAAGAATAACAGAGCCACAAATTGATGGCAAGTTGCCATTTGTGCATTTTAATGCTCAACACTGAACAAACCGTTTTTTTCTGAGGAGTGGCTGGTTATTGTTTTCCATTTTATTTTATTAATCAAGACTGTCTATTGATGAATGGCTCCTAGACACCCAGAAAAAACTCAGAAGTTTCTCAGTTTTGTCCTGTCAAATATAATTGACCTTCATGTAAAATTTGTTTACATGAGGCACAGAACATTTCTTCAACTCTGCTTTTTATATGGGCCATGAGTGCTTTCCTGAATGAGTAAAAGAGAGAATAGAACACAGACGCTTCATGCTTTCCTACATCCCATAACAGTTGGAGTACGGATACCACCAGTGACAAAACTAATCCTAAGGTACATTGGTGGCTGCAGGCTGGAAGTGACACTGCAGTCAGAAGCTACCTGTTACCAGAATTCTCATTATTCCATGTTTATATTTTAAGTAGTTTTTACGTGTTTGAACAAGAATTTTTAAGTTACATTTGTTTGATACTTGTGATTTAATTTGATTATTATCTCTTCCTATCTCTATTGATTTTATTTATCGCAATATAGCTGTGTAGCATCAGATTACTGTATTTTAATGATTGTTACTACCTTCTACAGTTATATTACTGTACTGTCCTCTTTAGAAGTACATCTTTTTCTCTTGCAAGGATGGCAAAGACCATATTGCATCTGTGTCTCTGAAATGCTTGCCCTTTTCACCTTACACTCTAGCAAGACCATAGACACACGAAATACTGGGATAGTGTCCCACTGCCTATTTTCTTCTTGTCCTTACTGTTTACTGTTTATCCTAATTCCGTTTATCTAGATTGTATAGAACTTGTGGAAATCAAATCAATGTCTTGTGATTTCTGATCCATGCAATAAGAAACACATAATCAGACTAATAAGAAAATGTGACATGGTGTAACAGTCACAACAGAGTGAAGTCCCTTCCACATATTATGTGATCTAGTCAAGCTTTTTGGGTACTCAGTGTATTTCATTTTCTTAAGCAGCTGCACAAGCATATGTACAAATCTACATCTATAAATAATAGACATTGTTTTGTAGTTAGATCTTTTTCTCCTGTGAATCTGTGCTGTCTCATAATTCTCTTCTTTTGAGACTTCAAAGCTGCTTCAAGTAAAGCACAATTCTAATTAGAATCAGCCAGAAGCTTTTAGAAAAAAAAAAAAATAATAAAAAAAAATTTGGTTACATAGAAATATTTGCGTAATTTCTATTGATTTCATGGAATCAGCTATGAAATTGCAAAAACTCTGTCAAAATACTTTTCATTTGAAGAGCACTTTTAATATTATCTTTAAATACTCTTTAAGATCTAAATGATTCAAAACCAAATCAATAGTTCTTATGTGATTAAAGTATATGTTGCTTGTTTGATGTATTTGTTCTTAATTGCTTAAAGCTTTTGAAAACTGTCTTTTGGTGCAGTCAAACTGTTCTCTTACCACAACTGCCAAAGAATCAAATTATTGGTATTTGTCCTTCTCTTTGTTGTCTTCTTTAAAAAGCCACAGAAGTGGCCTTTTTTAACCTCCTATATTTTCCTCCAATCTTTCTCACTTCACAGTGACCCTTTGCTTTTTGTTGCTTTCCACAGCTTCCTTAGTCCTTTTCACAGCACAAGGAAAGGAGGTGGCTGAGGGACAGAAGTAACTGGCTGCTTGCAGGTCTAAATCTACAGCTACAGGAATGTGTTGCCCAAAAAGTTTGAAAGAGATTTGGATATGGCTGGGAGTAGGAGGGAAGGGCAGAGTATTTCTGGTGCTGAGAAAGAGAGGATAAAAAAAGTGAGATTACTGCATCAGGAGAGAGAAGACTGAAAATCTGTTAAGTGTAGAAAATACAGATAAAGAGTAAGAGAGAAGAAGCAAGATGGCATTTAGGTGCTACAGGGCCAGGGATTACCATCTCCTAGGCCTGGGAGGACTTGGGGTGCTCCTGGTGATCGTGGCTTGCTCCCCGCTAATAGGTAGTGACTGCTGTAAAGGAATTCACTACTGCAGTGAGCATTAAAAACAGCAGTCTTTCTCTTGCATTGAGTTTCCTAGATTACATGTAAAACATATTGTATAAATGTGTTTTAAAAAATAAAAGCTTTGATTTAAAATAAACCATACTATGGAGAAACTCAGCAGCTGCCTTGGTGGTACACTCTGTGCATCCTCCATTTTCCTATTTCTCATTTTGCTATCCCTCCTACTTTCTTTTCTGTATCACCTTTCAGTTTTAACAGCTATCGTCTCAACAGCAGTAGCTGCTATATATTCAAAAGAATTTTTGAGAATCCAGAGACCTGTCTGGTTATATAAAATCATGTATTTTAGTCCCGGAGTCTCAGTTTAAGCAAGTGTTTGAGCGTGCAAAAAATTCTTCACCATATCTGACATGAATTTCTGGATGTACATCAGCACCATCTAGTGGCAGAAAGAGTTACAACGCCTAGTAGGCTCAACAGGAAATGCCGGTGTTGACTTCAATAACCAAGATCCTTCAGCAGGAAGTTAGGTGTGGTCTGTAGAAGGAGATTTATAAAATAAATAAATAAATAAAAAATTAAATAAATAAAAGACATGATGGAATTTATCTGCAGTGTGCCTGGGTGCCATTCCAAACCCAGTAAGTGCAAGATTCTACACTGGTAATGCATTTTTAATTGTTTCCAGCAATATTAAGAAAGAATTATGCCTTTTTTTAATGTATGTGATTAACAATAAAATCTGAGAGGATTCTGCAGCAGGACCACTTGCATTTTCCTCATTAACCCTTCTGCTGCTGCTGCTCTGTGCATGTGTTCTAGCAGCAATTTTGTACAGACCTTCCATGACAGAATGCCCCGGGTGCTTTTCCCTGCAATGGAAGGGGTTGTTTGTGGGGAGACCTGCAGAAGTTGAGATGTATGTGGATGTCTGTGTAGGTGTGAAGAGCTGTATGCATATGGATGAAAAGGAGGAGAAAGCATTGTGCTGCGGTTTATTTATCAGGCTTCCAAAATATGGATTTGTTGCTGCTGTGCAGGAATATGTGTATTTAGGAAAAGAGTAAAGTAGGATTATGCAGACTGTATTTTAACTGTTGCATTATTTTAATTTGATAATCATTTCTAGGATATATCCACTTACAGAGAAGTTACTTTTATTATTGCATTTGCTGTATCTTTACTGTGCTTACTCAGGATAAGGACTTGAGAAAAACAATTGAAGACTACAGCAGAGGTAGTGTTTATAATTTCAGATTGATATACTTGCATTAGGGATATTTATGTTTGTTCTTTCTAACTGAGCTGTCTGGACCTACTAAGAAAAAAACGTTCTGCCCTTGTTATTGAAAAGTGAAAAACGTTACTGTGCGTAATGTATGGCATCAAAGTGTGTTATCTAATGATTAAATACAATTTTTGTTTAATTCAGCAATTCTTCCAGTGCACAATGTGTTGCCAGGCAGGGGATCGGAATGCAGGTGCTTGTGCCTGATTCCTTGTTTCCTGAGCTGGCAGCTCTGCAAAGGCAGCATATTTATACCTGAGCAGAAGGAGCATCTCATGTTGCTTTCAACTACGCCCTCTGGCCTTAAGTGCCAGTAGTGGATTCTAAGAGTCATTTTTGGTCCTTTTAGCTAGAGGGATGATAGGTTCAAGGTGCAGCTTAAGCAGGATAATAAAGATGTGAACTGACTGCATTCTCACTCCTCAGCACTGATCTGTAAACAATTCAGAACTGTTGATGTCTTGCAATGAATGTGCTGGAAAAATATCTCCTACTTTATTCATTACCCTTGAAAAAGGAAAGATGTTATTATGCGAGACATTTTTATACAGGTGCTGTTTTTTGTTTGTTTGGTTTTTTTTTTGTCAACCTACTTTCACAAGCATTAATAAAATTTTAAATTAAATATTACCTCCGAGAGGAGAGCTGCAAAGGAAAATGGCTTATCCTGAAATGAAAGCAAATGAAAAAGTGCATTTTATAACAACATCCTCTTCATCAATAATTACTGTATTTAACAAAGATGTCCCACAGAAATTTCTAGGCAGGAACATTCTTTTACATTGTCTGTGACTATGTTGCTCTAATTTGTGTGTGTGTGTGTGTGTTTATATTTTTAGCACTTTTTTTATGAGGGAGGCTAAACAGTAGTTAAGAGGTGCAGGATGAAAAGATGGCACAGTCAGTGCTGGTACCACCAGGACCTGACAGCTTCCGCTATTTCACAAGAGAATCACTTGCAGCTATTGAACAACGTATCAATGAAGAAAAAGCTAAAAAATCTAAACAAGAACGCAAAGATGATGATGATGAAGATGGCCCAAAGCCAAACAGCGACTTGGAGGCAGGAAAGACCCTGCCATTTATTTACGGCGACATACCTCCAGGAATGGTATCTGAGCCCTTGGAAGACCTGGACCCATATTATATCAATAAAAAAGTGAGTGTATTGTGTCTTTCAGTGAAACTTTAAGATTAAATACAGCAGACTTTCTTGGCAGGCTGAGCATTTCCACTGTTTTGGATCAAGTCATCGCTTACCATTATATTCTAATTTCTTTCATTGGCAAAAATCTCAGTTGTAGGAACAGAAGTTAGAAATGCAGGTTTGTGGAATCCAGTCTGTAGACAGAAGTGAATTCAGGTTTATTTTAATATTCTTGTTTTCTTAATATTTGTAGCTTCCAGTGTTTTATTCACAGGACAATGATCAAAAAAGTAGCACAAGGGCTATCTTCAGCATGCTAGTATTTCGTTAATTGTTCTATAACACATGAAAGGAGCAGATCATTTTGGAGTCCATTTCTAATGGACTCTAATGTGGTCACATTAGAGACTAATTCTTTATCTTTTACAATTAAGAACCTAAGTATGGTCTGAGAATCAACATGTATCTGTGTATCTGAACATGTGTTTCACTTGGAAGAGCTGAAGTTTATGATTCCAAGCAAGGCAAGGACTTGTTTTCCAGGATTTCAGCTGCTGCATTTGGCACATCTTCTCAAAAGTAGGGTATAGTCTTTGAAAACACTGCCCTCTGATTCCAGCTGAGATAGGTGACAGCTCCTGACAGTGCTCCGGGCTTTTATTGGTTATGTCCCTTTGGGCTTTTTAGAGCTGCCACAATGTTAGGTAGATCCTCATTCCTTCAGTGAGAGTGAACTTCCACCTATATTTGGAGAGAAAATATAAATAGATAGGAATTTACCCAAGTGCATGGATATCTAAAGAATTTTTAAAAGCACTGAATGTTAAATATAGGATTCATACTTCTTCATTTCCCAGGTATTATGAAAACTGTTACATTTATATATATAATTATTATTTTTGATGCTGGCAGTATACATGAATCATTGCTAAAACCATGGAGAGGTAGTGAAAATACATAGATCATTGAATTCTGTATTAGGTAAAAGTAAAGCTTGGCTTAAGAAAAGTAGACAGAGTTGCAGTTCTGAAACTCACAAGAAATAGATAAAGGGGGAAGCAATATGATTAGGATCAGGATTCCTTATGATTTCTAAATAAACTGACAAGGTTTTGACCATGTAAACTGTAACTTGTTGGTATAATTTAAATGTAATTTTTTAATTCTGTGTTTCTTTTCCAGACCTTCATAGTATTGAATAAAGGGAAGGCGATATTCCGATTCAGTGCCACCTCTGCCCTGTACATGTTAACTCCTTTCAATCCTCTTAGAAAAATAGCTATTAAGATTTTGGTACATTCATATCCTTTTCAAGTGGTCAGTCTAAAACTGTAGTCAATGAGATGTTGTTTAGTATTTAAATCATTCACTGGCACGTGTCCAAGGGTTGATATTGTCTATGGTGCTTTGTCTCTTCTTTCTATTGTTTCTCTTCTGATCTTTTTCTTTTCCTCTTAATTGTTTGTTATTGCTGGATCATAATACAGAAACATCAGAAGACAACCAGTCATCTTTGTTTACAATTTCTTCCTCTGTCATTCTTCTTCCTCCTCCTCTTCCTTTTCCTTTCCCTCTCATTTTCCATGTAGTTCTCAAACTTCTTTTCATCTTTTCACTTCCACCACATTTTTCACAAACTATAGGTATATTCCTCAAAATACTTTCAGTTCATCACCAACATCTTGTATTAAAATGAAATCTTTGAACCCAGCTATATACTTGCTTGAATATTTAGTGAAAATTGTGTTTCATTATTCCTTTTCATTTTCTGATTCAGGTCCAAATTGCAAGCTAGTTTGATAGAACAGCTGAGGTTTCTTATTTGCATTCTCAGTCCTATGGGTATCTTACCTGTCTATTTATTCATTATTATTGCTTTATGCACTTGTAACCTTTTATAAACTTTTATTTTTTTTTCTAAGTACGTTGGATTTTCCACATTATAGGTAGAGATTTACAAATGACAAACCTATTGCTTTGTCTTTCTCAGTGTTTGTATTGGTCTGATCCCAGATAGTGATATAAGGTCACTGAGGGATTTGACTTCAGTAAATCTGTTTACTTAGGAAGCATATTTCAGTGTGCAAACATTTGTATCAGAGTCGGTTTTTGAGTGTCTTTTTGGGGAGTGGTTTTATTTTTTTAATTTTTTTGGTAGCATTACATAGAGAGATTCTAGGATCATGTAGAATAACCCTTGGAAGGATTCTGTTATACTTTTGGTGTAATGGAAGTCTGATAAAAATGATTATCTAGTAAGTGTTGGATAACATTATCAGTGG
The DNA here is from genome assembly GCF_054131305.1 of Coturnix japonica. NCBI lineage: Eukaryota > Metazoa > Chordata > Aves > Galliformes > Phasianidae > Coturnix > Coturnix japonica. Next base: position 6,803,346 of record NC_140669.1, on the reverse strand, counting down.
CTAGCCTACAAATAACTTCAAAATCAGACAACACTGTGTAGTCTCTATTCACTTGCTACTGATATCACTACAAATAATTATTTTTCAGCTACATGACACTCCATAGCATGTAACAAGCAGTTAGATGGAGCAATGGAAGACTGTAGAACTGAGATGGTGGTGAATAGTTGGAGTGAATGAAGTCGGAATATTAAAAAGCTTTAATGTTTTGGGAAGGTATAGTCCAGTTATTTCTCCCTGATGAAAGAAGAGGGAGGATTTTGAGAGGATAGTTCATCATACAGAATTCTGAAAGCTGATGTAAATGTAGTCTTGTAAGTACTCATTATAGCATGGAAACCTGCATTTAGTTGGAGAAATTAAAGCTCATAAAAGAAAGCTTTGAGATCTTCCTAATTTTTGGTGATGGTGCCATCATGTGGACATTTTATGCTTCATCTGTGTGATTTGTTTTCATTTTGGTGTTTCTGTTTTCATCTCCAGTAATGTATTAGACCTGAAACTGAAGGTTTGTAAATACAGAGCAGTTCTGTCAAAATCAGTGAAAATGTCCGTAGCATGGAATTGTTCTCAGATTTTCTTTAGGGTTTTTTGTTTTATCTTTTAGAATAAAATGTGACTTGTTCTCTACCGCTTTTTATATTACAAAAATATATCATTAAAAAGATAATGCAGATAATTTAAATAAAAAAAACAAACAAACAAACAATGATCAAAGGTATTGTTATTTTTTTTTCTATATGTATATATTTCAACTTTTCTAATTTTTAGTGTGTGACTTTCCTAACTACAAAGAAGTGACTGTGAAACATGCTCAGTGCTTTTCTCTGAGTGTCAGCTATGCAGTGGAGGGATAAATATCTCCTGATACTGGATATCTGCCAAACCAGGATCTTGTTTGATATTCTTTTAATGAGATTTTCTGGCTTACATTCCTTAATTCTTAACCCACATTATTCAGCATGCTTATCATGTGCACTATTTTGACCAACTGTGTATTTATGACCATGAGTAACCCTCCTGACTGGACAAAGAATGTAGAGTAAGTGAAATGGATTGTCTTTGAATTATATTCAGTCCTTTGAAATAAACTGCTGTTAATGATGTTACACTAATAAGGATAACATCTGCTAACAGCAGCTACTTTGTAACATGTTTTGAGCACTGTGCTAGCTTTTTCTGTGTAATATTGAATCAATATTTGACAACACTTCCTTCATTATAGAATATTCAATTTGCATACTCTGTTTGCAGTATTAGATAGGTAATGTAGGAACAGGATGGTAGTTTTACCATGTAAAAAAAAGTGGAGGCACTGCAGGAACTTGCATAGATAAAGGGTGCAGTTAAGACAATCTCTTAGTGAATTTTTAATTTATTCTTTTTTTAATGAAAGATAAGCTTTTTCAAAAGTATTTCAGTGATTGGCTAATCCTCCCATAGGAAATAGCAGCTAGAAAGAGAAAAGTTCCAGTACGGCATCAACCCCAGTCCCCATATACAGTTGATGCATATTTTGTGATTGTTCCAAGGCAGTATAAAATACTGCTCTTCGTGATGCTTCATTTTTGTAATAACATCTTATGCTTCTGCTGCAGCTTCACTTCTAACTGATTTGGATGATAAGTACATGTTTAGTCTTCAGTAATCAACAGTGAAATCATAGAACAATTAAAGGCAGTGTAGGCATTCTCATTTTGAATTGCATATGAACATATATGTATTCAGGATGTCTAGCATATAGTATTTATGAATAAATATAGCTAGCTTGAATATTTATTCATGTCGTATTTTGCCCTATGTATATATAATGCGAATCTTAGTCATCTATTGAGTGAAGTTGTATGGGAAAAACTTTTTTGTTTTTTCTTAGTTACTGAACTGAAAAGTATCAAACAGGAAATTTGGTTTCAGGTTGATCTTGTCTGAAAACCAATGTGAGCCTTTTAAGCAGTTTGACTTCCAACAGTCTGCTTTACCTTCTCTTTGATTAAAGTTATAAATGAAATTAAATTTCAAAATGGCATCATTTGGAGGTAGAAAATTGAAATGACTCAGAACACCAGAATTAAGCATTTATACTCCTCATGTTTCAGCAAAAATTGTTTAATCTAAACAAGCACTAAATTTTATTGAAATCTGTAAAAAGTTTTGATTGGTCTTGGACAGGATTTTGCATGTGAAAACACTAGTTTTGTTCCAGAACTGTGCTTGTCCAGCTAAGGGTGAACTACTGGGTACAGCTACTCTGACAAAGTGAACAAGGTTTGATGAGATTTGACAGATTGCCAGATCATGGTACTCTACAACATTTCATCATAAAAATAATGCTGAAGAAACTAATATTAAGATTGGAAGCAACTGAAATCATGACTTCATATGTTTTTTCTTTTAACATAGTATTAGGTAGAACATAAATGTGCCAATGAAGTAACAGGAAATTTTGCAACTGACTTGCTAGCAAAGATTATAGCATTTGAACCTCAATTTTGTGGATTGCCATGTCGTCTTCTAATCATGGTTTGATTCTTCTCCTTTAAGGAAGAAATTCTGCAGATGTTAAAAGCTGGTTGTATCTATTAAGTTCTTACGCTACTCAGAGAGTGGAAAAATGGGACTAGAGAGCATATTGTGTAGGGATAACATGAGTATGTTTCTATAAACTCTATCTTGCGTATTTTCCTCAGATACACTTTCACTGGAATTTATACCTTTGAATCACTTATTAAAATTCTTGCAAGGGGCTTCTGCTTAGAAGATTTTACATTTCTCCGAGACCCATGGAACTGGCTCGATTTCACTGTCATTACATTTGCGTAAGTCTAATGTTTGTTTGTTTTGGTTTGTTGGTTTTTTTTAATCTTTCAGATAGGATGAGCTTAGTGACTAAAAATTGCCTGGTATTTTGTCAACCAGAACATGTGGAGCCTGGACTTCCTGCAGTTTCAATATGTTTCTTCTACCTCTTTTACACATTTTAGTATTTCTAACTGAGCATGTGCTGCAGAGGCCAACATGGTGTGTCAGCCCGTTAGGACTGTGAATGCCATCAGCCTGAACTGTTCATATCCTGTCTTCTTTCTGCATATCAGAATTAAAGGAATCATTTTGACTTCCTGCTAGAAGCTGACAAAATTAGTTTTCAAAAATAAGTCAGTGTGGTTTATTTTGATAAATTAATTTAATTTTACAATCAAAAGGACATTTGTAACACAGGCAAAATGCAGTGAACGGTGAAAAGGTCTTAGTCAAAGACCCAAGCAGTAAGGATAAAATCTGCCTCAATTCTGAGTAATTGTGATTTAATCCTACAGGTATGTAACAGAATTTGTAAACCTAGGCAATGTTTCAGCTCTTCGAACTTTCAGAGTATTGAGAGCTTTGAAAACTATTTCTGTAATCCCAGGTAAGATGTAGTTGGTGTAAGGTGTTAGGCCCCTTGTTTCTCCAACTGTTATTTGTGTGCTGTCATTGTGTTTGTGTGTGAACTCCCCTATTACAGATATGTGACAGAATTTGTGGACCTGGGCAATGTCTCAGCGTTGAGAACATTCAGAGTTCTCCGAGCTTTGAAAACAATATCAGTCATTCCAGGTGAGAGCTAGGTTAAACACTGAGGCTGACTGTTGTTCCACAGAGGCTATACTCACATTTTTGAAGCATAAGCCTTGTTTGCTACACATTTTTAATAAAATAAAAAAGCAGAAATCAAGACTTAACTTCATTTTAATTGATTTTTGCTTTTTTAATTAGCTGTATTTTCTTTTTAAGTCAGCCTTTGAGTTTAACAAACACTTGCATGAGATATTTGCAGTAAACAGCCTATGTGATTTGCATCTTATGACATCAAGCTTTCCTTTATATGTTTTAACTGTAAGTTACTTTTAAGCTTTCATATTGATGCAAACTTTATCATTTATTGCAGGCACTTGATTTACAACTTTAGCTCAGTTTAAAATGTCATGTATTAAAAAAATAAATTCTAAAGTATAGCATGGGCCTTGCATGGGGAATTATTCTAAAGATGCCTTTCTTCTCCAAACCATCAGCCCTCTCGTATTGTCAGAAGTTATCTTTAAAATATGAATTTATTACATCTTTATAACAGGTTTATAAATGCAGAATGATTTTAAATGGTTCACGTAAGAAAGGTTTGGGCAAGAAGCATCAGCAAAAGCAAACAGTATTTTCCTATGTAGAGTGGAGGTATAGCATGAATAATAAAATCACTTGATTTGGCATAAAGGATAAGTTTGGTAGCATCTACTTTTATTTCTGTACACTCTAAAGTATGCATAAAATTTACAGCTTTTCATTCATCTTCACAAGTAAATCTTTTAACAAATACTATTGTATTACAAACATTAGACTCAGATATCATTTTGCATGAAATCTCTATGAGAAAGAATCTCATGATTTTTTATGCGTTTAGTATCTGCTTAGTATCATAATAAAAATCCTTCCTCTTTGCAGGCTTGAAGACTATCGTGGGAGCCCTAATTCAGTCTGTGAAGAAACTCTCAGATGTTATGATCCTGACTGTGTTTTGTCTGAGTGTATTTGCACTAATAGGGCTGCAGCTGTTCATGGGCAACTTGAGGAATAAATGCCTGCAGTGGCCTCCAGACAATTCTACTTTTGAAACAACTGTTATTACCTACTTTAATAGCTCTATAGGTGAAAATGGTACATTTATTAATACAACGATGACAATATTTAACTGGGATGAGTACATAGAAGATAAAAGTAAGAAACCATTATATCTACGACTTCTTTTTTTTTTCTTTTTTCCTGAAAAATTTTGAAACAGATAGAAAAGCATGAATATTGAATCTGATGCCTGTATTCCTGAAAGTTAGGAAGCCTCAGCTTCCAAAAGCTAAATGCTTTTGGATTAAAATATCATAAACAACCTTATAATCTTTTAATATACTTATCTTCTCAGCATGCTAGTAGTATCTTAGAAATGTAGGCTTGGAAAAGATTTTGGATGATAACCCATCCTTAAAAATCTCTGGAAACAATCCGTTCCCTTTCCCCTCCTTTCTTTTCTTCTCTGTTGACAGAAATCCAAGTGCTTTCAGACCAGCTTGTCAGTTGTAAAGGTCATTCTAAATTTTGATCATCTTCTCTCCTAGCTTGATGTCTTCAGAACACTTGATGCATTTTTTGTATTATTTCATGAGTTGAGTTGTTAATGAAGCTTGTTCTAAAACACACCCTTTAAGGATCTTAAGGAAAAAAAAAAATCTTCGGAATTATTTTTGAAGTATTTTCTGATTATTCAAGCTGAAATGTATCTTCTTTATTTGCTTCAGAAGGTGTCATTTATAACTTGTCCCTGGGGCTATTATCCTGCTAGTAAGTTGGCAAAGGAGGAGAGAGGAATAGTTTTATGTATGCCATTAATTTGATAAATTTGTATTGACTATTACTTTATCATTATCTTATTATTGAAAATTTGATATATATGTATATTTTTTTTCTAAAATACTGGGCTGACAGCTGAGCTGATGTGATAGTTTATCTGGATCCTCTGCCTAACTGAGGAGGAGCTGTGGTGCATAGGAATATGAATTACACACACAGATCACTTTTAAAATCCATCTTGGTGCCTATCTCAGTGCAGATGTAGAAGTGATGTGTGCAGCCTCTTCCTTTAAAATAGGCAGACTTTTTGCTGTTTTCATCATATACTGGTGGTGATCGAGTAGAAAAAGTCCATAGGAACTGGTTGCAATTCCTTGCTTGTCTCTTTAGTGTTGGCCCTGAGTTAGTTCATGCCAGCTAAGCTAATCCATGCCAGCTGGTGGTGAATCTCAAAGAACCATCTGCTTCCTGGGAACAGCCAGAGCATGCCTAATTTTGGCAACTTCAGTTTAATATGCCACCTGACCCAAAATTTCCACTAGAGGTTCCCTTTTTTTTTTTTTTCTTTTTTTTTTTTCCCCCTCCATATAAATCCCAAACAAGCAATTGATGACAAACTGATTTTCCCTTTTTACATCACAGAAGAGATGAGAAAGGGTGGGAGAGGGTGGGAAAGGAGAACAGCAAGAGCAGGAAAAGGAGGAGAGAGAGAATGAAAAGGTGTTTGAGGGACTTTTTAGTCTTTCATCTCTGAATTAATTTTGAACCCTATTTTAATAGTTAGCCTATTAACAGAATATAGATTTTTCAAGTACAGTCCTCTGTAACAGAATTACATGTATTATTTTTCATGTACAACGACAGCTTGGTTTCTCCTTCCACTGTGCGAATCAAGATCCATTTAACAGTTTCTTGTGCGTGTTGCTATGTGCTATTCTTTCATGCTGCAAAAACTCCCATGATTTTTCAAGTAATATTAATATCCTTTTTTTTTTTTTTTTTTTTTCTTTTTCCTTTTTTGGTCATCATGTACCATAATTTAACTGTTTGCTTATTTTTTTTTTAATGTAAAAGTTTTAATCCTTAGGTATAAATGATGTCTCTTTCTTAATATTTTTCATGTTTTCTTTGTTTTGTTTTAAAAAACAACAGATCACTTCTACTTCTTGGAGGGACAAAACGATGCTCTGCTGTGTGGCAATAGCTCAGATGCAGGGTAAGAATATCATTTTTCACAGTGCATCAAGAAAGTTAGCTACTTAGAATAGCCCAGGTGGCGAACTAAAGTATCAGCTGTACCATAAAGTTTCAATTTACCAACATTTTGGAATATGAAACTATACTTAAGTGTAACCATCTATGTGATTTGAGTTTACACAGGCAATTTCTTCAGCACCTTAGACTAATTTTGTAACAGTAATCCCAGGAATACTATGTGCATAAGAATTACTGCCAGCTGGCTGACAATTTACTATTAGCTATGCTAGTTGTCATTCTTCTTTTGTGCTGATGGAGATGTGTTGATATGAAAAATTGTGGGGAAGGATAGATTACTATTAGCTATATTATTATAGCAATGAAATATTAGTAGGAAATGGAATTAAAAATTTAAAACAACTAGATTTTTTATTTTAGGTCTGTAGAATAAAGTTTTACTTGTTCAAAATTTCATTTGCAACAGGTACTCCTGAACAATTTTGTGTTTTTTATAGCATATGGTAATCTAGAGTAGTTGTTAAACATAGCATTTCCTCTTCTTTTGTAGTCAATGTCCAGAAGGATATATATGTGTGAAAGCTGGTAGAAACCCCAACTATGGCTACACAAGTTTTGATACATTCAGTTGGGCATTCTTGTCACTGTTTCGATTGATGACTCAGGACTTTTGGGAGAATCTTTACCAGCTGGTGAGGACTTATTAAAATAAACAGCACCATCACCAATACCATTACTGCATAGTATTTGCATAGTTCTTTTCATTCACATGTACCTGAGCTCTTTGGGACACAAATCATCTTTTATTTCATATATGTAAGCTGTCTGAAACAATAAGGGCTTTAGATTTCTGTGTGCTTCTCAAATACATAATAAGAAATAATTGTTAATAATTGTTTCCTTTTCATAAATGAGTAAATGAACTTGTTAATGCTTCTTGCCCAAACATACTGCAGATAGATGGTAGCTAAACTGATTTGCAGCCTAGTAGAGATATATTATCTTTGGAAAGGTTATATCTTTTTCCTGAAATACACACGTCCTTAACCTGAAGGACTGTGATGTTGTGCAAGATGACGTTTTGTATTCTGCACTGGCTTTGTTGCACTGTAGTTTGGGTCTGATAATACAAGGTAAGATACTGGCCAGTGGCCCCATTACTTTTAAAGTAGTTTAAAGGCTATAATAAAAAGATATAATGGAGGCAGCAACTCCTATGAGAAATTTTTATTAGTAGGAGTTCTGAACTATTTAAACTGCTGGATCACAGTCAGCTGTACCCTCACAGACACAAAACCTGGATTTTTGCACATATAGCTATGATATAACACTAACTGGTTGTATATGGAAAAATTAACATAATCATATTGTAATAAAATGGAGAAATTTTACAATGCATTTCTAATCTATACCATATATGCCACCAGATTATGTAACACTGTGTAAAAGTCTTCTAAAATGTGTATTATCTCTTTTTCCTTAGACTCTGCGTGCTGCTGGGAAAACATATATGATATTTTTTGTTTTGGTCATTTTCTTGGGCTCTTTCTACCTGATTAATTTGATTCTGGCTGTGGTTGCCATGGCCTATGAAGAACAGAATCAAGCAACCATGGAAGAAGCAGAACAGAAAGAAGCAGAATTTCAGCAAATGCTGGAACAACTGAAAAAGCAACAGGAAGAAGCTCAGGTATCCTTGTAAAGTATAACTTTTTTTCCACTCATGGCTGGAATTTGATATTCACATATGAGGATAGGTTCCTCATCCACATGCTGTGGTTGAGTTCATGCTCAGGAATGATATGAAGAAGGCTAAAAATAAGAATGAGAAGCTAACTTTAGAAAAGCTAATTTTCAGTTCTTCAGGATGTTAGTCAACAAAACACCCTGGGAAACTGTCCTCATGGGCAAGGGGCAGATTCTGTCATTCTATGATAACTATAACAGAAATGAACTCAAGGTAAAAGTTCAAATTGGAGATAGAAATTATTTTGCTTATTGTGAGAGTGAAGAAATGATTGAACCACAAGTTGCCTGGAGATGTTGTGGAATCTGCTTACTTGGAGACAAACAAAAACTGTCTGTACACAGTCCTGAGTAGCCTGCTTCAGGTGACTCTGAGCTGTAAAGTTTGACAAGATGAGGTCCCTTCCAACCTCAGCCATTCTGTGATTTTGAAAATGGAGATGGAGGTATAGGAAAATTTTAGTTCCTCTGGTATTTCTCAAATTTTACTTCTGGTGATAAAGTGGTTTCAGTGAATTGGGACCAGTGCTTTTATTTAATTTATTTATTTATTTATTTTAAGAGTATCTATAAATAGCAATAAATTTTAAATAGTGAGTATGTGTATTTGTCTAAGAGTTGTAAATTCCATATGTGCTTATTTGTACATACAGGCAGCAGCAGCAGCTGCAGCAGCTGACTCAAGAGATTATAGTGGAGTAGGTGGAATAGGTGGATTCTCTGAAAGTTCTTCTGAGGCATCCAAACTTAGCTCAAAGAGTGCTAAAGAGAGGAGGAATAGAAGAAAGAAGAAAAAGCAAAAAGAACAAGCTGAAGGTGAGAAGGATGAGGAAGAATTTCGCAAATCCGAATCAGAGGACAGCATCAAAAGAAAAGGCTTCCGTTTTTCCATTGAGGGGAATAGACTGACATACGAAAAGAGATTCTCTTCCCCACATCAGGTACCATGGTATTATTACCTCTTAAATGTCTACTCATCATGTAAATGAATGCCTATAGTGCAGTTTGGTCAATTCTTGCAAGTGATACCACAGATTCATTTAATGTCTTAAAAATATGACCAAGTTAATACACACAATCAAAGATGAAACTGTAAGAATTAGATTTTTTTTTAATTTATCTGTGAAAAAAAATCAATATAATATCTATTAGATAGAATGAGTAGTATTTGCCAATTTCATTAATGAAAATGAGCTTATAAAATAGCATGAACAGTGGCTTCAAGAAAAGAATTCTATGTTTTCAATTGGAATTGTGCTAAATTTAGGGTACAGAAACCAAGAGAATTAACATAAATGTTTATGTGAAATTTGGCAAATTAATATTTAATAAAATTAATTGATATGAGACCTTTAATTGTGTTATCCTAAAGGTGGAAATATCTGTGGCAATGTGTCCTTGCATTTGTTCTCCTACATTGATCCACCAGTGACTCAAGAAGAGTTCCATCTGCATCTCCCATCTAGATATTTATTTCATTTGATAGCTTCATTATGTTATACTTTCTAAAATTTTCAGGAGCTTTTCTTCATTTGCCCGCCTCAGACTGTCCCCCAGCAGCTCAGGTCTCAATCTCACATCCATTCTGTCCTTTCTCTTTCCCTTTCTGTAACTTATGCCTCATCTCTTCTTTTTATCCCCACCTTCTTGATTCTCCCTGATCTTTATGAATTACTGTCCTCCTCTTTTTAGCCACTGTTACTAAATTCCTTAATTCCTTTTTTATCCTCTTCTATTCCTCTCTCTGGAAAGCCTATTTCATCACTTACAAAAATCATGTCCTCTGCATGTATCATTTTCTCCAGCTCCCATTCTCAGAAAAGCTCAAACTTCTTCATCTGTTGTACTCTTATTAAGGACTTTCCTGTTTTGATCAGACTGTGGTGGGAGTGTAATGTTTCTACCAAGTGAACTCCTCCTCCCTCTTCCTTCCTAACACTTTTTTTCATAGCACTGCATCCATTTTTTTTTTTTTTTCCCCTTGGTCTGCCACTGTTTTATGCTGTTAACTGTCTGACTAACCTCTATCGAGACTTCACTGCTGAATTCAATTCATGATTCATTCTGTTCCATATACAAAATTTCACAGTTATATCTATTGATTTGTACTTCATGTTGAAGTCTCATCTGATCCCTTAGGTGCATATTCTTACGTCTTCATTCAAACTGCAGCCTTATTCAGCTGCAGTTCAGTTCATGCATCTGTTTAGAAATGAAGCATACCTCATCCAATTTCCTTCTCTTGCTTTTTCATCTTAAAGTTCATATACAGATATGTAGTATGATAGCCTAGTGATTTCCTCCTCTCTGGTTTTCCAATCCTAGTTCCTTTCCACTCTGGGTTCTAGCTACCAGACTCAAAAAAATTAACTCAACACTGTTTTTAATAACCTTTTCCTAGACTGAATGCAGGTTTATATTGTATTTTTAACATCTTCCTTGACATTTCACTTCCCTTCAGTGTGACTGACCATTATGTTTTCTTGAAAACTTAGTCTTCCTAACATTCATTATTTTGTCTCCTCTCAGTTCTGTTTTAGTTGTGCTTTAGAAGATCTTTTTACTACTTTGAGAGTTTTCTAAGGGATTTCCACAAGGCCCTGTTGCAAGTTCCCTTCTTTTTCTCTCTCTGTCTCCTTTTTTACCCCAGTTCTCCTCTAGACCCACGACTGCAAACTATTTTTAACTTAGAATTATTTCCATGTCCCTATTACTGCTATATTCATCAGGAATACTGTTGCAAAGAGCACTAACTTATCTCATTGTTATTACCTAATCTTCCAGTCGAATTATTGGCCTATAGATGTTTTCAGTACTGTAAAACATGCTATGCCTAAAGCTCTTCTCAACCTACTTTGCCTTACAGTAAGCAAATCAAGTCCCATGACAGCATCCATAACCTGTTAAATTTTCAAATTGGCTTCTTTGACCTCTTTCTGGTATGCTGCCCCTCATGCTTGGAAGAAGTTCCCATGCGTTTCCACAGAACACTTCATTGCTTTCCTCAAATCCCTCTTTAAAACTCTCTTTTACCATGCTGCCTACAGAAAGCTTGACAGGGAAGTGACTTCAGGTGAGCTAAGACCACTGTTTATCATTCTCATCAATTTTGCCTACTCATATTCCCTCTCTTTTTGTATCCATCTGTTGTGTTATACTTAGGTAGAAGAATGCCTTTTTGTTCTGCATTTTGCAATGCCTGGAACAATGGGCTTGGATCCATGAAAATAAGTTGCAAAACAGAAACAATGATGCTGCTTTGTTATGTACCAGCTGTGTTGTTCATAGAGGTTCTGGGTGAAGTCAGATGATAAAGCCAAATCACTCAAGTCAGGAGAATCACTGACATGAACTGAAGTTAAGCACATGCGTAATTGCATGATTAGAACTTTCTTTTGACTGATCCTGAGAAGATACACCCATAGCAGAACATTTAATCACAGGAGTAAACTGATGAAGACTGATGAAGGATGCTCATGCAAATTACATACACATCTTTGCATATTCAGGATAACTAACACTTTCAAAAAGAAATAGAAAACATATTGTGAACTACATGGCCAGTACTTGCAAAAATAGGTTCATTATTTTTTAAACTGAGCAGCTCTGTCTGTGTGCAGACTGACTCAATGGAAATTTACCAAACATTTTATTCACTCAACCTGTCAGACTAATCCCAGCGAGGGATAAACAGTAGCTAGATGTGCTTATACAATTTATGAACAGTTGATACTAAAACAGTCAGAATGGCAGAGGAAGCAATTCTGTCAAGCAGTTTCTTTTTATCTAATGAAACCAGTTGATAACATATAGGCAATGTATTAAAATAAGTGGTGTATGTCTGTCACTTATGTGCACTTTGTTTAATACCTAAAAGGGAGTGTATTAGGGGGGTGTTGTACTAGCTCATTTCTTTGTAGATTGTTTTACCCTTTAAGACATATTAACACTGTTTTTCCCTGTAATAAATCATTACATCTGAAAGAATTTTCATCTGATAATCACTGTTTTTATTTGCCTACAGTCTTTGCTGAGTATTCGTGGCTCCCTATTTTCCCCAAGGCGCAATAGCAGAACAAGTCTTTTCAGCTTCAGAGGTCGAGCAAAGGATGTAGGATCTGAAAATGACTTTGCTGATGATGAGCACAGCACTTTTGAAGACAATGAGAGCAGAAGAGATTCTCTCTTTGTTCCTCATAGACATGGTGAACGGCGCAACAGTAACATTAGTCAGGCCAGTAGGTCATCCAGGACAGTACCTCCACTTCCAGTGAACGGGAAGATGCACAGCACTGTGGATTGTAATGGAGTAGTTTCTTTGGTCGGTGGGCCTCCAGCTCTGACGTCACCTACTGGACAACTTCTGCCAGAGGTGATGATTGATAAAGCAACCACTGCTAGCAATGTAAGGAAGTCTGCAATAGCTCAGGCATGATGTCCTGTATCGTCAACTACTGTCTCTACAAAACCTAGTAACTCAGGAATAATTCCCTTTTTGTCCATGCTCCTTTCATATATTCCAGTTCAAAGCTGAAGCAGAAACTGAAGCTGTCTAGCTCTCGTTAACTAGATATGTGTAAATGTATGTTAGGTCACTGGGAACTAACAAAATAGCAGTAAGCCATTAAATAACTTGGTTCGCTATGGTAACAGAAGAAGTTCTGTATTTGTATATTAACCAAGATATCAAAATGAAAAAGGAATTATAAAGGAATTACTTTATGGAATATATTAAATGAGTATTTAACCTCCTGCTGACCATACTTTATATCTTTTTATATAATACTATATGATTAGACAACTTACATGAGTTAGAATTCCTATCAAATGGCTGATTTTTCTAGTGATTTTTGTGTGTGTGTGTGCGTGTTGACAGCATTAATGAATATTTTTCTCTTATTTTCTTTGAAAATATGTGTTAGAAAATAACATGAGTTATCTTAAGAAAATATACTCATTCTTTGTGCTCCTAAAGCTATTTGTGTGGGCTACTTTATTGCCTAATAGGAAATACATTTATGGTTGAACTCATTCATATGAAACTTTTTGTAGTTACAAACTTCTTGAATCTCTTCTAATGTTTCAGTCCAATTTAAGCAAAATACTTAAAAACACCTTCGCACAAGAGCAGTCCTGCTGACATATTTGACTATTTAGTGAGTGACGTACACGTCATTCTCTTGGAAAATCATAACATAAATGGAGCATTGGGCAGATCACCAAAATGTTTTAAACCATTATATCTTTACAACAATTTACAGTGTTATTCTTATGAAGTGAACATTTGATAGTCTAGTTTATCAGTGTTTTATTTTCAGGGCACTACTACAGAAACTGACTTAAGGAAAAGAAGATCTAGCTCTTACCATGTTCCTATGGACTACCTAACAGATCCTAGTGCAAGGCAGAGAGCAATGAGTATAGCCAGCATGCTCACAAATACAATGGAAGGTATGTAAAGTAGAATTTCTGTATTACAATGCAAGTGCTAGTAAATTCACAGCACGCTAATTAGTAGTGTGTCTAAAGTGGGCCTAAAGTTACAGACAAGCTGAGATTTCTGTATGGAGGTGTTGAATTTTGTCTTTTTTTTTTTTTTTTTTTTTTTACTGTGACTGATATATTTGGAAAAGCAATCCTTTATTTAGTTTCTTTTAAAGTTTTTATCCTTTAGAAGTGAAATTTGACATATTTTATTCATTCTATATACACTAGATTCCTAAGACAAATGTCTGCTTTACATCCTATGCAGCATTTTTTTGTGAACGGTCATTCTATATAGTGAATATTTAGTATTCTTTCTTTCTCTACTCTATGTAAAATATAGTGGGACATATTAATTTAATTGGTAAAGTGCTGTGTTGTTGGTTTGTTTTGTTTTGTTGTTTTTTTTGACTGGACATTAGGCTTGACTGCAATATCAATACAGTCTATTGAAAATAACTTGTAAATGGCATAGGCCTAATGGAAATATCCAGGTTATACTGACAGAATAGAGAAATTCTATGAGAAATATGTTAAAATGTTATTTACCTTTTTATTTCCAGAACTTGAGGAATCAAGACAGAAATGCCCACCATGCTGGTATAAATTTGCTAACACTTGCTTGATTTGGGACTGCTGCACTCCCTGGCTGAAAGTCAAACATATTGTAAATTTGATTGTGATGGATCCATTTGTTGATCTGGCCATTACTATCTGCATTGTTCTAAACACTCTGTTCATGGCCATGGAGCACTATCCAATGACAGAACAGTTTAGTGGTGTCCTTTCAGTAGGAAACCTTGTAAGTCTTCTGTGATGTACCATGTATGTCAAACACATTTTTCTTAAATGATACTTGTGTTACCTATGTACATATGTTTAAAAGAAAATGCTGACTAAATATTTAAAAGGCCTGCAATGGTTGAATTTATATTTAAGCTGTACCAAATGCCTTTCTGTTGACATTTCTGTATTTCTCCATTCTTGTTATATGGAGTTTAATTCTCCTTTCCAAAAGATTTATTCAGTCAAAATGCATTTTCACTTTTAAATCCTTCAGGTTCCCTCATGACAGGTGATAGAAATTAATGTTTTCTTGTGAATGGATACTTATAAATGGAAGGAACTTTCAGATCTGTTCCCACGCTTGTTCTGCACCTCGCTAGTTCCTCCTGGTGTTCTAGAAGTCCAAGGGGATGTACAGAGGAAAGACCCAGTGAACACAGAATATTTAATATGACTTAACAGGAGGTGGTGAAAAAGTGTGGCAGTTCTATTTCCAGGCTGTCCTGAAGGAGAATAGTTCTGCTCAACGTTACTTTTTTTCTTAATATATATTTTTTTTCTTCTCATAAACTTATATTTATCCCTAGAAGAAAAAAGCTGTCCTAAGAGCAAATATGAGATCTGAGGAAGAAATTTGAGTACTAAAATCAGAAGTAATACAATATATCACTATTTATGTGTGTGTATTTGCTGGATAGGAAGCATCCTGGTTACCTCTTCCTTGTGTGGTAAATAGGAACTGCATATGTGAGCTTAAATCTGAACTTAATTCCTAACCTAATGTATGGGAATATAGGGAAGGTGTTCAGATCCACCATGGATTGCTTACTGAGGGTATAACTTTAAAAAGTTGATGCTGTTACATTTTAAAAAATACTTTCTTATTAAAATGGAGTAAGAAACCTTATTTTCCATGCAGGTGTTTACTGGAATTTTCACAGCAGAAATGTTTCTCAAGATAATAGCCATGGATCCTTATTATTATTTCCAAGAGGGCTGGAATATTTTTGATGGTTTTATTGTGAGTCTTAGTTTAATGGAGCTTGGCCTTGCAAATGTAGAAGGGTTATCTGTCCTTCGATCATTCCGATTGGTAAATATTTTAATTATTATCTATTTCTATGTTACATTTTTACATTTATGCAATTATGTCTTTCATTTTTCATTTGTACTGTATATGTTTGTCAGAATCAGAAGTTCCCTGTATAAGAACTTATAAAGTACTAAATTGCATACCTACTAGATGGCAAGTATCTATCATGTGTCAAGTTTTATATATTACTTTAATAATGTCTGTTTCTTCTTCAGGACATTGTAAACATCAAATCTGTTTGCAGTGAGTGTGCTTTAATAATTACCTTTTTAAAAAGTTTTCTAGAGTCTCTCCTTTTTTTATATAGATGAGGGAATAAAGAATACAAGAGGCATAGAACATCAGTGAGTGAATATAAGTAAAATGCTTAGAAAATAACTGATTAATTAAAAGTTATTGACAGTTTTAGCTGATAAGTGTCCATTACCAATTTGCTTGCGTGGTTAGAAGAAAGTGGTGTTAAGATTTTCCTTTGGATAGGGACTTTTCATCAATAGCAGCCTTCCTTCCCTCTTCTTTATCATTGTCTCCCCAGGTATCTCTACTGTGTAACAGATTTTCAGTTCCAAAACCTCTACCTTTCTCCATTATCTCTGTAGGTTATTAGAACTTGAAAAGCCTTGATTTTGCTGAAGGCTAGGCTAGCACACAATTTAATGTTCAAATACTCTTTTAAAAAGACATGAGGGAAAAAAAAAAAAAAAAGAAAAAAAAAAGAGAAATGAGACTAAAGTTCCTAGTCATCAGCTCCTGCCTTACATAAAACTAGCCTAAAACATTTTAAATAAATTCCCTTTAAAAAACATCAGGTTTAAGTTCAAGAAATGTTTGGAAGTTGTGTTGAGGGATATGATTTAACTGGGAAGTATTGGTGATGGTTGGACTGGATGATCTTCTAGGTTTTTTCCAACCTTGATAATTCTGTTATTCTGTGATTCTGAGATCCAGTTTCTGGTCCTCTGTATATCATATTGTATTTTCATAAAATCTAATAGCTTGTAGAACTGATCACAACTCACCTGCATTGATTTATTTTTAGAAATATTTCCATAGAATTAACAAGAGAAAGACTATTTTGTCTAATTTGTCCAACAAGTTCAATTTGTTGTTAGATCTCTACAGTCACTCAAGGAAGCAAAGTCTGAATTAAATGCTTTGTAAGAATTGCAGTGAGAATTTCAGTGAAATGAGCATACAGACAGTATTTTTGGTTTCTCGTGAATTGAATCAGGACTTACAGTGTTTAGTACTGTATGAAGAACTGGTAAGATACATTTTGTAACTAAAGTTTATAGAAATAACATGAGATATGCTTTAGAAACATCATAATTAGAATATATATATAGCAAAGAAATGTATAGAATTAATTACAAATAATGACAAGAATAATTGTGTACTATTCTTCTGTTTTGCAGCTTCGTGTTTTCAAGTTGGCAAAATCCTGGCCAACTCTAAATATGCTGATTAAGATTATTGGCAACTCAGTGGGAGCTTTGGGCAATTTGACCCTGGTGCTGGCCATCATTGTGTTCATTTTTGCTGTGGTTGGGATGCAGCTGTTTGGGAAAAGCTACAAGGAATGTGTCTGCAAGATCTCCAGTGACTGTGAACTTCCACGCTGGCACATGCATGATTTTTTCCACTCTTTCTTGATTGTATTCCGAGTGCTGTGTGGAGAATGGATAGAAACGATGTGGGACTGCATGGAGGTTGCAGGCCAAACTATGTGCCTTACTGTCTTCATGATGGTCATGGTGATTGGAAACCTAGTGGTACGTAATCTGTGCGTTTTTAAAACATGTAAGAGTGTATTTCCTGCTTTTCATAGTTTAGAAATCAGAGATGAAGACTCTTTCAGAAATCATGTAATTCATTTGTTCTTTCTCTAAACCAAATTCAAGTATGCCTTGATAAGTGTTATTTTTTTTTAATTTTTAAAAATATTTATTGAATTTGTAACCTCTTTAGTAAGATCATAGCTGAATTATTTTAATATGATATTTCCATTAAAATGCCTTTAAAAATATCCAACTCAAACCACCATTATACCCAATTAAACTGCCCAATCTCAAATAGTTATGGGAAACAGTTGGTCATTATAACATTTATATTGTTGGACAGCTTACTTTTTCCAATTTCAGTCTTGTTTCTGAATCAAAATAACATGGCTGTTCAACGTTTTCAATCATAATTGATGACTTCTAAACTACTTATTCACTGCTGGCTTTTTAGTTAGTCCCAAATAGCGTTCTAGATAGAGACACAAATACTGAATAATTTGGAATAGTTATACACCATGTCTTACATATTACACTCCTCATTATATATGACATAAGATATTTCAGTACCAGCATTGCTTTCCTGATGCACTCTATACACCTATTTCTACAGCATTTCTGCCTTGCTAGTTTTTAGCCCTTCTTTACATTTCATTTTTCATACCCAACATTTCCACACTAGTATTTCATCATTAAACGACATGGTATTTTCTTGATAAGTATTTCTAACGATCATTTTTAGTGAAGTTTCACTTATGCTAACATAATTACATGTAACCCAAATTCATCTACTGTGTTTTTATGGTATAGTGACAATATGAAAAACTTCAAAAAACCAAGGTATATCACAGCTAAGGATTCAATCCCTTGTAGCTTGTTTTGTGGTACAAAACAAAAATGGTATGATAAGGCATTTGGGGCAAGTATATATTTCGTTGCCTCCTGAATTAGACATACTGAAATTATGGTCTTCTGAACTGTAGAAGACTGGAGTCTGCCTGCATTCTCCTTGTCTGTGAACACTGCTGAAGAAATGACTTGCATCACTTGCATACTACATCCTGTTATATCCTTTTTTCTTATGGCGTTCTCCATTTTAGGGAGCGAACCTGCAAGACTTCCAATTTGAAGTAGAAAGGAGAAAGTCAAGAGTTAAATTTTCACCTATACTGGTCAAGATATGTAATTTAAAAATATTTTTACCAAGTTATAAAAAAAAAATACCAGAGATAAGAGTATGGACTGGAAATAATAGCAAGAATGTGGGTTGGATAAAGAGCTTGTTGTGATATACAAATTATGTCATATCAAACAACACTTAGTGAAATTATTTTATTACTTAAGAGATCCAAAATATTATATCCTTACTGTCTTTCAGGTACTCAACCTGTTTCTGGCCTTGCTCCTGAGCTCCTTTAGTTCAGACAACCTTGCAGCTACAGATGATGATAATGAAATGAACAATCTCCAGATTGCTGTAGCAAGGATTCAGAAGGGTATAGATTTTGTGAAGAGAAAAGTGCGTGAATTCATCCAAAAAGCCTTTGTTAGAAAGCAGAAAGTTTTAGATGAAATCAAACCTCTTGAAGACCTAAACAACAAAAAAGACAGCTGTATTTCCAATCACACAATAGTAGAAATAGGTAAAAACCTTGCCTACCTTAAAGAGGGGAATGGAACTACCAGTGGCATAGGCAGCAGTGTGGAAAAGTACGTTGTTGATGAAAGCGATTACATGTCCTTCATAAACAACCCAAGTCTCACAGTGACTGTGCCAATTGCTGTTGGGGAATCTGATTTTGAAAATTTAAATACAGAGGAGTTTAGCAGCGAGTCAGACCTGGAAGAAAGCAAAGAGGTAGGACTATTTCTATCTTAAAAACTCTATGATTCATTTTAGTTTCCTAAGATTACTGGTGTTAAATAAAATTCTATATTTAGTTACTGTGTGCCAGAGTATGAAGACTTGTAAATTTATTTGTGATAAGCTGATATAAGATTGCAAATTTTGAATGAGACGAATGTCCAGTATTGTATTTAACTTAAAAATCAAGCTGTGTAAGATATATATATTTTTCAATAATATTTTTCCCCCTACTTTATTCTATTTATTTACTAAGAAAATGAACAAATTTAATAGCCTTGGATAGCTGAAGTCTTATGAAATGTTGGAAAATGTTGTGCAAGTTTCTCCAAATTTACTTAATCAGTATAGTTATTTACTCTTTTTTCTGCTTTCTGGAGAGCCTCCTATCAAATTAATATTTCATTCTGATGCTTTCAACCTTTTTGATACAATTAAAAAAAACCTCCATTTGGATACATCATATTGCTACACTGCTCTGGCATCACTAGATAATTTAATATGTATCACTAAGAACCATCTGATAGTAGCAGAACTGCTGAAGAAGTGATGTCCTTGCATTGAAAAGAACAGTTATGAAGCTTTATTTCTCAGTACAATATCTCACTGTCATTTTTGAAGTTTTAATGTTTACATCTGTTACCTACCGTGGAAATAATAAAAGGCACCTCTGGCACAACATAGTGCCAAATGGATGACCCCAAGCTAACATCTAGTGAGTAGCAGAGGATGTCAAAGCTTTCATTATTGTTTTAACCCAGCACTCTGCAATTGTATGGGGTAGAGGCACGCCACCTCAAGTGTAGTAAGTCTGTACTATGCTCAATACTTACGCTAGTTCATTCAGAATTAGCATGGACATTTTTGAATAGTACTGCATGCTATGATGTAGACACAAATGAAGAGAAAGATGTTCATAACGGATTTCTTCTCATTTAAATGCAAGGATATGACTATGGATAAGATTCTATTAATTCTTTCCCAAGATTCTTTCTTGCATTGTCTGCATCACACATTTAGTCTTATTTTCTTGTCTCTCTTCAGACAATTCTCTATTGTTCTTTCAAAAAATATTTTTTTACAGATTGTTTGCACTACTGCCTATCTTACTTTTCATAACTATATCTTGGGTGTACAACAGAACAGAAGTTCTTTTAGTTTGGTCTTTATTTGATTTGTATAATGAAGAGATTGATTATGGAAAAAGTTCTTGGTCTCCAATGTAATATGTTCATTGATTCCATTCTATCCTTTTGCTTAGGATGAGAAACAGAATCTTTTTTAGTCACCTTATGATAAATAGGTCTAGCACAGTTTTCTGACATTCCTTTCTCCATTATTATCATTTCAAACTTTACTCTGACTAAGGAACAGCAAATTCCACTTCTAATCTAATCAAAATCTACCTGACAGTGAGATTTCCTGTTATGTTTGCACGTCATAATGGCACAAGGTTTTTTTCTCTCTTGTTTTAAATCATGTATTTTCTTGGCACAGGCCTTCACTTACCTTCTGTGTTTGTTCTTTTTTTTTCCTTCTTATCATCTTCAAGTAGATCTATCATTTTCAGTCTTTTCCTTGCTTAGCAACTAGTAATATCCAGAGGATGTACTGAAAGACTGGGAAAAAAGGGCTGTAAGTTAAATTTCAGTACTAGGAAATGCAATACTTTGGATTCCTTCATCACAGGAAAAAATATTTACTGCTATCTTGGTGGAGTAACAAATATTAGTTTGTATTCTTCAGTGGTCTGTAAAGTTAGTATTAGTGTACTATTTCAGTTCATTTCAACAGTGCTGGCAGCCTAAGACTTCGTTGATAGAACATTCTAAATACTACAACTGGAAAGTGTGAAGTAGTTCATTTTGTAGATACATTGTAACTGACATTGACACTTCAGATGATATTACTATATGAATGTCTCTGAAACAAAATCTTCTGACAGGTATAGCCTTGAGATGTTAAACAAGTCCTCCTTGGATCAGAAGCATGCACTTAGGAAAACATCAAACTCTCCTCATTTCTTTGATCTCCTGCCCAGATCCTGGTATTAGTATACCATGATTTAGTGTGTGCTGTAATGCCACTTTCCCTCTGCTTGTTCTTTTTTATAAGGTTCGGAAGCTATGTACATAATATCTGAAATGTTATCAAAATGAATTATAGTTCTGATAATTTTTAATTGACTACTTCTCTGCGAAAAGTAATTTGAAAATGTAGTTGAACTGCACTAATTCAAATACTCTCTGTCATTCCAATAACAGGAAGATGTACTTTAAACATTTTCATTAGTGATTATTAAATTATTTTGATGCTGAAATCTACTTTTGAAAATGTAGTGAAGTATTCTCCAGTTCTTATGCTGAATCTGCAACTGTAGCCCAGAAAATGATCTGTGATTTGCTGAGCAAGAAGGAACAGGACTTCTGGCAGAGCCAGTAAACATTGGCATCTGTTTAGAGACAGAAATCTTTCTCTGCTACAAATTCTGTTTTTAAAAATTTAACATCAAGTAGCCAGTAGATAAAATATTCTTACTCACTAAAATTGAGTTTTTTATCACATTTCTGATTCCTACTCTCCACTAGATGATTCTTGTCAACTATGGTTTCTGGTACAGAAAACAGAGGCATATTAACTACACAGCCAATGTCTGGTTGTGTAATTAGCAAAAGAAGTAATTGTTTGTTTGTTTTTTAATTAAAAAGTGTCAGCAGATGACTTTTTGTTCAAGACTTCATGTTTTTTGTTAAGCCATAATGTGCTTTGTGTTTTTGCCCTCTCATGTGATCTCATTTATATGAATGTGCTGCCGCTGAATGTTGATCTGCAGACACCTTATTGCTTACAAACGCAAATTAGAAGCACTCAAGATAGAAATTGGCACCAAACTACCTTCAGTTAGCAGAATACCAAAAGAAAGGCAGTTTAGGAATCGGTGTGCTGTGAGGTCATCTGGCCAGATCCCAATGAGTGTGTCTGTTTGCTTTTTGCATGTCTGTATATACACATGCATACATTTATTCTTTGTGGGGTAGGGCAATAAGATGAATTTCTACAGAATAATTATAATTTATTAGCAATCTTTAATTAAGTATATCAATATTTGGTGAATTCTTTGTTATAACATACATCTTTTCTAGTATTTGGATGAAAATATGAACTTGATTATACCCTTCTAGAAACAATACATACAATATCATACATACCAGCAGGTATGGATTTAAATAAGGAAAAGCTGACCAGAATTTTCTAGAAGATTGCCTTTGAAACCTAAAAAGAACTAATTATGAAAACATTGTGTCCATAGGAATGTAACTTTTCGAATACATTGCAATAATGAACACACCCTAAATAAGCAGTTATCATAAAAGTAGGCTCATTAACATATATGGGGACACTTTGCTGAGTCTGTAATCCTACTTATGAAACTACATAAATATAGATAAACATGCTTTCAAGCACAAAAGCTAAATATATTTTTTCATTTTTATCTTTTTAAGTACTATGTGTATGATTTACATAGAAAATTTTGTAGTGCATGTATTCTGCATAAGAATTAGATTTTTATTCTTAGTATAACTTTCAGGCTTGCAATTACACCATACAGAACTACCAGGTATTTTTAAATGCCTTAGAGAATGTGATATCTCCTAATACTGTTGCAGACATCATAATAGTATATATTTTACTTTGGACAGTATTCAGTAATCTAAAAGATATTTACTGTCTTGTATTCTCACATATATTCACATTATTCTGAATTAATGAAAAGTGGATGTATTGGATCTTTACTCAGCCAATATAATTGTATAAGAATTTCCAAAAAAAAAAAAAAAAAAAAAAAGCAAAAAAAAAGCAGAGGTGCTGTGTCCTGAACTTCACTTCCTACCATTCTTACTTCTCACAGGAGTAGAACCAAGCTGGATCAGTCAAGAGTGCAGCTCTGGTGCCTTTTAGTCGAGGCAGAGCATCGTGTCACCAATTTTACACAGGTTACCTAAGCAAATTATACATATATTATATAATCACTTTTTAATGAATATTGATTGGCCTGCATGTTTTTCAGCTAACCCGTCCCATTCATTGCAATAAGTACAAACATGCACAGCTGCTCTCTGCTGAGCCACGGGACTTGCATCACAGCATGGTCAGGCGAGATCGGCAGCCCCAACATTTCTATGTTTTAGATGCTATACTTTTCATTATATTCTAACTGTATTTGGCAGTGCATGCTATGTACCTTTGCCAATCTTGCTGGTAAAATTTTCAGGGTTCTAGTTTGAAGGGTTTTCTTTCCTTTCGTAGGAAGACAGAATATGTAACAAACTTTCTCTTAAGAATTTTACTAAAACCATTTGTGAATTGTGTTGATAATGAAAGTCTGTGAACTGATTTGGAAAACTTCATAATGCTGTATTTTAAATTGTAATGCTGGTAACTTGAAAACTCATGATAACCAAGATTATTTTTTAACAAGTTTCCTTAGAAATGCTTTTCTTTTGTACTTATGTAAGCATTTATTTATTTCAGAGGTAAATGTACAGTACTTCAAGCACCATTAAGCATGAAATCATTTAATTTCCACAGTCAAAGCATGTGACAATCATTTGGTTAAAAAAGCTTATACTAAGTGGGTGTTTGGCTGGTCGAACATTCAGAGATCAGTTCTGCTCTTACTTACACCCACACTTACAAGTGTAGAGGTGCAAAGAGAAAACTGATGACAAAATCTGACCCAGTTCAGTCTTTCCATAGCTCTTTAATTTATGCTTACAAACTGACTACATCCCTAGACATCTAAAATTGTCTGCCCTGAGAAACTTAAGCTTATTCTTACCTTGTAGGTAGCAAATACAGTTCAGCTGTCCAGTAAATGAGTTGCAGTGTTTGGACCAAAAGGTCTTCAGTTTCAGTATGATTTGTATCTCACGTATTAAATGTGATGGTAATATTTGTAACACTGTAGTGAAATATGATGTTACTTTCAGTTTGGTAAATGAGTTAAAATACACTTATTTAATAGCTTTTAATCTTTCCTTTTGTAATGAACAATTTACATAATTAGTCATACTTTGATTTACAAATATTCATTATTCAAAATTCTTTCCTACTCTGAAAAATTAAGTCTGTGGTTTGTTGATGAAATGATCACATCTCATTGTCATATTATGAGTCATATTGAATGATATTAAATTGTGAAATTTCAGTTCACCTTGCAGTTAGCTTAATTAATCTTTATAGACAGCAATCCCATTCTCTGTTTCAGAAATATCCTTCCACTATTTGTGTGAATTAAAGAGCCTTTAAAAGTGGCTTGCAACAAGTCTGCTTTTGCAAATATTTGCACTGCTACTTCCGATGCTTTTGCTTTCATTAAACACTCTTGCAAATACCTTCATTTATCAAATGCTCATGAACAAGTAGAATAAAGTAAATACGAACATCATGAAAGTTCAGAGAGGACTGTAATTTAAGGATCTTGCTTTTTTGCAGTATTTGCAAAATCAGCACAGAATTGTTTAGCCTTGATTCACAATGTTCTGGGTTTTCTTGAACTGATGGAGTTATTATGCCTTACTGTGCTCATTAGAGTGACATGCAGATTCTACTTAGCTATGCCAGTGGAACTACAGTGATAGTTAGCCAACTGGTCATTTTTATAGGTGATGTAGATATATGGGAAACAGACTGTGGAAGATTGAACATAATGTTACTAAGACACAGATCATCTTATTTTTATAGTGACATACAAATAGCACCAAGAAAATCATGTGTATTTCCCATTATTTAACATTTTCACAGGTATTTGGGAGGAATGGAAATTAAAGCAAAGCAAAAATAGTGGTTTCCCTGAGGGCCATCTTACTACTTCTGTCTAATCTGCTCTTTGCTCCTTCTGTCACTTAAATTTTGATTTTAACAACTATTAGTTGCATCCTGGCCAATCATGAAATTTCAGGCTCATTAAAAGTGTTTAACTAAGAGCTGTTTAACTTCTCTGTGATAATTATCTTGGAAACGATGGAAGAAATATTAGAAGCTCAGTGTGGCCTGGCTGTAAGTGAAGCAGAATTGTATGACTCTATGAGATGTTGTAAAGGTTCAGAAAGTAATTTATTTCAAAAACTTCCTGACCTAAACTTGGCTGCTGCTTTCTGCAATGCTTCTCTGTTAGGCAAGCTGCTTTCCACTTTCAGTTTCTATCTTGAAAGCTAAACTAAAAACTCTCTCTCATTCTGTACTGTATTGCTGATGAAAGCATGACTGGCAATGCTGTTGGTAAGCGTGACATAAAAGATACGTGTAGCTATGATAATCAGTATATCACTGCTTTTAAACCATGTGTTACTGTCTTCTGTGAAGACACAAAGTACATTCTGAGTTTCTGAAAATTAGATTCCTCTGAGAATAATTTCCTTATCATGCTATTCAGAAAACCTTTTTTTTTTTTTATTTTTTAAATAAACTAGCATCATAGTACTTGAAAACTGCCTAATAGTCGATCTTGATAAATGTCCTATAGTTTGAGTAAAGATATACTTTTGAAATCTAGACGCATGGTATCATAAAAGGCTCAGAAAGGACTTGCTAGCAATATCAAAGGTAAAGTTTGGTATTGATGATTATCTTGTTCTTACAGGTTCATTCTTTTGAAAAGCTGTATACATATATGGTGTATAGCATTGCCAAAATCCTGTGTTTGCAATGCTGCTGTGCAAAGAAAAGAGTTTACTGGGTGCAAAGGTAACTTTGAGATATGTTCCGGTAAGAGCTGGGGCATATGCTAAATAACCAAACTGTTAGGGTCTGCCACTGAGGACAGCTGATTTTTTCATTGGGTGGACACTGAAATTCCAATTCTGTGATATAAAAAGTCTTTTTATGTGTTAAAGCATATGGACAAGACATAATCAACATGACCTATTCCCAGGTGAGTCTTTGTTAAATACATAGAAATCAGTGTCCCTTGGAAAGTTGTTCTATACTAGAAGAGAAAGTGGCTGTGGAAATACATGATTATTAATGGCAAGTCTCCATGGCACACTGACCTCAGTTGATTTGGTGAGATCTTAAGATATAATATCATAGAACCTTCAGAGCTCTGTTTATAATGCATACATTTTTCTTCTTCTTTTTTTTTTTTTTTTTTTTTTTTGTAGTTATTTAGAATGCCACACAATACAGTGAGTTACAAAAGAAAAAAAAAACCACAAAAAAGTATCTATGTATGTTGAAAATATTATTATTTTTTTTTCCCCACATGATACTTAATCATTATTGAATAATGTTTATAACATTATCATTCCTATAGCGATCTGCGTGGAGATAAATTCAGGTATACAAGAACAGCATGCTAAAAAAATACTCTGTTCCATCAACAACTGAAGGCGAACAGAATTCTTGGTGGGAAAAGGCATTTTATTGTTGTTCTGTTTCAAATATCAGCTGCTGATTCAAGTTAGGATTTTGCTGTTTAGCTTAACTTCTGTGATTATTATTGCAGCTCTTTGCAAGAAGCATACCAGATTTTCAATGAGAAGAGGCTTGTAAGATACAATTCACCATCCATGCTGCCCCACATAATTAGTGTTCTGATGTACCTGATAATTGACTGTTCTACTGTATCATTTTCTAGTGTTTCTACCTGATCATTTTGATCTCTCCTTATCTTTCATATTGAGTTATCTATTAGTCTTGTGCATTTTCAATAACAGGAATTCATAATTCCTACTTTAAATTAACATGCTAATTAAGCTTACTGCATAATATTTGAGTTACTGAATTCTTCCCTTTTCCTATAGAAGGATGGACAGTAGGTCCTTCAAACTTATATTTTAACCAGATCATGATTTTTGTTTGCTCTGCTACTATTACAGCATTCTGCTAAAAATGCTGTCCAGATCGGAATGATGCAAGCAATATTTTAAGAAAAGTTTACAAGCAGATAGTCACTTCTCAGATTAAAAGTGATTTGTTATACAGTATTGATAAGCGTTAATTTTGATACCATATGTATATTTTTTTGGAATGTACTTTGAGTTTACAGTGCTTTTGCCCTTTTCTCAAACGAGTGATTGACTTTCACTTATTTTTATATGCTGTGGTCCTTAATTGAGTATATATCCCATACTTTCCATCTTAGCCACAGTAGAGGCAGTATTCCATAATGACCAAACTGCCATGTGTTGCCTCTGGGTTTGAATTAGATTGCAATGGGAGATCTTTAAATACTGATCTGCAAAAAAGTGTGCATCCATGAGTGTACATTGGAAATAAACTTACAGATGCTATATGCTTATGCACAGACTTAAGACATAAATATGTAAACTGAGATTTTCCAAAGAAACGTGAAGGGGTGTGGATATCACTGCAATTACCTGCATAATATACCGTACAATAAATATTTTGTTTTGCTTTGTCTTCTTCTAAAATGTAGTCTATAAGTGTACCATGGTACACAGAAATCATAGTTAAGCCTGTGTCAAAATCATGATATACTGTCAAATGTATTTTGATAAATTCAGAGTGAGTGCAAAACAATTTTTTCTTTGTTTAAAGAACATACTGAATCTGAGTGGCAGTGTAAAATTACCTTAAAGTTTTACTTTCTGTATTCACATACTAATACTATATGCATTTCCTTTGCAAAACTGCTAGAAGTCAGAGCTTCTTGAAAATGTTTTAAAGGAATAATGCCTCTAACTTAAGTTTTAACTGTCAGCAAACATATATCTTTAATGTTTCCATGGATCTTACCTCAGTCTAATATTATTTCCTCACATTCTGTGTTCTAACTCTGCTTACATCATTCCCTTTATAAAATTAGCTACTTATCAGTGCAGCCATTTTACTGATGTTATACTCCACATAGTGATAACATTGGAAGAGTCATAGAATGCCATGATCAAACTACTTTTACTTATTATAGTACTCATATTTGTCTGTTGCCAACACAGTGTGGTGGTATGAAAGAGAAGATTTGGATTATATTATTGGTGTGATTAATTGGTTCAGTATTGTATTATGGCAGTATTGTTTTCAAAGCATTTGCTTTCAGTTATTCCTCCAAAATTTTTTGTTGTTGTTTTATAGTTATTGGACATGTATGTGTACTGTAACAAAGTAATAAGTAGTTTCAAAGTGCACAATGAAATCAGAAAATGCATTGGCAATAGAGAATGCAAAATAACAGCTACTGCTCTTGAAGTAATGTGATGCTCTTTTAGAAATAGAAACTTAAACTGTCCTGTACAATTCAAAATATGTGTTTTCATGTCAATGATAATTAAAAGTTTATATTCCAACTTTTTAGATTATACAGTAGTGATAGTATAACATTTACTTGAGACATGAAAATACATCTATACAGCTTGCTCTTGGTTTGGTCATGACTTTGGAAAAGTTATTTGTATTAACACATACCATATGACGTGTGATGTAAGATGCAGCCACATAATTGGAATAATAAAGCAGTACAAAGTATGGAAGGTACCCATTCCTAACTTACAGGAATTTTTGTAAAGAATTCTTGTAAATGGCTCAGAATAGTAGTCTAATTATTTCAGTAATTCCTCATATGAAAACATTTTCCTGAGGGGAAATACGTAATACAATTTTTCTAATCTTGTGACCTCACCTGTTGTAGAGCAATTTGGCACTATATATTGTAGATTAAAAAGAAATTATTCTTTTAATTTCAGAGCACAGAATACATGCAAAAGATTTTGATATGCATTTCAAACATTAACATAATAATGAAAATTTGAAAAAATAATGGTATATGTGGGGTTTAATTCACAGAAATTAAATGCCTCCAGTTCATCAGAAGGCAGCACAGTTGATATTGGACTACCTCCAGAAGGGGAGCAGCCAGAAGTAGAACCTGAAGAATCTCTGGAGCCTGAGGCTTGTTTCACAGAAGGTAGGAAAAGCAAAATATACTCACATGATGAGATCTAATTTTGTTGGTATGGGTTCTGTTCTTTGTTGAAATCAATAAGCTGCCTTGTGATTACAGTTTTATTTTCTTTTTGTATGTGCATCTCCTTCATAGGAGCTGTTGTGGTGCTCTCTTTCTCCTTGATAGACATTACAATAGTTACAAAGCCTTCATTACAAATATTGAAACTATGGCCCTCAAATAATCAGAAAGATACTTATTTACAGACATCTATTGCAGTATTTCTGAAATAAGCCAAATTGCTTTTGTTCATTTATAATTTCTAATAAGTACAAGCCTTATTCTGACATCTCAGTTTATTATCATGCTTAGGTTGTGTACGGAGATTCAAGTGCTGTCAAGTCAGTGTAGAAGATGGGAAAGGGAAAATCTGGTGGAATCTTAGGAAAACGTGCTATAAGATTGTTGAACACAACTGGTTTGAGACCTTCATTGTCTTCATGATTCTCCTCAGCAGTGGTGCTCTGGTAAGTTGTAACAACTGTGTCTATTTTAAGAAGCAAGCATTTGGAATTATAGTTAATTTTATAACTATAGTAAACATCAGAATTTAGTATCCGATTCAATGATGTTGTAATGCCAGTGGAAATGAACAAATATTTGGCATAAATTATCATGTACTTATGAGTTTTCTCTCAGGCTATGGAAGAAATTATTTGATGAGTTTAAAACATAGCTAGTGTTCATGAAAATGAGAAATCAGCTACATCAGACTGGTGCTCAGGTCTCCATACTCTTTTTACATACTAGCAACTCTTTTTTCCTCAGTTAGAAATAGAATATGATTTGATAACTGAGCTAGGAAGATAGCAACTTGATTTGCAAAATGAGATGTAAGGTACGATAATGATTCAATCAGTTTTTTGTGCCAAAGTGATGTTAAATCAGGTGCAGTGAGTAAGTACAGAAATAACTAGTTTGTCATAGCAGTTTTGTGCACTTGCTACACTTGCACGTCAGGTTGCAGAGATTCACCATCAGTGAATCAGGGCTGTGCGTGTAGTTCGGGTTCAGTTACTCATTTCTCAAAATTATATATCACAGAGCCATTATGAAATTTCTAATATAATGTTAATAATTTTGATATAAAGTTTTGATACAAAGTTGGAACTATCACAAGGGAAATCCTTATGCCAATAAGCTGTTGCCATTCATGGAAATGAATTAAAATGGGAAATGTATTACAGTAAGTTTCATGAATCATTGTCCAGCTCAGCTGAAAGGTGAGTACTACAGTGTTGTGAAGACTACAGTATTAAGTGAAAGAGAAAGGATATTGCAAAGGATATATGGCTTATTATCGTGTATATCTTTTTAACTCAAGTACTTTCTTGGCTACTATATCCTGCATTACAAATTAGGAAGTCGTTTAATTATGTCCTCAAAAATCTTTTTCACAGGCATTTGAAGATATATACATAGAACAACGTAAAACTATCAAGACCATGCTGGAATATGCTGACAAAGTTTTTACTTACATCTTCATTCTGGAAATGCTTTTAAAATGGGTGGCTTATGGTTTTCAAACCTATTTCACTAATGCATGGTGCTGGCTGGACTTCCTGATTGTTGATGTATGTATTCTTTTTCATATTGTGTACCACAAGCTCCAAAAATCACAGTAGATAAAAACACTAGATAAATGTTCTGCGCTAGCCAAGAAAATTCTGTCTTAAAATTGCTTTTGTGGTATAGTTTATAATTCTGTTTGGAAAAGAAAAATTATGCAGATATACTTATTATTCTATATTTTTATTATTATTATTTCTTATTATTATTATTTTGGCTGATAATCTGTAGTTTTATGATATTGCTGAGCTCTATTGGAAGTATGCCTTTTTGGTATTTTTTGCTGTGTGGAATGGATGTTGCTGATCCTCGTGAATTTTAACTGTATATGGAATTTGAGTATTTGAAAGCAATTTATGTAAAAATTTCACACTTTCTAATCCATTAATTTGTATCCTATCACTTAGTGTGATGAAAGAAAAAGACTGGTAGGAACTCTCAGTACTACTCGGTACTTTTGTGCATTTCATTGTGGCACATGTGCAACCTTAAACAGTCAGTCAGAGAGCTACAGCTCAGCTCCCTTGAAATGGGTACTCAAGTGATCTTGGAAATGCTGCACCACCAAGCAGATCACATTTTCGGAAGGACGTAGTGGACAAAGTATTGTAATTTCAAGTATTAACTGCCGAACAGTTGTATGCATATTACTGGGTAGCAACAAATGGAAGACGATGGGTCTTTAGCCATGTAGCAGACACCCATTTTCCTTCCATTCTCAGTATCCTGACCACATCTGTCTGTGCTAATAGGGCATCACTCAGTTCTGCATGTGTAATTCCCATAGAATTCAAGTTATGAGTATGTCCTGAATCTCTTGTTCACTTGTTCTGATCAGCAGCAGAATTCTGTAGAAACCACAGCATACTTCCCTAGTATTAGAATATGATAGACCTTGAAGTGTTTACTACAAATTGCTTGGCAAACATTCTAATTTTATATCCATACCATCCCTAGAGATCCTATGCTGTGTCTGGGTGCCACATTAGAATTCTGTGGTTGAGTAAACCCCTGTGAAATACTTAATGACATAAGATTATGTAAATCATCAATCAATAGTGTTCTACTTCACATTGTCATTCTACGTTCACTGTATTTATCAAAAAAATATTCAACTCTTATTTGGTAATCTGTGGCTTAGTTACTTCAGTGAACTTTATGAATATCTTTCTGAGATTTTCATGGGAGTGTTTTTCTATAGCAATTGTTTGCATGGAAAAAACAAAACACAACACAATTTCCACAGTATTTTTTTTAAGTGTTTAGTTGGAGGAGTGCAATAACTCAGCAAAGAGGTTAATGTGGAAATGACAGAAATGAGAGAACAGGAAGGCTGAAAGAGAAAGGCATTAAATTGCAGTAGATGTTAAAAACTTTCTTTACTGGGACCATTCCTTCAAATGGTCTACTATAAATACATTCCTATGGATTACTGATGAAAGGTAATTGTATTATTTATTTTACAGCTATTCTGTTTTATTTACTCATCTGCCTGCAGACCAGACCAACGTTATACAAGCCAAAATTGATGAAGTTGTTAAAGGATTCACAGGGAATATAATGAAGTGTGGATATGCCTAACAGTGAAGCTCCTACCATTGTCTAACAAACGGTTATCAGTTTTGATTAGTCTTGTTAAATCTGAACAGCACTTGTAGCTATGGCTGTTGAATAAGATTTTATGGACACTAGAAATTTATGTTTGACCAAAGGCCAGGTCTGAATGTAGTTTTTGAGAGCTTTTATATTCTCAAGTTCTGAAGATAACATGGAAAGTCCTGTCCTAAACTGAGCAATCCAATTCACCCAACTTCTGCAAGTTTTCTTTTTGCATGTGACTTCATTTTTCATTAAATACCACCAAATGTTGGCTGGTTTATGTGAATTTAGACATTTGCATACCATTCTACAAAAATGATTTCATCAACAGGTACCTAGGATATACTTTTATTCTGCTTTGTCTGACTGTAAAACTTTCTGCATTACAGAGGGATTCCTAGAGAAAGAGGTCTACCCTTGAATCTTCTTGGGAAGTTCAGGGCACATGTCATCCCACCATATGTATCAAAGGATATACAAGATGAATGAGCACTATTGCCTTTCTGTTTTTGTGTAGGTCTCTTTGGTTAGCTTAACAGCTAATGCCTTGGGCTACTCAGAACTTGGTGCGATTAAATCCCTTAGGACACTAAGAGCTTTGAGACCTCTAAGAGCCTTGTCGCGATTTGAAGGGATGAGGGTAAGAAAAAATGAAAGAATTTGAAATAATGCATGCATACACAGAAGCAATGCATGCACAATAGTCAATGACAAATCCATGCAAAAAATGCTGCACCATCATCTTATATATTTTACATTTATCGCTGACATATAAGCAAAAGACTTCATCTGCTTATATGAATTCATGTGTTATTGCACACGTAACATTTTTTTTTTTTTTTCAAGTTTGCTGGCCTTTCAGCAAATTTCATGTTTTCCTGAAGGGCCCAAGGGTTTATCAACTGCATGGATCTCTGGAATTTTACTACATGACTGAATTTATCCCACACAATTAAATCCTCTTACAGCTGAAATAGTTTTAAAAAATCAATATTTCCTCATAAAGTATGTGTACATATATATGCATACATGTATTTTCCTACAAGTGTAGAATGTTATGCGTAGTACATCAAAAACCTTTTAACATACTATTATGCAAATATTAATTGGCAATTTCTGTTATAAATTAAAACTTTGTTATGAATCTACATGTGAGAAAATTGGCAGTGATAAAATGCCTTCACTCCTTCAGAGTAGATGACTATTGCATTCTATTTGAGACAGCATTTCTAGCTCACCAAAGATAGAGCTGGTGTTTTGTTTTATGATTTCTGGCTTAAACCAATTGCTTACTGCTTTCTGTATTGACTTTAAAATATTGATTGTAATCTGCAGAGCACTAAGAAGCCTGAAAACATATGGGAATACATTTTTGCTGGCACAGTTGGATATGTTTGAGGAGTTGCTATCCACAGTTGTTATCACTGTTACTGCAGCTGAGACTCTGATTGACTCTCTCAGTCTATTTTAGTGTGAAGTCAGACTGATTAGGTCAAATCACTTATTCAGTATGTTGGAATGGACAAAGACCTTACATATTCTGCTATGATATGAAAACTCTAGATATGTTTCTCTTATAGGCAGCAGTCAGCAACTGGAGATAGAAGACATTTGTAGTTCCAGCCACAAGATGTGGCTGCACTCAGGGTCCATCTGTCTAACTGGGAGACATAGCTATAATTCTAATCAGCAAGTGTACGTCAGTTGAAAACTTATTGCTGAAATTAAAAAGGGTCTTTGTGTGATCTACCTACTGTGATTGCTGATCTTTGAAACCCCAAGTTAAAAGTTCATTAGTAAATTTTTAAGTCAACTACAGCTTCTTGATTTTCTGGAGAAAATGTGAAGGAAATCAAAAGACTTCCAACTAAAAAGGGAATAGGTTTTGATATTCAAATAGAAAATACCATGCATTTGCCTCCAACAAATTTCTGAATCAGATCCTTTCTTGGTGGGCTGCCTAGCCACTCCACATTTGCTGTGGTGCTCTACCACATCCAGTGTTAAAAATTCCAGAGTGATAATTTACAGTAAAAGGCCTGTTAAAATTACATACAAATACTTCTCACACTTTTTTTTTTTTTGCTGTGCTTTAAAAAGTATGTTGTCTTATTCTTAGTAAATGTATATTTCTACCCTGCTTAGTTACTAAGTTTAATTTTTCTTTTGTTTCTGAAATTTAATCTGCACAACACTACCATTTTGAGAGAGCCCTGCATCAGAATATGAATTCTTAGTTTCCTCAGCATAACGTTGTGTTTTTTTTCCTACAGCATTTTTGAATGACTTAGAATGCCTGGATTCTAAGTGGCTACATGTGCCTAGGTCACTCTGAAAGTAATACCTCCTATTTATTTCCATGTAAACTGCAAGAGATACGAAGAGCACAATAACACTATTTGAAAGAGCACATTCTGAGCTACAAACACTGTTTTTCAACATAGTCACTAAGACTGCCTATGCATTTTTGCCAGCGATGAACAAGAGGCTGCGTGCCACACTTAGAAATCTGCACTGTCATTTGGAACATGGCTTGTCTAACATCCACTGTTTGGTCTCCATTAACATTCAAGAAGCATTAATGAATGTCAGTGGCTGCAGTGTTTTCCTTATGGAGGAGTGCAGTGACACCCCTATGCTTCATCCACACTTCCACATCAGACTTCACATCATTTTGTCACACAGCAATCACATACCACCACCATCTGCCCCTGTTGTTATTGGGATAGCATAGTAAAATAAGAGGCATTACTTTCAGAACATCCCTTGTATGTTCTCTTCTGAGCTGAAGAAAAAATATTTATTTTGAAAGTTTTATTTTTGAAAGTTGCAGAGAAAGTAAAGTTTTCATTATTCTTCTGCGTTTAGATTAAAACAGGCACTGCTTTTCAGCTAAAAAAAAAAAAAAAAGAAATCCTTCAGAACTATGCTGAGAAAAATGTCAACATCTGGGTTCCTTTTATCAGATAAAGGGCCTGTGTAAAATTTCAGTGATATCTTTCTACAAGACTTGTTAGTTGTTGCTTTTTAATGAGAATAATTAGCAAAATAATTAAAAACAAAACTTCGTATTTGTGTAGTAAATTCATGAAGTGGAAATATAATGTGGAAAGAAGAAAAAAGTAGTGCATTTTGTCAGGAAGATATGAGTGTAATTTTCCATCTCAAAACTTTCATGTTGATGCTTTGCCTACTGATTTGATCTGGGTCTGCTGACTGTAACTCCTAGTAAATCATCTGGATAAGAAGGAGGTCTATGACTTTAGAAATAGATATAATAATAAGTAGTAAATAAAGTCAGATAACTTTAGAATAAAAAATGAGACATGTTTTTGTTATTTAAGCACTTTACTACTGGAATAACAATTTTATGGGTATAAAGAATTTGGGGTTATTTAAAAAATCCTCAGTCTTAATGTTTTAAAGCTACAGTAGCTCAAGTTGGCAAAGAAATTAATTACAAAATGATTTCAAGATCTGGAAATTCAAGATATCTCTTGATAATATATTCATTTCTTTGAACTGAAAATATAACATTATAGTATGGTGTACATATTTGCATGGGCACATAAAATTATTTCCACTGAGCACAAAATGTGGCGCTCCTGGAACAGGTACAGAGAAGGGTCATGAAGATGATCTGAGGACTAAAATACCTCTCCTACAAAGACACGCTGAGGGAGCTGAGCGTTGAGGCCCAGGGTAGACCAGATAATTGCTTTCAAAATATTTAAAGGGAGCTTACAAGCAGGTGGGAAATCAACTTATTTTTATACGGGAAGTGATAGAACAGGAGGGAACAGTTTCAAAGAGGAGAAATTTAGTTTAGATGTCAGGGGGAAATTTTTCACTCAGAGGATGGTGAGATGCTAAGACACACTGCACAGAAAAGCTGTGGATTTCCCATCTCTCGAGGAGTTCAAGGCCAGGTTGGATGTGGCCCTGATGCCTGCAGCCAAGGGCTTGGAAGTAGATGATCTTTGAGGTCCCTTCCAACATAGACCATTCCGTGATTTTACTCTGTGATTGTAATTCTTATATAGATACAATAAATTCTTTTCTACACATCTAAAAGTTTTAATCCACTATAATGTTCTCGAGGATCATGGTTTGTTGTGCCTAAACAAATTAATAATTACTAGAGAATATTCCTCTATTTACAATTAACAGTAAGCATGTGATGTTTCCCTGCATCTTCCCATTGTCACCCTTGATAATGGAAATAAGTTTTAATTTGCATCTTGCTTCAGGAAACTGAACTTTGGGAGTTAAGAATTTTGATGAGACATGATCTCTCTGTGTTCGGTCCCGAGTGCTATCACTCACTGCTATACAGTGCTAGGCCTAAACTATTTATTTTTATTTTTTTAAATAAGTAAAGGATGCTCATAATCTCTTTTTAATGGTTCCTTTATATATATATATATATATACCTTTTTCTTTTCACATGTCCTGGAGGTATCTAGAAGTTTTTTTCATGATACTCAAAATTATGTTTTGAGTGTCTTCGGATAATTCATATTTCAAGCTGGTTCTGCTATAGCTTCAGGGCTCAGAGAAAACCAGAGAAGTTATGTCAGTTGTAGAAATTCGGCAGTAATAGAAAAACTAACATGACTTGACCTGCAGCAGTAGCAGAATGAGTAACAGAATTCTCAGGTGTAATGAGACTGAAAACTAGAAAACAAATATCTTCACTTCATTAACTATCTCTTTGTATCTTAATATTTATTTTTTATAAACAATATTTCTACATCTAAAGATTCTAGTTATATATTTAAGTGGAATAATTGAGATAACCTTGAATAAAAATATTTTTTCTTAGATAACAGGTTTTTGGAAAATGTTACAGAATTGGAAAAAAATCTGTAGCCATTTATTATTCCAGTCAGGCTTCCCATTAAAATCAATGACTTTTTAGATTTCCAATTCAAATTAATTCAACATTATTATTAAGGTAAGAATTTCTTTAGGTTGGGCTGCTCCTCGCAGCCCTGCAATGACACATCGTTGGCAAAGCTGTGGGTGCAAGTCAGCATTAGAGAGCACTGCTGAAACAGTGAGAATAGATTCATCATTAATCTCTTCACTGCTCAGAAGCAATAAAATGCTGTATTGTTTTTGCTTACTGATTTATAATAGATATTGCTAAGCATATTTTATTATGTTTAACAGGTTATTTTGATTTTTAAAATTTCCCTGTTAGAAATAAATATTTATTGCAATGTACAATTTGAACTATGTGGCAATAATAATAACAATAATCCAGATGTGCAAAAAGCATGGGAGAGTTCATCCTGTGTTCTGTGCATTAATGG
Organism: Coturnix japonica; assembly: GCF_054131305.1. Taxonomy (NCBI): domain Eukaryota; kingdom Metazoa; phylum Chordata; class Aves; order Galliformes; family Phasianidae; genus Coturnix; species Coturnix japonica. The sequence goes on along the minus strand of NC_140669.1, from coordinate 6,765,560 downwards.
AATCAGAGAGTAACTTATATTGAACCTAATTTGTTCCAGCTTCTAAATTTAACATAACAAAGCTTTGATTGATGCCCTATGAAATTTATAATACTGTCCAAAGGGTGAATCATTTCAAGAGGTATTATTTTGACATAAATGGAGCTCTGAAAGTCCAAGAGGTATTTCTTCTTTTCTTTAGGCCATGTCTAGTATATGTTATAGAGGACAGTAGATCATCACCTACTGCAATTGGAAGGTTTTATTTTCAGTCATATAAAATAGAAATGGATGAAATTTGATTTGCTTAGATGACTAATTTTGCAAGTAACGAATTCTATGAAACCCATGAAACATAATGCCATTTAGACATAATGCCAACATTTTTTACAATTAGAAACAGATAGCCTAGTGTGCTATAAGCTTTGTTGTACTACCTATATCATATAACCTGAGTGAGTCGTCTATAATCACAATGTTCTATGTAATACCTGATATCCTGCACTTTTTTTTTAAACAAAATCTGTATAAGGTTCTATGGAACTGATTCAGTTCTTTTGGAAATGTGGGCAGAGGTGTTCCATGGTTACTACTTCACTGCAAACAGACTTAAGACCAAAGCTACCTGATTTAGGAGTTCATGAATTTCAGCTTTAAATAAATCTTCTTTAAGTCTTATCTGCTGCTTTCGCTACCAGCATTTTTGTGTTCGGATAGTCAGCTGGTTTCCTGGTTTGAACGTGGCTGCTTTTCTGCTTTTAGATATAGTCATCCAAATGAACATGGATCACTTTTAGTTAAAAGAAGTCTTTACTTTCAATTAAAAATGTGCTCACTAATATTGATTTGGATTATTTATCCAATAAAAATGTAATAGAAAAAAAAATTTTGTGCTTGATGCAATCAATCACTAGAAATATTACAGATACTGTTTTGTAGACATATGTGAAGTATGTATTTTTAAAGTAATTGATTAATGTTCCTTGTTTTTAGAGTTCATTTTATATTTACTTCTCTTTTTTTTTTTTTTTTTTTTGCCATTATTTAAAGCTTCCATTTGCTTCTGTTCGTATGGTTTTCCTTCTAATTGTGTTGATACTTTATCTTTCTTCAGAACTCGTTTAATATTATAATCCAAAAAGTATAGTACAGATGAATACTGAACTAAAGCAGAGTGTTGCATTTAAGTCTGATGAAGATAGTAGTGTTTGTGTTCTTACACTGTATCTGGTTTCATTTGTATACCAGGTGGTTGTAAATGCCCTCTTAGGAGCAATTCCATCCATTATGAATGTGCTTCTTGTTTGCCTTATATTCTGGCTGATCTTCAGTATCATGGGAGTAAATCTATTTGCTGGAAAATTTTACTACTGTGTTAACACTACAACGGATGAGAGATTTGATATCAGCCAAATCAACAATTATAGCCAATGTGAGGAGCTCATTAAAAACAATGAAACTGCCAGATGGAAGAATGTGAAAGTTAACTTTGATAACGTAGGCCTTGGTTACCTTTCTCTACTTCAGGTGGTAAGTCACCACTCATGAATTTCTCTTTCACTTCTTTTCATCTCTGTGGTTTACTTCTAACAGAAAAAAAAAGTTATTTCTATATGTTTATTTCAGATAGAAATAATTTTCCTCACTTCTTTGTTTGGCATTATGCTTATAAAAATCCTTAAGTAAACTGTGCAGTATGTGTTTTAAAGATACATACTTATATTTGTGCATATGCATGTCTCTGTGTGGAAAACTGTAAGCAGAAATGGATTTTTAACATGTATAGAGTATATTTTTTACCTTTCTTCAAATATACATCTTGGTTCTTGCATCTTGGTTCATCTGATTATAGATCAGTCTTGCTTTTCTGTTAGATTATGTATATAATGCATTTCTACTTGTTGGAAGTTGAGCTGAACTTGCAGGACCACGCGTGAAAGTTTGGTGCTTTCAGAATTCTCATAGCTGAGATAAAAATCATTAACTTTTAATATTTTCCTGTTCGTAAAGCTTCTCTAAAATTGAACTTATATATAATTAAAATTCTTAATATATTTTACAAGATTCTAACTTAAAACTACTATATGAAAACATGCTTCCCAAGATTCTTTGCCAGCAATTCTAAAAATCCTGTGAATTCATACATTCCAAATTAAATACATTTCTCTTATCTTTCTCATTATTAGGGCTTTAATTTGTTCTTTAGATTTGGCGTCACTTGTGCTTATACAATGCAATGCATTTTAGGGAGGTACTTCCTCATAAATGATAAGATAGTTCTTCCTTTCTGTATTATTTCTAATTGGTGTTAATTAATTATGACAGATTTGTTGCCATGTGCATAGGAAAAATAGTGATTCCTGTGAGCTAAAAGGTCAAATCAATTTGAACTCTTGCTCAAAAACTCTATGGTATCACCTCAACAGTTGATGAAAGGCATCCATTACAGCCAGAAGCTGGGGATAACTCTTAAGTGTGGCTAAGTCTGTGACACTACATAAATAATACAAAGTATAGAGGCTGCAGTGGCTAACATAAGAAAAAACAAGCAATTAAAGTTACCCAGGTTGTGTTGAATCTATATCAAGTATACCTACTTTGCTCATACAAAGAAAATAACTTGTGTCGTATGTTATTCATTATACATAAAAGTTCGTAATTTAATAGAGGTTGTGCCCTTTACAGTCAGACATTACAAATTGCTTGTGATTCTTATATATGAATAAAACATACAATGTTTGATTGCCTATTAATATTACACTGAGCTGGTGTTTTGGATGAGCCCTAAACACACCTAATTTTTCTGATAAGCCATTTCCCAGGAAAAGCATGAGGTAAACACCAGTGTTCTGTTTATAGGCTACATTTAAAGGATGGATGGATATCATGTATGCAGCTGTGGATTCTCGTAATGTAAGTATACTTTGACTGTATAAACTTTAAGAAATAAGAACATAATTTTAACAGCATCTTTTAGAAATAACAGTAAAAATGAGAGAACAAGGAGTTATTGCAGTTTTATGTTTAAAGAAAACTGAAACCATAGGAAAAATACAAGAGATGAAGAAAGCACAGGAGCAGTCCTAAAAGATCCAGATTCTCTGTGGTGCAGTTGGACCAGGATTCTTTAATTCGGCAGCAGACTGAACTGTTGCCATGAAATGCCTTTTCCTCCTCTCATTATGTGCATTAAGGTATTAATTACATTTGGAAATGGGCATGGATACACAGCTCAGAGATGATGGTTTGTAACACTGATCTTTTTTTAAAGGTGAGATTTTCACTATCTTCTGAAAGCATCCTGACTTTTCTTCAGGGCACAGTTCCTATTCTTAACTTTGCCTGTGAATTGTCTTCCCCTTGCTTCCTTGGTGCAAACTGTGCTCGAGCTCTAAAGCTCCAAGTTTTTTGTAAGCTATACTTACAGCAGGAGGTCTGTTGTAATACAATAAATTTGCATAGCTATACCAAGAGAATATGCTTACTCTAAACATTGTTTGGATGCCTTTCTTTAGCCTACCTTAGGCCAATTAAGCTGCAAGAAACAATGACCTGCATTGGTCAGGTTTTTGAGTTAAAACTCAGGTTAAAATTAGGGTAGACTGCAGAAAAAGTCTGACAAAGCACTGAGGTATTCAACAATAACAGAAGAAGCTCTAAAAAACTGATTGCTCATGTAAAAAATACTAAAATCCAGGTCAGCTTACTTAGTGCCTGTAGTTGTGAAGCTTCCGACAAGATACCCTAAAATGTTCACAGCTTTAATAGCCAATGTTTCTGGTTGTACACAGATTCAGAAGGATGGCAATTCTAGTTTAAAACAATTGTGCCTTCAGTATTTGTTCTACAGTAATACAGTGAGTTAACAGTTTTGGAAAATGAAGTACCAAGCTCAATTGTAAAGTCATTTGTCAAGAATATTGCTTCATAAATAACAGCTGCTCAGCTCTGTGTCGACATTTAAACTAAGGCTTAGTGTCTGTGCCTTTCTGCAGGTTTTGGATCAGCCTAAGTATGAAGATAACCTGTATATGTATCTTTACTTTGTCATCTTTATAATCTTTGGATCATTTTTTACCTTGAACCTTTTCATTGGTGTCATCATTGACAATTTCAACCAACAGAAAAAAAAGATAAGTATTTCATCATTACTCAGAGAAGAAAGCTAAAAGTTGATCTTTTTGGTTTACAAACAATGACTTTATTTTCTTTCAGGCTTTATTTTAAGATAAATTAACCTGCTTTGCATATTAAATACATTGATTAAAGCAGTACAATTTGTCTTGAGAAATGTTTGACAGACAAGTGATACCGTAAGTCTTTCCATAGTTAGTGAAATATTCAATGCTAATGTAAAGATGTGGATTTCAGATTGGAATCTTTAACAAGATCATTAAAAGGCTAACCATTGAAATACTTAAATGCAGCTGTAAAATCTCTTTGTTAATCTCTTTGTTATGTTATTGTCACGTCTCAGAGCTCAGCAGGTTAGATTTCAGAACCATAAAAATAAATATTTTAATAAATGTATTTGTCGTCTCTTTAGTTTTCGCATTTTGTCAACACTGCCTCAAAAGGCAGCAGTGTTTCAGCAACAGAACTTAGTTAAATTATCTGTCATGACAGTGAACTGGTGGAAATTCTGCTGGAGTCATATATTTGTCATATATTTGGAGTCATATACGAAATTTGTTGAGATGGAGAGAAATTGACTTCTTGTTCCTACTCAGTCCATTTAATTGTTTCAGGATCTTCTGCTTCAAGCCCTGCACTTGTGGTTAGAAAATAAAAGTTGTGAGATATAATTGTTTGACCAACTTCTCGTCTACCTTTGGTATCACAGAAGTCAATTCTAATATTTTGCCAAATCTACTCAAAAGGAAAAACAAGAACACAGGATTGGACATTTAAAGCTCAAGAATTAAAATAATAAATAAATAAAAAATAAAAGAATCCTAAACTTAGAAAGTGACATTTATAAAGCAGTTTTTTTGTTACTTATATTCTAATACTCAAGATAAATGTGAACTTAAATGTCTATTCTAATTTTCCTACAGATTAGATTGTGAATAACTGTGATTATTACTAATATGTATTCCTGTTTATAAGTAATCAATATAAATATCTGATTATAACCAGTTTTTGTCTCTTTGCTTTACTTTGGAGGTCAAGATATTTTTATGACAGAAGAACAAAAGAAATACTACAATGCAATGAAAAAGTTGGGTTCTAAGAAACCACAGAAGCCTATACCACGACCAGCAGTAAGAATAGAAATCTTTTCATTTTTACATGTATTTAAAAACAGTGTTGGGTATGTCTCAGAGTGAATTAAGCTGTAACCTGCTGGGGGGGGGGGGGGGGGGGAAAGATACAGAAAAGCCTTATTAATCTGATATCCAAAATATTTATCTTTTGTAGCCTTTCTTTAACTTTCCTTTTTTTCCCCCTATATTTTCTCTTCATGGATAGCAATGATGTTATATGTGGCATTTCTTCAAAACAAAGAAAAAAACTAAAACAATCAGCTCTGACAACATATTTGTCAAGATATGTGAAAGTTTTAGGGCATAGGACTTTTCAGTCATCAAAGAAGACTGGGAGCAAGTTACAATAACACTGCCTGAAAAAAAAAACAACATCCTTTTACCTCTCACATTCATTCCTGCTGCACAATCCATGCATTTTTTTCCCCTGCAGCTCTCCCCTGGCACATCAGAGCAAAGTTTAGATGTGGCAGTGATTCACAGTTCTACTGTGGAACCAGCTGAGCTGCCCACTCAGCCATCAGTAAATTCTCTATAGCTGAAAATGCAAGATATTGTAGAGGTCATCTTGGTGACATGAAGAGCACTGAACTTTGAGCTTGAATTTTTTCTGTGTTTCCTTAAGATTTAGGACAAATGAAGTGTTACTGACTCTCAGTCTCTTAACAATACCCCTCCTTGTGGTTTTTTCCCCCCAACTTTTGCCAGGTTAAGAGTTAATTTAATATTGTGTCACAAAAGCTCACAGTGAACTTGTTTGAGATAGAAAGTTGACCTTTGCAACTTTAAAAACTGCAGCATGAGTATTTTTAAGTCTTCCTGTTAATCCTTGTAGACGCAGTTGCATTTCTGCTTGATTTGTGTTTACATGTGCTAACTGGAAAATACATACAAATAAGGGACTTTATAGAAGACATGAAATCCCCTTACATGCTAGATTTAATTAATTTGTAGCAATTTGGAAAAAATTTTACCCCATGCATAACATGATAAATATATATATGTATTTTCTTCTTTTTTCTCAGAACAAGTTCCAAGGCATGGTCTTCGATTTTGTAACAAAACAAGCATTTGATATCAGTATCATGATACTTATCTGCCTTAACATGGTCACAATGATGGTAGAAACAGATGACCAGAGTGAAGACATGGAAAACATTTTATATTGGATTAACCTTGTGTTTATCGTACTTTTCACTGGAGAATTTGTCTTGAAATTGATTTCACTTCGCCATTACTACTTTACCATTGGTTGGAATATTTTTGATTTTGTAGTTGTCATTCTCTCCATAGTGGGTAAGAACAATTGATTTTCATTAAACGGCTAATTCTGGGGGAGCTGAAATGTAGTACTATCATTGACTAATCCTACTTGTTTTTCAACAGGAATGTTCTTAGCTGAGATGATTGAGAAATATTTTGTGTCCCCTACTTTGTTCCGAGTCATCCGACTTGCCAGAATAGGTCGCATCCTGCGTCTCATTAAAGGTGCAAAGGGAATCCGCACTCTTCTTTTTGCTCTGATGATGTCTCTTCCTGCTTTGTTCAACATTGGCCTGCTGCTCTTCTTGGTCATGTTTATCTATGCGATATTTGGCATGTCCAACTTTGCCTACGTTAAGAGGGAAGTTGGGATTGATGACATGTTCAACTTTGAAACATTTGGCAACAGCATGATCTGCCTATTTCAAATTACCACATCTGCTGGCTGGGATGGTTTGTTAGCCCCAATTCTTAACAGCGGGGAGCCAGACTGTGACCCTCATAAAGATCATCCAGGGAGCTCTGTTAAAGGTGACTGTGGCAACCCTTCAGTTGGGATTTTCTTCTTTGTCAGCTACATCATCATATCCTTTCTGGTGGTGGTGAACATGTACATTGCTGTCATCCTGGAGAACTTCAGTGTTGCAACTGAGGAAAGTGCTGAGCCCTTGAGCGAGGATGACTTTGAGATGTTCTATGAAGTCTGGGAGAAGTTTGATCCAGACGCAACACAATTCATAGAGTTCAGCAAACTATCAGATTTTGCAGCTTCATTAGATCCTCCTCTTCTCATAGCAAAACCAAACAAGGTCCAGCTGATTGCAATGGATCTGCCCATGGTAAGCGGTGACAGAATTCACTGCCTTGACATCTTGTTTGCCTTCACAAAGCGTGTGTTAGGGGAAAGCGGGGAGATGGATGCTCTCAGAATACAGATGGAAGATCGTTTTATGGCAGCCAATCCTTCTAAAGTCTCCTATGAACCAATCACAACCACATTAAAACGGAAACAGGAGGAGGTCTCTGCTGTTGTTATTCAACGTGCTTTCAGACGTCATCTTTTAAGGCAAAAAGTCAAAAAAGTTTCATGTATATTTAATCAGGATAAAGGAAAAGATGAAGATGATCTGCCCATGAAAGAAGATATGATTATGGATAAATTAAATGAGAACTCCACTCCGGAGAAAACAGATATGACTCCATCCACAACCTCCCCACCATCCTATGATAGCGTAACGAAGCCAGACAAGGATAAATATGAAAAAGACAAATCAGAAAAAGAAGATAAAGGTAAAGACAGCAGGGAAAGTAAAAAGTAACACAGATTTCTGTTTGTGATGAACTGTTTACAGGCTGAGAAAATATGTATTTGTGTCCACGGGACTCCTGTAGGAGGTACATGCCAAACTGACAGTTTTTACATATATAAATATATATATAATTATATATATATATAGAAGGTCAGTGCCTATAACGAGACAGTGACCCCTCGTCATCAAACTGCAACTCTGTAAAACAGGGTAACATCTTGACAGGAGGTTGTTGTTTTTATTACCAGCTGACACTGCTGAAGAGAAGGTAAAATGGCCAATCAGACTGTAGGGACTGGTTTTAAAAAAGGTGCGGACCTAGGAATCTCTGTGTTTAACATAAAACACTCAGTACAAAAATTGTATCCACTGTTTGCATTTCAACAGCCACATCTGCCATATTTTTACAGAAATCAGTGTTGGTGAATTTATCATTTTTTAATTCACAGGTTGTTTACTATTATATGTGACTATTTTTGTAAATGGGTTTTATGTTGGGGAAGGGGGTATGAGAACCAGGTGTTCTATTCTCGGATTCTCTATAATGTACAGACAGAAGTGATCTGCATGAAGGCATGCTGCACTTGTAGTTCATGCATGGAAAAACATGACGTCGCACAAAGCAGCAGAGTCTGACTACTTCCATGTTTCAGGGTGGCTCTATATTTTGAGGTGCTTAAAAACAGTACACATCCAGTATTTCATCCAAACAGATCTTAATGTGCCTGTAAATTCCCATAGTCTACAAGAATAGAACAGATGTTTTATTTTTTCATAAGTCATTTAAGTCTAGTTGAATGAACTCTGCATACAAAATTTAGTGAGAGGCTTGAAGTCCATCTTTAAGTATTCTTCTGTAAAGAAAAACATTTTACCTGAACTTGGGAAATTGAATTTACCAAACCCCACAAAACTTAAGGATTATGAAGTTGTTCTGCCTCACCCTGCAGTATCGTTTAGCCATCTTCTGCTCTCAGCAAGGTTGACATTGTATGTATTGATTAAAAAAGTACCGTCTATGTAAATAGTTATTTTATCCTGTGGTGCATGTTTGAGCAAACAAATAATGACCTGTGCACAATATTTATTGCATCAAATATGTACCACAATAAGTGTAGTTTGCAAGCTTTCAAGAGCTAAGATGAAATATTCTGTACCATTATAGATAGTTTGGAAGCTATCACTGATGCATGTTTAACTTGCCTTTGCTGCTGTAATTTTACTCCTTCCACTGTTAAAAGTCGAATATGGGAAGCCATATCTCAGTGGTTAAGTGAAACAAATTGTTCAACCAGACATCATTCTCTCATGACATCAAGCAATAGTTTGCAGCTACTCAAGAGCTTCTTGCTTTGCATTCTAAAATGTTAAGTGAGTACTGTACGGTGTATAGTTGGACTGTACAGGATTTGTTGCAAACTGCTGAATCTGATGAAAATACATGGATAGAATTTTCTAAGAAAATATAAATACTGTAAAAATACCATTTTATTTTTTTTTTCAGTGTTTTGTACATAAAATAAGAAATTATAATTATCTTCAGGTTGATGTCACCGTCACTTTTGTTACTTTCTATCCATAGCACTTTTTAATTCAAGAACTTCACAAACTAAGAAACAAAGGAGAGGATGGGGTAGCTTTAGGTTTCTGCTTTTTTATTAGTACTGTATTTTTGCACATATTTTAATGTGAAGTTTCAAACTGAGTCCAAAATGCACTTGCTTCCAAATAGATATAACTTGTAATTGAAATGTGGTGGGGAAGATTTGTTTAAAATTCTAGCACTGCCTGCATCAGAAGTTTCAAGGTAGTCTTTTTATTCATGAAATCTTTACCAGTGTTTGTTTACATAGACTATTCTTATTCTTGTTGATTCATGCTGCACTAGAACTGTTCTAAATATAATATGGGATCCACAATGTTTATTTTTTTCCACAGGAATTAAATAGCAAACTTGTACAACTGATCACATCAGGACATTTTGTGTTTCTTACACAAGCAAAAATTCGATGTTGACTCCTCCTTTTACAAAAAACTATTGACTTGTGTGTCGGTGAACTGCATGCAGGAAAATGCTATACCATAAAGACCAGTAAACCACATTACAGTTGAGCCAAAAGAATAAAGATTTCATTTTTTATTGTATTCAGTTGTTCTGTCTTTGTTTTCGTCACTGCCAACTGTGGCTATCAAGAGGTGCTGAGGCAATAAAATATGATTACTTAAAAGACAGAAGTAAGGAATAGCGATTAAAACTCATTTTGCTAATGATGATGTGGGTAGTAAAAGGTTGAAGCTGTATGCTTTCAGAAAGATCTCTAATATGATTTGCACTTTGACTCAGTGGCATATTAATCCTTTCAAATCTGTTCTAGGATAGGATGACATTTATGTGCCTGATACGTTAAACCCTTTTTTATGTCAGGTGTTCTGAGAGATCTAGGAAAACAGATGTTAAAGGAACCAGCAACCGACACTACAGAACAGTATGTATCATTTCAGTGATATTCCATGTATTTCAGTGATATTTTGCATTTGAAGTCAGTAATTATCTTTGCATTATAAGAAGAATATTGTTTTGTAATGTAGTTATAGTTTATTCTTTCACTTCAAGGCAGGAAAGTGTGGAAGTCAGCAGAAGCTTCACTTGAACTTCTGGTGAAGGACAACATTCATAATCTTTTTTAAATCCTAGGGTGCTGAATGGAATTAGAATGTATAAAAAGACTATAATGTTATGTTTCTATGGTGAATTTATACACGATGCTGCCAAGGAGCTGGTGTACACACTGGGTGTTGTGCATGTGCCTGTGGGAGCACCGCTATGGGGATGTAGGAGGCAGGTGTTAAACGGGTGGGGTGCCAGTGGAACTGAGGGGAAAAAAAGTGCATTGATGGCATCAGTCTTGACATGCGGATTTCCTCATTGGGTCTCAGCTTCATGGAATCCATCATCAGATGCTTGGCTGTATTCTGAGAGAGTGCCTTGGATCGAGGTGTTTCTAACCAGACAACCAATGTATCCTGTACAGAAACAAAGCCATTTTTCTGTAGAATGGAGGGACCAGATACTGTTGTGAGGCTTTATTCTGACTGCATTAAAGGAAGTGTTAATGTACATCCTTGCAAAGTCACCCGTGGTTCTGGAAAAAGTAGTGTTTGCAATAGCAAAAGTCGGGGAGCCGTATTTTCAGGTAGCAATTGCACTCAAGTGCCATTCCTGGAAAGAAATTTGCTTAGCTGTAAATGTCAAGCGCTGCCTTAAATACATTAAGAGCTGGGAAATATGAGCAACGTCTCAAAGCTCCAGCTGGTTGGTTTTGTGGCAGGAGATGTATGACAAAAAAAGGCACGTGTCTTTACACCATCCAGACATCATCTGGGCTCTTTAACAGCAGCGTAGGACCAATAACAATACAAGCAGCCTCGCTTTTCCTCCATCACTGCAGCCGCTCGTCCGTCGCACCGTGTTCCCCCGGGGCCCCGCTCCCTCGCGCTGCCTCGCGGCCGCTCCGCGCGTTGCAGCTCGCGACGCCCCACCCTGCGCACAGCGCGGAGCGGCCGCGGGCAGGTAACAGGAGCCGGCGGCCGGAGCGCAGGTGAGCAGCGAGGGGAGGAAGGCGGCCGGGACCCCCAGCGGGATATAACGGCGGCGAGGGGCCGGGGGACTCGGTGAGAACATGCGGATGTGTCGCGCGTTCAGGAGGGAGGTGACAGTCAGAGATGCGCCGAGTGATTCCCGGTGTGGAAACGGGGTGAGCCGCGCTCCGCCAGGGGCTCCTGGGCCGTTGTAAGGGCCCACCGGTGTGCGGTGGGATTGGCTGCTCCCTGCAATGACACACCTTCTGGGCACGAGGCACATGGCCGTGGCTCTGCTAAATTATTTCCTGCCTTTCTCGTTGCACAGCGATCTCAGAAATGAGCGACGTCTGGGAGGGATTGTAGTTGTGGTGTTGTAACGCGTTCGCTAGTTAATTGATGCAACTGGAAGCCAAGACGCCTTGTAGAGAGTGTGCACTGGGCTGGTGCAGGTGGCGCTGATGGCACAGCAGCAGCCCCCGTCCTGCAGGGAGGTGCGTCCCTATGGTTACAGCGCTCTGTGTGCTCCGAGTGGAGCGAGGCCGAGCTCTACCCACTGCTCTTTCCTCCTTTCCTCCCCCCGTCCCTTTTTTATAGTGAAATATAGTAGGGGAATCTTTACAGGTGGTCGATAGCGACTAAATTTGGGATAATGTGCCTGAGAGAAAGGCAGCTGGCAGCTCTGGCAGCAGAGATGGCTGCTCGTGCTTGTGTGAGCCTGAGAAATAGCGACTTATTGAATGGATGAGCCCTATAGCCCTATACCTCACTGTGACCCCTGGACACAGACACTTTTATTTTTTCTAATTCTGAAAAATTACCCACGAACACACCATGAGGATCATAAAACACTACCGTTAGGAGCGCTGCACACAGAGCTCCTTCACTTCCTTGTTCATTGCTTGACATCCAGCCCAGCTTAAATACATCTGCAATTCTTGCAAACTAACTGTCACTGTTTCTCTTACTCTGTGAACTGACACATGTATCTGTGGGCACAGTATAAGCCGTTGGTGTGCATTTTGTGCCAGGTGTATCTGGGACACATACACAAGTTGATATTCTATATTGCTCATAATACATCTATTTTAAACTGCTTTGCTGGCCTTATTGTGTATAAATGACAGATATCTGTCACTTATTTATACTGAAGATTTACTAGATATTTGTGGGTGGGGGTTTGCAGGTGAGATTTGAGGGAGCGTTTTGCTTTTAGGCTGAGCACAGGCGAGTGTTTTTGCTTTCAGGCCCAGAGGCAGCGGTGGCTCAGCAGAGGATCCTGCCTGGCTGTGCCATGATGGACTCATTCAGCAGTTCCCATGGCAACAGGGATTTTTGATCTGCAAAACAGAACGTTGTAGAAGCAGTTTTGATCTGTGAAAGGAGCTGGGCAGGCTCCCTCGTATCCTGGCCTCGTCCCATCCCCCCTTTTAATAACCTGCATCTTGTCTGTAAGATGGCATAGAAACACAAATTCCTGTTTGGTGGGACTAGCTTTATTTTTTGACTTAGTGTAGGAGATGGTAGAAAATTGTATAAGGCTCACTGTTATTATGTGAGAAAACTGCTGCTTCCAGGTGGGCAGACAGGGCCTCAGCTGTTAACACTGGATATACATGCAAAACACTGTGAGCAGAGTTGCTCAGGATTTGCACTGGCTACTGCACATATTGCTTTGGTTTGCTGGACATGATTTCCAACACACATTAAAATGGGCTTAAGCATTTTAACACAAGAACCTCAACATTCTGTACATAATCCGTCTACAAAAATTTGTGAACAATTGCAGTAAAGCGTTTCCATGTGTGTGCTGATGCTGACCTGTTCAAATGAAGGTGTTAATGGTTTTGCCCAGAAGAACTGGTGAAGGTGGGGTGAGGCCCAGGGTTGTGGTCAGAGTGTTGGCGTGTACTGAGCCCATCTCAGGCCATGGAGCTGCACTCCCTGCAGTGCTGGTGCAGTGATGGAAGTTGGAGCATCATGTTTTCGCCACAGCTGCTCCTCTGCTGGTTACTTGGGTTTGCGGTGTTGGGGTTTGTATGGGAAATCACAGCTTGAACCACTGATTAATCAGCTGAGGCAAGTGTTGGGTCAGCTGCGGGATCACAGGTGAGAGTAATTTAGCTGTGCTCCCGGAAGGGGTGGACTTTGACTCCACCTCTTCTGAGACCTCATTTAAGGGCTGACCACCACTGAGGCAGCATCTCTTGGAGATTGCTCCCTAGTGGAGACTGCCTCAGCTATCCAGTCAAGGCATCAACATGATGAATTTTCTTTACTAATAACCTTTGACTATTTATCATCATTTTGGTCAACATCTTTATATTAGACGCCTTTACACACCACCTTTACAGGGTTGTTTGTCTCTTTTTTTTTTTTTTTTTTTTTTAACTTGTTAAGCTCCTCACACATCTCCTGTGGTCCCTTTTGGTAACTGATGAAGAAGAAAATAGGAATGATGTGGTTACTGAAGGAAGCAGCACATGCAAACTAGTGCATGTGCAAACTAGGTAATTGTGTTGTAAAATCCTCTGAATGCTACAGGTCTTTGTGAGTCTGAAAGTCAATCTCAGAACACATTAGCAGCAAAACCTGTTTCCAGTGGCCTGCTGGTTTTCACGAGGTCTGTGCTGGGAGTCTCTCCTTGCCTCCATCACCATGCACACGGGGATTTTATGGAACCATGGCGATGAAGCTTTGCAGCCAAAGCTACTTGTCCAGCTGTGTACAGTTTTTGTTGTGTTGTAAGAACAGCAGCCCAGTGTTTGGGGAATAACTTCACCCAAACATCCATCTGTAAAAGGCCTCTCGCTTGTTCTACATGAACACACTGAAGAATGAAACGATGAAACGATATTAGGTTTTACAAATGAAGCTTGAACTGCCCTAAAAGTGCTGAATCTTTCTTGTTTTCCCTTTCTAGAAGGTAGATTAAGTGAAGTAGAGGCATGTTGCTTGGCCCTCTGTGTTATCCTTCTCACGAAGAAAGGGTCTTAAATCAGCAGAGCAATGATGTTGAGCAATAGCTCGTAGCCTGCAGAAGTGTATCATTCAGGGGGCTTTGCTTGGTGTGTGGGCATCCTCGTGTTGGGGTTTCAGTTGAATCAGGAGATGAATGTTGGAATGATGACAATGAGTGTGCAGCTGTGCATGGTGACAGATAGCATCTGGCAGTGCGTTGCACACCACCTCTGCCACTGCTCCCCACCTCAGCTCCTTTGTGTGAGTGTGAAAGTTTATTGTGATACCTTTCTGGTTTTGCTTGTCATACCAGGCACTGAGTCCTTCACTGTGCAATTTGTGCTGTGCTCCCTGGACATTTGAAAGAGAAGATGATTGCTTGGGCATTAGGCTTGAGAATTGCTTGAAGTTTGGGAGAAAGTATCCCTTAGTGTGCAATTAATGAATAAGAAGAGCTGTGAATTGTGATCTCGGGTCTTTTCTATTGTATGAGTTGAGGCTGTGTGGCTGGTAAGTGGAGCACTGGGTGTGGAGGCCATGCAACCAGCTGCTGCCTCTCCTGAGGCACATTGGAGGCAATGACAGGGCAGTGACACAGCCACTGACCCTGGGTCGTTCTTGGCTATAAATCCTCCAGCTGCCATCTCTGCTGCTCCCTGGCATGTGCTGTTCACATTTACAGGCTTTTCAGATCATCTCTGTCACCATCTGCTGTATAATGGAAACAAAACCGTTTGCTGTGGGGAGCCAGCAACAGAGCCCTGAGCAGTGAAGGAGATTTCAAGACATGTGCCGCTATTGAGAGAGTGCGCCTTGTGCCTGTGTACAGTAAATACTACACATTTTAATGTCTCTCTAATTAGAAGGAATATATAGTCCATATATGAAACATCTTGTCAGCATGAGTATATTGGTGACACTTGTCCTGCTTGGGCGATTAGACAAGGAGCAGCATTCCCTAACTGCATGTACTCGCTAGATGTCAGTGCATCATTGCACTGAGCTGATGGTCTCACAGAGGAGCTTGCTGATGGCACCTCCCTTATGAAGAGCCCTTCTAAAGGGAGTGCCCTCAGAATGTAGTCTGGCTTACATTTTAGCAACAGCTACACGTCAATAGGAACTAATTCAATCCTCTTTTAGGGGCAGTCTGATAAAAATGCTTATTTTTTGAAAATCATACTTTGTGCTAAATAAAGGTAATTTAGAGGCTTTCAATAGCGCATGTGTTGGCTGACCCATTTATCTTTCTTGCCAGTATCTGATATATTACTGATGAAACACTCAACTTGATGCCATTTCAGCTCCTGCTTCTGACTAAAATCCCTGAGAAGATGTGGGCAAATCAGTTTTCACAAGGATGTCCGTGTGATCTGCAGCACAAACGCTTTCACTTATTTTCAAAACTCCTGTTTCCCTGCAGGGCTGTAGAAAACCACCTCGATAAATATTGATAAAAATGGAAGAAAAATGCCGTAAAAATGGCTAAAATTGTTTGGTTTTATGTAAGAAAATGAACGTACTCTCTTGCCCTACCCTATGACTGGTGTGAAATACCGTGTTTATTAAAATATCTTGTAATGATTGCATTACTTGCACCTCAGTGTTAGATTGATTTTTAAACAGATTAAAGTTTGGAATATTTAACCTTGTTCTTAGCCTTGTTTTGGTGACTCATGATTAGAGATTTTCTATTCGTATTTTTTAATCTGCATCGAGTAACAAGAGTTCATCTCAAACTTTTACTTGGTGCAGAATGTTTTGTTTTCATCCTGTCTGTGGAAGCATTCAGTTAGTGCTGTGTATTAGTAGGCTGAAATATCACTAGTATTCGTTTGGCAGGAATTTGAAATGACTTTGTAGTATCTTCCAGTTCATTCTCAAATTCTATTAAATTTTAATTCATAGCACTTTGTGATAAAAACATTTTGCCTTCTTCTATGTCATCTCTTTAGAGAGGAGGGCTTCCTTAGCACTGCTCTCTGGTACCTGGAGAAGTTACTGACAAATCACAGTTTGTTTGCTTACAAACACGTTTTGCATTAGCACTTAATGCTCTGTTGCTGCTGTATCAGTGTGTAACAGGAGTATGATGTGTGTTCCTGGGCTGACCTTCAGCATTTTCCCTCTTGTTATAGCTGTAAATGAGAAGTATCTTTGGTGTCATCTGTGTTGACTCAGTGACAGCATGGCACTTCACTTGCTGTCTGATCGTGGGACACAAAGGCATATTTTTCCCACTCCCGCTGCCCTCAGGTTATCTTGTTTAATGAATGTTGTGCTCTTCATCCCTTACTGCTGGGCCAGCTACCTTCAGAGCCTGATTGTTGAGACAAGGTCTGGTTTGGCTTGTACAAGGAGGCCTGTAACAGATATGTCGGTAAGTTTGTAGAGATTAAAATAGACCTTTGTCTAACATATGTTTCTCCCTTACACAGGCATACTGAATATAAATGCATCCGAGTTCTAAATATGAGATACTCGGAGTGACTTATCTCTGCATGTGATTCTTAGACTTTGTGTCTCCCAGTGCTGAACAAAAGCCTATTCTCCACCATCAATTGCTCGTTAACTTCACCAGAAGTATTACCAATTCACAGGGATGCAGACCAGAGCAGATTCTGCCCGGGTTTTCACAATTACTCCTAGCTAAGGCTTAAGAATTTGTGCGTGAAAATTACTGATTTTTTTTGTTGTTGTTGTTGTTTCTAATGACAACTTTGGGATTCTTCTGGGGCCTCTTCAGAAGTTTATCATGTGTGTGCTTAGTGACATTTTATTGTCTCTTGTTTGATGCATCTTGAGTAATTTGGTTAAAATGACCCCATGTTTGCTTTATGTTGTGCTGCTTTTCATTGCCAGCCATTATGTCTTTCTCGACGTGTTTTCTGTGAAGTTTGTGGTTGAGGGAGACCCTTTTTGGAAGGGCAGGTGCTGCCCTGGAGGTGGCTGATAAGGCACTTGCAGCTCAGGAAACCAGTTTGATGGTTCTGTACTGCTCTAACCTTTAAAGTAATACTTAAAAGCTCACTCATCCTGCATTTTGCTGTGTCTTCTACATGGCTAAAATGGGCCTACTAGCAACGTAATGTGACTGAATTTCTTGTGTATGGGCAGCTGTGTACACTGAGCACCCACAGCTCTGATCTGTCGTCTGTGGGTAGACTCTTAGTGTGATAATATTTTCTGTTTTACAGATGAGACTCATTCATTGTACTGGAGAATGCTTCCTAAAGAAGTGAGACTTGGTTACTGTTCTTTCCTCACTCTGAAAATGAGGTCTACACCTGCATTTTCCAGAAGTGTGCTGTAATACAAAGTAATTTGGAGAAGGCAGTGCTGAGCTGGAGCCTGTCTCCTAGGTGAAAGCAGACAAAAAGGGGAATAGCACTGAAACCTAATTATTTGGTTATTCAGCTGCACAAAGGGATAGCTGGATGTGCTTTATTGTTTGCAGGGCTGATACAACATTTTGGGAACAGAGACTAGAATCCTCTTTCTTCCTCTTCTGGAACTCCTTTGCAAATCTTATGTGAAGGTGCAAGCGGTTTGCTTGCTAAACAAACTTCAGTGTGGATAGGGAATTTGGTCCTGTGACAGAAATAGAGGTATTACACTGATGTTGTAGTTCGTTCTATAAAATACCTTATCTGTGATCCTAAGAGGAGTGTGAAGGATCTTATACTTTCAAAGTACAGATGGTTTTTGATATGAATTGAAGTAATTATTAATAAAGATTGAACATTTCCAGGCAGCTTGAGGCACATGCAAGCCTTTTCATTTATTTTTTTGGAGCATGTATTTGCATAATTGCCAGCAAGGTCAGAACTGCCTTGATTCAAAATGAGCTTAAAGGTTTCATCAAGTTGGTACACTAGGACAGGAAGAAGGTATCTTCCAGGTACTCAGTAGCAGTGACTAAGTAAGGTGTCACAATCTATCCATCACAGCCAAAAAAAGGATAAAACAGTGGTATCCCTCCCTCACCTACCTGACAGTGATATTTTGGTGTCGGTCTGTCTGTGCTCCTTCCAAAAAGGAGTACTGCATCTTTTTTCTTCCATGCTCTGCTAGCAGTGTGCTGATCAGAGGAGCTGCTACACCTGAAAAGTGGTGGGTTTGTATTTTTTTTTTTTTTTTCCCAGAAGTAAAATGTAGATTAGTTTAAACCAAACAATCAAAAAGCTGAACTTGTTCTGCAGTGCTTACTTTCATCTTCCAGCCATGAAATCTCATTTATGGTTCGAAAGAAACTTGTTTTTAAAAGCTGATGTTTCAGGGTTGGCTTATTTGCTGTCACTTGTTCTGAGGAGTAGATTTCTGAATCTGGAGAGAATGTACTTGGCTTAGTTGTTGGTATATAAATAATTGGGACTGGAAATAAGCTGCTTCCTAGCACAGAGATTTAAAAGATAGCTGCAGGTGAATCCATGCATGGAATCCACGCATGCCCTTGTGCAGAAGTTCTTTACTTACCTTTTCTCTGTGTTGTGTTGTTTTTCTGTACCACTTTGGATTTCTCTGAAGGCAGATGACTGCACTGCTAGGTTGATGGAAGGAATATAGATAGATATTGGTAAGTGGGTGGGAGTCTGAGGAGCTGAAGTTAATGCAGCTTTTGTTTCTGTAAAATGAAACTTAGTCTGCCTTGGATGTGTTTGTCAGTTTTGCCCTGAGATTTGTTCCCACCTGGCAGTATTTTCATGGAACTTTCTGGTCTTCTTACACAAGCTTTGTTTTTTAAGAGCAAAGGAGAATTTGTTTTGAGTCTGTTTAACAAGGGCTAAAGGAAATCTTGCTTTCAGTAACAGAGGTCTGTGGTACTGCTTCTCTTAAAAAGGGGAAGGGACTCTATTGCTTTTCAGCTGCACTGCACAGCTTGCAGTGTGTTCCTTTTGTTCTCACTATCTTCGAATAGTTTTTACAGCCCTTTGAAAATTCCTCCTAAAGTACCGTGTTGTCAAGTGTCAGATCCACTGACCCATGTGGCCACTCTTTAGTACCCTCATATAAAACAGGCTTGGTTTCTTACTCTTTTAAGCTGAAAAAAATGCTGTTAGGCAGAGCTGCCCCAGGGATGGCATGGTCTTCTAGGTTCTATTAAAAAGTAAAATTGCCTGAATGTAAAATAATCCTGTTCTTTCTTGAAGCTGTCCAGATTCCTGAACTATAGGGCAATGTATTTTTGCTGTGCATCTCCAGTAATTATCTGGCTGCTTCTCCAGCCTGAACAGTCATCCCTTCAGGCTTCGGTAAGTGTAGACAGTAGGGCATTTAATCCAATATAACTTGTATGTCTGCTTTATTTTCATACGGTGATATTTCTGATTTCAGAGCTCTTTTGTGTTTAGAGATTGTGCAGATGTTCTACATGCTATAGCCTCTCACTATTTAAAACTTGAATTGCAGAAATCCTACATGCCTTGATGATTTCTAAGGCTATGAGATGATGGCATTTGTCCACCAATTGTGAGAAAGAAACCTCAACTCTCCATTTGCTGTCAGTCATAAATAATGAGCAGTTTCCTTGCAGTGGATGCAGTTTCAAGTTAAGGAAATGTGAGCAAGCTTGGCCTGCATCTTATAGCAGAACATGATTGGGTTCCAGTTCTTTTGACCATGCAGAATTTTTCAAGGCGGCAGTGCTGAGTGCACACTGATGAATCGTATGTAGTTCAATCTTCAATTCCTTGTGTTTCTTATATTGGTGTTTACTCTTCTTGGGACCATACTGGGGCATTCCTTATTGATGCTGGGTTCTGAGTTGCTGCAGGGAATCAACAGGCTGTGAAATTC
Source organism: Coturnix japonica (assembly GCF_054131305.1). Taxonomy (NCBI): domain Eukaryota; kingdom Metazoa; phylum Chordata; class Aves; order Galliformes; family Phasianidae; genus Coturnix; species Coturnix japonica. Next base: position 6,745,405 of record NC_140669.1, on the reverse strand, counting down.
AGATAGTTGTGTTGTTGCCTTGCAGTGCCTAGCCCATCTCTTTTCAAAGATCTGTCTACAAGCATCTGCTTAGATTTCAGATGATCCTGAGGGCCACTGAAACACTTCTTGCTCATTGTAATAGCCACTTTCTAGAATGGTTGCTCTGCAAAAAGAAAGGGGAGTTGGCAATCTATTCTGGATTTAAGGAAGTCAAAACTTGGAATTCAGAAGCTCCAATTCAGAGGCGTCAGTAGGAAATGTTTTTCCTGGTAGGAAGGAAATTAGTTGGTTTGTGAAGCATCCTGGATATGCAGGATGTGGCTTTTTGTAGTAATAATATGGGTTCAACAACAGCTGATCCCAGTCTATAAGAGGAAATACCAGATCAATCTTCCTTTCCACCCCCACAGCTTATCAGATGTACATCAACTGGATGGTAATGACCATCTCTCTTCTCCCTGTTCTCAATTCTAGTGTTTGTTGCATGAGGGAGCTGAAAAAGAGAGCAAACCTGTGTACAAGGTTGATTTTTTTTTATTATTATTATTTTTTTTTTTAGTTTAGTTTGTTTGTTTTGTTTTCTGTTTTTGAAACAAGATCTTTTGAGAGGTTGGACCTTTTCCTCTTGTAAACCTTGTAAGCCATTGGTGCAACTCCTGGCTCCTAGCTGCGAGAGCCATTTTGACTGTAGGCAGGTTCTTGGTCATTATTTACTTCAGTTCCACAGCAGAGCTTCTATCCAGGCACTGACAGTGGCTGTCTGTCCTGGGCTGCATCATCTTTGACACCAAAGGAATGCTCTGTGCCGGGCTTTCTTAGCTTCCATTAGACGTGTTGCCCTTTGCTGTTCTGCTGACAGATCTTTCAGCACTGCTGTTCAAATTACTTGACAGCATCTCCCAGAGTGGCAGCACACATGCAGTGTTTTCAGGAGCCTCTCTTAACCGTGCTGCTATCAGTTTGTAGCGGCACATGCATTTTTTTCCTGGAGTAGTGTGTCATGATTTGGTTTTGATTTTTTTGGGGGGTAGGGGGATGTTACTATGCATGTGTGTTTGTTTTTAATGGTTTGACTGTGCAAAATGAAATTCCTAAGGAAGAACAGAGCCTGCATGTGAGTCCCTGGGGCTCCAGGATATCTGGAGTGTGGGCAGAGCTCTTGGCCGGTATTTTAAACTGCACGTTCCAGTCATGACAGATTGGTGGGATGTAGGGCACTGAGAATCAAAGTGTTACAAAGTCTTTCTCCTCTCAGGTCATTTAATAAATCTAATATATGGTACATGAAGTATCTTCCAGGAATCTTGCTAATTGAATGAATAATAAGATTTTTATTTCTAGACCACTTGTGTGAAGTTCTGTCTGATGTCAGCATAACATTCTTTCAGGGCTGCCATTATGCTGTTGGGGATGTGACTGCTTCCTGCATTTCTAGGTGATGACTCTACTGCTCCTGACTCGAGTAGCAGCCACCATTTTTCTTAAGCAAATACCTAATCCTGATGAACAAGTTGCTGAGACTTAAATATCTGACTATGGCTTTCTCCAAATATCAGTCTCCATTTGAGTCTTCATCGAACAAGTGCGCCTGAGCTTCTCTCACACTTTACAGAGGAGATATACAGTGATTAGTTACTAGAGAAACACTGCTTGATCAACTATCAAAAAGTTACATATCCTGAGGTGACTGCTGGGAGTCACCTGCATTATGACTGCCTGCGTGGATTGTAGGGTGGAGATAAAGGTGATACCAATAATCAGAGTTCTCCGGCATACCTTTATCCCCTGGCCATCTCTTCTCTTTCTGTCTCTGCTCTTTCTTCTACTTGCAAAAAGTTTGCATTTCAGAAGAAACCAAACTGATGCGCAGTGTGCTGCTCAGAACTTTAAATATGAGAACAGAGAAATGCAATGCATCCTATGCCAGACTGCAGAAAGAAAAAGCAGTCTTGACTTGCTTTGGATGTACATGTGAAGTAAGGGCCACTAATGAAAACTTGGCTGCAGAGCTTAACAAACCAGTGATCTTCTTTGATGTCAAACATTGTTGCGGTTTTCACTCTTGATTTATCTTTAAAGAATTTTAGCTGCGCTGTCTTTAGATAAGCAAATCCTTCATGGCTCTAGAAAGGAAATTGGCATGTGCACTGAGGAGGCATGAACTAGATATGGAATAGAATAAAACAGAAACAGGAAAAAAAAATCTGTTTTATTTGATGAAATAGAACAGCTGAAAATCTTTTTCAATAAAGGGAAGCATAAGGCCTAAAGAGAAGGAAAATGGGATTAGTGATAGAGCCTACAGAGGGAGGAGAGTGGAACAATTAGCTCTGCTAAAGAAAGAGGCTGAGAAAGGATATTCCAGAAAGAATCAGGTTGTTACGAAATACGGGAGATTTGAGATTCTAATTACTCACTAAGCTGTGTCAGTTCACCTTTACAATCAGGGTTGTCTAAAGCATAACAATAAATAAGGCTTTTATTTGTTTGGTTTTTCTTTTTTGTTTTCCATCGTCTCTTTCAATTTACTTTGTCAGAGCCATTATACGGTAAAGCAGAGGAGACCACTGAGATGTAATTTATATATGCTTCCTAATTTTTTTTCTCTGAAGTTTTTTTTTCTTTCCTCTTCATAAAGGAGGTGATCCTTCAAGATGTCACCCCTCCATAAAAGGATTTCTAAAAGAAGCTTTAGTTTTGGTAGAGCTAAAAAGAGTGGAAGCAAATACTTCAGTAGCAACAGAGCAAAGGAGAAGTAAAGAAAGTGTTTGCAGGAGTCTGTTCCCTAATGAACCTTTCCTTTTGTCCATTGTAGTAGTTCTGGAGAAAAAAAAAAAAAAAAAAAAATTAACAAATGAAATGTGTATGTTACGAAGCATAAAGTAGAGATGGAAAAAGGTTTAAAAAAAAAAAAAGCTGAAATGGCTGAATGGTTATAAACCCTCTCACTAATTACTTGAGTCACAGCACAAACTGAGTACAGGCCTTGGTTTGAAAAGGATGTGTTTTCCTTTACTCCGTCTCTGCATATATGCAACTAATTAGTCTAGAGATAGTTATTCAGAGCTGGAGAAGTTAGTTAAGGCTTTGAAGATTCTGGCAGTGGATGTAGCCAGCCTGGTTCAGCCACCATGGCTGGGGGTGGCAGGGCAGCTCTGAAGGGATTAGAAGAGGGCAGAGGGCTGTAGGTGGGCCAGAGTGGGGCTGGCAGCCTGGTGAGGCCAGCAGACCATGGCCACCCAGTGGGCCTGAGGTCTCCTTAAGTTGGATGAGTCCGTGCTTGGCTACTGGGACGTGTGATTGGGTACTGCATGGCTGCTGCATGGTTGTAGCATAGCTTGGACATGGCTGAGGGCAAGAGGCTTCATTTAAAAGCAGCTTCCTGGCAAAGGATTCTCAGGCCCGTGGCCACTTGGTGCTGCTTCTTTTAAGGCTACCAACTGTATTGCCTATAATTTCTCTTTGTGTGCATCCAAACCCTGAGGACAGGAGACGGTGCTCAGGGCGAGGCATACAAATAGAATTGCATTTGTCATATCTAAAACACATTTATCAAGCAAATGGCTTTATTTTTGATGTGCAAAACAGGGCAAATCTCACAAGGTCTGTCTACATGTTAAGAAGAAACTGCCAAGTGTGGGCTGGATAGATTGTACAAACACCACTCTGAGGAGGTTTGCATGTACATGTCTTGTAAAGTGTGGGGGAAACAACAGCCTACGTAATTATAACTTTTTTTTTTTGAGCAAGGCTACCTGCAGTTTCTTTCTGAAGACTGTCTGTCTTAAATAGTTGCTTCAGTCTGGGACTGTTTTAAAGGCTGGGTTTTGTTCGGTTGGTTTTGTTAATAATTCCCTTACTGCTCTGGCAGGCACTTGCAAGAAATCCTGACTTGTTTGTGTGTACTGCCCAGTTCTCTATGAGTTATAATAGTGCTTCAGGGTTGGAACAACAAAGCAATTCACATCTACACTGAAAAGTCTTGCATTAGAACCAGTTATGAGTTCACAATTGTCTATCTATCTCCTTGCATCTCTCTCTGCAGTTAAGCCAGTAGAGAGGCAAAGCCTTGGTGCTCAACTCTAAGCTTATCTCTGTGGATAACAAAGAAAGCAAATTTGGAGATAGCTTCCAGCTAGTTGCTCCTCATGTCTGTTCAGACTTTCCTCATTGTTCCTGAGATAAGTTTACCAGTAAAAGAAAATTTTACTGATATTTCTGGATTACATATCTAATAATTAATGTAGCTTCAAACATTTGCAGGAATGAATTCCCATTTTTTAGGCACTGAGGTAAAGTTTTTTGTTAAATTGAGCTCATTTGCTTGTAGGCGTCTTAAAGAATCTGAGTGTTATGCACAGGATCCACTGGCAGTTTGTTATGATGAGGCTGGCAGCTAGTTTTTCCAGAAGCTAAAACATCTATCACTTTATAGTAGGAGTATGCTAATTCGTATGGTCTCGCTACAGTTAAAGATCAATAATTCAGTGAAGATGGATGCTCTTATTTAAAGTAATTCACAGTTAATTTAAATGGAAATCTGTAGCAGCAAATAGAAGTTTGTAAACAGAAAGGTATTTGCCAGCTTCTACTTTGTTTTCAAAGGGAAATCCTTGAACACAAGTACTTTGATGTGGCACTAAAGTCTCATTTGTGATTTTGATTTTAAACTCTAATGAAATGAACTTAATGCTCATGTCTTCAACTGAGCTGATGCCTGATTGATTTGGATGTGTAGAAAATCAAAATTCTCTTTGCAGATAGTCTTGGAAAACGCTTTCTCATCATGAATTTAAGAGGCTGCAAGTAGACACAGTAATAGAATCGAGGCACACAAAATTGAAAATTGTTCATCTACTCATTTTTTGCATATGAATGCGTATTTAAATAGGAAATTCTGCATGGGCAAACTTAACCTACACCATTGGCTTTTGGCCTTAGATTTGGGTTATTGGAGTTAGTGTCAGTGAGGCTTCCAATTCAGGGTATCTTATGATTCTATGAAATAAGTCAAAAAGATGCATAGGCACAGCTTATATAGGTAGAGCTTTATTTAGATAAAGCTTCAAGGATAATGTCATTAGCAATTGTTCTCAGATATTGTCTCAAGCAGGAAGAGAATGCATTTAGCTGATGCTTAGGGGTACTAAAATGGCTGAAGTACAGCTACAATTTGGTAGAAATTAAAGCTGCAGAAAATGTGTGTTCTCCCCACCCTCTATTATTTTGGACTCAGAACTTCTGATGCACATCTCAAAACCATAGTGTTATTTTTAGTCTATACAATTGGTATTGCTTTACAGAGTTGGAGAGTAGTAGGAAATTACTGTCATCAATCTCTGAATTGTAATTTGCATTGAGATTTCAGAATCTTGCTTTGTGTAAAAGCAGCATTGTTACTTTGATAATCACAACATTTCTTAAAAGCTCAGCAGCGCTCTTCACTGACAATCTGGAGAGCTGAGTCAGTATCAATGAATGTATATAGGCAGTAAGTATTCCTACAGCTGTTTGCTTGTTTTTTCTTAGAGAAAGGAGCTGAAGGGGAGAATAGCTAGCTATTTACTAGAGGAACTGAAGGTTATTAATAGAGATGTCTTTTTTTTCCCCCTTATCTTTAAATTTCATAATTACCTTTCAGTACAGTGTGTCCTCACTGATTACTAAGTAGCTTATTAGAACAATTTTTCAGGTATGCTTTTTTTTTTTTTTTTTTTTGGAAGGTTTTTCTTGCAGTTTTCCTATTTTGTTAGGATGCAGGTGGGGGTGGGGAGTGGGAAATATGGGAGAGAAGAAAGAGCATGTTCCAGAGGATGCCAGGATGACTTCAGTTATTGAATGACTGCTATCTGATGGATGGGGAGAAAAAGGAGGAGTAAACCTTTCAATCTGCACTCAGCTGAAACACAGAAAACCAGTTCACAGGTAAGGGAGAAAAAATACTGTATTGAGCAGCTGTTCTTGATCCTTGCCCCAATATTTTGTGGCTAAGAAACATGCATGAATCTTACTGTTTATTCCTCATTAGTGACTTTGAAGCAGCAACTGAGTGTATTACTCTTGCTTTCTAGGAGATTTCAAATTAATTGAGATCCGTAGGGGAATCCTAGGTATCCCTGAAGCTGTTTGAGAACTTCCTGTTGTTACAGTGTAGGCATTTATGCTGAGGCTGTTCATTAGGCTGTAGGATGAGAGATCTTTTGTGTGATGGAGTTACTGTTGAAAATACAGTGTATGCTACCAGCAGCAAAACAGTGTAGGGAGATCTGAAAAGAGTGAAGGTTCTTTCATGGATTTTTGTTTTATTTTTGTGTTTAAAATCTGTGGTTTATAATTCAATCATAAAATTATTTCATAAAAATGGATGTAATTAAATTACATATACAAGATTGCTATTATAAGATTTATCTATTGCAGCTGCATACCAAATTTAATTAACTGTATGAAACTTGTTCTACAGGCCTCATATGTTAGCAGCAGCTTTTAGTTCACAGAAATTTGGGATGGTAAATAGTAAAATAATATTTATTAATATAATAAATAACTTACTGCAGAAAACAGGCTTATTTACTGAGGTGCATTATTTGAGGGTCTAGAATTACCGAAAGACTTGGTCACTGAAGAATTTGGACATAGCAGAATTTTCTGTACAGGGGGAGAGTTTAAATGTGTCAGCTCCCTCCTGACTCAGTTCTGCGTGTGCTACATGCAGCAAATAGCCATAGTACTAAAGGACCTCATTATGCTTGTTTCACGCAGAAATCTTCAGTGACATAAATGAATTGTGATTATAAATTGTTGCATCCAATTGTGATTATAAATGAGTTGCATCCAGTAGTTTTTTATTTGTAAGCAGTGGATATATATCTGAAACTACAAGGAAAATGTTGAATTACAAACCCAAGTTTATTTATTCCAGTCACACTCCTCCCCCCCCAAATCTTTTTCTTTTCCTGAAATGAGAAGTTTTGACTCAAACCAGCTCTGGTAACAGCGAGGAGTTGATGAAAACAAAGATCTAGTTCCACATGTATTTAAATGATTCTGTCTCCTTGGAAACGCCACTGCTGCAGATGGATTTGGCTTTTGCTAGCTAAAAATACCTACTTAATAATGACAATGTGAAAGATATTGGATAAAACTGTTGTGTGTAGTCACTAGTTTTGAAGTTCCCTAATGATTCATGTATTCTACTTGAACTGAAGATATGCATGTTCTATCCAGTATTCCCAGTTAGCTACTGCTGGAACTCACCAGTGATGTGGAAATGAGAGAACCTCATTAGTTGTGGTCGCAGACCTGAGAAGGGAGTACGTGAGTGGGGGACAGGATTGCTGAAGAACCTGAAAGCAGGCAGCAAGTTGGAAAAACAGCTCGTGGTGAGGGTGGGGTGTGAGTGTGCCTTGTGTAATATGTGAGGATGCAGGCAGACAGGCTCACTCCCAGAGAGATCGATGGTATGAAGAGTATGTTTAAGCCCTGCTTTTGTAATCTAACTCTGTGCAAGTAAAACACACTTTAAAATTTACTACAAAACCTCCAGTGAGGTAAATTTTACTACAAAACCTCATTAGTTACGTGGGTAGGTGACTGAAGTGGCATCCAAATGATTTTAATATTCAATTACCTTAAACAAAAGTCAAAAACAAAATTACTTACAATCACTTACTTGCTGTAAGCAAGAAATAGTATTCTGTAAATGATGGCCAAGGAACTTCATTCTTTAAAGGATTAAATCTACTTCTTTTTTTTCCATCCAGTTCTTCCTTATTGATTTCCTGTACATCTTACAACTATTTTTCTTGTTAGCTGATATTCAGAACATATGAGAAATACCAGTCATTCTTTTTCTCTCTTCTTCTTTTCCATTGGATGGATTCCTGGTTGTGCCAAGAGAACAGAACAAATGACAAACCTTTCCTATATGCAGTATAGGAAAGTATAGTATGGTGGGCAAAATGGGCCTATTTTTATTTTTAGATAGTGTACGTGCTTTGTTGTGGCATAGATCAAGATCAGTGATTAATGTATTTTTCAGCATTAAATGAGGTATTTTTCCTGTTTTGCAGTGTCTCAAAGGCAACATTAAAATATTACAAGGTATTGTTACACAGATTAATTATTTATCTTCTGCAAATTAATACTAAAATCCATTTATAGCTGACAGCACAAGTACCAAAGGTCATTTAAAGGCAGAGCTGAATACTTGGTTTTATTAATTGAAATGAGTAAGAGGACATGATCTGGTATCTTTAATTCTGTGAGAGTATTAACATATTAATAAGGCAGATTATTAAATGGATTATAGAAATTTTTCTATGAGGATAATAAAAATTAATCATAGCAGGCCTTCCTGCTGAGAATAGTGTTCTAGTTGTTGTTTGGTATGGTTGTTTTTGTATTGAGATGAGCTAAGCCAGGTCACTTTAAAATTAAAAACCTTATGTAATTTAAGATTACAAGGAGATAAGAAATAAATCTGAATGTTATTTGAGGAATGTGGTAAGTTACTGGAAGTAACGTCTGTGTGTTCTACAGCTGTAGCTGAGTTGTGCCAATGTCACAAGAGTCCTTTAATTTCTGGATATAGAATCAGAACTTCCCAGCTGCTGAAAAAGTAGTGAGTAAATTTGTCACATATTGTATGTCACTGTGCCCAGTTTGTGGAAACAGTGATGATCACATGGAGAGAACACTGCTTTATTTCCTGCTCAGTAGCAATTTCTAGACAGATGAGCTGTAGTTTTTGCCAGATTAGTTTTATTCTATGCTTTATTTGATTGTGTTTTTTTTTTAAAAAAAGAGAAATTAATAGTTCTGGCATCAGACCGCGTAGGTTATATTAGACAGATAATATTACTACATTTGTTATTTCCCCTTGCTAGAAACTGTCAACTGTTCTATTTCTTGTTTCTAACCTCACATCTCTTAGACATTTTTATCTTCTTATATATAGGTAGCACCACTATTGTCAATAGTTATTGCAAGAGCAAAGTAAAAAACATTTAGTCCTCTGTTAAATTTTGTCCATGCACACATACCTGCCCCCATCCACACGTACACCATTAAGCTGGATGAGTTTGCTCATGTCTTTTTGGGTAAAAGAGGAAAGCGTAGTTCAGAGTTACTTACATTGGTGGGGGTTGTTTCATTTTGGTTTTTTTGAGTTTAGATGTTTTATTTGTTTATTAGAGCTCTGGCAGATGCTGCAGATTTGAGAAGCAGCACTACCAGAATGCAGAGATCATAGGGCTGGAGGAAGAGCTGTTGAATTCATGCTGGCACTCCCAGCTTTAGCTATGGTGAATGAGCAGCCAGGCTGTGTGTTTAAATTCACGCTGCTTTGCTCTGTGTTGCATGCTGGCTGAAGAGCTCTGAAGACTGTTTTGGCATATAACAGTTGTGTCCATAGTATGCTTTGGCAGGTGCATACTGAGCTCTACAAGGTATCCTGCCATCTTGTGCTGTTCCTCAGCTGGCAGTGTGCAAGATTGATGTTCAGAAAAGAACAGTGTGCAGGTTCATTACTGAAACTTTATGAGGGTGGTTTCAATGTGCTTAATAATGTTACTGCCTATTAATATGGACAAAATTTAAATTAAAGAACACTCATCTCCAGTACTCTGTAAGTTATTGGCATTTCCAGTCTCCACTATAGACCTAGGCCCTGCTGCTCCTTGTGTAGCTGGGAGCAGCTCAATGCAAAAGCTCTACTCCAAAAGCATGCTAAAAATACTACTGCTGGACTCAGCCTCATTCCAGGCAGGGAATGCTAGGGAGAGACTCAGCAAACAAGATACTGTCTTTTTGCAATGAAATGCAATAAGAATGTGCTGCTAGTGCGCCATGCCTCAAATAGCAGACTGAGCATTTCTTCCCATCATCTTTGTGTTGGTCGTTTGCTACAAGGCTGTGTATCTGTAGAAGTCAATAGGATCTATAGCAGTATCTGGCTCTTTCTCCCACATTTCAATTTTATGGATGGTTGATGCCTCCTAGCTGGAGCTCTGCCACACCCTGTCCTTCAGCAGAGCAGTCTAAAAGCTAATAAGCCTTTTCTGGGAGCCTGCATAGGAGTTTGAAAGTTTCTTCTGGGGTGAATGTACTTCAGTAGGGAAGGCCAAATACACTGCACCATTATTATTTTTTTTTTAATTTTTCTTCTTTTGTTTAGTTTTCTTCAAACAGTAGCGAGAGCAAATCTTCCATAATGTTTTGGTGAGATTTTAATCAGTGAAATTTCATCACCAAACCTTAAAACCTTACGGAAGAGAACTGGTCAGCACCAGGTCTTTGGTGGTATTACCTGAAAACTTTGGGGACCCCATGGTAGACCCAGCTAACATTCACTTAGATGACTTAGATCTGAAGGTTAGGTGTCGTGAGCCTGAATTTGTGACCCAGCTGCAGCTTGACTTTCTCCTGTTTGCCTACAGGATTTGATGCCCTTGATGCATCTTTTGCTCTGTTGGAAATGGCTTTTGATGCAACAGCTCACTTAGAAAACAGTTATGAGTGAAACTGTGTCAGAGTGTACAGCTTCTGTGGGCAAATCTCATCTGCATGGGAAATCCTTCTCTCTTGTTGAGTGCCTCTGAATCCAATTCTGCCAGGTTGCACCCTGCAGCTGAATGCAAAGTTCCTGGATGTCTGGTTGAATTAGCCCTGTCTTTTACTCATCGCTCTTTGCTCTTCAGGGAGCATGCTGAGAGAAGGCCCAGGAGAGCTAGCCTAGAATTTTCTTCTGTTTGCAGAACTGTGTGTGTTTCCTGTAGCTGTTGAACTCAGTCATCAGAAGGTTGCTTTAATGCTGCTGTATATGAACACTTTGTATTTGAGTGGTGAATGGGGGATATTTGTACACTTGTGTGTAAGTCTTTGTGAGATGCTGGGATGAAGGGGTATAGAACTGCCACTCACTGTTACATCCATACAACGTAGACAGGAGGGTGAGCATATGCCAGCATCCCTTTGGCATTCTAAGTTCATTGCCAGCGGAGCTAGTTTGAGTGTACAGTGGAGCATGCAACAATGTGTAGGCAGTCTGGAAGATTTGTGGATTAGTGCTCAAGTGTGAAATCAGGAGTTCTCTAGAGCGACAGTATAAAAACCCTGCAAAGAGCTGGTTTGGCAGGATTCAGTTTGCAGCGTTGGAACAGATTCTCCAGGTTGAATTGCACAGCCTTACTCCTGTAGGATTTACTTAGTGCTGTAGGTTTAGCTAGTCTGAAGCAAGCAAAGCCTTTTCCTAGTTTATGTCTGTGTAACTGACCCCTGCGGTAAGCAGCAGTTCATGAATAAGATTATACTAATGGTATTCCCTGTGCCCACACAGTAGTCTCTAAGTGGAATTATCCCGCTGTGTGTTTTTAATTTTTACAGATTGTACTTGTGAAATTATCAGAGCCTTCCTCTGACAACTGGTGCTTGTGATTAGAGCTGCCAAATACATGGAAACATGTATTGCAAACATAAATTTGAATTCTGAACAGCTGTTTGATTCATGTTCTTGTACCTCTGCTGTTCACTGTTTGCAAGCATTCATGCAAATGGATTTGTGTCTGCATTAATGCAGTCCTTTACATGAATAGTCATTTTTACAAGCAAATGGTATTCTTTGCATGAGTGATGTTGTCACTGTAGATGCTTTCAGTTTTGGCTTCCTCCCTCCCCACCCCCCTTTAAAAACTCTCAGCTGTACAAAGAGCAAAATAACGAAGTGTGATTTGTGTAACCAAGCAAATGCCTTGATTAATTCATGACCAATTCTTACTGATGTTTTCAGGTAAGAGAAGTATCTTAAAAATATATTGTTTTGTTTGTGAGCTAATAAATAAACCTAAATGCAAAAAGAACCACGACAAATAATCCAAACATCTCTGCTTGTGGGCGTCAATATTCATGATTTAACTGTGAAATGATTTGCCAAGTCTTCCTAGCATCTTATAGCACATGCTGACTGGCCAGTGGGTGGGAGTTGTTTGTGATGAGTACTGAGCAGTAATGTTTTATGTGTAACATCTGTTTTCTGCATCCTCCTGTTCTGTTTGCAGTCATCTACATAGGAGAGGTTTCTGTTCAGAAGCGAATCTGTATCGCTACTCCAGACCTTGTCTAACCTTTTCTTTGCTTCCAGTTGATACATTTGAGACAAGGCAAGATACTATGTTACTCGTGTATTAAGTCTTTGTTTGCCTGGCATTTCTTTTGTTTCCAGATAAGAAGTTTTATCCAAGTAGATTTTATTATGTATACAATCAGCTCTCAAGAAGGAATCAGTTCAAAATAAGGTTTCATAAGTGAATGAAAGAAGAAATTGGTTTGGATTTTTATTTTTATTTTTTTAACTGAAATGCTTTTGTGTTCTTGGGCTTTTTCTCTTGCTTATTTTTATTTTTATTATTTTTAATTTTTATTTTTATTTTTCTTCTTACTGGAGCTTTAGGCAGTATCTGTTTCCTGTAGTGAACATGAAGATGTGTGATCTGAGACAGGGGCCTATTTCATTATTTCATATGTCTTTGATTTTGTGTTTTGGCTGTTACCTGTGGTATGCTGATACATGCTTATGACTGTGTCTTCACAGGTATGTTCCATACTTCTTCAGTTACTCATCTGGTAACATATAAGCTATACATATAACTAGTGCTGAATTTTGCAACAGTCATTTCTTTGTAAATTGTGGCTAGGAGGTGTCTTTGTCACAAAGCAAAGATTTTCTGAATTCCCTATTTCCATATCGCAGCTTGTCTGTTTTCATAGTATCTTTTAGAACATGTCAAAGCAATAGCAGAAGTGAAAGTTAGGAGAAGAGCCTTTTCCTCTCTGTGTGTTGCCTACCCAACCTGTTACCAGTACTTTTTGTTCTGTGGACTGTATTTTTGTTTTGCTTTTTCGTTGTTTGAAGGTGAAGTGAAGGCCTGCAGGTGATAGCTAACAGTGTGTGGAGCTGGCATGGCAGCGTGTCTTTCAGGGGCAGCAGGCGAGGAAAAAGCTTCTCGTGGGACCACAGGAAGCAATGTATTGCTGCCCCTCCCTTTCACTCACCAGCCATTCTGACAGAGCTCTTCTGGGGCTTTTCATTGGTATCTGGAGATACCAGTTTTCTAAAGGACTCCTGCAGTGAGATTGTTACCATGGTTTTCTAAAATCTTCAGCCCTTTCAGGCACAAGAAAGAGTCAATTTACCCAGGCTTTTGCATTATTTTACTCTGTAGGTTACAGGTTATGTGATGGATTTAAATATGCACACACTCAGGTGGGACTTTCTCTCCCAGCAGTACCACTGACTGCAAGCTCCTCATTCAGGCTGGGCACCGGTGGGCCGACTTGTTGCCATGGTGCTGTGAGGCCTTGCCTTGCCAGCTTGCTGGTCCAGGCCTGGTTACGTGCTCTTTGTAGCACTATTCTCTCCAGTGTGAGGAAAAGGAGGGAAGATGGATGGGTTTGTTTAAGAAAGAGGTCCTTCTCCCTGCAGGCACACGTCATGCTTCTGCTGTGGCAAGTTGCCCTTTCCTCAAAGAATCCTTGTCTGTGTCAGGCGTTGCCACAGTCGTGTGCAGATGTACTTCTTTCTGAAGAATATTGGCTTATGGGATGGCAGCTGTTTATACAGATGTGATTCTGAAGGTATCTCCTGCTGGTACATAGTGTGTGCAAACAGATGTCATCTGCATGTTATCCACGCTTTTGTATAATGAAAGTATCATTTCTTTCTCTTATCTAGTGTTTTTCTACAGAGACTTGATAGCAGAGGCATACAAATCAACAGATACTAAACAAATGGCAGCACCTAAATTCATGGTGATAGTCAGCTTCTCCACTGCTCTCTTGTACCCTGGCTTAACTATATTAGCTAGCTGGGCCTAGAACTAATATGTATGTTAGTTCCAGGGATCCTGGAAATCATATGGTAGGGTTTATTGCAGAAATCTTAATAAGATGGATTTACTGCTACCAGCTCATGGTGCTTGATGCAAGTGTGGGCTGTGCTTAATGCAAAGAAATTTAAAACTCTTCGTTGTTAAAATTAGTTGTTTCTGCTACTAACTGTAAACAGTTATGGTTACAGAGACTCTTACCATCTGTGACAGCTTTACTGAGGGGCAAGTTGCATGTTAGTCATCTGGGCACTGTGTGATGTACTTGCAGAAGACAATGTCTGGCAAAAAGGTTTTAGTCTAGAAATCATTTCAGGCAATGAAATCAGCTCTTTGTGACAGTGTACACACTGGTAATGATTACAGCTATTAGGTTTGCCTTGCAGTGTAGTTATGACAGAGCTTCTTTGGACTTGGAGCTTTAGGACTCCTGTAGCCACAATTTCAATGTACTTAGACATAGATTTGACCTAGGTTTTGATTGCACAGAAAACTCTGTCAGCCTTTTTCTTACTCTTTCTGCCTTTTCTCTGAGATGTTTCAGTGTAAGCATTTTCTTTCTCACACTCCAGCTGCTTCTTTACCCTGTTCTGCAGTCAAGCTATAATCCTTTGGTTTTGATATTGCAGGCTGTTGCCATGGAAATAATTGTGATTTCGCAAATTCGGTGCTGTAAGCTCTTCAGGAGGCAGTGGAAAAGGTGGTTGGCAAGAGATACAGTGAGGACATGGAGGGCAGTTTGGAAGAGTTATTTCTGTTTCTATCTTTTGGGCTATTCTGCCTCCTCTCCATTTTTATATTTTTCTATGTTTTCATTGTGTCAGTGTGTGGGTTTCCTTTTCCTTGCAGGGTTGTGTTGTTGCTTATTAATAACTGAAGTATTTAAGGAAGGTAGTGGGGTTGGTTTTTGTTTGTTTGTTTTTTGCTGATGTTATTGTACACTGTAAGGAGATAGAGGATGATCATTTCCTTGTCCTTAGGATCGAAATATAATACTTTGCATTGTATAGTTACTTATTTTTTGAGAAAAGGGCAAAGGTTGAGATCTGAGCATGTGATGTTTGTCATGTTTTTTTGTAAATAGTAAAGGAAGTTGAGAAGATCATGACAGACATATGCATTTAAAACTGTTTGTGTGACTGACAGCATTAGAACCTAATATATTTGTTATTTAATTTTTAGTAAGCTCTGCAGACAACTGAGTTCAGCGTTGAAGATCATATAATATAGCATCTGTTCTTATCATTACATTGTGTTATCATGGCATTCCACATCTATATTGGAGTCTTTTCTATCAATTAGACGCATCCATAAAGGTAAAATGAAATTTAGTGGAGGAAAATACTTCCTTACAAACTGAATTGAACTGACAGCTTATAGAAGCTGAAGGCAAGTGATGTTTAGAAGAATGAGAATTTTTGCTGTTAAATGCTTGGAAGCAACAAGCAGCAGCTTTTTAAATTTGTTTTTTCCCCCCCAGCTATTTACAGCAACTTTCCACTGATTAGTGTAGTCAGAGAGCAGATATTATCGGTAACTTTTAAATTAAGATCTTGCAATTAATTACATCACACGGATGCAATCTGTAATGATGCTGACAAAAAAAAACCCCAAACTTTATAAGTTTTTTTTTGTTTTGTTTTTGTTTTAATTAAATGTATAGGAAAAAAATAACTCATTTTGCCTGTTAGGTGCATTAACATGATCTAGGAATTTTGATCTTGTTTTCACTTAGTATTCCATAAGCAGGGATAAAAAGTTCAGGTATTTTAAATGAAGGAGAAACAACCATATTGGACAGTACTGTTAGAAAGCAAAGTTCACAAGGATAGGTTCAATCCCATGGCACTTCCCTTGTATCAATGGAAATGGTCAGTATATGTGCCACTGCTCTGAATATAACTTTAAGTGCTCCACAGAAATGTCTGCATAAACTGAAATTGCTAAATGACCCCACTATGGTATTTGCAGGGCCTGGCCTGACAAGATGCTGAGTGTCTCATGTTCTAAAATCTAACCAAAAATGTGGGCATTTGCTAGTGCTGAGTGTTTCATTCTGCACTGTACTTGGTGAATATGCATTTTTACTGAATTATATGGGACTATGTACACTTCATGCTTGACCAAAGCATAAAGTGAAATATTTATTATTTAGTTTTGTGCCTGAAAATTAGTTGCAGAATGTTGAGTGTTCTGGTAGAATACAGATAGCACTTTCTGTCTTAAGAAGAAAAGGCTGTATGTAATAGAGTTGGAATGTCTTTTGGACAGCTTTTCCTGTGAAAGTTGTTTAAAAACCTATGATAAGGAGCCACTTAACTAAAGATGGGGGTATCAGAATGATATATAAACTCCTCCAGGTGAAATGAATTGGAAGACTTGGACAGCAGGCAGGTGTTTCAATGCTTCATTACCTCTGTTCCTGTTACAGGTGCATGTGACAGCATTGCAGCGATGAGTGGAATTTTAAAGAGGAAGTTTGAAGAAGTTAATGGCACCTCGCCTTGCTCCTGTGTGTGGGATTCAGATGATGACATTTCTAGCAGTGAAAGCGCTGACAGCAGAAGCAATGTCCACCCATCAGCTTCTAATCATTTTATCCGTAAGTACTAAAATGTTGTATTAAGACATCCAGAAAAGTTCTACTTATTTTGAAGTTTTTTTCTGTTGTATTGCATTTTATTCTTAACAGTGTGAGGAGATCCTTCTTGTTTAAACAACTTTTTCCTCTAGTAGATTTTTGTGGTAAAAGTTAGCAGTTGTCAGAGTGCGTAACTTCACTTTTGTACCCTGTCAGTTATAACTAGGGAATGAGAAATGTTTTAGGAAAACAGGTGAACATCTTCTGTTCTAGGTGATAATTTGGAGGAAGAGGAAAAAGCAGCAGTATCTAATTTATGAGGCCAGTGGTTTTGCTTTATCCTGTCTGTTCAGTGCTGAGTAGCCTGCAATATCTGTTGCAAATCAGGCAGGTCATCCCTGTAATCACTTATAATGTCACCTGAGCCTCAGTCTTTTTCTTTTACCCTTCATCGGAGCAGAGGGATAATATTTTATGAGAAGGTGTAGTATTCATACTTGATATCTATGTGAGACACTTGAAGAACAGGATACAGACAGCAGCTAGTAGAGTGGATTTTGAAAAACCCAGATTTTTGCTAGGCTTCTCACTGAAATTAGAATGGTAGTGAGAAGAACAAAGACTGAGATGATCTAAGACGCAGGTAGGTATGAGAAGTCAACCCCCCTTCCCCCACCCCCATCTCATTACCCTGCTTTGATTGTGTTTAGGCTCTTGCTGTTGGCTCTTGAACTTGAACTCTCTGAGCTTTGCAATATGGTTTTCAGTCTGGAATTTCTTCCACTTGGCAGTCTGCCAGTGCTTTAGTCTAGCAAATAGGCTTTGGGGCATGGTGCAGATACATTTATTTTGCTTAGCTTTGGCCAGTATTCCATTTTTGTGTGGTTTTTGTTTTTCATTTTCACAACAAATCTACAACGTATTTGCTTGTCATTTCTATAGGTAATGGCAGTACTTTAAAGCAACTCAGCTTGGGTAACTATTTTATAAGGTTTTTGAGAGAGGAGCAAACAAATACTCAAAACAAAGAGACAAAAATCTGTGACTACTACAATAACAGACTTTATAAATCACAGAAGAAACTGATTTGGTTTTTTGTGTGTGTGAAGTATGAATAAATACTGAAGTTTGAACTTACGGAACATGGTTCTTTGTAGCCGAATCTTGGACAATACAATGGAGTTAAAATAGAAGCCATGTATTCTTCTTTTTACAGTTGTATTTATATCAGAGCATCAGAACTGTAGTCAAAGAAAATGTGGTAGTTGATATAAATTAGCTGAGGCACTTGTGGTTACTTCCTGTTTGTTTCCTCAAAAAGAAATTAGCGGTAGGATCTAAAACAGTTTTATTTTTCTAAAACCATTGTGTTTAGAAGTGTGCTACTACATTTTCTGGGGAGAGTGAGTGTTTTTTAATTGATCACAGATTATGGCTTGTGTAAGATTTTCTTGTACAGTAGGATTTGGAATTTTGTACCTTGTATCAGAACATTTCTTTTCAACAAAGTACTGGCAATAGTCAGTCATTTTCAGGTTCCTGTATTCTCTTTGTATTGTTTTGAACTAGTCATTAGCTTCTGTAAAACCCAGATGTTTAAAATTTACTAGCACTTTGAGATGCACAAGTTAAAATAAGAATATTCACAAATAAAAATGTGATAAACTTGCAGGATTAAGTTGTGTAATGTTTGGATGCATGGGAAAACATGAAAACATGGCTTGCTGCTATGCACAACTGCATCCTCAGTAACACATGCTATATGTATAACAGCAGGTTGTTAAAAAAATATAAAGTGTATTTGCTCTAACCTCATACGCGATCAGTTGGATTCTTTCCTTCTCAGCCCACTTTATGCAGTGGTGTGTTTTATGCTGTACATGTGT
The DNA here is from genome assembly GCF_054131305.1 of Coturnix japonica. NCBI lineage: Eukaryota > Metazoa > Chordata > Aves > Galliformes > Phasianidae > Coturnix > Coturnix japonica. The sequence goes on along the minus strand of NC_140669.1, from coordinate 6,727,076 downwards.
TCCCTGAAGTCTGTGCTCCTACTGTGTGCCCAAAGCCAATGTGCTATTCAGAGAAATCTCAGAAGATTCATATGAGTTCTTCTCGCTCTTCTTTATCAGTCCATATGCAGATTCGTTGCTTCTCCAAGGGACTTCTGAGATACGCAACTGCAATCTAAAAAATCCTCTATTACACCATGAGCTCCAGTAATCCCTGTCAGCACACAGCAATTCTTTGTGATAGTGGAATGTAATAATATAACAGTATTTCATAAGCTAAACATCAATTAAGACTGCTCTTAATAATTAATACTCAACATTTTATATTAATCCTTTTATTTATTTTCCTGTGGTCATGAATTTTAATCAGAAGTAAATGTTGGGCATATCCAAAGCGTTTAAAAGATTCCAGTAGCATTTTACTGGTTTTCATGTTCCCAGTAGCATCCATGGAAATGAATGTGCCAGTTTCAGTATATGATGTATGCCAGAGTACATGTTTGTACGTATTTGTAATATCCAAAAAACAGTGGGGTGTACGTGCATAAATGTATATGTAACTTGAAAAAGTGTTTTTGTATGTATATGTATATATATTTGGTTTTGTATGTGTATAGGTACAAGTGCAGTAAATGCACTAGTAGCGTATAGAAACGTTAAGCAGTACTTTAGATGTGAAACTTAGCACAGAACCAAGGAATGAGAAGTTACAACATTTCATATGTGTTATTGACTGCTGTTCCAGTTGCTGTAACTCTTTCCTCCCTTCCATCCTTCCCAAAGATTTAAGGATTCCTTGCATGAATCAAGCAGTTCTTTTCAGATAAGATGGCTGTGCTATGTAAGCAAATTAATTCATGCCATTTGTGTATAGGAAAGGTGAATGGTGTTCGTTAAACCCTTGAAGAAAGTTTACTTTTTCACTCATTCATTTTATTGGAAGCAAGATTTCACTTTGTTTTAAATCAGAACTTCCTTCTAAACTCATGGTTAGGGAAGCTGATAGGGATTTGTACTAGCCCAAACTTATGCTCTAGTACAGGTGGGAAAGTTTATCTAATTAATGTCCATTAACCTTCTATAGATCAATGACGGATATAGCAAACTGTACCCTTTCTGTTAATTATAATCCATAGGCAAAGAGGGTCACTGAAGTGTTAAAAGATACTTAGTTTGTTCACTTGCAAAGGAGCCAGCCTAGCTATTTTCCCTGCGTATTATGATTATTTTCTTTTCAGAATGGTGGTATCTGCTTGAAGGGTAACTGGCTGCAATAAGTTGCACCTGTCAGTCAATAATCATCAGATGTCAGGTGATCCTGGTAAAAGGCTGGAAGAACACTTATGTGTAGGTTTTGATCTGAAATTCGGATCAGGATGGTGGAGATGGCTCTTGTAGCTTTTGTTAATCAAGAGTAGAGCTTTATTTTACTGATGTGTTGCATGCAGAGAACCTAAAATAATGTTTTGCATGGAGCTGGACATTTTTGGGTTGGGGCAGAGGTCTGCAGCTTAATTCTTTTTCTGGGTAGAATGTGTAAGAGGCAGAAACTAATGGCAATGTGTGTTCCTAAAGTAATGTTTGATTTGCCTTGGTTTAGAAGGCCATAAACGAGATTTATAGACATTGTGAGAAGAGCAGCCAAAAGTCACTTCAGGATATCTTGCACTCTGAATCAAAGAAATTCAGTCTCCTTAACCCAGAGGCTCATGCTGAATTGCTTGGAAAGGGTTTTCCAGCATTTAGTATAACCTGTGTGTAAAGCAAGAGTAATACTCCTGCTTTCCAGACTCTGACCGGATTATTAAAAACAATATTCACACCTGTTGCTACAAGATGTGAGGAAGTACTTGAGTCTCCATTTAAATTCACTGAGGCATTTCTGACATGAAAACCTGAGCCAGCAGACATTTTCCATTATCCCATTGTTTTGTCATGACTGACTTCAGTTTTTACAGTTTCTATGACAACTGTGATTTTTGATTGGTAAAGAGTAAGAGTGAAGTGCTGAAACAGTTTTTGGACTGTACAGTATTTTTCCATCAACAGAGTGTAGTGAATGCATCAAGATGTTCTTCACTGAGCAGCTCTGTAATTGAATTGCTGCTTAAATAAGGATACCTGCTTGTGGCAGACTTCACATACAATAATGTTTCAGATAGAACAGTTGAGATGAAAACAGTGCTACCACTGCCAAGTAACTTTCTGGAAAATTATTGGTAATTTATAGCTTAGGATATTCTTGCTTTTCAAACTGCATGGATATTTACATTACCTTGTTAATATATAAATATATAGGAATGAACAAGACATGGCTCAAAGCAGCACAGCAGGTTGTTTTCTGAGATTGTTTTAGCGTTTTTTGTAAGTCGTCAGCAAAATGGCACTTAGTGAGTAAAGATAGAATTTCATCAGGTGGGTGTCCAGAAGGAATAAAGGGAGAGGAGGTGAGAACAAGACGGTGACTTTTTCTGGATTACAAGGGAACAGAAAGCCCTTGGAATCCACAGGAGAACAATTAGTGGAAATGCAGAGAGGAGCTAATAGAGAGGTATTGGGGAAGGAAAGATGGCTTGTTAATCAGATCATATATGAATGAAAAGAGGTTCCCTGAGGCAGGGGGAGTCTGACAAGCAACAGGGTGTTTTATAGTAAGAGCAAGAAAATGCTAACAGATTTTCTTTGGCAAATATGTTAGCTTGCAGAAAGGGCCACAGATTGGCTGGCTCATAACTGGGAAAGAGGTAGGGCTAGTGAACAAAATGAGAATGAGCCAGTTTTATCAAGATTATCAAGAAGGAATTTAATACTGTGACAGTTTGTAAACTCTTAGTAAAAGTGACTCATCATCTTTCATTACAATGATACACAAAGCATGTTTGAGAAACACATTAGAAAATTACTGGAAAATGTTGATTGGGATTCTGTAGCACTTGCAGTTCTGCTTTGTGTTTGCTAGAAGAAAGCACCTTACAATTGTGCAAATCCTGGTCTGCACTCAGGAGTGTGTACTGATGGTAACGTGATGTGTGAAATGAGATTGGCTGATCTGCCCTTGTCTGTGAAATTTGGTATAATTAAACTTGATAGTTTGTCTTTGATTTGTGATGCAAAACAATACATGTGTATATATGTGTGATTGAAGTAGTACATCAGATCCAAACCACTTGTTTAAACCTTCTATAGTAGTGATTGTCTTCAGATACTATTCTAATGTGTGAAATAACTTAAATGGTTTTCATGCATTTGTAAAATTATTATAAAGAATATGAAGTTTGTTTTCCTGTATCACGTTTATACAGTTTAAAAAACATTAAATTGTAATGACTGTTACTTTCTTGATAAAGAGGAACGTACCTAAACCTCCAGTCTTTAAAATTGGTTCTTTGTTTCAGCTAATTTTAAGTATGGACTTGAGCTAGTCTTGCCCTGGAGAAGCCATGAGGTTAACATGTGAATAGGAATTATTTTAGTGCAGGATTTCTCCGTGGTCTTAGGGAAATAATACCAGAATTTTATTTTCTGGAGGTAAATAACTTAGATTGAGTGCTAACTGTAGCTGTTCTGCTTCTCAGAAATGAGGAAACTTGATGACATTTGGATTCTAGTGAAAGCTTGGGTGGTCTAATACCATTGTGTTAGATCCTGTAGGGAAATCATTGATGAATCAAATCATAAAAGAAGGAAAAAAGATTTTTCTGTTACCAGTTTATAACTTCTAATAGCTTCATTTTTGTCTGGAAATTTTTCTTTATGCTTTCTTTTTCAAGACAGCCCTGTCCTATTGCCAGCTTTTATTCCTACTGAGAGTCCCAGTGGCCCTTTGGAAGCTTCCCTTGGATTTTCTTTGTGTTCTTACACAACAAATGAAGCTTCAGAAAGACTCCTAATAATATCCTCCCCTACCAACCCCACTCTTTTTTTTTTTTAAAATCTACTGTCATTTTTCATTTCATCCATTTAGTATAAATTCTGCGTTCTGTGCTTGTTTTGGGCATTAAAGATGTTCAGAATCAGTGTTTTAAGCAAATTACATTGTTTTGTGTACGGAATACATTGTTTAAGCCTGGGAACTATGAATAAAATTTGAGAATGCTGAGTACCTCCTGTGACATGAGATTTAATTCATTGTTTTTAATTGGAGTATTGCTATAGGAGAACTTTGTGACTGGTGAAAAGCAGGTGTAGGGGAGTCCAGTATGTTAGGAAGGAAAGCATGCCAGTACTTTATGTACGATGAGGGGAACAAGCTGCAAGTGTTTCCAGCTGGCTTGCAGAATAACTTATCTACTGAAGGATATTAAGAAAAACTTTTGAAAACATTGAAGCAGGAGAGTTGTGTCTGCAAGTAAATTAAGGGCAGTTCCAAACACTTACATTAGATTTTTCTCTTTTTAACAGAGGCGTAGCTGTATCTGTACATCACCTGTTAGCAAAGAAAGCAGCCATAGGCAGTGGTCATCTGTAGAGCTACGGTGCAGCAGTGGTTACTATGGAAACTGTAGGTGACCCACATTTTACCAAAAAAGTGAGAAAGTTTCTGTGATTTTTTTAAAACATTTTTTCTAATGAAGAACACTTATCAGCTCCTACTGTTTTTCATTTTTTTACACATTACTTTGCTCATATTATACTATCAAAGTTCTGAATAGTGCGGAGTGGACTTGAAAATCTTGGAGCAGAGACAGCATTTCATTTTTACACCACTATTTAAAATGCGTAGAAATTGTCACCTTTGTCTTGTCTAATGACACATTCTTATGAAAGCTGTAAAACATTTTCATTAATTATAGAGTGCTTTATAATAATGTATTTATGTAGCTACTAGTCTGTGTTCCATAATAGCTTGCAATGAAAAGGCTCATTCTTGTGAATTTATCTATGTGACTAATGTTACAAGTCACTAAGCATAATTGTATGAAGGAAGTTGAGTATCAGTGATGCTTCTGGCTTCAGTCAATTCAGTCTGTCAATGCCTTTAAGGAACTGAGAGTTTTCTCAAAATAAAAGAGAATATAGTACTGAAGGTGTTTGGAGGTAAAGAGCCATCAGAAGAGAGGACAGTACGTGATGAGGTAGCATCGTTAAACGTGTTTTGCTCAGTGAGATTAACATAGAAGGCTAAGTGTAGAGCAGTAACTGTTGTGATTGGAATAGAACTATAGCTTAAAGGTACACTAAGCATGAATTTGCAGAGAAAAAATATCAAAATAGATTAACAGAGAAAGGATTTGCATTCATTTGATGTTATTTGGCTGTGTTTGCTGGTATTTGAATAAAACCCATGTTCTACTTTGAAGTATTTAATTTGCTTTCTCTGTAGTATGAAGGACTCTTAAATTTTGTAGAAATTAAGGATGGAAAAGCTAAAACATGGACATAGCGCAGGGTGAGGAGGGACTACAAAGATCTCTAACTACCTGTATTTGCAGTCTCTGCTATCCCACTGGAAACGCACAATGTTGGGCTGTTCACGTGCACGTTGTCATATGCATCTGGCAGGTGATACTGGAATTGCCTACTGGTTTCTTCCCTACTTATCCCTTTCCCTCCCTGCCTGAGCATCTTTGATTACCCTCTTTATTGTTCTGAAGTTCATAGTCTGTTCAGTGTGATCTGTTCTGCGTAGTTTGCTGATCTCCATCATTTCAGTCACGTGCTATTGGATTAGCTACTTGCTCGTTTGATTGTGTACCTTAAAAAACAAACCAGTTTTTGTTTGTTAACCTTTTCATTGCTCTAAAAAAGCTTGAATTGCGTGCATTGTATCCATTTCCTAACATTGTGATAATCAAAAATAGTAGCAGTATTGGCAGTAAATATCAATTATTTTGTGTAAAACTTTGTAAGGCGCTAAAAAGTGTAAAGCACTGCTTTGTGCTTTTGATAGTTGATTTAGTTTGTCTGAATGATGCAGACTTAAATTACGACCTGAAATTCTTCTATCATGATTCAAAAACTTATTTTCCAAATTAGTTTGATCCTAAAAAATATAAAAATAAAAAAATCTTAAGCATGCCATAAATAGAGAAGTATTAGTTGTTACACTACTAAAGCTTGAGGTCATAGTAAATAAAACATGTAGGAATTGAATGCTCAGTGAGTCACCACTAGCAGAACATGTCTGGTGCTGTAGAAGGAGATGGAAATTGCCGGAGGTTTGTCTAGAATCTGTGCATATCTTTTTATGATCACCACTGCTATGAACCATCTGTGAACACAAAATACCTTCCAGGCACATTTGAAGGGTCTCTGTGCTACTTTTGACCATGAGCCTGTCTCTACTGTGCTCATCTTCCAGTGCCACAAAAGAAATGATCAGTCAAGCCACAGTAAGCAGGTTCTGCTTTTGGAAATGTTTAAGTGAATATTGCAGTCTGATATTTTACAAGTTAAAATGAACCAAGATATGATTATGAAGTTTTTTTCCCAAGCAGAATCATAAGTGTTATGGGACAAAATAGAAAGTGATGCAAATTAGTACCTGTAATTGCAGGGTCAGAATTGTCACCAGCTTGTGCCTGTTTCCTCCTTCTCTTTTTATCGAAGCCACATCAATATAGATCAGGTAGAATTTTTTTCCAAAACTTACATAAAAAAATGTATTTTAGAAATATATGAAACCTCGCTTTAAGTGCTTCAACAGATGGCAAGTCTGTCACCTGTTTTGGTAAGCAACACTAATGTTTAATTGTCCTTGCTGTTTGTGAATTTTGTTCTGGTTGCTGACAGGCTCCTCAGTGTTCAGGCTCCCTGTTGTGTCGGAGCAGAAGTGGCTAGTGTGTTCCAGAACCACAGTGTGCATATTCTGGCTGTGTACTCAAAGGTTGCACGTTCATTTAAATTAACAAGTCAGATCCCCTTCTTCTGAAATACAGCATAGACAGCAGTCAGTAATTTAGATCAGTCTTAAATATTTTTGTAAAGTAACTTATATGGTTTCTACACACAGATCACGTGCTCTTCTGAGATCTGTTTCCTCATGTTTATTGCTTTTTGTTACAAACTGAATTTGCTGTTTATTCTGTTGTCTAAGGCATCACTAATAATTTGATAGAAATTTTTATGTTTGTTGATATCATTTTAACAGTAATAAGACACAAATTTCATTTTTTTAAGGACAGATTAAGGAAATATCTACAGACTGAAAACATGATTTCAGAGGTCTAAAAATCTCCTGAGAGAATCTGCCCTTCTTTGAGATCACAAGGTCAGTAGTATGGTAGCAGTTATTCTCATGCATCTGTCTATAACAAGTTATGCAGACCCAATTTCAGTTTGGTACTGTTTGGTGGTACAGAACATGGTATTATATTTTACATCTCTGCAGAGATTTTTATCAGCAATTTTAGAAGAGCATCAGGGAAAATATTCTAATTTCCAGCTGCAACTTTGTTTAAAATTGCTTAAAATTCACACTAAAAGCTTTTGGACTATTATACATCAACAGCTTCCAATGTAATTGGTTTTTACAGGAGAAATGTTCATAACTTCTTGCCTGTGTTTGTAAGTGAATTAACTATTGAATATTTGCATCTTTTGTTATTTGCTTGCAAAAGTATAAGCTGCTTAATATTCTGGAAAACACTATGTTGTCTGAAGAGGTACTTTCAAAGCTTGTATTTTAATTAATAACAACACAATTCAATTATTTTTTTTCTGGAAGTAATGGATATGATTTATTCAAACTCAAAGAGATATCCAGCTGAAGTACTAAATGTGTTCAAAGAACTTGTGTGTAATCAGTGTGGTATAATAAGAACTTCACCAGAAAGTAATTAAAATACTTGATAAATAAAGGAAAACAAAAGCTATCTCTTAGATAACATGTTCATACTTTGCTGTAAGTTTTGGTCAGATCCTAGAAAACATGTACAGTCTTTATCTTTCAGGTGTTTGTTGTTAGAATGTTATTTTTAAATGCTACACATATTAATGAAGGAAAAACTGGGAAAGCAAGGGTGTAGTTAACCCTTATCCTGAAAGGTCTGAAACAAGGACATGAATGCAGACGCTAAAACTGCATGGATCTAAATGTAGCAGTATTCTGCTTATGTACAGCACTGTATCATGTGGAGATGCACACATGGGCAATGTTCCATGAACGTAGTTATTTCTTTTTCTCATTGGTTGTTTTCATGGTCAGAGTCAAACAAATTTATATCATTTCTTTTTACCTTTCCTACATTATCCTGATCACACACTACCAAAGGCAGCTGAGACTTAACTTTCTTTCAATAGTTGGAGCCTTAAATTATGTAGTCTACTTTTGATTATCTGTTGTTTTTCTTTTGCTCTAGAGATATTGGGTAAAGAATGATGCTCCTCTGGTTTGTGTGCTTAGTGTGCTAGAAGGTGGAATTATAATTAAAAGACTAAACAAACATAACTGAAAACAGTCCTGTTGACTTTAGGAGTGCTCCATTAAGTCAGTAAGCTGGTAAACACTGTGGGGAAAACTTTCCAAATGAGCCTTACTGTTACCGTTGTTCCACTGATGGGTGCAAATAAAAATGGGATTTGGAAAGGAATTGACCAATATTTCTTTTGCTGCATCAGAGAGGGTGTTTGCAAGTAGTTTTCAAGTTAATATGTGCCTTTCTGTAGACAGATGGGATATATACAAAAAAACTGGGAAAATCTTCAAAAGAGTGGTATGTTTGCGCTGCAGGATAAGAAAAACTTCAGCTTTATTTGAATTAGAGTGTGTAAGTAAACCTCACAATGTAAGCCTTAATAGCACAATTGTTTTCGAAGAAAAACTTTTGAGGCTTACATTGTAATATGCCATCTGTAACTTTCTTCTCAGGATTCTGGTGAATTCTTTCATGACTTCATTAACTCTTAATGGGTTTTAGTGATCAGAGAAGGCTTAGCTAGGACTTATCAGCAAGAAACAACATCTGTAAGGAACCTGTACAATTAATAGGTGTGCAAACACATAGAATCCTCTGAATTCATTGAGTGTAACATCAGAGGTCACCAAACCCAATGCTCTGATTGCTATGATGTTCATTCTTTTTTTCTATCTCTTGTGCTGTATTAAAATACTTTAGGTAACTATGTTGGATATTTGAATATTGGTAGCCTAATGGAATTTCAGTGAAAAGAAGGGCCTTCTTCTGTAGAGACTTTTCCATATTTGTAATAGATAAACTGACCTTCTATCAAGAATTACAACATAATTCTATGTTATATGAATACAATTTATATTCATATTGATTTCAAAGGGGCAAAAAAATAGTTTTTCTTAAAAGTACATAATATAGAAATCTTAGCCTAGATGCTTTTTAATAGAATGAAGGCTTTCTGTTCAGTATTTCTGTAAAATTACATTATTTTATTGTTCAGTATCCTCTTAGTAAGAGTAGCATTTTAGAGCTCAAAGACATTTTAAAGTTATTGTTAAGGAACCAGTCTTACGTCAGTTTACTTGAAGCAATTGCCCTAAACTGTGGGTAGTTTCAGTTTCTGACCTAAACTTGCTTATTTTAATTTTAGTTTTTGTTGAAAATGAAAAGCAATCTAGACCAAACACAGACAGTTGATGAAATGCAGTTGCAAATGATAGGTAGGCCCAATGCTAGCATTTTACATAGAAAACAATGTCCTGCAGTTAAACTTAAGGTGTCACCTGCTAAACATTTACAGAGAAGGACTTTCGTCTGCTGTCGTACAGTCTTTCACTCACTATCAAATCTGTAGATAAAGAAAATGACTTTAAGCTGCCCCCACAGAGAAGCACCCAATTCTTGCAGCTGACTGCAGCCTCGTGCCTGACTCTCAGTAGCTGTGTGTTATATAGAAGTTGGTATTATTCACTGTTATGAAAAGACATTCAGCTAAACACACAGCTTTCCCCCACTTGTTTTTCTGTTAAACCTCCTCAGAGCGCATTCACCTGGGTACCAAGAGCTGTTAGGCTCCCTGTTTCTCAGGTGGAGCAGATCTATGCCTCTGCTAGGGGCATTCCTTCCCTCTGTTGCTTTCTCAGAACTAACAGCTTTATCTGCTCTTCCTTGCAGGAAGGGATTTTCTCTTAGGCAAATACATACATTCTTCTATCTTGTGTTTCTTTGGGGATAATATACCTTAGCAGTTTGTTAGTGTACTTATTTCCATAGTAAATAATTTGCAGACCAAATAATGTATTTAAACAAAAGGGACTACTGAAAGTCTTCATTTTGATTGGATTGTTTGCGGTTATCTCTAAGCCCCTGAGAGGGGGGGGGGGGGGGGGGGGGTGGTTCCTTTTAGAACTATAGAATGGTCTGGTTTGGAAGGGACTTTTAAGATCACCTAGTTTCAACCCCCTGCAGATACACCTCCTTCTAGACCAGTCTGCTTAAGGTCCCATCCAGCGTGGCTTTGAATGCTTCCAGGGAGGGGTCATTTATAACCGCACTGGGCAGCCTGTTCCAGTGTCTCACCACCCTCACAGTAAAGAATTTCTCCCTGATATCTAGTTTAAATCTTCTCTCTTCTAATTTAAAGCTATTTCTACTCGTGCTGTCACTACGTGCCCTTATAAGAAGTTTCCTTCCCAGCTTTCCTGTAGGCCCCCTTCAGATTCTGGAAGGTCACTATAAGGTCCCCATGGAGCCTTCCCTTGTCCAGGCTGAAGGGCCCCAGCTCTCTCAACTTGTTTTTATAGGGGAGGTGCTCCAGCCTTCAGATCATCTTTGTGGTCCTCCTCTGGATCTGCTTGAACAACTCTGTGTCCTATTTGTTTTTGGGGCTCCAGAACTGGATGCAGTACTCCAGGTGGCATCTGGTGAGAGCAGAGTAAAGGGGCAGAATCACCTCCCTTGACTTGCCAGTCACACTTCTCTTGATGCAACCTGGGATGCTGTTGGCCTTCTGTGATGTAGGAGGACATTGCTAGTTCATGTTAAATCTTTCATCAACTGACACTCCCAAATACTTCTCCTCAGGGATGCTCTCAAGCCATTCTCCAACCAACCTGTATCTGTGCTAGGGATTGGCATGGTGCAGAACCTTGCATCTGGACTTGTTGAATTTCAGGAGTTTGGCATCGGCCCACCTCTGAAACCTGTCCAGTTCTCTCTGGATAGCATCCTTTCCCTCTTGTGTGTCAATTGCACCACTCTGCTTGGTGTTGTCTGCAAATTTGCTGAGAGTATGTTTGATCCCACTGTCCATGTCACCTACAAAGATGTTAACGCCAGTTCCAACACTAATCCCTTAGAAACACCACTCAGAAAGGTCAGTTGGTCATCACATCCTGAAAAGCACAAGTAAACTAAAAGTATACAACCTGATGCATTAAGTGGAGCCCTTTACCCCTTTCTGGAGTGGTTTCTTTACTGTGTGTTACCGGGGTTGAATTTCTTTTAGTTACATACAGAATATTAATAGAAATTTCTACATACTTATAAAATGACAGGTTTTTTTGGTTGTTTTTGTTTTTAATGAGGCTTCATAGTTCTGCTTTTGACTTTTTCATGTCCAAATAGTAGGTTCCTAGCCCCTCTTTCTGCATGACAGTCCCTGCCTAGCAACAGAGGAGTAAAAAGACCCCAGCCCACATTTGACTTCTGAAATAATTTAGTGAGGGCTGAGTACTGATAAAGATGAAAGGTGTACATATGTGCACTGTCTTAAATAGGGGTTGCAGAGTTCAGGAAGACTGATTGAGTTGTACTGGAACAGCTGCTGGGATGGAGCAACCATACAATGTGTAGAAGAAACCTGATTCCGTTGTTTTTAATGGCTGTGTCCTCTAACAACTTGTGCTGTATTATAGTATCTACAGCCAGTGGCTGTTTTCTGCACTTGAAAATGCTCATGAGAGTTGCTGCCAGTGTTCTCTTCTGATAGTGCTGGCTTGGCACTAGCAGTTGTGCTTGATTAGCCCAAGAGAAATGTATCACACACACAGCTTAACCAAATGCTGTAAACTGCTGAAGGAGATGATCTCTGCTATCACAAATGTAACAGTTTTCCCCTGCCAGGATCTATAAAACTTCGGGACAGCTGAGCAGATGTCTCATAGCTGATACTTCAGAAACTAATGAGCTATTTTTTTTCTTTAAAATGGGCATAATTTAATTTTATATGACATTGGCTGCGTTTTAATGGATAGCATGATAAAGCCTGAACTCTTGACTGAGGTCAGCCTATCTGCTAGTGTCTTGTTTTTAGGAGTAGCTAAGCATATAAAGAAAAAAAAAATCTTCTCTTATACTAAAAATCTCTAGTGGTTCAGTACAGAATAGGTTTTAATCAGCAATTACATTAAAAGGGAAATTGAAATGTGTACATGACTGTAAATTCCCTTGTATTACTTTTCTTCCTAGAAGTTAGAAATTAGAGATAAAAAGACATGTGCCTCACGTTCCAATGTAAAGAACTACTGCAGGGTTTCTCTCATAGTATGAGCGTTTTCTTCTGTGGAGCTGTGGTTTCTTTTCTAAGACTTTTGCGTATACATTAACACTAGCAAAAAATAAATAAAGGCAAAACTCCATGTTTAGTAAGCATCTGTGTTCATAGCATCTGTGTCCTTCTGTCTGTTAAGATACACATAGTGCTGGTTATGTGATGTAGTGGCTGAAATGTGATGCAGGGATTTCAGAGACTTGTATCCTAGGCTCTAGAGTTTCCCTGCTTAGGGAATTTGAGAGATTCATTAAATAGATGTGTCCAGAAGAGACTAAGGCCTTCTTTCAGCATGTTGCTGAAGTTACATTCTTACTTAATGAGAATAACTGTGCTGGGACCATTGTTTGTTGATATCTGTTCTCACTGAGTCAGAACCATAAACCCAACCACCTAAAATTGCATCAGCAATTAAATTTAAATCAATGATTTAAAAATCATTATTCATTCTTAAATATTTTAACACTTTTTCTCTCTATTTCTTCATCGTCATCCGTATTGTCATTTTGATTTCCTTGGAAAAACATTGAAATTCAGTGGTCTGGTTTATACTTAAGTCCTAGACACATTCTTGTTATTTCTAATCCATCAAGAGTATCCAACAGCTCCTTTATTTCTTTATTTAGGCTCTCCTACACAGCAGTCTAATGAGGTCAGAAAGGTCAGAAGAAACTAGCAGGAAAGGTCAGAATGGCTTATGCATGGGTCCTTTTCTGTGGGCTGATACTCAGCATGCTGGGAATGGGTCAGATTATACTGTTTGGATTGTGCATGAAATAATGACATTACCAATTTGACAAGTATTCTTCATTATCCTTTCCCACAGAATGCATTTCCATGACTAGAGCAATTAGCAGGGATTATCTCTAGGAAGAGGAATAAATGGCTTTTAACTGCTTTGTATATACAAAAATAATGCTAGCTTGTTTAAACTTTTCCTATCTGAAGGGTTTTTTCTTTATAAGTTCAAGTGATAGGATACCAGAAGAAACAGTACTTTCCCATCCACCTACTGCTGTTACATAGACGTAAATAGAAATGTGAAGTTCATATGAGACTTAAATTTTCTTAATTTCTGCTTGCCATTATAACTGTTTTTGTTGTTGTTTTCTTGTGTAACAGTTTTGGAAAATAATTTTCCAAATGATTAGGCAGATCCTCTCCAGCTGACGATGTCACAGCCTACTTTGTTCTTTTTAACACTAAGAGCACAACTGCGGGATAAGTAACAGTAAGGTATTTGATTTCTTTTTTTCTCTAATGAAGAAGCAAGGCATGGGATAATTAAATTGCTGAAGGTCTCATAAAGTTAATTACCAGAAAAAGCTTTTGGAGTTTGAACTGGTTTTGGAAACTAATCTCAAGTGTTTGCTGCAAGTCCCATGCTGGCAATTCTTCTTGCAATCCAAAGAAAGCTTCGAATTCAGCATTAGTTAAATTATTAGTAACACCTTTATAAGGAAAAAAACAGTTTCCTAATGATTCCTAAGTGCTTGGTCATTTCTTTGCAATTGCTCTTTTTTAAGAATGCGTGCTATTTGTTGCATTTTTTTTTATATGTGCTATCAGGCTTTGGCTTCAGAGTTTTCATTGGTTACTCACTGCTTAGTAAAAATTACCATATTTGACATATAAAGTATATTTGAGCCTGTGAATGTCTATTTGCTGTCTGAAGATTTGGCTTTGACTTGTTTGTTTGGGTGGTGGATAGAGTGTTCTAGTGCTACCACTGGTGGAACCACCTGGGTACCTTGTTTGTATGCTGAAATTGAACAAAACACCAGATGTGTGGAGAGGTAGGAATTTTCACTCCAGTCCTTGTTCAGGCTAGATTTGACTCAGCTGTCAACCTGTATCTGTAGAATAGGATCTTGTTGCTTGTTTTTTAAGTTGCCTCTTCTTCCCCCACTTCACCCTTCACTATAGTCTGGGGTCATCGGTCCTTTTTCCACAAATTTTCTGATTTTATGTAGCTACCTTTCCTAACTTACAGTTCTTGCTCAATGTACATTTCACTTAGTGAATTTTGTCTCTATTTGCTGAAGATTTGGGATACAAATGAATTGTTTTCTTATTGTTAATATTTTTATAAAGGTTAGAAATATATTCCTAGCAAATTTTGACTGTCATTGTCACAACATGGTGTTTTTGGTGTTCAATCATTTACTTTGTCATTCAATTACTTTAGAACCTATGCGTCTTTTTTACCAGTATTCTAGTTATAAATGCATTTGCTACGTATCAGAATAAACATTGTGGCCTCATCTTTCACAATCCACCTTCAGGAGTTTACCATATTTAATCTTCTGAAACACTGCTTTGTCTGTGTAGTTTCCCAGACGTGGTTCTCCTACTTGCTATTGAATTTATTTTCAAAAGGTACTTCTTTTTTTCTTTCCTCACCTTACACCTTTCTGTACATTTATGTCTTTAGCAACCTTTTTCCTTTCCGTATGTACTTTTTTCTTCTTAATCCCATAAATGTTTGCGGTGAACGTATAGGTGTTCTCAGCTTTTTATTGTAGTATCATTTTTCCATTGAGCAGTTTGTCTCATATCCTCTAGGATAAACAACTGAACTGTGAAACAAACTTTTTAGTATTTCCAGTCTCAAATATCACAAAATCCTAGCCTTAACTAGTGTATTCCTAATGTGTTATTGTGTATATCAGTGCTGCTTCAAAGGTAATGCCTCCCTAACCTGTTTGATGCATTTCTTTGTATCCCCTTTAGCAGCATGTTGTTTGGTGTTTTTTTTTACTGTCCTAAATGTATATACCATTTGCTTATTTCTAGATACAGAAGCAAGTTCTTCTTAGTCTGTTACATGATGATGACTTTTATGAGATGACAAGTGACAACTCTGTTTTCTGTGCACTCCCAGCTCTCTGAATATACCTTTGTCTCTTGTTTGACATTTAAAATATATAGCTTTTAAGGCAGAGATCTCTTTGGAATCTGTTAATGCTATTGTTATTGCAGAATGAAATCTAAAGATAGCTATCAGGGTAAGGTTTGTGGAGAAAGTAATACCAATTCAGTGAAATGAACTTGTACAGTTAGAAAAAAAGACAGGCTTTTGTGTTTGTGATCTCTTCCTTGTGTTCTCTTAGTCATCTCAGTTGTCTACTTGGAGATACTGCTTTACTCTTCAAACTCTGCCTATTTCATGGCTTGTCAGACTGGCTGTCATCAAAAGGCTAGTAATTATTGATCTGGGTCTGATCCAGTATGAATGTAGATTTTGAGGTTGTCTGCATGTGCAGCGAAAGAATAGTAGGATCAGCAAAGAGTAAGTACCGCCTGCCATTTTAAGTCTCCTACAAGTTAAATATGACTGCTCAGGAATTGTCTAGGCACTGGAGATAGTAAGAAAACTGCAGGATACACAGTTGTTACTCAATGCCACTGTAAATTATATGAAATAAGTTTCCTGCATGTAAACGGTGCCGCTGCTATATCTCATTCCAAGACATCTAGGGCAGTGAAGTTGTCTTTTGCTGTGGAAGAATAGAGAAGTGGCCCCAGCAAATACTCATACTTCTTGAAATCTGAAATGGTGAAAGTCTGTGTTAAGAATCCTGTATCCTGGTGACATATGTAACCATTAGCAACAGCAGACTTAGAGCAGAATGAAAATGGTTTCTTGGACTCTGCCAGAACTGTAGTAGAGTCAGTGAAGTTTGCCTACCTGAAGATACAGAACGAGACAGCCAAGGACCTCAACTTCATAATTTCCAGTCACAAAACCAGTGAGTTCCTCAACAGGCTCGGAGCTGTTGATCTGGTAAAAGTCTATTAACAGCAAATGGCAGCTGGTGCTGTCAGCTTGCACCTTTGCTGTAACCTAGGTCAAAACAGACAAGTTGACTGGACTCTTTCTAAATATTTGATAACACGAGTTTTATTTCCATCTATTATAGCAGGAACAAACAGTGTCCATATGCTTCTAGAAAGGAAAATATTGTGACAGAGATAATATCCTTAATGCTTAAAAACGCTTGGCCAAAGGGATAAATTGATGGAGAAACTGTGGTCATTGCAGAGATGCCAAAAATAAACTGAAGCAGTAATCAGTACTCTGCAACACTGGAAGCTGCTAAATGATGCAATTTCCTGTCAGGTAATTTCAGTGGTCCCCACAGCCCAAGTTTTATCTGTGTCATAAATTCATTAGATTGTTCTCAAGCTGTTTGAATATAAACCTTGCAGGAAGTCTTTGTTTACTGAATATATTTGTTATCAAATAATGTGTTTTTGTTCTTGGAAGTGGAAATCATTCTTTCTTGTTAAGCTTATTGCTGAAATGGAAGGACTGACTTTCTGAAGTTCTGTTTCAGCATTGAACAGTTCCACAAAAATGCTGTAATGCCCAAGATATTATGAAGAAACAGTAAAATGTTTACTGCAATAACCCAATGGTTCAGGTTTTGACTTGATTAAGATCTGATATATACGCTATGAAAATTATTTTGGACATTAAATACATGATAGGATTTTTCACTGAATTTCTTTAACATTGATTTTGGAGAAGGTCAGAGCATTACCATATCTTCAAGGGATAAGGAAAGGATACTCCTTCAAAATACACTTGGTTTTTTTCCATGTTGCCTGCTGTCATGGAACTTATGGGGGAAAAATATGTTGTGCTCTTTTTGGCTTAGAAAACTCAACAGGAGCGATAAAATTCCCAGTGCAATGCTGATACTATCAGTGATGCTGGTGCACAAACAAAGAGGTAAAGAACATATATTTTCAAGCTCCTCTGGAAACACATAAAGGAAAGAAATCAATGCTGGCCAAAGCATTGATTATATTATTATATATATAATAGGGACAGAATTACTACAGGAGAATCAGTTTCTAGGCTTTAAAGGTTATTTGAAACAGCAGAGTTTACATATAGTTTAAAATTCAGTGTTATTTTAAATGGTAAGTGACATGTAGGGTGGTACGTGGGATGTACAAAGGCAGGAACAGTCTTGCAGCAAATTCACTTCCTCTGGAATGAGACCCTAAACCGATATTTAGAAATTCAGTGGAGACACCTTACTTTAGAGTGTAGTTATGTTCTGTTCTATAGGTATAAAAGTCCACTTTGTGTTTTATTGTAAGTGAAAATGCGTTGTAAGTTGTAATGATGCTTTGTAAGTTACTGCATAGCTGTTAAAAAACAAAAAGGATTGTTTGCATTGTGGTTCGGATCTATTATATTTTATCACTGTCTCTGCTCAAGTTGAATTTCATCTATTTATGGCAGTCAGGAAGAAATTAGAAGGAAAGATTCATCTTCCAGTGGAAGAAGGAATCTTGAGTTGTTCATAAAATCTGAACAGTTTGTCTGCTCCACTATGTAAACTGTGAAAGCAAGAGATGAGGCAGTGTTATTGGTTACAGCAGTGCTCTAGGAAGCGATGCTGATGATAAGTCAGTAAGGAAAGATGGTGGTCTTCCTCCTGACTGGATTCTTTTTCTCTTTGAACATCCCTGTCTCAGTAACCTTCTGTCTGAAGGAAAAGAGAAAATGATAGCTACCATGCTTGCTTCAGATTTATTTTTTTTTCCAGATTTTATTTTAAATTTTTAATTTTAATCTTTCTGCTGGTCAACAGCCAAGTGAAATTTGTAAGCTGAAAAATGATACTATGAGAAAAGGTGTGCTTAGCAACCAAGCAGGAGAAAAGCAAAAGCAGTAGAGAGTATGTCAGTTAATTAAAAACTAAAAACCACCTTTGATTCTTGCGTTTGTCTTGCAATATCTTACGGCACTGAACATAGCCTTGTAGTTCTGAATTACTCCCTGGCACAGATCATGTTGCTATGTCTGAGCTGTCATGGAAACTAGCTGGAGCAAAGCTGGCTTATGAAATGCATACAAGACAGCACAGGCAGTCTCTGTTCTTAATGTATTTGGCTTTTTCTGAGACTTTTTTATTTTTATTTTTTAACATAACAAGCAGTTTGCTCTTCAATATAAAGCTTACCTTCTGGGTTTTTTGTTGTTGTTGTTTTTGTTGTTGTTGTTTTGTTTGTTTGTTTTTCATTTGGAGAAAGTGTACTTTCGGCTTGTGTTTAGGACCTTGCAAAAGGCTAATGTTGGCTGTATCAAGCATTACCGCAACACTTAATTTAATTGCTTTGATTATTCACATAATCTAATGCAACAGCAATGAAGAGATTATTTTGCTGCTTGCTGTACACCTCAGTATATCAATTCACCTGCCACAGGGTTAATGAATTCTTATGTTTTGATAGTTAACCAGCAGCTTTCAGAAAGTTTGCAAAAGGAGAAAGAAAGCCCAAGTATTTACTGCAGGGGTTATTTTTGTTTGAACTGAGCAGATCTTGTAAGGCATAGTACCACTCAAGTCCATCCAGCTGCTTTCTGGAAGGAAGTGTCTGAGAAACCACCCGAATACGGAGGTTGTTAAGTCCTTTTTTTTTTTTATCTTAAAAAGATTCAGGTATTGTAAGATACAGCAATAATATATCAGTAAAAATGAGGTTGCTTTCAAGACAGTCTGTAGGAAATAGGATATTGTATACCTCATGAAATGTATAAAGAGCATTCACTGATGCTCTGTGGCTGCTTTATGCTATGTAATTTAGGAAGTTGCTCCTGGTATGGAGAAACTTTTAGAAGTCAAAAAATAAGGAAACTGCATGTGCTGCCCTTCAAACTGACATGACACATGTGCCAGACGTAAGAAAGAAGGGTGGCACTGGCAGTCTTGCGTTGATATGCTGTAGAGTCACTCTTTTGGTGGCTGAAATCAGAGCAGCTTCTAATGCCTGCACTTCAGCTGTAATAATCTTTTTTAATGTCTTCTTACCTTTCAAATTAATTTGAAAGGTAATTAGATTTGTCAATTTTCCCAAATTTCTAGACGCTATTTCAAAATATGGTTGTACTGTAATTTAAGCTTCTCATATTTACGTACTTCAAGAATGAAGAACAAGTATGTTCTTCAGACAAGCTACTGAAATCCTACGAGCCTCAGTATTTTGGGCTGAGTGGTTAAGAAGGAACTGCTTGAAGACAGTTCAGCTTTGGCTGTGATGTATCCAGAAAAAAAACATGGGGTCCAGGGAGAGAAAGGGTATTTGATTAAGTTATATTTGGTCTGGAAAGAAGTGTGTAGGATTAATAAATATTTAAGGTTATCCTACCCCAGATGTACTGACAGTAACTTCAAGTGGAGAGCTTTAATATTTCACTGTTTTATCTCAAGAAAAGTAGTTCTGTAGGACTACTGGAATGGCATTGTTCCATGGGAAATTTGCAGCAATACCTCATCCTTAGCTCAGATTAGAGGAGGTTGCATTCACAAGATCTGTAGGTGTTACTGAAGTCATGATCACAAATCTCTGACTTCAAAACCTGAAAGTCAACTGTGAGGCATTTTGGAACCACTGGTGCTGATAAAATACAAGGCATAACCTTCAGTGCATATAATCTGTGTAAAAGTACTCAGGTTTAAATGCATACAGGCTAGAATAAAGCAGTCTTTACTCATATATTCCTTTATGATGGTAGAGATGATTCAGCATCCAAACTTCTTCAACAGTTGCCTTTAACTGTAGCCTCTGTGGAATAGGAAAGCATAAGAATTTCCCTCTGAACTGGTCTTCCTTCAGAGCAGTGTGGGATCTGGCAGACAATTTACCTGTATTTACAATTTGTCAGCAGATTCTTGGTTCTGTTTTTATTATGATTTACTAGGAGCCTTGCTTCCCTCTTGGGAAGCTTTGGGTGGGAAGATTGGTCAGCATTTGCACATTTACTTCCACTGGTGCTTCAAAGAGAGTTGATGTTGGATTTTCCCAGAGAAAGTCCTATGATGGACAGGACTTCACAGGGAAAATCCAACAAGTCCTGTATGAGAGATACAAGGAAGTGTTTGGAGCTCTTCCTTCTTTGGAGTGGCAAGGGAGGTTTGGGGTTTCCTGCTTTGAAACTCTTGGGTGATTTCTAACTCCTCAGGGGTTAAGGGTATTTCTATAACAGTATGATGAAATTGCAGAAGATGGTTCTGATAGGAACCTGCTTCTATTTATTATACCTGTAAGAATAGGGTATGGGGTGGACTATATGTAGGTTCCGAAAAAAAAGGTCAAGTTAGAATTTGGAAATTCCAAATTTCACTGTGGAGGATTTAAGTGTTGTTTTTTTATTTCCCAAACTTGAACAGCTGAATAACGGAGGCTGTTTTTCATACAGCAGGAAGACTGCTTGCTGCTATTGTCTGCCTGCAGAAACAACTTATTCCTGCAAACTGGTTTAACACTATCTTGTTGAATATGCTTTCCTCTAACCTTTCAAGATTTGAAAAGTGCTCCATACTATATATAATAACACCCAGGAAATGCGGAATAAGTGGAATAATACCGTTTACCTTACCAGTTCTTTTTGTTCTTTCCATCTGCCAAGCATTTGCTTTTTCTCCCCCACTCTCTGCTCCCTCCCCACTCCTTCCCCTCCCCCCAGTGCTGCTGCAGCAAAATGCCTGCCTTTTGTTTATGTCTTCTCCACTAGCCTTGTGACATCATCAATGATATCGCCAGGGGAGAAAATATGCGTAGCTGCAGCTAACCCAGCTGTTCGTTAGTAGCACGTCTAGCCTGCTTTCATTTCTTCTCATTAATGTCTATGTGGTAGTGTTTCCTGCTTAAGAGATGTGGAGGGTTCTCAGTCACCAGCCATCTGCTCAGTCGTTGTCTTTGGGCAGAGAAAAACGGTGGCATTTTAAAATACGTACATTCTTGATAATAGTTTTATTTATTTATTTATTTATTTAACAAAATGAACATGAGATTCTAGCAGGGTTTCATCGCTGGGTTGAACAGTAGGTAGTTCTGTGTCCTTTACTTCTCGTCTTTTATAATTCAGTGCAATCACAGAGACTGCGTATCAGCTGGTAGAAAACCTTAATAATACGTGATGAGTGAAATGTGGAGAACAAAAAAGAGTTTGAGAGTTTTGTCACTGATTTTCATGATGACAGAAAAGTGCATGAATCTGTTTGTCATGCTTGTTCCTTCTTCCATGCAAATCAGTAGCAAAACTTCCATAGTACCAGAATAAAGCCGACCAAGTGCAACAAGCTGTCATTTATTCTAATGAGGGAGGTTTTAAAGAGAAGGAGTCAGGATTCCATTTGTGGAATGTTAATGAGAAAACAGTTTATTTTTGCCAGCTTATGTTTTGAAAATGCTACGAATTGTTCCAGAGATAATTCACAATTTCACAGCGGAGCTGCATCTTTGCAGTGTTATTATTAGGGTTAATTACTTGCTCAGCGCGCTGCCTTTCAGGATGGAGATGTTGGTTTGTCATCCCTTGCACTCTGTTAGAATTTAAAACTAGAATACCCTGGTAATTCTGAGGTAGGAATTAGTTTATCCTGAAAAAATCCATGATTGATTGTGGAGCCTTGATAATGTTAGCAATGAAAAACTCTTTATTACTTTCTGTGCGTATAAATGCTTCTGTCATTTTGCATGTATTTACTCACTCAGTCCTGTATAAAACCCTTGGATAAATATTAAGCTTTGAGGCAATATAAAATACCATTTCAATTTAAAATTTGTGTAAAATAACAAACAACAAAAAGACAAACCCAGCCAACCCAAACCTGAGTGTCATCACACACACGTTACCAGGACTCAGACTTCATTGCGCTGTATAATTTGTCATTTGGGGCTGGGAATAAGCCTTGCTCAAATGGCCAATTCTTATTCACCTGAACGGTCGCACTGAAACCGGTAAAACTAATTTCATGATCAGAGATAACAGGATAATGCCCTTGGATGAGATAAATTGAAATCAAGGGGCTGCTTTTTAGGAACAATTCTTCATTCAGAAACTCATCCTCCACATAAAGGATAAACAGCGGCAGATTAAACGTGTTGGCAAAATATTACCTCTTTAGAATATTAATGGCAGTGTGTGTGCAGTGCTGCAGACAGTGAGAGGTTTTTGCTGCTGCCCACAAGGAAAAATGACGTAAAAACTCCTTTGAATGTCTACCTTGAGCCTCTGTTACAAAGGGAATAACAATTAGAAATAATAAGAATAATAAAAAGTTGACGGGGGTTTCCATGGCGTCTGCTGCCTTCACGAGCTAAAGAAGCTTTAGAATTTGTTATTCCTTCCTCATAGTAGACCTCAGCTGATTGGGGGGGGGGCAGGGATGTGGAAAAAAATCTCTCCATAGTCAGTGCGATGAGTGGCATGCCTGGCTTCCTCCGGCAGCGCTCCCATGTGATCGCACAGGCAGCCTCAGTGAGCGAGCGGCGCCGGCAGCAGTAGGTAATGGGGCTTTGTGAGCTGCGCTGCGCTGCTCGCTGAACAATACAGCATATGGTACCAGCAGCACGGCGGGAGGATCTGCTGCACCGGAGAGAAAGGGAATATGTCAGACGTTATAAAGTGACGATCGGTCTGGGTTGGTTCCTAATTAATAAAAACAGTGCATGGATTGGAAAAGCGGCCATTTGAACAGGTCAGTTTGGGTTTTTTTTTGTTTTTTTTTTCTTTGTTTGTTTGTTTGTTTTTTGTTTTTACGGATTATTCACACCAGTCAGTATTTAACATCTTAGCGGTGGTTTTGCTCTTTCCCTGTTTTTAGCCAGGTATTTCTCCCATGCGGTGAGGCGGGATGGGAAGGCTGCACATGGTGTGATTCCAAGACATTGTGTGCACTCGGTGACCAGATGCACCCTGCCAGTGTTGTGTTATTCCTATGCAAGTCAGACTTTAATTATGCATGAAAACTGGGTTGCAAGTGAAATTAAATTTATGCTGGATGGATCATTTACCAATATAATAAAATATTTAATAACAACAGCCTATTATTCTGCTAGGTTTTCAAGACTAATTCTGTCTGGATAGGAAACGTGTAGTGTTTACGTTTGCTCTGAGGCCCTATGTTGGAGCACATCAGGCTCCTTTGGGCTTTTTCTTCCATTTTTCTCTGAGATTAATTTGGAAGAGGTGTATGTATGATTTTTAACACAGCTGTATGTGCTCAGGGATGATATGTTGCCTCCCTGTGTTTATTCCGCTCTTGTTTAAGGCAGAATACATCTTATCGTTTCCAAGCAGGTGTCCATCTCTCTCGGTAACTCAGCTATGCATACATCGGTTTTATATGTTTGGAAATCCGGTGGGGATTTCAGAGCATCCTACTCCGTCGGGCACGAACCCTGTGCAACCTTTCCAGCCGTAGCCGTTTGCCCGCCGCAGCCGCACTGCGTTCCCGTGCCTGTGCGGCAATTGCGGCCGTCGCTCCCCTCCCGACGTCGCGGCCCTATTTAATTAAAAAAGGCGAAAAGAAGAAGAAGCGAGAGGCCCGTTCGGCCGCTGCGGAGGCTGGAGGTCAGGGGCGTGCGGGTCTCCCTGGAAACTGCGGCGGCGGGCGGGCTCCAGCCGTGCGGGGCGGAGCGTGCGGGCACGGCCGTGATGGTGGGGCCTTACCTGCTCACAACTCCTTGGCAGGGGTTGTGCAGCTCCTGCGTTTCTCCTTTTATAAAATCGGTGTTTTTAAATGCGAAGTTCTCTGCTTGCAGATGTTGCTAAAATGTGTCTGAAGGTGCGCCGGTCATTCATTTTGTTACTGTGTTTCTCCTGTTCAATTTAATTCAGAATCAAAACCGTAGGGCTGTCAGAGCAGCCTTCTCACTGCTGTGAAGGAAGCGTTGCTCTGATACAGGCCTTCTTTTTCCATCCATACACAAAGGAACAAAAAGACAGTTTTCCTGTGGACAGAATCTTCGCGGTTCAGGCATTAATGCTCTAAAGCACTCCATGTATTGAGTTATTTAAAGAACATCAAGGAAACAATCCCAAGACCTCCCAAAGCAAGCAGGTGTTCTGGGCTGATGCCAAGCTATGGTAATTCTGTAACACTTTGTTTGTGATTTAAACCCTATTAGAACTACGGTCTATAAAAACATCAGAATACTGGATGTTGATCTCCTTTAAACATCATAAATAGAGCCAAGTCTTCCTCTTGCCATCCAGTGCTGTGGAGACAGAAACGTGTCTCTGCCCTTCTGAATTGCTAAAATTCAGCATTGTATTCAAAAGCCGATAAGTCCACATCTGGTGTTTAATGTTTCAGTTTAGGGCACGCGTAGTACTTACCTTGTTTGTTGTTTTAGACACTTGATCCAGCTTGTTTTCCAGCAAAAGTGTTCCTCTTCCCTAAAAACATGTTGATTTCAGAAGATATAATAAAGGTATAATAAGGGTTAGCATTAATTGGAGACGTTTAAGTTGTGGTATAGGAATGCAGTAATGTAGCGGTACCTGTTTTAGCTGGAGGGTTGGACTTGATGGTCTCTTGAGATCCCTTCCAAGCCCTGTGATTCTGTGAAAACAGCAGATAGGGCTCATCTGCAAATGCACACAAACCAGGGAAATTTACTTACTATTTATCTCAGATCTGTTTATTAAGGCTTCAATTTCTCCATCTCTCCTTAAGTACAGATACAGCTTCCTAATGAAACCTGTGATAAGTGGAAGCTATGAGTAATTACTAACAACAGAAGTCTAGAAAATATTTTGAGACCATGGGGCAGATAATTAGTTCTGTCCCAGCAGAGTCACTTGGCTGTGCTGCCGAGGGGTCAGAAAGTGCTTACAAGTCAGACAGTGCCATTGCAGTGGGCTGGCTGCTTGGTTTCTTTTCACTGCTGATGTGGTGACAAATGTCTTGGGAACTGTGTGGCTACACATAGATGTTCTTAGAACTGCATCTTTTCTGTCAGCCTTCTGAAGAGTTTTCAGCTTTGAGATATAGAATGAACTGAATAGGATTTTTAGGCATTGTTACTATGATGCCAAGTCTCTGCAGCCATAGATTCCAAATTTTCTCCAGTATTACTAAAAAAGCAAAGAAAATGAGTATTCAAATTTAATACAAATAGGATCTAATTTTAGATAAACCTCATTGTGGTGTGTACCTTTACATACAATACTGTGTATCACTATACATTTCCTTCCTGTGCTGTTGTGTTGAAATGCAACATTTCAGGCAAGGAAGGACCAAAGTATGTTTTTTTTGGCCAAAGATACAAAGCTACTAAGGGTAAGATTGACTGTAATTGAGTGTGCACTTTAAAACTCCTACCTTTTGAGGTTGTCAGCCACTGAAATTGCTGGCTTATAGGGAAGCATTTCAGTTCATTGACTGCATGTATTGCGCCGCTGTATAAAAATCAGCCATCTCATTCAGTGAGGCCGTGGTCCAGGAGTTTGAAATCTTTGTTTAGTTAATCTTTTTGAGTGATTTCTTAAGAATATAGGTCTAGACTGTTACACCTTCTTTGTGAATGCTTTATTGTTCCTTATATCTGTCATATTTTCCTTATTAGTTCTTTAACTTGTTACCTCCTTTCAGTTGAGTTTAAAAGAGCAGTAGATGGTCTTCAAGTATTCTGTGAACTGAGATAGAGAGAGACTGTTAGTGTACAGCAATTAAAAGAAGTTTGATGGGTGACTAAATCCCTGATTATTAAAGCAACCACACGAATGAGTGTTTTTCTGTTTATTTATAAACCGTCTCTGAGGAGAACGTCTATGAACCAAACCTCCTACTGTGCCTCAGGTGATCCGACCACAGTGTGCACATCCATAAACAATCAGGCTCCCTTTGTTTCACAGAATGTTTTTATGCTGGAAGTCTGGAATTAAATTTTCTGATATTTTCTGATAACTGAGTAAATTATTTTTTTCCTGTGCTACTTGCAGAAGAGAAGGTGAATTGTCCCCACTACGTATGTTTTAATGGCATGGGAAGTCTTAGCAAATGTCAAACTGACTGTTTT
The DNA here is from genome assembly GCF_054131305.1 of Coturnix japonica. Classification (NCBI taxonomy): domain Eukaryota; kingdom Metazoa; phylum Chordata; class Aves; order Galliformes; family Phasianidae; genus Coturnix; species Coturnix japonica. The sequence continues at coordinate 6,700,862 of NC_140669.1, read as the reverse complement.
GAGTGTGCATTAAACCTGCAAATAGTAGTATTGTACATTGGCTGTACATTGGCCTTGATTTAGGCAGGAAAGCTTGAGGTATTATAGCCATAAAGCTATTTTGGAAGATAGTTTTAAAACATCACAACATTCCAGTAGATATTAATAATTTATGTTTTCCATTACAAATAGTTTTATTGACTCTACTCTCAGGAGAGAAGGGATGCACTTAAACATCCTTTTACTAATTTTGGCCAAGCTTTGAATGAAGTTGTGGTTGCATTCTCATGCCATGGAGATGATATTCATTTGTTTGGTAGTAGTTGAGTAGTACCTCCCCCCAAGCAAAATTCTTTTTGTTTCCAGGGTCCTGTTTTGTACGTTGTCAAATATTCATGCAAAACAATAATTATTCTGGTATTTTTGAGATACTGTTTAGTTTCCAATTTTTTTTGAGTCTACTGTTGGAAATAGATGACTGAATGATCTCTTCCAGAAATGCCTTGAGCTACTATAGGCAATAATCTGTCACTATGTTACTGCTAATATCTGTTCCAAATATTTCTTTGGTTTTGAGAAATGTGCACAGCCCTGCGAGAATGTTAGAGAGGTGGGTTAATGTTCTTTCTGTTTAACGCTTAGTATGAAAATAAAAACAAGATGTTAAGGGTGATTGAGTTGCCTTTAAGTTATCAGATTTTTTAAAAACAAAACAAACAAACAAACAAAAACAATAACACTATAAGCTTTAAATGGCTGGTTAGTGAGATTGGAAGGACTTGATCCAACTGTTTGAACTCTGCACCAGATTCTGTGCTCTTCTTCAGAGAAAACCTAGAAGCTGCTGGAGTCCCAGGTCTGTATCTGGGCTTTTATAGACACAGGGGAAGGTATTGCTGTGGCTGTGACAAGGCAGAAGCATGGGGATGGTCAAAGTGATCAGCCAAACTGGAGTTTGAATGCTGAGTTAAGAATAGGAAAGTTGCTACAGTCTCCATTAGGGAACGTGCTGAGCATGCCTATTGTATAACAAACTGCAGCACTACTAAAACGCAAATGGCTGCTGGCTCTGCACAGGCAGCTCTTTAATATCTCAGGATTCAGTGCATAATAAACTAAGACTGTTGTTCATGCTACATATGCTATGAATTCTTATTATGCAATATTTGGTAAGGCATATTGAACGTCCACATTAAATGTGTATACATAATTACATTTCTTCGGGTTGTGGCAAAGGGAAAACTATGTTAGAACAGCAAAAGAAACTGCAGAGCCAAGCGGTGAATAACTGGGAAATAGTATAATTTTTGCACTCATATGACCCTTTGCTGTGTATTTTTAAATCCAAAACAACATATATTTACACTTCAGAGACATATATTGAAGCTCAGATTACATTTTGTACCACAGTGACTGTATTAGGGCAGTGTTCTGCTTGGCAAAATGGTTCTGCTGAGAAGCTGGATGTACTGATACAGTGCTACTTCTGCTGTTTATGCTGGCATGTTCAGAGGGGGCTAAGTGGATGCATAACCTTAGCTACGTGTTCATATACATAGCAACATGCATCGTTGCAGCATGATAATGGCCAGCTCTGAGGCTTGCTTGTATTTCTTTAAATCTGCTTTGTTTACCATCACCTTTGTAACTGGCCTTCAGTCATCATGACAGCATGTGGCTTTGCTGTCTGATTAAAAAGTGAAGAAAATGTGAAACTGCATTTCTGAATCAGCTTCCAGTTTCTGTGGGAAATTTTATTTTATTTTATTTTAAATTTAAGCTTTCAACTCCTTCTCATCCTTTTCTCTCTCTCTCTCTCTCTCTCTCTGCAATTTTACTTCTGTTCCTCAGAAGTTCTGGGCACTGGAGAACTTCCTTCCACTGTAGTCACAAGATTTTGTTTCTTCTACTTTTTAAAGTTCATTTGTAGAATTAATAAAGAACAAAAAGCAAGTCTTACAAAAGTAGGCCTCAGTAACCATGTCTGTACATATCATGGCATGTTTGTGATATCAGAGAATCATTGCACAAATGCTTTTCTTTATCTGTTTTTACTTTTAAGATACTTTTGTCAAGTATAAACATACATGAATGTATGTATGAAGCTTGCAAAGGAGTTGAGAGAAAATGGGCAAAAACTGAGAGAAAAAGAAAAAGCGCTTTGTGCTAGTTTGCAGAAGAACATATTTAGAGGTCAGAATAGCCAGCTTAATTGATTCCTGCCAGGGGTGCTGTGAGTTTATATCTTTATCCTTCACTTGACTTTTAGCCTGTGTTTACTTGGGCATTGTAAGTTGTTGCCATTGTTTCTTTTGACCATCTCTTTTTTTGTAGTCTTGTTGCTGCTTCACTCCCTCCCCACGTGAAATCCTAATGTCTAAAAATACTTTTGAAAGAAAATGTGTAGGCTACAATTGATACACTGATACCTTCATGCTTTCTCAATTATGAGGGATGCTTTGAAAGTACTGTCCTCCTTTTTATATATGTTGGCCCACAGTACCAGAAGTCAGTGTTGGTGGTATGGTGGTAGATGCTGGGCCTTCCAGAAGGTATTCCATCCCTTGATGATGTCATGCAGCAGATGGCAGCAGAGGGGCAGTCTGATACGATGGCATCTGACTTGGGAGTGCATGAGAAGCAAAGATGCATCATTTAATTGTTCCATAAGAAATAAAATTGTATCCATTGACATTCGTAGGCACTTGCTGAACATTTATGGAGAGCAAACGGTGGATGTGAGCACAGTGAGGTGGTGGGTGGTTCATTTCAGCAGTGGCAACAGCAACAGTGGGTCACCTCCACTGGCTCAGGATTTGACAAGCACAGTGTGCAGGCTCTTGTTTATTGTGGGTGAAAATATGTAGCTGATGGTGGTGGCTGTTGAAAAGCAGTGTTTTGTAGCAGAGAATCTGCTCTATCAATGTAGCTCTATGTACCTCTAATCTAATGTATCTCTATGTTCTGTTGTGATTTCCATGGAAATGATTAGGAGTCATTAGTTTTGTAGTGACCTACATAAATCAAGCATTGCCATAGAAGATGTATTTCCTATTTCCTGGTTAAATTCTTAAACTGCTATCCAGATTACATATTAACTGTAATATGTAAACTCAGTGTTTTAAATACCTAATTGAGAGTGTTAAGAGAGCTGAGTTGATTTTAAGGTGAACAGAAGACAAATTAATGGAATTCAGTTTCCTTTTATTGAATAGGAGAGAGGATCAGAAATAGAATTATGAAATGAACAGGCCAAGCTGTCATTCTTCCAGAGATCCTTTATTTAATACATCTGATTTGTTTTTCGAGTATTTCCTTTAAGAATCTTTTGGAATTTCTCAGCCCCCTGTTGTGTTTAAAGACAAGGTGCAATTACACTGCCAGGTGAGGTGTTTTACTGATAATGGGGTTCAGAAGCATGCTGTAGGGAGCAGCCTTAGTGTCAGGATGGCTGTAGATTACCTTCATTTTGAGCAGAGATACATTTTGTTATGTGGTAAGAATAGACTTGAGTTCTGAGGATCTTTTGCTTTTGAGTAAGGTTTCAGGATTAGTCCCTAACTCATGTCGCCATAATGAAATACTTGAGCTCGGAGCCCCAGCTCAGCTGTTCATATGGGATCCATGTGCTCCGTGACCACAGTCCAGATCCCTGACCTGAATGCTGATTCATTAACCTACTCTTTCAAGAATGGAGCCTAGGTCACTCTTCCTCATTCTCCAGTTTTCTTTAGAAAATCTGCAGCAGGATGGGTTTCCCATCTTTTCTGAGCAGTTTAACAGTTAAATTTCTCGCCAGAGCAGTGGAGACCTGAACCTGTTGTTCAGGAATTGCTGCCTCTGAGCTATAGCTTAGAGGAGAGTCTCAGTCCTCTGTCTAGATGGAGTTTGTTGCACGCTGTAGAAAATAATGCCAAGATTTGTAGGCCACAGAATGTGCACAGGTAGCTTGCCAAGTGTTGTGTTCTATCAAACAGCCTCCAGGTATGTAATCAATCACCCATGGGACTGGGCCCATCCTAACCTTTCTGTCCCTTTTTCCTTTTAGACGTGCGTTACAACTGTGTTCCACTTTCTGTTTGCTCTCAGACACCTTGCTTGGAAGAGCACCAAGTTTTGAGCTCCCAGAGAGACCTGGATGTGAGTTACTCAGACATCTCAAACCTTTGTAATTTCTAGGTGTGTACAGAAGCAGCCTTTATTCTAGGGGAGCTTGGAAGTGAAGGAAACGAGACACTGAAAAAACTTAGATGCCTTTGAAGGGATGTGTGCCATTTAAGCAGAGTCTTTCAGGAAAGCAAATTTCATTTAAGGACTGCACAGTCAAAGACAAGGGCACTGGAGTGGGTTAACACTCCAGGGGTTCTTAGCTGGAAGCCACTGTTAGTGCAGACAGTAGTCAACTATTTCTGTGTATTCCTGTGCCATTTCAAGGAGTAAAATGGGCGTGTGCAACTGCAATTAGTTGAGGCTGTACTGTGTATGTAGGTTCTACAATATCCCCTCTTGCTCTTGTTTACTGCCCCTAGGGATTGTGGCATGAGTTTGCAGAGCAGAACCAGGAAGGCTGCATTAGGGCCTACCACAGGAGCTGGATGCTTACTGTTGTGAGCCTGTTGTTCTGGGAATCATTAACTCAGAACTGTGAAGAACCTGTTTGAATAGTAACTGACTGTACAGATGCTTTCAGATCTGCACCATTTTCTGCACTCTTTCTCTGCCTTGTTCTGGATGACGGACACTTTAGATACCACGCTGAAAGTAGAGTAGTGCAAACAGGGCAAAATCATATCATAACATACTTAAGGTTGGCATGTACCTCTAGAAGTCATCTGGTCCTACAGCTCTGCACAAGATGGGACACCCTGAGCAGGGTGCCAGACGGCTTGTGAAGATCTCCTGCGAGGGGATTCCACAGCCTCTCTTGGCCACTGCACCAGCACAGTAAAGAAGGGCTTCCTGATGCTTAGACATGCAGTTATAAGCTATGAGGTTGCAAATGTGAGTGATAACACAATTTCAGGGAGCTGTGTTTGCCCAACTTTGGGTTGAAGAACGTGATGTTGCAGTTCTGTTTCTGTCTCCATTTCTATTGCTCCCTCCACCTCCTCTCAGCTCCCCACCAAGCATATGTCCTAACTCCATACACATCACTGGAGGCACCGCACCTCCATTGTAATAGCCACTATTGGAGATTGGAGTATACTCATAAATATCGCTTTAAAAATGCAAAAGACCTCAGTGACTCCTCTTTCAGTTATTTCCATGTTGTGGGAAGTCCCTGTATGTGTGGCAGTCTTCTACAGCTTACTTCTAGACACAGCTGTATTTCTGCTGCTCTTTACTGTCCAATATAGTGTAAAGGCTGAAATTGCTGCGATTTTGAATGGACTGTGGCTGTAGTTTTGGGAGATTTGTTTTGTTGATCTTTTTTCCCAATAAACCAATATGAAACTTGTTGCCTCAGGAGAGCAAGTCAAATGAATTTATAAGAGCCTGTGCACTGTAATATAGCAACATTTCAGCCTTATGCTTAGGGGAAATTGACTGCAAGGATGGGGAAGCAGAGCCATGTATCTTGCAGTGAGTTGTGGCTGGATTTCTCATTCCATTGCTTTCCACTGAAGCATTAAATACTGCTGCTGGAGACAGGATATTAAACCTGCTGCAATCATGTATGTGCTTCTCACAGCTTTTACTTCATAAGAGGTGAACGATCTCCTTTATAATAAAACTTCTGTTCTAGGCCTTGTAATTAAACAACATAATGAAAATTTTGTATAATGTATCTGTAATTTCTAATTTGGGCTTACAAAGGCAAGTTTGTACTTCCCCAGAACTCTATCCTGCTGTGCTTGGGAGCTGGCAGACAATGGGAAAGACTGTGTCAGCAAAGCAAATAATTAGAACTTTCTGTTGCACTGGGGTGCAGCCTTGCTATGCTTGCAGTCTCCTTCCTAGGATTTCCTGCAGACAGGCCTGTGTTTGCTGACTTACCATTTTGAATTAAGTCTTTCAGACTTCCCATGACTGGATGAACCCATCAATATATTTTTCATAGTTGTCAGCTTCCTACAGCCACCTTTGTCCTACTACTCTAGCTTCACATCAGGCCAAAAGCTGGTTGCAAACCTCTGACATGCTGTCTTTGCTTATTCACATCAAGAAACTGTGGTATTAGGGCTTGGAGGGAGCGGTGGGGTATGTAGGAGGCGTTTGAACTATGAGGCACTTCATGAATTTTGAGATTTAGCAAAGATACCTGGGGATCTACCAAGGTCCTGCACTTACAGGGTCAGAATGTAGCAGCTGCATCTGTGTGCCTGCCTCCGTGCTAATGAAAAAGACAAAAAGGTACGAGGCTGAGGACAGCATTCTTTGGCTTCCAATGCAGGCAGCAGGGCATGGCTTTGGGGTGCATTATTGGCCAGGCTGTCTGCCCTCTGCCAGAGCTGGGGGCCTTGCTCAGGCTGCCTGCGGGCTTCTCTGGCTCTGCTGCAGCCAGCAGCATCAGGGGAAGCTCCATGCCTGGCCAGCACTGTGCAGCGTGCTGGTAGGCAGTAGGGCTGGTTCTGCAGTCTGTGCCTTGACCTTGTCTTGCTAGCAGACATTTAGCCTGACATACATTAGCTAACTGCAGCTTGCTTTCTTTTGTTGTTTGGCTGTTTTAACAGTCCTAGAAGAGTTGTCTGGAAGGGAGCTGTGGGTGCTGTCTGCTGGGTTTTGTGCCTCACTCAGTGACTCAGGGATATCACCAGTTCTCAACAAACTTTTGCCTGGCTGAGTGATAGCACTGCTCAGCTCTGCGGTGCTGCAGGAGCCATGGAGCAGGTGCACGTCCTCTGAGGGAGCTCAGCTGCCCTTCAGCTCTTGGCTGGTTAGGGGTGCACTTCCTCCTTCATTATCTGAATTCATTTTAAGTTTCTACCTTCGGTGCTAAATTTCTGCTGGAATACTTAGCCTCATAATCTTTCTTTGCAACCTCAGGAGCTTACTAGGCATCTCATTTCTTAGAGTGGGGAGGAAAGAGGTTGGGAAGCAATTAGTGTGTCTGACTGGAGCGGGGAACTTCTGAATTCCAAGGGTTTCTAAATTGATATGTGGTCTTTGTGACTTCATTACCTTATGTCTGTCTGTATTGAAATTACCAGAGAATTCTTATGATTCCTTACAGATGTGATGTCAGCACTAATTACATTATTTGGCAGTGCGAACTATAATGTTAAGTTCTTATTTAATTTCATCTCTGATGGTGAATGTTCCTTCCAAGTGAGGGTGTTTGAAGAGAAACTCCAAGTTTTTCTTAGTTTGAAGTGTCCCAACATAACCTTCACTGGAGCTCACATCTGTAGAAATCAGGGCTGCTAAGCACCCCGCATCAGATGGACAAAATTGGGCTGTTGCAGCCATGGTTCTACTGGACTGTAAAAAGTCTATATTTAAAATAAAATTGCTGTGCTTTTCATGAAAAGGGGTAACTTGAAAATGACAGAAATAACCCCTGAAGGCAATGTGCTGCATGTTAAGAAACGTTTGGATGTTGTGTTGACGAATATGATTTAGCTGGGAAGTACTGGCAATGGTTGGACTAGATGATCTTCTATGTCTTTTCCAACCTTGATAATTCTGTGATTCTATGTTGTTCCAACAACAAATCCATCTCCATAGGTAGCAAGTTTGAATATTATGTATGAAAGTTTGTTTTTTCTTTCTCATGTGTCTTCACCATCACCTAATTAATTTTATTTATCACATACTAAACGGATATTTAAGATGAGATGTGGCAACTCATTGGTACTTCTAAATAAAAATGGCTCAGGAGAGTACGACTGGATATTCTGCAGTTGGATGTTTCCATACTTCATTACCTCTGTTCCTGTTACAGGTGCATGTGACAGCATTGCAGCAATGAGTGGGATTTTGAAGAGGAAGTTTGAAGAAGTTGATGGCTCCTCACCTTGCTCCTCTGTACGGGAATCAGATGATGACATTTCTAGCAGTGAAAGCGCTGACAGTGGTGATAGTGTCAATCCATCCACTTCTAATCATTTTACCCGTAAGTACTGATGCTCTACATCTAAAGAATTCTTTCTGTTCCTCAAAATAAAATTAGGCATCATAGTTTGATAGAGATGATGGTTTAAAATTGAACATACGACAAAATTCACTTTAAGAGAGCTTGTGACTTGCTCAGAATGACTTAGCAGACTTGTACCCTTTTGCCTTCACATTACCTGTGTACAGTTATTTGTGGCTGTAAAAAAAGTGGAGTCGATTGGAAGACCCCAGCTGTTTGCTGTGTGAATTTCATGGCTACTCATAGCGAATTCTGGGAACTGTGCTTACAGAATTTCAGGTGGGTGCTGTACAGAACATATTGTAGGTAAGTTTAGCTATTTTCCTTGGACAGCTGCCATCAATCTGCAGTAAATATTGTATTGGCAAGAGATCTCCTCCAAGGTAGATAACATGCTGTTGGCTTTTTTGTTTGGTTGGTGTTGTTTTATTTTGTTTTGTTTTTGAATGGAGGAACATTGTGTATTAGACACAGAGACACCCATTATTGCAGTAGTTTCTGTTCTTCATGGAGAGGACGACATCTGTACTCAGCAATTCTTTTGTGCTCAGATAGACATTTCTTAAGTGAGCAAAGCTACATCAGCTATGTGGGCAGCATATATATATCTATATACACATACATATATGACAAATAAATTTATGTTTTGTTTTTGTAGTTTATGATGCATGTTGCAGATGGCTTTGCTGTTTAATGGTGAACTGTATGCTTTAAAAAAATGGGGTTTCCATGCTTCAGCTCTATCTATTGGAGCTAGTGGCCATAAAGCTGTTTCTTAGAACTGTGAGCTCAGGAATAGATGAGGTGCCTTGTGCAAAGTGATCCTTCCAACTGCGTGGTTTAGCTTGTGCCCAGAAGTCGTGTTTGTACCATGTGATATGAAGGCTCTTACAATTGGTTTGTCTGCCTAATGCTGCAGTTCAGCTTGAGCTAGGGATTGGGTGTGAGCATCCAAATCCTCTGTTCTCTTATGGAACACTCCTCTACAAAGGGTTATGCAGGTACAACTTTTCTAATGTGTTTACATGTAAAACTCTTGATGAAGTGCATTATATTTATGACTCAGTATTAGTAGGAGACCTTATGTTATGGGAATGCTATAAAGGAGTAAGTGACCCAGTAAATCTTGTTAGTAGTAATAGGAAACAGTTTAATGGTAATATTCTCTACATGCTGATCTTTTAACTTCTGCATTTATTAAAAGACTTAAATGATTATTCATCATGAACTGAAAGCAGCCCTTGTACATCAGTCATTGCCACCCACATAGAAGACAGCAATTTTATTGTGAGTACACAAAGAAAGCTTGCAATTCAGAGACATTGTAATACATGCATATAACAGTGATCTCTGTTTATAATTGACAGAGTAAATGATTGGGGGAAAATATAACGTTCCTGAGTGTTACGATTAGAAGTCCATATGTATGTATCAGCTGGCAGTGTTTTCCTTCCAGCCTGTTTTCATATAAGCAAATCTTATAAGTGTCATCATCCATCCTTTACTGACTGGCAACGTGAGTATCGCAGTGACCCGTAGTCAACATCAAAATCTACGTTACATCTGTAACTGCTTTTAAAAGCCCTCGTGTAACCCTCTAAATCTTATTTTTCCTTTCTGATTGGCCTGACAAAAAGATAATTTTTGAACGACTTGTAGCTGCAGGTTTGTTGATGCATCAGCGAGCAGGCAAGTGGTTTATAAAGCTATCTGCAGTCACTGATGCATCTCAGTATTTATATGACCCTTAAAACATTACCTGTTACCTCAGATAAACAAGAATGTCTCAGCTATCCTCCTCCATTAGCCTTAAGTTCAGTTCAGCCGCTCAGCTACACAGGGCATACGGTTGCTGTGAGTCATTCAGATGGGGCAGAAACACCAGAATATAGCTTTGATCCAAATAACTATACCTGTAGTGTGATGGCAGAAAATACATGACTGAAATGTCTATGAGTGATGTCTGTTGGGGCTACCACAGAGAGGTAGGTACAGAGTTTCTTTAACAAGATATCAATTCAAACAGATTAAGGCAGCAACAGTGCAAGTCACGGTCATCTTCTGAGTCATGAAATGAAACTGCAGTCTGTTTCTGCTAAATAAAGTAGTTGCTGCTTTCTGCTTCAGAGTTTTCATTGCCAGATGGGTTTAGGGCAAGTCTAATATATATATTTATGTAAAATACAGAGTGCTCTCCAAATCGCAGATAACTGTTAGCTGAGCCTTGAGCGTAAGGCTGTTGTTTAATTTCTGGTTAATGATGGAAAGCTCAAGGAGTTGGACATGGAGCTGCTAGCTTATTATGGGAGAACACTTAGGAAGTGCAGCTAAATGCAGGTGTTCTTTTTTTTTCATGGCATCTTGCAAATATCTGTGTTGTCTGCCACAAAGCTTGGAATTTTCTTGCTAATCAGGAATACATTCTCCTCCATCATTTGTTAACTAACATTAGGAAATACAACCAGGCTGAGAGAGTCTTGAATTTGATTTCAAAAGAAGTGGATACATCTGGGCAGGAAATACCAAGAAATGCAAAGAAATTAAATGGAGTGAATTTCTCAGAGGTCAAACACTCATACAAAACGAGAGGGCAGGGTTTGCAGGTGATCCTGCCTGCTGACTTTCACCTGGAGGTACTGACTGCAGGAGAAGGAGCTTTTAAAAAGCATAAAGAGGGATCAGGAGGCTGATTTGTAGAAGGAGTTTTTTTTAATTCTGTGTTTGTATTTTTGACAGTTTCTCTCCTATAAATGTGTGCATTTCACACAATGTACACAGGGCAGTTTTTCCTTTAAACGTGTTCGTTGAAGACGTTCATCACACATGCAAAGAGCCTGAAAATGCAAATTAATGGAGAGTTGACTGGAGTCGTATTTGTATCCAGTGGCTGATCACACAAGTCCCCATAAGGTTGGACAAAGGACTGACTGTAGTCTTAGGAGAGTTCTGCAAATGCAATTGTTATGCATGGGCGTTCCTGCAAGGCTATGGCAGCATACTCACAGTGCTCAGAGCTAAGGCCAAGGTCAGAAATAATCATCCAGGAAACAGCAGCTGGCATTTAGAGCAAATGAGGAGGCAGAGAGCGGTTAACTGTCTCCAGTTCTCCCTGCAGGCTGATTATATTGCAGGGCACAGAATCTGTGCCGTTGTAGAGTGTCGAAGCCTGCTGCAGATAGAGAGCGGTGAGGAAGGAAACATACAGCTTTCTTTGAGATTTCAGCAGTGCATTTTCAGCTTTCAGCATGCAAAGAATTGTAACGGTTCTGTAAAATTTTAAGCAAAACTCTGACTAGGAGGTGAAATTTTAAGTGAAGCTCAGGTGAAAATTGTCAATCAGAGCTGCCTGAGAACTAGTCTTTTTCAGAAACCCTTTCAGTGCAGTGCAAAATTGGCATTATGCAAGCATTCCCATCCAGCCATTGCTGTGGGATGAATTTAGCCTTGGATTACCGCAGGGGGAGGTACCAGAAGGATGGAGCAGTGAAGCTCTGTTAGGGTCAGCATTACTGTTCTGCAATATTGAGCCCATCCTACCCAATTTCCAGCCCTCATGTTGCTCCTTTCTGAATATGCCATGCTTGCCTTCAAGCCCACATGTGAGATCCAGTGTGTTGCAGCATTTCCTCCTAAGGAGGATTTCTGGTTTTGTGGGAAAGACATTTAGTTGTGAAGGGCTTTAAATTTTTACTATATGGTGTCTGTTGGAAGTCTATATTCAGAGAGGTGGTGAGGGAGCATAGAAGCAATCTCTGGAATATGTTAATTCCCAGGTTCTTTTCAAAGAAGACTGTGGAGCAAGCTGCCTTTTGTCAGTGATGTCTGACCTGGGTTCCCAAGGGCTGAAAGGCTTTGCCTTCTGTGTCGCTAGACGTGATGGGACACTGCATGGCAGTCACTGTGCGGGTGGAGATCGGAGTTAATCCTTGCCGTAGCAGTTTACGTGGCACTAAGAGTATGTAAAAAGCAGACAAATGGGATAGTAGAGTATAAGTAAAGTGATGTTTCCTACTGTCTAAGACAGTTTTAGTTCAAAAGGCTGCAGTGTTTTCCCAGCCCCTAGGAATGTTCATCTGCCTAAGACATTTCTGTGATGGTGACAATGAATTGCTCTGCCCTCATTGATGCAAGAGTGCTGGTAATCTGCCGAGTAGCCATATGGTTTACATTTATTTTAATGCGTCTTTGACATCAGGAGAATAGCTGAGACAGCAGAAGAAAGTGCTTATGTTTTGGAGTTCAGCCAGAACTCAGATTATTCATGTTTAGTAATCAAAGAACTACCAGTTTGCTCAGTTAAAAATGTTTGGAAATCGTTATGGGTTTAAAATGTCACTCATATCAGGAATTTGTTACATTAGGAAGTATGCTTTGCATTTCACAGCCAAATACAGCTGTATCAGGATCTGCTCCCAGTTATGGGGTTTCTGGCTTCTATTTCAGTCATTAGAAATATGGAATTAAGTGCTCTGTCTTTCACAAGTTTTATGCTGCTGTAGGTCCACTGCCCATAGAACAAGGAGGATGCCTAAAGCAGATGAAAAGCATAGGTGTATAAAGCATTACTTGTGTCTGAGAGTTGTCTGTCAGTACATCATTGCCACTGCTTACCTGTTTTATCAGTTATAATTTAGTTATGCATAAATGAGACTTGGATGTTTCACAGAAGATTACACTGAATTTTGGAGCATTACTGTAGTAACTAGGAGGAGTAGGGGTATGTATGTGTTTGTTGTGTAGGAAGACTGTTCTGCAGCATGTAACTCTTGCTTCATGTTGCTGTGTAGCTTTATGAACAAATCACTGAAAAATCTCAATTTCTTGAATTAGTCTTTCTTCTAATAGAAAACAAAGGGTTGTAATGAAGAGTCTTAATGTCTGGTAATAGGCATTGTGGTGTTCTGTCTGTCTCTCATTTGTAGTACAGTCGTTCCTCAGGTCTGTTATTCTTGGACTTCCCTTGAACATTCAGTCACCAGAGACATTTGCAAGCATGGAATGGAGCACAAAGAGAACTGGTGGAAATGTGTTTTGTAGTCATTAATTGTAAGTGGTGTGGATAAAGAGATCTACTACAAGGAAGAGAGGGTAATAGCTCAGAAAAGATGAATAGATGCATCCTACAGTGTATGTGTGCACGCACATCACAAACAAGGATAACCAAAGGGTGTGAACAAAGAGCAGGTTGTGTTTCTATGATGGGTCAACCATCCATGTTTTAATTCGAAAGTTTCCATTAAGACTATTGGCCTGACCTGTAGGAAGCCTATGTACAGCAGATTCCCAGTTTCCAGAAGTGTGCTGTGTTGCAGACCACCTGAGTGGTGGCTGCGAGTGCAGGCTGAGTGCTGCGCGAATGGGGTCAGCACTGCCCAGAGCCAGCCTGGAAAGCACAGCAGCTGCTCTGGAGTGGTGCGTGCGGAGCTGGGAAGGCCTGTGGGACCAGGCATGATGCCACGGGAGGCAGCGGGCTGCAGGCAGGTTATTACCTCAAGCTCTGTTCTGCTAAACCCAGAAACTAAACCACTCAAATGCAAAAAATCAACATTTGAGCTGTTCCATCTGTTTCAGAGGGTAAACTCTGGCAGGGCTTTCTGAAAATGTCTCTGTCTGAAGACCTTGTTCAGATTTAGTGTAGCAGTAATTATGTTAACAGCACCATCCTTCCTTCTGGTAATAGATTCTGTGCGTTACAATGCATATTCCGTATGTCCTTCTGATGTGTCTTGAGTTAAGTGGTGTCCTTAGCAATAATTAGAACTGATGCAAACCTACTGCTTAAAGTGCAGTGCATGCAAAACAGCACATGGCTCTGAATCCTGCTAACATGACTGAAGAATGTGAGTTTTTGTTGACCTGAAGCAATAACAACTGAATGAGCTGAAGAGCACTGCCCCTGATGCTGGAAAATATTTAATATTTCCATTTTATATATAATACTAATTTCCTTTGAGAAATCACATGAAAGTAGTGAGAGACTGAGAGACCTGGGTAGGTACAGCAGGACACATGTATGGTGCCTTTGCAGGGCTGACTGTGCTCCCCTGCATGTCCTTTAGTACACAGAATCACAGAATCCTAGAATCACAAGGTTGGAAAGGACCTACAAGATCATCTAGTCCATCCATCCTCCCATCACCATTGCTACCACAAGCTTCTGAACCATATCTTGTAGCTCCTCATCCAGACGCCTCTTGAACGCTGCCAGGGACGGCAGCTCCACCACCTCCCTGGGCAGCCATTCCAGTGCCTGACCACTCTCTGAGAGGAAAAGGTGTTCCTCATGTCTGATCTTAACTTCCTCTGTGACAGCTTGCAGCCATTTCCTCTGGTCCTGTTTGTTGAGGTGGTTGCAACTCCGCAAGGCGCACTGATGGTATCCTCAACAAAGGGAATATCTCATTTCTCTTTCTGGGTAACCAAGAGCAATCCTGTATTCTTTTGCAGGTCCTGCCCACTCTGTTTTTACAAACAACATTGTCATAAATTTAAATACAATCTGATTTCTTCCTAACAGTAGGATAGAAGAGATGGCAATGGAATTACTTGTAGTGCCTCAGCTCTTGCTTTAATAAGCTCTGGGGTGAGACAGAAGCAAACCCAAAAGATAAGGTGAGTTTCAGAAATTAATAATTGCATATAATCTGAGACCCCTGAGTGTTTACATGCTTACTTAATAAGATCAGTGTATAATTTGTCTAACTAGGAACTGCAGTGTTAATAAATGAAAACATGAATTTTACCAACATTTACAACAAATGCATGTCAGACCTCACTGTCTTCAATACAGCTGTATAGTGCTGGACTCACAGTGCTCGTTTGTTTTTTGTTGTTGTTGTTGTTTTTTTGCAGTTAGAGTATTCCAGCATTTTCTTGGAGTTCAGCTTATCTCCATTTTAACACCGTTTTTGTCAGTGGCAAAACAAAACCTATGACGGTGCGGCACTGATAGTTTAATTGCTAAAAGTGAGAAAAACTAGAAAGTTGAGGAAGACACATGAATGGGTTCTTCACGATAGCTCATGGCAACAGCAGTCCGACTGAGACAGCTGACCAAACATTTAGGCATAAACATATGGTGATGTATGAAATTGCTGTACATGTTGACAACACACACGTGCTCATGCGGGCGTCCCTGCCCCTCCCCGGAAATACACACAGTGAGATAGCTTGTTCATATAGTTACCGTAAATGATATTCTTTTCTTTTCCAGATGGAATTTGTTAGATTGCGCAGCCTTCTGCCGAGCTTCATTTATTAGTGTGTAGACTGTATATAAAAATGCAGGTTGATTCTGTTATTTTTAGAAAGTAGTGCAATTCAGCTCTTCCATAGAAAGTGAAAGAAGAAGGGAAAAACTATTCTTCCAGCATTTGGTACTTCTGCCAGCGAGCAACCGTGTCAAGAATTGCATAGCTGAGTCTAAAAGGATTGCTATGAATTTGAGTGTTATGTAGTAGATGCTGAAGTTTGTAGATGAAGATTCCAAGGCATTTTGTAGCTGGTGTGATATGTGGGCAGAATTACCTTGTAGTTCCTCATGAAGTGCGCACACACATATATGGTTAACCTTCTGTATTTTTTTCCTTTGATATATTCCTTAGTTTTATGTCTCATTTGTGGTTGGCTGTTTTAAGTAGTAAAAGTGCTGCTTGTCCTTCTGTAGCTGTCAATGCTCCAGTTGAAATTCAGATGGTATCAATATCAATATTATCAATATCAAATTCATCAGAACCTGGACACATCCAGGATGACGGAGACACCTCTTCACTGGGAAAAGGATATTGTAGGATGTGCTTTCCTGTGTGTAAGGGCAATAGGCAAATTTCTGATTCGTGGAATATTTTCATTCTAAATGGAAAGAGAAGGTCACGATATCAGAATTATCCATCTTCCAACCTCTGTTAAAATTTTGGTCGTACCAATAGCTAAAGTTTAGTTTTGAAACTGTGACATACATAAAAAACTCAGTACATTACAACTCTTCATGTTATGCAAAATTGACATAACCCTGTCAAGTACTCCATTCTGTTGCAATAGCCTTCTCTCCCTAGTAAACCCTCCTGTACATATTTTTGACAGGCTCTGTTGATAAGGAATGTCCTTAAATGTGTCATGTGTAACGTAGCGGAATTTCTTCTATTTCTTATGCATACATCCTAACAACTTTCTGCAATACCCTTCACCGAGGACCTAAAAATGAATGTGGTTACTTATCTGTTTTACGCTTGCATTTTAGCCAACCTGCAGCACATCTGAAGTACATGGTATTCACTGCACCTTTATCTGCTTGGCAGTATTTATAAATATAACATTATTTCAATGTTTTACAGATCCCAGAATGTTTTTTGACTGTGTTAGTAGGGCGTATCATCTGTAATTTAGTTACAAGAATATGTTTTCCTGTGTACCTTTTTTCTTGTATAGCTAGCCCATCCCATGTTTGTTTTTTTTAATGTAAAAGTCTGAGGTCTTTACACTTGTGAGGGTTAACATTTTGGTACTTAATAATTGGAAAATGAATGAACTGTGTTATAACTGTGACAATAAACAGAACCTATTACAAAACTGAGGCTGAAGGCCAACAAGTGCTCCCAGCCTCTAAAGATGGTGCAGTTTTAGATTAGCAACATGCATCATGTTGTTCTTACAGCCTTTATGGAATGGTTCCAAGTCTTTCAGAAATGATCAGGCACCTTTTAAGTCCTGTTTGTGTTCCAGCAACTCAGTTGCTCGTTTGTGCTTACCCAGTTGTCACCTTTAAGCTTCAAAGCAATAACATATTATCTACTTTCTTGACAACCTGTTGTCATTTTGCAGTGAATCAAATGAATCGGACTACTGATTAGTCTTAAAAATCAAGGAGGGTCTCTTAGTCTGTTTATATCTCTTACTTCTCAATAAAGACTCACCATTGTTACCAGTGAGAAATGAGAGATCTGTATCACTGAAAGGAGTTTAAAGCATCGTTAAAATTTGGCATTTATTTTTAAATAAATCCTTTTCATATAAAACTGCATGTTTGTGTAAGAAAAACTCAGCAAGAGCACGAGGGGAATCAGAAGATAATTTTACATGGATAGTGACAGGACTGAAGGTTAGATGTTAGGGGGAAAGAAATTCTTTATTCAGACAGTGATGAAGTGCTGGGACTGCTTGGCTGGCCTGGATGGGGCCCTGAGCTGCCTGACTGTGGGTGGCAACCCTGCCCATGGCAGGGGACTGGAAAGAACCAAGATCACCCAGTTCCATTCTGTGCGTATATGATTCTAGAAAAGATCTGATTTTATGATAATATAAATTTCAGAGAGTCTGAAACAACACTAAATGTACTGCCTTATGTAGTTTATCTAACACTAATTTAATGCGTGTTAAAGTATAAAAGATAAGTCTTTTCTGCAGGTGACCCAGTGCTTTAAAGATGGGCTAGCAAAGCTCTGTTGGAGTTCTGCATTCCAGTGGTGCATGCAGGTCTGTGAGAGGTTAAGCTGCTGCTATCCTGACTGCTGTCATATACAACGTCTGTTTTGTGTGCTTGTGGATTATTCTCTTTGAGGTGGCAATGTAAAAAGAATTTTTTTTTGGGGGGGGGTGGGATTTGTTTGCTTTGCTTCCTTAGTAAGAAAATAAAACTTAAGAAACGCTTTTGGAAAACAACTGTTCTGGACAAAAATTTCTGTCCTAAAGTAGAGAATAGGGTTCATGATTGTAGCAGTTTGTAATGGCTTCAGGGTTAGCATATGTGGTAATTTTCTCAACTCTTATCACCTCACTTAGACTGCAGCTCTCTGGTAGCGTGTTCATGTTAAGGGACACTGAAGTGCTCAAGTGACACATTTGCTGTGATTGCAAGTTACCATTAATGTAACCATTAATGTAATCTGTATCTGTTCCAGCTTCTTCGATCCTGAAGAGAGAGAAGCGGAAGAGGACAAAAAATGTCCATTTTAACTGTGTTACTGTGTATTACTTCACGAGAAGGCAAGGCTTCACCAGTGTTCCCAGCCAAGGGGGAAGCACGCTGGGAATGTCCACTCGCCACAACAGTGTGCGCCAGTACACGCTTGGAGAGTTTGCGATGGAGCAGGAGAGGCTTCACCGGGAGATGCTGCGAGAGCACCTGAGGGAAGAAAAACTCAATTCTCTAAAATTAAAGGTAACACTCATTAACTTTGAGCCTTGCCTTATGTATTTTCATGAGCAGAGTCAGGGTTGTATGGGGCCCAGTGTGCATCTTTTAAACAAAACCACTTTCAACTCTAATTTCAAAGACTGATGTAGCTCTCGCATAATGTGTACCTTAAAGTGCTTTAGAGGGATGTGGTTGCTTACTTTGTTTTCTACAGAGAAGATGGCAGAGTGACACTGGAAGTCAATCTGAAATTAGAGTCTGGAACTGCCTCTGTGCCCTGGCAGAGTGCCCTATTTAGACAAAGGAATGACAGCATCTTAAGTACAGAAAGCAAAGCACCTTATTTTCTTCACCAATTTGACTGAATTTGGCAAAAAGTAGGGGACAGCAATACAGAAAATGTTTTTAATGTATCAATTCATACAATCATTCGTCTTTAGTATTTCACCAAAAGTTGTCTGTTAAGTAATAAACATTGGACAAATTAACTCGCTTTATCTATTCAGCTTGACTGTTCTTTTGAAGCTGTCCTTTTAATTTAGCAGAGTAGAGGAAGGAAATTGTATTTGTGAAGAGGGGAATTGCATTCTTTTGAAGTGTCCCTTCTGCTTCTTTCAATCTGGTAGCAAAATCTCAGGTTTCGTTGTTTTGTTTAGTGAATGATAAACTTCCAGTCTGGTGGTGTATGTTACCTGTATTTTGGGTATGTTTTCAGATGAGTTCTGTAATGAAGAGTGAACAAAGCTGAACTGTGGCTGAATTGCTGTGCTCCACCGCTCCTGTTTCTTGTGTGATACTGTAGTGCTTGGTCAGATACTACTATGTGCGTGCAGAGCAAATTGGCATCCTCAAATGTCTTTGCCCTTTTCCCCTAGAATGAATGGTGTTCATAACCTCTGTCTGTCTGAACACCTAAAGAAGTGCATATGACCCTTACTGCTACAATTAGTTTTTATTCAGACTTTGGTTGTTGTTGTTCAAATAGAAAAACAGATTCTTATATAATTGATAACATCTAAATTGTTTTTTACAAAAAAGAAAAACCAAACCCGCAAACATAAAGCCACTCAGGACAGAGGCAAATAAAAGACAGGCATTTTGACAGGACGGGAACAAAGTGCTGAAGTTAAGGATTTATTTCTATGTAGAGATCATGCCTCTAAACATCACAGGATCTTCAGAGTATCAAGGGGGAATTGAGCTGTGACTCTGGGTAGATCCCTTGGCTGACTTCCAGGAAGAGCTGTTTTGCTATTCGGTTGGTTTCTAAATGAATGCAGTCAGGAAAGGCTGTAGATTTCTAAGGTGATCAGACAGGGGTTGGTTCTAAAGTACTGTACATCTGCACTGAAAAATGAATAACAAGCTGAAGGAAAGCAGCGTTTGTTCTAATTGATTGGACTGACTGAAGGACTGATTGAGGATGACTGTGCAAACAGAAAGTGGTATTTTCTGTGGTTTGTTCTGTTCTTAAATTTCAGCTTCTTGGATTAATTTTTTCCATTGGATTAAAATATGCAAGGCAGAACACATTGTTTATTTGTACAGCTTGCTTAAAGAAAGAAAGAAAAAAGAGATAAGAATATTTTGGAATTGCGTATTCGTAAAGTTAGGTACTGTTTATTATTTTTACTTGCTAAAAATGAGGAACCAAATAAGAAATCCCTGTTAATTAAAAGCAGATGATAAAGACTTTACAGTCACCTTGAAGTCACTGTAGTCATGTAAAAGCAGCTCTTTGGTGTAAGCACTGCTGACAGTGGCATAAACGCTGTTAGCAGCAGAGTGTGAAAGTTTTAATGGCAATTTGAGCATAAAAGCCATCTTGTCAAGATGAAAGGTACAAGGTAGGCTTTACTTTAAACATGCTGTCATTTGCAGAAATGGTATGAGGAAACACAACAGGTTAGCTGCAGTACTTTTTATTGCTTATTCATAAAGTCTCTTCAGGTTAAGCTATTTTAAAATGATTTGCGTGACCCCAAGTGAAGTTAAAGCCCCTGAGTCTGCAGACCAGTAGATAAATCAGCACAGACTGTACTTATTTTGAAAACAAGACAAATGCAAATGGAAGAGGATGTGGGTTTGTCTTTTGTAAAGAACGTTCGAGCCCTTTTCCCATCTGTTGAGTGTTCGGGAATGTGCCTGAGAAGAATCACTGAGAAACGGTAAAACGTTTGGTAGCTGCTGTGACAAATGTCTGCTATTTTGCAGTTTTTTATAAGCTTGGAAATCTTATGAAACCTAAATGTGATGATGGTGGTGAGTGTTTTCACATGCATTTATGCTTAACAGTTTCAAAGACAGGAAGTCGCAGTACACTGACTGTGTTAGACATATGTGACTTAACTGAAATCATGGAACCATCAATAGCTGGTAAACTACTTGTGGTATTAAGGCAGAATATTCTGTTTTCCAGTCCTGTCTTGGAGCCTGCAGAAATCTTTAGCTTACTGGGTTCATGTTGCTGGACAACACAAATGGAGGCCAGTAGTGGTATGATATCAAATTATAAACAGTTTTTATACAGTGAACTGCAGTAGAAACTAAAAATATATTTTCTGTGTTGGTTTCTTTTGTGTGAAACTGTAAGAGAGAAACTTCAGCCAGGGCAGGCGAAGGTATCCGACCTGAATTTGGCACCTTTTATGAAATCAAAGGGATTTTCATGCAAACTCTTCATGTGTCCATCAGCCCATGCCATGTTCCGTTGTTATGAATTAACCTTTAGCTTTATGAGGAAAATGTTACCTGTCTACGTATCAAGCTTAATTTAGATAAGACATGTTATGGCAACAAGAAAACAAAATGCTGTCCTGAGGTTTTGAAGTGAACAATATATTTGATGGTTCTTGATAATCTTCCATCTATCTGTAGTTCACCAATTAATTATTTGAGTAATGTTCAAAGCTTTCAGTTTCATTAATTCATTTGTTCCTTGCGTGACAAAATGGAGAAAAAAATTCAGAGAATACAAGGGAGTCATCCAGCAAAGGAGTGAAAAGGAGCTGAGGTGCTTTGAAA
Source organism: Coturnix japonica (assembly GCF_054131305.1). Taxonomy (NCBI): domain Eukaryota; kingdom Metazoa; phylum Chordata; class Aves; order Galliformes; family Phasianidae; genus Coturnix; species Coturnix japonica. The sequence continues at coordinate 6,679,650 of NC_140669.1, read as the reverse complement.
TTACAAATTGCTCTCTAATCTCACTTGATGCCTACATGTGTGACTTGGCAGTCTGCAGGATGCACACAGCACCTGACTAGAAGTCACTCCTTAATGCTTGATCACTACTTAGCAATACTATTAAGCTTTGTAGGAGGAGGAGAAATATGCGACAGGTTGGGCATGGTTCTGTAGATGCCTTTTGTAAGCTGAGCAGTTAAAGTATTTACCTCATCAGTAGGAGCTGATAATCGTGACAAAAATAATCACAAAGCAGGAATTAGAATTGTTCCCTACTTTCAAATTTAAATTATGACAAACGATTAAATAATGGTCATCTGCTTAAGGACTTGTTTGAACTGCTTAGATTTGAAATGGGAGCAATTATAGAAGTAAACCATTTTTCTACTGAATGGAAAAAGAAGACCAAAGCAACATAGAGGATATTTAGTTCTATCCAGGTAACAAAAAAGGAAGAATAAAACAATTAAGGCTACCATCTGTGTGTCCAGCCTGAGCTGTGCATGTACTGAGGGAAATCCCCCCCTTTAAATAACTTTAAATATGAACTAAAATGAAGACACTAATCTTTGAAGGCTGCGCTTACAGTAAAAGATTAAGAATATAATGCAAAGAAATAATAATGCCTGTAAAGGTAGAACACTCCTGCATTAAATAAATATGGTGCTGAATTGCTAAGAAGGGATAACTACTTACCCAGGGAGAGATTTTCCTTGTGTAACATGTACATGTTACGTATGCTGTATAAGCATTGCAGTCAGAATACTGAGGCTCCTCCCATCTGAGGGGGATGAGTATCACTTTTAACCTGACTGTACAAGTCAGCAATAATGAGTGTTTTCCTCTGTGATTGTCTTATACAGTTATTATAAACACAAAACTGCAATTACAGAAGAAGTAGGCTGTCAGTAGGAGTTCACCATTGAGTAATTCAATTATGCTATAAAATGGCAGAATCCAAAAGATCCTGTAACACAGATAGGAAAATGGAAAGTGCTAACACAGTTGGGAACATAATAAAAGCAGCAATTGTGGTGTAGGTAAGATTCAGGACTGCTTTGTTAGACATAGGAAGCATATAGCTAGATGGTGTTATTGTTTTGTTTCCTTACATACAGCTTTCCACATTCATAATTAATTTATTACACATATTTATATATATAAATACATATACAGATACATGACAGCTCTGTCTGTTGCTAAAGCACCTTGTTAACTGTTCTGTGTAACAGATGACAAAGAATGGTACAGTGGAATCTGAAGAGGCTAATACATTGACACTGGATGACATTTCTGACGATGATATTGATCTGGACAACACAGAAGTAGATGAGTATTTCTTTCTACAACCCCTGCCAACAAAAAAACGAAGGGCACTGCTGCGAGCTTCTGGAGTGAAGAAGATTGATGTGGAAGAAAAACATGAGCTGCGGGCCATCCGGCTGTCCAGAGAGGATTGCGGCTGCGACTGCCGTGTGTTTTGTGATCCAGAAACTTGCACTTGCAGTCTTGCAGGCATAAAGTGTCAGGTAAATGTCTATATTATCGTCATTATTTAACTAGCAAGGGAAGGGGTCGGAGGGGTGTGCGCGCATGCACTTTTTTGCTAAGGTGGTAAGTACTGAAAGGGAATTAAGTGAATTATTAAATAGCAACTCTTGTGGATCTTAAACTAGTTTAAGGCTTGGATTTAAGAGTATGCAGTGTGCAATACAATTTTTCTCCTTAAACATCTTTATTTATTTATCAGTTTAGGCATATACACCGTTCAGTATTATTTTTTTCATAAGTACATGTTTTCCTCTTCATGTTCCCCTTTGGCCTTTATCTAAACATGCAAATGGAAACAGAAGAATCAGTAGCCTGCAGATTTCACAAGGGTATGTAGCTTTGGTTTTAGAGACAATTCACATGCTGTCCAAATCACAGAATCACAGAATCACAGAATGACCCGGGTTGGAAGGGACCTCAAGGATCATGTAGTTCCAACCCCCCTGCCTAGCAGGGCCACTAAACATACACATTTACTAGATCAGGTTGCCCAGGGCCCCGTCCAATCTGGTCTTGAACACCTCCAAGGACGGGGCATCCACAACCTCACTGGGCAGCCTGTTCCAGGACCTAACCACCCTTCTAGTAAAGAACTTTCCCCTAACATCCAACCTAAATCTTCCCTCCTTCAACTTAAAACCATTTCCCCTAGTCCTGCTATTATCAGCCCTTTCGAAGAGTTTACTCCCCTCCTGGGAGTAAGTTCCCTTCAGGTATTGAAAGGCTGCAATGAGGTCACCTCGCAACCTTCTCTTCTCCAGGCTGAACAAACCCAACTCCCTCAGCCTGTCCTCATAGGGGAGGTGCTCCAGCCCCCTGATCATCTTTGTGGCCCTCCTCTGGACCCTTTCCAAAATCTCCATATCTTTTTTGTACTGAGGGCTCCACACCTGGACACAGTACTCCAGATGGGGCCTCACAAGAGCAGAGTAGAGAGGGACGATCACCTCCCTATCCCTGCTGACCACCCCTCTCCTGATGGAGCCCAGGATCCCATTTGCTTTCCGGGCTGCCAGAGCGCACTGCTGGCTCATGTTAAGTTTCTCATCTATCAGGACCCCTAGGTCTTTTTCAGCCAAGCTGCTCTCAAGGACAACTCCTCCCAGCCTGTACAGGTGCCTGGGGTTCTTCCGGCCCAAGTGCAAAACCTTGCACTTTGCCGTGTTGAACCTCATTAGGTTCACCCGAGCCCAGCTTTCCAGCTTTCCAGCCTGTCAAGGTCAAATGTGAATTACAATCCAAATTCAGGAAGAAGTAATAAGTAAGTCAAACTGCAGTACTGTCCTTTCCTTAACATGCACGATACTTAACATGCAAGCACAAAAGCTGCATGGATGCAACAAAACATAGCAGAATGTTTTTTTCTCTCTGCAGATTTAGCGGTATCGCATATTGTACATACAGCTGTAAATGTCCCTAAATAGGAATTCCCTAAAAGATGGTTTCTGCTAATAACCACAAGTAGCTGTTGTTGGTTTCTCTCTAAATGCATTTTTTCTCATCAATTCTTAAATCACAGCTAAATTTTCTCTGCTATTCTAAATAATATATTCCTTTTGCTGCTCTTGTTTTCATCTTCACATTTTGGGAAGATGTACTAGATTGTTTCATATGGCTTTCTTCTGCATCATATTTGATGTTTAGGTATTGCAGTGTAGATACAAATCACAGACCTTAAGCTGTCTAATAGAACTACTTGATTTGTGCATTCAGTCGCACTTTTCTATACTTCTGATGAATATTGTGAGACATATGGGTATTTGACATGGCTTATTCTTACAAGTACTTCCTCAAGTGAATCCCACTTCACTTCTGTCTATTTTTTAAGCTTTCTAGGTTCTGCGATGACCAGGTTTATGCTAAATATTGTTAATCTGTATTCTCTTTTTCAAAAGGTGGATCGTATGTCTTTTCCATGCGGTTGCACTAAAGAAGGGTGTAGCAATACAGCAGGTAGAATTGAATTTAATCCTATCCGTGTACGGACTCACTTTTTGCACACAATAATGAAACTTGAATTGGAGAAAAATAGAGAACAGCAAGTTCCGTCACTAAATGGCTGCCACAGTGAGATAAGTGCACATACTAGTTCTATGAGTCCGGGACCCCATCCGGTTGAATATTCAATTGCAGAAAATTTTGAGATTGAAACTGAACCTCAGGCTGCAGTTATGCATTCTCAGTCAGCCGAGGACTTGGACTGCCCTGGGGAAGAGGAGGAAGAGGAAGATGGGAGTAGCTTTTGTAGCGGAGTTACTGATTCTAGCACTCAGAGTTTAGCCCCTAGTGAATCAGATGATGATGAAGAGGAAGAGGAAGATGAGGAAGATGATGAGGAAGAAAAAGCAGATGACTTTGTAGAAAGTATGAGTTCCCATGCTGATATGGTGCCTCTTCCTTCTGTCCTTTGCTACTCTGATGGAACTGCTGTGCATGAAAACCACTCTAAAAATGCCTCATACTATACTAACTCTTCAAATCTGTATTACCAAATAGAGAACCATGTTGCTGGCACTGCTAACCAGATTGGTGAGACTTACTCAGAAAGGGATGCTGTCAAGAATGGCAGCCTTCCTCTGGTGCCTTACAGCATGACTTCCGAACAGTTTGTTGACTATACGCGGCAATCAGAGGAAACTTTTAGCAGCCCTCATTACCCTTCTGCAAATCCCTCAGTGATTGTTTGCTGCTCATCTTCTGAAGGTGACAGCAGTGCTCCATGTAACAGTATATACACTGAGCATAGGCCAAGTCATCCTCAAGTGGAATTTCACTCATTCTTGAAAGGTCCTTCTCAAGATGGATTTGTTTCAGCTTTGAACAGCGAGAGTCGTGTACAAGAGCACCCTGCTGAGAATTCACTAGTCCTCTCAGAAAAGAGTAGACTGCACGAAGAGTGCATCAAATCACCAGTGGTAGAAACAGTACCTGTTTAATATTAAAATTATTCTAAGACTGACTTCCTGTATTAAAATGCACTCAAATTGGATTTCCTAGAATCTTAATATTTTTTTTTAAGAGGTAGACAACACTTCGGCTATAGTCAATGTTCCAGACACACGTTCAAGCTACATTGCCAGAGGCACTGCACAGCATCAGTTCGTGTAAAGATTAAAAAAGCAGACCAACGTCAGACTGTCTTTTGATAAAAGTTAAGCACGTAAGTAAAAAACCCCACACCTAACATATTTCAAAGTAGCCTACCTGTCAAATATGTGAAACCTGCCAAGCTATCTGAATCAAAGCTTCAAGTTTTTGATTGTCGGGCCTGTGCAAGATTGTTAAAAATGATAGTTTGAAATAATCATGTTTAAAGTCCTAATTTTCAACGTACCTGAAAAAAAGAACATAATTTTAATGTAAAAGTAATTACTGTAAAAAAAGTTTTAATTGTTCTGTACTGTATGTATTTTATTTATGGTAGTTTAGTATTCATGTTTTGATAAAAAGGAACAGCATGTTCATTTGAACAGACGATCCATAGCTAGTAAGAAAGAGCATGACCAGTTTTCATCTGGAGTACCATGTATTTTTTAATTTATCAGAAAGAAATGGTATTTAACTTAACTTAAAATGCATTTCTAGAGTACTATTTTCTCTTTTTACTGTTCTTGACCAACAGAAGAGTCAGACGGGGAGGCAGGTGCATCTTTTAGAACGGTGAAAAGTAGACAATCCTCCATCAAAATTAAAATCAGCGGTATTTCCAGAACTAGAACCCCTTCCCAAAGAAAAACCATCTTGTATATTAATGGCAAAGCAGTAGTTTGAGCTTGCGCAGCACCTTTTAGCCCAGCAAACATTCAGATACTTACTTATGCACTTTAGTGCCATTTTGCAGTTATGTTTCAACTGCAGAAACTGTGAACTATTTTGGAGAAATGCCATAGCTCCAGACTCTGAGGTGTATGTAAGATCTTAAAGTCCATTGTAGCAAAACTTGGACATTTTCCCAAGCCAGTATATGTATAAGTCAGTCAGTAGATACTTTAAAAAAAAATTAAATTAAATTAAAAAAAAAACCTGCAGCAACAAAATACAGCTAACAAGCAAAAGAGACTTGTTGATCACAGTTTAACCGAAGCATGGAAAGTCATGTGGATGGGTCTAGGTTTTCCTATTTAGCAGTTTTTATGAGATACAAAGGTTTTTGTGGACTGCACACTGTCACTTGAATCACTTGATCTAATTAAGGATCAGTATAGTCCATGACAAAACACATCTACAGAGATTTTACATCTGCTAAAGTCTGCAAGCAGAATAGCACGTACGCCATATGGATATCCATTCCTTTGTACTCCATTTATTCTAAAATTAAATGGAAATTCAGTTTCTTCAAGAAAAGCAAATGTACGGGAGCATGCTTATCTGTACACTGGTAATTCTCTACAGACTTTGATCTCAGAAGCTATTTTAATGTTATTCTAATAATGAAATGTCATCATACATCAAGTATAGTTGCAGTGAAGACCTCTTTGCCAAAATAAGGATCAGCATTTTATTTTTCACCTGTCAAATCTTGATGGCATAAGTTCGAGCTCTGTGACAGTGGCTCTTCTGGTTAGAAGCTCCTTACGGCATCACATATAGTACTGCAGGAGAAAAATTCCCAGATTTAAAACATGCTTTTTAAAAAAGGAATTTAATTATTTTACTGGGACCTGGGCATCTCATTTACCGAGGTCAGCATTTTCTGATTTTCTATGCTAAATCAACAAAATATCTTTACTCCATGGAAAGGTTTTTTATTTGTTTTTTTTTTTTCACAAGTCCTATGCATTGTTTTATCTTTCACAAACTGCATCAGAAAATCCTACTTCTCCTGGGACTGGATATTCCATAGTTACTGCATACTCTGTGTACTGGAAAAGTGCAGTCATGTTGATTAACTGCCTCAGCAGTTCTTAGGCCCTGCTGCTCTTAGTCACTCTAATCTCTCTGTACAAGCTGAGTAGCCAGGTAAACGTACATGTTCTCCACTTCCGTATAGCAAATACCCATCTTTCAAGAGAAACACCTTAGTTCATAAAGGTTCTGCATGATAAAATGAGAGCAGTATTACTCTGTCCAGATGTTCTACAGCAAGTGTTACAAGTCTCTGTATACAAGGATCTTGCATGAACAGCAGGCTAAAATCAGGCAATCTCACAACACCAGCACCAAAAGCACAACTTCCTTCCTGAGCTGGGAGAACAATTGTGAATCAGTAGCAGCATTTTAAGTTCAGCATGATGGCTCCTGGAGCATCATGCACACTTTACCAGGGTATTACTCTCAGGGGAAAGTTAAACAAAGTATTTTTTTTGTTTCATTATTCACCCCCTTGCTGAGCAATAAGAGATTATTTTCTTGGCCCCTATACTTCCAAATGAAAAATATCTTTAATAACATTAGCAAGCACAGTAAGCGATTAACACAATAAAACTTTGCTTTAAAATACTGAGAGAATAGTTACTCTGTATTTCTCTTGGCACTGGTGTCAGAGCCCAGGCCTCCTCGATGAATTTCTGAGTACTTAAATGTATTACCATACACTTAGATGCACGTGCTGTGGGGGCATGGGGTGAACACAGCTGAATTCTCAAAAGTGTACAGCAAAGGGTAAGAAGGAGCTTAGAGCCAGGATAAAGGCAGTAATCAGTAGGTCAAGGAACGTTTGCTATAGTATTTGCCCTTGCTTAACAGTAGCTAATTCTGTAGCCCTGCCCAGAACAGATAGATAGATACTCTCATTTATAGTTTATAAATCCTGAGTTAGCTGTAGAAATCAGCTCAGTGTCAAGATTCCTACTTCTTGATCAAATGTTTTCATGTTTTGCTTAGAAGACTGAAGAAATCTTCATAGAAGCAAAAATAAACTTAAATCGTGGGCTGAAGAATGTTTTATATTCTGGGCTAATGCATACATACAATGCATCCCATTTCCCAGCTAGTTAATACTGGTAAACAGTCATATCATTTGGGGCAAGCTTATTTCTATGTGCTAAAAGTATTATATTATTAAATGATAAATGGCAGTATTTGCTTCTGTATAGATACGGCTCATCATCTTTGGAAAAGTTTACTTTACTGATGGCTGTATCAGCTTTTTCTCCTAACGAATTTTGCTACTGATAAGCACTCGAAAGAAGTCAGATAATGAACTGGCAGATAATTTACGATCGTGTGATGTAGTTCAGAAAAATACATAATGACAAAAGCAATTCCCCCTCTGTTCAAATTGAATTTTCACACAGGAAATCAATAGAACAACACATAAAATGGAACGCCTTTTTGCTCCTAAGGTGAACTTTGCCTCTCTTGGAAAAAAGCAATGTTAGAGTAAGAAAGTTTTAACTCTGTGAAGTTTTACTATCTTACATTTACGTAAATTGTTGCTAATGAATCCCCTGAGTAGACATTTCTGTCTTTTAAGGCCACTGCTTTCCATCACTTGCTGTAAATGCGGTTCAGCCCACTCACCTCCTCTCTAACTGATGAGTTAACAGTGTTAACAATGCTATCTTGCATTTTCATTAGTCATACAGACAATGCAGGTAATACTCATGATGTTGTTACCCACTAGATTGCTAATAAATCCAGATCCAGCTCCTAATCTTACTTGAGCACTGCATTTCAGTAAATGTGCTATTAAATCAATCATGTAGATATTTCCTGCCCCACAGCCAATTTAGAGGATGTCTTCACTAAAGACAAATAGTTTCTTAAAAATTGAGAACCTACGTTTATATACAAAACATGGTATGTTTTTGAATATTTCAGATGTTCATGATACTTTGATAGAAATGTGCAACACCGGACAGAGTACTGGGCTAATACAAAGGAGACCTGGGTACCTTTGGCTTTGCCTTTGTCCTGCTCTGTTACTTGGAAGTGACACCACGACTCTGGTTTGTGAGGTACTTGGAGACGCTGTGATTAAAATATTTCAAGACAACATCCTGAATAACCTTTCCCAATAAATTCCAGTTCAGCTCAGAAGTACAAATTTCATCACTAACGTGAGATACAACACAATCAAGGTCATCTTTTATGGACAACATGAATAAGCAAACATAGAAAAATAAATTCTACAGTGAAAATTGTGAAAATTAGAAAAAAAGCTTGATTTACTTGTTGAGCAGCTGCAGTTGAGCAGCAAGATTTTAGTTTGCCAATGACAGCAGCAACAGGCAGTCTTATTCCCATGCTTATCTTCTTTTGCTAGTTGAGTTCTGTCAGTTGAAACTCCTTGCCAGGGCCGTTCCAATGGCAACGCAGGTACCCTCACTCTGAGCTAAAGCAAGAGAGGCAGTTGGAGCCGCAATAAAGTTTTAAAGGCATCTGCTAAACAATAAACTCCAGTGTTTCAACTCAGGAGTTACCTGAACTCAAGCACTTTGTACAAGTCTATTTTCCTGAGGCAGTCAGGAAAAGGCACAGAAGAACAATACTGGAAATCCTCTGGTGTTTAGGGGTGTTACGCTTTCCTACTGGGGCTAAAGACTGATTTTATCACCTACTTCACCACAGTCACAAAGCCTTGCTAGTGGCTGGCATCAAGAATTTTGCTTATTTCATAAATCAGATGTTCTTATTATATCTCCATGTTTTGCAGTCTTCTCATTTTTGTTCCTTTCTTCCTCCCTGAATTTTAGTGTCTAGGAAAAAGTCTGTTTTATGGTAAGGCTTTTCATCAAAAACAACTTCATGTGAGTCTAAGTGCAACATTAGTGTCCTCATGTCCTCTACACTAACACTTACCCAGGAAGAAGAGTTGATTTTATTTTTCACTTAACGTCAACATGCAGACAAATTGGAACCATAGTGAAAAGATGTCATCCCCCTCACTGGCTCTGAATAAACAGTAATCAGGAATGGACCCCATAGGGTCTCCCTACAGGCCCTCCTTTGTCATACACTCAAACAAACAGGAAGGAAACCTACCCCGTGGACTGCAGACGTGGAAGGGGATCCTCCTATGTAGATCCATATCGATCTATGTAGAAGCCTGTAGATCCAGTGTGATATGGCACAGCCACTATGCAGAAGGTCTCTGCCTGGAGAATCATTTTTGCTATTCTCTGTGTTATTCTCAGTCGAGAAGATGATAATCCTTCACTCAGGGTTAGCACAACTCCATTTACTAACTTATTAAATCATTGTCATTTGAATCTTAGTTGTTACACTTCCGTTTTCTTGAGGTATTTTGTGAATTTCAAGAAGAGTAGAACTAAGTCAAATAAATGTGACTTACCTGTAGTTCATCTCTAACTGTGCCCATTTGCAACAAGCCATGAAGACTGGATTAGCTTGTCTTTACTGGCAAGAAGAATGGTGGAACGTACAAATTAAGAGCGCTGTTCTATGATGAGCACCAAGATAACCCATTGTCTTGAGGCATGAGCAGACATACCCTGGGTAAGCGAGGGGAAGACAGAAAGGTCAATTTAGAGGAAAAGAGGAAGAAGGTAAGAGATACGCTGATAAGTACTTTTTTTTTTTTTTTCCTAAAGGGCAAAAGAAAACCAGATATAGGAGAAAAAAATACAGAGCATAGGAAATGAAGATATCCCCAGAGCAAGGATGAGAAAGCATATGCCTGTGCAGTACGTTTGGTCATGTTAGCTCATAAAATGAATTCTGTTGCTTGTAATGTTTTAAAACCAGCATGAACTTCCTGCAGAGAAGAAATGTTGATTTGCAACAGCAGTCGTATGTGGGCAAACATTACATAAAAGACTTATCCGAAAGCATGGGGTAAAAACAACAAAGAAAAGTAAAATCCTTGAAGCAACGCTACCATGTCTTTTCTTTGCATATATCAACCACCAGGTCATTCTCAATATCGTTTAGTTTACTCCCAGGCCTGTGCTCTAGTATAACGTCAGATAACAACAGACACTAAAAGCAAAAAGGAAATAGGTGTCCTTTCTATTAGCATTTTAGCTTGGGGGTTTTTAATGAGATTAGTACATTATGGCAGCTAATTCTTCTAGCTTTCTATACTTGAAACCTTTTTAAAATGTGTTTCTTTACTTAAAAATGAAATTCAAGGTTTGAATTAATTACAGGCAAAGGTCACCCTTGCTGGGATACTGGGATAAAGCAGCCACCCGTTTAGGAGTTTCTGATAGGTGTGCTCAGCATAGGGTTTAGCTTCTTGAAAAGATGGCAGCATTATGTGCACTGGCAGCTAGTTCTCTTAAAAAAACAACAACCACAAGGCAGCATGCTATTTTTCTAAAGAACATACATTCTAAAACATTCTATTTCTACAGCGAATACCACGACATGAGCTTTCACATAACAATGCCCACATAAATGATGCTTAACAACGGGGTCCTTCTTTTAATTGACTGATGTAGGCACTTCTATGGAAATATGTCTGAAGTGTAGTTTGTAAAACATGTTTTTAAAAGTGTTTGATGTAAAATAAGCGCTAGACATTTAACGGTGCAAAAATAGTCAAAATCTGTAGGTTACAAATTCTTTCCTGGGAGCCTCAGCCTGTAATAGTGTCTTAGTAAAGTCCATCTTTTAAGTTAAACTGCATTCTGGTGTAATAACCTTCTGCAAATAAAATGAATACAGATGTACTGGTTAATAACATGAAACACTGCAGTTTGTTATTTTGATTTTCCACCTGCAGGTAGTAGTTAGAAATTTTGTAAAGAATATATATGTAAATACGCATACACACGCACACACACATTATATATAAATTACATTTTTATGTTTGAAATGTTTTCTTTGTTTTAAGAAATATGAACTATGTCATACCTACACTGTGTTCCAATCCAGGGTTTTTGTTTATTTATTTTTTGTTTGGTTTGTGTATTTTTTTAAAGATTCATGTTTCTGTATATATATATTTCCCATATAAATATAAAACTGCTTTGGAAATTTTGGGGGCAAGTGGTAAAGAATACACCACAGCATCGATGCAAAAGTTAATGGTCTTTCAGATGTAATCCATTCAGGTGGGACTAAAACTGTGGTGTAATTGCAGCCATTTGTTTCAAATTTGTACATTAAATCCAGCTTCACTAACTTTCGAGGAAAATAATTACGTTAAGAAACCAACATTTTCTATTCCAGCTGATCTTGCATACTAAAATTATGTTGATCTCAACATACAGAAATGGACCTGCTGCTTTTAAACTGTTTGAAGAAGCAAAGGAAATTTCATCTTAAAATTCGTACACGGAAATAATTTAAAGCTTCATGAATTACGCATTTCCTTAATTAGTTTCTTCTCTTTCTTAAATAAGTTGTAACATCAAAGATGCCAAAGGGTAATATAAGCTACAATAATATTCAACAGAACTTAATCTTGACCTTATGTTGTAATTATTTATTCAAATTAACTGTATTCTTCTGTATTTATATTTTCAGTATTTATTATGAATGATATGGAATTTGATGTATTTATTGTGGCTTATTACTGCAGTGTATATATTACAGAAATGAGCATTTTTAAGTCTTAACATTAGTTCTTTTTGTTAACTAGTGGCACTCGTATTGGCTGTATTTTTATTATATATTGTACAATATATATTGTCCATTTGTTTGCAATGAAGTAAAACAGGTTTCTACGTTACATCATGGCTGCCAGTGCATTGTGCATCTTATTTCTGCTAAGCAGTCACCAGACATTCCTCTCTTGTCTGGCACAGTCAGGATTAGCACTGCACCTCCTCCCCAGGGCTGCAGAGACCCTCAAGAAGCTCTGTGAAATTTCTAGCATTTCTCCCATACCTCACAGTCTGAGAATATAAGAAACTGTTTCAGCTGTGGGGGTGTTTGGTATTTTATATAGTTTTAAGACTTAGCGTATAAATGCTAAAAGAATCCACACAAATGGTTTGTTTGGTATTTCTGTTTGTGACACTAATACTCACACTTTGGCGAGTGGAAGAAACTGGATGATTCTTCTTCAGACACCACGATGAATTTAATCGTTCTGCTTTGGAGTTAATGAAAGAACAGTTGTTGGGGGGGGGGGGGGGAAAGGCAACAACACCCTCTGGTGGTCGATCTGCAGAAATGTCAATAGCTCTAATGGCCTCGTAGCCGTACTAGTAAATAGCAGGACAACTGCTTTATTATTCCGAAAGCTGCTGATCAATATTGCTTCATTATGGAAATAATTAACAACATGGTTCTGTGCCATCTTTTCATTCCAATACTTAAAATCACGCTCTACGTTTGTGAAAGGTAAGTTGACAGTAAGTGCAGTGACACATGGCATAGAGCTGAATGATTTGTATTTGCAAAAATGGATAAAGATTAGTTGTCCTCTGTTATATATCATTAAAAAAAAAATGTTTTCACTGGATTTAATGTAGCATTTGGTTTAAATTTATTAGGAGTTATATGGAAAAGAATAGATGAGCATCTGTTGTCAGGCTGCTTTTGGTACTGCCACAAACTATGAATAACAGTGTTTCAGGGCTTGCTAAGACATACCGGCATAAAAAAACCTTATAGAACAACTTTCAAAACCAGTATTCTAATTTAAGACATTAGGGTGTCAGTTCAGAAACAGAAATGCTTAACTCTGAAATTCAGCTGCATACTGTTCTATTAATATTACTCTCACAGTTCTGTACCCACATTTAGGTAGACTGGCAGACAATCCTAAGGGTATATTGAGCTAGCGAAGTCCCGGTGCAGGTAACAGTGCTGTGTCCAGGCAGGAGATACCTTGAGCCACCCACCCTCAGAGCACATCTGGGATCTGCTTCATCCTGCCAGGAGCAAGCTTCAAATCAAACCTTCTTCAACAGCTGTTGCTCCACTCCTATCAGACAGCACGGTAAGATGGAGATTAACGCTAGTTTTTCTGGTCCATTCATGGAGCCTACAAAGCCAGCTGATTGATGTACAAGTTTTTACATATTGCATATGTAACAATATTTAATTTCCTCTCCCCAGAGGAAGAGCAAAATGTAACACTACTGCTGGAAGTATTCTAAATTAAAGCAAAGGCAGTAAATGAGCCAGAGGACACCCTGTGACAAACTGATTGTCAATGTGCCATTTGTATGAGGACCTTTGTCTCGTTTTTAAGAACTTCTGATATTTTATTTGGCTCTTAGGAACATAGTGCAGCATTTTTATTTATTTATTTAAGAAAAGGCCATTTTAATTTACTAGATTAGGAAAGAGTAAAGGCTTATGCTTTAGATGTTTCAGTGTATACAGTGACCATGAAATTTGCAGGATAAATGAAGGAACAAAACTACATGTTTTCAATAGGCAGCAATGGTAGGTTATTTGTTTTGAATTTTTTGGTTAAAAAAAGGGCTTCTGGAACAAGGAGGACCTGATAGCAAGGGGAATGAAGCATGAGGGAATGCACAGCTGATGTTAAGCTATGTAAGGTATAGTGAGTGATAAAGCGTCCCAGACTGTATTCACTACAAATTATTGCTCCATTTAAAGACTGTTCTGCAATATGCAACAATTATTCATTGGTTTCTAATAATAAAATGGGGTTTAGCTTGCCTAAGCTTTTATTCATATGGCTTCACAAACCACATTTTTATTTCTACATGTGTATGTAACTAACTGGTTTGAGTGCTGTGCATTATCCACAAGCTGTGGATAATGGCAAACCAGCATTTGTGGAATAGATCTTTCACAAGTAATACTGGAAATCACTGTGCAAAAAATCACATCCAGTTCTATTTCTTCAGGCATTTCCCCCCAATATTTGAAATAGACACTGGAACTGCACATTACCTTCCTTCATGTCAAATTTACAGGCCAACCCTATCAGTCTTTGCATGGCTCCATTTTTATCAAGTTCCTATTCCAAGCTGCTGCCAACAACCAAGGCTGCTTCTGCTTTAACTCATACAGCTCAGACCTGGCAGTCCCAGCAAACCCACAGAAACCAAGTTTTGTTCCAAAGCCAACAAAAACATTTCAGGTTCACACTTTAACCACAGGCCTTGAATAAGCCAGTAGATGGCCTTGAGCTCTTCATTTCCAGTTACCTAGGTAGTAGGTAGGGAGGTAGTAACCATGAGCCATCCTGATATTCCCTACATAACAGTGACTTCTTTTTGCCTAGAAACGGGAGGATGATTAAGAAGCAGCAGTGTCCAGTTAAGAATTGCGAAGTTAAAGAGACTGTCAGGAGAAAAAACAGGTAACAGGAAACTTACCTTCAGGGGTACTGTGTGATTCTCATCCCTCCCCTTTATAGTTATGAACAGTGTCTTAGTTTCAGCTGGGATGGAATTGTTTTCCTCAGTGTTTGGTGTGATGCTGTTCTTGTTATAGAAAAAAAACATTGCTCATAACACACCAACATTTATAGCCACTTCTAAGCAGCATTATATAGAGCCAAGGCAGTTCTCAGTCAGGGGCCCAAGGAGCTGGGAGGAACAGAATTAGGACAGATGACTTAAACTGACCAAAGGGATATTGGATCATTTCAAAGCCCACTAAGTCCCAGTGTATTTCATTTTCCCAAGATTATGGCTACCCTGCCTCAATCAAGTAGGCAGCAGTTGGTATCTTCCACAGTTAGTCAGACTTACCATCAAACAAACCAGTGGAAATGAACTTGAAGCAGAACACGGAATACCTAGGAACAGAACATCTTAGGGCAGCATATTTGATTTGAGGTCATTAAAATAAGAGAAGAGAAAGGAAACTACATTAGGAACAGGAGAAAAAGAAACACCCAATAGAAGTGAGAATACTGAGTGACCGAGGGTTCTGTTTGGAGCATCCAACCTAGAGATAATAGCTTAAAAGTGGAGATTTAATGCTAGTAACACAGGAAAGTGAATCCATTCACATTCACCAAGACTTCACATACTATTGTGCTATTGAAACGGATCATGTGCTTATTTGAAGTTCTTGTTTGTGAAATTAAGATGACATATCGAAAAGATGATATGATCCTCCCTTGGAATTTTTGAGAGCAAGTACAAATATAAATGAGATCTGTGAACAAGAAGTTCAAAGGACTGGCTGTGGTTCTGACAGTCCAGCTTCTGAATTTGAGCTCCTAGACCTCAGTCTGATATTTTTTATCTTATATATTATATAAACATTAGTTCTCAAAATGTAAGAAGTAATGCTCAGAATTTCTTTCAATCATGCAAAAAAGAATTATTTTAAAAAGATCCAAAGTATTTGAACTGACTTCCAATGCATGTCCAGACACAGACAATAAAACACACCAACTTTTTCCTCTTCTAGAGAAATCAAGTTTTGAGCTGGTAACGAAAAAGCTATAATTATCAAAATTTTATTCCCAAAAAGGAACTTATTCCTTTTTTGGCTTCACAGTTGTGCTTTCACGGGTTTTCTCTTTTATTAGAGACCACAAATTAACTCATCACTGATAAAATGCCCAGCTTAGACCGCATGCCTAAATACCTTTTGATGCTGCCATTCCTCTCCTCCAAAGGCAAAGATCTTCTGGCCTTTGTAGCTACATTCACAAAGCTGCACAGGTCCTCTAGAAGCACACAGACAAAGCTCCTTCTGAATGTTATGGCGAATGTCATGGCGTGCAGAATACTGAAGTACTTAAATAATTGCTTAGATCTCTCTTAACCAGCAGATGGCGCAAATAGCGCAGGAATATATATAAGCATATATATATGGGTTTCTTAAACCAAGAATTTCAGTGCTCTTAGAAATCTGAATTACTAAGAATTGGGTAATGCACGGTCTGGAATTACTCCACGGTTCTTGAACACCTCCACAGATGGTGACTTCACCACCTCCCTGGGCAGCTGTGCCACTGCATCACCACTCTTTTGGATAAGAACTTGTTTTTGGGACTGGACCCCACTCCAGCACAGCTGGAGGCTGCTGTCTCATGTCCTATCTTGGTAGAGAGCAAAAGGGCACGGCAGCCCCTGAAGGGCACTGCATTGCCACCACAGCTGCTGATGCTCACACCTCCAGGACACCTTATTGCAGCTGAATTTTAAGCAGCTTCTCAGCCCTTAAATGAGGTCTAGAGGAGATGGAGTCAAGCTCCACCCCTTCAGGGAGCACAGCTAAATTACTCTCACCTGTGCTCCCACAGCTGACCCGACACTTGCCTCAGCTGATTAATCAGAGGTTCAGGCTGTGATTTCCCATACAAGAGGGAACGAATGGTGAAGTGAGAGACAGAGGCTCTGCTGGAATTTAGAATAAAGGGCTCCAGATCTGCCTCATGTCAGCTCACACCGCTTCTGTCCCGGATCGCCCCATCCGCAGCCAACAGCCCCTCCCTGAGCTCTGTCAGCTGTCCCCCCAGACTCGCTCGGCTGTGCTGGATCCCTTCCTGGCTGCACTGCATCTCTTGTAGGAAGGTGCCACCCCGTGGCTGAATGCAAAAACCTCACCGCTTCTCTTCAGAGCTCCCTTGCAACTAAAGCCACCTCAGACAACTGATAACAACTAGCAAACACGTTCTGAAAGACCCCCACATTTCATTTTATGGAGAGTTAAGTATTATTTACAGTACGGCTGCAAGAAATCGTGCTGTGTAAGCAACAGTGAAGCGACACCAAGGTCACACAGCTCCTTTTTGCAGCACGAGACTTCTACCCCTGTGACCACGATGCAGTTTGGTGCAGGAGATGCCTAAAGTCACATAGTCCCATGCTGCTCCAGTGGCTTTTATTCACCATTAGTTGGAAATATCCTGGCCTTGCATTTCCAGGTATCAAATCCATGATTAAAACTCAGCATACCTGTCCTTCCCGCATTGAAAGTACAGCTGGAAAGCAAAATCCACCCATCTTACACTTTGCATCAACTTGTGTTCTCAGCCTGACACCTTCCAGGCTCAAATATCAACTCTTCCTGCTGTCAACAAGCTCGTGTATGAACTGGCTTCATTCTTTGACACGACAGTGGCTTTCCAATCCAGTTACTATTGAACCAGACGCAGAATCCAGCCCTCGAGGGCTCCCCGCTGCTGGGAAGTGGGTGTTTAGGAAATCTCACCCTACTATGCCTGACACTGCCAGGCTGTGGGTCACCACCCCTCTCTGGCACAGCCTGCTCCCTCCTATTCCCCATCCCTTTCCTTGTCACAGCCCAGCTGACAAAACACATTACACATGAACTGCATCCATCCCCACACTGCCCTGCGTAGCCAGGATCTGCATGCTTGGATGCCTCTGCTCTAACCCAGACAGCTACTTACAGTCTAGTCCCACTTGTCTTTGCTGCACGCAATGCCAGTCAGCCTGCCAGAATTGAGCCCTAAAGGGTGGCCAGAGCTGTGCTGAGCCGTGGGCATCCCCAGTTACCTGCATCATGGGATCTGGAGCTCCCCCAGTGCTCAGCTGTGCTCTGCCACCTGCAGGGAGCAGCCAGCACTGCTGACCTCAGCACGAGGGTTTTGCTTTCTTCTCTATAAACTGAAAGTAGAAGTGAAGCTCTTCCATTAAGAAGTCATTTCAGCAAGCTCAGAAAGCTGCCAGCACGTCTTCCTTGTGCACTGCTTCCAACCCATTCACCACTCATCAGCCTGTGATGGACCTGCACAAAGCCAAAATTGCTGGACTCTCATTGTGCTGCATTCCAGGGCCACCCCAACCCACCAGTGACCCACTGCTTTAACCACTGCCCCAGTTTCCACCTCTCGGGCTCCTCACGCATCACCTTCTTACTGATGGTGCCTCCTCACCAACTGTCCTCATTACTCCAAGCAGCAGCAGACCTTAAATGTAACAGCAAAACAAAGCAGGGGATAAATACGTACTATGGGAGTTGTTGGAGCTGAGCTCCTTGGGGCTACAAATGCATGATGGACAGGCTGCAGCACAACTTGCAGCTAACATACAGCTAGGGCTGGTCCTTTGCTAAGAGGGCACATAGATATGCATGTAATTGTAGAGATGTAAATCCAAGACGCCCATCTTACTGTGGAAGGAGCTGAAGTGGTTCAGTTAAGGTGTGCTTTTAGACATACGTTTGACAGCACGTTGCTTTCGGGATCTCGTATGTGTGAACTGAGGTTTAAGTACAAAAACACAGCCAAAGCCATCCACTGCCCAACGTTACTGTGCCTCTATATTAGACATGCTGGAACAATGAAAACTGAATCTGCATCTAAACCAGGACTATACAGCTCTCCTAGAAAAGATGGAGGGAGCTTTAACTGCAGTGAAAACATACCATGGCTATAAAGTACATTGTATTTACTTCTTAAAGAGTAGGAACATAAAGTTTACATGTTGAAAATGAAAATACATGTACCACTCTTTAGCCATTTAATTCAGATCATACAGGATACCCACCCCTTCAGCTCTGGAGAGAGATGGCCACACAACAAACCCAGTGGCACGTTTACCACACGTATCATTTTCCAGAAGCTCAACCATAAAAATACAGGGACCCCACGAGCACCAGACCTGGGGCAGCTACTGGAGGAGACAGTCCCCACTCCTGCCAGGCAACATTACCAGGCAGTCTTACCCATATTTGAGAGGACTCAATGTGTGTGTCTATGTAGCATGAAGGATTCTTCACAGTGAATTTTCAAGACCTAATTTCAGTGGAAAAATAGTTGTTATCTTCAGGACATTGCAAGCCTAATGACTGCAGTGGAATTCCAGTCATTAAAGCATGATACAGTTGCAGAACCAGAGGATTGTTGGAAAAGAACTTATATTAACCTCTTTATTTTACACATATTTGCCTATGGGCCTTACCACATGAATTAGTCAGCAGCTGTGACTCAAAAAGCCATCATCTGAAAACTCTCAATGCTACACATACAAGAACTGCAGCACTGATCAGGAGAGGTTAATAGTAGTTTTGTGATACAATTATTTAGCTTTGTTGCTTGCACCAAGGTTCCACTCAAATCTAGCACGTGAATTCTTATATTTACTGTAAAAAGAGCTTTCCACGCTCACCCTTGTTTCAGAGCCTCATTAATCATCTTTTGATGTAACTGAAAGCTCTGTTAAAGAAAAAATCTTGAGCAATCTTTTCAGTTCAGGAGAAGAAACCAACAGATCTCCCTCTTGTGGTCTTCTGTGCAAACAATCTTAACTATATTTGTGAGTGTCTGAAGTAGATTTTTCTAGCAAATAGCAACAGAAAATGCAAGTAATTTCACTCAATATATGAAGCTTTCTTCCTAGAAAGAATGAGAGAGATACTGTTTTCACTTCACTTTTTATCTACATGGTATTTTCTTGCAGAAAAACCAGAGATTTCAAAGGCAGAACTGCCTCCTGTACGCCACCACTTGAAAGGAAATGGGAAACAAAAATGTTACAGAATGAAGTAGATGAACAAACCTAACGATGGAGAAGCTGTTAGATTTATATAGGTAAGTGCTGTCCAGATGAACATATAAACTGCCATTCTAACAAGTTCACACTTCAGTTTATACAATGCACATAATGATTTCTACCTTACAAGCCAATCTTACTCTTCAAAAACCATAGCAGATACGTAGGAACCCATGCTCACAACTTCCCATGTAATGACATTAACAAGTCTGACACAAACATAAAAAGAAATTTTGTGCCTTTATTGGAATGGTGTTAGGCTTTAAATACACCAATTTCGATAACCTGATTATTTGGTTTTAATTAGAAATGACACTACAGAACTGCAATACTGGTCCAAGTCTTGTCTTTCTTTTTTTCTTTTATTTTTAAAGCAAGAGATAGAATGAAAACGCACCGAGTAATCAGAAAGCACTAGGCAGGCATCGGTTAATCCAAGATAGGAGCTTCTTAGTTCCAAAAGCAGTCGCATTGTATGGAACCCAGGATTTAGATTGGCTGTGATTTGCAACAACGAGTTGCAGGAATCACAATGACTTTTTCTGTTTTAATTTCTTTTTAAGATGGTCACTGGTAAATTCTTTTTTTCCCCTCAAATATTACAGTTTCTTTAATCCGTTTTTTTTTTTCCCTCAAAGTATAAAAAAGTAAGAAATATAAACAAACTCCAGCTTCGTACCCATGAGAGGGTACAACTGAAGCATTAGAGAGCTGACTATCTATACACTGTCAAATCCCATCAAATCTTGGATAATTCATTAATATACAAAATATCAGGGCACAGAAAGAACTAAAATCCACTTTGTTACGCACAGGTTCAAATAATCAATCTAAAGAAAAAAACGTGATCATTTTGGCTTTCCACTACATCCGCATGTTGAGACACTTATTAAAATAACCTTGTTTAATTGTGTTTGGTCTTTTCCTTACTGTCAAGTCATGTTTGTTATCTTAATACCGGCCATCAGACAAACAAGTAATCAGAAAGACTCCTCCCCACCTCCCTTTCCCTGACCCCTGCAAGGGTCAGCTTTAAGACATAACTCCAAACACTGGGTTGTGACGACAGATGCTAGGACCAATTTCTTCATAATCTTTTTTGGTATGGCATACTTGGTAGAATTCAGGCTGTAAAGGGGAAGAGAAAAAAGGTCAGTGGTGTTCACACCTCAGCTTAACAATACTAACATCTATAAAGCAAATGGGAAAAGAACTGAACTTCTAAGCCCCAAAATTAACCTCATTTGTCACACGGCCAAACAACAGCATGATCAATGTATACTATCACAAACCCAAAATCACCGTTAAAAAATATATATATATATCACTATAAAATTAATTCAGCTTTCATTTGCTCTTCCAGATCTTTGAAGCCTAATGCAAAAGCTTAGGGGGAATGGGTTAATATTTGTTACTCAAAAATCATCAGAAAATCCCCAACTCTATTTATTATGAACTAAATGAGAGATGAGAACTCCAAAAACACATATTCAGCTTTATAGCTAACTTACTGTGGAAGCAAGCATTGATCCTCCAAACCAAACGGCATATCTTTGCATATGGTGTGTAATGACTTGTACATCAATGGGCTTAGGCTATGGAAGAAAAATATACATGTATTCAAATATGTTCCTATAGGACTGTATATTCCAAGTTCGCCTCTCTCAAACTATCATTTACCTAAATGCTGGGTATGTAATTATACAATTATACTATCAGTTTTTCAGTTGTTCAACCCTGACTAAGAATAAAGTGATTTAGTAGCAAGAGCTATTTACATTATCAGACATTAAAAGCTACTTGCATTCCTGCTGGTTCCTCCTCTCTGATTACCCACCTTCTATTTTCTGCTTAAGTTCCTCAAAGCACTGTTTCTTCAATTGCAAGAAAAGACCCATAGTACTTACTCCTCTCAAAACACTTTATAGAGACATGCTTTTAAATTTGTCACTTTTTATTACTAAGATGCACTTAAAAATAGCATTGATTGAACTTGTCTAGTTATTTCAATAACTAGAAATGAGAAAATCCCTTCACTCTTGCCTAATAATAATAATAATAATAATAATAATAATTTCAACCTGCAGGTGTCTTATGTATTCTGAGTTACCAGAAAAAAAAATGTAAACATCAGATCATAGATCAAAAGTAGAAAGAACCCAAGTTAAGGAGATGCTTGTTAAATGCATTGGCTACAAGAACTAACCTTCAGTCTGCCGCCACTGAGTTCTTCACTAAGTTTCAGTCTGGCATCAACAGTTCTTTTCAAGTCTCGCTGTAAACGGCGCCCAAAGTCCCTGAACATGGTTGAGCCTCCAGAGAGGACAATATTCTGTTTAGAGTAAAAATAGATACATTGATTTTTAAACTGTATTCAATGTTTCTGAAAATGCACATCTCCAGCTCCATCCAGTTCTTAAATTCTAATTTTTTTTTTCCTAATCTCACTTATGTTGGCTCTTTTAAACAAATTTATAATCATACAGGTGTGCTTTTACCCTGTTTTAGATTATTTTACACCCGAAGCATGACAGAATATGAATTCTCAAAGAGGTTGTCTCATTTAAATTGTCTCTGATTTAGAATCCATATCTTATCTCATTTCTTTGGCTCAGATTTTAATTTCCATGATTTCATTACAATTTGACTTGAGCAATGAAACATCCCCTTCTGAAAAACACTTATGTGAACATACAGCCTTCTGCTTTCCAGAAAAAATGGTTTACTTTTATACTTTTAAAACACTTTCTTTCTTAATCCCAGTTTCCAGTAGATTTCAATACAAACCACCATCCTCCCAGAACAAGTACTAAAGAAATATAGCACTTCAGCTACTGACCTTATACAGAGGACGTCTAACATCAATGGGGCAATTCTGAATAACTTCATCTACTACTTCTGAGATTGGTTGCGTAAAGTCAGGATTAGCAAACTACAATCAAGAATAAAAACAGCAAAGTCAGCATGCAGAACCACATACAGAAAAGAAAGGAAGGCTAAAAATAAGGGGAAAAGAACAAACTGCCCTATTATATTGGGGCTGTAGTGAAAAAACTTATGGACTAGATAGATAAGCTGTATTTGCTGCCATTTTTAAAAGGTTTGAAAGAATATTAGACTTGAAGTATCTGTTTTGTCAGCTGTTCTCCTATATAGTTCTCACTAATCACAACAGATCAAAGAATACATGCACTTCCATATCACAAGCACTGAAGAAATATGCCCTAACAGGAAAAAATAACTTTTAGATAGAAAGGACTCAGTGCAGGGGATAGCTTTATTCTTCAGTTTTCCCCACAGTGGAACTGAGATTAACAATATCCAATATCTGGTATCTATTTAGAAACACGGATAAATTTTAAACTTGCATAAACATGCCAATAATTTACAAATGCTTTTTGTGGGATATCATCCACAACATCCAGAATGAAGTGAAGACAATTCGTATCAACTTACCTCAGGATGGAAAAATATCTCTGGCCCCAGGAACCTCTCATAGCCAACATCAATGGTAAATTCTTTCTTTGAGATAGCATTAATTCCAGTATACTGTTTAATCCACTTTGTACCATCTGTGTCATACTTGTTAAATTCTTTTACTAAGTCAGGGCAAACGTAACTAAAACGTTCCTGGAAAGTAAATATGTACAGTTCCAAAGTCACACAGTGTTTTCTGCTATTCTTTTTATTTTTAAAGCATACTTTTAAAAGCGTAGTCTTAAAAGCTTTGAAATTGGCAAATACAATCTGCCTCAAAAACAGCTGAACTGACATCTACAGCATACAGTCTGATGATGGCTCTGCTAGTAGAGACCATTTCTGCATAGCACTGAAAGCAGCACACTCTGCTGGGTTACTTATTTTTTTTTCCCTCCCCTCTCAATTTCTATAATGTTGAGAAATGGGTTCTAAAGTACACTGAAGCATTGCCATAGAAACAATGCTTAAGCCTACTTGAAGCTGAGTATCTTTCGAGATAGCTTTGTACTGTAAAATACAGAACACATCAATACTAAGCAAGAATAAGAGTAATTACAGCTCTTCACATTACACATCCCACTAAGAATACTTTCTCCTAACGTTACAGTAATAAAGGGGAAGAGTCAAGTGAAGATTGAAATCCTGGGCAAAACAGAATATAATTCAATAACACATCTTAAAATGCATGTATTTACTGTTATGTAGATATTTTTATATTCATTAGAAACAGTGATGTGAGGTGGATGGAAATGATTTTAAGAGAATGTACTTTCAATAACTGCTATCAAACTCCACTCTAGAACAAGCTTGACACTTGTGAAGTTCACACTACCTTCACTGCTTTAGCAGTTTCCAAGGATTGCTCAGGAGGAATTCCTACTTCTCTCTCTCTCAGCAGCTGTTGAATGAAGTATGTTATATCTCGCCCTGCGATTGGAATGTGTTTGATACAGCTGCCAATCACGTATCCTTCAGCCTGTATAAAAAAAGGAATTGGGAGAAAGATATTGATAAGCATTCCTTCCAACAAAGCTTAGAAAGGAGGGAGAGCCATAGAGTGTCAACTCCTATTCACTACCCGTGATCATGATATTTGAAGCCTTTAAGTTCCTGAGGTACCAAATAAGCAACAAAAACCCACACCTACAACCCCAGGAGCTATCTGACACTTCTCACGATTCCTAGCTATACATTAAGACTGTACGAATGAAGACTACAGAGAAGCTGAAGGGCAAACTATTCTCCTGTTAGGTTGTTTCTATAGCTCTTAAGTATACTTACCACAGGAATGACATGAGTAACACCATCACCACTGTCTATAACTGTGCCAGTCAGTGTCCGTTCTCCTACTTGTCGTGACGTCCAAGATGCAGCTAAAGCAAGGACAGCCTTGTAAAAGAGAACATAGAACACGATTCTTATAAAGACACTGCACTGCAGACGTCACAGCTTCCAGCATCATTTTCTGATAAGCCCCAGCTAATGAGCATTCCAGGTATTTATAAATGCTTTATTTTACATTAAATAGTACTTTCTTCCTCTTATCGCCAAGTTACAAATCTCCAGTTCTAGTATGATTCGCGACTGTTCTGCAGGTTATGAACAAATACCTCCCAGAATTATTTTACCCTTCCAAATCTAAAATCCACTAGAACTAAATAAGTGCCTGCTTAGGACAGCTTGAAGCGTTTCAGCATGCATTTCAGCAGGAAAAACCTTTGTCTGAAATCTTGTTTACTAAACAAATCCAATTAGTCTGCTTTCAATTTTCTCCCCTGTTGATGGAAACTTCCTCTGAACAGTTACTAACTAAAAGTGCTTGAAATTCTCTTGTGGTAACTTACAGCACGGAAAACTGATTTTGTAATGTGTGTATACAATAGCTTTCAAACAATAACAAAGACTGCAGAAGCATAGTTTTTGTCTTCTGATGCTTTTTAAGCATTTCCAATATAAAGACTCTTTTTGCTGCTTCATCTTGAACAGGACTCAGCTTTTAGCCTACAACCACAATTGTGGTGTGTTTTGTTTAAGGTGCAGCAAGATTTTTATATTGTGTCTAGAGTCCTAACTTCATACCTAGAGCTGAGTAACATACCTAGATAAACATCCAACAATGGAAATGGTAACTAGAAGCACAGAAGAATGCTTCAAGAGTCACTTAAGAGTTTAAATAACTCTGCTCTTTCTTACCTGAACAGCAATATATAGTCCTGGAACATTGAAAGACTCAAACATGATTTCAGCAGTATATTCTCTATTTTCTGGAGTATTTAATGGAGGTTCAGTCTATGAAATAAAGAAAAACATTTGACATGCATTCAGATCAAACATTTAAACTTCTCTCAAAAATCACCTAGAGCTAAATTTTGAAAGATGACTCATTCAAGAACAGCATGTAAAAATAGTCGAGTGCAAAGGGGGTTATTAAAGGCAAATGTTGTAATGAAGAAAATCAAGGAACACCCATGGCACGAACAGAATTACTGCAAGTCACACTGCAAAAGCACAATGCAAACAGAAAGAGCAGAAATGAGAAACAGAGTAATTACTGTTTAAGAATTTACATCAGTGGTCCTATCTATCCCTTGGTCAACTTATTATAATGCATGTTTCCAGAAAGAATCAAAGACCTTGCATTTGACATGTTTAGGTTTAAGTATGCAAAGTACAGATACTAAAGAAAATCAGAAATTCACTGAAGAAAAAAGCTACTTTTCTTCAAGAGGCAATGATTATAAAACTAAAGTTTATATCAGCCGTTGTAGAAATGTGTTTAACAGAGCAACAATGTGCTTAACAGCACACAATGATATAACTATAAATTTTGTATGAGTGCCATGCAAACAAGCAACCCTCTCCTCTAAAAGAGCATTTTGAATAGTACCAGAGAGTATCTGAGCAAAAGCATCTATCTTTTGTTGCATCAACCATGTAAGGGTAAAGACAGGAGGGAGTCAGACTCTTCATAAAGGTGGTACATCAAGAGGTCATGGAAACCAACAGCAACATGGGAAACTCTAATTACTTATTAGGAGGGAAAAAAAGGCAGTGTGAGGGTTGGTGAAGTAGTGGGAGACGAGCCCACATGTTATGGCACCTCAATGCCTGGAGATACTCAAAGCTTGGATGAAGGGCCCTGAGCAATTAGATCAAAGGGTGCAGTTGTATTAGTTTATATAACAAGAACAACCAACGCACTCAATTCCAAACTTGTGATCTAAAATTCAAACTTAAAAATACTGTTATTTCAATGGCTTTAAATGAAATGCTAAGGAACAGGAGAGACTTCAGAACATCTGACCTCAGTTCAGGCCTGACATGTCCACATATCACAATCAATCCTTCTGAACTTAATAAAGAAAGGAGACAAAATGTCACCCTAGATACACTATCCAGGTGGCAGTACTATAAAAAACAAAATTATTGCAATGACATGAAGTCAAAACATAGAGGTACCCAAATGCAAGCACCACTGCTGAGTTCAGTGGATAAAGAATAAAAGAGGGAGAAGACAGAGGTGCATTGGTGTGAAAATTAAGGAAGGAAAGAAAGCTTGCAGTTCAGACTCAATTTCAGCACTTTCAGAAAGCTGAAGAAATGTGAATATGATAAGCCAAGCGCCAGGGAAGTTTCATGTAATTTATATTTCCTTTATTTTTCAAGGTAAGCACATCCATATTTGAGAATTATTCCACAAATCAGCACAAAGTTCTTGTCATATACTATTTCACAGACACGACATAATTTTACCTACCAAAAGAAAATAATGGTCCTCGGGTTCTGCCCTTAAATACTTAAAGATTACTTGCTCCATAAACCTTTCCATCAGGTCCCAGTCTTCAACTATACCATGGCGGATGGGCCACTGTTACAGAACAATACCAAAATGTAACTGGAAACAAACTTAAAAACAATATTTTCAATTGCAATACAGGAACTTTATCAACATCTAAAAACCTTGCATTAGGTTGTCTCTATCCCAACCTGACATCTATTTGAAATTCTGATCACGGAGAAAACAACATATTAAGTGTTTCTCAGTGCAACAAAATGGTGGTACCGGGAAAAGTAATATGAAGATAAACCTTAGGATCCCCTTAGACCAGTATCCTGATTCTGATGTGGCTGATAGAACATCTCAAGGAGCAAGAAAGCATCTTCTATCTCCTCCCAACACTCTCTCGGCCACCCTTCATTTCAAAAGAAACACGCTGATATGAAATATTGTGTCCTCCCCACCCCCATCTTCCAATTCCCAGAGACTCCTGAAGGCCAGCAAAACTGACTTAATATCAAACGTTTACAATAGTTTCTAAGAAAATAAGATTACAGTTCAAAAAGCATTTACAAGCTTTGTACTGTATGCTTGATGATTTCTAACAGTATTGGAAAATCTTAGTGTCTCTCAGTACCTTGGTTGCGTAAGTTGGTTTTTCTATTGCTTCATCTCCAATAAAGAAGTCTAAATCATCAACGCCTTTCAAAACCCTTCGTTGTGCTTGATCAACCACTTTTGCTGATTCTTTGATAGCAATACCTTTAACAAAGAGAACAAATGATATTTTAGATTATACATCCAGCACTGAGAAAAACAGGAAACTTAATATTGTGAAATAGGAAAATACTGCAATTATATTCATCCTTTTGTTCTGGCACAAGCACAGAAAAGCCGATACACTAACAATTAGTACTATAAAACTCTTTTGCTTCAAGGAATAACTGGCAAAATTTAAGAGACAGCATGTTGGTAATTTATCCTTCCATAAAAATTGCTCATTATAAAGAACAGAGAAAAAAAAAAAGAAAAAAAAAAAAGGAGAAATACTGCTAAGGCTAAAAATGGGACTCAGGGAAGATGGATCAGTGATGAGATACCGCAAGAACACAGATGTTCTTTTCTCTCCTCTTTTACATCAGCTCCCAGACTGACCGGGTCACAGTGCCGGCAAAACCTACTGTATTTTTTCCGAGTCTTAAAATACCAGTGGGAAATTTGCAGAAATAAGAACCAAGCATTAATGTCCGCTCCTATTACTTAAATGTTGTCTTGTGAAAGCTCTCTCAAAGGCAGAATTATTTCAATCCTCACCTTCACCTAAGTGCTGCTTAACCAGAACCAAGCCAAGCTCAGAGCCTGGGTTCTGTGCAGCAACAGAAGGGCTGTGCAGCCAGTGAAAATGAAGTGTTGCAGAAAACTGAACAAATATAACAAAAAGCATTATTTTGAGCTCATCAGGAGGAAAACTGCATCATATCACAACTTCTGTAGCAGCCTACAGGAGAGGAGAGAGGAAGTAAGAGGGTGGGAGCCAAAAGCAGAGGGGTAGGTAAGAAGAAGCTGAAGTTGTGCAGAAGATGTTGCAAGGCCAGTGTTTGCCGCAAGCAAAAAACAGCTTCTTGCCAAATATTTTTCAGGGCTTGCAGACTCGGGGACAGCTTTGCTGTCCAGATGTATGTTATCTTCATGTAGTTTCAAGTAAGTCATCAGCTCTTGCCACAACATTCTAAAAGCTTTCACATCCCACAGGCTTCACCCTGAGAGAGCTCAACACACAGCTGGTCAGTGCTGGTAGTGAAAGTCAGAAGTGAGAAAAATAATCAGAATGGAGCACGAAAACACAAGCAGGAACATAAATCTTGCTTTAATGGTGCTGAAGGTAGGCAACACTCCAATATTATTGCAGGGCCTTTGGCACTGGTTGGCTTGGCACAAGAATATGAACATCCAGAAAAAAAAAGAAATTGTGTTTAACCACTATTCAATTATTTCCTCCCCTCCTTTTTAATATAAAGTCATCCAACACATCAATTATCATAGATAACTTCCATTTTATAGTAAGTTTGGAAAACTCCTGGCTTACTGAAAGTTGACTATTTTAACACAAGTCGGGACAACAGGGTTAAATGAAAGAAAAATCAAGCAAGACAAATGATCTGCCAAACCTTAAAAGCAGACAGCAATGAAAACAGTGAATGAGTTTCTTCAAAGAACTGACCGATTTTGTTCTCACTTACTTCACTATGTAAGCATTTGTCATCTCTACAGAAGCATATTCAGAATTAAGCCAAGACCACAATATAAAAGAGTGAGATAAAACTTTGTTAAGACCAGGAGCAAGTAAGATAAGCAGCAAGTGAGCAAGGGAGAAGGAATGCTGCTCTGACTGGTTCCACAGCAAGCAGTTTTTAAGAAGAAAAATAAACGTGATAAAACAAAGTGACCACATGGCCATTCCTGGAAATCAAAGAAGAAACCAAAATACATCTTAACTGTGGATAACATTAAGAAAACATACAGCATCAAAACACTTTGAGAAGACCCAGCATTTTGTAGCATTTGAATTTAATTGCTATTATACCCTAGTTTCAATTTCTCTACTGTGGAGAAAATCCTTCTGTGAAAATCACTTTTGGAAGCACGTTTTGTACCCACCCAGAGAGCCTGAACTACCAGAAGTTCTTTTCTGAACGGATTGTACTTAAGTGTTGTTACTTCCAACTCCTTTCCTGTTGTATTTACAAGGAAAATTGGGTGCACTGATTATTTCTTTTTACCAGGATGTAATACTCGAGTACTTTGGCTGAGGTGAACAATGACAAAATGCCAAGTAGTGTGGAAGGTCAGTAGGTGAAGCATCCCTTCAAGCGGCAGAAGCATTTCAGAAGACAGAGAGTGAGTAAATAAGCAGTTTTACATAGAATAACTAAAATTACTTTCACATCTGCAAAACATAATGAATTAAGTGACACAGCTGTAGTACCGAGATATACCTGGAAAGCATAACAGCTAAAGCCCTAGAGATTAAAACACTGTTTTTTTATTATTATTTTTCCCCTAGTTATGATTATCTAAAGTGTTTTCTGATCTATCAGCAGAGGAAGAACCTGTTAAAGATACAGCTGTGCTACTGTTTCACATTTGAAGTCAACTCCTTTGAGACTGAAATCCTATTAGTATGCTATTTTAATGAATGTATCTTCCTAAATTGAGGATTGGTTACAATAAGCAGTAGGTCTGAAAAGAGACAAAGTTGCTCATTTTTAACTGCTTATATGTATGGCAGGTGCCATTGCAAACATTGTCACTGCAAACTGTGAAGTGTAACATCAGTATTTAAATACAAGTATCAAATACTTACAGGAAGGAATAATGAACTGTGGCTCAGTGTTACCGGCATATCCAAGCTTCGTATACCTGTTAAGTCAAGAAAAGCTTAGGTTAGAATATTTAATGCCACAGATAAGATGACACTTTTTTAAAAGAAGGGAAGTTTGATCATTTTAATGTGGAGAGGCGTGTTCATTGGAAACCTTTTTGAGAGATAAAGCAATGCTTACTATTACAGAACACTGCTGAGTTCTACTCGAGTGGAACCGCACTACTAAACACCAAGTTTATCATTCAGTTTATCAATGCGTAGGAGCAAAATTAATCAGCAAAGTGATTGTTCCTCCCTGCTCAGCCATCAGCAGCTCCATAGCGTATTTCCATACAAATAACATGAGCTGTAGAAGTATTGTTGCAGCTGTCAATTGTAGGGGAAAAAATCCCCCTTGCCCATGGGCTGCCAGCCAGGTGTGGTGCAGAACTGGCACCACTCATACACAGAAAGAAAGAGGAACAGCTACAGACCTTTACTTACTGGAAGTATTACAAAGGACTGGAGCAACAAAAACAGACTGTAAATGTGTGAAGCAAAACACATATTGAATTTCAGTGACAGCCTGCATAGAAGTTTGACACAGACCAAACGGAGACTTCAGTTTCCTTATATTGATGGGTAGCTGTACCAACTGCATCAACTCCATCAGCAAAAGCAAGGAACACTACAGCAGTAACTCCACAATTCTCAGTAATGGAATACAAACCCAGTTGACTTTACACAGGGCAGTTGTAACTTTAATAACCCAGAAACCTGGGTCAACAATACAGCAAAACATGAGGCAACAGCTATAGTAACAAAGGTTGGGCTCTTCCAGGCTAGAGGAGCTTCACAGATTGCTGCCATGTTCCCAAACACCTACAGTTTCTACTGCTGACAATAACTGTGCATCAGTGCAGGGCCAGAAGTGCTATCAGGTGC
The DNA here is from genome assembly GCF_054131305.1 of Coturnix japonica. NCBI lineage: Eukaryota > Metazoa > Chordata > Aves > Galliformes > Phasianidae > Coturnix > Coturnix japonica. The sequence continues at coordinate 6,648,269 of NC_140669.1, read as the reverse complement.
TTATACGGGACCTCATCTAAAATGAAAAGCACTTTCAAGAGAAACATTTTAAAACCTATGAAATCCATCTTCTCTGACCTACTAACACGTTATAGAATCACAGAATATCTCAAGTTGGAAGGGACCCAACAAGGACCCCTGAGTTCACTCCTGCAAGAACAGTTTGGTGTCAAATTGATCAGCAGTAACTCGTACTGAAGAAGAAAAGGCAAAATAAAGTACTCAATGGAAGCGAGTTAAACACTGAGAAGAAACGTATACTTTGTGCATTATGTATTGCACACGCCTGAACTTGGGACAGGCAACTCACCCTTTGCAGACTCAAGTAATATGAAAAGTATTTTTGCAATTTGTCTTAGCCATCCAGTACCTAAAGGAAATCTCAAGTAAGAATTCCATAGTTTGATGCTTCTATAACCAGTCAATGCAGAATAAAGCTTTCCGTTCTGAAAGGAAATGAAGAAGGCCAGCAAATACTGACTCAGTCCCCCCACCTCACCATGCAAACCAGGAACCGCAGCACACAGGATTTCAAAGCTAATCCTGCAGAGGAACTTTGGACCCTGAAGGCTGCATACACCTCCCACTAAATCAGAAGTGCCTTCACAAGCAAAAAGCAATTTCACTGCTGGGCTGTTAAATTCCAATCTTTCAAGGCAAAGAAAAGCTGATCTGTTGCAGGTAACATACTGTTTGGTTGCTTGTGGTGTTGGAAACCACCCAGTGTACACACATCCAGCAAGCCGAAAACAGTCAAGTCGCATTTTGAAATAAAAAGACTGTATTCAGACATAAAATCAGCACATCTAAAAATACTATGGCCTACTCAGCAGGAAAAAAAAGAGTCTTCTGACACATGGAAAAAAGTTTCCCATTTTTAGACTTCCAAATAAGGAGAAAAAACACAAAGAAGAAAACCACATGGATTCTGATGCCTGAATAATAAAGCATTAGTGCAGCAGCTCTCCTATGTGGCTCCCAGTGCAATGGCTCACATTTCCAGTACATCACAGCTTCCTTGCCAGCCTATTCTCTCCAGCAGGATGTCAACATCACCTACCACAGGTCAGGGCAGTAACCCAGCCTGACCTTCCCCTTTGCCCTCTAAGGCCTTTCCCTGCCCACAGTGATTGGTGCCACTGGGCTCGGTGCAGTGCCAGGGCTGCCGCGGACATGGTAATGCACCAAGTGAACAACGAGCTTCAGCATCACATAACCACTTCCACACCTACTCAAGTATCAACGAGGTTAGAGGGGAAAAAACAGTTTAAAAATGCATAGAAGTGAATACAAATCCTCAGCCTTCTGAACGCATAGTCTAACAGAAGCTTTCTTTAACATACTGTTGTAAAAAGGAGTACTGCTCAGATTGATCTGATCTAGTCTACTGTTCTCATTTGAAGTTTTTAAATCATATAGAAAAAGAAGCTGTACCTTGGGCAAACTGGATTTTACACTATATGACTTCCACAAAGCAGCTCGCACACAGCAACGTGTGTCTGAGTAATGGATGATTCACAAGGGAACGAGGCACACCCTGTCTTATACTGAAGAAATGCTGATACTAGGATTGATAAGGCAGTACCAACAGGGAATCACATTTCCCAGCAAGTCACAGCTTTGCTTGTTGCTGCATGCACCAGAAAGGCAACAGGAGCACGTTCCTTGGAGGAAGGCAGACAGGCAGTCATAAGACGTAACTCAGTTTTCCAGTGCTGAATTGGAGGCGCTGAAGCTGTAGAAGAGGAAAGTCACAGTTTATAAGTTTTTAGCTGTCTTGTGTCTTCTGATAAAAAGCCGACTTCAAAAAGCCAAACTTTTCCAGGAAGGATGGAAGCTTTAGCTTTTATACACAATACCTCACCTGACTGAAAAGCCTGAACAAGCCTTTGCAGTTTTATTTGCTGCTTTTCTCCTTTCATCCTTCCCAAAATCCAAATGAGACTGAGAAACCTGGGAAGCAATTATTTCTTGAGCCCCCATTGACAGAAATGACAGGAAATAGATGGTGAAGCAGAGGAAAGCCATCCTGCCCCTTTAAAAAGCTCCAGCACCAGGTGCAAATTGCTTGAGCAGCAGCAGATCACCAGCAGTCCCCAAAGGAACTGATTATATTAGGAAAATGGGACTTGGCATTAATAAATTAGTTTACAATCTCTTTTCATGTGTCCTTGGTAAAATACAAGATAGCAAAAGTCTTTGGGATGAGTCACGCCCTTCACACCACTTTCTATCTTTAATGAATACGGATCATCTTTCACACATCACTGCTTCACTTTTTTAATAGCAACTGCTTAGATCAAGTTTTAAAGCATCTCTGGTCAGATGTTTTAAGGAATCAATAACGACAGCTGAAGAATTAGCTCTAGAAATGGAAAAACACAAGATTAGAAATGCTCTTACAATCTTACATCCTGCAGAGGTGTAGATGAGACACCATGGGGTGGTAAGGAGGGATATTTCCAAGACCAGCAGGATGTCCCAGAAATGAAAACAAAAATACAATAAGAAAGGTTAACATCTCTTAGCACACCTGGGTAAAGACAAAAAACTACTGTTCTGTTTGTCATTACCAGCTACATCTACAACTCAAAGTAAAGACCCCACTGCCGCATGTGTGAAACTCAGCTTGAAGAGATGATAAGGACCACAAAGTCATGGCCACACACAGAGGAGCAGAACCCTCAAGGTGCACACGAGGAGCACAAAGGCAGCAACACAAACTACAGGATGTTCGGAGCAAGTTCAGATGCATTTTAAAACCATCACCTGGAAAATCCTACTAGCAACACCCTGGAGAGGTGACAGCACTGCCATTCCGCACTGCTCTTAGCTTTACTAACATCTGGACTGAACAGAAGAGAACCTATTTCCAAATTTGTTCCATGTTTACACGCACCAGTAACTTAAATAAAAACCCACCAACCGCACTGAGAACTTGACTGCAGAAGCCCTCGTCATGTAAACAGCACGATGCATTTATCACGAGAAACTCCACGGTACAAGTGAGTCACAAGAAGCATACCTGGAATGTAGCCTGTGTTCAAACACGGTTGGGCACTGATGGTAAGAGCTCAGTGTGCAGTCCCAGTTTTATTTATACTTGTACTATCCAGTTCAGATATTTAATGCCAACACGTCCTTTAGCACAGAAAAGAGTTAGCTTTGCTTTGAGCACATGTTCTTCAAAGTGAGAGAAGCAAAAGGCCTTGGATGTTATCTTTGTATAACGAAAGCGGTTTGTGTTGGCAAAAGCAGAACGCTCTCTTTTTCCTTACTGCTTCCTTTGAGACCTTTCCACTAAATCATTTTAACAAGCATCTTAACAGTGCCTCTGTGTTACACCACACCCACACAACACAAACTGATATTGCTGGGGTCTTTTTTTAGTAAATTTGTTTTTAATTTGTATGTAATTTCTCCGAGTGCTTTTGACAGCCCGATTACTCCACGTGAAGTGTCCAAATAATGCAGAAACAACACCCCAAGTTCAGAAGTCATCGCAGCTAATCCCTCATGCTATAAATTCATTACAAGGAGGAGACTGACTTGGCAGTTTTCTGCATCATTTGCTCAAAATATGACATTAAAAAAAGAAAACAGATCAGCTATATGTAATTTTCAACAGCTGAAACAAGTAGGATCAGTTCAATCAAACGATTTTCAACTACACAGATCTTTGTGCCTGCAGACACTTCTCACCAGCACCTCCCAGCAGAAGGCCTGTGCACAATGGGCAGGATATTGAAGCCACAATGCAGAGAGAGCCACAGCTTACAGAACCCTGAGCAACTGGGATGTTCTTCCCAACAAGCACAGTGCAGCAGATAGAACCATAGAGTTACTTCAGGCTGAAAGAGAGAGAGATGATCATTTGTCCGGCCCTGAATCAATAAGCAATCTGCTGTCATCCCAACCACACCAGCAAAACTCCAGCAGCGTTATGCTGAAACCCAGCAGGCCAACAAGTCACAGCGAGGAGCTGAGCCCACAGCAAACCCTGTGAGATACTCTGGGCCCAGAACACTGCCCACCACCCCCAGCAGGTAGCCAGGTGTTTGATATCAGGAATACACTTGCATTAAAATACCAGTGTGTATGTGTTTCATGTTACACCACGCTTACTTCAAATGGCTTTGAATTAGAAACAGTTGTCTTGGAGAAAGATGCGCCCTACTGAGCTGTAGACAAAAATACATCACTGAGTTTTGGTTTAATAAGAAAAGCAGGCCTTATTTAGTGAGATCACACACATTCTCAAGTCTGCAAATGTGAAAGCAGTCAGACTGAAAGTTCTTGCAGATGATAAACAGCATGAGGAAACCTACAGCAAGTCATGACAAAAAAGTGAACATTGAAAAGATTGATGAGATGCTGCATCAACTTAATCATTACCATTTGGATTCATTCATTGGTAGCAGGATACAACTGGAATAGAGCATTAGCAGACAACCTCCCCGTGCCAAACACACCCAGCACACAGCTGCAGCCACTGGCAGCAATCACATGAGAATAATAAGGAGAAAAGAAGACCTGAGGAGAGGAGAAAAAAAGAAACCCAAGTTTACCCAGAGGTTTTTTCATGTCTAGGCTTAAAAATGCAAGCTCACGCTCAGAACAAGATGAACAATGAATCCTACCCTGCAGAATATCAGTGGATGATATAATGACTTTTCATATTGGATATAATCTTCTCTGGCAACTAATTCATTTAGAAGTTAAAGAAATACATCAGCAGAACACCTGGAAATGACAAACTTCACTCTTAAAAGTGCCTGTGTCAGAGTCATTTTGATCCCAAGTCTGTATTCAAAGCTGTATTTTCAAGGGTCTGCTCAGTGACACCCATTAGATCTGTACACTAATATAAGTCTGCTTTACTTCAATGACTACAACAAATATTTCCTTTATCTAAGCAAAGCAAAAGAACAAAAAATTCATTTCTGATTCTGATTTTATTTAGATTGCCTTCGCATTTAAATTTTTCATTCAAATCTTCAAAAGAATGTCCAAGTATTACAAGAAACAGTCAGAAATCCAAGCCTTTTTACATTTCCTAAAGAAATGATGATGTGATTTTTCAACATTCTGTTTCATCATGCTGAAATATTTGCTTTCATAAACTAAAAGAGCAACTGCAAAGCACCTTGTATGTGCCTATACAATAACACAGGAGATCGATTACTACTCAGGAAGTAGTAAGGTATTCCTGAATTCACTGAAACAATGTTTTCAGTGATTCAGATGCTCAAACACGCATCACATTCATGCAGCCAACATGCTTTCTGGGCAAAGCATCCAGCCAAAGTAATAACCATTGATCAAGCACACAGAATCACACAGAATGACCCGGGTTGGAAGGGACCTCAAGGATCATGTAGTTCCAACCCCCTGCCTAGCAGGGCCACCAAACATACACCTTTACTAGATCAGGTTGCCCAGAGCCCTGTCCAACCTGGTCTTGAACACCTCCAAGGACGGGGCAATGGAATTCCTATATACAGAAAAAGGGACATAAAGGAGACTGTGCAAGTAAAGAATACACATTTCAAACCCAATTCCAGCGACTCTTGATCATACTGCACTTCCTTGTGTTTATAGCATAACATGGATGGTGAAGTACTACATTAAGAGACAACAGACGTCACCATGGATCCACAGAACCCATTGACAATTATTTAAAACAGTTTGATTTTGGTGGTGGTGTGTTTCTTTTTAAACCACAAAATTCAATCCAGCATAACACCTTTTTTTCATACTAAGGATGAAGCATTTCCTCCTCATGACCACTCATTCGCTGGCAAGCAAAAGATGTTCTTAAAATCCTGGAAGGCTATTTTTCCATATTCCATTAAGGAATGACTTTGTTCATGCTTTCCATTCTGAAAAATGACTTCTGGGATGACACAAAGTAGAGAAAATGATCCCAAAAGAGAATGCTTTCATGAACACTGGAAGCCCTGAAAGGTCAGGACGAGACATCTAATGGAAATGTTAACTGTTAGGATATCATAGTGCAGCAATAATACATAATATAGGAGTTAAGGTTTGAAAATCTGTAGAAATAGCCCATGTTTTAATGTTTGGAAAGTCTTTTCAAGGCCTGACAAAGGATAAACTTTAAGGAAATTTATGTCATGTATCTAAGATGTTAAAATAGCATGGTTAAAAAATGGTTTTATAGCACTGGATTTCTTACTTCATAATTGCTGCCTATTGAAGATGATTAGATTTCATGGATCTCACGCACTGACACTACCAGGTCAAAACCAAAAAGAGAAATAGAGCAGCGCTGTCTTGTCGTAATTTTTTCCTTATATAAAACCTTTGTTCTACTTAAGAGTATGAGGATACACAGGTGTTGCATGAAGATTAACCTGAGAAGTAACTGCTCTGCTGTACACACCCCCACGGAACTCACAATAAACAACACTCCGGCATCTCTGAAGTATCACACACTGCAGATCAACCTTCCTGTATTTGTAGGAAAGCTGCTTACAGGAACTCCCAAGGAAACTCTCAGGGAGCTTCAAGACAACTTGGAAATGCTGAGCAGCCTCCATCTCCCCAGCTCTCTGCTGGCCTCAAGGGCCTTAAGTACTCTGTGTGAACAGCATAGCACGGCTTCCTCAAACCAGCTCTGAAACCTTCAATTCTCCCCAAGTGTGCAGGAGAGAAAAGGAAGAAAAAACAACACGCTCATTTCTGTAGCCTGAATAATGGAAGTAAAGCATGGGACCTGCCAGGCACGTCAGAGGAGACACCAGAAAGCAACTACAATAGATATTTCCCACGCAATCACATAAGCCCATTTACTCAGAGGACTAACATACACAACCATGCCTACAAAACAAATTCTGGGGTACACTAAGAAAAAGTTACTGACAACACACAAATACGGGTTGCTGATGGATCCACCTGAGAGCTACAACTGCATAAAGCCCACTGAAAACAGAAGGTACAGAAAATACAAATGCTTCCCTACAAATTGCTTTCACTGCTAAAATTAAGTTCTCATGTTGGGCCCACCATAGGTTACACAGCCACTTCAGTGCAACTGTAGAGCCGTTAATTTGAACGGCTGCAATTAGCTGCCACCCAGATGGGCTAATTCAGTGTTACACGAGTTCATACTAAGAACAAAATAAGTCTACAACACTTAGAGAAAGACAGCTAAATCCTAGATGTCAACCTAATCGAGCTCAATTCTGAAGTGGCGTAGGAAGAGCTTTTAATCACGATCTCCAGGCTGCTTTGTGCTCACCCATCGAGACTTCAAGAATGACTGAAACACACAAGAAGACTCCAGCCCTAAGAGGCTTTTCCTTTCTTTGATGTTCTGTTCATACACCGTGTGGATATAAATCCTTTCTTTTCTTCCTGCATTTTAAAATGTACACAATCCTTATCCTCCCCACACAAAACATTAAGTATAATTCATGGCATAATCATAATAATCAGTGTTTGAAACTGAGAACTGGAACTCCGGACACCTAAAATACAAGTGCTACTTCCCAGCTCACTGTTGAGGGGTCCTGGTGCCTGCATTTTGGGGAGAGAACAGAAAGAAAGGTATTCAACAGCCAAGTTAAATCACATTCAGTATTAACATGGACAGCGGCTTCCTGACAGTAACATCTACAACCCTGTGTTACAGACGCAATATACTTAAAACTAAGCCAGGAGACAGTATTAATTATAGAAAGAAATGACCGTTTTTAACAGCTGCTTTGAACTAATTGAGCTCTTCTGATATGTCATTTCCCCATCTGTAACCTCGTTACGTAATTAAGGAGAAGCAGCTTCAAATAAGTAGGTTTTCTCAGGCAGCAGTCAGGTATTTACCTGCTCTTACTAGGCACCCATTACCTTGTTTTCTAGATAGCAGGTTTGGTCAAGCAAAGAATGCACAGGAATTTGTCAAGAATGCACCTCTCTAAATAACAAGTGTAACACTGGAAGAATTATTGCTGCACCCATAATCTGACTGCCAATGCCATTGACTTCACCCATTTGCCAGCTCCAGCTGCATGACGTGCACCTGGACCGTCCCTAAAACATCTGACTGTTAAAACATCAGAGAACAGGTAGGGCGCTCTCTCCCTAACCCTTTCTGTGCTCTGTTCCCTTCATGCTTTGTAAGGGGTTCTTAACATATGGCTAAATCTGTGCAGGCTGATGCTGAGAAGCACAAGTGCCCCCCCCCCCCCTCACCTTTCTCCTTCCCCTCAACATTAGCTGGTAAAAAAGAAAACACACCAACCACTCATCTCAAACTGCACCAGATGAACCCATACCTACATGCATGAATGACATGCAGGAAGATCTGCTCTCCAAAACATCCCGTAATTATTGGAAAACTTGGGCACAAAAATCTTGCCTGCTCTTAACAAGAGTTCCTTTCAACCTTTTTGTATTGGTTATACTTCCTAAGTCTCTCCCCTTGTTCTCAGTGTCTCTCTCTAACTTGTCTTGCCTACCAAAATCAAAGGGACAATGCCATAGCTGAGACCTCAGGTGATCTGCACAGAGCACATACACATAGTGTGTGTGTAACAACCTTGCTTATACACACCAAATGAGATGGAACAGGGAGGGGTGCAATGGAAGAAGCAGTCATTGCGATTATGCTACCACATCCTATTTCACTACTACTACTTCACTCCATCCTTTTCCATGCTAGTTTCCCCTTTGTCTCAGGAGTTCATTTTGTTAATTGACCACTTCACATCTTCACCTACTGACATTCTAACATGCCAAATTCTCCGTCAGCTTCCAAAAGTTCAAGTCTCCATCCACAATTCAGCACAACGGAACTTCAAGAAAGGGGAACCTGGCACTATGAGATGCATCAGAAACAGAAGTAGTAGTAGAACCATTTTCAAAGTAACGCAGACCGATGGTAAAACAGCACATCGGAGAGATCTCTGAAGAACAAAATAAAGTAGGGAGATGTGGTCAGCAGCACATAACAGAACATTAGAGCATGTCCTGCACAATGAGGTTGACTAATGGCGCACTTACGTGCTGACTCTCTCCAGGAAGATATGTTCTTAACATTCAGGTCCCTCGGTAAGCCTCTCACATCAAGAGAACTGTGTGGTTCCTTGCACAGCTGAATTCTGCTGCGCTGCTTCTGGCTAGCATCACTGGAAGCTCTGATCAAATTGCCTGACTCTAGCAATTACAACCTCTACTTTCAACCCTCCCCACCATGCCCACTAACCATGTCACTCGGCAGCAAATCTCCACAGCTCTTGGCTCAATCATCTCCCAGGGCAGCCCATTTCAATTCATTATCACTCTTTCAGAGAAGCAGCTACCCAATACCCAACCTGAACCTCTACTAGCAGAACGTGAGGCTGTCACATCTCATTCTACTGCTCACTGCCTGGGAGAAGAGGCCAAAGCATCATATGATGCCTGTATGCTTCCAATACATGCAGCCACACGCTCTCATTCCTGCTGTGTTTATCCCACAAAATGCGCAGGTTTTGCTCTTGCTCTAACTACAAACATGACTTCTCCACACAAATGTTAAACATATAGATATTACATAGACACTGCTCTTCTTGCATGAGACTTACTAATGTCTTAAACCAAATGGATTCTCTGGTAGAGAAGATGAGGATGTGCTTTCAGTTCCAGATGAATATATATATGAAGTGGCCTGTTAATTTCTACCCCTAGGTTGCATTCACCCAGAAACTTCCCCCATTACTTGCAGGAAGACGGACGAGAAACAAAACAGAAAGCCAAGTTTCAGAACCACCAGCGCTAGTCAAAGAGGAAGAGCTCAGCCCATACACCGGTACTTCTCTTCCCAATAAGAACCCAGTGCAGAAGGGCTCAAATGAACCATTCTATCTGGATAACCGCACTACAGAGAGCGGCTGCGATGTGGTTTTCACTTCCTGAGCACTGACTGCTGTGAGCAGCCCAGTGACCCCCAGCAGCACCCAGGCCGTGCTGTAGCTCTGCAGGGCACCCAGCCCCCGTCATAGGGCTGGAGGGGCCGAACCCCCGGGGCTCCCACCCCACAGGGCCGTGCTTCACACAGCACATCGCCGGCATCCCATCCTCTTCACCTTTTAACGCGCTGCTAAATAAAAAAAGAAGAGTTTCTAAATCGGATTTGCTTCAGGTTTGACACTGAAAAAACTGCCTTATAAGGTATAAAAGCCTGAAAGCAGGAAGAGGCTTTGACAAAACTAAGGAAGTTCCTCTGCGCTTGCTCACTGGCGGGGGAGGGGTTCTTTTTCTTTTTTTTTTTTTTTTTTTCCCCGTTTCACTGATAGAAGTAACACAGAATAAATGACATGAAAAAATCACCGCCACGAACACGCGGCCGGGCGGCAGCTCCGAGCGCAGCGCTCCGCATGGACCACCGCCCTCAGCGGGGCTCCCAAGCACCGCGCCCTCAGCGCTGCGGGCAGCGGGCACAGCCCCCCGCGGCCTCCCCTCCAACAGCGGATGGGGAGCGGGCAGCGCTACTACCCCGCCCGGCCCGGCCCTCCCGTACCACCGCACGCCCCTCGCCGCCATCTCCGGCGGCGGCGGCTGCCCCTCCCCGCCGGCTCCGAGCTGTCAGCGGCGCTCACCCCGTGCCGCAGTCCACCACACAGGCCGGAAGCCGCCCTGCCATGCTCCTCGGTAGCGACGGTGCTGGGGACGGCGGGCAGCCCTGGGCGCGCTCCGGCTCCGCTCGGCTCCGGCTCAGGGGGCGAGGGCACTTCCGCAAGGCGGACGCTCCTCCTCCCTGCGCCCGCACGCACGGCCCGGCGACACCAAGATGGCTGAGCCGCCCCTCCCTGCGCGCTACGGCGGAGAGGGCGGGCGCGACAAACCCATCGCTGACGTCCGATCTCGTTTTAAATGGTTTTAAGTTAAAAGAGGGAAGATTTAGGTTGGATGTTAAGGGGAAGTTCTTCACTAGGAGAGTGGTTAGACCATGGAACAGGCTGCCCAGGGAGGTTGTGGATGCCCCGTCCTTGGAGGTGTTCAAGACCAGGTTGGACGGGGCCCTGGGCAACCTGATCTAGTAAAGGTGTATGTTTGGTGGCCCTGCCAGGCAGGGGGGTTGGAACTACATGATCCTTGAGGTCCCTTCCAACCCGGGTCATTCTGTGATTCTGTGACTGTATTTTAATGCCTGAAAGCTGAGAGAAGGCGGGACAGGCCTCTGTGATGGGAAGAGAGTGCTAAAAATGACAAGAGGATGGCTTCTTCATCCACCACCAGTGACGGCTGTAGATAACTGCCCCTAGTAGGGCATGAAGAGCCTTCTCCATAGACACGGTCATCAAAGGGCAAATGCAGAAGTCTCACTCTTTCTTCTGCTTTTTTTTTTTTGGTGTTTCCAGAAGTGCTACAGATGCTCTCTGGCTTCCTTCAGCACTGCTCACAAGCAAAACACTTCCGTGGGAGAGAACCAGATGCAGCTGACTGCCCACCGTCCTGCTTCCCTTCTGAGATTTGAGTCCCTCAGGCACCTCTTTACTCACAGGCATCCAGAGGAGCAGTCTGAGGTCCCCTTCCTACCCTGCTGTCCATTAAATAAGACCTCTATGCTGCTATCTCAAACCACAAAGCATGGGCATTGCCCTGGTCAGCCCTCCCAGCAAAACTACCACAGGGATGGATGGCATCCATCCCCCCGTTGGGTTTGGTCATAGGCCCGGGGCAGTGCTTTGAGGCAGGCTGGGAGGTGAGGCCTTCAGGTGAAAAAAAACAACAAAAACAAACCAACAAATAAAAAGGTATTTGAAAAGTCACTCTTTTCCTTTCCACCTTTCACAGTGCTTTGGTGTCTGAAAGACAGGCTGCTGTGATCAACAGATCTGGCCCCATAATATTCTGTACACGCACACTATTTTTGTTTGCTGTCAATACATTTTAACGTTTCAGCTCATGTGATATTGTGGGTTTTTCTCTGTACTTTACTTGCTGTTACAGCCTTTGCAATAGGAGGGTGCTTTTGGTGGTGTAACATGATGTCCTGCCAAAGACAAAATTGGTTACCTATCCAAAGAAGGAGCTATTAAGGCTCACAGTTTCCTTAATGGGACTTAATGGCTTTAAGTAATGGCCCTTAATGACTTTAATCAGCCTCACCGGGGGCCTCCACCCACACTCCCTGCCCTTGGGTGCAGGAGCCACATAAAAGCCCTGGGCTGTTAGCTCGTGGAGCTTCGTTGTATTGAGTTTGTGGTTTGACCATGGCTTCCTGGTTTATATCTTAAGCTTGTTTTCCCTGCGCATCACTTGATCGTCCTGGTGATCATAGGACTATCTCTGCCTTTGGTTGCTATTACTGCCACTGTTTGTTATCTGCAGGTTGACCTTCTGGTTTGATTTTGGACCTGTCCCAGGAGGTTGTTTGGTGATGCGGATTCTCCACTTAAACCTGGTAGCCATCTTTGGGTTTGCTCAACTCACCTCACTAGGTATGGTGAGATACACTCTGGGTAGTGGGTCCCTTGCCCTGTGGATTGTTATTGCACTTGGTTCTGTTTCCCTTAGGGATGCCATCAACCATCCATGCTTCCTTGTTCAAGTATTGGTACCCCTTGCTTAGATTAAACTATCTTTAAAATAAGGATTATCTCATTCCTTGAATCACTCCTATTGTGGGATTAGGCAAGAGTCAGAACCAATGCAAACAGAAGGGTTAACATATCGTCCTTGGGGTTGAGAGTGGAGGGAACAAGACATCCGTTTTTGTAGCTGCTAGAACAGTTCACTTACAGAGTCAAGCTACCATCTGGCTTCTGAGCGCTGCCATGTATTTCTGAAGAACACAAGGGATGGAGATACTCAGAATATTAATGTTTTTATTTTAATATCAAAGCAAATTATGAATAGAACAGCCTGAGTCAATTTACAGATGATGAAAGGGATTTCTGAAGGATATCTGTGGGCTGTTCTGTGCTAGAATATGAAAAAATTACTGACAGATTTTCAGAGGAAGTGTAAATAGTCCCTTTTATACTTCTTTGTGTGAATGTGCATAGGTACATATACTAGCTGTATTTATTTTAAGTAAATATGAAGTACCATGTGGACTTCTCACTTTCTGCTTGTTTTTATTACCTGCTGTTCAGGGTTATATGTGCACCAGGTACTACTGCTCTGTCTGGCAGATGGAGCTCTGGAGTGAGAGTAGCTGAGCTGCAGGAGTTCAGGTAAGCCTGTGAAGTCAAAGGATGGGTAATAGTACTAATATACAAGTATACTGATGACTTTTTGTGAACAGAAGAATCATTTCTCTATAGAAGTTTAAATCAAACTGACAAGCAGTCCCTACAGGGTGCTCCATAGAAAACATCCTACAGCTGGATTTACTTGCTGTCAGTAGGAGTGTTTTCTGTGAGGCTGCAGGATGCAGAGTGCAAAGGAAAAAATACTGCACAGAAAGTGAAACAGATCTCCATTGTGATCTCTTGCTATCAGTTTCTGTTCTTACTGAGGTTGTTTTAAGAAGAACATTGGAAAAAGCAGCACCGTTGGGTTTTGTCTTACTAAATTGTAGTTGAATTTACCTTTGAGAGAACAAGAGATTAGGACTTCTCTCATACTGAGGTTCTACGACAACTGAAGCTTTGCAACAAAAGGAGTTGGAAAGTTAAACTCTCTGGCCATGAGCTCTTGTGTTCCATTTCATTAGTCTTCAAGAGGCTGTGGATCAAGGCTCCAGCCCAATAAACTTCAGGTGCACGTTTTCTCTCCAAGCATTATTCCACTTTACCAGAAACATGTTTGCTGTGCTCTTCAGCAAAATTCAAATAGATCAATCTAAATTTCAATCCTAACTCCTGTACAGACCCTTGGTAGTTTCATGCATTGGAATCTCAGTTTTCTTAGTGGATAATTAGGTCAGTGCCTTAGTATGTTCTCTTTCCCTCCAGTGGAAACGGAGTAAACCTAGAAATTGCCTTTATCTGGAATTATCCTGTACAGCAGCCATGATCCGCCAGTATCATCACTTGGTAATGCATCAGAGTCTAGCTACCCCATTGAATTAGAGGTGACCTCTTTCTGGATATCACAATAAGATAATTACCACTGGAGAGCACACTCCTCGTGTTGCTGTCCGTTGGCAATGTAAATAGAGAACAACAGAATGCAGATGAATACAAATGCATAAGGAATGAGAAAAGTTGAGGAGAAAAGTGATACCGTTAGTCAACAAGAAACCACAAGAGCAATCTAAGAGCTTGACGTGGAGGGAGGTAATTTTCAAATGACAACTTCATCTAAACCTGTATTAAAAAATGTCTTGTGGCCCCAAGCTTTTTCATGACACTGGCACAGCTTTGCCTGTATTATGTAGTGAAATTTCAGGAGTCCTTCAGCTCAAAGAAGAGCACACCTAGGCAAAAAGCATTACAGATCACATCTGAGTTAAATGGGAAGCTTTTCAGTAGTCATCTCAGTTTGGATCATTTTCATGCAGGCAGTGGCCTGCCCTTGAGCGTGCCGAAAGAACAATGCTATGAATCCACATACAGATCAAGGCACAGTGAAATGCAAGGGGTAATAAGAAACAAAAGGAAGAAAAAGTTGCGGGGATGTTGGAAATGCTGAGGAGAGTGTGATTAAAATAGGATGAGAACCTGATCTTGCCTGGGTCAGCACATTGCCATTCAGACTGGCTTAAATTGAATTTAACAGGTGGGTTAATTTCCACTGCATCACACCAGACATCCTTTACGCCCAGCTAAAACTGACAATAAAAGCTAGAGAAACAGTCAAGGAAAATTGGGTCTGGATTATCCATTAGACAATGTTTATTGCATGTTTTTCTCAAAAAGCACTTTGCTTAATAATTTATCCATCATGTTCTGTTTTGTTTTGTTTTTTTACCATAAATAAGTTTTAGTAATTGGTGATGGAAAAACACAGAGAGCTAAATAAGAAACCACCATCTACTGTGATATTTGATGTATGTAGATTTCTTTCAGGAAGGGCCACAAAGCATAATTATAATGTTATTGGTTGATTTTGGCATAGCTCTAGTAACAGCCATACGGAAGGCATGTAATTTCATGGTGCTGCACATGGCGAAGTCGTCGCAGTCACCAGGATCTCATTTGACGTGGCTGCTCTCCAAGGTTTCTGACTTAAATGAACTAAAAGCCATTAATTTTCAAAACACAATTAGTCCAACTATATATTTTTTTACAAAATAACAAATGTGGGGATGGGGGAAGCTCTATGATCCTTTGTACAGTGAAACAAGTATGTGAGAAAGAAACTGATAAGGATATAAGCAGGCTCCCATTTAATATTATGGCAATGACACCTGTACTGCCCATTGTATCTGCTAGGAATGGCAACAAAGAGTACATCAAAAGATAAACCAGAAAACATGAAATTATTCCTTTATAATGTGATGACTTCAATAGGTATATTGATATTCTGGACAGAGGCAAAATCTGGAAGAGAAACAATGAATTCTCATTTAAAGCTTGCATTTTCATTCAAAATTATTCTGTGATCAAATGCAAGTTTTCTTGTATGATATTTGTGAGGAAATTAGCAGTGTGGTGCTGTAGCATTCCCAGAATAGCAAAATGCCCTTTATTCTCTGCCTTTGTATCTCATCCATACTGCACAGATTCCACACAGTCACACCTGGGAGCCAGAGAGCAGTAACATGGCTTGGCCTTGATCAGAAACTCTGCACTTTCACACATGATATAACTCTTCTTATGTGTTCTGAGTGTATATATATATATATATATAATTTATTTACTTATTTATTTTTTCTGGAATAAATGTGTATTTCTACCCTTCTCATAGAATTTCTAGATACTGTATGTTTAACAAAAGAGAGAATGTCAGTCACAGCTTTGAGTATTCACTTGCCTTAGTGGCTGGATGGATGTTAGGCATCCACTTCCATGTTTGCCCAGTCACAAAGCACTGACTGAACTAGAATTAAAGAGAACTTGCAAATGGATGTAAAACACCTTATTTAATTTTTAAGGAAATATTATTAAAAATATTGTGTTAAATCACACCAGTATGTGATTTAGTAACTTTGGGATTTAGCAGTCACTGCAGGTATCTGTATCCAGTAATGTTTCCAGCAAAGCACTGGAGTAAAACCAAGCCTTAAAAATGTGGCAAGTGCAAGAGAAATGTCAGACTGTAGATACTTAGAACAGAGGAAGCAAACATCCAAGTGGGCTGGTTCACAAAAGCAGGAGCATGATGATTCATAGAGCGTGCAATGATGCTGTGACCCAAAACCATGCTGTGCTAAACCTTTAGAGCTGCTCAAACACTTGAAGCAGCAGACAATTGAATCTGAAAGGTAAACAAGTTGGTTTCTGGTCTGAAACGTTTGAAAACTTTACCAGGGTTTTGCAGCCCACACTTGACCTCTCATTCTGAATTGCTTTTCATAATAGAATGCTTTAGAAATGCTTGCATTATACTTTTTAGGTATTTTTCCTTATTTTGTGGCCTTTGGGGAAAAAGAAAGAATGCTCTTCAGTTGATCCAAACTACTGACCCCTCTGATTGGCATTTTAGAAGACAATAGAAGTTAAAGAGCACTGCCCTACAAATACTGATGTAGTGCCATGTTAATTGTTTTGTACTTAGTTGAAGATAACTAGGGGAAGGACATTTGGAACCTACATAGACAGATGTCCTTGTCTGGATCAAGCAGAGTGCCTGTTAAAAATGGCACAGGCTTTCCAATCTGCTGGGTAATATTATAACATCCACCGTTCTAATGGCTGAGCCAAGAGTGAGCACTCCCTGATTTGTTTCAGACAAAAAGAGAAGTAACTAAAAATACCACTCTCTGATGGGTTAAATGATGTGGCTGGGAGATTGCAATGAACAGCTCATGCAGTATCTTTTCCAGTTGTCACAACTACCTGGAGCCCAAATTTGACTATGAGCACTTCAAAAATACAGTGTTCTATAAATAAATAAATAACATATGTTTCTAGTGACAAGATTGCATGTGTAAAAATGGAAATAACTTTGGGTCTCTATTTCTGAGTGCTGGGTACCTCTACGCTGGGTTGATTCAGTCTGTTTGTACTACGTAGGGAAATAAACTCAACTCATTTCTATGGTTATGACCTATTTGAACTGTATGCCTGCGATGCTGAGACTTTATGAATCAATACAAACACTTGTTCCTTTGTTTTAAGCCCTTTTTATGAGAGTCCTAATTTAACTTGAATATCATGCTTGCCCAGCAAGGGATCGGTTAACTATTACCATATTGGGCAGTGCTTCAATTTGCTTGAATAGTACCTTATGCTGCAATTAGCCTCAGTGAATCACAGTGATTATTCATACAGGGATCTACAAAAGCAAAAATATCAAAATCTGTTCTATGTTCTCCTGAACATACAGGGTTAGGCAGACTGTGAAGTTCTATACTGGTCAAACCTGCCTGGCTTGACCTCTAGAAATTAGCTTCTATAGGAATATTCAGTGCAACTAAAAATCAGATTTGACTCTAAATTAAGGTTCATTTCTTCTTTTGATTGATTCTCCAGGCAGAGCAGGTACCCACACATGTGCTTCTGCTATCTTTGGTATTCACATGACTCCCCCGTTGCCAACCTGTTTGAAGGTTATGCACGAGTCCCCTCCTAAGCAGAATATTTTTCTCAGTAGTGCGGTGAATCTCTGATTCAGAGCAATCCAGAGTTTTTACCTTGTTTGTAATCTTATTACTAGATAATGTTTGCAAGAACTGTTCAGGAGGAAGCAGAAAAGGCCCTGGATTCTATTTAATTTTCTAAAGCTGTTAAAAGTAAGGCTTGATAAGAAGCTACATTGCAAAAATATTTGTGGTTTTTGCTTCTAAGCCATCTGCAGTGTGTTTTTCCTTTAAGTACTGCTAGTGTTCTCATTAACAAGCATAGGTCTTACTGAAAGCAACAGACTTCTAAGGACCAAAGTTCTAAAGCTTTGGCAGATGGTAAAGCAGGTAACAGTGGTAACCATGTAACAGCTCAGCAAGGGCAAAGAATACAATGTGATAGTAAATATAACAAAATGGATACTGTAACCATAATATTAACTCAAAATATGCCCAGATTTTGATGTTTTAATTTCAGTATCTCAAAAATTGGATCAGAAGTCTGGGAAGGCAGTGAGGATATGGAGTAATAGAGCCATTCCCTTGGCTATTAGTGGATTTAATGCAAAGTGTAGGATGTGAGGACATACCAAGGACAGCTGGGGGGGACTATAATAAGACCCATTAAAACACGGATGGTTCAAAGGTGGTGAAGTGGAATAACTAGCAGATGTTATGCAGTATGATTATCAACCAGTGGGCTAACAAAGAAAAACAAAGTATTTTATTTTGCACTCATAAACTACCCAAATAAACCCTTAGCAGCTAATACACTGCATTACAACTGGTTCAAAGAAGGAATTAGATAAGTTAGTAGGTCTGTCAAGAGCTGCTGAACGCTCTGTCTGAATCACATATGTCCAGATAAGGATGCTGTAAACCATTTACTTCTTAAAACCACAAGGATGTACCATGTACCAACTCCTCTGTAACCCTTTTCCCAGCTCCCTGTTACCAGTCACTGTGGAGATGTGAGCCTGAGTGGGATGGATACTTGGTCTCACCCAACAGAACAGAGGAAACTCTCCTGTAATGCATTCTGGTTGTCTGCATCCTTTTCATTAGGAGAAAAATAATGGGTTGAAACTGAGTTTCTCAGTTTACGTCTTGTGTCAGTACTGCAGTCGTAGCTCTTTGGATCTCTTTGCACACATTAACCTTGGATGGAGCTGCAGAAGTTCACTGACTCCCAACATAAACACTTACAGGAAGGAAGTGCGAGATCAAAATGCAATCAGATGCTGTGAGAGGCACAAGCGATTTCATAACATTGTGCATTGTTTTCAGCTCCCCCAAGCTCTACAGAAAGCACAGGTTCTAGATGGCCGCAGAAACGCTCGATAAGGACCATCACAGCAGCTCCTGCTCCTGTCAGTGGAGCGGAGCTCCGAGCGCCTCGATGTGCCCGGCCCCGGGGCGGGGCGGCCGCTCGCTCGCGGCCTCGGGGATGGATTCTCGGCCGCCGGTATCGGCACGGCACCATCTTGGGAGGGCGGGAGGAAGGGGCGGACCGCGGGCGGTGCCGTTGGAGCTGCGGGCCCTGCGCGGCGCTCAGGTACCTCGTTGGGCAGGGGGCGGTTGTGCGCGGGGTAGGGAAGGCGGACGGCGGCCCATCCGCTCGGCCCCGCCGCCTGTCACATCCCACCGGCCGTCGTGGGCGAGAGGCCTCTCCCTGCCCGGCCCCGGGCCGCGGCGCTGAGGGGGCGAGGCCTCGCTCCGCTGCTCGCCCTGGGGGCGGCTTTCCTCTTCTCGGTGGGGCCGCGTGTGTGTGAGCCGCCCCCGCCGGTACTACCGGGGCCGGGCCCAAGGTCTCTGCTCCCCGTCCTTCTGTCCGGTTGTCCTCTCTGGCTCTCACTCCTGCTCGTTCTACGTGTGAGCGCAGGGACAGACCCCGTGCTTCCCCTCACGGTCCGTTCCACTGCGTTCTGAGGGCGTTCAGGGAATTCACTCACTTCCCCTTCCTCGATTCCTACCGCAAAGATAACCGGGCAGGAAGGGAAGAGCCCATTCAGACTCGTGCTTCTGAGAGCAGTGGTTTCGCAGTGTGCCCACAGGGCTCGGCCTTCAAAACACAGCAGCTTGGAAGGCCGCTGTGTTCGCTGTTATCAGAGGTTCCTCTGCTGTTTGTCCTGTGACACAATGAGATATGTTTAGGTCTCGCTTTCGACAAGATTAGATGGGCAGCTGGTGAGGTAGATGTCACTTGTTGTCCCTGGCAAGCTGTAAGTGTATCATTACAGGTGTCTAACAGATGTCTGTTGCTCTGTACGTGATT
The DNA here is from genome assembly GCF_054131305.1 of Coturnix japonica. Lineage (NCBI taxonomy): Eukaryota > Metazoa > Chordata > Aves > Galliformes > Phasianidae > Coturnix > Coturnix japonica. The sequence goes on along the minus strand of NC_140669.1, from coordinate 6,628,374 downwards.
ACACTGAAAGAGCTTCGCAGCCTGATGTTCATTTTTTCTCTTCTGTTATTGGAGGAAAGGAAGAACCGGGCAACATCGGTCCCACTTGCCAGCTTTCAGCCTGAAGCTGCCGTGTACGATTGATGTGGCAATAGACGTCCGTGCCCAGCAGCACATAGTCATGCTGGGATGCTGTATGTATGTTTTCCAGTATTGTATATACAAGCAGATTTCTTAAGTATCCCTTTATGTTAAGCTCAGCTTTTACTCATTTTTTTTATTTCTTGTTGTTGGTAATAGAATTGGAGTGTTATCTCCGCTTATTTTGGGCTTTTTATATAGCTGAGAAAGACAATATTTACTTGCAGCACTCAATACTGGCATGCAAATCTTCTAGTCCTTCAGTGAGGTCCTTTGCCTCATTGTATTCTGCAGGAAGCTTGTCCTGAGTGAGTATTACAGGGCTTCAGTGAGCACGGCTGTCAAGCTGCGTAAGTCTCACCTCTCCATCTCTCCTGAAGGCTCTGGCTTTTACTATCACCCAGTGGTGCCTTTTGAGAGCATAGGTCAAAGCTGTGTTAGACTAACATTGCTGTAATGTTAGTCCATTAATTTCCAGATTTAGAGGGATGAGTTTAACATTTCAGCCGGTTTACTTTCAGCTTTTTTTTTTTTCTTTTCCTAAGAGGCAATGCATTGTTTCTGTTTATCTTATCTTGGAAGTAATCAAACTTGAAATGAGAATCACCTGATGATGACAGTACATGTTCAAGGAGCAGGGGGGTTCTCCCAGAACTCGTGGGGTTGGAGCAGCCAGTATAACTGGAAAAACTAAAGCTGTTCCTTCTGTGGGTAAACCTCGGTATGTTGTCTTTCATATTATATTTACACAAGATTATTTCACACACAAGGAAGAATTTCAAGTTGAGTTGCTCTCTTCATAGTTGGCGGCTGAGCTTCTCTACTGGGAATCGTGTTATTCTGAAATACTTCTTGGAGAGTTTAGTTTTCTTCATAAAAACACTTAGGGGTAATGCTTCTGCGTTACAATCATTTTTTCAGCTCTTTTACTCATAAAGATCTCTTTCCTAATCATCAGTACATTAAAAGTGCTTACGTATCTTGTGAGCTTTATGTGGTTTTCCCCTTTTAGGACTGAACTTTTAATGAGGGGTGGGTAGTAGAAGAAGCGACAATGTGCCGGCTGAAACGTGTAGTGCTATAGAAACAAGTTTGCATGTTAAGTGTTGCTGTAGTTATACTTTGTGTCCTTTGTAGTTACTTCTTGCCCATTCATCATGCTAAGAGTTGGGCAAGCTGTTGAGCCTCCTGGCTTCAGTTTCTTCAATGAGCTGAGCAGGTACTGTGGATTATGTAGATACTGTTCTTCAAATCCTTTTTTGTTTCTGAGTAGCATAAATGGAAGTGGTGACTGAAGTGATATAGGATACTGTTACGTCATGAAAAGCAAAATGCAACAACTTGGCAAGAATTGAGAAATGTGCTTTTTTCACATGCTTTTCTTTTTCTTTTTCCAGAAGATCTTCATGCAACTGGCTGAAAAATGGTTCCACGAGATGGCAATCCCAACTCTAACACTATTAAAATGGTAAATGAATTGAAATGCCATGCTAATTGCTGAAAATTATAATGATAATAAGAATTGCATTTAAAATGAAAAATCCCTTCACTATTTACATTCACCCAATATATTAGAAGTTATACAACATGGAAAGTGGATTTCTTTATAATGGAAACAGAAAGCAAATGTAGGCTGAAGTATCTGCTAGATGTAACAGGCTGAAATATTGCATTTACTCTTAACTCATCCTTTTTTGTTTCAAGCTGTGCTTTCTGATAGCTGAAGTTTATCATAACTCTGTGCACTTCATTAATGAAATATTTTGAAAGGACAAAGCTTTGCTCTTCAGGAGAGGTGTCTGGTAGAAGCAGTATTATTGGCTTCCTTCTCACAGTGATCTTTGGAACACATTTACAGTAAATGATCCTGATTTCATGCAAGTCAGTGTTGTCTTCCTAGTGTTTTGATGTGGACCAGTAGTTAAGGTTCTCTGTATGCCCCTACCATGTAGGACTTGAGCTGCAGGTGATGCTAGTTGGATTTTTAATTTTAGAAAATATTTTGCAAATCTAAGTGTATAATATACAAACAGTTTTTCAGAGCTTTCTTATATATATTTTTTTTTCCTCTAGGAGATTATCTTCACTGTGACATGATCTGTGAAATGTGTTAGCATTTTCTGTTTCTGTTTTACGCTTACCGTGGAAGGTACGTATGACTAAAGGTGATCTTTCTAAATTCATTTCTATGAGTTAATTGCTGCCATTGTGTAGAAGCCACATAAGGAGACGTGTTTAACTGTGTTCTATTGCAAGTTTGGGAGTACTTGGTCTTTGTCAGTAGGAAGGATGATGTCGAAAACTTCCCAAAATACTAGTTGATATCTCTTTGCATTCTGTGTGAAGCATTACTTTCTTTTAGTCAGCTGCACGCTGGAAGATGCATCTTGCTGCACATGCAATCAAGACTTGTTAGTTGCCTCTTCTTGAGCTTTTTTCCTCTTTATGGAAGAATGATCAATTAGGCACTCAAAAGTGTTAAGGAGACACCATGTAGTCAAAAGAGCAAGTAGCAGTAGCTATTACTGTAACATAAGGCACACTGTAGCTTTTAGGAACAGATATGTTCTTTTTTAATTTAAATTTTAAATCCTATATATAAGTAGAAAAGAAATGATGTAATCTATTTATACTCTGAATGACTTCATGTAACATCTAAGCCACAAATTCTGTTGTCCTCATCTCCACTCCCACTGAAAGATCCTAATGCAAGTAATTTATAGAAGCCTAACACAGTACTAAGTAACTACAGAATGTACGCAGTCTCTAGGCACAGATCATACAGGTTGCATGCTTTGAAGCAGTCTCTGTTGTGAACAAAAGAGTGATGGGTATGAGCATGTCATATAGGGATCTCAAGTCCATTAGGGAACTGAAATTCCTTCCCATTTTCACCTATCTTTCCTCTAACTATTCACAGCACATTAAGTGGTGTAGTTTCCTATTTCTGCTATATCTTAGTACTGTTTCTTTGTCACCCGGTAGCCTGACAAGGAATTAGACTTTTCATATAGATCTTTCGTAACTTTTTAATGTCCAGATTCAATTTTGTCTGCATGTTGTGCAACCATGTGAGTGATCTCTAGGCTATATATAACATAATGGCTTCTAGGTGATTAGTCATAATAAAATGGCAACACAGTTGGAACACCATAGTACACAGTATCTATTAAACCAATTTCTAAACCCTCACAAGACTCTAAGCACTACAACCTTCTTGTTAGGCTGCTCAGATTTAAAATAATATCCCTATTTTTCTCTTTGAAAACAAATGTTTTCTCCTTTATTCTGTTTTGAATAGAGACTGCAATTCCTTGCTGAGTCTTTCATAACTTTGCTCCTGTCAATCCCACCATTTTATCAGGGAAGCAGAATAATTACCCAGAACTAATGCCCACACATGGAACATAGCAGCATAGATCTAGTGGTATAATTATACTTCAGGAACTCTGCTTGATAATCTTTTTCTTTGGAAATAAGTTCTTTTGAGAAATGGATTTAGTAAAAGTGGCAATGTTTGAATGTGGCAAAGACTATTTACTGAAGGAAAGACATGAAACAAAGTGAGAAATAGGATTGTGATCTCAAATGCACTTGTGCGTTCTAGGGAACCTGCTTTGGCAGGACAGTTAGACTAGATGATCTCCAGGCGTCCCTTCCAACCACTATGGTTGAGTGATGGATAAATGTAAGTGATTAATCCAAAGAAAAAGCTTGTTTGAAGGAAAAAAAAAATCACGCAGCTTCCTCACTGAAGACGGTGGCACTGGCACAGTCATAAAAAACTGCACAAATAATGAAGAGACAGTGAGCGACTGGCAATGTGAGGAAAAGTCAAAGTGTAATTTAAACTCCTATAACTATATTCGCAAAACAGTTCACCTGTCTTTACTGTAGGAGTCCAAAAAGGTGAATTGCTCTTTGGCTACTCAAGATGGTGCACATTTGAGTTTTTTGTGCTGATAAACAGCAAGGGACACTATATATTCTGTAGCAAATAAACTCTTAATACATTTTATTAAAGTAGGCAAAGAAAATAATACTAATCATAGAACTACCATGTGCATATGTTACTGGTTTTCATTAGAAAGTATTTGTAAGTTTACTGTGAGTAGACAGAACTATGAGATATCTAACTCTGCCCTGTATCTGAACTTGTATTTGAGACTTATAAGGATAAAATTTGAGGTTTTTCTAAGTTTAAACCTTAAAGTTGACACTTGTAAGGCAATATGACAAGATTGAATCACTTTCTGGTAGCATTATTGAAAATAACAGTGCACGTAGATCCATTGTGCTCATGATTAATGCTTGAGTTAAAACACAAGCAGGATTAAAAAAAAAACTTTTGGGTTTTGTTTCTTTTCTTATTTGTTTTTGTTTATTTTAACTTGATGTTTTTAATCTTTTGGGTTTTATTCCTTTATTAATACTGAACAGGTTACAAATGGTGTGGGTTTTTATCATGAATCGAATGAGCTCTCAGAGCAGTTCATCTTCTCAGCGTAGAAGAATGGCTCTAGGAATTGTCATTCTTCTCCTTGTTGATGTGATATGGGTTGCCTCTTCTGAACTCACTTCGGTAAGTATTGCTCCATGCATATTAAAAGAATCCCATTTAAGAGGAAAAGCTCAGAGGGAATGTAGTCCCTCATGCTCAGTAGGTGTGATGTGAACTACTACCTACTTTTTAATAACGGGAAGACAGTGGCCTTTAGGTTACTGTAGTCACATGTATATGCTACAAGTTATGAACAAGCTCAACTTGGTAAATGCTGGTTTCACTACAGAAAATGTTAATGACAGTTTTAAAATGAAACAAAGGAAGCCCATGGAAATGTGTTGTAATTAGGGAATTCATTTTGTTTATTGCCATTTTGATTAAATAATACCTAAAATTTCTGTGAGTAGTAAGTGAATTGTAGCACTACAGGTTAGGTAGACTTCAGTACAGAACATCCATAAGTCTAGGGTCAAAGGCCTTGTGTGTTATGGAGTTACAACCTGTAATTGTGGAAAGGTTTGTGGTAATTAGGTAATATACTCAGTCTGAAAACTGGCCTGGTATTTACTTATTATTAAGTTTTAGGACCTTAAGCAGAGTTTAAGCAAAAATAAATAAATAAATAAATTTCTAATAAATTCTTTTTAAGTTCAGGTTCCTCAACAGTTGGAATTGTGGTCTTCATCACTTTGTGTAGTAGCCTGTTGTTATTAAGATGACATTTTTTCCAATGACCTGGTGGAAATGCTGCTGATACTGAAATGTTACTTAAAATAATGTTTTCTGGTCTGTGATTGCAGTGTTAACTGCTTATAAAACTGGTCTTTTATTTAGGAATATTTGCATGTAAGTGCATTTTTGATCTTAATTGAATTCAAGAACAAATCAATACATTGGTTAATAAGTAAAAAAGTAGCTTTCCTTTGGTGGATAGTACCTTACAAGATGCTATTTATGATGGTTTGGGGGAGGGTGTCCCCAGAATAGGTAGGACCCCTTGTCTTTTGATCGTGGTTGCTAAGACTTGGAGCACTGAAATCGGACTGTCCTGTACTATATATATATTTGAAACTATTCATTCGTTTTCACAAATTCCAACATACCTGGTAATTTTGGATGCTGCAATTATTTTCTTTCCACAGTATGTTTTTACGAAGTACAACAAACCCTTTTTCAGTACATTTGCAAAAACATCTATGTTTGTTCTATACCTCTTGGGATTTATTGTTTGGAAACCGTGGAGGCAACAATGTACGCGTGGGTTTCGCGGGAGGCATGCAGCTTTTGTAAGTATTTTAACTTTATAAGGTACTTAGTGTTGTAGAAGTTGGTATAGAATTATCTGAGACAGGGAATCAAAAATTGTATACTTGCTTTAATAAATGTTTTAAGACAAGCATTTACAAGCTGAATCACTGCACAGGCAGATAAGATGATCATAATAGTCTCAAGAGTAAGGAACTAAAGGTAAAAAAAGAAGTAGGAAGTATGTGAGGAATCATGAGAAATGCTCTACTGAGCCAAAGCATTGGCCGCTTAGCCTTGTATTTCATCTTAAATGGTTGCAGGGGATGATTCTTTTCAAGAAGAGCTGATGAGCCTCACTGTTGTGGGCCCTTCTACTTCCCCGACGTCTGTAACCAATTGAATTAGTATTTGAACATTGTCATTAAATTTTATTAATGACTCTTTTTATGCGTGGCAGATCTGTGAACTGCTTTTTGAAGAGATTTTGAGGTTTTTAAAGCTGTGTTTAGGAGATGTAGCAGAGACATGATTTATTTTTTTTGCTGTTCTTAACCCTGTACTTGGTAACTTTTATGCATGTGAATGGTCTTCTGTTGCTCATCCTAGAACTGGGGACAGTTTGTGCTAGCGTCTAAAATTATTACAGAAACAGAGGCACTTTCTAAGGAAGTGAAAGATGTTGAAGACTGCTTGTTCTGTGCCAGTGTTTCAGAATGCTGAGCAGCAGGACTCAGGAAGCAGTAAGGCATTTGGCCTGATGCTAATCTTGCACTCAAGTAACAGAAAAGGTGATCCGAGAACATGTAGTTAATAACATCTTGTTATAGAAATGAGCTGTATGAAAATAACTGATTTCAGTCCTTCTGAATATGTCAGACTTCACAGACAGTGGTAGCTGTACATATAATGCACTTAAATAGTGTTTAACTTCTGTGGGTTTTTTCTTTTTTCTTTAAATCTTGCTTTAAATGCATGGAAAACATTTAGAGTTGGCTGTTATCTTGGCATAATTTTTGGTAGACAAACCTACAGGGTCTTCACTGGCAGTAATGACTAATAAGGATGATGTATGCACTGAAGGACAATTAATTGTTCAGAGCAGTTAATAAAATTAACTAACCTGAGCAGGTGAGTAGAATGAAGGGCTGCTGTCCGGAGTGCATTGTGTAGTGGTTATACAGACCACTGAATCCAGTGCAGTGCTGTGTCAAAGGTAATGATACAGTCATCTTGTGAACTGATTTTTTTGCAGAGCCTTCTTGTTTTTTCAGGCAGGTTAGTTAAATATTCAACAATATGATTACTACAGGTGCCTTTAAAATACCTTGTGTTTATCAACCTGAACAAAAATGGCACATTCATAGATTGTTATTTCAACCATGATGGTAAAGACAGCTTACTGTAAGCCCTTTTCCACATTAAAGACTTCATTTAGGATATACCATTTATTACCAGAACTGTAGAACAATCAACTGCCAAGCAGGGAACAGGGGTAGCAGCCTTGTTACCTTATGGAAAAGTAAAAATAATAGCTGACCTCATCGTAATGGAAATCTTGTTAAAACTAAGTCAAGAGTTCCATGCTTTTCTGCAAAGGAGTTTTGTCTCAGTAAAAGAAACAAAAATAATATTGTAATGTATGTGCAGTAGCATAGAGGAGTGTCTTACTAACTGAACTTCCTAAGTTTTGGCATTCTAACAGCCTGATCCTGCTGGATACCTGGGTATTTTGTTCAGTGGGGTCAGTCAAGATAAAGGGAATTACTGAAATCAAGTTATTTTTTTGAATTCCTAAGCCCTGTTGATTATTGGAGTGGGGATGATGGGGAAGGAATCGTAACAGAACTATGGAAAAAAAACATTAAAAAAGCCGTGATTGCAAAATAATGTCATCATAAATGGTTACATGTAAGGTTCTTTTAATTAGTTTGCAGATGCTGAAGGTTATTTTGCAGCTTGTACGACAGATAATGCTGTAAACAGTTCTCTGGTAAGTTCCTTAATTTGTGAAGGTTGGTGCTTTATATTTTAACATGACACCATTATCCTGGCTTCTTGTCTTTAAAGTGTTATCTACTTTTATCTAATACCTTTTGGCAAAGGAAAATAGTAGCTTTATTACTAATAAGTACTGCAAATAGTGTTATTACACATTATAGGAAATACAGATTCTCAGCTCAATGAAACGTATTTAAATGTTTCAGGAGTACTTTATGAAAGAAATATTTACATTGCAAAAAGCAAATGTTTAGATATTCAGATCAGTATCTGCCAAAGCAAAATGTTGAGAACTAGTGGAAAAGCCAAACAACTTTCAAGACAAATAAACACCGTTCAGTTAGCTGAGTACCTTGTATGCTGTGTTACTGCACTGCAGTTGGAGAGAAATGGACTGCCTTCCTTCCAGTGGATGAAGTGTTTCAGTTCACTGAATCAAATGCCAGTACTGGTATGCTGCTGATAAGCCAGATGGCATTTTTGTAGCAATTTTTATTGTCCATAAATGACAATTTGCTGTGCTTCTGTTGCTCGCAGACTGCTGCTTAATCTACATAGAGAAACTGAAGGCCGCATCCAGAACTGAATTCAAAGCACAGAACATGATCTGAAGCTTAAACTGTTTCTGTAATAGCTTAGGGGATGGCAATTGAGCGTTGACAAGTTGTAATATGTAATATATATCTTATACAGAATGAGAAGTTGAAGAGATTTTTCAGAAGTTTTCATCATTTCATTCTTTGTTATTTCAACTTAATTTATTTATCTGCATTTCAAAAATAATCTTCTTAGTTTGCTCAACGCATTAAGATCACCTGACTATAAATGTAGGATTCATCATAAAACAATTTGGCGTTAAACGCTCACAAAAAATTCTGGTCCTAAACAAGGAGCCTAACAAAAATGCAGCTACTGGACATTTTTATTAGTTCACTCCTACATCTTATTAATTTCATTCTAATGTGCAGCTTAACTGTTGCTTTGTTGGAAGTTTGTTGAAACTCCTGCAGAGTGTCTTGTACACCAGAGTTCTGTTCCCAGACATGTTTTAACTTTTAGTTGTAGTTCACCAGTTTCAAATAGATTCATTTTTGTATGGGTATTTTCTGTTTCTAGGACAGAGGCTAGAAGATCTATGGAAACTTTGGTGATTTTTGAGTTGCTTTCTAATTTTAAATCAGTAGGTTTCAGTTTTTCATGGATGACCTTTGTGTTCATGAGGGATATGCTCAAAAGCACACAGTTGTAAAATGCAGCAGTCAAATACCAGTATGTTGAATGTTAAGTGCAGGTAATATACAAGCATTCTTGATGTTGAATTACATATGAATTTCTTAGTATTCATCAATCTTTTTGTTGTGCTTAGTTTCAAAGAATTTAATTCTGCTTATAATTTAAATATCCTGCTTAATTGTATTTTACTTACGCTGCATCTTTTCAGAGCGAACCTTTATATGTTCCTGTAAAGTTCCACGATTTGCCAACTGAAAAAAGTGGCAGTAATAATAATGATACAGAGAAAAGTGAGTAAAGATTTTCTGGAATGCTGAAATGCTGGTTCTTTGATTTATTTTCTTCTTTGTTGGTGTAACTGCTGTTGTGCTGCAGGGCTTACCTTTTCTTTTTCCTTTCTCCCTCCCTCTTCCCCTTAAATCTCATGATGCATGAAATGCAGTCTCATATTTACTTTCAGGTAGAGAAAACATAGGCCTGTCGTTCAGTTTACCTTTCTTGGTCACTACAGATCCAGCCTATGTTTATCTCAAGGGACCAGCTGGGTTCAGTACTTGTGATTCTTTCCTTCTGGGCTTGTAAGAACAGCAGCAGTGAGCCTCTGGAAAAACAAGCTATTGCCCTTTTTAGAGCAGGAGCAAAGCAGTCAAAGTAAGAATTTTACCAGTCTATGTGCATTCTGATTTTATTTGAGCTTTACTATCATGTGATAGTAGCCGAAACAGGCCTAGCTGTCCCAGATAATTAAAGAAATGTTGGCTGTCAAAGAGTCCAGTTGTCTGATCCTCAGCAAAAGGGTCCCTGGTTATAAAGGGGAAAGTCTCCTCGTTAATTTCTGAATGACATCTTTAGAATTGCTTTGGTAGGCTCTGCTGTCCTGTGGTAGCAGGTACCAAACACTTGATGATTGCTTGAGCTGGATGGTTTGTTTTTTTCTGTATTTTAGAAAATGAGGAATTGTTTCATATCAAATCAAGTTAATATTTATATGTAGTGTGTAATGTTTTCTGTCTATAGGAAAATAACCTTAGAATAATCTTATAAATGAAATCTGGAACTGTCTAGTGCTGATATTCTGATTAGTTAGGGATTTCAAATGAAGAAGTGACCTTATGATCTCTGCTAAGCTTTGACTGTTGGATACACTCATACTCTGAACAACTGGCCTTGCAGTTAGGTATAGCTGTATGTAGTTTATGGTTAACTTTATTAAATTAACAGTTAATCTTACTTGTAATATTCATCAATACAGAATAATCCCTAACTAATACTGTGGGTATTTTTGACAGGAAAGATGCTGTTTTCAATGATGTGGTTTTAGTTTTTGGGTTTTTTTGTGTTTTTTTTTTTTTGTGGTTTTTTTTTTTTTTTTTGAGAGATAACTGTACTGATTTAAAGCAGTGATTGTATTTTGCCTCAGTAGCAACCTATCAAATAGCAAAATAGTACTGTGAGAAATAAAAATAGTGGGAAGTCTTCTATTTGGATAGAAACTTGTCATAAATTGGGGAGTATTGCAATCAATGCTGTAGTAAAACATCATAGCTATATTAGCATGTTGTGTTGGCTTGAAAGTTTAATGATCCCATGCAAATTTTTCTTTGTTTTTTTTTCTCTTAAGCTCCCAAAAAGCCTCGTGTGAGGTTCAGTAATATTATGGAGATTCGGCAACTCCCATCAAGCCACGCACTGGAAGCCAAGTTGTCTCGCATGTCATACCCAGCAGTTAAGGAGCAGGAATCAATATTAAAAACTGTAGGAAAACTCACTGCAACTCAAGTAGCAAAGATTAGCTTCTTCTTTTGCTTTGTGGTATGTGTTCCATTTTTTTCCCCCTCTTTTTTTCTTTTCAGAAAACTATGAATGCAATTAAAACTTGTATAGTAATAGTGAATATTAGCTATAGAGTATTGAGAGGAATTGTATTCTCTATGCCTCCTTTTCTAAAGAATACTGTCAGTAGTAAAACGTGCCTCATGCTGAACAGAAGCATGCAACTCCTTGAAGGGAGGATAGCAAAAAAGAAATCCTGTGTTTCTAGTTAACTGTAAGGTCAGTTGTAAAAGATACAGGGTGATTTCCATGCTTTCAGGTCCTATTGTCCTACATTGTATATGTTTAATGCAGCAAAATCTGGACTTGCATCTACACAGGCTGTTTCCACCTTCAATGAAAATGATCTGAATGTATTTCCATGTGTACACACATGCAGATTTTCTAGACTAAAGTCATTACGTTCAAAACAAATCCTTTTCAACCCACTCATGGTTGCTGCTAATGGTGTGTCTGCGTATTTCTTCTTGGATGGTACAAATAGCCTTGTCTAAGACTTCAGAGAGTAACTTTCATGTGAATCTGAGATTTTCTTAATGAGGTGTTGATAAAGAGATGTTTAAGCACTTGCTACTTTTTGTATTTGAGGGAATTGACAGACACGAATCTTTCCAAAGTTTTCTGAAGCATTAAGTGTAAGCGTTGTTTGCTTTTTAGAATGAAGATGAGGCTGTGACTAATGTCCCACGTATCTCTGGAAATTTCTTTGCAGCCCATGTGCAGCAATTATCTTGTTTTGCAAGTTCTTCAAGATAAAAGTACCTTTAGATAATGTGTTGCCATTATGTTATTTAATTATTTTGAAGTTCTGAAGTATATTATTCCATTATTATACATGTGGTTGAATGCAGCTGGTTTAATTCTAATTTTGTCTCTGTCGTGTAATGTAATCACTACATTATTTTTCTCATCCTCCAGTGGTTCTTGGCAAATTTCTCTTACCAAGAAGCTCTATCAGATACCCAAGTTGCCATAGTTAATATCTTGTCTTCAACCTCTGGTAGGTTTCAGTTACACAATCAGATGTGCATTATAAAGCTTTATAACATAGAATTATTTTTGGTTGTGTACACATGACCTGTGTAATGTTTTAGCTGCGTCTCTTGGGAAATGATGGGGCTTAAATATATATATTTATAGTTGTTTTTTTTTTTTTTGAAGGTTTCAAATATGAAATATTTGAATGAAATGATATTCCCCTTTTTAAGTCATTTTATAAAGAATAATTTTAAAAGCACACTGACTTTTCAGGCTTACTGCTGTTTGTTAGTATGTCAGTTGTTCTCAGTTGAGTGTGTATTTATTTGTTCGTCTGAGCATTTAGGCCATGATGTGTTCGTTTCAAAGTAGTTCCATTTAAGATTATGGGTGATAAGATCATGTATTTGAAATGAGTATGTGAAATATAAAGCATGAAGTGTCAGTGCTATTTTCTGAGCAAACTAGTAGTAAAATTGAATTGTATCAACTCTTCTCATTTTGTCTTGCAGGGCTTTTTACTTTAATCTTAGCTGCAGTCTTTCCAAGTAACAGCGGAGATAGATTTACTCTGTCCAAATTATTGGCAGTTTTTTTAAGGTAAGGTAATGCAATAGAGTGTTTAATCAAAAACTCTGTGATAACGTTGAGAAGACAAACAGACCTGTGGTGTCTATGACAATATATTGATGTGCTTTTAAATCCTTGTTCCTCAGACAAATTGAGGAAAATGACTTTTTAAATACTGCATATTGTGAACAGTTATCAAGTTCATGCTTGCATAGAAAATAAGATTAATGAAGTTTCTGTTGGAAGTGTGTGGTTACTTTTTAAACTCTGATTTCTCAATGGAGGTGACTTGACATGTGATGTCTCGTCAACCTGCTTTATTAGATGCCTGGTGCACTGTTTGGGGGTGTGGGGTTTTTTTAATTTGTTTTATAGCTTTGGATCAGGCCTTAACAAACAATACAGTGTTCCTTTTGGCTATGCCAAAAGTCTGTTGTTATGGTTAATTAAGACTGTGAAAAGATTGAAATCTTTTATGAATTTTTTCTTCTCCTTCTTTTTTTCATCTTTTTAATAAAGCTTTTGTGTTTTAAGTAGCATTTTGCATTTCTTCTTTTTTTGCTAGCATTGGTGGTGTGGTACTTGTTAACCTTTCTGGATCTGAGAAATCTCCTGGAAGAGATACAATAGGTATTTACTTTATAACTGTGGATTGTGTGGTGATGAGTCCCATCTTTTGATAATACTCAGGATGTTGTACTGGAGTTGTGTTTCACACGTAACTCTTCACGAACTGCCTCTGTAGTTTCTGCTTCTAAAGCTAGTTTATAGCTTAACTGACTCAATGTTTACAGTTTTGAGCTTTCTGCATTTTCCATATTCTTTATATAGCAATAGATTCCATAACAAAGAATTTGTATCTCTGACAATTTTGTAATAGGTACATTTTGAACAGCTGATCCTAATGCATGTGATACTTGACATGTCTTAAGCTGGTGTTTTTCATCTTTGCAGGTTCCCTTTGGTCTCTTGTAGGAGCAATGCTGTATGCTGTGTACATAGTGATGATAAAAAGAAAAGTAGACAGAGAAGATAAACTCGATATACCAATGTTCTTTGGTAAGAATAAAAACAATGTTATTGAAAGTTTTAATTCAGTGTGATTAAATTCTTTGCTTTCAGGCAATTAACAGATAAATTGTTAAAGGGCTTAGAAGAGCAGAAGAGGAAGTAGAGAAGGCTTGCTTTTGCCCTGGTTAATGAGTACTTATAAACTAGTTGTGTGAGAGGTTTCTTGTTTGTACTCCCAACAGTGACAGATAACTACCTTTAGGAATGTGCACTGACCCTTTTGATTCAGTGGATTTCTTTTCTGTACACTACAAAACTGTAAATATCTGTTCTAAGTGCTGTTTGTTAGTGTCAGGCAAATTTTCTTATGTTTCTCTCTCTTTAAGACTTAAAATACTGATTTGTTGCATCTTCTACGTATTTGTGTTGTCAGAATGGCAGCATTTGAGATTTCAGTTGTTGATGCTGAGTGATATTTATTTTTATTAATTTAATATTGCTTTTCTACTCAGGTTTTGTAGGACTGTTCAATCTATTGCTGCTATGGCCAGGGTTTTTTCTGCTTCACTATACTGGCTTTGAAGCATTTGAGTTTCCCAGTAAACTGATATGGATGTGTATTGTCATTAATGGCCTTATTGGAACAGTTCTGTCAGAGTTCCTCTGGTTATGGTATGTAATATTCATGTAAATTTCACAATATAAATTGTCTTAAATGTGTTAGCAAATATCAGGGTGTCAAATTGGTAGGATTTTTGCTCTCTAGCTTGATTTGCAGAGTGTCATCCATCGCATCATGATGTCCTGTTTAAGGGCAGCAGCTTTCTTTAAAAAGCAAGTGATGTGTGCTATAGAGAATTTATTAAGATATTGTGTGTGTAGTTTACTACAGAACTCTTACTGAGATGAAAAGACTTGGTAGTATAGTCACAATAGCAATAGGGGAGCATGAATTTCTATTTTAACAGTTTTTTGGTTTCTGAAGCCTTGTGAAAACATGAGTCAGAACCCATTAAATCAGTATTCTGTAGCTGATGTGCTTGTTTAGGCCTTCAGAGGAATACTTCACTAAATCTCATTAAAATGCATTAATCACCAAAATATGGCAATTCATACATCAGTCTGACTTTTGGATTGGTCTGCAGCAGAGGATGAAACAGGAGACTTCTAGGTGAAAAGCTCAAAAGCTATAGCAGAGCTGAGAACTTTTAGGCATCTCCTGGAAGGACAGTGTTAATTGTATTACATGCATTTTGCTTGATATCAAAATGGCTCAGACAATTAAACTTATTGTGCATTTGGTTTGTATCAAACTGCAGAAGATCTTAGGAGCTCACATTTTATCTTAGATCTGTAGATGCACATACTTTTGAGGGTTTTTTCTTTCCAACTCTATTCAGTAAACTGGCTCTTTGCATAAGTACCACCTGCAAATGAATTTGGGAAGAAAGGTTAGTTTTCTGTGGCTGCTGATGCACGCACACAGTTTTGTTGGTCTGCCACTTAGGAACAGAAACAATATGATTTCTATTTTTTACAACTAGATGATTTAGAAGTCTACTGACTTTTTTTGTTGCTTATGTAATACGATGAGAGCACTTGTAGCAAGCAGAGGAGGCTCACAGAAACTCAGAACAATTTCAAGGGTGCATTGTAGCAGACAGTCTGCTAACTTTATTTCTCTATTAGTCAAAAATATTTATCTTTTTGGATAGGATTTCTTGACACAAGTGATGTGTCTTCCTTTTTTTTACTATTTTAATTATTATTTTCTAGGGGCTGCTTTCTTACCTCATCACTGATAGGCACACTTGCGCTAAGCCTTACGATACCTCTGTCCATAATAGCTGACATGTGCATGCAGAAGGTAAAGTATTGCTAAGTTATGAGCATTGTTAACAGTCTTGAACTTCTTTTCTTTTTATCCCCAGTTCAGCGGCAGTGTTATTTTAAATGATGTTTACAATGAGTAGAGTTTTGCTTTTACTGTCACTTGTTAATAACTGTTGAACTGCATTATAATTAATCTTTTCCTTATATTGACAGTTATAGTAATTCTGCACTTCCTCACTTGCATTCTTTATGTATATGATTAAGACGATTGGATGAAAAGTACCCTAAGTCATTGATAATACCTGGTGGAGTGCTTTATTGTAACAGGAAGTTTTCAGAGTTCAAGTACAGTGCTTAACTGTACACTGTTAGGCTGATGTGGATGTTAGACTTTCATGTAACTGTCCTCAATTTAGTTGGCAGCCTTCAGTTCTTACTGAGCTAATAACTGGATAAACCCTGCATACAAAGGAAGAAAAAGAATCCAATAACCAGTTTAGAATAGAAGCTACGTGCAATTAGCTTATATTACTCTTCAAGCTTTATCGATATTTTTCTTCTCGTACTGATTGGGTAGAATTTTCAGTTTTTAAATATTTATATATGCATTAATTCCAATCCTGAATATTTGAATTTAATAATCAATGGCATGGAATGTAGAATTCTTAATTTAATATGAATAATGATTATTTTGCAGATTCTGCAAGCATTTAATTACTGTCTTTTTGTCTTTAAGTTCAAGTCAATTGTTTCTATTTCCTGAAGGCAGGATCAGTCACTTGTTTCTGGTCTTTACTTTGGATTAAAATCCATACTGTTCAAAATTTAATTTCCAAAGTTAAATTTTAATTTGGAAGTTAAACCATCTGTTTAACTTCTTGGAAATACCTTTCAAACTCACTTTCTTTCTAATGCACTTCCTGTTCAAATCATCTTCATTGAAATTACGATAGTGACTTTTTTGACAGGGCATCCCCACCTTGTCCAACAAGTTTCACACCTCTCAGTGTAGACACAGGTGTCTGTAACATGGCTAAACTGTAAGCATTGCCATTGCATGCTTGCTTGCACTTTGACCATTGATAACACCTGTATTTCATTTACATTGTGTGCATATACCTGTGTGGGATGGAGAGGCTGCAAGATGGTGTTATGGGTGGGTGGCTTTTTTTTATCTTTTAAGCATCAGTACTTGGTATTGGGTATCGAAACTGTAACTTTTCTCCTCTGAAATCTCTAATTGTATTTCCACCAGAGGGAGCTGTGCTTACGTTTCATTGCTCTGTTAGCCTTACAGATGTTTCTTAGGCACTCCTAATTCTTGCACCCTTGACTTTTGTAACCTAAGTTTAAAACTGTCTCAGGGGGCGATTGCTAGTAGTAGTATAGACACAGGGAGAATTTAGTTCAAACTGGACAAGTAATGTGCTCTGTTTTTTTTAAACGAAAAAAACATGGTAACTTTCCAGTTGCATAGTCTTGTTTGTGGGCAGTGATTTCAGCAGTGACTGCTCAGACAGGATGTTCACAGTGAACCATCAGGTGTGAGGTGAGCTCTTTTGTGTGACCTGCTTGTCGAAGTGTTTATCAAAATGTCCCAAGAGACTTCCTCATCTGGATCCAGTAGATAGCTACAGCCGAAAAATGGGAGTGTATCCACACCACAGCACTAACTGTATGTTTGGTTGTACGGAACAGAAGAAAGGTTGTTCACCTATTATGATTATCAGAGACTGTAGAAATTGTACCAAATAACTTGTGGAAATATTTGTAGTATTTCAACCAATTCAAAAGAACTGTGTGCACCGTAAGCTTATAAATCAGTAATAGTAATTAGTCTATGCACTGTGCTCTTTTAGAAACACTGATGAGCGACTGATGTTTGTATTTTGATTCCAGGTGCAGTTCTCTTGGCTGTTTTTTGCAGGGGCAGTACCTGTATTTTTTTCTTTTTTCATCGTCACTCTTTTATGTCATTATAACAACTGGGATCCTGTGATGGTGGGAATCAGAAGAGTTTTTGCCTTTATTTGTAGAAAACATCGAATTCAGAGGTAGGGTAACCACAAAATCCCGTTCCCAATCTCATCTCTCCCTTAGCCTTTCTGCCATGCTGTAGCCTTCTGTAAGTCACATCACTCACATCTATTTTCATACAAGATGGACCTCAGTAGTTAATTTTCTTTTGAGCAGTATTTGCTAATCCATGTATCAACCTATGTACTATTCAGAAAATGGGAATACATGAAGTCTGTTCACATTTCTGAAGAAGTTTCCTAGTAGATATCATAGTTTTATTTGTTTAATGTTGTTGTGGTTGTTGCTGTTCCCGGAACATACAGTGAAAAATGTGTTAACTTTGTGAATGGCATTAGTACGTCTTGGCTATGTCTGCAGCTCAAACATCTGGCACTCAGTGCTTGCTAAATGGGCTGTTTTGTAGCCAACATATTACCATGTAATTAAAAAATATTTCTTTTCTTTTAAGAATGCCAGAAGAAAGTGAGCAGTGTGAAAGTCTTATTCCTATGCACAGTGTTTCACAAGATGGAGATAGCTGCTGTTCATAGACAAAAGGTAATAAACAATACAGTAATAAGTGAGGATTGGTTTTTTTTTTCCATGATGGCATTTGTTACATACAAACACAACTTTCCAGAGCATACAGTTAATATTGTTCTGAATTGATAGGTTAAAATTGTAAAGAAATGTCAAAATTCTATACCGGGCATTATTCTTACCTTGTTTCTGCCTTCAGTGGGTAAAGATACAGTATATTACAACAGTATTAGCTAAGAATACCTTGGGAGTTTGGAAAACAGTAAGGTAGTGGGGCACTATGCAAAGCTCTGAGAGGGATGTTACAGATAGTTGAGTCTGTCTTAGGGCTGTGGTGACAGGCTTAGTTTAGAACTGTCTTAGCCAAATAACATAAAAAATTGAATGATCAGAAGTGTACATTTTTTTCCCCAACGTTGTTTAAATTAGAAATATACTAACAAGAGTTATCATGATGTCTTAAGCTTTGTACAAGCTCTTTCCGTAGTTTACTTATAAGATGGAAATTAACATGTGTAGCAATTACCTTTTTTTTGGTAATCTTTAATCGTGTAGTGCTGATAATTTTTCTTTTCTTTGCTCAGTTTAAAAATGGATTGATGCCTAGTGAAGAGACAATCTTCTGGAGAAGTCCCAAAGGAGTAATGTTTCAGTGCCTATTCTGAATTTTTAGTAAAAATGAGAAGTTTCTGTTCTTGTGAAACTCTAAACATCTTTGTTGCTTTCATCTGATTTTATAAATGAACAAATTCACTCCACGCGTATCAACGTAGGGGATCTTAGTCCATCTGAGCAACCAACCTGCCTTACTACACTGAGCTGGTGAAGTTACTTGACAAAATCAAGCGAATGAATGCTGTTAAGTGATTTCTTTCTCTTTTTAACTCTCGGTTTTGTTAAATGCTGGACAAGGTTATTTTAAAAAATACTTCCAATGAGTTATGTAAATAAGTTTGCAGGTCATCACGTCCTACAGGCTTTCAGATGAAAAGCTAAATAGATACCTTACCTGTAGTAGGTACAAATTAACTTTTTTATGTTGTATAAACTATTTGCATATTAATAGAGGAAATAGTAAAATAATTTATTAAGTGAATTCTTGTAATTATTAAGGCAAGATCTTTGTACAGTCCTGGAACACTACATATATATAGTCTTACCCCATTCTGAGAAGCCTTGTAACGGCAGTGGGTGCTGCTGTTTAAAAATCCTTTGCTTCTAATGATCTGGAATGTTTGAAATCACAATGAATGAAAGAATATTTATAATTGCAGTACACTGGGTGTGTGTCCTCAAGAACAGTCTCTTAAGAAGACCAACACTGTAACCCATCGTGATTTCAAATAGAAGGCTTAATTCGAAAACTTTCATTTCTGTGGTTGCCAACTTAGGAAAGAGATCACAATAAGTTGTTAAGATTTTCCGTTGTGGGTTGGCACTACAGCCATCTACTAAACAGTGTGAAAGCTAAAAAATAATTGCATTGATTTATTTTTTTTTTTTCCAGTTGCATTAATAAATTTATTCGAAAATGGATTGTTTTCCTTACAACCTGTATCTTCCTCCTACTGCAGCTTTTGTCTTATTTGATTCTAAGAAGTTATGAATAATTACGTTCAAGGATATTTGAAATAAATCAGTGACATTTTCCAATTTCTGGCCTATAAGACACTTCCATTAAAAAAAAGAAAGTCTTTTGATAGATTTTGTTTTCTTATAATGAATGTAGGACAGACTTTGAGTTGGTAGTATATTTTCTTCCACATAACAAGGCTATTAATAACAGCGTATTCTTATCCTTCCATACAGATAGGAAAGGATAACAGCAAATGCCTTTTCATGTTTTGAACCTCTAGTAATGATCCTTCCAAGAGATGATTTGGTGATATGACTTGTAGACTAGATGGAATTCAAGAAAGCAATGTGTTCAGTAAGTTTTAAGGATTGACTCAAACAGCAGATAGAATGTAACATTCTGAATGTAGAGAAGAAAAAAGATACGAGGGGAAGAAAAGGGAATCTGGGGGCTGTTCTTGTTGAGTATTGCACCTTAATCAAATTTTTTCCTTCCATTTCTTAATATTGAACTACATTAAAGGTTTCAGTTATCTGAGGTGTCTTTTGAGATAGTAAGTCTATATTTGTATTCCTGAAATAGTTTTTAAATAAAAAAATAAAAGCAGAAAAACATAAGTTTATTAAATTTATGTAGGTGTTTTGAAAAACTTCTTATTTCAATTGGAAAGCCCAGTAGTACAGCAGTTGAAAATACAGTTAGTAAAACTAGTTTTATATCTGTCTTCATTAGAGTTTTCAGGGATTTCACTGGTAAAAGAGTTTACAGTGGGATTTTTTTTTTTTTTTTCTAAATTAGGACTAATTAGAAGTTGTTAATTTCAGCCATTAGCTACAGATTTTAACCCATTCCTGTATAGCTACTAATCAGTGACAGCTCTGTCAAACTAACTCAAGGAAGGCTGAGTTTGCTTTCAAATGGGCAATAATAGTATTTTCAGCAGGATATTTTAATACTGTCTTTTGAAACTGGTCATTTTGATTGATAGGATGGATTGATAATGCGTGGTGGGCAGTTGCTATCCATATTTTTCCTTATGTTCATGACTTACAGTGAAAGCTTATAATAGCTTTCTGTGTATATGACTTACGTTAAATGGCATTATTATGTTAGGTTTGAAACTAAGTACAATGAGAGTGTTGTTCTGACTCTGACCTAATAATCTCCATGTTCAGCAAACTCAATATTAGGGCCTTCCTGCTGTTTTGGTTTTTGACAAAAGACGTGTTAATCTTTTTTCAAGATATTTACTATTTCTTATGGCACTTTGTAGAGCTTGAACAGGTGTTTTTTTGGCGTTAAATTACAGCCCTTTAAAAAATAAAAAGCAAGAAAAGATAAATAAAAAGCTAACTATTCTTGAAATGCCATGGATTTTTAAGCAGTGGTGCCCCTGTGGTTACAAGAAATACACTGCAGTTTTATTTACTGAAGTTATGATATGTAACATTGTTCCTGTGTTTAATAGAATGTGATGAGATTTTTCTATAAGATCTTGTGATTTTTAGTACAATAATATTTTATAAATATATTGTCTTATTTGAAATGTAAATTGCATAGTTCTCTAATGGGTGCTTGGTAAATGCACAAGAGATTTAGCTTTGATTCTCAGGTACCTCTGATGTAATGGTGACATACTGGTATTTTTTTTCCTCATAACACAACTGGAATGTGAAGGGGCTCTTGCAGATCTTTACCGCTGTGTGCTAGCATGAATTGGCATTCTTACTGTTTCACTTTGGGAATGTCTTTATTCTGACTTGCTTCTTGTAGGAAGCACATACAACTTAAAAAGGAAAAAAGGATTTTTAATTCAAGCATTTCTTTGAGATGAAGCCATGAGATGCCTAAACAATAGTGATTTCCTATACCCACAAAATGGAAAATGAGTACTACATGCATTGTTCTGTCAAACCATTTAACTAATTCCTGCAGTGCTGTGAGACAAACCAAGAATCTCTTCTGTGTGTGATTGAGATTTTTTTGTTCTGTTTTTATATATGGAAGAGATTAGGACAATTTGCTAAGTGCCATGTAGCCTGCCTTAGCTTTTAGGGTTCTGGTGAGTCTTGTCTAGTTTAGCCTCCTGGGTGCTGCAACCCAGAACAAAGGAGGAAAAATCAATTCAGTTTTTCTAGCTACTTTGTTAGGTTTTCGGTCATGCCAAAAATGAGAGGTGCTGTAGTTGTAATACTGATCCAGCAGTTATTTGGAAAGTATGGGGCACAAGAATGCCACTGAAGTTGCAGAGAGCCTGATAGTTCTATTGTCAATGTGTGCAACATTTCCAGCATGTTGGCTTGGAAATTGATGTGGGAAGTGTAGCATGTAGCTGATCCAGCCTGCCATGGAGCTGCGCTAGCATACACTGCACACATCAACCTAGAAGCTGCAGGCTGGGGCACAGCTTGGGGCAGAGCAAAGTATTCTGTCGCAATATGGTATTAAGTAGTGGTGTTCCTCTTAGTGGTGTTCTGGTGCTGCATGTAATACTTGACCCAGTATGCTGCTACACGTTTTGCAAACCACCACGTGTCATCCTAGCAAAAACAGTGAATTGCTTCTTTGTGTGCATGCTTTTGTAACTGTCAGTCCCTTTCACTGTGCTTAGGCACTGCTATTTACTAGTACACTTGCCTTAAGTAATGTGGTTCAAGAATGTCTTTTGTAGCTCTTAGTTCCATCTCTTTGTGGTAAATATCATCATTGAAATTCCCTGCTAAATAAACTTCCTATCCTAGGAAAATGAACTTACTGAGCTTAAGCTAAGGTTACTGGAGGAGGAGGGAAGAGTAGTTAAACCGAAGGGCTGAACTGTGACATGCATGAAAATAGATAAGCATCGGTAAGGAAGAGTGTTTGTAGATGAAGTTGTAGGTAGTTGCATACTCAAAAATCTAGACAGAAACTGCTGTTAAAAACAGAAAGTTGAGTTATATAACTTACTGTAGAATGGTACATTTAATCAGTTTTCTTTCATTCCATGCAAGCTTTGAGTTACTCAGATTCTGTTAGAGCTGTTATGTAGTAACTGTAATTTAATAACTATGATTGCAATAGTATTTAAGTGCTGATGGCTCATTAACAGTTGTTATGCATCTTGTTTTTTTTTTCTTTCTAATCCAGGACTGCATTAATTGTGTATTTAGCTTTACATGTTTATTGCATGGCATGATTTCTCAGGGAAATATGGATGACAGCATGCATTGTAAGAGCTGGGAACTGATTCCTGCTTTTAAAATCATTATGAACTTTCAGGTTTCACTCAAGCACTTCACATCAAATGACTTCCACGTTGAATTGCTTTTGGTTTATTAAGTGAATCATGATGAAGATGTTAACAGCATTGTAAGGTGTCTGTAAAACGCACTCTGCCCGATACTTCATTAGCTTCTGGATATACATCCATCTCAAATTGAGTCTGCAAGTTGTGAGGCTTTTTTCCTGCTTTAGAGTAATATGTGCCATATACATTAATAGTTGCCTGAGACACAACAGCAATGTCTGTTTCCAGAGTTAGACAATGCTATAATAATACAGTCTGATTCTGGTGTAGAGTACCAGTATAAATATTCTAACATATTTACTTGTATCATTAAATTTTTACACAGTGTGCTTACTTTGGGGATTTTTGTCTGCTTTTCCAGTAAAGTTACTTTGTCTAGACTGGGATTTGATCCAAAGCCCACCAGCATTAGAGGTAGCATTAATAAAATAAAACTATTGAAATCCTCAGCAGTCAGGTTGACCTTTATGCCTTTGCAGTGTTTTTATCTGCAGCATACATAGCAAGCAGTTTCCTGAAAGACTTAACTAATATAAAAGTTGAGGGATTTAGTGTTGGCAAAAATGGTAAACATACCGCTGTTACTGATCACAAAATATATTTCCCTACAGCCAGCATGCAGCTTAATTATTTAGCAGGTGGATTTGTCTTGCTATATGACTTCTCTTCAGAATCAGCAGTGCAGGAAATGTTGACCACTTTGCTTAGTTGTATACTAGAAGAATATTTTTTTGTCCATAGTGATCCTCAAAGCTGTGATCGCATTCTCAACTTCTTGATGATTTCAGATTTGACATTTCCAGTTACTTTGCAAAGAAAGCGATTCCTAGCTAGTGAAACTGCTGTGATTGTACTGAGTGCCCTGACCATCTGTACTGTCTTAGACCTAACATAAAACATGTAATTCTTACATACGTATAACCATTCAGCTATGTCTTCTCAGCGTCCTTCCAGCTGATGTATTGCATCATTACACTGGGTATTAATGGGCAACTGGACAACTTACAGAATGCCCATCATGGTGAGGAATCCATCTAGAGTTTCACCTAGTTGTCACCTCCTACTTTTTAAAAGCATGAAAGGTTTTTCTGTGAGGATTTTGAAGAAAACAGCTGTTAGTTCTTCAGCTGCTGAGTTAATAGTTGAGTATGTTTCTCAGTTTCTAAACTTGTATCTGGATTTCTCCTGTTTTACTTAACTTTTGACTTTTGTTAGTGGAGGTGTGCCGTTCTTTGTGTTTTCCATGGAGTTTATGTGACTCGGTACTGGAATGGCCTCAGAAATAACAATGCAGAGAAGCTTGCATGACTTTGAACACGTTCCAGAAGTTTTGCCACACTTCATTAAAAAAAAATAATTATCAAGCTGAGGAGAAAGTAGCCATATAGTGTAGAGTTAACTTTATAACGTGCAAATTACTTTGCTTTCATTACGTATCCTTCAGTGTATTGCTGATGTCGCTGGCCCTCAAGATTTTTTTTTGGCTGTTAAATGTGATGCTTCTCTCCTCTCTAAATGGAAACTTTTTGGTGTAAATTAGACTAGATCCTCTATCACAAGGATTGATTTCTAACATATTTCAGAATCTCTTCCTTTTAACCTTTAGCTAAAGGAACAGGGGATTTCCACCCAAACAGAATCCTTTTCCCATGTGAGAGGAAAGCATTAGAAATAAAAATTGAAAATAAATCCTATTGACCAGCATATGGGGATTCAGCTGCAAGATCGTTGAGGTAATTGCCTGTATAGCACAGTTAAATATAGGGCAAGCTTAGGCAATAATTGTGCGATGGATTCATCTCTCTGATTGTGTTTTAATGTAGAAGGTAGGAATTTGAAATCTCATCATTTTTGGAGCAATAGTGGACATGCTGTGGATCTTGGTTGTGTTTTGGGATTCTTAGGTTGGTGTGTTCTGTTTGTTTTATGAAGACCTACATGTTCCATGTACAAACCAGTTACAAATGGATGGTCTGCCTATTAATTGAAAACTCTGAGAGCCATTTACACAAAGCCATCATGAAAGCTTAGGTATGAAGGCTTAGCTGTTCAAGTCCAGGTTATCTGAATAGAATTAGATAAGCATAATGAGCATGCAATACCAACTTCAGTACTGTACAACTGAGTGAGTCCTTGTGAAGATGTAGGACTTATTCAGGTTGTCTTTGGGATGGGTATTAGTAAAACAAAATTGCATCTCAAACTTTTGTTTAGATATTTATACTGACTGATTTGCTACATTTCTAAAACTCGTGCACTGAAAGATGCATGAAACCGATTAGTGTGTCCTTTTGGCATTACATCTTGTAATTAATTTCAGCTCTGTAATTTGAAGGGAACTCTGAAATTGCTTTAACTGAAAAACTTTAACGTGACAAAAACTTTTGTTTGCACGAAGTTTGTATGATAATTCAGATGTTCTGAGAGCACAGATAGTTCCAGGTGTACATTTGTTAGGAATTGTGTTATGCATAAGATTTTAAACATTTTCCTTAGTATCACCAGAACCTGAACTGCCTGATGCATATTGCATTTGCACCTAAGTATTTGATTTCAGAATGTGTTAAACTATGTCTATTTTTTATAAGAAACATCATTCTAATCCAATTTCCGTTTAATAAGTATGTTCACACAGAGGAAAATCATAATTGTGGCTTGATGCAGAGATTTATGCAAGAAAACAGCAGGATGGCAGTAGTAACTCTGAAATGAAGATGCAAGTCTCTTCAGAAACTCTGGCTTCTTGTTCTTTCCTCACTTCTGTACTAAATAAGTGGCTTCGTTATTCCTGACTTATACAGGTGAAGCAAGGACCAGATCTTTTGCCCTTTTGTTTTTTAGAAGTGAACATTGACTTTTGCCTGTAATGTCTCTGTCACATCACTTCATTTTCTGAAGGGGATTCAGTTAAATGAGAAGTATAAAATAAGTATTTTTAATTAAAATCAAATTTAAGCTATTAATACTTTTGAAACTCTCAATATGAATAGAGATCTAATGAATGAAAATTATAGGCCTATATTGCAAATACCAAATACTGCTTATATATTTTTAAACAAAATTGGTATATATGTGATTATTTGAAACGTGTATAAAAGTGATAATGGGGAAATCATTCTTATGTTGATTGATTAATAAATGGAAATCGTTAATATCCAATACCAAAACCCTATAAAAGGGCTAGTGAAAAGACAATGTAATGTATTCTGATAAACAGCCTGTGTAATACAATCAATGGGTGTGATGTTTTTGTTCTGTATTATATTTATTATGTGTAAGTAAGCCAATAAAGATTATAAATCATATTTTCATAACAGGAATTAGTATTTGGTTGGGGGTTTATGTTTAATGTATTTCATACCATCAATTAAGAAAAACGGAGTGGTCTCTAAAGAAAGGTCTTGAGTTAGTCCACTTAATTCCCCTCTTTCTGTCTTAAAGGTGAGTCAGAGGACATCTTATTTACCTGCAGTCAGCTGGGATGTCAAAAGGCTATAATCTGTCTCAGATAGGTGTGGTAATTAAGTAGCGAGGTATCAATTTTTAATTCATAGCTACAATAATTTTACTTGCAAATACATTATGTTCTGGAAGGCTGCTGTGTTTCATCAGCAGGGGGAGCTACTGTAATATCCATCTATTGCGTTCTTGAACTCTAAGTGACAAAAGCAGTAAAATGCAATTACCTTATCTGTTTATCATCCTTGATTCTTAAAGCTAAGGAGGACTAGGTGCTGGCTTATTTTCATGCAATTGGACTTTGAGTGTGTTATTATTAATTATTAAAAATCTCTTGGGATCATAGCATTCACCTGAATATTTAATTAGAAAAAGTATTTTGCTACCATAGGCTCTTAAGTTTTTTCTGAATTGTGTTCAATTAGTGTATTGAATCAGTTCTGCAAAGGTATAGCGAGAAGCAGGTTTTGATGTTGAGGCAGATGCTTGCTATGATGTACCTAGGTTGCTCCAAAAGTAATGCCTCCTGATTAATTCCATGGAAACAACAGCAGATATAAGGAGCATAATAATACTCTTTAAACCAAATTTTGAGCTACAAGACACTATTTTTTAACATACTCACCATCATTAGCTATGCATTTTTGACAGCAATAAAAACAGCTTACGTACCATGCCAACACAAATGCATGCTAGAGGAGGTGACTGCTGTTACCACTGCTGAAACGCTCCACACACCACTTCACTGTGCTCACCTTTGCTGTTTGGTCTCCATGAACATTCAACAAGTGTCAATGAATGTCAATGGCTGCTATTTTTTCCACTTGGAAGAATTTGGTTCCAGCCCTTCGTTTCATACGTACTTCCATGTCAGACTCCATTTTGTCAGGCTGCTCTGTCTAATGCTCTCCATCTCATGTGACAACAAGATGTAACAGTACTGTCCGGAAGGCTCAATCTCTACTGCCATACCACCAACATCCACCTCTGACACTGTGGACAAATAAAAAAATAGGAGGCATTACTTTTGGAGCACGCCTTGTAACTATGCAAAGAAGCAGTATGTCACTACTGACAATGCAGACACCAAGTAAATGGATCTTACATTTTTAATGGTATTTCTTAGGAAAAAAAAATGATATAAGCAGATACCAAGTACAAATAATGTAGAGAAGGAGTAGCTCTGATGTTTGCTAATTTCTGAAATCTAATTACCTGTAATAAACAAGCATGATGTAATCAAAACAATTATTTAATGGAAGCTGCAATTACAGTGGCTGCACTGTCTTGTGTATGTTTCATTACCGGGAAGAACTATTAAAATTGATGAGCAGCAGGCTTTCATTAAATACAGTAGACTAATGAATTGTGGTAAGAATCATTTCTGCTCTAAGAAAGACTTGTAAAAATCGATTGAAATTGTTACTTATGGAACATTTTGTTCTTGACATCAGATGGACATGTATCATGTAATTATTTTTTTCCAGTGTGGGAAAGCCTTTGTGGTACCTTTCAGCATTTGGCCCTGAACTTTAAGAGACAGTAAGTGAAACAAAATCTTAGTCAACACTGGTGCACTTCAGTAGTTCAGTTTTAATGGACTCTTTTTTTTTATTTTTTAAGCTAATTAACATAGTTCATCTCATTAATGCCTGGCAAGGAACAGGGATTCTTGAACTTGTATTAAGAATCTGAAGCAAGTTGGTATTAACAATTTCTATATACTTGCATGTAATGGCCAAGTTCCCCTTGCCTGTTCTTCCTAGAGTCCTAACTGATGGCTGACATCACAGCTGTTCTGTGATCCCTCCATTTTCAGTTATACAGACGCATAAAAATGTGGAATAGTTCTCTCATTCTCAGCAAGTTCTTCCCCTAAACATAAACCTAACAGCATAAGTAGTTCATCATGAATTGTGTCAAGTGGACAGCTGGCAGTGTACGTGACCAGAGCAACCGGTCACAAAACCATATCAAATAGGTTTTTCCATAGAAGTTTGATAAAGATGTGTTGAGGCCCATAAAGAATGCTGGCAGTGCACTATGGTTTGCCATCATTCATTAGCCCAGAGTGTGTGGGAGCTACTGGGCCAAATGACTGCGAGGAGAAATATTTGTTTTTCCACTCCCTTATCTAAAACTTGACTTTTCATTCTATTAGGCTAGTAAGATCTAAACTATTTTGTATGGTATCTTGGCACCTTGTACATTTCGGTATACAAGGGGGTAAGTTAGTGCAGGTTAGCTGGGAGCATTCATTCTCTAGGATGTAATTTGTTGGAATATTCTCTGTATTCTGTTCAGTTTTAAGGAGATGCTTTTCATACACGAGACAGCCCATTTACCAAAAGCTTAATGTCGCTGCTCGGGGAGGTTTAAAGCTTCTGAGAAAGTTGATGTTCAAACCATTTTCAAAGATTTTATTCTACTCTTGGCAGTATGAATGTGGGAGACATTGTTTTTATTTATATCTGCAAACCAGCTATATCCCATTTGTATTGATTCAAAACAAAAAAGAAAGAAGAAAGAAGCAAAGCTTAAGGTTTCCAAAGAATTCACTGCTTATTATGTCAGTGTGAGCTCTTACTTTCCTTCCTTTTTTCACCCTCTTTTCCCCTACCATGAGCTTATACATAAGAAAATCCAGTTCTAGTTTGTGGAACTGCAAGCCTCGAGGCCTTATTTTTGATAATGTTTATCCACTGTCTTCCAACTTGCTGCAACTTAAAGGTGTTTGTGCCAGAATGGTTCCTTAATTACCCAAGTTGATTATTCTTTGTGGGAAGCTTAGTGCGGTATCGCTTACTAGGGTACTTTAACTGCTGGGATGTTGAAACATCCCTTCAGAACTAAGAGGAGATGCAGTGTGGATTTCCCATATATGAGGTAGCTCTTGCAAAAGGAGATAAAATTATTTCTAATCTGATCCATTCTTTTTCTGAGTCATGGTCAGCTAAACTTGTGGTAAAGATTCAAGACAAAACAACTGTATGAGAATCTGAACTGTTACATGAACAGTGAATAAATTACCTTAAAGTTCTTATGGATGAAAAACTTCAAATCACCCCAAAACTGAAATGGTAGAAAAAACCCCACATATATATTTTAAATACGTAATAGTAGACAGTGCCTTGAGGGGTCTGATAAAGAGGTTTGAGGCAGTTTCTGCCATTAAATAATGCTAATGCACCAGCTCTCTGGCATAGTCATTCCTCCAAACAAACTGATGTCTTTAATGATGCGTCTAGGCTTGCTGGCACCACTCTGCCCATCTACTTCCTCCTTTTGCAGGTGATTTTTTAGAACTGCCACATTTATGTTTCCCTTTAAATTTCTCATTTTTTTTTCCCTTTCTCCTCACAGCTTTTTTTTTAAGTGCTTAATGTTAAATTGCTTGCAAAATTGGCAACAGAGGTATGCTAACAACATAATGCAGAGGCAAGAGTACACAGTTAAGAATACCACCTTTGAGTATTTCTCCTGTCATAGCATAGTGTTTAAATCTGAAAGCATGTGACAGCCTTGAACTATATATTCAAGAAAGCTTGTAACAGAACTTCTTGTTTTCACATAATATTTGGGAACTTGTTATAAAAACAGTGTACTCAGTTGTAATTCCAGCAGATAGTAGTTTTGGGGTAATACTGTGTGTAAATGCAACGCAGAATGGACTCCAGGGGAACTGTGATCTTCCAGTAAACTCCATCTCAATTTGGATTGTACCATGGACTGGATGTTTTATATTGGTGCTTTGAACATAGAGGGCGAACAGAAAACTACCACTTCCCTTTCCTCATTGTTACTGATTATGCTTGGGGAAGTCCCTTTGTGTTTCTGTGATTTGGGTTTCCCCTCTATAAAAGGTTAGTGGTTATAATTTTCTTTCCTGTCAGGTAAGAACATGATAGTAAAGTATTAGTGTGAGCTGTTCTTGAGTAAGAACTACAGCTTTAGACCAAGTCCAGTGTCAGCACTGTCTGAGTCAGTGCTTGAGGATCTGGCTTAGGCCTCTGAAAATACAAAGGTGTAGAAGACCAGGAAAAGGAGTAAACCAAGGAGATTGGTGGAGAACTAAGTAGAGTTGCAGTTGATGAGAAATGAGAAGTTAATGCCATGCAAGGCCTCTCCATTTTCCTGTCTATAATTCTGCCTCTTAGAGTCACTGGCAGCTCCCAAAGCGAGAAGAGATGGGTTAGTTGAGCCTAAGTCTGAAAGTTCCAGCACTCGTACGTTATCTTGAGTGGAGTGATCTCTGGTGATGACTATACGGAGAGACCATAACATTTACATTGAATTCACAAGAGCCTCATGAGCCATATTATAAAGCTTAGATGAAGTCAGATCTGTCAACAGCAGACAGGGCAGCACAGCCAAAGACTGTGAGACCAGCTGGACCACGCTGAGCACGTTTAAATTCAGAGAGATGTCTTCAATCCTGGAGAGCCACCTCAGCGCGCCCTTCTGTACAGCTCTGCTTTTACTGCTGCAATGCAAGGCCTTTACCAACAGCCTTACCCTAGTGTGAGTCCACCTACTTAGCTTAACGAGGAGACAACTCTGAGAACATGACAGAACTGAGCCTAGTCTGTATGCAGTGTTTTTAATGCTTAATTTTTCTGAGCTGTATTTTTTTTTTCTTAAAAAGTACCGAAATTACTTTTGTGTTCAATATCCCTTAGCCCAGATCCATCTTGCAGCATCAAAACACCTGAGAATTGGCTGCGTATTTATTTTGCTGTCCCAGAAAAATCTGCATACAATAAAAAATTAGCAAACATCCTGGTGGCAACAGTATTTCATCGCTCTCCACCTACAATCTATTGAGACTACATTCTTGCTTCCCTCTGAGCTTCCTCACTGCCTCAAAGCCAATTCACGTGCCTCTAAAAATGCTTCTGCTGCAGTCTGCAAATCACCGAGCTCAGGTTAGGTAGGAGAAATTCCTCTGCTGTTAAATGGACTGAGTATAGTGGTACCCTTGTGTGGTTTTTGTCTGTTTTTTTAATCACGTGGTAATCCCACAAACCTACTGCATTTTTCTTGTCTTCATCTTTGTATGCACAAACATACTCCTTGGAGATGGTCTGGCTTCCAGAAGTCTGAAACGAGTGCCTTTAAACAAGGGCTAATTACCAACATATAAATTGTAGTTCTCTGAAGATGCGCCTCAAAAAATTACCCCTTCCCCACACACTTAACTTCTCATCGAGCTGTTTCTGCAGTTTATGGGCTTTAAAAATAGGATGTCCCTCCCTCTGTTCCTAATTTGCTGTTGTACTGGGAGGGTTTTTTTTCACTTTCTTTCACAGACAAAGTGGGCTTTTGGACAACTCAGGGTAGTTGAAAATTCTCTGCAGGTATGGTGTGAGGCTGCTTGCTGTGAACACTGACTTCAACTCTGAGCTCTGCAGCATCCTCTGGAGTCTCTGTTCAGGTGAACAAAATCCCACGTATTCCAAGTTACAGGCTGGGTCATCAACTGCGCCAAAAGGCATGGCCCCATTTGTAGTTTTGTTTTAATACATATATATATATATATATATATTTACTTGAGCGGGGCTGTGCAGAATGTGAACTTTTATTACATCACATAAAAACATGATTATAAAGGAAAATCTGCAGCTATGCCCTACAATGGGTAAGTAATATGACCGTTACAGCGCTTATTTTCTGTTTTTCTGTAGGTCACATCAAATATACACTATATGTGAATCATAGTAGGCACAGTTACTAAAAGATTCAGACAAATACACATCTTACCTGATCGAGGAGGACTTGTCATCCAGCTGGATGCTCCTCCTTGGCTTTGAAGCAGGGCTGGTCAGAAGATGCAGGTGTTGCACCATGAACCATCATGTTGAAGCATCATTCCAATCCACTTAGAAAACAGGTCCCAGGTACATCAAGTGCAGAAATGATACAATCACTTGGTGTGATTGGAGTTAAAGGGATTAGAGATTGCAGTCCTACGTGGCAGAATAAGAATTAAAAGGAAGTAGTATGATAAAGGAAGGCCAAGTGGGTGAATTTATGTAGGTATTCTGTACAGCCCCCAAGGCTTCCAGGCCGGGTTTTTGCTGGTGCCACGGAATGCCAACAGCCAGGGCAATTAAGGGAAGAAAAGCCTCAGCTGTGCAGGCCGGCAGTTCGGAGGTGGAGGTCTTTCTCGCCGATTGAGGTATTAGTATCCTGTTATCTTCGTGCCGCTGCCTCGGGCAGGCAGCAGCGTTCGTGCTGTGCTGGCTCTGTTGCGAGCTGGGTGCGGCGGGCCCTATGAGGTCACAACTGTGTTACGTTCTGAGCCCCTTGTCACCGTGTGCGGGAGGGACCCGTGTTTGTGGAGGAGATGCGACGGCTGAGCCTGACCTGCACGTCGAAGCCGAGGTAAGCTCACATGGCCGCCTTTTCTGCCTCGGTGCACGTGGCTGTCTCTGCTGCAAAACGCGTTGTGCTCGTTGTCTGAATGGTATAATGCAGTTCTACAAGGTCTGGCAAAAAAACATGACCTTGAAATTGTAATCACATTACCAGAAGCTCATATTGGTGCTGTTTCGTTTTGATCTACTTAGGCGTCTCTGCAGACTTGCTTTGACGTTGCCTTTGTCTCATCCGGTTGTTACATTATAAACGCCTCCTAAATCCGTTTTACCACCGGCTTTAGCATAGGACCATCCTGTACAGCAGCCATACTCTGGTCATTGACGTGACTGCAGAAATAAGCAGACCTGATTGGAAAAATGTCACAGAAATTACTGGCTTGCTTGCAGCAAGCATGGCCTGGCTGCATGGCAAAGGGGCTCTGCTCCTCCAATCTGAAGTTTACTGTACAAATGTATGCTCAGTTTTAACATATGAGCTTGGGCATATGAGAAATGTGTTCTGTAATGGAGCCTCGTTCAGCTGCCCTCTGTGTGGTGTCGTTACTCCAGATACATGTGTGGGCAGAATGGTTGTCAGGCATCTAATAATGGGCACAGGTGTGCACTTAAACACAGTGGATTTCATAGGACTGTGTGTGTGTGCGCGCTGCTCATTCCCATAATGTCAGCCCCAAAGACTGGAATAAGGAGCACGTTTCCTAAATCTGCAATGTGGAAGTGTTTTCTAGGCTATTTCAGTGCTAATTCTACACTATACCCTTTCTCGGAGCTTGAGTTTTAATCGCCACAACTGTGGAAAAACTGAGCCGAATTGAGAAATGCATTTGGGCCACAGAAACATAATTGGGAATTGGCATTTAATTGAGGAAAGTGATTCCGTAACAGGTCGTTTTGGATTTTTCAATTGGTGTGAGTCAGTGAGCTTTTATGGTATTGAAACTGCACAGTAGGCTTTAATTGTGCATAATTATTGCACTGCATGGTGCAGACTCCTATACTGTAGATGTTCCACTGTATTCTGTTATATAGTTTATTGAAGTCTGTGAAGAAGTGTACCTGTTGCTGTCTGATAGATGCTTGTTTAATCTGCTCGTGGTTTTGGTTTTTTGTTGTTTTATTCTTTTTGTCTTTGAAAAATGAAAGCAATTAGAATAGAATACTTCCCTGGTGTTATTTTGTCACAGTTTTCAGGTGACTAATTGTACTACATGGGCTACCTGTGGGCTTCTGCTAAAATTAACTGGAGCCTTAGGTCTGTTTTCAGCTGCAAGAATCTTACAAAAGGACTTTGGGGCTTAGGAGTGCCTTTAAATAATCCAGAGTTCAGTTTTGTTTTTGTACATTCGTCTGTGTACTATTCAGCCTGAGTGATACTTGGTGGACTTTCAGCTTCTTACTTCAGTAATCAGTAGTAGGCTTTTCCAATTTAATTACTTTTTGTTCCTGATCTATTTGCTGTATCTGACCAGTGCATCCAGCTGGAGCACAGCCTGTGATTCAGGATTAGGGAAATTTTATTTCCTCCTCCATAAGTAAAATATTTTCATCACTGTGGCGATTACAGAATCTCACTGTGCTGTTTTTTATTTCCTCTTGCTGGGCTTTCAAGCCATCAGAAGTGATCTGTTTGTTTTTTTCTTTCCACCAAAAACGGAGCCCAGGCCAGCACGCTGTTGCTCTCACAAATTCCATGTCACAACTCTTGTTCATCAGAAAGCCTAATTATGATGTTTGTGGGATGTGATGTTACTTTGGCAAAGCAACTTTGGGTTGGAGGGCATGGGCTTTTGGGGGGGATGTAAAAAAGTAGCATTGACATTTCTGTAATGACTCTACCGAAAGATTCTGCAGTTATCTTTCCCTGTCAGGAATGAAAGTACTGGATAACAAACAGGAGCTCTAGCAGATTTTTTTTCCTACCTGTATCGATAAGTTGCCATCCTCATAATGTAGATAACACACCTTACAATACTTTTCGTTCTTGTTAGCATCATCCAGCATGGCATCTTCAGCTGGCCTCAAAGAACAAGCCACGGGAAGAATGGATTTTGATTGCACTCTTGCAGAGCCTTTTTTGTTGTTCTTGTAAAAATGAAGAAGAAAGAAAAGCTTTATTTTTTCTATCATCTCTTCAGTATTTTTCCAAGGCATTCAGAAGAATACTGTTATAGATGGGGATAAGCTAGGCAGAGTTTTTGTCCCCTTCCTGCATCATTACACCTCTACCTGGTGGTTCCTCTTCTTCAGGGGAACACGTGAAAATTTTTCTAATTATGATTCTTTACGAAGAGTGCATATATTTGGGAGCAATGCAGGGTCACTGGCATCCCACCCTACTCTGAACTGTTGGATTTTACCGGGGAGGTGATCAGTGCCTCTAGCTCTTCTGGCTCTTGCTGCACTGCTTCAGTCAATGGGAAGTGGCAGTACAAACCCCATGTCCCGCCTGATACCTGCCTTCTCGTGGTGCTCCCACTCAGCACTGGGAGAGCACAAGAGAAAGGAAACATTTAAATGCTTTTTAAGACCCTCCTCTTTACAGACAGTAACTGTGAAGTGGGGTCTGTTTAGCTAAATGAGGTCATTTTACTATATGGCAGGTTTAAAAATCTATTTACTTCAAAAGATATAGCACTTCAACTGAGTGCAATGATAATCATGTCAAGATCATCAAGTCTTTGACAATGTGCTATAGAGTTGCATCAACTGTAATGCTTCAGGTTTTTTTTTTTGTTTTTAGACTGTTCTTGTATATATATTTTTTTCTTGCTTTAGTTTTTTTTTTGTGACAGGAGAAGGAACAAGCAAGAAAAAATAGGAAGGAAATCTTACTGATTTTCTTACTGCCTTAGAAGAGAATCTGGATGCGGTCCCAGATCGTACATCTGCCCCTCTAATGTACATCTCAAATAATATTAATATCAATTCAGACATCTGTTTGCTCGATGTGTTCAACTGCTTCCATGTGTGGTGCTGCTGCAGCATCTGCAGAGAGCAGCCTGAGCTTCTTTGTGCTTTTAGCAAGGGATGGAAAAGGGAAGGGCAGCTCCCACACTTGGGTTTGCCACCTGATTCGGAAAGGTCTGTTTGGCATTTCACTCTTCACTTTTCATCCCTCTTGCTCTGACAGCCATCATGTTCTCTAGCACACATCCACAGTCAGGTTGTGCTTCTGAATTTCAAAAGCAATTAAAACTGGTTTCTCAACATGTTGACTGGACAGAAGCCAGCACCAAGGTCCCAATGAGTCTCTGGTGGGAGATCAGGCAGTTTTTCCATACTGAAGCTTGAAGAAAATAGCAGTTGTTGGTCTGTGTTAGCTACTCAGTCTTACTCCTTTAAATGTTCTTACCCAATGCTGGTAAATTAAATTTGCCTAAACATTTGCAGCCTTTGAAAGAGAAGTGAAACTTCTTTGTAGCTTAACTGAAGTGACAGGCTGAGGCAGGACAGAGAAAAGGTTTACCAGTTTTATTTATTCATATAAGCGTATTTTTATATGTCTGTATTTTGCTAATACTTCTAACTATAAGGTAGTTATAGAGTGGAAAGAGCTTTCATGAAATTGCTGCATTGTCAGTGTAGAAATAACACTGATATTCAATATGTCCCTCCTTTCAGGTTCCTGTTCCAAAAGACTTCTGGTTACCTGGCAACCTATAAATGAAGTCTTTGACTTTTAAATAATACTTCATTCAGGTACAAAAAGCAAGATTTTTTTCCAAAGCTGAAATGCCAAAGGGCTATCTGAAATGAACAGCAGTCTTGGCAGTGCCTACAGGGCTGACCACTGATACTCACGCACAAAAATGTGAAGGGAGCAATTTGCTAAACTCTTTAGCAGCTGTATGGATTCAATTTCGAGTACAGACAGCATGTATTTTCCTAGCTGATTATTAAATTCAATTTGCAGATTCTTATTTAAGGTCACGTTGCTGTTCAATAGGTAAATCATATTCTTCATCTCCTCCAAGAAAACCAGGCATTGGCTGCTCCCAGTCTCCTTTAATTTCTCCACCAGTTGGCTGGTGTTTCTGAAGTGTGGAAGAGAGGGATAAAAAGATAAGGGTAATTAAAGTGGTCAGCATTATCCTGCCCAGCCAAATTTTTGGGAGACAGAGGCCAGCTCTACTTTCCTCCTCCTGCTGCTAGAAGAAGGAGCCCAATGCTATGTGGATATTGCCCATATTCACCCACTGAGCTGAATGGAACATAGAAAGCCCCAGAAAGAGGTTGGTCAGGATGTACCAGTTTTTCTGTCATCCACTGAAACTATGGTTCAGGTACATGTTAGGTAGCACCAATGTTATTCTACAGATGTAATCCATTGTAAGTCAAACATTCATTAGTGTCCAGTGCTAACAGGCATCAGTGGATGTCGTTGATTTCAGTCCTAATCCCCTGTAACTAGACCTTCCGCCCTGGCTGGTTTTGTGATGAGTCTTGTGCTAGAGAAGCCTTTAGAATGCATCTTATTGCGGTGAGTCTGTGAGGCAGGTCACCTGCCTCAGAGCATCTCCTCTAATGATTACCTCTCTGATGTTTAGCACCTGGGCAGCAGCTGCAATGCAGCCCTGCCAGCAGGGAGCTGCCCTGGGACCAGTACCTTGTTTTATGCACTTTGCTAAGAGACCCGCCATGGCAGCGAGTTTCTCTTCTTGCTTGGCCTTTCTCTTTAAAGTCTGAGTGTTGAAAGTCTTCTTCAAGTACCAGTGATTTTACTGTGGAAAAGCGGTGAAGGTCATTGTGAAATATCTTGTACATTCAAGCCGAAAATTTTATTTCCAGAACTTCATCCTGGCAGCAATGTAGTAGAACAACTTAATAAAATGTTTATACCAGTGGCTGAAAGTTCACAGTAATCTGAGAGTGTGCAAAGATATCTGTAGGGTAAGTTATGCAGCTCGGCACTGAAACATTACTGTGGTATGAAGGATATTGTTTTGGCAATCCATTGTAGGATGTGAAATCTAGCTGTGCAGTTTTTGCTTGAGAAATGCACTGACAACTTCATTAACATATGTGAGAGTCGCACACTGTCCTTTGGGCATTTCAGTACAATCAAAGTTGGTGCAGAAAATGCTGCCTATGCACCATTAACAACAGATATACTTTTTCTAGCACTGTGCTTGAGTTGGCTATTCAGTTAAGGTGAAACTGATAACGTATTTATTGTGCGTTTTACTACATCTGCTCTTCTAGTGGAGCACTCTGAAATTACAGCATGAAGGGCTGAGGTCTATTTCAGCAGGATCCAAAAGGCTTAATCTGTTGTTACAGAAGTGGTCAACTATCTTCATAAGCAACGTAAGACAAACAGAACACAGAGGAGAATCCTTTCACACAGTCACTGCAGTTCTTAGGTAATAAGTTAGCAAGTGGTACTTCAGTGTCTATATGTTTAGTTATTTTAGACTACAAGAAGATTACCAGAATTCTGTTGAAATTGGTCTCATCAGCCTGTGTTTCTCTTCATGCCTACCAAAAAATACACATACCCAAAAGTACAAAAAAAGCCTATATCAAAGCTAATACATCAATTTGCTGAAATTGCAAATGGAAGTGATTCATCTCTTTCAGGTACTGGCTTCCTACTACTAATTCAGAAACAGTGAAGAGGTGTAGGGGAGCTGGTAAAGCTCATTACAATGTCTTTATCCATTCATAATTCAGTTGGATCTGGACCCAAACCTGTCGAGGAATTATCGCAGTTGATTGCAATAGGATTGTACTATCTGGCCCTTTTCTACACACACGGAGAAGAGCTTAGAAGTGAAATACAGCCATGTGGTGCAATGGAATATTCCAGTCAAATCATAGCCAAATCCTTGCCTCCGCTCAGGCATTAGGGCGATTCTGTTTGTAATGATTCAGAAATACTCAATATTCAGAGAAGTTTTTTTGTTCGGTACCACAGAAGGATGACTAAAACACATTTAAAGCAGCAGATTTGGCTATCTTGTACTCCACAAAACTTTAAATGAGTTTTTTAAAAGGCCATCTCTGGCCTTGTGATTATTTTTTAATCATGAAATGTGTGGTAAAGTTGTTAATACTTTTACT
Source organism: Coturnix japonica (assembly GCF_054131305.1). Lineage (NCBI taxonomy): Eukaryota > Metazoa > Chordata > Aves > Galliformes > Phasianidae > Coturnix > Coturnix japonica. The sequence continues at coordinate 6,589,723 of NC_140669.1, read as the reverse complement.
TTACAAAAGCTTGAAAAACCTTACGTGGGTGAGGAACAATGTTCTTAGTATTATGCCAGTCTTGGGCAAAATAATAGGAAAGTTGTTAAGGGATTTAAACGATAGAGATTCGAAGGGCAGAAATATAATAAATGCTAATCAGCATTGCTAAATTTGCAAATGGAAGTGATGATGGCTGTGCAGATTTTGATAATATTTCTTACATATTCTGATGAAAAATTTTGCATTCTGCAGCTTCAGTGAAACATGCATTTAAAGTGTGCTAATGGATAGAACTCAAAAATGAGATATCAGTGGCAGTTATTACCAAACCTTTAAGGTGCTCTAGGGTTGTTCTGCTCAGGGAACCTTGAGCAACTTGTGGCAGGTGACAGACTGAGCAGTGAGGTGTAATCAAGCGTTTGGAGTCAGGTGTCTGGGACAGGAATCAGAAAAGCTTGGCTGTATTTCAAACCACAACTGAAAGCACTGGATGTTTGCATCACTGATCCAGCTGGAAATACATGAACTAAAGGCTGGGGCAGTGATGTAAAGTGGGAGTGAGGTGCACCAATTTGCTGAATATGACATCTGATAATCTGAGCCCACTCACAAAATGTAACCAGTGCAAAAGGATAAGTTCAGGTCTTCTGAGGAAATATTTTCCTGGAGAACAGCAACTCTAAAGATATTTTAGGAGGTCAAATGAGATTCAGTGCAACTTGATGGAATGCTGCAGCAGAAAAGGGGAGGGTGAAAGGAGTACAAGCTGAGGGACAGCTAACAGGACTAAGAAGGCATGCTGTCCTGGTGAGGCCGAATGCCGTCATGCTTTCTGAAGTGAAATGTTTGCTTAAAAGAGGTAAAAAGTCGATGACCCTGAAAAACAAACAAATGTGACTGGAGTGCTGGAGGTAACACCTTGATATATTATGGAAGAAATAATTAGGACCACACGGAGATGATTATATAGGTGACCGGGGTGCACTGTAGTTACTTTTTCAAAGGCAGTTTAACTTAGAGTCACAACAAGAACTAGAGTTTGGGGCAAAAAGCCAACAAGTTCAAATGTAAAACTAGAGTCTTGTTTTTAAGAAACTGCTAAGAGAAATGTTGATGTCTTCATCTCTCAAGGTTTGCAGGTTAAGGCCGGAATAGATATTTTAGCCAAACAGAAGCTAATGTTCTTGCTGCAGGGGGACCGGTGATTGTCGTGGGATTCCAACTAACTTGTTCACTTCTGATCTTCAATTTAATGAACCTATGAATGAAAAAGCAGAACTTTCATTGAAGGCAGTTAAATTTTGCCTGCAGAAGTACTGAAGCGTAATACTCATTTTTTGAGAATTGGACAAAGTTCTTGGTTCTGAATACAAATCCTGCCTTGCAATCCTGCTGTTTGCACACATCGCACAATTCTGGAGTTACTTAATTATAATTAGCACAGCATTATTAATCCACAACACTGAAGAACAGGAGCCATAATTTAGAGAAATCCTTATGGGAAGGATCTCATAGGAGATAAAAAGGAATTACAGTCTTTCTGTAGACTAGTAAAATTGTGGCATTCTGATGCAACTGTGTTTTAATGCTGCAAACAAAATTCTGCAGGACAGCTTTGATTTCCAATGGGTGCTATAGGGTTGGTGAGAAATTTTGGTTTTTAACTTAGATCTGTATGATTCTTTTCAGTTCCTAAAGGCTTTTCAATACAGTAATGTATTAGAGAATCACTGAACTGATCAGCTTGCTGTTTTGGTATTATTTTCTGTTATACTCACTAGCAGTTTAACCAGTCAAAAACAATTATTAAGCAATTTGTAACGTAGCGGATGCATAAATGGTCTCAAATAGCTTATGACTGAAAAGAGCGATGACAGAAAAGAGCAGCAACATGCTAAAATTCCTGTATTTGTAAAAACCCATAATAATTTCTTCCCCAAAAGTCAGAATATGTGGAAGGAATTTGGAAAGTTGGAATACATGGGAGTTATCTATCTGGATTTTTTAGAATCTCTCTACTTTGATGAATGTTACCATCTTGTGCAGTGGCTCTTCTCAGGCAGAGCTCCTTGCGAAGGCAGGTGATGCCTTCAGCTTTGTGACCTGGTATCAGAAGGTGTTGTTGCTCCAACTGAGCTCAAGGTCATATCAGTGAGGAGCACTCTTAACAGAATCCCTCCAGTTGGCAGTAGCTGGCTGTAACAGATTCACTGCAGAAAACAGCAGAGAAACATCAGTATGATGCTGCAGAGATGAAGCTTTTTCCTCTGCTTCTCAGCATTTGAAAACTGAGCTGATCCTTCTACACACCCTGTAGCAAATCCCAGGAGAAAGGTGAAATTTTATGCCTCATGGTGGGAGAGAGATCTCTCTGCCCATGGGAATCATTTTGTGGGTTTCTGATAGGCATCCTGGGACAACGTTTTTGAGGACATACCCCAAGTTCTCTGAGAGGGACGTACCTCCCCTTGGTTTGAAAAGCTGATTCTATCACTTCTCACATCTTAAAAGTAAGAGACACAATGACAGTCAGTCATTCATTTGGAGATTTCTCTACAAGTTTCATGTAGATTTTGCTAATGCATTTTTTTAAACACAACTTACACGTCAACAGAACCCAAGACAGACTTTAAAACTTGCAACTGCCTATGTAGGAGCATGGGAGCCCTTTCTGACTTAGCACTCTTTGGATTTTGATTGGTATTTTGCAGCCCCAGGATTCTTTCTTCCTAGGCATTCTTTCCTCTAGGTGGTGCCAAAATCTGAGTGATAACTTTGTAATTTTACTAAGTCCATTTCCTTCTGTCTGGGTAATATATGGAGCAAAAACCTGGAGAGACTATTTCTAGGACAGTACCTCCAGTTAATTTCTGCTCCTTATCAAATGCTTATTTAGGACCAAACCAGGCAAAGTTCATCCTGGAAAAATAATTTCCCTTGGGCTAGAGCCAAGGCTTTTACCTCTATGAATGGATGTCCTGTAATGCCTAGTGACTCTTGAGCACTCCGTTCTGCTAGCTCTTTTCTGCATACAGTAATTCTTCCTGATAGCTCTTGAGTCACACTGAAGACTGGAAGCCGCAGTAACAAAGAGTCATCCTGCAGGTGGTCAACGAAAGTAACATTCACAAAACACGTGGGATTTATCAGACAGTATATATACAGTGATTGTATTTGTTTGTTTACGTACTCTCTATGTTATAGATGTTACTTGTGTTACAGAATCACATAATGATTTGGATTGGAAGGGACCTTAAAGATCCTTAGTTCTACCCCCTTGCCATAGTCAAGGACATGCAAGGAGATCTATTTGTTAGCAGAGAGAAACAGGTACTCGTAGGGCTGCAGTGGGCCTTGTGGGAGTGGGCTGATAATTACAGCTGTTGAAAGTACATCTTTCTGTAGTATGAACATCTCAACAAAAATCAGGGATAGAGCTGTTGTTGAAAGGGAATGAGGGGGGAGAGAATCACAGATTCAGAGGGCAAAGTAAAAATAGTGATCGCTAAAATATTTTCACGTGAGATTTATGTAATTCATGTTTCAAAAGTTACATAACAGCAGTTGGTCTGTTCCAAACAAAGGAGTTTCTGTATTTTTCCAAAAGAGAAAAGCTCTACTTACCTGGTACGGGAAGTTACCATGATTTACTGGTCATATATTTCTACTGTAAGGTAGTTCTGTTTGTACTTTAACAACCACTTGGACAGAACACAGTACTGCAGTAAACACAGGTGAAAAGTACTGTGGAAAAAACAGTTTGGGATCCCATTTCTTATTCATTTCCATGTTCACCTGCAGGATTTGGGTTTGGAGGAGGGTGACCACCCACTTTCTGTGTCAATATTTAGTAGAAGAATTTCAAAAGTGAAGGAAGTTCTGCAGATAAAGTCAGGCAAACAACAGGTCTGAAGCATATGAGGAACACCCTCTCAGAGGTGTAGTAAATATGCATTACAAGCATCACAAATGTCAACTCCAAGGTATACGCTGTGCTCTAAATTCAGATCAGCTCACTTTTGCATTTGTTTGCTTTGTATTTTCTTTGCTTGACTTACAGTAACCAATATAGTACTAAATTGCCAAATAGTCCCGTTACGCTGTTTATATTTGCTTTTGCATTTCAATGACAGCTTAAATGCAGAGAAGAAGAAGTGCAGTTCTTCCATGAGTCAATATGGAGCCAGTGTGGATGTATGTCACCGGCGCAGAGTTAATTCAGGACATTGCTCAGTGTCAGTGGAGGGTAGGAGCCGGGCTGAGGACCAGCAGAAAACAGGTTTTCTGTGCCAGTGGGGCTTTGGCTTGAGGCAGTGATCATCTCCTGTGTCCTCAGGCTGCAATTCAAGGCCTTTCAGGCTTGCTTCCCCAGTTACCTGCATAGCAGTGCTCTCATGACTAGTACATTTTGGACTCTGTATCAGATGCAGCGTGCTGCTGCTAGCTCAAACTGACACGCTGTTGACCTGGAGCAAGGCTGCAGCCTTAATAGGCAAGGACGCATCCTCCAAAACTTTCTCAGGTTTTCCCAGCTACTATGTGCCTGGGCAGGTCAAGAGCCCAGCATGTGGCAGCACAGAACACCTGCCCCAAGAACTCCTGCTCTTATGCACCAGCATGAGAGCGGAAGGAGTGAGAACAGCTTGGATAAGTATTTGGAGTCTGGTGTCTCAGCTGGACAAAGCGGTGGGAGTTCAGTGCCTCAAAAACCCCGCAGCAGTGGCACATTGTGGAGCTAAAACTCCAGACATTCACTTAGTGAATAAGAACTGTGAATAAGAACTGAAGCCAGTCTTCTAGCCAAATTGGAGGTATGACAGATTGTATGTTTTTTACTTAGAAACTAAGATGTGGCATTCCCTACACCTATAAATTGCTATGTAATGTTAATTGCCAGCTCTACCCAGAGGTATCTGCATCATTTCATCAATAGTTGAAGCATTTTACTTTCCCTTACAAGCTACCTAAAATTGAATTTGTTGAAATTCCTTCAAGGGAAGGAGCTGTATAATGATAAAATACAGTTTCCTTAAAATGAGAAGTTAAATAGTGTGAGCTTTGGCATCATGTACGTATCATAAATGAGAAAGAAAAGAGTGGCAGAAGTGCTCTTGCCACGGTGACACGCTGCTAGGACTCCTTAGATGAAGGTCAGAAAGCCATCATTAGCTTGCTTCAGGCTAAACCCCATCAGCTGAGTTTTGAAGAGAGGCAAAATGATTCCATAATAGCTCAGCTGGGCACAAACACTGATGGTGATGAGGTGGCAAGCTCAAATAGGGAGCAAGAAACCATTATTTTTGTTTCTTTTTGCAGTAGTAAAGCTTAGCATGGTTATGAAGAATATTTTCAGCAGACCATCAGTCAACCATCACAAAGAGTGAACTGTCAATATTTTGTGGAAGATTCTTGGTTTGTTAACAAAGAAGAGCATGTACTGTGAGTTGTGGTTTTTGTATCCACATGTGACAGCCATCTCCATAGATTATTGACCTGACAGGTGCATAACCAAAGTCATGGAGAATTCAAGTTATTAGAAGCTGCATTTTTAAGTTCTTTCTATCTTGTAAGCTTAGGCAACAAGCTGTATTCAGAGGGAGGTCTGAAGTTTTTTCTATGGCAATAGCATAACAAGATCCAAAAGGACGAGCCCCGTTATTGGAATAGTGCACTGTTTTATTTGTTGGTTTACAAATAGGACATAAGGGACAAAGTATGCTCTTAGAAAGGAGCTTTGACATGTACTTTGAAGCCATTGCCATCTATTTGGACTAAGCAGTTCAGGAGTTACTCAGAGAACAAGCTTTCATTCCACCTGTTGGGGATGGTGCCCCAAGGCTCACGGTTTCATGAACCAGATGTTGTGTCGTGGTGTCATTGTGCTGCAGAGAAAGGGCTGTCTGAACAGGTTATTTCAGGAAACGTGATCAATATGATTGATTCGTGATTATCGAGACCTTAGCATGTTGCATGCTATTTGATTTTAACTTACAGCTCATTTGTCAAGTCTGGGAAATAAATAGGCTCAGTTCCTTCAGTGCCTCATTTGCAAAGGATGGAAAAAAGGACTGTCACATTCTGGGAGCAGACTTTTTCCCAGCCTTTCTAATCAGCTTCTCTCTGTTTGGGGCCACAGCTGCTGGCCTCTTTTTGCCTCCTAACAGCTACAGCAGTGTCAAAGGAGGCAGAGAAGTGCCTCTCCTCTCTGTTTCCAGAAGTGGAAAATCACTTTCTTGCCAGGCAGAGTGCACTCCCGCCTGATGGCAGCAATCTGCAAACATCCTGGTGCCTTTGGTTTGCTTCAGACAGCACTGTGTTGGTGTGAAAGCTTTGATCACCTTCGCCGTTTTAATTTACCTAGGTGATCAGAAAGCACGCAGCTTGTTAAAAAAATTCAGATACAACTAAGTACAGTAATTGCGTGTTTTGGCACTGTAAATGTATTTGAATTATTTTGAATTAAATCAGCTAAACCACCAGGACAACTAGTTATGAGCTGTGTAAATACATTTCTTGTTCTGTGTGCTACAGGTTATGCAAGGAGGTTAGCTGAAATCCAGGGTAGCAGTGAGGAGTCTCAGGTGTGCTGGATTAACCACATAGTCATCAGTGCCACCAGTTTCTTCTCTTGTTGCTTGCCAGTTTGTAAAATATACTGGAAGAAGTGAAGTGCTTTGATCCATTTATTTATATGGAATGATTTCCTCCAGAGATCACTTTATACCATGTGTTATGGAAACACTTTTGAAAGCCCCCTCTCTATCCTGCAGATGAGTAAACAGTATGTGATACTCCAAGAGGATGGCATTACAACAGATAACGTAGTTAAATAAAAGATGGCAGTTTTCCATATGTCACCTTTCTAGAGGTAATCTAATTAGATAAGAATTAATTATGGATATGCAGGTTATGCATCACATCCCTTGCTGTGATTGCATAACCCAGTCTCTCACATTGCCAGAAGGAGCTGAGCAGTTGTTAAGACTGTGTTGCCCAAGAATGAACTCCTAGGGAAATGGAAATACATCTTGCAAATGAATTCTACTTACATATAGTATTAACTGTCAACATGGTCTACCAATGAAGAAAGTTCAAGAATAATGCACCATAATAATACAGAGGGACCTTAACAGTAAGGAACAGGCTTGTTAGATACTGAGAAATCAGAAGGAAACCATGAGCTAGCTGAATTAATTATATTTTAATGAAAAATAATTTAAAAAGCCAACATGAGCCGACTCCAGCAAATTGATTTTTAGAGAATATTTAAAATCATTCAGTTTCTTCACTTTTGGCTGCTTTATTTCTTCCTTTATTCCTGCAACACTTTTCCCCTCTGCCTGTGCGGATCAGAGTAGCTGCCTTCTGCAGAACAGCAATCTCATTTTGTTTACCTTGTGTTTCAAAGAGAATTGAACAAGCCCAGGATTCGCCTTTTCTAAACAAATACTGGCAAGACAAAGGTATCGCAGCTATTCTAGGGACAAAGGGTTTGTCGAGATGGAGACGGGTAAAGACTGACAAGAAAAGAAGAGCCAATGTGTTTTTATCTGGAAAAAAAGTTAATCCTTTTCACAGCCTCATTTTCTTTGCTTTAGAGATAGCTTTCCTTTTTCATTTAAGTTTTAGAGTTTTTCATCCAGAGGAAGTGAGAAGCCAAGGTATTTTCTTTGTTCCTGTCAAGTAGCTTGAACAGTTTGAGAACAGAAACCAGTCAGAGCGGTGTGATTAGCGTAGCCAATTAGGGCGGATTTGCATATTCACAACACAGCTATCGAGAAGTCATTCTGCTGAGATAACGCGAGCGTGGCAATGCCTGTCTGCCACTCAGTGCATCCTGGCTCCTGTGCTGTGCAGTAATTGAGAAATAAGAGTGAGTCTTGGGCACCCCCAGCCAATCCACGTGCTGGCAACGTGCAGCTTGAGAGGAACGTGTTTGCAAGGCAGTTCTATGACACCCTTGCGCGCTGAAAAAGGTTAATCTACAATCCATTTACATAAAATGCAACAGCGTCTGTCAGATGAGTTGGTTCTTCAAAACTCAATCCAGCTACAACTTGTGTTAGCTATGGGGTGACTGAAACCTCATCAGGAGGCGTTTTATCAGATGGCAGATACTAGGGCCTGAGTGCCCTGCTGCTCTTGGTGTCAGCTCAGCCAGGTGCACAGCACGAGGGGCAGGTGAGCTTTGTGCAGCAGCCCAAAGGGCAGGCCATAAAACTTCACTCTTCTGTTCCAGCAGGCTTTGCAGCAGCAGGGTGTTATCCAAGGAGCTGGCAAGAAAGCAAACAGTCCTTCAGGAAACCTTGTAGATGGGGTGTAGGCTGGGGTGGATGATCATTGCAGCTTTATTATCTCTGAAAGCAAAATATCACCTTATATGCTATAGCAACGACAATCTGTGCTCTGCTCCATCTATGTTCCTCCTGGTATTGCAGCCTGTTATCTCTACCAGTAACTGCAGGTGAGCGTGGCTGTGGCCTGCATCTTCTGAATGCTCTGTTTGTTTATTGAAGGGCTGACAAGTTGCTGCCTGCTCTGTGCAAGCAGCCACATGTGCTGATTTTAGAAAGATACACGGTGTTGCCTGTCCTTAATACTCCTGACTCCTCTGTGATGCTGGGAGCTGAGGTTGTGGTGTCCAACTGCAGCAGATCAGGTCAGGAGAGGCACAGTGGGGCCTTTGCCCAGGTACAGCTACACAGGTTGCATTCACTTCCAAAACTGCTAAGGATGTGGTAAACACTGCTACAAAATCAGGATCCTTCAAATTAGATTATTCTACAAATCATAAGGTTATAAACTGGTGCTGTATTTGCCAGAATAAAGATTCTGTGCTCGCAGGCTCCATGCCACATAGAGGCATTTAGTTCTCCCTCCAGGAAGATAGTTTTTTTTATAATCATCCATGATAGGGATTTTTTTACCTGTTTCTAGAACGCTCATTGCGAGTTTATCTAGTCCACTCACTCAAGGAGGATTTTTTTTGGTCTCACTTTATGAATATCCACAATTGTCTCTTTCCTTCCTATCCCCTTTGCGGCACCGGCTTTTTATTAGAAAGTTAATAAACTTTGTGTATGTTCTAAAGATAATATTGAAAACTGCAAAATTGTGTTCTGCATTTTATAATTGGTGTGGAAAAAAGGAGGAGATCTAATCCTATTGGGCCTTCTTTGCTCTCTTTTGCTCTCTCTCTCCCTTTTTCCCCTTTGATGGTAAGCAGCAAATTTTAATTAGCTTCATTTCCACAATTCAGTCATGCATATGTAATCTTTGTTCACACTTTTATAAAGTAAAATTAAGTGAAAGAAATTGAGTAATAATAGAAAGCTTGTCTGAGCAGAACAAATGTGAATTATCAAACATAGGGGAAGATGACTGGGACTACAGGGCTTGAAGTTGTGCAAGGTTTGAGGTGATTTCTCTAAAACAGAACTGCATAAATAATGCATAGAAACAGGTGCTGATTATCCTGTTTTGGGCATCTTTTGTTCATTACGTACTTGGGCGGCTGAGGTACAGTGATAACCAGTGAATGTGAGGAGACTACTTAATAACAGCTTTCTAATGTTTCTCTTTTATCATGAGCTGAAAGTGTCACATGAGCTTGTCTAGTTAATAAAAATCACTTTGTGAACCCACTGCTCTTAGATTTGGTGTTGGAACAGATTGCTGTACTGGGCCTTTCTCTTGATTATAGCTGCAAAAGTTGTTCTGCCGTTTTGCATTGTAATTTAAAGGTTCCCTAATCCATATACACACCCTCTAATTAAATGTTTCCAGGGGTTACCTTGGGAGCCTTCAGCACTATGGTTTGAAACTAAAACTAAAGAGCACATTAAATTCATTCTCCCTGGGGTGAGACACAAGAGAGGGAAGTACGTTTTCATCCCCTGCTACTTCTGATTATTAGAAAGTATGAGCATAATTGGGACTACTGACTTCAGTCTTTTTGTTATCTGACGTGAGAAGATGGAAGTTTAAAGGCAGGCAATCAATGTGTCTAAATCTGGAGTTCGATTTATAACTTGTGAGAAGATTCATCAGCAGGAACTAAAAACCAGAACCTTCCATTGAAGTAAATTGGTCCGTGGCCACAGAAGCTGCATAACAGACACCACTGCACCGGATGCTGAGGTCTTCATTAAGGGATATGTAAAGTAGTGAGATGCGTTGGTGTCACTGCAGAGAGAAGTAAAGCCTGGAGCCCAGTTTATGTAAAACTTAAAAGAGCAGATATTTTCCCCTCAGTGTGTGTTCATGCACTCAGCCTCACCCCACCGATCTAACAGGTTTAGGAGAAGCACCTTTTTTTGTCCCTGAGTCGCTCTTGTAACAGGAACTGATTTCAGAATTGGGCGTGTTTTTTGTGTGTTTTTTTTTTTTTCCCCCTAACTCTCCTTTGCTACCAGTGACTGGGGACTGGCAAGATTAAAGTTAATGGTTAACACGGTTGCACAGAAACTCTGACTTCCTCCTACTGAGGTCAGGACAGAAAACTGCCTCTGCTCACAGAGGAAGAGAGGAGAGCTGAGTGAAGAGCCGTACGCATCACAAGGGGGCTGGGGAGCAGTAGCTTCATTCAATAGAGGAAAGGGGAGGAAAACCCGAAAAGAGCAAGAACTTGTTTGCTGTAAAGACTGGTAAGAACTGAGATACTTTCTGTCCCAATTGGATTACTGACTCAGCAGTTGTTGCTAACAAAACCCACGGGTGTGGCTAGTTGAGACGATTTCATTGTACCTGACTGCTTCCATTTGTGCGTGTTTGTGTAGGGGGCAAGGTGAGAAAAGACTGAACATCCGAGAGGCTTTTCCTCTCTCTTCCTCCTCCTAGAGGCTGCTGATGGCTGAAAAAACACCCTCTTCAGACTGTTCTCATCTCATTGATCATAGCCACATCTCTGAGTTTGAGGTATCTCCTTGGATCAAGATCACTTTGGCCTCCCTCGACATCTGCATCTTTGTGGCGGGCATCTTGGGCAACAGCATCACCATCAAGACTACCAGGATCCTGCAGAAGAAGGGCTACCTGCAGAAGGAGGTTACTGACCACATGGTGAGCCTGGCCTGCTCTGACCTGCTGGTCATCCTGCTGGGCATGCCTGTGGAGTTCTTCAGTGCCATTTGGAAGCCCTTTTCCACCCCAAATGGCAATGTGGCTTGCAAGCTGTACTATTTCCTCTTTGAAGCTTGCAGTTATGCAACTGTGCTGCATGTGGCCACCCTTAGTTTTGAGAGATATGTGGCTATCTGCCACCCCTTCAAGTTCAAGGCAGTCTCTGGACCCCGTAAAGTGAAGATCCTCATTGCTTTTGTCTGGGGGACGTCTGTCATTGTGGCTCTGCCCCTGCTCTTTGCCATGGGCACGGAGTATCCTCTGGAAATCATTGAGGACTATCAAGGTGTGACTGCCTGCACCAAGCCAACTGCCAGACATCTCCTTCCTGAACTAAAGCAAAATTTGACCATCTGTACCAGCCTCTCCTCCAAGTGGCCTGTCTTCCAGGCCAGTATTTTCAGTGCCTTTGCTGTTTACATCATAGTGCTGGGCTCCGTTGCCTTCATGTGCCGCAGCATGATGAAAACCCTGATGATCCACAAGAAAGGAACTGTGGCAGTGAGGGGTGAGCCTGGACAGCAGGAGCAGTACCTAAGGAAGAGTGAGAGCTCAGAGGGCAAGAGCTCCAGGAGACAGATCATTTTATTCCTGGGTGAGTGACTCCTCACCCTTCCTGCTCCCAAAGAAGGGAAGGAGATCCCAGAAGCCTCTATCTTAGCAAGTGTCTCCATATAAGGGGTCTGTGGCTCAAAGGGGAAAGGAATGCTGTTGTTTACAGTGATGTGTTTTAAGAAACCTGATTATAATGCAGGCCTATGTGATGCAGTGGTGGGAATGATGCAGTGGTACTGATGCTGGACCTGTATAAGTAGGCACAGTTGCCAGGATATAAAGCAGTTCTATTTGCATGTCTTCCTATTAAATTAGAAATACGTGCATATTTAGTCAGACTCTTCATAAGAGGAAGACTGATGTGCAGAATCTAGACTTAGTCCCACTCTGAAGGCAATTACTTACTAATTTGGGGTGCTCTCAAGGGGCTCTTGTGGCTGGGTTGCGTCTGAACATTAAGAAAGCTGGGCTGAAGAGCTGATTTGGTCTTGCAAATAGCTGTTGCCCTCTTTGGGTTTTTTTTATGGGGGGGTGAGAGGGAGGATGGTTTGTGGTTTTATTTGAAGGCCTATATATATTTGGAATTATGTTTGATTCTGATCTTTCCTGCTGCATTTGTCAGACAAAAACTAATCAAGCTGTCATTTCACCAGCTTGGAATCTTTCCAGGCTGTGATCCACACAGTTTCCATGTTGATGCTCTTAGAGCCATCCTTAATCATGTCTTGGCTGAATTACGGCTAGTTTTTGTTTTGTTGAGTTGTTCAATACGATACTGGATATAATGAATGAACCATCTTGAGTATAAATGAACAGCCAACCTAGGATTTCTATATTGCTTTTTGTGTTCTGTTTGATGTTGAGAGAGGGAGTTAAAACTTGTGGCTCTGTCCACTTCTAAAGCTTTGTGCAGATTAGCTTTTTTATTAGAGGTTTGTTCTGTTTTTTGATAGATAGGGCTGGTAACTTGAGGGTGTTGGGAAAGGATGGAGCTGTGCTGCCACAGAGTGTGATGAGGGCTTCATGTAGGAGATCATGGAATGGCTTGGGTTGGAAGTGATCTTAAAGATCTCCTACTTCCATCTCCCGTATCCAGGGTTGACAGGGATGCCATCCACTAGATCCGAACTGACCTTGAACACCTGCAGGCATGGGGCACCCATAATTTCTTTGGGCAGGCTGTTTCATTTCAATCTGATTTAAAAAAACCCAACCTCCTAATATCTAATTATATCTCCCCCTTTTTAGTTTAATCCATTCCTCCTTGTCCTGTCACTGTCTGCCTGGGAGATGTGACACTTAAGGCTGCACTGATCTCTTCTTCATGCCTAGGGTTCATTTACAGAAGCAATCATCTTCTGCCAGGTGACTGTGAGTCATGGACGAGAGACCCCACATCAGGATGATTGAAAGGGCTTTTGATATCCTTAACTCCACTGAAAGCTCTGTCTGCTGGGGTAGAAGTTTAACAGCTGCAGCTAAATACAGTATGTTACACAGATGAAAAAGAGAGATAAGGCTTTGCTCTTTAAGTTAAGTGCTGCTGTGGGATCCTTAAATGTCTGTAGATCTGGCTGTTCTTGTAAATCATCATCCACAGCTACATCAAAGTCCGGTCTAAGATCCCAACTCTGCAGAAGTTCTGGCCAGGGTGGGAGGTGAAGGTTAGTTACTGAGGCCTTTCTTCCCCTCCTTGGCTGTTGTTATTGCTTGGTGATGGTCCAGTGTGTATTGGAGCAGACCCATTGCTGCTTGCAGAAGTGTTAAGAAGCTGAATGAAAACAACCAGCTTGTCCTGTGTCTTGAGGGAATTTGACACCAATATTTGATGCTTTCTCAGCTTTTTGGAACAAGTAGATACTTCTGCGAATTCCCCAAAACTATTTCAGGCATCTTTCGAATGGCTCTTAATATGAGTCTTGCTAATTAACTTCTGTTGGGAAATAAATTAATAAACTGAAGAGGAAGAAACTGTAGCCTGCATCCCTGAGAACAATGCAAAGCAATTTAATTTGGAGATCTGTAAGAGTGATGCTTTAGGGCAGTTTTAACCCAGAATAAATGAACATATAAATTGTTTACAAATCGCTGAATTTAAATATAGTGATTTAGAAGTCCTCTTTGTTTTTCGTTTAACAGATGGGTCAAATTAAAACAAATATTTGCTCGTTTACAACATATTTCACTTTTAATGTGAAATGTGAATGACGGCGTATAGCAAGATGTCTTTGAACATCTAACAGCATTAAAAACAATTTAGCATTTTCTAGTTGTTAAAAGTGGTAAGTTCAACAAAACAGAGAATTAAACTCATAAATCTCCTGACGATGAGTAAAAGCTGAGCAGAAAGAGACGTGAGATGGAACTGGTGCTTTTTTATTGTCACGTTATTGTGCGGCACTTTAGAAAATTCATGAAAATGAATTGGAAATGTTGAAAGTGAAAGACTGCTTGCTCTGGGTGGCACTGAGGCTTGCAGGAGGAGCTGCAGATGGGCTGACATCGCAGCTGTGGTGGAGGAGGGTGACAAGGGGCTGAGCAAGGGGAGCAGCAAGGTGATGGGCAGGCTGTGCTCACCTGGGGAAGGGCTTGTGAAGATCGAGTCCTTGGGCTTAAAGCCCGGAGAGACTGGTTGAGGATTTGACGTCTGTGGTGTTTTTGGCAATGCTTATAGTAGAGAGCAGGAATTGGTGCAAGAATTTTGCACCCGTTGTTGTAGAGGAAATACTTCCAGAGGCAGTTCAGCTTAAATGTTGGTAGATTCACCCCAGTGGAGGAATGTAAAATTATCCCACTGTTCTGGAGAAAATCACTTTTGCTTCTATAAATGAGGCTGTGCAGTTCTATTGTTTCCAGCTTCTTTCTCATGACTGCTCTTGGCAGTAATATATCACAGATACAATAACATGTGTAAGTCTCTGCATAATATTCCTGCTCTTGAAATTAGGCATTTCATGCTTTTGGCTAGACCAGGGCACGCTTCCTGTGGTCTGTGCTTGTGATTTTTTTTTATTCATCTTATGAGTGAGGAGGCAAAACCTCCCTGCCTACAGTGGGTCAACCCATCACTGTGAAGGGAGCAAATCTAACCGGTAGGCACTGGGTCATTTAAGGCGGCTTTACTTGTGTTGTGACAGGAGGTCTAGTGAGGGTTCTGGATGAGTGTGAGCTGTTGTGAATAGCAAGGAGAATCTATCTGAAAGTAACTGTTTGAGTGGTTTGTGGCAGCGTTTTTTAATAGAAGTTTCTCACCCCCCCCCCCCCCCCCCTCCACCATGGTAGAAACTGAAGCCTGTAGAAGAGTAGAAGACAGCCAGGTAGTGCAATAATTAGCAGTGTTGGTGAAAGACACTCGCACTGGTGTCACCTAATTCCTTTCTAACCTGCTTGCTAGTGCAAAGCCTTTATACAACAGCAGCTTGTCATCAGGCTACATCTGACTGACCTGGACTTGTACTGTGTGATGAAGCAAGTTTTGACTGCCTCAAATGAAAAATTTATTGCTTCTAAAGCTTCTGTGATATTTCTCTTGCCAGCTTTAGTTTTGTGCTTCTGCTGAAGGTCTAAGTTATATTGAATGAGGCAGCTTCAGGCCTACCACAGTAAATAAGCTGGAATAGAAAAGTCTCTTAGTGTTGCTATAGCCACTGCTTGTCTTTGCGTATGCTTCCAGTTTGCCTGTTGGAACAGTGCTCTTCTCTGCTAGCACAGCAGAGGGGTCCTGCTACATGAGGTGCTCAGTGCTGTGGCTACTTTGCCACTTGCCAGCCAGCATCTCAGCAGCTGAGCAGTGCTTTTCTGTCTCCTGGCATTGCAGAGACACATCTGTCCATCCTGAGCTTCTTTCAGGAGGGAGAAGCACCAAATTAATCCAGCTGCTATGAAATGGTTGCAGTAGATGCAGTCAGCAGGAGCTACTTAACTGGAGACTACAGCTGAACCTGCCCATAAGCTAGAGCTAGATAAAACATGGAGTCTGAAATTTAAAAGATCTCTTAGAACATAAGCTGGAGCACCATTCCCCCCATATCCTAGTGCTGGCAGATTAATGTTTTGCTCAGAATGAAGGTATTGTGTGTAGAAATAGCCTTTCTGAAAATCGCTATGGAAATGTATTTCACAAGGCGCTTGGCAATTGGATTTTCAGGAGGACAAATTACTTCAAATACTCTGCAAAAAATACGTGGTTATCACAGTATAACTTGACAATGGTGGGGCTTCTGGTACAGGAAAATTAGATGCTTCTTCATAGGCTGGAAGTGGCTGGGTTTTTTTTTTTTCCTTATTGAAAAAGGTAAAACTTGGGGATAGAATAACATTGAAAGAGTAACCTAATTGATTAGATTCTGGAAGAACACAGCTCCAGCCCATGTTCTTTAAACTCAGCTTCATTGACTCCTCTCGGTTCATTTCTTTAGTCATTCCACTCAGCTGCCTTTCTTCAGAGGCTTTCTTGGAGGGGTGCCTGAAGATAAATACGTTGTAGGCTGTATGTGATTTTCATCTTTGTGTTTTATGTGGTATCTTCATCCATATACTCCCCTGAGCAGGGTTTCAAAATACATAAGATGTGCAGGAGGCTGTGTGCTCTGAAATGGAGCAGGGATGGAGCAGGCAAAATGAGGCACTAGGACCAAAGGACTGGGCTCTGGCCATTCAGCTGAATGAGACACCCACCCTCGGTTGCAAGAAAGATTTTTGCTATAAGTGTTGATTTCTGGAACGAAGATCAAAGCAGGAGATTTTCTTGGTGGTTTTCAGGAAAATCTGTGTTTCTTTTCTACAAAAGTATTAACCTGATGTCAACAGCAAAACTAATTGATGGTAATGCACACTGGTAGCATAAAACCAAAGCTCAGCAGTTCAACAGATGAAATAGAAAGACTGCATCCATGGATAACAGCTTTTTGGGCCAATCTGGTACAGCCTACACTGACGAGCTCTAAGATTTCTGTTGGTTTAAAGAAAAATGCATCAAAACACAAACACAGCCACAGGAAGATACATGCAAGGCAAATTTCCAGTCAAGATATATGGATATTTTCGATTTTCCCACTGATTTAAAAACGAATGTAAGCAAAAATGAGCATAATTTTCCTCCCTGTTGTAGAGAAAGCAATTTACGTGCTGCTGCTTTTGACTAGACTCATGTACTAGAAAGCTGTGCTTTTGACTTAAGTAGACAGTCTTCCTCTCCTCCTATATTGAAGGATGGCAAAAGGGAACAGAAAGAAAAGGGATGTAAGAATGGGGACTAATTGAGGCCAGAACCCCCTGGGTATTTAAGACTTTTTGTAGTTTTAATGGAAAAATCAATATGTGATTACACGTTGCTTTAGAGTACTTAAAAATTGCTTCAAAGTGAAGTCTGCAGTTTTAAAAACAACCTAACCTCAAAACACTGTACTCAGAGCATCAAGTTCATCACTGGCGTAATCCACATAATAAAGTGATATCCGTGCAGTCTCTGTGGTCATGCAGCTACTGTGAATGAGAAACCTGAGAGTACAATG
Organism: Coturnix japonica; assembly: GCF_054131305.1. Taxonomy (NCBI): domain Eukaryota; kingdom Metazoa; phylum Chordata; class Aves; order Galliformes; family Phasianidae; genus Coturnix; species Coturnix japonica. The sequence continues at coordinate 6,572,552 of NC_140669.1, read as the reverse complement.
GATGCTTTAGTGGTGCTCAGTGTAATCACAGCCATACTTCTGTGTTTTAGCTGATGCCTGCAAGGAAATGAGTATTTCACCTGGTCTGACAGTGAGCTGTAGATGTTGGAGTCTTACTTCAGCCCAGCTCATCCTGCGGCACACACAGCATGAGCATCTTTATGCTCTGCCATCTGTGTTGTCCAGGGGCTACGTGAACAGCTGAGTTTTCTGAAGTACTTCTGTGCTGCACTTGCCTTTGCTCAGTCTTTAAAGGTATTAACCTCATTAAAGACTGCTACTTGGCTTTAAACTTAGTTTATTATTTTATCTTTTATTGTTATTATTATCATTTTTCTCTCTTTTTCATAAGCTGTAGGTAATACATTTGTGCGTCTTCTCCTCATACTTTGTGGCTATACCTGGCACCCCCAGGTATACACAGGAGAGGAAGGTGGATGTGGGGATTTTTGCTTTTGGGGAGCTGAGTTACAGTTGTCTCATCTCAGCTTCTGAAAAACCCACTCTGGGTCATAGCAGTGCATCTCTAGGATGTTTGCTCACAGGTAGAGAGACCTTGGGAACTGACTTGTTCTCCAAAGAATGAGTAAAAGAACAGGAAGATTTATTTCTGTCAAAGTGGAGAAATATATGTTGCTCCAGATATGAAATGGTAGATTGTCCTCAGCTAGAAATCATCACCTGTGTGTTGGGAAACCACATCCCATCGATTTTTGTCTATTCCTTTATTCTTTGGTCAAGAGACTATTGTTTAAGTGTTAATTTTCCACTTTCTGTCTTGATATTTCTTCTGAGCCAGACACTCAAGCACAAATTGCTCTTACGACTTCCCAGTTTAGTAAACAGGGCTCATTTATGGCAAGTTCACAGATGATTTATTGAAGTCTTCACCTGTGAAAATTAAACGTGTTATCTATTCCTCTTTTGTTTCATATTCCAATTATATCACATTTCACTAAACAAAATCTTTTATTTTCCTTGCTGATGTTAAGACCGTTATCTTTAAACAATGATTGCTAGCCTCTGAATTTTAATGGAAGAGAGCTTTAATATCTGAGTACTTATTAGTAATATGAAGCTTTCAATTTTATCCTCGATAACTTCTTGATTTCCTAAAGGCAAAATTTGTTCTAGAAGCTGAGGACAGATGAACTGCCAACCAACAGGTTAAAGATTATTTTAGTCTCCTTTGCTGTTACAAGTGAATTTCTAAGCCTGTAATTTTAATGGATAGGTAGCAGAGTTTTAAATAATAATAATAATAATGAACATACACACACATACAGAAACCATTAAGAAGGAATTTCCAGAGAAAATAAACCATTAAGATTTCAGCAGATGGTTGGCACAACATGCAGCATCTTCTTAGCCTTCCCTCAGGGCACTGAAAGTGTGTTTGCACTGCTGGATGTCAGCCTTACACTTAAGTGAGGAAGCCGTTAGCCTCTGATCCCTGTTGTGGGTGCACGAGTAATATCAAGGTCAAACCATTATGGATTAAATGAGTTTGCTGAGATCCTCTTAAACGTATAGTCACTAACTTATAGTGAAAAGGTGAAACTGAAGAACAGATCTAGTATTGTTATGAGCTAATTTTCCCTTACTTCTCCTTAAGTTGCTTCAGAGTAGTTTGTTACATTTAATTCTCTTAAACACACTCACCCTGTTTATTTCAGTGATTTTTTTATTTTTTATTTTTTAAAGAAGATACTTAAATTGAAATTATAGCTTATGGGGATAGAGTTGAGAGTCTCTTAGAAACCAACTGTACGCTTAGGGAAACATACGGAGGGAGAGTTCTCAGTGCTCACTTGACTTGACCATCTGCAGACAGGTGCACATACATAATTATTACCAGGAAACTCAACTGTACTCATGTGAAAAGAACTCCAGGCACAGAGGTGTAGTAGAAAAGGCAGTATTGCTTAACTATCCATATTAGTCCTCACTCAGCACAGATGACTTTCTGTTCTTGTGTTTTATTTTTTGTAGCTAGCAGGGTGCTGCTGAGGGTGATTTTGATTTGGAGGAACGTCAGGGGACTGTCCTGGTTGCTCCTTCCTAGAAAAATCTGTGGAGTTTATAGTTTATCTGTGAAGTGTAAAATTTGAATTGTGGATCTTACTGTTGTGGATACAGATTGAGAAAGAAGTGGGCTCCAAATGGGATGAATTATAACCTTAAAGGATAGTGCTGTCACAAGGTACAGGAACAGTCTCTACTTTGGAAAGTCCTCATATTGCTGAGTGCCAGAACCTTGATATGAATAGTGCAGGAAAATCCCTCTATGATTGTTCCTTCTCCCACAGTTGTCTGTGTGGGATTATCACGAAGAGATGAGTGCTAGGTCTATCCCACTACATCCACTCCAAAATTTTCTATATATGCCAAAACAGGCAAGTAATTGGGATCTGCCTTCAAGCAGACAGAGGAAGATGCACTTTGTAAAGTGGAACAAAAAGATAATTAAAATGCTTAACGGCATTAAGAATGAAGATGTTCAAGAATGGAATCTCAAGGAAATATGTGAGGTTAGCTAGATTATAAAAGCACTTGGAGCTGCTATGGTGGGTGCAACAATCAGGTTTTAAACTTTCATGGTAACAAAATCTTGTGTTCCCTTAGCACTAATGTGTGGGGAGACCCAGTCTTTGCTGTATGTACAACATTACCATGCCATGTTTTTAGCCAACAGATAAGAACTATTGTGGTATGCTGAAGGGCAAAGGCAAAAGAAAGTGTGCTCTTCAAATGGAATTGTTTGCTTTTGCCCTTCAGATAGTGAAACACCGCTAAAAGCCTTTTGACATTCTGTCACGAGCTTATTTGGTGGATCAGAAAGACCTGTTGAAAGGAACACAGGTGTCTACCATGACTGGATTGGGTTGTGTCAGAGATGTTCAAAAGATGGTATTTAAGTGATCTTTTTGTCTTGAAAGTCTAAATACCTACATTCTAGGGGTAACAATGATGACAACAACTCCTAGATTTGTAAAAGCAGCTATTGGTATTTGCAGATACACTCATTTGAAAACTTGATCGTTGTTAGGCCAGTAGTTTTGCTATTAAAGTACAAAGGCTTAAAGTATGTCCTTGATTAAACTTGAACTTTTGACAAATGTGATACATAACAACCATGTTTATTTAAGAAAGAAGGGCTGCTAGGATGATTGAGGAATGGGGAGACAAACCTTTAATGAAAACTAAAATGAGGTTATATTGTTCAATGTAGTAAAAGCATGAATATGACTTTGAGTCATATGTAAGTACACTGGGAAGTTAGTACTGAGAAAGAGGAAAATCTGGTTTGTGCTCTGAGTTGAAAATCTTGCAGAACTGATCCAGTAAGAGCCATATGTGGAGTGACTGGGTGCAATCAATCTTAAAGCCTTGTTGTTGATCTTTAGAAATAACCCAGGGCTCCCCAACCTTGTCAATGAGTTTGCAGTTGCCATTTTTTCAGTTGTGTAGCCTGGGACCTTCCCTCTGGCATGCATGAATCTTCCCCTTTGGCTTACAGACTGGCTGAAAGTCATAGCCCCCCTGATTAACTTTGAATGTGTAGAGCTTTAAATCTACGCTGAGTATGGATTTGCTAATTTGGTCTACAAAAAGAATAACCAGCAATAGAACAGCTAAAAGAAATGCTTTTCTGAAATTACTATCTGTTCATCTGGTGAGTACAAGGGACCGTCATCCTTCGGTCAGAGTGGTTTCTGAGCAAAGCCAGGTTGGTCCTCATCTCTCTGTCCCTCTGGAGATGTGTACTTCATTTCTCTTTTAGTGTTCTTCTTGTTCCCCGTGTCCTGTACTTTGAGGCAGCCGTGGGAGATAGTTGTTAGAATTTGATATCTAGGGAGAGGAACTTTCCATTGTCGTGATTCCCTTTGCTTTTCCAGTTCTTTGCTCATAGGGGTGTCTGCTGAATTCTAAAAAGCTTTCTGATAGCAACTTGAAATTCAAATGTCCCCTTTCTATTTGTCTTCCGGTCCAAGCCAACATTTAAATGAATTCTTTTCTATTACAAAGAGCATATTGACAATTTAGGAAACATTGTCCTGCAGTACAAATGCTCTGATATTACAAAATATTACCATGTTCTCTGCATCGATCTAAATGATGGCGTTGGCACAAGAACTAATAGGTCTGTAGGGGCCGTCAGTGAGTACAGACAGAAATGAGAAAATTTCCAGTCATGCAAAGGGCATGTTCACGGACAGCCTTCCAAGTGCAGATCCAGGCCAAACTAGTTTGGTTTCTGAGGTAGGCAACATGATGATTTCTACCGGTCTGCGGTTGGGATGGGCATACCAGGTGTCCCTGGTCCTGAAGCCCAAGCCTCACTGAGCTGAAAGGAGGAGGTTCTATTTATCACTTTTTGCTGCGTGACTCTTTTAGCAGGGTGCTGAACTCGCAAAGAGGGTCCAGCAAGCTTACCCAAGGTGAACGTTGTCTTGGCAAATACCTGCTGTTAGAGAGATACTTTCAGAATTCTGGTCTGGGACCATAGAACTTGCTGCACACATGGATCCCTGTCTGTAAATGAAGGATTAATTTCCATCATTTTAGAGTCTCTGAGTTAAGGACAAGCTATCACCTGTGTCATTCTTCACCTTGCTGCCACAGATCCACTATGCCACTCTGCCTTGATAATCTCTTCCACAGTAGACGTGGCCATTAGTCGCTGTGTGTCTGATGACTAGCATTCAAAAACCTGCCTCTGAGTGCCTTTCTGCAAGAGAGAATTGCTTTAACCTTATCAAATGGAAGTGCAATTTAAAACGACTTAATGTTTATTTACTGACAGGCAAGAATGTCCTCTAAATTGACTGTCAAGGCATGAACACAGTGCTGTAGGACCAAATCATAACCTCTTGCTGGCTTTCAATCAGTGTTAAGCTTGGGGAGTGGGGATATTATTTTGTCCTCTCTGCAAGTATGGATAGCATTCTCATTTTGAAGTTTTATACAATGAAGTTATATTTGATATTTGCATAATTCAAATAGATGAAATCCTCAAACAGGCACAGAAGACTTGATTTCATTAACTTGGGATGCAGCCATTCCCATCTCTCATGCAAATGGAAAATACCTTTCCTGTAAGCATGCTTTAAAGATTCATTTCTTTCTCTAATCAAGTGGTGAAATCCTGCCCATGGGAACCAGAATTGATTTATTTTCCCTTCAGACTGAATAGCATGGACCTTATTTGGGTTAACTTCTGCCATGAAATGTAAGGTTAACCATTCTGCGTGCCAAGAATCAGCCAAAGGAGTTCCTGTTCCTATGACACACTCAAAATTTACGTGGTGCAGTTGTCTTGCATATGTAGCTGTCAGCTCTGCTAAGCTCAGAGAAGATCTGCCTATTGTCAGCAAGGATCTATTTTTTACTGAAAGCCTGACCCTGAAAGCTGCTTTTGAAATTTCCTCCTGGGCCTGGAAGGCTGTAATTGATTACATTTAGTTTGGTTTTAGCCCTTAACAATCAAGGTGAGAAATTGCTCCCAAATCAGTTAAGATGTTAGGAGGAAAGCAGCTTTTCTGTGACACGTGGACAGAGTCAAGGAGCCACGTCAGGCTCTTGCAGGTGTCGCAGAGCGTGGCATTTATGATTACAGTTCCTACCTCAGACATGATGCCTTTCATGAACAAGTTTAAAGGCTCAGCACTTTGGTTCCTTGATCGGCCTGACTTGGCTGTTCTGTTTCATTAAACTGTGCACTGCCCCTTCAAGCCTTTGAGTTCCTGTCCTGCTGGGCACCCAGGGGCTGACAGGCAGGGATTATCAGCTCAGACCAGAGAAGCAGTAGATTAGGAGGTACCCTGTTTCTGGGGATTCGTGTGACACTGAAAAGTGGGGCTTTCTGACAGCAGGGAAAGTTGAAATGATCTACACCTATACAGAAATTAATTTGTAAAGGCCCTTTATAACATGTCCCTGTCTTTGTCTTCCCCTTATTTTCCAGTACTGGATCCACCAGGTTTCAGGCAGCTCCCTCACACATGGGAGGTACAACAAACCAGAGAACTGTTGATTGGCAGCACACTACATTTTGGAAGCCCAAAATAATAGAGGCTGAAACAGTGGTTTTGTCTTCATGTATCTTGAACTTTTGAAGGTTTTTCTGGTTTCTTTTTGGTAACAGAAACCTTGTTGACAAGTCCCTGGACTCTGACTTTCCAGTCACTTCAGGTCAGGAATAATTACCACTTGACATCAATTTCAAGTCCTTTATCCTTTGAAGCAATATGGAGAAAGTCAGCATTCCCAAGGTTCAAATCCTCTTTATTTAACATTCCTATTATTTTAATATATCAATAGTTCAGATAATTTTTGCTCAATACGTTTTTGAGGAGAAAATTTGGAGACGTGAAAAAAATGCTTAAAGTGAAACATTGTGCTTTGGATCCAAGGTTTGATGTTCTGTAGGTGAAATCATAAAAAAATCTCATGATAACCCTTTAACATTCCTAAAATAGAAAACCTGCGTAGTTAATGAATATAAATGAATGTACATTCACTTCCTTTTTTTCGAGGTTACTAAACCTGATTAACATTAGGTACCACAATTTATTTAAAGCAGTTGAGTAATTATTCTGCTTCCTATCCCATGAACACGCAACTTATTTATCACTGAGGTTTTTTTATATGAAGTGCATCCTTGAAATCACATTGGGGCTGTATATTTGTCATCATCACTGTTTTAAAATAAGTATTTTACAATAAGTAATTTTGGTATACAAGCAAAGAAGAAAAATTGGGCAGCGCATTGAAATTCAATGAACTGTGATGAATCGTCTTGAAGGAAAGGACCTGAAATGCTTAGGAATGAAATAATATATTGACAATTTGGGGTTACACAAGTAGAATTCAATATTCAGCATAATTAAATTAGATATTGATAGCTTTAGCAAAACAAAACAGTTCTTCATATGAAATCCTTAGCAGGTGAATCTGCTGTCCTTTATCCTTACTCTGTGTGGATCAAGAGTTATGTTCTAACAGATCACCATGAAGTCACTTCTATGTGTCAGCCCTTCCTTTTATGTTCACTCAATGACAGTTCTCTGCTTGCTGCCCAAAGCTGCCATAGGTTCTCCAGTGTTGCTCGCTGTGCTAAGCAGCATAAGTTACTGTGTCTAGGTATTGTCTTTGCTAGAACAGCACCGTCCCTTCTCTCCATCCATCCGTCCTTGGCACTGAGAAAGGGAAGAAGGGAGCAGATGCAGGATGGATTGGGGGTGGCCAGGAGCTGTTCAGTTGTGGAGATTGTGCAGGCTTGTTCCTTGTTGTTCCTTCTGTTAACTTGTGTAAGTTGGTGTTGAGCAGAAATCCCTGTAACCTGGTTAAAAGTTGCTCTAGTTCCCTGTACTCCTCTGTAAGGCCACAAACATCTGTGAAAGGAGGAAAAGAAATGCTACGATTCTTAAACACAGTATTGTTTTCAATTTAATAGCAGCACTTTGTATTAACTACCACTTTGCTAGGAAAACTCTGAGGTTGTCTTAATTCCAGCTGGGATGGAATTGTTTTCTTCTAGGAGAATAACAATGTTGATAACATGCTGGTGTTTACACTCGCTGCTGAGCAGAGATGTACAGAGCCAAGGCCAGTGTCAGCAAAGAACACAGGGAGATGGGAGGGGACAGAATTAGGACAGCTGACTTAAACTGACCAAGGGGGTGTTCTACACCATATGACATCATGTGGAAGGAATTTCTTTTTATCTCATAGGGAGAAGTTTTCTCTCAGCCCATGCATAATACTGTTTTTTTATTTCTGATTCTCTCCCCTACCCCACTGGGAAAGCGGGGATTGAGTAAATGACTGAATGTTATGCTGTGCAGTGTGCAGGCAAGAAGAAAGCATCTGCGTCTGTGAAAACATATGCAAGCTATATAGTTAAAACCAAAAAGAAATGTTAAATAGGTTGAAACTAGATGAGAAATATTCAGTTACTGAAGAAAAATGGCCCAGTAACTTCTGAGAAGTCCAGACAACATGCATCGATCGTGTAGTATATTCAGTTTCTGGTTTGCTTTGCATTTTCTGAAGGTGCGTGTGCAGCTATCTATTTTAAAAGCAGTTCTTTTCCTTTGGAGAGTTCGCTGTTATCAAGAGCCCCAGTGTGTTGCACTTGTCAAGATACTCATCATGAAGAAGCATGATGAAAATGCACTACAGTCAGCTGTCCCGGGGAGAGGGATTTGAGCAGCAGGAAACACCTTGTAGACCTTAATGGTCAGGTGATGCTGGTGTGCAAAGATGAGGTGGTTTATTGTACCAGCAAGTAGCTGCTCAGAGGAAAAGTAACTTCTGTGGCCTTGTAGATAAGGCTAGGCGTTAGCTTTCTGTCTCTGAAGGAAATGCCTTAATTTGCAATGAGGCTCTGAGGTGCAGCTTGTTTATATGTCTCTTATGGTAGCATTTGCAGACCTCGTCTCTCCGTGATCTGCATTTGAACCCTTTTGGTTTCTGTGTCTTAGATAAGGGATTTCTTTGCTTTCAACACTTCGTCTCTCTCCCTCTCGTTTGAGCATGGATATACTAGGAGGTTTTTTTCCTTTGAGTCTGTACAGCAGTCCAACTTGTCTGTTTTTCATTGATGGACAGCTGTATTTCCAAATGGACTGATCCCTGCTCTCTTGGGTGACCCTCTGTGGGCTGAATCTTGGAGTAACAAAGGGAGAAGCCTGCAGACTTGTTTGTTCATAGTTCTGTGTATCCAGGCACACTGATACACTAAGTGTCTGTGCTTTATGCATTTAGGGTGGCAGACTTCCCATAATGTGTAGGGTGTGGGCTTAGATTTCTAATGAATATAAATATATTTATATCTTTTGCACACAGTTTTGTGTGCAAAAGAATTATATGGAGTGTAAAAAAATTAAAGGCAGTGAAACTGTAGAGTTTAATTCAGGCACTTATCACTCCACAGGAACAGCCGTGTGTGTTATTGATTGGGTGTCACTGTAATGCTGGCTGCACAACCAAAGATTTTGGACATTTCAGAGGAGCAGCATCTGTTGATAACAGTGCAGGCTTTCTGAGTCCATCTTACCAACATGTGAAGAGATGAAGCTGAAGCATCTCTTTTTTCCTCTTCCCTCTACCAGAATGCCTGCTGTCGGTCAGTCAGCAGTGAACAAATAGAGAGGCTCTCAAAGAGGGAGAAATGCACGCTGTTTACTTCTGGCACTCAATTTGAGACCTCACATGAGCAGTTTACCAGTTCTTTGGAGGCTGGTCATCTTTTTGCCTTACTTGCAATCCGTTTCTTCTCAGCTGGCTCAACAGCTACCTGTAAAGAAATTGTGTTGAAGCCAGAAGTCTCTCTTCTGCCTTTAATTTGGCAGTTTGTATGTGGAAAATATGATTATATAGGCTATGATTTGACAGAGGGTATTTTCCCCTTGAATGCCCGTAAGACCAGAAGTGATTGTCGAGTGACTACCGCTTTATGCTTCGAAGGCAACTTCCTCGTTGTAGCTTATAAAATCCCATAAGCCAGTAATGTCTCACGTTCATAAAATCTATAGCTCCCTCCTGCATCCTACCCATAATAGGTTTTTTATGGCTCTTGTGGACTTCCTCAAGCAGACAGGACAGTCACCCTAAAACAAGCACCAAATCTGCATAGTCTGATTGAGAAGGAGCTCATGTCATCTACTCTCCTGTTTTGGAACCTAACCTGGCAAGTCTTTTTTGATTCCCTACTTACAGGAGGAGGTGGCAGCTTCATAAAGCCACATTACTTGCTAACTGTTACAGATGAAGATAATCTGAAACACAGGAACTATTAATAACAGAAAGCACTGGGCAGAAGAAGATTTTCTATATGTGAAATTGCTCATCCGCAGCATACTAAGGGTTTTATTCCTTTCATAAGTCAGGATCCTGACTTTACCCAAAAGCTTTTATGACTCTAGTTTTTATCCTGCTGTCCAGCTGCCTGCTTCCTTCTTTTGCAGAACCACTTAGGGCTCTTCATTTTAAGACACCATTTCCTTGCCTCAAGACCCAATACTTTGCTTCTAGCTAGCCTGGCTGAGGTTATTTATTATTTAACCTGCTTGCAATTAGGGTGCTCAGAATGAAACTACTTTTACCCCGTCAGAGTTTCAGAGTAAAGAGCAATTTTCTCAGTGCTCAGTTGTAGCAATCTCTCTCCCTCATTCTCTACTTTTTCCCCCAAATTGAAAGTAAATAGGTTTTAATTTCATTCCTCCAGCCCCTGCCTTAAGTTGTTCCGGCTCAGTGGCACCATTACTGTGATTTTATTTAAGGAATTTTGTTATTTACTCCTTTTGAAATAAGCGTGCTTACTAGCAATAACTTTGCTAAATCTGTAAACATTGCAGTCAGGGACTGTGCCTTCAGGTCCTCTGTGTTGTTGCTGTAGAAAAATTGGAGAAGAACTTGCCAGTGGTGTAGGTGGTAGATGAAGAATCTGTTCTACCTTCTTTCCAGTATCTTTTCCTTCTCTTTTGAAAAGCAGCAGAAATTATTTCAGTGACACACAAAGATTTGTTTTGCAGAATAGCTGGAAAGAGGGTTTCCCTCCATTTGTATTCATGACAGCTTCTACATATCCAGCCATCAAAACCTATTATGAAGGGTTGTATTGTGGTGTAGGTAGATTTTTTTTTATGCTTGTCATAATACAGATCTACAGGTAAATTTGTCAGTGGTGCATCCACTGTCATATTGCTATATTGCCTGCAGAAAGAATTCTCAGTGATACCTACCCCATTGAATATCCTGTGTAGGTCTAAGTTAGTTTGGGTGCTTGGTTTTAGGAAAAAGATGTTAAATTATCAGAGTTTTTTTTCCCCAGTTTGGAACAAATTTTAAAAGCCAACATTTAAACCGAAAGTAATTTACTGAGTTGCTTTCTATGTTGTGTTTTTCATAGGGTATGCATGGTCCAACAAGTGCCCTTCCCTGACTCCAGTGTTAGGTTTTTTCTTCTCCCCTTGAGATCCCCTCTCCCCCCCTTTTTTTTTCCTTCTCTCTCATCCAGCTGGAGGTGTTCAGACCAAAATTTGTTGTGAACTTGCTTTTTTCTCATTAAAAGATGAAAGTTGTTCATCACCTTAGCTTGACATACAGGAATATGTAGCTCCTGATATGTGGAGGTGACAAACCCAAAAGGCATTGCCTTGGTGATTTGGTCTGATCTGAAAAATCAACAGGTGAAAAGTCACCTGTTCTCCCACCCTCTGTCTGTAGCCACAGCAGAGGAAGAGCTGAGGGTGCAGCCCAGGCTGGGGCTCTCCAGCTTGTATGACCTGCATGGTGACGCTCCCATTTCCTGCTTGTGTTAATTATGTACATGGTGACACTTGCCTCTTCCAGCTTGTCTTGCACACACAGTGGCACTCCCCAGTTCCTGCTAATGCATGCTGATGTTGCTTCTCACACTCGCAAGCCCGGAGGTGTCAGCTGGTATTGACAATTACTGTTATCCTCGAGCTCTGACTAATACCCTTTGCAAACATAAGAATGACATCAGCCATGCATAGAAAGATAAACTAGGTGGTAAGAGGAGAAGACATCTGAGCTGAAAGATGTCCATGGAGGAAAAGACAGGGAGTGAGCAGGATGTTCAGGACTGTCTCTGTGTCCTGATTTACTGGCGGGTGGCCAGGAGCCCCACACTGCACTTTGGTGTGGGGAAGAAAAAAGGGACAGCTGCTGCTCCCTTCCCACTGAGCTTTCCTGGAGCCAGGAGCTGAATGGTATGATTTCCTGGACAGTGCTTTGCAAGGCCTGGTTCTTTGTTCCATGCAGGTTTGTCTGCTTGGAAGCCAAGTTTATCTGTGGGCACTGCACGTTGCACATGCAAGCAGACAGTGAAGTTCCTACCCAGAATGCTTGGGCAGAACAGAGTTGGATATTCCTGCTGCTTGTGAGATTTCAGTGGGATCTCTGCATCTGTTTCTGGGTTCATTCATCCCCAAACACTCCGTGCCTTTGCAGGCTCTTCCTTTGAATCTGGTTTGGGTTGTAAGCCTATGCAAAACTGTACAAACTAGATGATTTCTGAAACACAACACGTGCTTTCCCTGTTGGGAGGCTTGCACTGTGAGAAACGGGTATATATCTGGTCACTCTTGAGATTGCCCTGCATGTTGTACTAGTAGTCCATATTCCCCCTTGTTCAGCCCTAAATAGGGTACATACCACAGCAGTCGCATTCCAGCTTTTAAAAGAGAATAATGATGAACCCAAATTAGGTCTGTGTCTGTGAAGTAGACAAAATAAAAGCACAAGCTAGTTTAATTACTCCCCATTCAGATGTAATTCAGTTGTGTTACACTAAGAAAAATAAATGCTTCTGGGATGTTATGAGGCAATTAGTAAGATAATGGAAAATAGTTAATGCCCCTCTTGTCTGTGGAAGAAAAAAAATGCTCTCCCCACTGCTTCAAAGTAGTCTGGAAAGAGTTTTCTGTACTGTATCACCAAACAAGAATATCTTTTCCCTTTAGAAATATAACAAAATCCTGTCACAGCCCAAAATGGTGATTTGAAGTTTGGAAATCATACAGTTCAAAGAAATCACAGTGGCCTTGAGCCAGCCCCAGGGCGAGAATCCAGGCACTGTAAGTGTGCTCCTGTTCTGGGAAGGAGTGGGGAAATCAAAATGCATCCGTGTGCCTTCCCTGGTAGTCACTTGAAACACTTCACAGGCGTCTTGGGAACACAAATAACATCACAAATATCTCCCTTTGTTACACTGCAGGTGGGGGATGGTTCCTTGTCCACCGTGACAGCAAAGTTATGACGGCTCATCTTCCCAGTCCCTTAGACCTTAAATGCCCTTGGCTATAGGGTCTGAGACCCAGCCCCTATTTCCAGCTCCCCTGTGGTTCTACTGTGCAACCTTCTTCAAGCTGTATGGTCTCCTTGTGCCTCAGATGCTTCTGTGTCATAGGGAAAATGATTTCTGACCTCTTTACACTAGCAAATAACATACAGTACAGAGTCCAGTTATCCTGGCTTCTGCCTCTGCCTGAGTTACCCGTGTCCAGCAGCCATGGGTGCAGTGGGACGAGCTTGAGCAAATCTACAGGCATTAAGGCAAGTTTCCTCACTTGTTTTGAAGTTGTTCTCTTGGGTTTCTGAATTGGGAATTTTCTCTGTGTTAGTGTCTCAGCTGCACAACTCCCATTAAGAGTCAACCTCTCTGTGCAACTTGATTGAAAAGAAAAATAATAATCCTGTTTAATATGATATTAGTTTAGGCTTTTGTACTTGGTTTCTTTGGGGCTCTAATGGCAGTCTGAAAAAAGAGAATCACCCCTGAGAACATCTAGCACTCTGGGTTTCACATAAACGTAATCCAATTACCCCAATCTAGGCCATGCAGAACTATTTGGTCTGAGGTATGCATCAGTCCAGGAGGAGTACAATGAACTGAAAAGAAGGCAGATTGGCATATTCCTTAATGGCATAACACAATACAATTGCCAAAGGAAAGACATATGCTTCTGTCCTGCATTTGTCAGTGTCTGAACTGAGTCATTTGGAGGGGAGAGGGAGTGAAGTCCTTGCAGGCAGGGATTTTAGAGGTATCTTCCCTGGAGGCCGGTTTTGTAAAGGCAAACCATCTGGTGCATTCAAAATGCAAAAAGATTTCTTCTTCAGAAGTCTGAGCCAGGGATAAAAGTCCATCCCTGCCAGGGATGGCTTAGCAGTATCTAGAGAGAGGGATGAGTTTTATCACAAACAGTGAAACTCTCCTTCTCCTCCGCCCTTAACCTCTAATTCAAACATCAAATAGACTGATCTTACTGTAGCTGCTGCTTTCTGTAATGGAAGTTTCTCATGCCCTTGCTTACTGAGAACTGAGCGACAAACTGTTTCGTTACTGTTTCTGCTTTGCTTCCACGCATCTTCATATTTACAGAGGTCAGAAAGGAGGTTAAACACTGATGCAAACTCTATCCTATGAAAAGCTTTCCCTGAGATTCCAGCTCTCTGCTCAGTGCCATGTGCAGTCAGAGGCTGCCGTGGTGCTCGTGGCTGCTCTCAGCACCAGCCTGAAGATTGCATCTCTCAGGCCTGAGCTGTAGCAGTTGAGTCTCTTTGCAGAATATTTTTTACCCCATACCTTGAAGGGTACATTTAAAAATTGCATTTTTAAAGGAACGGCTGGATGTTTAGCTTGCCCTAGAGGTACCACAGGCTATGGTGGTGGAGGCCCTCCATGCATCACCATCAGAACTGAAGCTCTCCGCAGAGGCTGCTGCTGGCTTATGCTGCCTCCAAGCACAAGCTATTTGGGACTTATGGTGTGCTTAATGCTCATCAGCTGGGCTCACGCTGCTCACAGACTGACCAACAGAATATACTGCCTAAGTAGAAGCTAAGATTTACAATAAAAGATGATAAAGCCAGTAGATAAGAAGATATCTGCACTGTGCCTGTATATGGAGGAGTGTGCTCAGAGCCTCGTGATGTAGTTCACAGCCGTGGGGTGAGTCTCTCGCTGAAAGCTGGGCCTGGGAGCCACAAGGCAACAGGGATCTTGACATTCTGAGAAATGATACTAATCTCTAGCTACTAATACAGTGCATGTGTGTGCACAAAAGCTGCTGAGAAGCACTGTGGCTTTAGCTCAATAGAGCATAACCCTTCAGGTTCTACCTGGGCCTCAGGGCCACCAGCATGATGCTGCAGTCCCGATGGGCTGTTGTCCTGTACCAGTGTTGTTGAAGCCCTGATCTTCACTGTTTGCATCTCAGAGCTTCAGTCTTGTCTATATTTTGTTAATTTAAACATTCTCTTAATATGCAGCAATTGATGCGCTAGCAGGATGTGAGTGCTGTCAAACTTCTTTCAGATGTGGCTTCTCCAGCCTAAGCAGTTAGAAAAGAAGAGCTAATGTTAATCAATTACTTTATTTAAAAACACATCATTCACTGGCTTCTCTCACACTAGAAAAAAAATTCTTGTCTTTGCAGTAGAAAATGCCTGTGCCTCTTCATCTTCCTCAGATACCTCTGTGAGAAACTCATAGAAAATAATACTTAATGTCTTCTTTTCTTCCCCAGAGTTGTGGATAGACTTCCTAATATCTCATTATTCTTTTAATCTCATTCCAAACTTCCTTCAGTCTGGGATGCCCCATCCTTGGAGGTGTTCAAGACCAGGTTGGACGGGGCCCTGGGCAACCTGATCTATGGGGCCTCTATGGGGTCTATGGGGCCTCTATGGGGTCTCTATGGTGATCTATGGGGTCTCCTGGGCAACCTGATCTAGTAAATATGTATGTTTGGTGGCCCTGCTAGGCAGGGGGGTTGGAACTACATGATCCTTGAGGTCCCTTCCAACCCGGGTAATTCTGTGATTCTGATTCTGTGACATGTAATGTGTAGTACTGTGGACACAGAAGGCAGTAACTCTCTGCAGTGCAACCAGGCATCTTCCTGCCATCTGTATCTAAAGGGTGTTTCAAGTCCTCAGGAAACTACCTGGGTCCTAGTGGTGATGTTTTTCTCTGTGATACCTTTGTCTGTTCCTCATTAATCTTTGAAATTCATTTGATGTCACCTTACTGAGTTCTAACAATTCACACGTTAAATCTTTTAGTCACTATTTTTATGATGCTTGCTTAATTAAACATTTACCTGGGTATAACTAAATCTTTTAACAACTGCTATAGCATCCATCCTGCCCGTATTATTGCTGGCAATTGAAGGAAAAGATGAGCACAAGAGAAAAATCTGTTTTTCTGTTGTGATCGGGCAAATTCTTGCAAAGTAAATGTGTTGTGTAGGAGCTGTAATAGCAGACCTCTTGCAGTGTCATTTGTTTGGCTCTTTGAGGGCTGGCCATTATGAAAAAAATCAAATGATTTTAATGGAGACGTTTCCCTGGTAAGTCATCCCTTCCTGTCTGCTCTCTGGCCTTTTTGGTTTTTTTTTTGGAAGATCTTTATGAACTTGACAGAACTCAGGAGTGCTGCAGAAAGCATATTCAGTTGTAATCTGTACAGCAGCGTTAAATACTGCTCTTTGCTTGGCTCAAGTATGTGTTCCCCTTCACTCCTACTGCGGTGACAGAGCTTTGCATCAGTGAGGCCAAAGGAGCATAGTCACTGTCAAACCTGGGAGGATATATTAAAGCCCTCTGAAAAACTATTAAAGGTCAAGTAAGAAGCAGTGTTATTCTTCACTCAGCTGTTCCTTCTAAGCTCTTTCCTAACTGTCCAAGTTGTAAATATCTCAGAAGAGTAAGCATCTCAAGTGTAAGCCAGAGCAAAACAAAAAAACGTGGCTTAATTTAAGACACCCTGAGGAAGAATGTGTTGACCATTACAGCAAAATGCCAAAGCATCATTAGGTGCTGTAAATGCCCTATTAATAAAACACATTATTTAGGGTGGTTAGCTGTAATTTGCCGTGCTGCACGAAGGATATGTGATACAGAGCTTCTTTCTGTCATCTTGAGTGAGGAAGGTCTGGCTGATAAATGATGAGATGGTGAAGGGGGGAAGTGATGAGAGAGGCTTCTGCTGGCATAAATCACTCCCAGCTTCTCACTTGAACTGTCAGTACTGCTGCTCTTGCCCTTCCCCTTAGGGCATCCTTTTCTCCCTAGCACCAGAGGCTCATGAGGGCTTAGCCAGAAGGGTAAGCTGGTTTTTGCACTTCCTGCATGATCCATGAGCCCTGAGGCATCTCAGCCATGAGGGTCGAGTTCCCCTTTAGTCTCCAGGCATACGGTGCTTCTGGAAGCTACTGAGCTGTTCTTGGCAATGAGCAGGAAAGGTGTGTGATGTTGACAGGAGTAAATGCCAAGGCTGTAATGATATAGCTTTCTTCCTGTCTTGTTCCTCCCTAGAAATACTCGAGGCAAGACGTCTCAAGTGTCTGTAATTGAAGGCATTGAGGTTTTACCCAGCTCTGCTTAAATCGGTGGTCTCAGGCATGTAGTCCGTCACAATTATATATTGCTCCATGCTTGATTTTATGGATCTGCACACATAAACTTCTGCTGAAGCTTTTTCAGGCATAAGTAAATCTGAAGCGTACAGATCATTAGCGGAAGTATTGAACCATTTATTTGTGGAATAGACATAGATTAACTGGGAATGGATCAGTGCGCTTTTATCACGTAGCGTCAGTAGCACTGCTGAAAATTTCTTTGGGCTAAAACCAAAATTGCTTGCAGTCGCAAGGAGATGAGTGACAGCTGGAGAGAGCATGGCGTGAGATGCATTGCAGGTTGTGTCCTCTAAATGGATGGAAATACTTGAAAGCAGACCTCGTTCCTAGTTTAAGTGAAATTTAAGTAGCACAGAAACCCACCAGGGACACACAGGGCAAAGAGGCTTGTGCTGATCCACACATTCTGCCTTCTGTGCCCGGGTGCTGCTAACTGCCCAGCACCCCGAGCCTGCCTGCAGCGTGGTGCAGGGATAGCATTGCTCTCTCTCCTTCCTCCGTGCTTCAGCCACAGCAGGAATCAATGCAGCAGGAAAGTCCAATGGCCCGTGTTTATTGAGCAGGTCAGACTAGGAGATTTTAGTGGTTAGCACTGCCTTCCTAATCTCATAACCTGCTTTTACCCAGTTACCCTCTGGACTTTAATTTGAGCTCGTGTTCTATCAAGGAGAAAGGAAATGATAGGAACTTTCAATGACAGCACGCCAGAGGAAGTGCTACAAAGCCGGAATTAATTGAAAATATATATTCCGAGTGTGAGATATAGACTCTTTTTCTAATAGACTTAGACTTGGATATTATTACTGAAATACTGGCAAATTCACACATCAATGTAAATTGTCTTGCCGCATCTGTCAACAGGCACCTAAAGCAGTAATAAAAGCAGAATAGCACCTCATAAATATCCAATATCCTAATTATCAGAGCTTGGCTTAACCAATGGCAGGATAATAAAAAGTGGGATTTTTTTTTTTTGATCTTTTGCCATGAAAAATGCATACTTTATTCTTTGAAGACTGACTGCAGTGTCACAACTTTTGTGGCAAATAGAGCATGAAGCATATTGTCAAAAATATGGTTAGGGAATATGAAGCCACTAAATATTTTATCTTCCTGGCAATGTACTAGGAGAAAAGTATAAACCTTAAATCTATCAGGTTCCTCCTCCCACCTCCCAAACTGTTCTAATAATATAGAAATTCGAGTTCCTGAGAGAAAAGCAACACATCCATTTTCCAGTGTGCCTTGATATAGTGAGTATCATGAATTATGTAGTGTTTGCATTGGGGTTTAAAATGTCATCAGTGTATATCTCTAAGAATTGTTTAGCACTTGTGCACTACGAGCTTCCTTTTTTTCTTCCTTTTTACTGATGAATCAACACGTTCTGGTTGGATGCAGACCTCTTCTGACTGGGTTGGTGGGAGGCTGTGGAGATAGGAGGGGCGCCAGGGAAGGAGATAGAAGATAACTTTATGTGCTCAGAAAGTGACACCTCGGACCCTGTCCTTGAAGGCCGGCATGGCGTTTGACTTTGCATAAGCAAGGAGATGATTTGCTCCACCTCATTCCTAGTCTCTTGGGCGGACACGCAATTCTGTCATTACCGAGTGCTTGTCTGCAGGTGCTGTTAGGGAGAGGGTAGGAATGGTGACACAAGTGGAAGAAGTAGTCCTTTGGATGTCTGCTCAAAGATCCCTCCAGCCAAACAGCTGGGCAAAGAGAATTACTCTTTGAAGGGAGATGGATGCAGAGTAATGGGATCCATTTCATTTTTTTTTTCCTCCCTGTGGCCATCGCTGTATTTGGGAACACATGGCTTGCTCAGTGAGCTGGTAAAAATCAGTAGTAAAAATGTGAAGTCTATACCCAGCACCTGGATAAGTGCTGTAGTTCACATTTTAATTTATTAAATCAGAGCAGCTTTTCCCAGTGTAATGAGGATGTATTATCATTGTGGCAATGATACACATGGCCCCTAACTGACTGATGACATTCACCTGACTCTTCTGGATAAAGTACACAGATGGAGAAAGTTTCTGGCTCACAGAATGGGGTGGGATGGAATAGAATGGAATGGAATAGAATAGTTCAGTTGGAAGGGGTCTTTGAAGACCATCGGGTCCAGGTGCATTACCACTTCAGGGCTAACCAAAAATTAAAGCACATCAGTGAGGGCATTACCTCTTGACTATTGATGGTCATGCTAGGAAGCTTGTTCCAGTGTCTGGCCACCCTCACGGTAATTTGTCTTAGTATCTGCTGTTCTTTTATGTGTGAAATAAAGGGAAAAGAGCACACATGTGCAGTCAGGTGAGGTGAGGACTTTGGTTGCACAGCTAAATAACCCAGCTTTCAGCTGTCCAAGAAGTTATGTCTTCTGTCATATCGCTGGTGTGGGGACGAGTGATTTCAGAGAGAGAAATCGATTTCTGCTTTGTAAGTAGTGATCTGTAGATGTGAAGGCTGCATTTCTTCGATTTGGATTCCTTGCACTTTCCCAATGGTGTTCCCCCAGTACTGCAGTGACCACATCCAGTACCAACGTGCTGGGGAGCTTGGGGATGTTGAGCTCACATCTCCATTGCCTACTTTCCATTCACTCTCAGTGCCAAAGTCCCATACACCCAATTGTTTGTTGAGGAATACATCATATACCAAGTCTGGTGAATTCTGCTCTTCTGCTGTAGGAATTTCAGTGCTTTGTACAATGGTGCTGGCATGAAAATAATGCATTCACCACATGCCGCATTGTTTGAAATGAAAACGACTTTGAGCATGTTCTGACAGAAGTGCTTATGGGGAGGCCTTATAACAGGAACTGTTGCACTTTTGGTGACAGAAGCTTACAGGTGAATGTATGTGAAGCAGAGGAGTCCAATGTTTCACAGCATGGTAAAAAAATAATAGCACTTTTTAATGATGCGCTGCTGATGCCGCAGGTGTGCTCACCTCTGTGCTTTAACATGTGAGAGTGCAGAGCGGTGGGGACAGCACTGAGTACCTCCTTTACAAATGATAGTGTGTCATCTTGTCTCAGCTTTGTGCTCCCTGTTGAACACGGCTGCCAACATGACACTGGATACTGATGAGCAATTTGTATGGTTATAAAAATATTGGCAGGACTCCACTGTTTTGCCACTTAATTCTTAATTTACATTTTTAATGTGCTGTGTCCTCATTCATATTACAGGTTTTACTCGTCTGTGTACATCTATAATAGAATGGTGTTTTTCTTGTTTTTCCTAAAAAATAATTATGAATGCTAAGGAACTGTTACAATTGCTCTGTGCTTAACTTAAAGACCGTGACTGTCTCTTAAGATATGCTTACTCAGGAAGGCAGCGTGTGTGCAAGGGAAAGGGGCAAACAGTATATGTGTGAGTTAGGTTAAAAATTGTAAAGTGCTCTGCTTGAGCTGTGGATTGCAGAACAACAATGTGCCCACTGCCTGTTTCCCTGTGCCCTGTAAGAAGGCTAATGGTTGTTCCCAGCACCTTGCTCCAGCATGGGCTTTGGGATTGCCATGAAAGCTGCTGGTTATGTTGATACAGGCTTTCCCCTTGGCAGCAGAATGTGTGTGCCCTGCCCGAGAGCAGGAATCAGACTGGAAACAAGTTTTAACATACGCACGCGGACCCATGCATTTTTATGAGGACTCATTAAATTGTGGTAGGGATAAAAGGGCTATGGGGAATGGGAACAGAGCTGTTCAATGGAAGAAATAGGATATCGATTTGATCTGGGGGCATATAATGAGGAGTGCTGAACCACCAGTTCCTCTTCAGGAGGTGCTCTTGGGATTGCTTTCTGGAGGTTTTAAAGCATGGATTGTTGTTCCGGGAACCTGGGAAACGTGGAGATCATTTCAGCTAGATCCTTTCTGTGCTGCAGGAGTGCTGGAGCCCCACTTCATGTGTGGCTCCTGGGGCAGGCTGGGCACATGAGAGCAAAAGGCCCAGCTAGTCCTGGGCATCTTGGAGCCCACATGGGATTGACCCAGGCCTCTCACCTGGAACTTCTCATCCAAAGTCAGCTCACGCCTTACAGATCCCTGTTTGAAATGAAGTGCAGTCACTAAGGAGAGCTCTGCAGTGAGCACTGTGACTAATTAGTGCAGCCATCAAACCACAGCCGCACCCATTAATGCATCTCTCATTGCGTTTTCAAGAGAGAAGAAATGGCTGCAGAAACTTGTTTGACCGCTGGCCTACTTTATATTTTAATGTAATACTTTATCATTGCAGAAATCTGTGATGAGCCGGTGTCCTCTGTGGACTTGTTTCATCAACCTGTTTCTCAAACAAGCTGAGGTTTGGAACAAAGTGTTACTGCTGTCTCTTGCGGGGGCTTTTTGCTGCTGAATGTTGTATATGTGGGAATCGTAAAGTAAAGCTCTCGCTAAGTCTCTTGTTCTGAACAAATACTAAAAGCCACGATGTGTGATTTGGGAGTGCAGGTTCCTGTTACTGAGAGATACTGGTGCTGGGTGTCTGCAAGTGCTGTGTGTGCTCCCCTGTGGGACACTGAATGCTGGCTGGGATGAGGATCTCACTGAGCAGCTCTTTGAATTGAGGCTGCTGCCTTCAGATCCGTCTCTTAGCTACCCACTGATTTTAAGCTGATGTGTTTACCTGAGAGATATATAAAAAAACCCCTACTTAATCTGCTCGGTTTTACATTCCTAACACTTTGTGCTCTCTTGTCCACTTTGGATCCTAGACTCTGAATGCTCATTACAGGGATTTATATAATCATTTAATGCATTATTTTCTGTCACAATGAGCAGTCACGATGCTGCTAAAAATGAATGTGGGTTTTTTACATCCAGATTTGGATTGCTGTTGAATCTAGCAGCCTTTCAGAGGCACTGATGGGGAAGGAATTGAGGTGGGGCACCTCTAACATCAAGTGAGAGGAGTTTGCCATCTCAATCATACTTTTTCAATTTTTATTTTATTCTATACTTAGGAAATGATTATCAAAAGACAAATCATTATGTAAGAGAAATTACACAAGCTCCAGTGAACGTCTGTTCCCTCCTTTGTGATTTCTTGCAGTCACAGTTGCTTCTGAAACACTAATAGGCTGTTGGGGAACTTTTCTAAAGAAATACCTTTTACCCTTAAATGCAGAATTAGAGCACTAGGCAGTGCATGTGGGAATTTTAGGTGAGATGCTCTGCGGCAAAGCTGGAGTCTTATTAGCTGGAGTCTTCCTGTGGATTTGATGCGTTCCCCAGTGGCTCTAGGTCAGCTTTATTAGCACAGCTCCTTGCAGCCTGCAGCACCTCGCTCTTCCTCCTGCCTGCAGATTTGCTAAAGCACCAGGCAGGTAATAAAGCAAGAGACACCTGTGTCCCAGCCCTGCTAGGTGAGGATGGGGGAGGTGACATCCCGCATTGCAGGGCTGGTGGCTCTTGGTGCCAGCATTAGGGCACAGGAACACGCATTGGTCTCAGGGGCTTGGTTACTGTGTGATGCTTAGGAAGGTGCCCAAGGAGGATGGAGGATGTGCTGGGGAGAGTTTATACCTGCTGCTTGCACCTCCTCTGAAGAAATATATTGGAAATGCCACCCTCAGCTCCCTGGACAAACATTCTTTTGCTTCCTAGGAGCCGCATAGGGTGTAATAAACTGTTACTACAGGGAGTCTGCTGAGCACTTTAGTTTTAATTCAAAAGAAGTCTTTAATCTTCCTGTTGCTTTGTATAAGTTGTAAATTACACAACCCTGCAGAAAATTATATGTAAAGTAGGATTATGATCCTTATTTTTATTATGAAACTGGCTCTGCGTGATGGAAACTGATTCTCATGATCACTTAATTTTTCACTTGCTTGGATTTACATTTCACATATTAAATTCCTTAAAATCGTGATGAATTATTGTAATTTGGATACTCCAAAGGTATTTACAAACAAGCCAGCCAAATGCACACTGCAGAGACAGCACATCTCCTGTAAGTGATTGCAGACAACCTCAAGAGCCCTGTAGCTGGGGCTGACGTGTCCATGCAGCAGTGTCTGTATGCCAGGGCTGTTCCTGGGGGCTCGGGGAGTGCTGCACATCCCTTTTGGTGCAGCTCTACAGGTGTTATGCAAAGACGCACAGCAGTGGAGGGAGCATGTCAGAAACCCAAGGCTGGCTGTAGTGCTGGAGGGGGCAGATCTGGCATAAGGATGGTGGTGTAAGGACTAAATATTTTCTAGTGAAATTTCTCTGCAGTTACTGCTTTGAGGGTGGCAGTGGCTCTGGTAGGGGCCAGTGCTGATTGTGTTTTCCTGGGGGGTGAACTCAAGGTAGGAGTGAAAGCAGCATCCCGATGCTCTGGCTCTGCAGTGATTTGGGTGGCACATTGGGTACCAGCAGATCTGTCCCTCTGGGATGGGCAGCCTTTCCACTAGCAGCTCCAGTTGTGGTATCCATTGGGCCTCCTTTTTAAAATGAGAGTGAGAAAACCACCCCTGAGTGCTGCACAGTGCCAGCTTTGTGGGGCTGCAAACACTGCTGCAGAGGAGAGGTGAGGAGGCTCGGTAGGACAGGAGAGAAAGTGGGAGAAATGAGGAGGAAATAACTGAATGCAAGAACTGGAGAAGATTTACTATAGCACATTAGGCGCTAGCTGAAGTAATGTGAAGATTCTCTCTGACTTTAGGAGATTTTAGTCCTAAAATAAAATGATATAAAGTGGTGCAATATTTTCACTGCTGGTGCTGAGTGCTCCTGGCTGGGAGGGAATTCTTTCTGTTTCCCACCAGTTAAAGTTGTTCTGCTTTGCCTTTCCCTTCTTTTTCTCTCCTCTCTTTCCCTCCTTCCTCACACCTCCTTTCTTCTCTCTCTCTCTCTCTTTCTCATTTAAGCCAAATTGGTTCAGCTGGTTTTGATTTATGCAAGCATGGGGAAAATATGTTTTTCCCATATCTTCAGAATAAAATATGTGCACACTCATAAGTCTAAGCTGGCACAAACCAGCGATGTCAAATTAGCTTGTTTATAACCCTCACTGGGGAGTTCCAAGTTTTGGAGAAAATTGGTTCCGTGTCTTTAAGTCCCGAATGCGCTGGATGTCAGCATTTTCATGTACACACATTAGATGGGGTTTGTTTGCTTTTTTTCTCCCTCCCCTAACGCTTTTAACCTGAATCAGCTTTGAGCATTTAAGAATGCATTGCTGGGAGACTTTTACATTTGGTTCAAGTTGTCTCGCTAAAGCACTTTGGTCACACATGGGTGCAGAGGGTAGCATACTTTTCCTTCCTTTGAAATAAACAGATACTGGAACCAAAATGCAGTGGGGAATCTTGAATAATGCAAGCACGGTGTTACTAATACAGCGTTAACTGTGGGAAATAACGGAGTTTTCAGGATGGTTGGATTTGTTTCCAAGACCTCTGCCACAGTGCTGAGGGCAGCTGCTGGATGGTGCGCTGTGCAGCACGTGGCATCAGGCAGGTGTGTGCTGTAATCTGTACGTGCTTTAAGTGCCCCTGTGTGTGCTGTGTGGGTGCTGGCGGTGAAGCCTGTGGGTAGCAGCCCTGTTCCTCTCTGTGGGGCTGGATTTGGCTCTTTAGCCCCAGCCGTGGTCGCAGCAGCCCAGGCAGAGCTCGAACTCTTTGCTCAGGAGTCAGACTCAGTTAATACAAATCCCGCTTTAGACAAGCACTGTTGCTAACTGGGAATAGAGGGCGGAAAGGCTAAAAATAACAGGAGAATTCAACTAGCTATAAGTCTGGAGCAGCCTTTTAGCAGCTCCTGGCCTACTTGCTGGAAGGAGCTTGGCTGAGCCGTAGGGCCACGACCCTCTGAACGTTAGCATTCCTGATCCTTGTCTCTGCACCTTTTGTTTTCATCTTCTGCTTAAGCTGTCTCTGTGAAATGCTACAGGGATCCCAGGCTGCACAAAGTAATTTGCACCTCAGGTGTGTTCTCATTGGCGAGGAGAAAGGAAAAGGAGCTGGAGGCTCTGTCTTCCCAACCTCATTACTCTTCTGTAAGCAGCGCATGGAGCTCCCGCTGCCTCCCCTTTCCCTGGTCACTGGGATAGGTGAGGGGAGTGCAGGAGCATCGTGGTAGGGCAGGGGAAGGACTGCTTAAAGTCTGGTAGTTAAATGGCAGCTTGGGAGGCAGCTCTTATGTCCTTGTGAGAGTATGTGACTATGAGGCAGAGCAGGCTGTTGGTAGCTTTTCAGCATAACTTCTGTGCAAATGCATCCAGGATCCCTCTCTATCACTGTTAGCGTTTATCATTGTTAATGAAGTTACTTACTTAATCATCCTAACCTTGGTGCTACCCTGGATGAAAGACCTATGACATATTTGTAAAGGAATAACTGCACATTTGATACAGCTGAAAAGACAGCAGTAATTTACTTTAGCCTGATTTATGATGAGCCCCGCACAGTGTGAAGCACTCAGTACTGCTCTGTGCATCACTTAGGCTCCACGGGGTAAATAATTGCTGTGCTCACCATCCCAGCAGCTGTGTGCAGTGCTGCTTTTAAGCAGGGTGTGACAGCAGGAGTACTGCCAGGCTCCGGGGGTGTTCCTTGGCTGTTAGCTCTGGAAGGCTTTACGCCTTCAGTGTCCAAACAATACATACGTGTGTGAGCAATAAGAAAGCAGTTATGTTTGCAGCAACAGGTTACAGCTGGCTGTGCACACACTCCTTTCGAAGAGGTCATCTCCGAAGTCCTTCCCCTTTTGGCCCAGGTTTCTGTGGTAAAGATGCCTGGATTTAAAGAGTGCCTTTGTAGTGGTGCTGGGAGGTCTGATGCTAAAGCAAACTTCGCTGTATTATTTTGGATTCTTAATTTTAAGATAGCTTTTTTCAGCCATACCTTGATCACGTAGTGCAGTTCCAATCTACAGAGAGGACTGGGTCGTTAGGATAATTAGAAGCCATTAAGAGTATTGGATAATATCGCTACAGAGCTGTACAGATGTTCTGTATTCTTCAGTTCTCTGCCAATGGAGGGTATTTAACATATGTCAAGTCCTGTCGGGGACATCTACTTTATTCCTGCAGCATATAGGAAGCTTGGAGGGATTCTTCATGCTAGACTCACAATATTTTTTCCCTTCCTTGTTTTCCAGTACATAAAAAAGGCATTTTCTTAAAATCAGCAGAGATACTTTTCTCTCACTCCATTACCTCCTCCCAGTATTTGGACTCAGAGGCATAAAACCAGGAGCTCCTGCCAGTTGTTATTTCTCTCTGAACTCCAGCTTGCCTTTCTGTCTCTTGCATTTATTCAGCCAGTGATCATCAATTCTGCATCCCATGAATCTGTCCAACCTGTCATATTTTACTATAGTAAATGAGAGGGGTGGTTCTGCATTTCTTGTCCTGCCTCTGATAGCTGTGGCACTGGGGCTGGGCCCACAGTAATATTACACTTGGATTGGACCTGGGGTTCCCACTGGCTTTTCTCTGGATAAATCCAGGTCTCCCCTGATTTTATACACTGTTTTAAAATGTATTTTTATTTTTATTTTTTTTATTAATTATTTTATCTTTTTGTAAGAAAAAATGTTTGTTTTGTCATATCCCTGCATGTAAATGTACACTGCACTATTTAGGTGTTTTCCTCCCCCTCTCAAATGTGTATTTTGAGGTTGTCATTGTCATTTTTGATGGCATCTCTGAAATAGATTTCCAGATTATTTGAATGGATACCAAAAGGCTTTCTAAGTCTTAATGTTAGATATAGTGCGTATCTTTCACTCACTCGCTGCTGGAAAGATGCTTTCAAAATGCAGAGCTCTTGCCCTATATCTGAATGATTGGCACAAAGATTTAATAATCTCTTTTGTCTTTATGGCAGTTCCATTTGTAGCAATTTAAGCATCAGTCTCCAGCGAGCCTGAGTCAAAAACTTTATTCAATATGAGCAGCTAAATATCATTTCCCATTTCTTTGATCTCCCTTATTTTAATTTGCTTCTTATCAGGTACCTGTAGGGCTAACAAATACAGTTGATGGTTTGCTGCCTATGGAAAGATCTAGTTTAAGCTGCTTGGATTATTGTCGGTGAGATATTGCCACGTTCTTCCCATTAGGGATGTAGTGGAATAGGTTATAGATATTGCTGCTAACAAACACCCCACAGCTGTTGTGGGTAAGGGTTTTGCTTTCTGAAACTCATCTCAGAAACTAAAAGAAGGGAGAATTAGATTAGATGTAGGGAAGAAGCATCAGAAGGTTTTTACTCAGAAGGTGTTGAGGCACTGGCACAGGCTGCCCAGAAAGCTGTGGATGCCCCATCCCTGGAGGTGCTCAAGGCCAAGTGGGATGGGCCCTTGGGCAGCCTGAGCTGGTGAGTGGCAACCATGCAATTCTATGACTATAATCAGGAAGGGATCTGAAGGAGCCGTGTCTGACATAAGTGCCTGGTGGTTATTGCTGGGATTCCTCTGCCAGTCAGTGCAGCACAGCCATGGATGGGCGCTGGGTACCCAAGGCATGGCGAGCTGCCCACTGAAGGTGAGGCCAGCACTGCCTTTAGCCCTGTGGCAGCTCTCCAAAATCCCTGAAGGAGTGTCTCAGGAGTGAGTATGAAATGCAGAGAGGAAGAGCTAAGCTCAGTCGATGCTTTGTGCTATTGCCCGTACCCACCGGAGGTTTTAATCTGCTGCTCGTGTTTCTCTTTGCCTGAAGGGAAGTGTTGGATATTGGTGAGGGCAGCTTGGTCCCAGAGGCCTTCTCACCTGTGGAGCCCACCTGAGCACGTATTTGTAGAAGAAAAAAGCAGTCAGTGTTTTATGTGGGTTGTGGTGCTTCTGTGCAAAGCTCTGATGGAGACCTTGGTGCTTGTGAAGTGGAGATCAGGTGTGCGCATGCACACACAAGTACATTTGACTAATTAGAGGCAATTTAAAAACCAAACTCTTCTGCACTATTTAAAACACAATAAACAGCTTTGCTCCCTAAGTGTTAATCATCTCCTGCTGTTCACTCTCTGAAGCTAAAACCCTCTACTCACTTCAAAACACTCTCTCAGTAACCAAGTGTGACATTGCAAAAAGGATTTTGAGGACTTCTATCTGGGAAAAAGCAGATGTGTTCAGGAGAATAAAATCACCAAGGTCTTGGATCTACAAAGAAATTGCAGGCAAATGAAGGAGAAGAAAGGAAGGAAAAAAACAACACAGCATAAGTGGAAGTGCTTGGAAATGAGGTTTCTGGTCTCCCTGGACGATAGCGTGGGTGCTGTGTGGGTGCCTGGGAGAGGAGCAGATGGCTCTGGTGTCCTGTTCAAGGGCCATGATGTGGCTGTGTGCTCCCAGCACTTTTGCCATTGGGAGGCAGGGAGTTACTTACCATACTAGTGGGCATGCAGTGGAGGGGGAGGGATGCAGCTGGGCTCCTATCGCTATCACTGGTCCTCGCCAGCCTGGTCCCATCGCTGCCTGAGAACGTGGATCCTGCCACACCGTCACCACTGTGAGATGGAGTGTGCTATTAAGCTGAACTTAGAAATGAAGAAAGGCTTGAGAAATTACTACAATCACTGATCCATGCATTTATTATAATTGAGTCAATTAGCCTTAATTTTATAATTTCTAAATTAACTTTGCGCATTTACAAATGGCCTTAATTGCTTGATGGAGGGAGTTAGGCTTTTACAAAGCTAAGTGCCTAAAAACTGTATCACTGACATCAGTAGTGAGTGGGTTCATTTGTAATATTATGCTGCTGATTTACATCAAGCAAGTTGTTTAGAAAGCGTATTGTTGAAGCATCAAAGTTGCTAAGTATTTGTAGATAAAGAAAAAACAGCCCTCAACTTGATGTTCCCACGTGCAGGTTCCTTGTTACACTGAAGCCTTTGTGCATGTTATGCACTTAAAACAAGGTGTTTGCGTGAAAACATCAAACCTGAAATTGTGTTCCTTGTCTGTAAACTCTGTGTATCAAAATCCTCATCCAGGATTTGAGCTCAATATCTGATATTCTATCACCAGTCTATGTAGCAAGTTCAGCGATCTTTAATGAGGGTTCTCTTTGGACCTTCCAGAAGGACATTCCAGCTTCTACCCCTATAGCCTTGCAGGGGAGGGACGTGTAGACATGAGATGTTGAGTCTGCAGATGTGTCTTAATGGTTTTGGAAAGTAAGTTTATAAGGACGAGTCCTGGAGAGTAACCACATCCCTAGTCTTTATTTATTTGTAGCAAATGTGATGAATAGAAGAAGGTTCCTCCAGTACCTTAAGAGATGTGATGAATGGTTTCTAAGGGCTTACGAGCTCACTGGAGTGGAGCAAGTAGGTGATAAAAAATCTGTAGCCTTTCGATTTCTTTTTTTTCCTGTAAAATTCATATTAAAAAAAGAAATGTAGGTATAAACAGACTTTGACTATGATGCCAAGACTTGAATTCAGTTCAGCTGGCACGTTCCCTCAGACAGCTGTTGCTGGTGTCCATCTTCTGATGTGAAGCTTTTCAGGTTGTTTTTCTCATTACTGAGCAATGCCTTTCACACTGAAATGCTTTCGTTGTCAACGACTGTAAGGTGAATGCTTCAATGGTTTGCAGGAACTTTGATGTTTGGCCTTCTTCATAGGTAATATTTCCTGAAAACACTGTGAAGTGTGACTGTATGAAGTATCAGCCTATCCACTGCGACCGCAAAATTGCTGCTGTACTAAACTTTTCAGAGCAAGATGTTAAGGCTGGAATTTTACTTTTGAATTCTTTTATTCAGAGTCAGAATGGTACGAATTAGAAGTTGCAGCTCTCTGATCTTTATGTGGAGGAAGTGAATTGAGGGGAGTTGAAAATCGAGGGCTGGAAAGTAATTTATTCAAAAGGAAAGAGAATTTTATATATTTGGGGTTGTTAATATGCAGCAGTGACATCTGTGCTCAAGAAGAAAGTGAACAAGGAGACTTTAGCAAACAGCTGTGGTGCAACGTGTGACACCATGGTATGTTTGTTTGTTGGTAGTATTCCTCAACTCACTTTGAGCTGGAATGGGCAAGACCTGTTTACAGGTGTTCATATTCAAAGATGGCAAATGTTCCTTTGCAGGTGTGGATGGCTTTGATTGAAACTTAGAACTGAAATTTCTGAATGAAGTGGGGAACAACAAGAGGTGTATCCAGATTAAATACTTCTCTTCATTCCATCTTCCACTTCAAACTGTCAGAGCATTGTTGAAAGTAAAGCTCAGAGCCAGGGCTGTGATGCAGCCTGCACTTCCACATTATTGGCTATTTTGAGCTTGTCTCTGTGGCTGTGTAAGCAGTTTCCCCTGTGACTGGAGGATCTTTTACTAGAGAAAATTTTGCTTAAAACTTTACATATATTCCTATAAAAATGTAGCTTTTAATAAATATTTTTTCTTTTACTGGAAATGGAGAAAATAACCCCCTGCCAGAGAATCATCTGGGGTTCTGGTCCCAGCAGGACTGAGTTGTTTTCTGGAAAGATGGACCTGTTCAGTGCTATTTTGATTATTATATGTTAAACAACTTACTTTGTCGCTTGCTGAATTTGTTATGAATCTGAAATACCGTTGAGAAAAGAGGGGAAAATTAAAAAATAAAGTGTGAAGAACCAGCCAAGGGGGAACAGCGATTATTTCAGATGGAAGGGGTTTTAAAAGACCTCAGCCATGAATTGTAGCAGGCAGGTGTAGGTTAGCTCTGATGCCCTTCACATTTATGGTGCTGCATTACTAATAACAGGAGTCAGAGAGGGAGCTGAAGAAATCTTTACAAAAGTAGCCGGCTTTGCTGTTACTGCAACAATTTCCCCTGTGTTATCTTTCACCTCCAAGGCCTCCATTAAGTGCTCTGGTCCTCCTAAGTGCAGAATAGCAGGCATTTCCCAGTGTGCAAGGATGTATCCCAAACCCATTACATCTCTCAGCTCAATTCTTTTGCTGGATTACTTGGTCTGGAGTTTACTGTGGAGTTCTTCTGAAGGCCACAGAAGGCCCATTCAGTTCCTGGTGTTGGAAGGAGGCTGTGAGCACACTTAAACTGTGTGTGACCCTCTTGCCTTGTCTGGGTTTTTCTACTATTGTTATTAAAGGTTGCAGTGTTAAAGGCTGTAAATGTTAGAAGTTCAGAGAAAAAAGGAAATTGACAGGATGCAAAGTCTTGTTGATGATCTTTAAAATGCAGAATGGTGCTTTCTTCCTAATCCCCCCCCCCCCCCCCCCCCCCGAAGTAAATGAGCAATGAGAGAGAAATCAGGTGGGCTTCTTAAAGCTTTATCATTCTCAACCACTGAGTAAAAAGCACAGGCAGAATTACAAGAATCTGAGAGCTTTGAGCAAGACTTATTGAGAGCTGTTGTATGAAGATGGCGTAGAAATACAGCTGCAGTGAGGACCCAAGAGGAAGCTACCTTTTTGAGTTGTAGGAGATTGCAGTACAGATTACAGTGTTCAGATTAGAGGCTTTAAAAGGATGATTTGTATTGCTTCCTTTGATGTTTGATATCAATCCATATCCTTTAATGTTGAGTAGCGTAGCGCACAAGGAGTATCCACGGGCTGCGACTGAAGCCCTGGTGAAGCTGGAGCCATAGGACCAAGTCCACAATGCTCCTCCTTGCAGCTGTCCTGCCCTACAGGACCTCCTCACCCCAATTCCTGGGATATCTTCTGGATACACAGTGGGAGCTTTTGGGGCGTTTGAGAAAGGGACTCCAATGGGAAGGATGCTGGATGAATGGCAGGGATGGCGCTCAGTTGTATGAGGCTGTCAGAACAGGCTCTTATTTGTCCTAGCATAATGAGAGTAGAGAGGGGATGTGAACTGTCTATAAATACATCAGAGAAGTAAGCACCAGGGACAGAGAGGAGCCAGTTCAGCTGGAGAACAGTGCTGGCACAGGAACAAATTGATAATAAACTGGCCGTGAATAAATTTCAGATGGAAATTAGAAGAAGTTTTTAATCAGTAAAAGGGTGAAGTTCTGGAACAGTCTTTCACTGGGACTTGGGGGCAGAAACCTAACTTGTTTGCACATGGATCTGAATCGTCTATTGAAGGAGCTCTGCAATGTGGCTGTCTCCAATATCAAGAGGGTGGGCTCCTTGACATGTGTGTCTCTCTAGTGCTGTGCTCCTACATACTATATTTAATAATGTCTTCTAAATTGCAGTGAGGACAGAAATGCTGTGTTCTTCTGATTCATCATTGTTGTTGCTGTTTCTTTTTTTCCTTTTTTCCCCCCCAAAGGATACCAAGCTTTGAATGCACAGGATAGGGTTAGTGCTGGGGCACCTTCTTATTTAACTATCTTAAAATCCTATCTTAAAATGAAACCCAGGGGTGAAATGAATTTGGTCACTAAGAGGACACTGGCCATATCCCTCCCCCTAATTTCATTTCTGCAACTTGCTTTTTGTAAAACTACTGGCTGCTTGGAACTGGAAGCATTGGGGGATACACAGCATTCAAGGTCACTGTGTGATTAAGGACAGCAAGCTGCCATCACATACACTAGGTGTTAGCATAGCCTTGTCCAAAAGAAACCCCAGAAATGAATCATTACTGTTTGCTCTTTACCACAGTGGTAGACACTTCAAGGAATAGAGAAAGCAATTTCTTACTTATAAATTGTTTTACCCTTTTTCCTTTGAGCTATCACTCTCAGGTCCCTCCCTTCTGATCGACTGATTGACAGTCTCAATGGAAAAAGCTAAAAAAAAACAACACACCACAACCTTCTCTCTGGTTTTGTACGTGGGGGAACGCAAGTTTGAAATGAACCCTGTGAGACTAATTGGATGTGATTGGCATCTGCCACTGGCACAGTGAGGAGAGGAAAAACCTCCGTTCCTGATGGGGAGAAAACAGACACCTTGCAGGATGTGATTCTTCTCCTTCATTCATCATCTCTCAGTGTTCACAGCGATAGCTAAATAACAGAGAGCAAATTCCAGGTTCCACGTCTGCTTTCTGAAATGCTAAAAAGCAAATCAACAGCCTGGTTCTTCCCAGGCTAAGAGGTTTCGGAAATTAAGTCAAACAATGATGAATGTACCGTAATGCTGGAATTCCGGCTCTGATTACTGTGTAAACATTGTAAGGAGCTTGTCTGGTGGAATAATTTATTTTACAGTGAACAGAGTACACTGCTTGTGACTGTCAGCAGAATCTAATGCTGGTTCCCAAACTCATTTTTGTTGTAAAAAATGTGTAATAAGCAGATCAAAGAATGCGCTAGAAGAAAGCAGTCTATATACAACCACGTTTAAGCTTAGAAAAAATCCTCGGTGCAAAGGATGTGCATTCATAGCGTGCAGTTTGTTTATGTAGGTTTTGGAAGATTTTGTGTGCCTTAGTGGCTGCAGTGTGTAAGAGGAGAGCTCTTTGCATTTGAGCTGTCAATTTGGTTTTGCAGGCTGGTGCTGTGGGGCTGGGCTCGTGCTGGCTGTGGGTTCACCAGCTCTGGAGCTCTCCTGGTGCTGTGGGTTTGCCCTGTCCTCTGGAATAAGAATGTTGGGAAGGGGGAGAGAGGGAGACATCCAGGCGTGTGATAGCGTGACAGGCTGGGACACGTGGGGACAGTTCTGGTGCAAAGGAAACAGCAGCAGAATTTGGGCTGGCAGCAGCAGGGGGACCCTCTGAGAGGTAATCTGCTGCAAGAGAAATGCCTCTGCCTTGGCAGGAGGTGTTTGTCCCCATCCAGCAGCAGGATGTGGCTTTCAACAGTGTCACATTGTGCTTGTGGCTCATCAGCAACCCGAGCCTCGTCTCATTTTGGGTTCTCTCTGAGCCCAGCATCACTAGGTCGAAACACCTCGACTGCTGGTGGGCACGGAGTGGGCACGGAGGTCAAATCCAATGACTTCAGAAGCTTCGTTCTGTTTTCAAATCCATTCCTTAGAAGAAGGAGTTCACAGAAACCCAGATGTTTGCATGCAGATCAGTCTGTCAGAGGAAATCAACGGGAAATCAAATACTTGTTTAGCATTTTCCTTTCTGACCCCATTCTCCTATGGCACGGTTGCTTGGGAGGCCTGCGGAGTGCCGAGGTCTCCGTTGCACAGACCCCAGCACAGTTGCCGTATAATCAAACAGAAGTGCAGCAGAAATGTTGCCAAACTAACTTACAATTATTTAGTTTACTGGGGAGGGGAGCAGAAAAAAGCCCTGAACAATATTCACTCCAGCGGTGCTCACTGTGCTCACAGGAGAGGGATGGAACTGTGATTACCAACCTAATGGCTGCCTTGCTAGAGATTGCAGGGATTTTTTGTACAGCAATGCCAACTGCTGTTTTTATTTATACTATCTCTTTTCCTTTTTTTTTTTTTTGGTACCTCTTTCAACGTTCTCTTTCGTTAAGGACACATAGGAGGCTCCCCGCTGCATTATCTCAGGGACTGTCTTTTTGTATTTCCCGTGTGCAGCTGCAGAGTGCCATGGAAACAACTCCTGGTCCAATTGCAAGGCCTTTATTTAAAGCAAACAAACAAACAAACAACTTTCTCCTGGGTCTTCGGTTGTTCTCAAATATTTTGATGCACGGAGGGGATGTTTTTGTAAAAAGAAGCAAAGATTGATTTTTTTGGAGCCTGGCTTTAATTAAATTGCAAAGCAATATCTGGAAGGGTACTAACAAACTGTGTTATTAAAGCAATAAAGGTGAAAGAAACAACGTATTGAGGACAAAGTAGAGGAAAGTGCGAGCAGAAAGATAGCTAATGAACGGCAAGCAAGGCTTTGGCAGCCCTCTGCAGGGCAGAGAGGAGCTGGCGAAAGTCCAGCTGGAAGATGTTTCCTAATTAACTTTAATTCTCCTCTTTTGCATTCAGAATAGATTGCAGTATTGTCATTTCTCCATCACGTGCCTTTCTCTTGCTGATTTTTCCTTCCAAGTGGGAATTTGACGCTGGATGGTGAGCGAGTAAATAAATAAATAGAGTCAATTGCCACGAAGCATCCCTGTTTCAAAGACTACAGGAGATATGCTTTTAGTGCTCCTCTCAGAGCGCTGCGTTCAACTGCGGGAACTTCATTAACACCCTCATTAGCGCTATCTGATTCACTGCTGCAGCCTCTCACCGGGAGCTGTGAGCAGCAGCTGGGAGAGCGGATCAGCTTGAGCTAATGCATATGTTAATAACACTAATGTTGTGGCATTTGGTGTCGCTGGAAGAGAGAGGCAGTAAAATATCTGCGCCGTCTCCTGCAACACTTAGAAAGAAACAAAGCAGCAGTGCGACATAAAGTAAAGCTAGCTGCGGGGAATGTTGATAGTCGGTATTTAGAGGTTAGTGCGGTGTGTTGGAAAGTCAGACAGCAGTGTGCACACAGAGAGGGTTGGTGAATTATTCAGGAAGACGTGTTGTAATGCGCTCTGTTGATGAGGAAAGCAAGCTCATGTTTTGGGCAGAGAACCCAACCTGACACTGCTGACCACAGCTGCCCACATGGCCAGGGGGAGGGCATAGGGTTGGTCCACTCCACAACACTCCGTGACATCGATTGGTGGTGTTCAGGCCAGTGCTGTGCGTGTTGTGCCTGGTGAGGCAGGCAGAACGAGCAGCCAGCTGATAGTTCAGTGGCCCCGTTGGCTCTCCAGCTCTGTGGATGTGTGTTGGCCTGGTAGGGCCTGGATTGCTGTGAATTTCAGCGCCTCTGTTCTGAAAGGTGAAGGTGGGAGCCAAGGTGATGGCTTGTTTGGATTCACACCTCATGGTTTGTGCCATTTTCCTGCATCCTGGATGGCTGTTTGGGTGTCTGCTGCTCCCAGTTCTCACTCACTGGAATCACATCAATGTTGCATTAGCAAAGTGCACCTGTGGACAGAGTGGGAGAGCTCCTCCGGTACCGAATGCTTATGAATGGGGCAGGATTAGCTGTGATGAATAGTTTTAAAAGGTGCGATGACTTCTTAATGGAATGATCTCATACCTGCTGCCTTATAAATGCAACTTAATCCTGGTGTGAAAGGCAGCCTCACTGCCCCTGGATGCTTGCTGGCCCTGCGATATGGTGTAATGTGCAGTAAGGGAGACGTGAATTTTGCATGAACTGCTCAAATCAGAAATAAGTTTTCACTCCTCACCTCATTGCAGTATTGCCACCTGATTCCTCTTATTCAGGTGGGATAAAGCTCTCCTTGCCATCAGTGGATGCTTGAACCTGGGGATTTGCCACACTGTTTACTGTGGGTTTGTTTTCCTGCACATAGTCTCTGTTAAATACTGATACATTTTCAATTACTTTTTTAATCTGATAAAGCTTTCAGCTAATTTCATTTCAGCTAATAAGCAATTCACCCTTCCAAACCGTGCTGTCAGATCTTTTATCTGAAATCCCAATCTCCATTCCAGGCACTGCTTTCTGCTCCCTGCTGAGGCTTTGCACACCAGAATGATGTGCAGCACACTTGAGTGACTCCACATTCATATGCCCACAAAGTATTTAGTCCACTACTGGGTGCTTGTCCCCCTCTGTATTTTATATTCCACATCTGAATGTGTCGCAGTGCTGTACTGATGTACGGTGTTAATGCTTTCGTATCACAGAGTCTCTTGTGGCTGTGGATGAAGCCTGCCCTCCAAGTTATGTTGTGGTGACAAGATCTGCACAGATGCAGTGTGTGAGGACTGAGCAAGGGAGGTGGGAAGCCTCACACTCCTCCCTGCAACACATGTGTGCCTGATCTGAGCGTTGTTGTGGTTGGAGCTGCCAGGAGAAGGCTGAGCCAGCAGCAATGCCAAGCCAAGAGCACATTCCCCAGTGACCTGGGTATGTTTTTACTGCTATTAGGGCAATGAGTTGTGTTTAATGGTAATTATGAAGGCTTTCCTATTTGCTTCTCAAAGTGCTCTGCTCCTCCTCATCAATCTCACGCAGACACCTCCTGTGAGCCCAGTTTGTGTGCATGCAGTGGGATTTCTTCTTGCCAACTGTTGATATTTCCCATCTCTGCATTGTGCCCTGGTGTTACTGAGGTAAAATCCATGCCCCATCCTGCACACGCAGCATCATGGTGGCATGCTATGAATTGCCCACTGCTTCTAACACCTATGGAGACCTTGCATACAAAGTATCATCACAGAACCAATTTTTACTGTTGAATCAAATCCCATAGAAACTACTTTCTAATGGAAATGATAATGAAACTTTAATTATAACTGTGCTACTTGGTTCCCTGAGCATACACATCCCATTAGATGGTTGCTGCTAAGATAGTGACATCTTTCAAGCTCATTTCCAAGCATATTAAAAAAATAGGCTGGCATTTTACCTATGATGTGTTACAACCGTTGGTATATTTTCTTGGGTTCATCAGAAGCTCATCAGCATCCATCAGAGAATAATGTAGTTCCTTGGGTTATAGACTGAACAGAAAGATTTGTGTGAGTCAGAAGGGTATTTTTTGATCAAGTTTGAGATGTTGTGACAGTGTGAGGCTCGCAGGGCTGGCTGGGCAGCGTGCTGCAAAGGTGTCATCGGGACAGCAGGTTCCATGGTTTAGAACTCACATTTTTGGCCTTTTCTGTGTGTGCTTGGAACTGAAGAAGAAAAAAAGTGGTGTAGTCCTTCTGATAGTGCTGGCTAATGGGAACATGAGGGCCTCTCGCTGGAAAGTTAGGAGAGATTTTTCACAGCTGCTTTTTAAATGGGGGAAGAAAAAAGGCAGCTGATCCAATTCAGAGGAATGTGAGAAAGGCCGATGTTCGTAGTTTAAAATAGCCCCAGAAAGCAATTACTCTTCTTGTGCAAAGTGCAGGATTCCTGGGTACTTCTTAAGCCTGTCCTGAAGGTACAAATGCACCTTTGAAAGTTCAGGCTGCTCACCGAGTCCTGCTGGGAGCTCTGTTTTCTCTCCTAGGCTTTGTTGGTATCTGCAGCTCGTCTGTGTGAGCAGCACCAGACTGCAGCAAAGAAAAGTTGACATTGCAACTTGGAAGCAAGCCTTCTCTCTGAGACACAAGGGGCTGGCTTCTTGCAGATAAGGTGAGCACCTCTGGCTCCAGCAGTACCCTCAGATTGATGTATTCCAGACACAGAATGGGAGGAAAGGATGTGACAGCAAAGGGAAAGCACTGCCGGATGGCAGCACATGTTGGTGGTGGGCAGAGGGCGTCTCTCTCCTTCTATGCCCGCAGGAAGCTGGCTGTTACTTTGAGCATGTGCCCTGTGCTCTCACTTCAGCTTTGTATTCCAGCTGTTAGTTTTTCAAAGCTCCCGGGGTGAGGAGCAGGAAAAGGTGCTCATCCCACCTATCTCACTGCTAATCCTTTGCTCCTTGCTGCTGACCAAAGCACATGAGTGATAGGGCAGGGGTTTTGTGATGTGAGCATTAGCCCCTGAGTGCTTCTGTAACAGGAGAAAACAAGAAAGGAGAGAGAAAACACCTGTGTGTGCTGCTTAGGAGAACATTCTAACACCTGGAATGGCCACCTCTATGCACTGGGGGAAATTTCTGCCCAGGCATTGCTTTGGAGCAGGGAGTGACCCTGCGTGGGAGTGCTCCACATATACCAAGGGCTTCTCATTGAGTAATTCTGCCCTTCATGTGGGCTCTCTACCTTATGATCTCCTGCTTTCAAATGAGCACACCATATGGAGCTCCAGCCTGCATGGAAACCTTTCCAAATCCAGGGAAATGCCCTCTGTGCCCACAGTCTGAATTTCTACTCCAGAAACTCCCATCAAAGTGAAAAAAAAACTGACAACAAAACAATCCACAGCTACTGCAACACATGGGTTTGCTTTTGGATTAGACTCTGCGCTCCAGTCTTTAAAACTGAGCACAGCCAAGATCTTAAAGATGCTTATGGATTTCTGCTTACAGATTTCTGCCCTCCACCCCTGCTGTGCCTCTTGTCCCCCCATGGGCAGCACCAGCAGCTGTGGGAGCTCCACACAGCCCTGCCCTGTCCTCACGAGCCCGGGCAGCAGGGAACCAAGGCTCTGACTGCAGAGAAAGTGCCTTGTGTTGTGTGTGCAGATACTAATGACTGAAGCCTTTCCCTTTGAGGGCTTGCAGAGGAATACCTCACTAAGGTACGCTTCTATAAGCATTAAACCATTTCTGGCACTCGTGATAATCACAAGATCCAAAAAACTGAAGGCAGAAAATTGTCTTTTCCTGGAAAAGAGCGCTGTTAATATTGAAATTGTTACAGCAGCCAACTGTGTGAAGGGCATCTTTATTCCCTTCTGGCATACCTGGACTATACCTCAGTCAACACAGGATGCATCTCCTTTCTTCTCTTTGTCTGTCTAGCTCTGATTAACTCAATTGCCCACGTTCCTTTGTGCTGCACGGGGTAAGGATGTGTGACCAGGCTGTCTGCGTGACCCTTCAGCTGAAGAAATAACATCTGGAAATCAGAGCTGTAGTTGAAATAACATGGGGGGGCTCAGCGCATTCAGAGAGAAGCCACAAGTGTGCATTGTTGCCTTGTTGGAGCCCCTGGGGTTTGTTCCACAGGGATGGGGTGTGCCCACAACTTGGTGTGGCCATCAGACAAGTACAGAAAGTTCATCCCTACCCAAGAATGAGCCACGAAGGAAAGGCAGCCCCAGCAGCAACCTGGGGAGGCAGGGAAGGAGCAGGGGAGGACACGTGCATGGGGAGTAAATTGGGGTGTTAAACAAAACCTCTGCTCTCAGCTGGCTGATGTTTCAAAGGAAAATGTTTCAAACGCTGAGAGAGATGGTGCAGTTAGCCGGTGATGCAATTACATGGCTGTAAGCTGTAGAAACTCTTTCAATGTGGCACATATTAAACCTTTCAGAGGTAGTGCTTTGATTTTTAATTTTACGCTGTTGGCAGGCAATCAGGGTCTTTAATAGTATGGGGGCCAGAGGGAAAATGTTTCAAAACAGCAAGGATCTTATCATAGTGTGCAATTAATGAATAATTATTAAAAACCAGAAATAGCTGTTAGAGCAGGCAAGAGCTGGCAGTGCGGTTCTCTGGTTTCAGGCCTGTAATGAAATCTCGGGAGAGGGAAGCATGATATGCAGCTTCGTGCAATTAAAGCTGGGATATTTTCCCCCCAGTTGAAAGATCAGTGATCTTGAAAAAACATACCTGTCACTTACTTTGTTTCCAAGCCGTTTAATTGTCGTTGGTGAAGTCTTTAACAAGCATGGTGACGCTCTTCAAGTTGGAGAGTTTTTTCCTCACGGGTGGGGGTTCAGGTTTGGTTTCTGTTTTTGAGATGGTTGTAAAGAATTGTGTCAGCATGGAGTGAACGTGCCGGCCATGGGAAGGAGCTGCAGGTGGGGAGAATGGGCTTCACATGCAGATCCAGAGCTGTGATATGTGATGCTTTGCTGCAGGGAATGTCTTTCTGTGGGGGTGCCTGGCATATAGATCAGTGCTGGGAATCTTCATGTTTCAGCAGAGGTTGGTGTCACAGCAGGTGCTCTGCTGAGCCATGGGTCCCCTACCCCGCTGTGTGCACAGCAGCCCCTTAGACCAGAAACTAAACCATACAGCATGGCTGTGTGCCACCTCTGGTCTTGTTTATCTAATCCAAAGTGAACTTAGTCTTTGCATTTCCATTTGGTGAGCACAGGAACCTCCCCCCGGCAGAGGAAGCAGCCTCCTGTTTTGCTCATGGAGCTGCAGAAGCTGCAGATAAGCGGTGTGTCACACTCATGCCCTGTCACTGATGGCCATTACTTGGGCAGTGACTCGCACGTGAGCTTAGAGATGCATTTGCTGGAGCATCCTGCTCTGTTGAGTACTGAGCTGTGTTGGCTCACTGCTGTTTCATTATATATGAGCTAAACTGAGAAGTTATTTACAACTATCAGGCATTTCTACATGCAATATTTAGAGAGCTTTTTCCATTAGCTTCAAGAGAAAAGAGCTTGAACTCTTTGTGTGTGGCTTTTTTTCTTGTCTGCTAACACCCCACATTCACGTACCCAGTGCACATCCCAGATCCCACATTGTGAGCTGCTTGGATACGCATCGAGCAGGGAGGAGAGGTCTGTTGGTTTCTTGGAAGGCTTTCTGGCTTGAATGCACTTGGTGTATTTACCTGAACGCTTTGCCACAGTGCATGGCAGTTTTCTGGCCACAGCATCATTTCTATCTTCTTTCTTTGTCTTTAAGGACAAACATGGAGCTAATGCATGCAGCCGTGCAGTTTGGCTCCATCATTAACTCACCGTTGTGCTGGTGCTGCTTTAGGCAGTGCCAGCTCAGCAGTCTCTGAGGAGCTCTGGGGTAAAGTGCTCTTGATTTTGAGCCTGTTGTTGCCAGATTATGGGTTGATTTATCTCCTTTCCAGGTGTGGAACTGAAAGTAAGCTGTCAGTGTAAGTCACTAATTCAAGTAGAGTGGGAGAGCAGCGCACAGGCTGCATATTTAAGTATCACTTAATGAGAAAAAAAAAATTTAAAAAAAAGCCTTGTTTCATTTGCATGTACAGTGCAATTTGTTTCTGTGATAATATTGGATGGGTCAGGTGTCCTTTGGAGTTCCTGCTGCTGCTCATCTTGTTACGAGAGCCTCGTGATGGTGCCAACGGGATCAGGTGGGGATGTGGGCTGCCCAAGGCCTGAGCCTGGACTGCAGCAATGGGAGAGCTGCCCTGCTGAGGGCATCCAAGGTGCTGTGAGTACCAGAATGTGCTGCGAGAACGAAAGCAAGAACATTCTTTTGAGAAAACATCCAACTTTTGGGTGCTGTTGTCCTCCTTCCACAGTTACACATGGCTCCCATTATAAAGTGGAATGTCTTGCTTCAGAAAAAGGAGCAAACAAACAGTAACACCGCCTTTTGGTTGATTGGGGTGATTCTTATTTTGCAGAGGCCATCCCTTGCATCGTGCGTAAGATCGTCCTGTTCAGATCAATTTGCTCAGTTTTTATTTGGTTTCCAGGCGGTTCCTTTTGTCGAGGCTTCATTTTGCTCAGACTGGCAACTCGAGAGGTTTCCTGTAGCTTACAGAGATTGCTTTTCAATTGGCACATTATTCAGTCGTGAAATGTTTCTTTAGTCTATGAGCAGCTGAGTGGGGTTTTATTACAAGTATGAGCCCGAGTGCAGAACAACCACTATTTTGGCCAAATAACGAATGTAAAATTAAGCAGAGCCTTCTTCGTACCCTGCGATGGCTTTCTAGGCTGCGTGCTTGGCTTTAAGGGCTTATTGAAAACCTCCTGTGGGGCGTAGTAATGTGACTGACTGCACTCAGGCACTGTGCTGTAGAAACACGGTGACATGAGTTAGAAATGAACCCATTTCCCTGTTATCAGAAGGTAAAAGCAAGTTGTTTTAGACTTTGGGATCAGCTGCTAATTAATTAAATCCACCTTGGGCTGTGGTCAGCACCTGACCTGACCCTACGGCAGCACAGATGCGATTCCTGTGTTGTGCAGCAGCACTCTTAGATCTGCTCCGTGCTGCTGCCTGTTGTTTAGTGATATATGACTGTTTGTACCTAACTGGAATTAGTTTCCACCTCCACAGGTTTTTGTTTTTTTGTGTGTGTG
Source organism: Coturnix japonica (assembly GCF_054131305.1). Lineage (NCBI taxonomy): Eukaryota > Metazoa > Chordata > Aves > Galliformes > Phasianidae > Coturnix > Coturnix japonica. Next base: position 6,530,142 of record NC_140669.1, on the reverse strand, counting down.
TGTCCAATAAAGTTAACTTGGGTAAATGGAAAGCAGTGGGGGAGAAATATCTGCTTCTGAAGGTATCACGGGGTGTTACTGAGATGCTACAGATGGAAGATTCTCCCTGCAGATTGAGTGTGTTGCGGAGAATCGGGGGACTTTGTGTGTTCCAGCTGCATAAAGGGAAGTGGCTGAGGCTGCTGCCCATGCCCTGGGGTGGGTCTCCTGCCTGGCTGTGCTGTGTGGGCTGTGCTACCAGCAGTTGGCTGCCCATATACTCAGGGACAGGCTCACACGGCTGTCTGGCATTAGGGTGCTCCCTGCACAGCCCTGTGCTGCTCTGACTGCACAGCACAGCCCCATGCTGAGCAGTGCCCCTATGGGTGCCCAGGTGTCCATTTGTCTAGATGCCTTGCACAGCATCTTTGCCTTCTCACCTGGTGTGGGGGGACTTTGGCTCTTTGCATTAGGCTGCTGAAAGGTGGTGGTGAGAGGGGGATACTCTTTGTTTTGCACACGCGTTTCTTAAGAAGGACTGAGAAAAGTTTTGACGTGTCTGCTGCTCTCAATGGCATTGAAACGCAGACAGGTGAGGAGCAGGTGCTGGCAGAGGAGGGCTCTGTTCCCACAGGATGCTGGGGAGCAGCAGGGCACAGCCAGGCCCTAAATCCCTCATTTAGGGCACATTTGCTGCCTTCACTGCCACCCATTGCTCTGACTTATCCAAGGGCAGGCCTGACTTAAAGCTGTAACTGCCTGTCTGTGCCATGGCTGCCTTCCAGGCCCTTTGCTAGCACCCCAGCTAGGATCTGCTTCCAGGGGTCAGGATGGAATATTGGGGCTTTATCCACCTGCACTTTGGGAACAGCCACTGTGAGTGGGGAGCCCGAGGTGCCCGCTGTCCCTGTTCCTCATCTTGCTCCTGTTAGTGCTCCAATAATTCCATTTTCATCATGCTACCTGTGATGCAAATTTTCTTCATCTGAGGGCTTTTGGTTACAGCAACCTGCCTTGGAGGTTGGTAGCACCACTCTCATGTAGGAAGAGCTTTGCTGGTTCCCCTTAAGGCACTTGGTTCTGTATGATGCACGGCTCAGTCCCTGGCAGAGCTCACGGTGCCGCGTGTATCTGCTGAGCTGCGGCTTTGTTTCTGTATTTGTATTCTGCAGCGGGTTGTTCAGTGATTCCTCCCACTGAACTGCAGTAGATGAGCTGTTTAACGTTGCGATGGCTGGGTTTGCAATGTAAAAACAAAACAGCTCTCCATTCCAAATGGCGTTTACTAGTTAGAACGCTCCATTTAGATGGGATTTATATGGAAAATGTATTTTCCCATTGTTTTGCTACTGTGGAAGGAAAACAAGACTTCGGTCTCTCTAAAGGGAAATCAAAGCAACCATGGCAAAAATTTGTTTTGCAAGGAAGAAACATGAATAAAAACGAAGCCCACTGCCTTCTGCACAGTTGTGTCCATATTAGCATTGTCAGAACATACTTCCAACAAGCCTGTCTTTTCTGGCAGCTGCAATGTTGGAATTCTGAAAGATGAGCAATTTAGAGTGTATTTATCGTACCACAGTATGTCTTTGGGTGGTGATTTCGGGCCTGTTTCTACACTATTCTTGATGGTCTTTCCCCTAAAGTAGTCTTGACTGAAATGCTGTGTCTCTCTGGGAGAAGCACTGGAGCTCACACTGCAGCTTCAGGCACAGCTTGCATTGGAGCCGAGGCAGCAGCTTGGTCAGGAGCCTTCCTGTGGTGCTTGTAGCTCCGTGCTGCTGTTTGCGCTGCGAAATGACAGTATTGAACAATATTTGAGAATCACAACTTGACCTTGCTAAGAGCTGAAGGTAATTGTGAGTGAGGTGTTTTAGATTGCTGAGAAGTAGAACTGTTAACACTCGTGTCCTGGCTAATTGTGTCTGTGTTTCCCCTGATAACTCGAGATGCTCACAGCCCACGTGGGTGTGTGGGGGACTCTGGAGGCTTCACACCAGCACACAGTCACTGTGGGAGCGGGTGTCAAAAGCAGCTGCAGGAGGTTCACACTTGTGTGATGTGCACACCCTGTAGTCACTGCTGGGAGGGGACACTTGCTGTATTACCACCCTCCTTGGCAGAGAAGCACTTTTTGAAGGCAGGTCTCCAATCTGCAAGTTGAGGACGGAAGGAGCAGAGTTGGTGAATAATTTGAGCTCATACAAAATGTATGTAGCAATGCACGTATCGACTCGTTGCGGTGAACATCAAAATTTATTGTCCCTTGAACTAAATATTGACACAGACAAAGCAGTGTCAATATTTATCTCTCAGGTTAATACATTTTTATATTCACCTCAACATCCATCAATATGTGCTTACTTTTACTGTGATGTTTGTCCTTCAGCAAGGAAACTTGTGTGTGCGTGAGCGAGGGAGGTTTATATTAATGTTCTTTTCCTCTTTTAATCTTCATCAGGTGCTTTATCCCGCACATAGAATGCAGCACAAGGCCCCGCTCAAGCAAATCCCTTATTGATGGTTGTGGCACTGGGCGCAGGGCTGAGCAATTGATTTCTGGGTGATGTGACCTGTCACTGACAGAAAGGGCAGCAGAACCACCTTTGTTTTATAGCCTGCCTGCTCGGTGCCACTGCAATTGAGTCAGATGTGCTCGCAAATGCTGAAGGCAGTGCAGAACATGGGGCACAGGCTGACAGCCTGAGAGCTGCAGGGAATTGCTGCCTGAAGAAGGTTGGTTGTAGAGTGTGATAGGAGGCACCGGTGAGTGGGCCAGGCCCTCAGGTTGAATGTGTCTCATGCCTGTACATGGAGCACCATGTCTGTGGCTGAAATGGTTGTTTGGGGGTTTTCATTAATACCGTGGCCAATACAGTGCTATATTTGGGCAGCACCTGGATGGGGCAGCTCCTGCTGCTGTGTGGGCGGCTTCCTTTCTGCAGGGATGAGGCAGAGCTGTGGCAATGACAGTAACAGCTGTTTGTATGCTGACATTTAAGTGGCGATCGTCAGTAGAAGTGCAGCATAAGGCAGCTGGCATGTCACATGCAGCCAACTGCAGCAGCGCGTGTGCAGGCAGCTGGGGGCATGGAGCTGCACTGGGGTGCATCTCAGTGACTGCTCTGTGCTGCAGTTCAGGGCCAGGAGGTTTCTTAGGGCAGGCTGGAGCCACAGCAGAGGAATGGCTTTTGTCCCTGCTTGCAATGAAAAGTAAGATTCCCAAGTCGTGGTTAAAATAGTGAACGTACATAAATACATGCCCCAAACCCACCTCCTGAAAGTAACATCCTCAATTAGCAGCTGAGTCTCTGCTTTTTCTTTCCTGGAGTTTGGTGGTGACTGAGTTACCAACCACCCCAAGCACAGAAATGAGCAGTTGGGTTTTCAGAGCTGCACTTAGCAGAAACCCATAGGGAACAAGAGCTTTCTTTGTGCTTAGCCCTGCACGGCAGTGGTGAACTTACTAGTGGGGGGTGGGCTCAGTATTCCCATCCCTTGGAAGCTGCTGCCTGTGGTGGGAAGATGCTGTGCTGAAGGTGTGGGGCGTTGATGCTGTGCTGTGCCTTTGAGTATAAAGGGGACAAGCATGTGAGCGTGACACAAGTGCTGACACAATGAGTTCCCTGTGAACCAAGTACCTGGCTGCCTGCACTTGAGTCATAACGCAGTAACCACATGCTTATATTCCACTGGCAATTGCCATTTAAATGTCAATTTACAAGCAGATGTTGAGAACCCTCCTTTGCGCCATTCATTAAATTACAGAAAACCAAAGTTTGAGGCTTAACTCTGCATGAGCCCAAGCAGTGTGTGTGGAGCAGCAGTGGGCAGGCAGTGCTGGGTCTCATAGGCAGACAGGGGCAAGCAGGGATGACCCCATGAGCCTCAGGTACTGGCCCATGGCAGCCAGATGAAGGATGCAGCTGGTGTTTCCTAGTGACAGTATCTTTAGACAACTCCAAGGTCTGTGGGCTGGCAGGCGGTGGCCGGGATAGAGGGAAAATGTGGGACTATAAACCTCTGCTACACAGATTTAAGTGTTCAGGTGTAGAAAAGACAAAAAAAAAAAATCTACCAGTTCAATAGAAGGACGAGCAGAATGTGAGAAGGTGTGGAAGGCCTTTCTACCCTACCAGACGTCTGCATGCACTTAAAATCCTTCCCAGTGAAGTTCATAATGAATTTAATTCAGTCCCCTATGGCCCAGAGGAATGTTCAGAGCAATAAAAAGTATTGCTAAGGGAGAGATGGCTGCCAAGCTCCTAGGCTGTGCCAGTGATGCTTATTTATTATTGGCACTTAGCGCTGCGTTTATTTTACTACCTAAATGGTCCTTTGTCACATATTAAGAATTAATACTGTAAGATGCACTTTTGGGAAGTTACAATAACAATTCTCAAACTTAAATAGTTGAATTTGTATGCTTTTAAAGAGACTTTGTCTTATTTTCCTTTTTAGACTGAGCTATTAATTGAATGTGGCGTTTCCTGTCTTTGGCTTAGCGGGTTTAACCAAGTGTCTTTTTGTGTCTACTTACTGTAGTTGTTGTTACACTGGAATATCAGCATCACTGTTACGTACATTATAAGCTCAAACACTTACAGGTGGAGATGCTGTCACTTACGCAGTCACCAGATCACACCAGGGCTCTGCAGACATGTCCGGTGCCCTTCTGAAGATTAAACTGAGTGACTCAAGTGTGTACTGGAAATTTCAGGCACAGGGGGGGAGGTCATTTGAACACAACGTTACCTTGTATATAAACATTGCTTCAGGGGACAATTTCTGCTCCCACCCAGCCTGTTGCTTCAACACCAAGTCAGGACAGTGGAAAAGAGCATGGAGGTAGGAGCTGGTTTCACTTTAATAAGGAGGAGTGGAAGGGAGGGTTGAAGATGAGATGAAAAGAGTTTAATTCCTAACGCAGATGCACACGTACCCATACAAGGTGCACTCTGATTTACATTCAAGTTGAGATGAAGTGGTTTAAGCACCTTCTGCTCATTACATGGCAAGACTAAAATCTCTACAGCCTGTGTATGAGTTCACCGTGATTGCAGCAATAATTCAGTCAAAATATTTACTGTGCTAATGCCTGAGCATAAAGCTTTTCTTTGGGTGCACTTGGGCTTATTTCTTCATACTTGGAAGTATGAACAGCCGGAAAAAACAATGGGAATTTCTCAGCATTTTTACTCACATGGTGCAACTCGTTTGAAGCAATATGTGCTTGTTATTCTTCCAGGTGTAAGAATTCACCATTACTTATTCCTGGCGAGGGATGAGAGTTTACAGACTATCGCTTCTCAAAGCCGGAGCTTTGCCACACCATGCAAAGGCACCAGAAGCTCATTTTTCACTCGCTGTACGCACAGCACAATACTGGATCATTGGAACAAAAGCAGCTGAAAGATGTAAGGGGGAAGCTCAGGCATCTGGCAGTCTGGACTAAAAAGAAAAGTCAACAACAAAGAATTCAGCTACAAGTGAAAAATGAGAGTTCCCAGTGCACTGTGTTTGAGTTTGTTGAGCACTGTTTGCTGACGGCTCCTCACAGCATCAGTCACAATTTAGGGAACTATTAATCAGCGTGATGAAATATCCTCTTTCTAACTAGCAACAAAAAAGATGTACACAATAGAACTTATTTTCTTTCCCATTGAAGGGACGCCATCCGGTAAACACAGAGACCACAAATAAAGGCCTGTAAAATTCTTGCCCAATTTTAAGCTGCACAGGGGAGAACACTCAGGGCAGTCACAGCTCAGGGCTTCTTGTTCTCTGCTGGCCCATGGCAGGACTGCTGTCCCTGCATTTGTTCTGCTGACAGCAGAGAAAGAAAAGCACAGACAAGATTTGCAGGAGTAATAAACGGTTCAGATTAACTGATGGCAGAGACACTCCAGAAGTCAGAGAAGAGTCAGTCAAGCAGAGGGGAACAGCATGGCTAAGAACAGGGATGAGAATGGAGACCTATGGCTGGGTGTGTAAGGGGAGTTAAGAGCAATAGCAGAGGGCTCTTGTCACACACCTGCTGGAAAGACGCTGCCCGGCCTCCTCCTAGCCCATCCATTATTCTGTGGCTGTGTTTTTCAGGTACTTCTCCATCAAAACCACTGTGACATCAAGCGATTATGGAAGCAAATGATCAAAAAGATGGCCTTTATTTGGGATCTGTCACTCAATGAGATCATGTGTTATTTTCTAAGTAACTGTGGCTTTCATTAAGAAAATCTCTTTCTTTTCCTCCCCCCCAGTCAAAGTGGTGGCGGTGGAGGGAACCAGGACACAACCCCCTGAGTCCTGGCAGTTCCAGAGTGAAGAAAAAAATTGCTTCTCTTTCCCATCCTCCTTTCCCCTTACCTTCATGACTTCTCACTAGTAAGACAAGTGCATGATAGACTATTTCAGAGTTGCCTTCCTAGTGATCTTTTTAATGACACTCTACACAGGTAGGAATTAAAATGTTTCTGTGCTTCTGCTGGGAAAGGAGGCAAGACAGCGGAGGAGATAAACAGTATAACAAGTGTCTGTGGAAAGCATAAACCATTCACCACCCAGATACTCTGTTGCTTTGAGCACCTGCAGCAGGGAAGCCAACCTGTAGCTTCCACTCCTTCTTAAGCACTCAGATAAGGCACGTTTCCTGCAAAGAGAAAAACAAAGTGGAAGCAGTAACTTGTGGTCATGTTTTGTTTCAGAAGCTTCAGGGGAAAGCGCAGAGGAGAAATCATTTTGTGCCCTAGTGCATTAAGCCAAGTGTCAGGCTGCCCAGCGCCTGCCTGTGTCAGCAGCAGCACAGCACCGTCCCTGCTCACAGCACTCACCTGGTCCTCCAGGGCTGATAGCACCTGTGGAGCTCTCAGTCATCCAACACTAAAGCCATCCCCTTTTTAAACACAGTTAGTGATGCAGCAATGTGTATTTATATTGACATATAAATACAGAATGGTCAGATACTGCATTTTCGAGCAGAGTTTATAATCTGAAACAACTTATACTTCTGTGACCAGGGCTGGGTTTTTCTCTTTTACATTCATAATTTAATTCCACTGGAATTCCATGTTTTTGTTGTTTTTTTTTTAAGAAAGTCCAACGTATCTTAATTACCATAAAAAGATCCATACATATTTTACTTAAAAATATCTTCTGTAAGAGGAAATTTACCAAAAATAACACCAAATATATTATTATGCATACAGTTTTTGCTATTTCTTTTTGTCAAGTGCAAACATGAATCTGATCTCTGCTGGGTATTGCCTGATCTGCTATGGCTCTTGGTTCGGTTTATTTTGTTTGCTTTTCCAAAGTAAAGGGAAAAACGTAAGTGTAAGAACACAGAGCAAACCAAGGATCCATTCTTTCCAAAGATACAGGTATCGATGTGAGAACATGGAAAATAAATCATAAATGGCAACAGGTACAAAGGACCACTACCCAAGCACTGTGCAGTCTTTCCTTGTAGCATACGCTGCAATGATGACCTTCTAAGTTACCAAAACAAATAAAAAATGCTGCTGGCGGAAAAAGCTGTTAAGCAAAACACTGAAAAACTGGTACTGTTTCCTAACAAGTAAGTGCAGAACTGATACTTAATACTTCATGTTTCCCCCCCACCCTCTTTTTGTTCATAGGACTGATTGTTGCAACCCTGGCAATATGCTGGATGCCAAACCAGATTAGAAGGATCATGGCTGCTGCTAAACCAAAGCAGGACTGGACCGTCCCCTACTTCAGAGCGTACATCACCCTCCTTCCCATTGCCGACATCTTCTTCTACCTCAGCTCCGTGGTGAACCCCCTGCTGTACAATATCTCTTCTCAGCAGTTCCGCAGTGTGTTTCTGCAGGTCCTCCGCTGCCACCTGACGATAGAGCATGCCAACAAAGAGAAGTTTCTTAGAGCCAACCTGAGCTCAAGAGCAAGGAGCAACCGGTCTCTACGCCCGCTGCTCTTCATGTCCTCCAAGCGCAGCTCTTCCACGAGGAGCAATAGCAAAAGTTTAAGTACTTTTCAGAACGAGGCCAACCCCAACTGCAGTCTGCAGAAGCCGGGTGATGAATTGCAGGAGCCCAGCTTGGAAGTAGTGCCACTAGAGATGAGCTCAAAGCCTGGCCCAGACACACAGAATGGCCTTTGTGAACGTGAAGTATGACTTCATAAGGCAATGGGCAGCAACGAACATCAAAACACATGAACTAAAGTGGCTGAGGACTTGACTACATCTTAAAGTAATAACACAATGGGTTTGTTTCCAGTTATGCAAAAGGAGCAGGAGTTCTGCATCCTGCTGTTGAATTTCCAGCGTGCACTTGAAAATCACAATCTGCTAACTGAATTCATGGATCACACAATCACAGAGAACTGTAGGGGTTGGAAGGGACCTCTAGAGACCATTTGAGTCCAACCCCTCTGCTCAGTCAGGCTCCCTACAGCAGGTTGCACAAGAAAGCATCCGGGTGGGCCTTGAATATCTCCAGAGGAGACTCCACAACCTCTCTGTGCAGCCCGTTCCAGTGCTTCAAAGTAAAGTTCTTCCTTGCATTCCTTCCCATGTTCTGGTTTCTGCATTAGCTGCCAGAAGTATTAGCTTCTTTCTCCACAACCACCAGACTTCCCTTGCTGTTGATAGAGACTTAAAAAAACAAATAGAAAATAATTGCAGTGTCTTTGAAGAAAGGAGGAGATGGAACAAATTGTGTCAGGACAAGAAACTCGCTCGAAGTTTAGCAATACAAAAACAAGAGAGAGAATTTAAGGAGCAGAGCGGTGGTTATCATATGTGCCCTCAGCATCACACTGGAATTCCCTCTCTTCTTCGGCCGGGGTCCATTGCAGAGCGGAGTGTTGCAGCAGCTGATGCACACAGAGTTCACTTTCCCTGGTGAGCAAAAAGACTGGTATCCAGCAGAAGCTATGAGACACGCTGCTGAAGATGCGCAGGATTTGCGATACATGATTCCTGTAGCACAGAACAAAGGTTACTGAGCTTAACATGAACACAGCTTTCCTTTATGACTCACACTTGAAAATTCTCACAAAACAGTTTACATTTCCAAAGCAATGCTGCTGATGAAGCCACACACATCAGCTGTGACACCACAAACAGCTCCGCACTGCAGGGGAACCACGGCCACCACGTTTGGGGCTTTTCTTTTATTTGACTCTGGTTGGAACCAACAAACCATTGCAAATGTGATCCACACAACGTATATCAAAACATCTCTTTTATAAACAGAATTGCTCTTTTGGAGTGTGCCGTTTGAATAGCTGCAACTGGAATGCAGTGAATTCTAAAATTATTTCTATTGTTGAACATCAGAATGAAGGTGTTTGAATAATTACAGCTTTCTGTGTTGTTAATTTGTATTTTGGTGGGTGTTTTTCCTTGCTGCTGTTACCCAGACAAGCTGCCAGCAGAGGAAGGAGGTTGACTATCGCTACTTTTCCAGGTGGTCTCAGTTCTTACTCTTTGAGATATAATAGTTGAACAAAAGTTTGTTTGAATTGAATGTCTTATTTATAAATGCAATTTAACACACATAGAATGAAGGTCTGCCTGTATTGTCATGTGTTTACAGAGAAGAGATATTTTTAAGGATAATAAAAATCACGATTCCTTTAGAACAAAGGATTCTCAAAATGATTTCTTTTCCCTCTTAAAGGGCATGGGGCAAGATCCCCTCATCCAGCAGAGCCAGCCCTCCCTTAAGAGTGGTTGTGTGGTTCCACCAAGTTTTTAAGTACAGCCATTTACACTTTGATTTTAAAGGAACAACATAAGAACATAACCACACAGCCCATAGGTACTGGACTTGCACCTCCTGCAGGGGGACTTCAGGGACTGTGGAAACAAAAGCAGTGCAGTACATTTCAGTAGATAGTTCTGAAATAGCAACTGCCACCACACAACTAAGTGCTGTACTTAGCAGCAAAATACCATTTATTTGGGTTATGCTAGAACAGAAAGATTTCCTGCCTTCAGACACTTCTAATTAAAGCAGTTCTTCTATATGGTCACAACATTGCTGCATGCACACATTACAGAGACTTCCCTGCGTTGTGTTCTCCCTCCTGCCCCAAATTCAAACTCTGAATCATGTTTTAGGGCTGTTAAGTTAAACTTACGAAGAGACGCCCTCAAGACAGAGTTAAATCCTTCTTGGTCTGCAGTGAGCTTCAATCAATCAGCACAGCAGGTAGAGTCTTTGCTCAAGAAGAAGAGGGACCTGCACAGTGCTCCAGCTGTAGCAGCACAGGCACAGCGATCAAAAGGCACAGTTGTTATTGTTAGAATTTACAAAAAGAAGAGAGTCCCATCTTTGTTGACAGACCGCAGCCAAAGGGCCTCAGCTGTGCTGCTGATAGGATCACATTGCCCACACAGACCTGGCACACTGTCCCAACTATTCCCATAGCTCAGGCAAACATGAACCTCCTCGTGGTTACAATTTTTCTCTCCCTTTCCCTCCTGAGAAAGGAACTCAGTGCAATTAGGCATTGATTGCTTTTCCACCTCTATTCCAGCACCTCATCTTCTGATCCTTCCCTATAGCTAAAGACCCACCTGACTCAGCCATTCCACATCTTCCACGGGAGCAGCAAGTCCTGGTTTTCCCCTCAAAGATCACGCCTGCAAAAAGCTTTTGACATTGGCAGATTTCCTGCTCCCTTTGTTTTATGCATCACTCTCTCCCTGCCATTTCCTTTTCCACAGGAAAGGCCCTTCTCACAATACTAAGTGATTTATTGAAGTCCCCATGGTATCATACACTTTGCAATATTCAGCAGGCTGGGCAATGAGAATCGCTCAGTGAACAATTAGATAATGTGCCCTGACACACTGTGTTCACCAGGCAGATCCAGGAGGCTTCTCCTGCACAAATCCAACTCTTGCAGAGCAACAGTGCATTTACAGCAGCTCCATTCTCCAGGATAGATTCCACACAATAACCCTCAGCTCCTTTAGACATCAAGGCCCAACAACCCTGCAAAGATCAGTGTTTTGTGGCTTCAGCATTGGGGTTTCACGCACAGATGGATTATGTTTGTGCCTTAATAGGAAGAATAATCTAACAAGTAATAAAGTCATATTGTAATGCTTCTGGTGTCTTCCTTGTAGATAGTTCTTCCAGTTGGAAATTCCACTCCCCAGTGATTGTTCAGTCCTATTTCTAGCTCTAATAATTCAAACTATAACAAATTATTTCCATAAAGAAGTCTGCAACCATCAGATTTTTGATAGCTACGTGGCTGAGACATGCCCTCCGCATGCAGGTTTCTTCCTTTAAGTACTGATGGATCCTTTTGAACTCACAAATCAACTATCATTATACACTAATGCTTCCTAGTATTTGAGGCACTGGGCATGAACTAAACTCCATCAGAATGAAATGGCTGTGCTTTTCCTGTACTAATGCAGTACCTTTAAGGCAAGATATAATGAAATCAGGCACAGAAGATAAATGGGAAGAAAGACAATGTTATAAGAATGACATTTTTAAAACACTGCAGCCACGACTTCACAACACACACACACTTTTCTGTGAGCATGAAAGGAACAGGAGTCTAAACAGTATGAAATAAGCAAAGGCAGAAAATACTCTTAAACCTTCTTGCCACCGTACTACAATTCCTGCTTAGTTGTGGTAGAAAATCAATTGGCAAAACTGGCTTCTGTGATTCTGTGCCAGAAACACCTTCTCCTCGCTCCAGCAGTGGGTTCATACACCCCAGCTACTGCAGTTTGCCCCCTGAGCTCGGCAGGATGTCAGCATCCTTTCTGCATTATCTCTAGAAGATTAATTGCTTTATTATCTGTAGGATTTCCTTACTGATACTCCTTCTCTTGCAGGATTTTATGGTAGGGCTGATCCAGTTCTGAAACTATTTCTGAGATCTTTCCAGAACCATTTGCCACCAGCAGCCTGAATAGCAGACAGTGCTTCAAAGCGCTTATCTGCTTCACAAGGCTCATACTACAGACATAACCACTAATTACTGGATATTCTTGCTTGAGCAATCAGCTTGATATCTTCATTAATGCATCACCTAGAAATATAGTTGTCAGTTTTAAAGAGCTTTTCTTCTACCTCAGAGTGTCTGGAATTGCTGACAAGGCAAAGAGACTTTACAATTTACACCATGTTTATAGTGGGACGGTGTCATTGCAGGCTGCCTACTCTCAGCTACATTTGTGCTCAGTCTCTCGATGGCTGAGTACTGACTATCCCAGCCTTTCTCACCAATTTAGCAAGGCCCTGACAACAGTGTGGGCTATCTATTTGTGTGGGTACCATAAAGATGTTTTATTATGAAATATCTATTACTGACAGATTCATTTTCCTTCATTTCAACCTCAAGGTTTGTGAAGTTGGCTCAAGATGTATTTTAAATATGAAGGCAGCAGGGAATCAGACTATGTTAGAGGATCTGTGCAACAACGCAGTCACATTCCACTCCCTTCTCTTCTTGCACATGTGCCTAATGTTAAGTGCATTAAAACGAAAAAGGATCAAACCTCTACAGTCAAAGAGCCCACCATAAGCCTGCAAACAGCTTTGTTTTCACCTGTCCTCTTAAGACTGTCCCTTCAGTCAAACACACACAATCTTTGAAGCCAAGAAAGGCAGCCAGGATACAACTCAAATATTCACGTCCTCACATCCAAAAAAGGCAGCCACCTTCCCACCTGGTGACCCAGCCAATCTTAGGCTATTTCCTGAGAAGGTCCATTTCATCAGCAGTGTAAAGGTGATAACAGAGGATGGTTTAAAGGTGGCTAATATAAAGATGTTGACCAAGATAGCGATAAATAGTCAAAGGTTATTAGTAAAGAAAACTCACCAATGTCAGTGCCTGGACTGGATAACTGAGGCAGCCTCCACTTGGGAGCAATCTCCAAGAGATGCTGCCTCAGTGGTGGTCAGCCCTTAAATGAGGTCTCAGAGGGGGTGGAGTCGAAGTCCACCCCTTCCGGGAGCACAGCTAAATTACTCTCACCTGTGCTCCTGCAGGTGACCCAACACTTGCCTCAGCTGATTAATCAGTGGTTCAAGCTGTGATTTCCCATACAAGCAGCAAACTGCAGGACTTACCCCAGAACTGTCTACGGCTACTAAACTGAGCTGCAAGTTTAACACGCATCAAAGTAGGTGATATTTGGCCCAATGCTACCATTTCCAAGCCAAATTTTCTGTACGATCAATGAGACTAGCAACTCCCACCAGAAAAAAGCAGAAGTAAAACAAAAACAGCTATGAACACAAACAAAACAAACAAAAAAAAAGCCCCCAAACATTTGCTACAGTGTTTATATATGTTCAGCTTTGTGGGCATAAAGCCATGTTTGTTTCCTGCAATGCCTTCCACACATTTCCTGAGTACCTGCTGCATCACACAGAATGCTCTGGAGCTCTGGAAGAAACTGCAGATCCTATGAGGGTCCAAGAAAAGGCATCCTTGAGCAGTCACAAAGTCCCCTTGTAAGGCTTGGAGTAGGCGTTATGGATATACACAGAGATACGGCCTCAAGCATGTAGGAAAGGTCTGTGTCTTAAATAACTTAACAGGTGGATCAGCAATGTTTGAGGTGTGCCATCATAATGCCCATTATAACTTGGGCCGTGTTTCTCCCCGCAAGTCTTTTAGGTATGGTGCTTATCTTTGCCTGCTTCCTCCAAAAGAAAATAGAAGGTAAAAAGATGGCCAACAGGAGACAGATTGTATTGCAGCACACACGCAGCCCATGTGGAACTTGTGCCAGCTGTCCTAGCATTAAGCATGCTTTTACTACTTGTACATTGTTTGTTTTGGGGGTTGTTTTTCCATGTTGTTCGTAAAGACAAACAGAAGGACCACGCATATGAACCGATACCTCCTCCCTTTGTCACAGTATCCAAGTATCGTCAATCACCTTACTTCACAACCACCAGTTTTCAGGTCCTGGCAAACCTTCAAGTTTTCCTTTCTGTTTTGCTTAAGCTTGATGCCTTGTCTGCCAACCCACACTGCAGGTTTGATTAAATATGCCTCCGTCCCTTCTCATCCTAAACTATCGTTTGCTTACCCTCCAACCGAGGGAAGTTCAGCATCCAGTAGGAATTATGAAAGCTCTGTGATGGATGCTGAAAGCTGTACAGCGACATTCAACATGTAAACATTTAACACCCCTCTCAAAGGTACATAAAATATACAGTGTGACTGTTTCTGGACTTTGCTGCATTATAAGGCTTAAAAATTGCTTTTAAAATACATACAAATAGGTTTCTAAGTTCTAGTTCTTAGTTTTCATATTTGGTTTTATGACCAACTTTTTATGCCTTCAGCAATTCTGCAGCTGTAATTGTCTACTCCTTTGCTGGTACCTGCCTGTGCACTTCATATAGAAACAGATGCAACAGGTTCTATTGCCATTTGTCTTCTAGAGATGAGCAATTATCAATACTTAATAAGGCCCTAAATATCTTCAAAAGTTATTTGATATTGAAATCATTGTTAAATTGTGCTTCTACAAGCAGTCATAGTTTCAGTTGGATTGTGTTTATATTGGTCTAAAACAATCTAGATTAAGAAACTCGGGCGCTGAAATGAAGTGACCTGAACTCTTTCCCAAAGCCAGGTGACGTGCTTCTTGATGTTTAATCCTTTGTTTTAGGACCACAGCTATTTTCTCCTACCTCCTTCCCTTTCATGCATTCATCAGGCAAGATAAAAGCATATCCATGCAATTAGACTCTTAGGGAGTATATCATTCTGAAAGTCCAAAAGAAAACAAAATCACACTGAACCTACCTGGCTATATTAGCCTATTTCCATTATAATATTTATGAAAGTTTACTCGGTATGCTCACAAAAACTCCTATATTTCAGAGTTTTGAACTTTGTCATGGAAACAAATAGGAGGTTTTTAGCAACCGACCTCTTCATTCTCTTTCTGTCCCTCACATGCTGTGTCATCGTGCTGAATTAACTCACGTTAGAAGAAAACAGGACAACTGCTGGCTGACAGAGGAGAAGGATTTGCATTATTATGATTCCTCCCTGTAAGTCATTTCCAATTCTGGTATTGGAAACGTGAATCAGAACTGCATCGTTAATAGCAGCACAACGCAGCATCACAAAGCAGAAGCAGAGCATTAAGCTACTTAAATTGCACAGAATGAGGATGTACAGCTGCTAATGCTGGTATCATCATTTTTGCTTTTTGTTTTTTTAAAGCAACAGGAGGCAACAAACCAAGAGTCAAAGCTCAGCTTTCACCTGCTTATCTCATTTCTTTGTTTTCTACCCATCCTAATTAACATCTCTGCTCACTAATGGTGATGTAGAGTCAAGCATTAGCACTGAATCTTTCAGTCCTTCAAGACTTCAAGGGGGTTCAGTCATCCACCACCTGCCCTTCTCTCCTACCAGGAAACTAAGTGTGTTGGATGGCACCATCGGAAAATACTTTATCTTTTAGCAAGTGGGATGAACCTGGACTTAACTTTCAGGATCCCATGTTAGCATTTTTCTTTAGTGTAATTCATTCAGCTTTTCTATCCTTTAGTTACAATGTACTCACAGTTTTACATGCTGCTCATCTTCAGAACAAGATTCACCTGGCTTGCTTACATCTGTTTCCCCACACTCAAAACATCATTGCTAATCTGCCACTCTGGCAAAATAGGTTACACATCAAGTCTTCAAGGGTGGCCAGTCTACAAGTGAAAGATGGAGATGAAAACTGTTTGGGTCTAATTAGAATGTATCTGCTCACATCTTAATAGAGTCACTGGAAGCTAAGACAAATGACAGGGACACAGCACAGCAAAGGTTTTGGAAGCAAAGACTCATTTGTGTGTGACATGCAAGAGAAACATCTTAAAGGATGTTTATTAAGAGGTACTAAGCTCTGTGCAATGTATCCTACCAAAATTCATTTGTATACCTTTCATACAAGTCTGCGAGAAAGAAAACATAAAAAGCTATTGTCCATGTCATGAGAAAAATGAAATTCACCGGGCCAGATACCGCAACTTCCTTACAATAGTGCAGCCCTTCATTACTTCTGCACTTGGATATTTGTGATGACTTCTGAGTCATAAACTGCTTGAACTGTTAACTCCGTTACTCTTGCGTGTTTAAAGGCAGTCAGAACAGCAATCTATTAAATACTGGCCATAATTCCTCCTCAGCCGACACCCTTAGTTCATCAAATGTCTGGAAGTTTTCCCAAGCAACTCAAAGATTAGAAGCAATTTACTGTGAAAAGCTCCGGCATCTGGACAGCATTTCTGAATGGCAGTATATCCACAGCTCTCAGTTTTCAGCATACAGTACAAATTAACAACATACACTGCACGTCTTTTATTCATGCCAGCATCAGAAGTGAACTGTGTGCTTTCAGTTTTCATGCCTTCATTTCACTGAAAAACCAACAGATTGAAGCCTGATATTTATATACAGCAAATGTCACGTGCTAAGCTGCTTTTTTTTTTTTTTTTAAATTTCCAAAAAAGGTTTTTAAAATCAAAGTGTAACATCAAAGGCTCTTTTGAGTTGTTTTGATATGTTCTAACCAAAAGAGATAGTGTGAAAAAAAACACCAGTGCATGTCCTTTACTGATTGTGACCAGACTCTGGGGATACAGTTATAACCTGTAAAACTTTAATGGCGACAGCTATTCTGAAGACATTAAGCTTTGTTTGCTATTTAAATCCTGCAGTCAATACGTGCATACCAGACTGTAATTTACTCAATACAGAAATGCAGTTAGTATGTCCTACTGGATGTTATACGTGGAAAGGGAGAAGAGTATGTGCTTCTGTAATCCTGAACAGCCATACGTACAGCAACTTCAGCACTGCAGGGAGATTAATAAATCAATCACAGGTAGAGTGCTTAACATAGGCCATGTAAGGGCACAACTTAAGACACTTAGTTCCCTCTGCCCGATAAATCAGGTGACTGGGTAACCAAAACTGAGCTAGAAATACATACAGTTCAACAGTGAAATAATCATCTTGTTCCTGTTACTCCTGTGCACTACTCTTAAGCATACAATTACACTAATTGCTTTAATTACATTACTGGATTACATACAATGTAAATACATGAGAAAGGCCACTGCAAGCCAGGAAGAAGTTTCTTATTGCAAAGCAATAGAAATAATGAGTTTATTTTCCAAATCAACTGGAAAGGACTCAATTTTTGTTTCATATATACAGGTGCCTTAAAATACCAAATCTTAATACTGGAAAAAAACCACCTTATCCCTCTCAGAAAGAAACAAAAATCCAACAAAACAGTAAAAACCTCTTTTGTACAAGTACGCTTACAAGAGCACGAAGCACAAGGTATATTACTTGGAATATCTACACAGGCAGGTTTGCTTACAGTAAGCTCTGTGAGATTTGCATTTGCTGCCTTTCTGGGTTGATGGTCTCATCCTTCACACTCAATTCCTTTCTAAGCTATTCATATAGCAAGTTTCATTTTTCCCTAAATAGGTTTTAGATCAGCTTTAATGCTCAGTAGACTGAGCTCCTGCCCTCAGTAAACTTCATTATCAGTATGTTTTCTGTGACATCTGTATAAAAGCACGTGTACATTATAGACTCATACACATCATCAATACATGTCATCCGATCCTGGTACACCACAGGCTTTCTTTGTTCCTACATATATTTCTGAATGCAGCAAAATGGAAATGTCTGAGTTAAAACCTCAGAGAAGGAAAGGAGAGGGGCAAGCAGGAAGATGGAGCCTGCTCATGGGGAATTCCACAAGCTACCTGCAAGGGGAATCCCTATACAAAAGAACTTGGTCAGACACTTCATTTATGCTGATTCCTAACACCTGCACATCCAGCTAAAGAACACATTACAAACATAGCCCTTGTGTTAATTTCTGTGGGACAAAAATTACTTGACGTCATCTTCAGTGCCACGTCCCATGTTCACCATTCTTCCTTCTTCAAGCAAAGAGCGCTCATTTCTATCTATCTATATGTATATTTAAGATATTAATTTAACATGTTAAACTGTAAGGTTCTGCTCCTCAGGTAGAACTCTGTCCTTCCGTATCTCCCACTGGAGCAGAACAGTAACACAACTACATCAAACTCATCCCAGCAAAAATTTTAAATACAGCTTTGCTTGAAGTGAGACAAATATTTTGTCATTTTCTTGACAAAGTCTCCAGTTCTGTACACTGATAGATCCCCAAAGTACAACAGGAATATAAAATGCCATAGCAATCTTTGCAGGAAAGACAGAATTACACCAGCTCACATTACCATTTAGATGCATGCTTAATTACTGCTCAATTCTCAAATCATTTTCACTTGTGCAATAAAGCAAGTTCCTACCTAATAATAAAACAGCTGGGATGCCACAGCCACCCAGCTAATTCAAAACATCAGCGACTAATACCTGCACTGCTAGATACTCCCATCAGGGGCTGCCACAACAACAGATGCTTTTTAAGCTCTGACTGCCTACGCTGCTGTTACGTGTCTCTCACCTGAAGCTGAAGTTCACTGTGAGAACACTTCTCCAGACGCTGTGAAAACGTGCTGAGAGAACATAGTAACACTGCAAGCACTAACACTACAGGGACAGAGGAGGAGAGGTTCACTTCACTACTACCACGCAATAAGAAGCTATTTACAATGTAGACAAAAAAAAGCTTGCTTAGAGTCAGTTTGCTTGCAGGAATTTTAATACAGAAATGAAGCTGAACCAAAGAAGCGTCACCAAACATGTAAGAAAGAAGTCAGTGGCTGCAAGCTGTGGACCAGGCTGTAGGCAGAGCAGCACACCTAAGCCAGTGACCCCTTCATCGCCAAACAGAGCAATGCACGTTGTAAAGAACTGGTGATAGGCCCCCAGTTCAGACCCCCAACTACATCACAATGTACTGCATTTAAGTACAGCTTAAGAGATCTTTAAACATTTTGCCTACTGTCACAGCTATGTTTTATTAAGCATGAAAACAGGTTGGTCTATAAAAATTAAGTTATATTCCTCTGACTGTATCTAGTTAAAAGGAAAAACTTTAATTATGCGTTTGAATTGTCAAATAAATGTAAATTCACGTATTTTGTACTCTGGGTTAAAAATTCACACACAAATCTATTATAAATTAAAATCCACATTTGAAACATTTTGGCTTTTTTGATTGTTGCTTATCACTGAAAGCTGAAGTGATGAGATGCACTGGTAGAAGTAGAATGAATTATTAAATAAAACTTGTGGGAATAAGGCATTTATACTACTCCCATTTAAATATCAATTAGGAAAAAAACAATAAAGGATGATGAACTGGATAATTTCTGTTTTACAGCCAATTCTCTCTCAGACTGACAGAGAATAGCAGAGAAACCATGCTAGTAGTGTAAGTTATACTCAATTTGAAATACTTGGGTTACAAATTGTAATCTATTCACTTTACAGACTCTTAGCTGAAAGTGAGTAAGAACTGCACTTATGGATGTAAATTAAATAAAACCAAACAGGGGGACCTGCCATGCCCTGCACGCTAGCTCTCTCCTAAAAGGAAAATCCAAGTATCAGCTTAAAGATAGTATAACTCTGCACAGAAAAGAAACAAGTTGCAAGTCAATTTCTTCATAGGAATCAGGACAACCTATGCATCCCTGCACATCTGAAAGCTGTCCAGCCAGTTCCTAACAGCATTTTCAGTGTGTCACAGTGGCAGTAGCTGGGCTGCAGCTTTGCCTGCCGCTCTGAGAGAAGGCACAGCTGACCACCCACAGCACAGCCACAGGTGTGAGCACACACTTATCAAGAACTGCACTTGACCATGCGAGCAGCGTACTTGACTTAAAGAACTCTTCCAGCACTCCCAGGGAGAGATTACAGACACGTTTCTGGCAGGCTGATACATTCTGAGATGGTACTGAATTGAAACACAAAGGACCCGAGGGCGATATTTAAACACAAACACGCACAGATGTTAAGAATGGACTGAGCACAAGTGATTGTTGTTAAGGAGAGGTATTTTCACACATGCCTGTGTACCACATCACACTGCCACAGCATCGATTCAAACCTAGTGAAATCACCATTGAACCTTTGGCATGTAGGTAGTAAAGCTTTTAAATACTCATTTAGAAACACTCCGTTTATGGCTTGCAAGGTACATTGTAAGACTATCTCATATCAGTGCTATCTCTTACAAGTAAACTTGAAATAAAATGCTGTAGTAACATGCAGCTTAAGGAGATTAATCTCTCTTTAAACATGCTTTTTTTCTCTCTGCTGGAGAGCTGCATACTGCACAGAAACAGAACTGTGCATGGCATTACCCAGGACTAAACAAAGTGCCAGCAGTGAAGCTACTGTTGGCAGTTAACAACAGTCATCGTTATTTTTGTATTATTCTTAATGCAGTGATCTGTAGCCACCAGCACAAGCGGCAACAGATAATGGATAAGCATCTTGAAAGCGCTAATGAATGGTTTCCAAATGCAAAGAGTGCACATTACAGTTCAAGACAGAGACTGCACTCATTAGCAAGGAAGAGAGGGGCTCTGCTGTCCCTGAAGAACAGACCCAGCCTCATTTATTTCAACAGCCCAACAGCCCTTTGCATCAGTAACTTTTGTGTTCTGCAGCTGCACCCTCAGCTGGGGGCTGTTCTGCTGGAGAGCAGGTACCCCTTAAATCAAGGTTCTGAAGTCCAAAACTTCCATTTGGTGTAATGGTCACATCTAAACTGAGGTAGCTCTTCTTAATACCTAAAAACAGCTATCTGCAACAAGAGTAGGATGCTACAGGACCTTCAACTGGTGCAGACATCTCCCCATCCCCCCAGGTTCCTAATCAAGCTGCAGACTTCTGCTCCTGTGGAGGGCTACTGAGCAGCACCGTGTTCTGAAAACCAAGAGGGTTCTCAGATTCCTTCCACAAGGAAGGACTGAAAAAACAAGCAAATTATGGCATATCTCAGGAGGTAACAGGGTTCCAAAGCAGAACTGCAGCTGGTTTCCTTCTGAACAAATTCATCTCCAAACACGCTAGCTCAGAATTAATTACAGTAATGGCAACATCCTCCTTAGACTTAGAAAATGAGTATGGTAAATATTACGCAAACATTCGTGCCCTCCCATTCTGCTCCAAACTCCAAAAAAGCATTCACAATGTACTTCTTCCCCCTTAGTCTGATCTTTTGTTTTATGGATGAAAGCAAAGGAGACTAAAAACTCAGGGCAAACCTTCAGAGTATATGAATCGCTAAAGTAAATAAAAGAAAGGAGGGAATTACTAATTTAATGCTCTCTTCTTTCTCTTGGGGGAAAAAACCCATGTAATTAACTGTAATGAGATTAAACTAACTTGTTGTTATTAATTTCCCAACGCGGAGAAACTAGATCTGGGACCCCAAAGACTGAGTATTAACAGCATTACCAACATTTGGCTTACACCCTTCAGTTTTTACACCAGTTTTAAAGGCAAACAATGAACTACCAAGTCACAAAGTCAATCAGAAGGGTGGAAAAATTAAACACTGAGCCCCTGTTGGTGAGAGTATCAAACTCATTTGGAGCTGCAAACCATGAATGGGTGGAGCAAGAAGCAACAGGACCAACACAAACAGGAGCTGAATTATTAAATCCTTACCAAAACTTTTCTCCATCACTTCTTTCTGACACATATCTTGAACGTTCACCGTACAATTCACAATGAACTCCGGAGAGGAGCAGTCATTGTTTAGCTGGAACTCCTCGCACTGGTAGCACTGTATTTGCAAACCGAAACCTAGAATGGATAAGAGTTTTACTCAGAATAATTAATAATAAAAAACCCACCACGTGCGGCAGACGGGCTCATCCTTCCCAGGGTGGGAAGGTTCACACACACATCGCAGCGCTCGGTCCCGGCCGATGACCAGCAGGCGGCACAACCCGAGCTCAGCGCTGCCCCGCTCCGGCTCCATCCCTTCCCGTCCGCAACCATCGCGCTGCGGGGCGAGCAGCCCGGCCGGGAGGTGTTTTCCTGCTCTTAGCCGTGCCGCCGGGTTCACTTAGCTACTAATTAATTACGAATTAGTTCATTACTATATTGCCACGCGCAATTAAAGCTGCGTTGCACCCTTCCCACCGCGCCGCTCCCAACCAACCCTCAGACCCACACCGTGCCGTCCCAGCTCCCTGCTGGGCATCGTGTCGCTCCTCGCCCCGCACGGGGATCTCGCCTTTGGGGGGTGTCGGCACTCAGCCCCTTACCTGGAGCCAGGCACAGTCCGCAGAAAGTAGCGGCGAGGAGGAAGAGCCGCATCCTCCCGCAGCCGCCGGGCTGGCGGTGGGGCACGGGGGGGCATCGGCAGGAGGGACGAGCCGCGCTCGGAGCCGCTTCCCCGCCGCCGTGAGCGGGCAGCGGCGTCCAACCCGCACCGCTCCGCCCGGCCCCGCCGGAGTTGAGCTCCGAGACTGGAATAACCTCGAGGTCCGGGGGGCGGCTCCCCCTCCTCCCTCAGCACCATGTGATGCCGGCGGAACGGGGCGGCTGGCCGAGATCCCCGCCCCGCGAACGGGAAACGGGGAAAGTTCGGGGAGGGAGAAGCAGCCCCGCGAGGGCGGGCGGGTGCGGCGCTTCCCAGCGCCTTCTGGCAGGCGTCGCCCTCTCCCCGAAGAGGAAACGAAGCCTGAGATGAGGCACCTGGGTGGGAGGGAGGGGGAGAAGGGAAGGGCCGTCGTCAGCCGCAGCTGTGAGCGGCTGCGGGGCGGAGCAGCTGGGGCGGCGCAAGGAGCCGTCGGAGCCGTCGGGTGGGAGCACGGATGCGGTCGTTGTTGGGACGCGCTGCCACAGCCCCCAGTACAGAGCTGCTTTATTTAGGAACGTGCCTCGCAGAAAAGCTCTTTAAAAGTCGAAAAAGGAGACGCGAGTTTACAGAGGGAATGAGAACAAATGGCACCGAGTGTTAACGCAGGTGATACAGCATCGATTAACAGGTGCTATAGGAACCGCGGGGTCGGAAATATCCCAAATATATCTAGTTTACAGGTTGCTGTACAAAAAGCAGTTATAAATAGTTCACATCTAGAAAAAATACGGGGAACATTTGAAATAGACTTTCCCTCACATATAAACAGCCTTGGTAGAAAAACAAAACCACACAGGTGCAGCCTCCAGCCTGGCTCTGTCTGAGCGGTGCTGGCTCACACCCTCACGTGTCACCAACAACCATTATTGTAGAGCTGATGATTTAATTGTGACAAAACAAGGGCAGAAGACAGCACGAGGAATGGATGGGAAATGATGATGGGAGGAGGTGTTTGTGCAGAGCAATGCAGTGCTCCGACCCCAGCCTTCATTAGCAGAGCAGGCTGCACCAGCAGAACTTCTGCAGTGAGACACCTGTTGTGATGCTGCACCCAGAACACCTGTATGGAACTGCACTAAAAATAAAGGATATATTTTGCAAAAGGAGTCTACAAAGTTCCTTACAGACGACTCGGCAGGCTCAGGTTTATGGACGCACAGTGTTTCTACATAGTTTTAAGACCAGAATAAGTATAAATCTTTTCTTTAAAAAAATCGACTAACTTTTCTTGTTAATATTAACATCAACTTCAGTCAGTAATCTGCCATTACGGGAGCATAGCACCAACATAATATTTATTGCTGTCAATCTCTCCCTACAAATATATCTTTCCAAAATATTTACACCTATACAAATATTCATAAAAGTGCAAAATTAAGACTTTTCTCTGTGTAGTCACTTGCGGCGTGGAGCATTGAGTCTCCTGCACTGAGACGAATGCAGTGCTGCCTTCCTTATTGCTGCATCATGAGGACCAAAGCGGGGAGCCGCCTGCTGTGGGCACACAGTGACACGGGGTGAGTTCTGTCCCTTCTCCACCCTCACTGCCCGCTTGCAGCTCCATAAGTGCTCTGTTTGCAGCCAGCTGAAAGCGTCCTCACACGTCGTTCGAGCCTTGGCTGGCACAGGAGGAGAAGCTGTCGTACAAAGAATCGCTCAGGGACTCCAAATTGTCCACGTCCTGCCTATCAGAGCTGTTTAAGGAAGATGCTTCCTTCTTTCTGTTTTCTTCCTTTTGTCCTTCGGCTTTGTTCACACAGTTCTTTTCTAATAAAAGGACGTTATTGCTGTTAAATTTATTGAGAGACTCCAGGGAAATTTTAGATAATCTACTCTGAGAATCTTCTTTTGTTTCTTCAGTTTGCTTCAGTTTCTGTAATAAGTGAGAAAAGTATTAGAAACATAATTCTTAGAAAAAAAAGTTATTCTACTACATTGTTAATTACCATCTTTCCAAAGTTCACAGGGTTATAGGAAATAGATTATCAGATGCTTAAATCTCCATTGTAATGAAATAGAACATTAAATGCCCGTTTTAAGGATAAATCATAGCTTCAAACCTACTATTGTCTCATAGCTTCTGCTGAGGTAAATAGGGCTCCACATACAAAACAGTACTATTAACATTAAAGAAGCACATCCTAGATTTGTATGTGTTAAGCGTCTTCAGCATCTTCCCAGTAATTTACATCTTCTCCTGTAAGAATACTTTGGGGGTTATGTTTAAGTTGGTATTTGTCTAAGTAGAATTTGGAGTCTGCCCAAAGAAAGAAAGAAAGGCAGGCAGACATGTTCTGAGGAGAAAACAGCATTTTCCATAACTTACAGACATAAATGAAAGTTGCTAGAAAATAACCTCACATTTTGCATGTATAAACCTATTGATTTCCACAAACCCAAGCCCTCTCCGATAGAAAAGAAAGCAACAAGACAGGAAATTACAGTGAACTGGGCCAATCCCCACAGGCCAGAATCAATCAGATATTGGCCAGGCCTACTCTGAGAAGTGCTGTAATTCTGCTGGAACACCGGACAATGTATTAGCACATTATATTAAAAACTCACAGTAGGATTATACAAGAGCAATTTTATCCCTTTGTTACTTACTGGCATTTTCAATCAGAGATCTGACCAAGGAATAGTTAGGGAAAAGCTTAGGGAGCAGTTCAATAAAAATGACCCGCCTTCCATATACAGGGTGTTCTGAAGTCTCTGTAACTAACTGCTCTTACAGATAACATTATCACAGAAACAGGAGATAACATTCAACATTTTATAGGGCGCTGGGAGAGGTAAGATGCGAGAATTTTGAGATACGCTGTCAGAGTGCAAGCCATTGCTCATTGCCAGTATTACCATTAGATAACACAGTCTGCAATGGTAAATTACTGTCAGTCTAGGACATTAGTATTTTGGTTTGGATAGAAAATGAAATGGTAGTACAAGCACACTGAGAACACAGCACGGCCAGACATATGGATGCTGTAGGTCACTGAGTCTGAGGTTGCAAATGTTCATTAGAATTGGTGGAAGAAGTCAGGTTTCAAGTAAGTCACTTCATGCATGAGGGGCTGCTCAGCCTTGGAATTCTTGGGCAACAGGGAGATATTGCTACATAGTTGGATTGCTTGTTTTTATGGCTATTTGTATAAAGATGCTGATAGTTGACATGATCTTGCTTTTTTTCCTAAACTAACGATGCCTGGATTAGGTTACTATGTCTATCCAATGTTTCCAACAAGCTTAAGCAAGGCAGCAGGGGATCCTAAAGTCATTTGGTTCACCATGTTTGATTCTGGTTTTAGGTCTTCACTTTCTAGAATGACAGCATTTTCTGAAATAAAGGAACATTACCCCCTGCAGCAGAAACAAACACAAATGTAAACCCCTCCATAGAAATTTAGCTTAAAAACTTTAGCTTACAAAGTTATTATCTTTAGTCTTTGAAATATTATTGTCAAAACAGCTGTTTCACTTCTGTGCATATCAGATAAAACTCTCGGATACAGCATCAGTAAAATATATATTTGTGCTTTCTGGACAGACCTACAATGTTTGCTGTACAGAGCAGTTCAGATGATCAAGATAAGAATGGATCTTCAGCCAGCTGAAGGACAGATGTGAATCACAGACAGGCTGGAACGAACTCATTGGTATATTCTACATACATGCAGTATCAGTCATTTATTATACTTCACATGCCTAGACTAAAATCGGACTTAATCGCATCCCAGTTTGTCATTTAATATGAAGCTAACAGTTAATCAAATATAAAAGAGAAGCTGCAGAGAACTACAGGGAACTCTCTACAGATTTTAAATAGGATCACTGAACCAAAAGAAACTGAACTGAAATGTAGCCCATCAGCCCACCAGCAAAAGACACACAGAGTAGTGAACAGCATCCGACTCACTAATTTCATGTGTGTAAGTGCAAGTGCTACTACTACAATAGCACCCATGATACATGAGGAAAAAAACACAAAGGAAATAACCCCAAAGGTTGTAGCAAAACTTATTACTAGAGACAATGACTGTATTCAGAATTGTGAATATTTTAGGACATCCAGTGGTTCTTTTTAGATGTTTTCATGCCCAGCTATATTCTTTTTGGCATACTTAGGCTGTTTCCACTTGAGGTAGTCTGTTTGCATACAATACACTCCAGGCATTGTATTCCTCTAGGAGTGAGGACCACCAATTATTGCTAATTTGATAATTTAACAAGAATGTGAGGACATTTAGGTAGGGAATATTAATGTGCTGTAACTGTACTCATATCTGATACAATAAGAGTGATCTTATCTCCCAATTTTATTACTACAGCTCACTTTAATAATCTATTACATTTTCTGTTAAAATGCACTTGGGATAATAATTCATATGTTATACTTGCAGCTACAATGTTCAAATATGACATTCCAATCCTTGGAATGTGGAAGAAATCTCATCCGCATCCTGAGCTCCATGGGAAAAAATAAACTGTTTATGCAATGGAACTGATGTAAGCATCTCCTTGATCAGCAAATCCTTTTTCTTCCACACTAACAAAATTATGTATGTATATACACCTAGAGTTGAAAAGACACTGATAATTCCTCTAAACTTGGTGCCTCACAGCAAATGTCACTCTGGGTTCTTGAAGAATCTTTTCTTTAGTTACTATAGATACAGCTTGGAAAAACCACCAGAATATTTATTTAGATCCACCTTTAATTGTTTCCTATTTTTTCATAGCAGATGCAACAGTTGCTACATTAAACAAAAGTCAAAATCAAAACAACTATTAGAACCCGTTGATCAATCATATAAGTATGTGGTTGAATAGCATCTATGGTTTTGTCCACATAGGTATGCTATGGATTCAGCAGACACAGATACAACAAAGACCAGGGGCTGGCCTGAAGATGTTACTTTTGTGCATCTTACAGCAGTTAGTTCACTAATGCATTTGAGAGTCACAGTAGGTTTTCCTGCAGATAAGGAACATTTTGGCAGCAAATCCGATACATTTTGTATCCATGAGAACTGGGTGAGATTTGCTAACAGCACTCAAAGCAACTAACCTCCAAGTCCCAGGCTTCAGTAAAATCTTTCCCATATTTACCATGGCTTTCTGCATAATAAACAGGTGCTTTTATCACCATAGGAGAGAAAAGCACTTAGCTATTTTGTTGAGTGTTGCTAGAAGAGCTAAGATGGGACCAACAGTGTATTCTTGATCTCAGAAGTAACACTTAAAGCCATTTCATCCCAAAGGTGTTGACTCCGCTGGTGAAAGCAGATCAGTTTTATAGCTTATTTTACTTACACTAACTTTATTTTTGGACAGAATACCCACACTCTTAAGGTCACAGGGCAGGTGCAGCATTTGTTCTGTTGTGTGTAAGTGGAGAGCTTCCCACCTGGAGTTCTGGAGCTAGTTGTTATGGGGTGCCTTATAGCACCTGAGAGCACCGGCTGGTTGTTAGGAGAAACTCTACCTGACATAATACAGGCATTCATCACAAGTCACATCACTTCAAAATAAATTCATGAGTCATGAATCAGAATAATGCTTTCTTGTTGGCATCATCCTAAAGGGAATAACTAAAAGCCATTAGTGATATAATAAAATCTGGCATGTCATTTCAAGCACAGCAAATTAGGAAAACACAGCTAGCCTGCAGCTCCACTGATACATTATAAATAGGTGTTATTTCTACATTAATACATCAAAATAGATTCTCCTTAAACTTTACAAATGAGAGGTTACATGTGGGTAGAATGCATTTTCAGAGCCATGTGACCAAGGACCAGTCACAGCAGTGCAGAACAGCAGGAGGATTGTGCAGGGCTAACAGAAGGTGCACAGTAGGATGGACTAGTTCATGAGTACAAAGGACTCCACGGTCAGCATGCAGAAAGGAAAGCAACAGCAAGTCCATTTCTTCTTCTAAGCAGCCACACACAGAAGCTCTGACTGCCTGCAGGTCAGGCTATGCTTATAACGCATGCCACAGCCCAAAATTAGCAATGAACCATTCTGCAGGATAAATGCATTTTCCAGCTGTCTAAGTTTAGTTAACCAGCAGTTTAAGGAGCTCAGAGTCACTTACACACAAGAACAAAACTAACTTTATTTACGCCTCTCGTGCACAGGCCAATTTAGTTTTTGAGATTAACACAAAAGCAAAAAGGGCATTGCTTCAAGTGAAGTATAACTGCAAAACACTGTTGGATAAAAGCAACTAAATTGCTATGAGAATTAAATATAGATCAACAGAATCAATACTTAATTGTGTAACTCAAGGTCTTTCATTTTAGGTCTGATCTCTAATAGGAAGTACAAATTATCTTTGCTTTTTATTTATTTATTTATTTTGTTATTATTCAAAATTTTATTGTCAGTGAGAACAATTTTCTAAATTCTTACCTTTTTACAAGTTCTATTTGTTAGTCTATTTATATTCAAGGAAAACCTGATCACACAGTGCCACTGCTTATTACCTTACATTCCATTTTACCAGTTTAGATATCCTGCAGTCACATAATTTGTATTTATGATACAACAGCTCTAAGTGGGATGATAGCATTACACAGAGTGCTCATATATAACATGTTCAGCAAGGTGTACTGAGGTGCAGAGCTCTATTCTGATCAGGTACATACATTGGTGGGACTGGAAGCAGCCTCTCACTGAATTCTATGGTGTTACACCATTTGTCTGCAGATTTCTGTGCCATGTAGAAAGGTGTAGCACAAAAATGGCTCACTTTGGTCTTCTATTGTGTGGCAACTTTCTGTCAGCCGGCCAGGACAGAACACAAGGGCAGACTCTGTGGAAAGTAAGTCTCATTTAACCAGACTGATGGGAACGTCAGGTGGACAGGTAATGCTCTGAAGTGAAAGCAGTGGTACAGACACATGCAGGAGACTACAAAGGTAGAAGCTGTAACCGCACGACCTCCGCTGTATTACAGACTTCTGCTGTATCACAGCTGAGCTAAAAATGTGACGTTTGAACTTCTTTCTCTTTAAAGAATAACCTTCAATGATAAGGTAAGACTTGCTCTCCCCTGTATATCATCAGAAGCCTTCATCTATTTTCTCAGTTGACAGTAAAATAATTGTTGAAATAATGAGTCACACTTCTTTTCCCCTCTTGAGCAGAAACCCCATGATATTTTGCTATGGCACAAAAATGACATTCTCAAAGAAACATCATCAGGTTTTGAAGATAAACAATTCTTGCTGACTTCTTTTCTTGGGGGAACAAAGATGTATTGATACGGAGTATTTTTAAGCTCATTAGTCTCATACAGCAGTGTATGAGAAAGCCACATATACATGGGTGAATACTAACCACATTTGACTTTATGGGTAATATAATAATGACAAAACAGAACCTAAGCTCACTCGATGTATTTGTGAGCGTAACAATATTTAACCTTTAGGACATCATTCCTGATGGTCCCAAATTGTAAGAAAATTAACCTTAGAGGAAATAAAGCTGATTAGCATCAATTGTGTGTGACTGTAGCTGCAGATCTGGAGAAAATAGCTGTTGCTTAATGAATAGAGGACTGAGAAACTGAGATTTACATTGTCTGGCTTGAATCCTTGTGTGGATTAGATGATAAAATATCTCAGCAAACTGCACCTTGTGCTTTTAAAAGCACAGTTCTCATGAAGTGATGAGATGACTGGGTGCATTCAGCACTATAATGCCAAGAATGCCAGCTTCACAATTTACGAAGAACATGGCTTCTATGTTTCACCTGATTAGGTATATACAAACACTCTCTGAACTTCTACGTAATTTAATAAAGATGAACTTTCAGGTCCCAATTTAAAGGTAAGGTAAACCTAACCTTGTACCTTTTGCTCAGTATGAAAGGAATGTCACAAATAAGGTGGTTTTCTCACAGAGCATCAGAATGGCCACCGGGTGGATCAACTACGTGTGGGCAAAGTTTTTTAAAACTTTGTAAGGCAGTATAATTCCTTGGAAATTGGTAACTACACTAACAATGTACAGGCACTCAGTCAAGTGTGTTTAGGGGGATATTAAAAAGAAAATCAACTAAACACATACTTTTTCCATAAGATAATCAGGACCCGGCTCTGTTCCCATTGGTGGAATGACCAATTATGCTTCTCACAGAAGGAACATGCCCACTAAAAGCAATGCTCGCTGCAATCAGAGGCTCATCTCAAGGCATTAAGGAAGAGGCATCCATGGTGAGAAAGGAAGCTCATCCTCAGTTTTTAGAACATAGGAGGCTGAACAAGAACAAGGCATGCAGAGGATACTTTGCTTTACTTTTCAGAGATCCTTTTAGCCTTACCCATGGAGGGAGTTCAATAACAAAATTGTACTTATTTTCCAGTGATGGGAAAAAATCACAGTAAAAAAAAAAATCATGCTGAAAGATAAGTTTGGCAACAAAGTTGTTGAACATGCCAGTCATTTTAAATTCAATACTACTTGTGCATGTTTAGGGTCATTTCGTCAGCGATAACCTGCTGAATGTTATTGGAACAATGTGGTCCTCATCTCAACTGATCAGCCTTCAGAGTCTATTTTAACACACAATATTTTAGTATAAAGAGGTCTTTCCTGCAGAGGAGTTACCTTGATGAAGGTGGTGATGCTTGTTTCAATAAGGAACAGGCTTTTTAAACAATGGATTAAGGTTTAAGCCTATAGGAGCTCAGAGGAATCTTTTTTAAATGAAGATATCCAATTAGAATTGCATCAAGGAAGGGAAAAAGCATAGTAAAATAATGATTTTTGAAAGCTAATGCAAAATTGGGCTCTTAAGGAGAAGAATTCTATCCAACATTAGACTGCAGCAAAGAAAAAATAGTCTCAAATCCAGTAAGTGCAGGATCATACTCATACAACATGTAATCTCACTGACATTTTCAGTAATCGGGGTCAATTTTCTGTATGGTTGATCTATTCTCAGACTCTTGTTCCTACGTATTAGCTGTGTTCTTACCTGTCTTCATCCTCCACCTTTGGCTTTTTTGAACAACACTATTTATTTTGGTAATTACAAGGGCACTTATCTTCTCACTCTAGCTATGTCTGAGTTCCTGGCCTGTAATGTCTGTATGTCAGTCACCCAGAATACTGATGGAAAATGGAATTGCTCTTCAAGAGCAAACGGCAGTTGGCAGTGGGTAGTAATTTTCCACGCTAGTAATCCTCTTTTGAGTACTGGACTAGATTCACTTCAGGTTAGCCTCTGCAAAGCCAAGGTACATCAACTGAGCTAAGGACAAAAGGACAGAAGGAGCAGATCAGGACGGAGGGATGTTAAACAGCAGGACCAAGAGTGAATCAGCAGTACGAAGACACTAAGTAGTAATAATTCTCCCAGCTATGAGAACTGCCTTGTCATAAGCACAAATAGGGTTGTGATATCTGCAGGTGAGTTCAACGAGTACAAATCTCTGCTGGAAGATTTGCAGAGGAAAAAAGGGGAACGTCCTTCTTCTAAAGATGATTCACAGACGTCATTTAAACTCAGAACTGAGCTTCACAGGAAACAAGTTTCTCATTTTTAGCCTCTTATGAGGACAGCTGGGAAGAGAAAAACAATCTTTCCAGACCCATCAGTCCACTTCTGCAAGACGGCACTTTCAGTCACCGTGGAGGAACCCCCATATGATGTGTACCTGGTACATGCATGGCAGAATGACATCTCTTCCAAACTCTCACCAACCAGAAATACAGACTTTCTTTACCCTTCAAAAAAGTCTTAATTACGTGCTTAACCCCCAACCCCATTCCAACAAAAGAGTTTGTTTGGAAGCTGTCATTTTGCTGTTCATTCTAGATTTCAATTGACTCCTTGTCAGTGGGCTTTTTCACTTCAAATGAATCAAACCAAAAATCACTGCCCTTTAAGTGACACCTGGCCTCTGCAAACAACTAAAAAAGCTCCCCAGGTGTATCCTCTTATATTAGGAGGTAAATTGGGCCCTCCCACAATGACAGGTGTGGCTTACAAGATGAAGCTGGGCAATCACGTCACAGGTGGTACTGGCAAGCACTCCTGGAGGCAGCAGAAGGACAGGCTGTAAGCAGGCTGCCTTCTCAGTAGACCTGCTGCAGCTGAACTAGCTGCATGCTGTTTTCTGATCCTGGGCAATGAGACTTCAAAAGTTCCTCTGTAATCAGAGCAAGGGACAGCAAAGGTGCAACTTATGCTGGTTGCGTGACTGCTCTTGCCATCTCTTAAAGTAATATTACAATCTGCACAACTTTCAGTACTCATTCAAGCAAAGCATGAATTACAGAGTGGAAACTTGTGCTTAAGTTCATCTGCTATCAAATCCTACTTAACAGTACAGATACTTACATGTGCTTTCTAAACCTATGCAAATAATTTACCTTTGCTGAAGGGAAGAGAGTTTGAGGGGCAGAGGAACAAAAACTTGGAGCAAAAGTTTTAGATAAAGATTGCAGAACCAAACGGAAGGAGAAATTTTCTCTTGCAACATTTAGTTCATTTCAGTACACCCAGTTATATCAATAAAGAGTCCATAGTATAAGTCAGCTAGAAAATAGATGCTATGAAGGATGTTCCATTTTATGTGGTTTGAATTTGATTAGTGATTAGTCCTGGCAGTTAAACCACATGGGAACAGTAATCAAGGTTTCTCTGCTGCAGTTCTGTAACAACTGGAAAACACTGTTGGCTCGTGTCCCATACCATGATGGGATATTAACCTAAAATCTAATTAATCTGTGAATGAGTTATGGTTCTAGAAATGTAGTATATTATAATCAATTCTAAGTGAGTTCCTAACAGAAGATAAGATGAAGAAAAAGCTGTAAAATTACCAGGGGTTGATAAATTCTGTTTACTATGACTGATGATTTTTAGGGGGGATAATTTTACAATCCATCAAACTTTTGTCAGTTCAAGAATCACGCTGCCAAACGCACGCAGTAAATTAATTTTTAAATTTACATATTTATTAAAAATCTTATTGAAAACAGCAGGAAGTGAGTCCTGTTTGAATAATAAAATCACTTGTTATTCTACTGGAAAGAAAACAAAAAAAAGACCACAACAACAACCAACCTTCTATTCTGATGATTTTATAGTAAGGCAATAATTACAAACAGCGACATGAATTAGTTAACCAAACAATGTATTAAATAGCCAACCAAAAATTAATCAAGAATTAGGAAAAAAAAACCCAACGAAAAAACTGTTGGAAGATAATCAAGTAAAAAAATGTAATTAAAAAGCTGAGAAATTCAAGGCTGAGTTTCAGATGTGCTTGAGGACATGTTTGCTAACACAGAGGCCTGCTGGCATAAGCTCCTAGATTCCTGCAAAGGCTTGGAGAGCTGCAGGTGCCTGCTGCATGGCACCCTGCTCAAGGTGCTGGAGAGCTCTGCTTCCTTGCTCAGCCCTCCTAGTTGTCTCATGCTGGACTCATGTTGTGGAAGGGGCCTCTTTGATTTCTGAGTACCTGGTACATGCCTGAATACTGAAGCATGCCTGATTACTTGAGGGCATCCATGTCATTTGGAGCATCTGACACAGTTGTCAGTCACTGGTTGAGAACAGCTCACCTGTGCTGGTGGTGACAATCTCAAGAATAGAAACAGCCTAAAACTAGATTTAGTATTTTGGCCAGTGGAATAAATTGTATATTGATGGAAAAAGTACAGACTGCTGCTAATCTCATGCTTACCAGGTAACTCAAGGCAAGGATACAGTCCTGGGCTGTGACCCAGTAACCATATGGATTAATACAAAAGGAAATGAGAGAGATGGCTATGCACAGAAAATCAGCAATTCTTGTCACAAATGCAGACTGCATATGATATTCCTTTGCCCAGCTCTAAACAATGATCAAAAAGAAGCACAGTGAATAAATAACCAGAATAATGCTGAGCATTGAGAAGACCACTGCTGGAAATGCAGATGGATGTTCCCACAGCCAGGAAATTTATGAAGTGTTCAGCTTGCCTCCCAACTTAAAAAAAAATAAATAAAGCAGTGATACATGTTGTGATTAACACATCATTTGGGTGTTATCTGAAGGAATGTTAGTCTGTGATTTTAGGTTTGTTTGCTTCATCCTTTAGACACATCTGTTTCTGGTCAAGAGAACTTCTACCCCACTTTGTTTGAACCAGGCATAGAAAATGTCCTTCACTTGGATCTGGTCAAGGCATTAGTGATTGCAGACTTTCCCTGAGGGGTAAGGAGTGAAAATGTGCTTGATAGACCTTTGTCTTTCCACCTTTGCCTTTCCTAGATACCAGCAAGGTTCAGGCTAAGCAGCTAACAGGATCTATAAGGCTGGCAAACACTTGTGCTGAATCTATTCAGGCTATAAAAATCTCCTGTTAGAATGTGAGATGTTTGTTGTGACAAGGCCTTGTTTATTTGTTTTCCAGAGAGAGGAAGCACAGTACAAGTATATGCTGGAAATCACAGTTCTGCAGGGTCTGATCCCCAATTTGGCTGTAAGGAAATCCTTGTCAGGAATGATCAAAGCAGGAATTCAGTGTGGAGATGTGGACTCAGTATCCTGTTCCCATTGTGGGTTTCCTTGCATTGACAGAATATTGTAGCATTTTTTGTGTTGATTTTGCTTTGATTTGTTATAAAGTGAAGGGACAGCCAGCCACATGAGTGCATTTTCTGCACAAATGCTTCAGAAGATTTATTGACCTCTCCAATATAAGGTTACTGCACTATTAATGCTGAAAACTGCTGTGAATACTGGTAATGCAGAACATGTTCCTATGCCTAAAATAGAGATGATAATATTGTTAATATAATAGGCCACTAGGAGGACTAAAATACAACTGGAATTCATGCAGATACACTGTAGAGGTAATATGAACTCATTTTCTGAATGACCAGAGATGGCACAAACAGGAAAATTGGATAAAAATACTGAATAAAGTAGATCCCAAGCTCTATTGGCAAATAATCTGAATATTGATGTTGAAAATTAACAGACATCTGATATTTATTGGAACACAAATCTTTTTTTAAATGCTGGTTTCTTCAACATTTTATATTATTCAGTGTTTGGATTCTTGTAAGAATGAAATAAAAATGTTGGCCACACAGGCTTTGTGAAGAGCTCTGCATGGGCAGCAGAACTGAAGGCAGCACAGCTCTGCTCATGCAAATTCACAGCAGGATCAGGGTGCAAGTTTGTTTCTCATGTTCTGAAAGTTCCTTAGCAATGGTAGCAATGGGGTTAGCTCTTGTGGTGCAAGACCCTATCTTGAGTGACATATCTTGATGAATATATTAAGTGATTATTTGCTTAGCATCACTATAGGGACCCATCAGTGCCCTCAAAGCATTCTGCTGCAAGTACTGGGTTAAATTCTAAACGCGGCTGAAGATATTTTTTTATATTCTTTATTTTAAAAAGGGGAATTTAATAGCAAAAGAGATTTAGCGATTTGGACAGGCAGCCAGAACATTGCTCTGATCTCCACAGTCCCGCACTCCTAACTGCTAAGCTCTCTGTCTGAATTTGAAAATTCATTCTTTTTCCTTTGCAGGCAGAAAATTCTCCATGGAAAGACAGAGGCAGAGGCCTGTATTGTTCTCTTCACTAGAGTGCATCTGCAATGCTCCTCACTGTACAGGACCTGGCATTTGATTCAGTGTATGTGGTAGTTAATCAAATGTTTTGCACTGACTTCAGTAGACTTTGGATTAGACTCTTAATGCATTAGAGAGATGAATTATTTAACTTACCGAGTTCCCCTAGAAACAAAATATTGAGCTGCAAACAAAGCTAACAAACACCAAATGGGATACCATCTGCTGCAATGAACAAACCACAACCAGTTTCCCCCATGCTTGAGAGTCTTCCAAAATGAAATTTGAAATAGGTTTGTTAAACTCCCAACTGCCTCACAAAATTGGCTTAGCACAGGTTAGCAAATGCTAATGCCACGAGCAACAGCAAGCCAGACTCTGATGTATCAATTGGAATTGTCTCTAATTTTATTTCAATTGGATGCCTCTGTCTGAAAACTCAGGGGATTTCTGCTATCCAGAGCCTATGGAGCCGATGGAGAAGTTTCCCTTCATCCTCTGTGTCCTAGGACTATGGATACTGACTAGTTTCTTTCCCTGAGTAAATATGCATGGTAATTATCAACAATGATTCACTCATAAATCTGGATCCTTCTAGTCTTTGATGTCCAGTCTCCACACCAGATAACCTTCTGGGGAGCAAGGTTCAGAAGTGAAACAAGTTCTGTCTCTTGCAGGAAAGGCAAAAGCTACCTGAAATCCTGAGTCCAAAGTATCAAAGTCTGTGACCCTGTTGAGTGTGTAGGCTCTCAGGCACTTTCACAGGGACACAAGGACAATGCACTGCATGTGGCACCAGTGGGTGCCATCAATGTTAGCTCCCATTCCACTTACAAAAACCACACACACTGAGAGACCAAGTACTTATATGTAACATGAGAAAAAACACATGAAACCAACAGTATTTGCCCTGCAGAATGAGACATGAAGATAAATGTCTTTATACCTAAATTTCCAGACAACTTCATCTTCCAGTATCACCCCAACAAGCGATGAAATTACCAAGAACAAACGGGACCTTGGAAGACTATTCAAGTCTTTATCCGATAACAAGAAAGGTTACAGCTCTCCACATTACTCAGCTGCTTCAGATGGTGACTGCTGTTCTTTGGCTTGCTCTGCTGCCTCTGTTTTCATCACTGTGCTAATGATGGCATAATAGATTCCATTTTTTCTTGCAATAGAATTCATTTATAGAAACACTGTATTATAAAGTTTGAACTCTTTGGTACCCTGGCTTGTTACAGTGGTTCTCAAGAACAAGAAAAGGATGGATGATGTTCCAATAATAGTAATGGTAAAAATATTCTGTAAAATGATATAAAGGACACAGTTACAGCACTTTCTACTTGCTCATACTCTAATGGTATGGAAAACGCAATTAAAACATGGGCTTAGAATTACAAACAGTTTCATTAAGATATGATCTTAGCTGTAACAATTTAGGACCAGATTAAACAAGATAGAGTATTTGGCCTTCCCTTTAACCCATGGGAAATTTCCTGCTGAGGTTCTGTCACACTGCCCACAGAGCCAATGTACAGCAGGAGCAGGAGGATGCTACTGGTCTGAATTCTGCCTGACAGAGGAAGAATATCTAAACCAATTTTTGAGCCCCTACGTAAACACCATTATTTTCACAGGATCCATTATGCAAAGCTATAAAGAAAAAAAGCTGCAGATTTCTAGCACCCTCAGAAACTGGGCAGCCAGTGTCTAGATATGAATTTAGGTACTGCCATTAGGAAATAAATGAAGCTTGAAAAAACTGGCCTGCATTTGTACTGATTAGGGCTGCAGGTAAGGGTGCATTTGGCAGCTAGGCTACACAGGGCAAAATAATGCTTGCAGTA
Source organism: Coturnix japonica (assembly GCF_054131305.1). Lineage (NCBI taxonomy): Eukaryota > Metazoa > Chordata > Aves > Galliformes > Phasianidae > Coturnix > Coturnix japonica. The sequence goes on along the minus strand of NC_140669.1, from coordinate 6,492,383 downwards.
GTGACTGCGAAGTGTGTGCTGGCTGCTTAGCTACTTCTATTCATCAGTTTCAGGCACTGTCTGAAAAGCATCTTACATGGGCTACCAATAAGCCTCCTAGCCTGGTAACTTCTGCATATTCCATGTCTTGGTGAATTTTAGACACTTACGTTATTAGAAATATCACAGACTATTAATGCATGATTAACATTTGAATTTTAAAATACTCAGCAATATTAATATATTCATGTTTAATTTCTCTGTTCCCACCCACCTCTGCTATATATTCTTCATCCACACAAATCCATTTAATGTCTTTTTTTACAGTTGGATCTATACTGAGTACTCAATGAGTAAACTTCTAAATGTTTGACTGATGAATATTCAGACTTCTTCAAATAGTCACTTGGGGCTATAATTACTGAGAATAAAACTAGAGGAGGTAAGGAAAGTTCTGAAGGTCACAGCTTTTTAGAGCTTCCAGAAGTTTTGGTGACCTCTATCAGTGCTCAGGGAAAGACTGGAGTAGCCCAGGCAGTACGGGATGCTGAGCTGTGTGGATGTGTCCCAGGGCTGAAAGGAGGGCAGTTTAGGCTGGGGGAACTGCAACATGATACAGAAGCATACAGCACTCAGCTTTCATGGAAGATAAGTAGGTATTAAGGTGTGTAGCTGAATCTCATAAACATTCTAAACTTCCCTATGTCACCTACTGCTAATACATTTGCTAAATTCCATGTTTATTTGACCTACCAAACACAAACTTTGCTTTCCATCAAAACAACTCCACAAGGTCTGGAGTTCATGTAACATGGGCAAAATGCAGTAAGAAACAGAATATTTCCCTTCTTTATGGCGCTTAACCATAAATGAGAACGTTTAAACTTAAGAAAATACTTACCTGGTCTTTTCTGTCAGAATGCAGACAGTCTCAGTGTCACATTGCATAAAATCAAATATAACTTCTTATTTAAAGAAAAGGTGAATCATTTTGGGGAGATAAAAACAGATGGTGGAACAAACTGTAAACACCAGCAAGCTATTGCAAATCATTTTTGCAAATAAGCGACATAAAACTTGCCTTCTTTTCACAGAGTGTGCAGATCAGGAGATTACTGCCCATGCTCATATCAAAACAAAAAGCATCCTCTCAAAAAATCCTGTTTACTAACACATTTCCAGTGTACTGCTACAGTGGCTGCTAGGATCAGCTGTGCAACTTGTCCTCATGTATACTGCTCAGCACAGAACACTCATACTAATGGATTGATCATTCCCTACCCTTCCCTTCACGATGTTTGAGTGCTTTATGCAAACACATCGCTGTTATAGATGGAGAAGGCAAGTTTCAGCTGGAAACGCAATTCACAGAAGTATTACAGCATTATTCATCTCATTTAACTCTGCTAATCAGATGCTCCTCTTGGAGTGAAAATATTTTCCAGTCTCAGAAAACAAACAGCTCACTGAATACCTCTCTGCCTTACTGCTCCTCTCTCGATTGACTCAATCCAATGTTTATTGAATCCAATTTATTTTTAGCTTTTTATTAATGATATCATTTCTACCATTACTACAATTACACTGTCTTACAAGCTTACTAATATTCATCATCTACTGCTGCTACTGTGCCCTGGATTCCATTTTGGCCGACAGTATTATTATTATATTCCAATTCAACACAGAGAAATGAAATGAAAGCTTTATTTCCAGAGGACCGACGAGTGCCTGGTTACAAATGGCAGAAACATCAGTGCACTTTGGGCCATTCTGCAAACCACAGCTGCTCCATCTGCCAAACTTTCGCACAACAGCTCAGAACATTTTCCACTCAGGGAAATCAGCTTGCAAATGATTATTCTACTGAGTACGTGCTTCTGGTTCTTGTTAGAAGAAAGGATACACCTAGTTAAGCCCAAGAGCCACAGTGTCTATTAAATCCTTATGTAACCTTGAGTTTTGTAGGTAAACAGACAACTACAGTGCTCAGTGTCTGTCCCTGCAAGGCAGCGTGCAGCGCGATGCAAAGGTGTGGGTCAGCTCTCTGCCATGAGTTACCATGGGATCTGGCATTACATGACTGTGCCATCAGCACCAGAACTGCACCTACGTGCCTGGGATGCTTCAAGTCCTTAACTTTCACAGAATCACAGAATCACAGAATTACCCGGGTTGGAAGGGACCTCAAGGATCATGTAGTTCCAACCCCCCTGCCTAGCAGGGCCACCAAACATACGCATTTACTAGATCAGGTTGCCCAGGGCCCCGTCCAACCTGGTCTTGAACACCTCCAAGGACGGGGCATCCACAACCTCACTGGGCAGCCTGTTCCAGGACCTAACCACCCTTCTAGTAAAGAATTTACCCCTAACATCCAACCTAAATCTTCCCTCCTTCAACTTAAAACCATTTCCCCTAGTCCTGCTATTATCAGCCCTTTCGAAGAGTTTACTCCCCTCCTGGGAGTAAGTTCCCTTCAGGTACTGAAAGGCTGCAATGAGGTCACCCCGCAACCTTCTCTTCTCCAGGCTGAACAAACCCAACTCCCTCAGCCTGTCCTCATAGGGGAGGTGCTCCAGCCCCCTGATCATCTTTGTGGCCCTCCTCTGGACCCTTTCCAAAATCTCCATATCTTTTTTGTACTGAGGGCTCCACACCTGGACACAGTACTCCAGATGGGGCCTCACAAGAGCAGAGTAGAGAGGGACGATCACCTCCCTATCCCTGCTGACCACCCCTCTCCTGATGGAGCCCAGGATCCCATTTGCTTTCTGGGCTGCCAGAGCGCACTGCTGGCTCATGTTAAGTTTCTCATCTATCAGGACCCCTAGGTCTTTTTCAGCCGAGCTGCTCTCAAGGACAACTCCTCCCAGCCTGTACAGGTGCCTGGGGTTCTTCCGGCCCAAGTGCAAAACCTTGCACTTTGCCGTGTTGAACCTCATTAGGTTCACCCGAGCCCAGCTTTCCAGCCTGTCAAGGTCCCTCTGAATGGCATCTGTTCCCTCCTCCGTATCAACTGCACCACTCAGCTTGGTGTCATCAGCAAACTTGCTGAGGGTGCACTCCATTCCCTCATCGATGTCATTAATAAAGATGTTAAAGAGCACCGGTCCCCAACTTTCCTACTGGAGCTCCAGCCTTTCACTTCCTCCGCATCTTCTTTCAGCCTCACATCCCAGTGATTCTCCCGCTAGCCTTGCATGCCATGTGTTCTAAATGTCATGCAGCCTGCTGTGCTGTGCCAAATGCTTCACGTCCCTCACCAATAGCCAAAGACTCTTTTAAAACTCGGTGCTAAAAGACATCTGAGTTAAAATGCCGCCACCTACCCATCCCCATAAATACACTAAACAAACATAAAATAGGGAGAACTTTCACACCAGCTGGAGGACTAGTCAGAATGGGGTTTGGTGGCTCAGTACTAACATTATGGAGTCTGTTACTGTTAGAACTACATCAGCTTTTTTAGGGTATAAAAGTCCCTTGCATGCTATTTAATTTGCTTTTCCTTCGGTGGACTCTCCCTTACATATGTCCTTTTCCCTTGCCAGAGCTTTTTTATGCTTAATCAAGTTATAGAAAATGTTATCACCCTCCTTGCTGCCGAACCACTCTCCACTGCATGTTATTTTTCTACAGCTCTCAGAATTGAAAGAAGCTTCACTTGCTTCACCTAGAAGGCAGAGGGAGAGAAACGAGTCTCGGTATAACTGCAGCTTTTTACTGTTGCCAAGCTAGTTCCTCAGGCTAACTGTAACAATGTTCTTCCACACTACACAACATTTCTTTTAAGTGATACACGTCAAGTGAGTCTTTGTCCCAGGAGACTGCCTAGCAGTCTTCAAATTGTTTGTTTTGCTGTCTCTTCACTTCACTTGTTGGAGGCGACTTTGATGGCAAGATACGAGGAACAATGAGACCTGATTAGGAATATAAGACTAGATAGCAGATCTTCGGGTGTGAACCTGCCCTATGGAAGGGAAAAACATGCAAAGATGTGGGATTTGTTGATGTCTGGAGACAACCTCGCCTATTTCCGATTCCCTATTTCCCCATGCTGAGTTGAATCAGGCTTGAGGCTAGGAAAAATATTTTTAATTCTGTAATACTCCCATGGGTGATGTGGTAAAATCTGTTTTCTTATCAGATCACGCTCCTGCGGTTTTTGTCACTTATGTTGTCAAATACTCCTATGAAATTCCCCTGACAAAAGATCTTACATCAACTTGGATAATTACTCAGACAGTCTTTGCTTTGGCGGAACAAGCTCTGCATCGTTCATCTGAGGATCACACACCTTCACTTAAACAGAAGGGAAGGCTTGCAGCCCTCAGCCCTAAGAAGGGGGGTGATCGTTCCCTTCTGTCTTAAGCCTGGCAAGGAAAACAGCAAAAAGGAGGTGCACTTTGTACCTCATAAATAAATTACACAGTCATACAATTGGAGCACAGAAATGTGTAATTTCTAGATACTTTCAGACACCGGCAAAGGACTCCCTTTACCTTCTATTCATTTCCATTATAATACTTCGTAAAACTTGCTTCAAACTCTCTATTTGCAATAGAATGGCTCCTACCAACTCAGTTCTGGTAAGTGGAAACCAGAGACCACCGTGCATGCCACATTTAGGGAATGTGAGATGCAGGCTGTGGGTCCTGGTCAGCTCAAGCATAAGGCTCAGAACCGTGCCCGTCTCATCTGGGCAATGCAAACCACTCTGCCTACAAAACTGATGTGCTGAGCCCTAAATGGACACATGATGGGCAGTTAATCCTTTCCTTTGTAGCACTTAAAACTGCTGCTGGATCTTCTCTACACACCCTGTGCTAATGTGCTCTCCATTTTGAAGATGACATGCAAAAGCATAAACACAGTAAAAGTCATTTGCAACTCTTGTGATAAGGAAGATGAAAGGACATCTGATCCTGAGTGAATGAGACCATGTGGAGCTAGGCTGGCCTCACCTAATGTCTACATTAATAAACCACCTCCCTAAACTTATGCACTGATTTGATATACTGATTCCAAGCATGAAAGAAAAGCATTGATCTTAAAACAAAGAAGTCAGAGAATGATTGCAGACTTATTCCCTATCTACAAATGTTACGATGGCAGCATCTTTCTCAACATCTTAGTCTCACTGGGCCTAGAAGAGGAAACAGAACTGATTCCCTCTGCGCCTGATCATTCTCCTCAGTCTTAAGTTCTGTAAGGAAAACAGCAAAAAGGAGGTTCACTCGGTGCATCTCATTAATGAATTACAGACACACAATTAGCATGCAGAAAACCATTATTTCTAGATACTTTCTGTCACTGGCAAAGGAACTCCCCTTATCTTCCATTAATTTCCAATATATTATTTCGTGAAACTTGCTTCAAACTCTCTATTTGCATAAAAACGCTGCACAAAGTAAGTTATGACCCAACTCATCTACAGCATTTGTTGTATGCGGTTTTTTGTAACCTGAGGTTAAGTATCGCTGTCCCCACTTCACAGACACTGAAACTGAGCTCCTGAGATCAAGCAGTTAGCTGGAAATTACGCAGCGCTGCCCCAGCTGCACGAACTCTCATTAATATACAACAGTGTAATCAAGGTAATAATTTAGTGCTCGCCTGAGGGTGCAAAGAGATTTCACTCTCTAAAATACAAATGGTAGCTACAATATCTGCTTTTTACCAGCTCCCCACAAAGACAACCCTGGAGCAAAGTTTATCTTCCCAATTTTGGGTTAGAAGTGTGGTATCTAATGTAAGATAGCTCAACATGTAAGCAAGTAGATAGTTCCACGGGTTGTAACTCCTTCCCACTTGAAACTCTTAGGATGCAGCTCTTCCCAATCAACAACTTGGTCCAAATCACTGTCTCCGTCTTTTTATTGTGATAAGCAGAATTCTTCCCTAATCACATTTAGTAATGTGGAAAAGACCAGTGTCTCCCTTAAATTACCGTGGACATTTAAATATGGAGAGCCTCTTTAAAGAGTGTCTCCATAAATAAGATAGAACAAAACAACTACAAAAAATGATTCAGAGAACCCAAATCAAGCACCCAAGCTTTGCTGGCATGTTCTTCAAGGGCTGCCTAAATAGGTGCACAGTGTGAAGTGTGCTCACTGTGCAGCCAATTCAAGCCTTAGCTCACCACTTACTGATCTCCATAGGAGACAAGTCTCAAGCAGAAGAAGCTCATGCTTTTGTATTCCCCTTACTCTTATTTAGTGCAGCCAGCAGAGGTGTCCAGGCTGCTTTATCAGCTGCTGTAATTCAGGGATGCTGGATACATCCATCCCAGCTTAACACTCTGGGATCACAGAGGATGGCAAGTGGTGTGGAATTACCAAACATCCTTATTACTGTTACGAGTCCTTTTGTGGATACTCCACTTTCTTAATATGATACATTTGAAGGCTTGTGAGCACAATCAGACAACCATACAGCATTAACTCCCAATCAGCTTACCCAGCTGTAAAAAACCCTCAAGTTTATCTGGGAATGCCGCCACATCAGTCCCCATTGTGTATGCAGCCAAAACAGTAGGAATTTCTCTAATCTCTCCTTTTCTTGTATTGGCCAGCATGCTCTAATATCTACTTGAATTGCAAGACATGGTGATTTGAGCATTAATCTCCATCAGTCATTTGTACAATGCCATAAAATTCTGCTATGTTGAGTCACAGCATAACTTCAAGTTCTATCTCCTCAGCTACATCAATTGCTGATGTAGTTAACTCAGCAGGTGTGATAGAAATGTCAGAATGCTCATGCATGTTGTGAAAACAGAGGGAAAACAAGAGAATTTAGAAACCTGTGATGGGTACCACACCCCCTTCCATAAAGGATGTTTTCTTTATCAAGTTATACCTTGAAATATAAGCAATCCACAGGCTGAGGGAACTGGGCTTGTTCAGCCTGGAGAAGAAAAGGGTGTGGGTGACATCACTGCAGCCTTTCAGTATCTAAAGGGAGCCTACAAAACAGAAGGTAACTCTTTGAAAGGGCAGATAATGGCAGGACAAGGAGAAATGTTTTTTTAAGTTGAAGGATGACAGATTTAGGTTGGATGTCAGGGGGAAGCTCTTTATTATGAGAGTCATGAGGTGCTGGAACAGCTGCCCAGAGAGGCTGTAGATTCCCCATCCCTGGAGGTGTTCAAGCCCATTTTTCATGGGGCCCTGGGCAGCCTGGCCTACTATTAAATGTGGAGGTTGGCAGCCCTGCACGTGGCAGGGGGGCTCAAGCTTTATGATCCTTGATGTCCCTTCCAACCCAGGCCATTCTACGATTCGGTGATTCTATGATTCACATTACAGAAAAGAAGTATGGAACAGTTGGTTAAGGACAGAACAGAAAATCCATTATTTGTGTTGCTTTGGGATCATAAGGATGATTGAATAATAACACTTTACCATTTCCTTTATTTCTCCAAGGGAACAAAGAAGACAATAAAAAGTCTTGTACTGGTTCTCATTTGATCATAAAATAAGTGAATAAACAATAGGCCTGGGCAAGGGAAATTCATCTTGTTTTCTGGATTTGTTTTGTCCAGAATACTGCAGCGTACACAAGAATGACATTGCTTCAAAATATGTTTCCCAGGTCAAAATAAACGTATCATCAAATTGCGGTGAGAAAAGTCAAGGGAATTTAAGCACAGTGCTCTTCAAGACTTTGCAGATAAGGAACTGGAACAACAAATACTTCTTTCAATGTATGGAAGCCTTTGTGATTCATCAAACTGCCCACTCAGTGTCTCCTTACCACAGGAACTGCCCATAGATCATTTCTCCTCTGAAGTTCCTTCTGTGCGGCACTTTTTACTGATTAAACTTGTGTCTATAGTTTGGGGGTAACACTGGTGAATGTGGGAAGGAGACATCCCAAGTGACAGCCAGCCTGGGCAAGCACAGCTCCTGCCAGAGTGCCTCATTAGAGCACCCAGGCTGAAGCCACTCTCTCCCTGATGCTGTACAGTCCAATTTAATTGGGATAAGGGACTGACACAGCACATTGCTCTTTTGACAAGCAGAGTAAACTCATTCTGTCCATCATGGCACTTGTGGGTTTTTTTATTTTTTCTTTATTTTAAGGCTTAATAAATGCTATTTGGGAAGGAAATTCAAAGCACGAAGCATTTCCTTGTTCAAAACACCAGATATTTGGTATGAAAGCTGCATATTTTTCTCACCTCAAAACTTCTCCCTTTCTTTTTCCCCAGAGCTGTTGACCACAAGTGCCTCAGGTTCTGCTGTGCCCCCTTCTTGTGGGAAAAGTTCCAGAACATGCAGTTCTAATTGAAACAGACAGTGGATCTTCTCAGGTTGGACAAATTACAGCTGAGATAAATTTGCCATGCTGGTTCAAACAAGGAGTGTAGGGCAACCTGCTCTCCATGGTCACTGCTTCTCATTTGTCATTCTGGAAAGTTTAATACTAATAGGCAAATCCCCAGTGCTCTATTGAGCTTCTGCTGTTCACTGAGAGGCAATGCTGTTTTGAGAGCTAGTTCAGACCTTTAAAGTATTCTCAAAAGGCCCCCACCACAATGCATGAAAAAATGCTTGTGCTGAGTTATACCCGTTGCCTTCTACCTTTATGATGGACTTTTGCAAGGACCCTAAGGCCAATCTAATGAGTTTTGTTTAAGTTTTGGTGCTGACTGGGTACACTGTAGAGATTTGTCCTGCACAAGAAATGCATAAGAATAAAATAAAATCAGACATGGATCTGAGCAACTTTCCTATGGTGGAACCATATCTGCTCAGTTAATAACAAAAGATATTGGCCTTGAGAGGGCAGAAATGCCTTACACACACACATGAACACACTTCCATAATTCATCTCATCTGCATAATTAAGCTATGAATTTCTAAATGCTCAAGACACAGAATTAAGTGGGTGCTCATATTATTTTCTTTCATCTATCCCAGAATTCTTCTACCTTTTCTTCTACCTTCTCTCTCCTCTCTTTTCTTCTTGCCAACTAGGAAACCAGATTCTTTACAATTATTCTTTCTATTATGACTAAAATATATTCACCAGTGAAATCTGGTTGATCAGGAAATGAGGCTGATGCATTTCAGAAGTTTGTGAGTCAATTTAATATTGAGTTAAGTGGGACTTTTATGCCAGCAGAGTTGGAATAAACAAAGGCACTGCCAGTTTGTGCCACACATTCCTTCTGCACATTTGGCCTGGATTCCTGCAAGCTGTAAGGCTCTAACTTTGGTTAGAGTTAATCACCTCTGAAGTTACAATGCACAGTCATTCTCTGAAGCTGAAAAATGGGGTCTGGGAAGATATATATATCTTTATAACTCAAGGAATTGAATTGTTATGGTACCAACTGCAGATCTTTCATTATTTTCTGCTACAGAATGTGGCTATCTTACATGGAAACAAAAGAATCTGTATTTAAAAAGAAGAAAAAAGAGCTGGGGAAAGAGCCTGAACATGAAGGCAAAATGGAACCCCATGGCTGGGTAACTGTTTTCAAACAAATAACCTCGTTAGAGCAAACGAGAGACCAAGTGAGAAAGGAGTGTGAGAAAACAGGCTGAGAGGGTGCTTCTCAAAGATGTTGAGATTACATTTTGTCAGGGTTAGCCCTTCCAGTGACAGAAATAACAAGTGGGGTCACATGAGATAAGGGGAAAAAAAGAGAAAGGTTTGTGTTTAGCAATCAAGATCCACTGATCAGATTAGGACTGATCACTAATAAAATAATGCTCAAAACCCTCAAAACAGGAGTTTCAGAGCTCACATCAACCATTTTTCAGCAGAGAACAGAAGACAGCTGACTTCCATAGCCTGTTTTCATTCAAATTTTTACAAAGCTACTTCAGATGTGTCATTCATTCATTTACTGCATGTTGTGCTACACATAACAGCTAACTTGATGTGAAAGAGTGGTCTTAAAAGATACATTCTGTGTTTTCTTGCTAGCCTTGAATATCAACTCCTTTTAATAGCAGAATGCTATCCCTAGCCTGTCTCTACTTGTCAATTTTGGAAGACTTTACCATACAAGCATCAAAATGTAACATCCCATTCTAAATATATTTAGATCTTTACTCTTCTGCAGGTCATTCTGTTCTTCAATCTGCCTGGTTTCAGTAATCAATCAACACATTGAAGAGGAAACAAGAAGCAAGTAAAAACCATGAAGAAAATGAGATGCAATATAAAAATCACAGTAACTCACCCTTGGGCTCTCTTTGCCTTTGCTGTCTTTACCGGAAGGTCCACTCAGCTGCTCAATTAAACTGAAATGTGTTAATTGTTCAGGTCCATCCTCTCCAAAATGGCCATAGAGACTGTGCTGATATAAGTCCAAGATTGACATCGGGTTCCCCAGAACTGACTTTCTATGCTTCTGTTTTTCCTGCTCAGCTGTAAAAGATATTAAAAATAATGTCATTACGGCATATTTACTTGATGAAATGCAGCCTAGATAAATTGTCATGTAATTCTACAATTTCTTTATTATTTTTTTTTAATATTTTAAGGTATTTGGAATTCAGTGGTAATAAAAGAATTCCAATACTGGCTGCTAACTCTGCAATTGATACATCTGGAAAGGACTGCTCATATGTAACACTCAGAGTGAAGGAGACAGCATGAAATGGCTAAAATATTTTCTTTTAATATAGAAAATTTGGTTAACTTGGAAGGACTGTTCCATTTCTTTCTTTGCTGTACATTTTCATCCTCCATTCTTAATAGCCTTACAGGGTAGACATGCTAAGCTCCTTTTTAATGTCATTCCATTGGACTACTGATAATTCTTTCATTGTAACCACATTTTTAGCCAATGAAAACAACAGTATAAAACATAGTCTAGCAAGGTTAAGAAACAGGCCCTACTCATTTGTTATATATCCTACTGTAGTAGAAGAACATTAGGAGTACAACCCCAGCTTCCAAAGCCCAAAGATAAAAACTCATACTTAAGATCAAAACCAAAGAAATTTTCTGCAGCTTCAAGAAAAAACACAGGGGAGAGAAGCTTAAATGATCATTAGGCTCTTTCCTCACAGTTTTTGTTACACAAACTTCAATTCTATCTTGTAACCTATAGCATTAGAAGAGCCTCTGCCTCCAGTGCCTCTCATAGAATCACATCAGAACAAAACCTCCATGAAATTGGAATCCAAACATTCTCATAGTTGAAATGAAAGAACCTGGAACATTTGGCTTATTCCAAGCTATTCTGCTGACTTTTTCTGTAATGCTGGGCAATGTAATGGGAGTCCCCTCCAAAGACCACCAAGTCAATGAAACTCTTATCACTGGTTTTCAACAACCTTTGCATTGGGCTCTCAGTCTACCAGTCTTCCCATTCCCCACACATAAATGGAAAACGAAAATCACTCCAACATTACAATACTGCAACAAGGGAAAATTCATTAATGTTCTGAGGACTCATCTATTAAACACAGAACTATCTATGCATACAATAATATTCTCTGTGACTCAGATTGCTACAACCCCCACTTCAGCTTCATGTGGATGTTTTGAGGATATATCTCTCACATGCATAAAGAAGCAAAGATCTTTGAACACAGAATGGAATGAAGTAATGTTAATAATCTGAATGTAGGGACTGCACTTACAGAGCAGAAATCCTGTTCAAGAAGAATGACCGTGGCAGAAATACTTCTGCAATAATGACTTGTAATTTTGTTTTCTATTTGCCTCAGCCTCAATTATGAATTTCAGTTATTTTACTGCCCAAAGGTTAGGCATGCATACAAAATTAATGGCTTACTATGCAGAATGGCAATTTTAAGTTCTGCTTATGTATCACCAAACTTGGAGCCTGCTGTTATTCAATGCAACTGCTTACACATGCGGACATCCTTATTTTTGCAAACTGTGATCAATACTGGAAGAAATCCTTACCTACTCCTTCGGAAAAAAAAAAGCCCAACAGAACAAAAAAAAAAAAACCAACAAAACACCAGAGAATGTAATCTGTAGCAAGCAATCCTGTTTACTGGCTGAGGTAAATTACTTGCAACATTTCATACAGATTAAAACCACAAACTTACATGAGTAAATTAAGTAAACAGCCTGAGCTTCCTACTCAGCTCTGCCCGTGGTGTAATCACACAAAATGGGTCCTCTATGAAAATGCCAAATGTTTCAGCCTGGCTCCCAGAGGACACTACAGAGCTCAGTGTGCTGCCTACAGTATCTCACTGTCCATGGCACTTCCAATGCAATCATCACCACTGTATCCACTCTAGGTGCTAATCTCTGGTAGGTTAAGCTCACTGCTGTGCTGGGGGTCAGCACAAATCCTCTATATCACTGAGGCACTGCTTAAGCTCTTAGAGTCTCAGTGGTACTGAGACCTTGCACTGGCCTTTGCACTCGACAGAATTTATCAGTGGCAGGGACGGTGCCGGCTGAGTGGGCAAGCAGATGAGCCACACTCTGCTTCCCTCTCAGGGCACACACATCTGCACTGCAGGGTGGCTTGCAGCGCAGTGAGCTGGTGGGCATGTCAAGGCAGTTATTAAACACACAGAAAACTATTATCTCAAGAGCTTTGCTTAGGGTGCTTTCATCTACAGGAATCCAGTAAATTCCGAATTGCTACCAGATCATGCAGAAAGGTTTGGTACTTGAAAATGGGAATGTATCTAAGGAGTTGTGCATATGCATGGTTGTGGTGGCACCGCAACCAACATCACTTTGATACAGAGGTTGGAATGCTATGGCCTTGATCACTGAGTTATTATAACCAGCTAATAACATTTAAAAAGTAAAAAGAGGAAAGAATCTTTATAGTGACCTCTACAATTCTGTAATAATGTAACAGAAGACTTTTTACTTACAGTGCAGTGATTTATACATAAAAGCCAACAAGTTTAGCTCCTGGTAGCAAAAGCAGCAGAGGACAGGGGAAAAAAGGATACACAAATAGAATAAAAAGCAATAAAAAGCTAATGGAAATAAGACTGAAGTAAGATCTGGGATTAGAAAGCAAAAAATAGACACTCCAGTGAAGGACATTATCTGTTGCTGAGTCAGAGTGGAGATATACAGACCTTATGTACAAATGTTCAATTACCTTGTTTGTTGCTCTTTGTTAACTCTACTAATGTCTCCTCTGCAGTTCGAAAATAATTTGTTCCATACTCTGGCTCCGGTTCAGTGTCACTGCTGCTGGCAGAGTAAGTGCACACTCTTAGAGCTCTGTCCTGCACAAATAAGGGTATTGAGATCATTCAGATGATGTAAATATACAAAAATAATGCAGAAGATGGTATTAGGAGTGGAACGCTTTATATTCTTCATGCAATGGAATGGATCATTCAACTATTAAAACATATTTCACTGTTTTAATTAACCACTTATCCTTCAAGTAAGTCATCATCAAATGCTACCTACTATTGTAGCCTCAATTGCCTACCAAGACTCAAGAGAGTTTTAACATGGATTTTTCAAAGAGTGACATCAATTTCTCCATCTTTTCATGCACACTGCAGCTCTGACTGATGCTGAAGGACGTTCCTTAGGTAGGAAGCACATACTTGTGGATTGGGTACCAGGCCTGAGGAATCCTGCATGCAGCCAAATATGCCCAACACTGCTCATAAAGCAGGGAGAATTCAAGCCAGCTGTAGTGCCAAAGCCACATTCACATACCAGATACAGACACACCAAACCCGACTCTACACGGACCAACTACCAGTAACACGTGTACCATATTAACATGGACTGCGGACTGGCGGTGACCTGTTGTACCTGAGACAGGGTGAATATCACACTTATGTCGTTGTGCCTTGAAAGCCAAAGGTGTTGCACTACAGAAGATTCATAGCCAGTTTGCCAATAATATACAAGACAAACCATTTTTCTTTCTGTTTCTGTCCTAAATATCCATAGCATGGACTATACACAAACGTGAACTACTCCAGTAAGTAGTAAATGGATAAAGCAGACACACACAAAAGGTAAGCAAACAAAGGTTTTCAGCCTCTTACTACCTAAGTCCTATTAGCCAGCAGTCTGACAGCTCCCTTGCCTGAACACCTGCTATCTGGAGAAAGTTTTTCTTGCTATTTGCTAACCTGCTGACCCTGTGCTTTTCACAGGCCTTGACAGCCCAGCATTCCTGAATATGAATAACAACCATCAGCTGTAGCTTTTCCACATGTATATACATTTGTCTGTTCTTTCTGCAGTTTTCATGAAAACGCTGAAGGACAGACAGATGACTGCAGAGATAAACCATCACCACACAGAAACATGTAAGAAGAGAATACTTTCTCTTTCACGATACTTTCATAGCACATCTGCTCAATCACGCACACTACACTACACAGCCATACAGACAAGGAAAAACAGACCTGGGGGGCGTGGGGGGGAACACAACATATCTGAATTTCCAAAGGAAAACAAACAAACGAGATCAAATTTCTCTAAGAGAAAAACACAGTAAAAAGGCATCAATTTCCTTGTCTACAAAACGCCTGTGCGTTATAATTAATCCTAATTTGTAAAGCATGAGGACAAAGTGCTTTTCAGTGCTGTATTATTAATAAACAACGAGATTGCTAACAAAGGGCAAAAAAAATAATAAATGGAGCTATTAGCTTCTTAGCTATTCTTTCCACTGCATTAAAAACATTCACCACTTCTGATTCTTTACACCACAATACATGTCTTATTTAATAGATGACATTTCTTAACTGATACCTTTGTTTTTGTAGTTTTCTTGGTGCTCCAATCTGAAAGAACTTTTCTATTTTCTACAGTTTCTTCAGTAAGCTCTAATGAGGTAGAGGTCACAGAACTTGGTTCTTGTTCACTTTGCTTTGCAAGGTTAATTATTCCTGAATTAAGAAAGGCATTATTTAAACTGTAGGTCTCATCATCATCTTCATAAGGGTTTCAACTGCAGTTCAGTAAAAACTGAGGGCTAATCATCATATCTGTATTACATCAAATTATGCTTAGTTTCTTACTGGAATAACTCTAACAATTACAGTGGCAGAATATTATCCAGAGCCTTTCTCCAGTTAACAACCAGAGAGGAAGGCATAGATTGAAATCTCTCCATTAGTTTTGACATATATACTCTTTCAAATAAGAAACAATACACAATAACTTCTTCCAGGCATTGCAACGTTCTGCTTTGCTATTTTATGTTCTCAGAGAGAGAACAGGGTGTTAACATAAATATAATTAGAAGTACCTTTCTAGCAGAAACTCTCAATCAGTTACCCTTTTTATTTGCTATATTTGCACTATGCAAAATCAGAACATCAGAGAAGATATATGGTGCATATGAAATAAAGTGATAATTGAAATTTGGAAGAGAGAGAAGGGAGAGGAAAAGAATCAATTGAAAATACTCTGGTAAAGAATGAATTGACCCTACCCTCTCATGTATACTACTTCTTTAACATCTCTTCATGACAATTTAATTAAGATACAAACTTCACAAGTTTGGTGCAGGGAATATTAACATTAAGATCGGAACAAACTTATTGCAGCTGACTTCTTATGAAGCAATTCAGTGGTTGCAGTTTCTATTCAATTTGTTATAATGACAGTGTTTAATCATGGAGTTTACTCTATAGCACACTGCTGAATTGAGGTCACACATGTGGCTATTCAAGCATGTAGCATATAATCTATAACTAAGATTTCTTTTCTGAATCCTTCTTAGCTGTACCATTAATTAACAGTACATTTACTTAAAAATACTAAAATATCTTTTATTTAGCTTTGATTTGAAATGAGCAGAGCAGACTGCAATGAAGCATACAATGTGTGTTTGCAGCCTATTATACCATTACAACACCACACTGGGAATATTGCTTAATCAACTAGTTCTAAGGCATTTAATTAGAATTTTTCTGCTATGTATCCGATGAACATATAAAAGAGACTTCTTTCCTCCTAGGCTCAATATACATCAGCTCAATAGCAGAACACATATTTGACCAACTTAAACCAAGTTTAAACTTCATATTTAACCTTCCATGTTAATTACACAGAATCTCACTCATAGATACAATATGGACTCATGGAAGTTAAGCACTCACAAGTTTTACAGGGGCAAATATGTTGACACAGTGCTAACAAGTATAATGCCAATGACACTGCATTTGATCAAGGTAACAACAAAACAAAACAAAACACAAAACACACTCTTCTCCATGAAGTCAATTACTATTAGTGAGTTTTTTTCTGTGTTTATTGCACTGACTGAAAAATTGTATTAAAAATAAATGCTATATGCAATGACTGGCCTATATATTAGTTACTCAAATGCATTCAAAATATACAAAGAAGATCAGTGTGCATTTGTAAGGGACTGCACTGAGTTCAATGGAACTATGTGCTAATATAAACTTATGTGTTGATGGTTTGCTGGACTGTAAGTCTGTTCATTCCTTTGTCAGCTTTCCTTTTATAGTCCATCGTAAACACATACTTGGTAGACGAGTTAAAGTGAGGTAGTTTACATTCATATAAATAAATATATTTGTATCATGTAGTAAAAAAAATAAGAGTTCCTTTGAGGCCCAGGTCATATATTCAGAATTTATGCATTGAGGCCAAATGAATATTTTGTCTGAATACAGCTTCAAAAGCAAGTCTTTGTGGATATGTCTTTTCTGTGTCACAACATAGCTATTCTTTGTATTGTGCTATAAAGTCTGTTCCTGAACACTGCTGAACATCTGTATTCTTATTCAGTTCAAATTCCAAGGCTGGCATGTGTTTTTTTTTCAAGTACTGTTTCTTGAGAAAAGGATTTAAGTACTTAACACATTTTTCTTCCTCGGTTACAGATAAGCATTGTGTGTAAACAAATTCCCATATGGCTCAGGTCACAAACTTGTTAACCTCACGCATTCATAAAAGCAGTATTTTCTGCTCTGCATTTAACATTTCTGTTATCAATCGTCATTATTATAGGACTTCTGCTAATCTAAACAGACATCAGGATAAAAATAATGTGATTTTCAGTGTAATTGACATTTTACCTGAGGAATCTGGCTCTGGAAGGCGACTTTGAAAAGGTCGTATACCTTTGGTAGCCATGGCTGGATCAGATGTTGAGTGACTAATTATGCTTTCCACAGACTCCTGACTCATAGCTGTTGAAGGCACTTCTCGCTCAAGAGTTTTGGCTTTTACTGAAGGAGCTGAAAGAAGAACTTGCTCAGATGGTGTGAGGGCTTCTGTTTCCTGCTTAGACATGTGTCGTCCCGCAGACCGGTTCCCTGAGTCGGGGAGTGGGAAGGTTCCAATCCCACTGTCCAGCGTCCTCATCTGGCAGCAAGACTCTAAGGCACAGGAAAATTCTGTGATGGGGTTGAGCAAAACAAGTGGATGACTCTTAAAGACAGTGAAAGGGACTATGGGAGAACAAGGTATCTTCAAGGCAAGGTTTCAAGGAAAGTAAAACATTTTGAATATTGTGAGTATGCTGCTATCTGTTATTTGCATGCTTTCAACACAAGGTATTTATTTAAATGAAAACAATGAAATACCATTTTCAGGTGCAGCGAAACCAGCACACATCAATATGCTGAGACTGGCCTGCTGCAGACTTAGGATGTGACAACGAATAGGAGGGGGATGTTCTGGAAAGTGAGCGTGGCTATTTTTAAATGACTTACTTTGAAGACCTGCAGAGAGGTGTTCATCCAAATGTGAATTCTTAAAGAAGACTTATGAATTTCCCAAAGCTGTTGGTTTCTCAAAGCTTTCTCAAGAAATTGGACAGAAGGTTTGCCTTGTCACACTCTGGTTCAGCACATCCCACTTTGCCTAAGTGCTCATTTCACAACACCATGCCAAGGACTTGGTTTGGAAGCAGTGGCTGTGCACAGCCTTCCAGAAAACATTACAAGGATGTCACACCACCTGCCCTAGCATTTTCTGTTCATTCCCACAGATCTGTTCGTGTAAGGAGCAGACAATAGTGAAGAAACCACAGTTCTTCTGAGAGGCATAAAGTTCAGAGAGAGAACAGCACTAACAGCTGGAAAATGGGCATACATTAGATTACACACCTGGAAACATCCCTTGACAGTGAGATCTGCAGTGTGTGGCAGATACTCCCAAAGGAAGCAGAAGTATTTCTTTTGCTTGAATAATTTAAGGCTATGCTGAACAAAAGACATACTGCAGTGAACAACTGTACTCTAGCAGGAGATGCGGAATATGACCCAATACATCTTCTCTATCTCTACCTTCTATATTCCTGAGTATTGATTTTTTTTTATGATATCCTCATTTGTTATTTAAGTCTGTTGTAGTTAGCAGTCCTATGTCAAGTCATATTCATTATTTTTTCCTCTGCAGTGTCCTAATACTGAGAAATTTGGAGATATTTTTCAGCTCTTGGACAGGCAGTGCTCCAGCTAACAACTATCACTAAGCAAAGAAAAATATAGAATAAGAAAGGACTTCCAGTAGTTTCTTCTTGACCAGAAGGAAAACATCCATACAGCACTGGTTATGTTGGAAAGGCAGAGCTCTTCAGAACAGACACGGAGTACATTGGAAGCACCACAGATAGGAACATCCTAAAACCAATGATCTGATAACCCAAGCCATTCCCTGTCACTTGGGACCAGGACATTACAATTAAAATGTACTGATGGATACCAGACACAATTACTGCAAGCACATTATTTCTACTTCAAGTGACTGGCACAAACTAAGTTTGTGTTTGAAGGTAGTAAAGCTGAAGAAGTGTGTATGTTACTAACTGTGACGGCCAATTTATCTTAATATTAAAAGCAAACAGCAACAAACAGGGCAACTACATTTTAGATACCTAAAATAAAATAAAATAAAATAAAATAAAATAAAATAAAATAAAATAAGGTCTCAGATTGTTCTGCTTAAATCAGGCTTTCTCTATCAGGCTAGTAGCAAAGGGACTTATTTTCTACCAAAGCATCATCTCACCTCAGGAAAGGTGTGAAATTCCCCTACGTGCTCATTGCTACAGCAGGTTTGATATTTTCCTCACAGAAGTTTTCAAGTTTTGGCTACAAAACTACACGATTGACATAAATTTCAGCTGAAACATTTGAGTAGGAACCAGAATCTTCCACGGAAAGCAGACATTTTCAAGTCAAAAAATATCAGTCAAAAATAGCTCTGTATCAAGTACAGTTTCACTGGGAAATTTCTAGCAAGCTGTTTTCAGAAGTACCCTTAAGCCTTGAAAGAAGGCTTTGAGAGATATATAACATCAAGTGGGCTTTCTGCAAGGAGTATCTACAACACTCAGAATGAAAGGATGCTAATCCCATCAGTAAAGGAAGACAGAAATCCTAACAATTGTCTTTCTTTAGATAGACCAAGATTTTCTATTAAGCTGACAAGAGTAATCGGTGAACATGTAATTTTTTTTCCCCTGAAAGACAAAGGGATTATCATTTTTCTACTATTTTGAAACATGCCAAATTATTAATTAATACATTCTTTTTTTTCATAATAATATCTCAAATGTAAGTAGGTCTGTGCAGAACTGCTTGATCAGTTAATAAACATCTTTAAGCTACATGTGGCATTGGCAGGAAGAACTTAAACTACAGATGGCAAAACAGATCTCTTTATTTGCACATCCTTCTCTTCATCTGCAATGCTAAAGCATCCACAAAAAAAAAAAAAAAAGAAAAAAAAAAAGAATGTATTTCTGCCAAATCAGTGTCAATTTCAAGCAAATTATTCCTTTTGGGCTTACATCATCATTTGATCCAATTAGTCAAAGATGAATGCGTTAATGTTTTCTATCTGGATACAAAGCATAACCAGTATGTAAAACTGAAAATCCCTCTAAGACTACCCTAGGTAAAAAATATCATAGCCCTGATATTCCCATAGGCACTGCATTGGTGAAATGGAATAATACACACTAAGGAACAGTTAATGGGAGGAGGACTGTGCAGTGTGTTTTTAAATGATGAGTCTGCAACTGAACCTGAACGAAAATTAATATCTGCTTAAATATGGGATTATTAGAGTTTACACGTATTTACAGTAAAAATAATGAGGAAAAAACCCCACAAAAATACAGACTTTACCAACTTGTTCAGTATTTCTTCTTCTGCTTCTTCCTAGCCAACCTTTTTTTTTCTTTTTTTTGCAGAAATTGCTAACTTCAATATGTCATCTGTCCAGCAGTTTGACAGTTGTCTTCACAGTTGACCATAACCTCCAAAATGTATTTCCTAACTTGAAATATGTAATTGCTGCCCTATTTCAATTCAACACCCCCCCAAATAAGTCAAAACTCAGCTGACCAACAATCCTGCCAACAACCCAGTTCTCCATTCTGACAGTTTCCTGTGGATTTTTCAGTTTTTAATTTTTGCAAGAACCACCTCCAATCTCCCTCCAGCATTTAGATCCCTTCCTCGCATACTTGGAAAGACTGGTGGCAAGCAACAGGGTTGTTACAGAGAATAAATGAACTGGAAAAAAACCTGGATAATGCTTGAAATTTTGTATTCCACATCTGTCAGAGTCTATTAAATACACAGGTCTGCATGCATTCTCCACCTGGGGATGTCCTACAATTGATGACTGCTGGAATAATCTCTCTGTGCTACACTGGTACTTCCTAAAAATCTTTTCACTTTTCACAGTAGACAAGACATTAGAAATAGATATGATTTTAGTCCTTTAGAAAGGACTTTGGAACCTTTAGAATAAAATCCAACTTCTCGTTCATGTGAAGAGCAACTTTAAGCTCTGTGAAAAAGGTAATTAACTGGAGCTCAATTGCAACCTGGTGGCCAATGAGGCCAGCCTAGAAATTTTGGGAAGCCATCATGCTTCCTTTATGGCTGTATGTCTCTTTGATTTTAAATCCGTACTTGCCAATCTGCCTTATAAATTTGCAACTGTCTTTAAGAAATCCTGATAGATGAGCAAGTCAGAAAAGTCCTCATATCTGATGCAAGGAGTGAATCTAAGATAAACAATGGGTCTGCAGAATGGCAGAAATGTGGCTTCTCCATGAACTTTTTTTCTTCAGTACCTTGAAATGCAAAGGTTGGAAACCAGTAATTGCACACTAAGTAACACCTTATTGGGGACTGCTCATTCAAGGCATGGATGGATGCTCTCCTTCATTTCTTGATGTCTAGTAAGAGACCCATTCTATTGTACGTACAAAATAGCAGAACCTAAAAAGGAGAGTTCGTAATTTACCTAGGCACTGACTGTGGGCTGCCTCAGCCATGCCTTCTTTATGTAACAACAGGCCTATCTCTTTCCCTCTTTATGCTTCAGTTCTCTGTATTAATACTGAGAGCTAATAACACCTCCCTGTTAAAGAATGATACCATAAGAATAAAGGTACTAGGACTTTTGCAACCAGTATATAACCACCCTGCAATTGCTTCAATGAACAATGCTTGTGTAGGAATACCCCAAATCAATTCGGCCACTAGCTATTTTGGAAGCTGCTCAGAAACTAAGCTGCCGAAGACTTCTAGGAAGCATTACGATCATTATTTTTGCTATTTGCTATCAGAGGTAGCTAAGCTTATTTTAGTTTGGGAACACCTCCATTAGTCCACAGTTACAAAAGAGTCGAGGTCACACTTAGCATCCCAGATAAACAGACTGCACACAGTGCCCAAGAGTGCATTTGCTGCTGGTATTATTTGTCTGTTCCACTGATGGTCTGTGTTCACTGACTGGTGCATTTGAAGCCCTTAAGGACAAAAGGGTGGAATCACTGATTTGCCTGCTCTTAAATAGCTCTTATAAACTGGATCTCAGTTTCACCCACCTTGAAACACTTTCTTTGATTTTCTGCTCCCAACTCACAGGGCTAGTGACAGTGCTTAGCCATAAATGCTCTCCCTGGTAAATACAGACTAATTAATAAGTGCCCAGGAAGCTCTGGGGTTTGCAAATGCAAAGGAGAACATATGATATTTATTTTGTTTATTTTAGAAGCAACTGCTTTTTGTTTATTAGTAGAAAACAAGGCTGAAATTGAAGCCATGTGAATATTAAATGAGGCTTTAAATATTTTTTTTCTAGTTCTGCCCTGCAGATGGCTTTACTTAAGGGAACTGGCAATAAACACTCAGATATATACCTGCAAACCTGAAACAGACTAATTTTACTTCTTAATTAATGATGTGAAAACTCATTAACAACACGGAGAGCTCTGAGTGACTTTTAGGTAAGCTACAATTTCTACCTTCAATACTCAAGTACAGCTCTTCCAAAATAGCTGAATCACAGTTAAAGCAGCTGCATGGAGGCAGGAGCTGGTGAGAAACCATATGACTTAAAGCTAGAATGAACAGAATTTTTCTTCAGGAACTCCATTTATTTTGTGGGGGTTGGGGGTGGGGGGGAACACAACACACTGCATCTCTATCATGATGGTTTCTTTCTGAAAAGCCTTTATTTTTATGATATGCCACGTTGGCTAATCAAATGTCAACAGTTCAGGCCTCTGAATTAAGGTACAAATCAAAGTTTCCTGCACTCCACAAAAATGGAAAAGATAGCATCAAATCAGGAACTGGTATCCCATCCCCAGAGCAAATTTAGATAGACATATGCTGACATATTTTTCACAGAAATCCTCCTAAATGCATTTTCAGAACAGGCCCACAGAGTCTGTATGGGTCCATTCAAAACAAACTTTTAAAGTAACTGAACACAAACTCACACAAAATGCTTTTCTGTTTGCTTTGTTGTATTTCAGGTATACGAATTAGAGTTAATAGGAAATGCATGAGTGAAGCTCCATACACACATGGCTGCCGACAGCCCTCGCCAGAAGCAAAAATTATGTAAAACAGAAACGTTTCAAACAGAGGGACTCAAAGCAGCATAGAGAATATCAGCATACCAGCAATGTGTACTAAGCACGATAATCAGGTACAGGCCTGATTTGAGTGACAAAAGCAAATATGAGTCGGGGCAGACTGTAAAACAGTGAAAATCAACACAGCAGCATTAACTTCAGAGCTGAAGAATCTGAACATTCTTTTTAATTGTCTGAATGAGACCAGCAGATTCTCGGTATCTTGAATAATAATTAGATTGCATCCTATATTCAATACACAAAGAGCCACACTTCTACTCATTCTTGTGACAAAATATAGCACTCCTGGGTGAATAATTGTAATGACAAAAGAATGAAATTAGCAGAAAATCATTGTGGCTAATAAGAAAGTGTTGATTCAAAATATGAATACTCTCCTCAGAAGGAAGACAAGCTAGACAGTGGGCTGCAGCAACTGGCAATTAGACAAGTGCTATGTGTGCTACCTGTTAAAGTACAAAGAAACAATCTGTCTTTGCCAGGCTGTGAAGAAGGTAAGCTGACAAAAATTAGAAGACACTAAAGGATGTTAGTTTCTTATTATTGATATGTATTGGAAAGGCTCTCCATCATCTTCAAGCTACATAAATAGCAATTAAAAAAATACACAGAAAGTTTCAATCTATTATCATAGACTCCTTCAGACCATCATTTCAAAACCAATCCCTCTAAGTGCCAAAAGAGTGAAGTACAGCAGACAACAGTTGTCCCACTCCTATGGGACCAAACCAACATAATGCTGTTTCAGTCTGCAGATTAGCCTGTTCACATTCTGTAGTCTTGCTCAAAGACCACACACTAATAAATGTCCAGAAGCAACTCAGAAGGAGAGGATATTTAATCAACTCTATGCACAAGGCTATGACTTGCTTCCGACGAACAAGCCCTGGGCTAGGAAATGAGGCACCGCAGAATGCTTCTCTGCATGACATGGAAGGCCACCCAACAGCATGACCACTCCACATTATCAGTAACAAGAATACTGCAGCATAAGAACACAGGACTGATATCTATTGTGTAAAACCTCCCAAAGAAATGGCGCGTCAGCCATGGACAGATTTAGAACCACAAATCTGAAAATACTCAGAGCCAAACCAGTGAAGTCCCTGAGCAGAAAGAGGCTGGACTAGAGACCTCTAGTGCCCTTCCAACCGATGTGCTTCTAGGGGGTATGCTGCTACACACAAAGTAGTTGCTCTAGTTGTAATTGCAGAGCTTAGTGGCTATTAAACAAGGTTTCCCCTTAATGATGTCTTATTTCAGCTACTTCAGCTCACTGTGGATTTAATAGCTGCCTCTCAGGCTTCAAATGCAGATAGGGCTTTAGAAAATAGCTTAGTTATCGAAGTACAAATAAATGCATGTATTCTTACACCATTGCTCATGCCTATGGGATTCATGAAAAATCTAATACCTTATCACCACTTGTGTCAAACCATAACATTTTACAGTATGTAGATTCCAAGTAAGAGACTTATACTGGAAAGTTATTCTCTGATAGCTGGTATTGTTTTAGGGCTTTTATGGACCTCACACTCACTTGTAGAGACTTCTAGATATTCCACAGCTTTACTGGGTGATGATGGAGAAGATAAAACAAACATTTTTACTTTATCTGATCATGTGAAAATGAATGAATCAAGTCCTGTATCAGTGATGATTGCTAAATGGTTCTTCTCAACTTCTAACAATGGCCTGATGAAAGGAATTAACACTGACAGCGGTAAGTTGTTTTCTCAGGCATTGAGGCTTCATGACAAGAGAGATTTCTTTTGCGGTCAAAAGACATTTTATCAGTTGAATGTTCTTCTTCATTAAATGCATTAGAGGCATCCAAGGATTTGCCTGACATTTAAACAACTTCTGGATTATCCCTTTGCCTCTCCACAGTGATGTGGATCACCTCTCTTTACTGAATGCAAAGGCTGTAATGCAGATCAATTTGTTCACCATCTTTCCTCTGTCACTTATTCCGTTACATTTATCTCAGTAATTCATTACAGACCTCACCTAATCTGCCTCCAGGTTTTGAGGGTTCTTTAACGTGAATGAGCTTGCTCAAATATGTCAGGCTTAATGGACATGTTTTAGGATGATGCATGTCAGGCTTAATGTATTTACCACATTAATCAAGCGTGCTTCCTTCACATCTATTTCCATTCCCTGAGATGAGAAAACATGAATTAAGTAATTATTTACTTAGTACTACAGTAAAAATAACCAAAGCTTATATAGACTACAACATGGCGGATGAAACCAAGACTTTTCCCTGGCAGAGGGGACTGTCCAGTCTTTCTAGTTCTCCTATTGGAAGCTTAGCACAAGCTTACTAAAAGCACAGACAAACAGCAAACTGTGGAACAGACCACCGAATAATTTATATAATTCATCATGTATGTAAAGCAAATGGCACATTTGGAAATAAAACCTGAAACTTACTTTTTCAGTTCCCAGTCAGATCTAGATTTTAGAAAGAAACCTAGGCCTATCCAAGAGAAGAAGGCAGATGATATGAGTAAAAAGTAAAAAGGCAGGCTTCTATATCATGGTTTAGATTCATGGGAAACTGGATAATCAGCAATACTGGGACACTACACAAAGGTTTAGAATGACTGCTTGTTTTAAACAGTGCAGAGAGCAGGCATGAGCGAAAAAATGAAAAATAATGCCTTGGCAGTGAATGAATATATTTGTTGGAAAAGCATACTGAAAAATCAGAAAGAAAAGAGGAGTCAGAGATGAATGAATTCACTTGAGGTACTACAATGAACACAGATTCTTTTCCCTACAGAAAAATCTGTTTAGGAAGTGGATACACAGATATGGTTGTCGTCTTCAGTATTTTCATAGCTTGATACAAATAATTATAATGCTGACATTTCATTTTAAGTAGAACCCACTCCCATCTACAACACTTTATATGTCCTGTGTAGTTACCATTATATCTTCAAAATTGCTATCAAGTTTCTTGCAACTTCTCTATAAAACTTGCTGCCAAGGACATTTCTGTTTTCTATTGAAAATATAGTTGAATCATTTTTCTTTCCTGCACAGAAAGCTTAAAGTGGTGGACTTTAAAATACAATGCAACATGCAAAATACCACCACCAACCAACAAACATTCCGCTCTGGAACATTAGGAATCCATGGAATTTAACTAAACAGTCTCTAAAGAAGAAAAAAAAGATCTTTAAAGTTTTGCTTAAAAGACAGACTTTCCTTTTTATTTTATTTTTCTGACCAGATTGCCTCTAAATTAAACTGCAAAACCCTTCTGCAAGGTTATTCTTGTAAAGCAGAAAGAAAGATGACAAAGTCTGCTATAAGGCAGATGATTATCGGGAACTTTAATGGAAGTGAGCACTGGGCTACAGCGGAACTACAAAAGAATTCCCTGACCTCAGTGTGTGCTTTTGTTCCAGCAAAATGCAGCAAAGTCTACAATGCACTTTTAATGTTGCTTTGGTAATGCGGATGCCCAGCCCTCCATCCAGCTTGAGACCTTCCAAAACCTTTTTAAGAATCTGCAGGCTTTTTCCCTATTTTATAAAAATGACAGTATCTACAAGGTTCCCATTTAATGCTGGATGAATCAATTTTAAGCAAGTGACCTGGACCTCCAATGAAAATTTAACAGAAATTAGACTCGAGTCTTCCTTCAAAATCTGACAAATTCTGCCTATGCTTACCGTCATAATCTTCACCTGTCTCTGAATTTCACCTGAAATACTTGAAACAAACAGTATGGGTCAATGCCACAGACAGATAATTTATTTCCAAGGACTGCAAATATTTCTGCTGTGGACTCTAACTCCTGCCAGGGCATTAACTCCCATTTCAACTTCTGTAGGTTGTATACTTGTACTTACAGTGGACCGAACAGAACCAATAACAGTCAGATACATTTTGGATTACTATTTTTAATTTTTGCATTATCAAGTATAGTATGTACATGCTAATACAATCTCCAGATCTATTCAGAATTATCATCATTTCAATTTATCTGTACTAGTAATGAAATTCCAAGTGCCTAGAGGACAAAACCTTCCTCCAGTGCTCTCCCTGAAGTCAAAGCTCAACAGGCTGTCATTAAGAACTGAAACTGGCTCTTTAGCTCAGCCACCAGCATATAAATATAACATTTTGAAGCCAAATTTTCCCATTCAATAGAACAACTCCTCCAGATAGACTGGCTATGCTTACACATCCCTGAACTCCAGTGCTTTAGACCGAAATAGCTTGTTTGATTGATTTAGAGATTACTGAGAATAAAATGACAGCCTAGATAGGTTTAGTTTACCCAAAAGGAACCAACCTTTACTGTGAGTATGGTAAAGCACAGGAATGTGTAACCCAAAGAACCTCTTGATGCCCATTCCTGGAGGTACTCCAGGCCAAGCTGTATGAGGTCCTGGGCAGCCTGAGCTGGGGAGTAGCAACCAGCTCATGGCAGGGGTTGGGACTGGTGGGCTCTGAGCCAGTCTACGATCCCACATTGCCTTTACTTTAGTCATAATGCCTTTGGCGTAACTATTATGCCTTTGGTGTAACTAAGACTGTATAGCACAGAATTTTCATTTTAATTTGTCCATAAGAATGAATTCTTCAATAATTATACCTTGTTTTCTTGTGCTGTGATTTTCTGTGTTTTTTTCCCTCAGAGCTGTTTTTCAAAGAAATCTCTTAATACATCATAATGAATAGAATCACACTTTTTCAGGAGTGAAACATTCAACTTTGACGACTGCCTTTTTCTACCCAAGATGTCCAATTATTAACCTGTCCGTGTAAAGATGTCATTTGTAACTGTCTTGTAATATTTTTGGCTAGTGTGACAATGGGAAAATTCAAGACTGGATGTAAACAATGAATATTCTATTCCACCGGGGGAAACAGAATTCTCTTCCTTTGTAAAATGAAGGCTTTTTAATGTTTACATTAGAGCAATACTGTCAGGAGCTTGACACATTCAAGCATTGTATTCAATAAAGGAATTTTATTTATATGAATGTCTTGAGACCCTGCTGCACCTGTCTGAGCTGAGGAGTCTCTCGTGGCAGAAAGGGAAAGTCAACCTTTTTATCACATCCTTTCTCTTATTAGGTACTTTAACATTTCCCCCTTCACCACTCTTTTAAAACTCAACTACTCTATTGCGAAAGGCATGAAGAAAGAGCTTGAGGATACAATACTCCTGGATTTTCAGATCTCTTGTTTATGAGAAGAGCTGCCAGTGCCACATTTGACATCCTCACTGACAAAAACATCCATGGTGTCACACAGTTATCTTTTAAAAAGTTTATATACTTTCTACACATGTGCTTAAGCAGAATATAACAATATAAATGTCTGCTTTGTGTGGAAATGATGTTGTCTTCCTGAAATACAGGTATTCCAGATGAGGAATTTTATATTAATACACATGCTTGTACACTTTCAATGCAGCAAACCAAAGAGCCAGCAAAGTATGTAAATTTGTTGGATCACCAAATGACAATAAACTAAAAACCTAGCAACTGGGAATTCATGCAGAGTATCTCTATTGGGAAGTGATGAACAAGCAATGTTTTACACAGTAAGAACTCTGAAGACTACTCAGTTACGTACATCTTGTTCATCAGCCAACTGGGCAGCAGTGCTATCGATTTAAGAATTTTCCACTGGCAACTACAACACTTACCTTTCCTATTATTCCTTTACCAAAGAATATCTTCTGTGCTTAATCATAGCCTTTATACATCAGCTATATATTCAGCTCCACACATTTTAGAACAAAACCAGCAGAACAAAGTCATTAAAGTGCAGCTACGAAACCAAAGCTTGGTTTCTTAAAATGACAGTTTATGATGGTGAGGAATGCAGACCAGTAAAGAACTGATTTACTACCCACTGCAACTTTCAAGATTTCAAAGATATTCCTGTTCCACGAGAACCTCAATTACTATGAAACTGTTCCATGAAAAAAGCACAATAAAATAGCAGGCATTACTTTTGGAGCATCCCTCATAGTTTGTAACACAGGAAGGTGAATTTGTCACTGTCACATCTCACGTAATTCTCCCAACCAAAGAAATTTCTTAGGTGTGCAGAACTCTGTACCAGAAAAATGCCAGAATGTCTAGAAGGAATTTTGTTCAAAGAATCTGAACCAGACCTAGGAAAGTTTGCTGTCCATAAAGAGCAATGTGAATATACAGCAGCAAAACTCCAGTGCAGTATGAAACACAGCCTGATGAGAGGGGCATAAAACACAGTAAGATACTGATTTAGGAGTACTTGGGAAGTGCAGTTAGATCCATGATTTCAATTTCCCTGCCTTGCCCTTGTCCTGGTGAAGTAATGACTTGACTCCGTGTGCTTGTGCCAACAAATTTGCTCAGACTTCTATTATTTGTACTATGCCAATACAACCTATTGCACATAATGACACTCATCATCAGTTTCTTAACATCAACAACCAGATCCTCACAGCAAATCCTTTGAATTAATCCAGATGCTTTAAAAAAACAGAACAAGGGTAAGTGCCTGGCTACTGCAGTGCCACAAACTGTGGACTTGTATAAACCTGGGCCACAGATTTATCTGTCACTCTATCACCAGTCCTGAGAAATTGCAAAGGAAAATGTCTTTTGGCTAAGAAAGAAGGTGCTTTGATGCACACAAGGTTATATTCACAGTGATGACCTCTCACATCTACCTGAAGGCCTCATGAACACAAGGCATGACAGAAGCCACCGCACTCCACGACTGCCACATCCTGTCAGAGACCCAGACTAGGTGCATGAGAGATGGGGAAAATACAAACACTACATGAGAACCCACTGACTAATATATGAAAATATATAGTGAATAGGTCTCAATAACAGTGACCAGTTACACAGACAAATGCCAAGGAAGCAGTGAAGTCTTTTCAGGACAGGGCTCTGCAAATAGCTTTGCTTTCTTGATCTGCAAAACTGGACTTAAAAAATAAAACCAAATATTTCACATCAATTCAAAGAAAAGGTTTTTAGAACTTTGTGTTCATGCAAAATAATTTGAACAATTTTGGGGGATTCTTGTTTGGGCAGTCTCTGGTAACAGAACGAAAGGCTTTAATTCATACAATGAGGAACAAACATTTCTCTTCGTAGGACTTGAACCTATCCAGTTGCAGAATCCTATCACAGTCTTATACTGCCTTATTAAAGTTCTTGCTATTTAGCTACTGCAACAGAGCCAAGGTATGGCAAGGTTTCAAAGAATTCAGAGATCTCTGCTGCAAAGAAGACAGATTTCATTTGGTTGATACCAGGATTGAAAAGGTTGAACAAGTCAATAAGGCATGCAAATGTTACCCCAAAGGAAAATGTGTTTCAGCACAATACCTTTGGTTCAGCCTAACTTGCTGGGTTGACAGCATTAGTGAAAAGAAAGAGCTTCTGGCTAATACAATCACTCACAGTGTCCTGAAAACACTGAATCAAATTTTAACTACAGCAACAGTCAGCCAACAAAGGGAACTTGCTAAGGGAGATTTTTCTTTTATTCACTATCAGTTCCTTACAGTGATGACATACTGCTCTAATACAGATCTCAAAAAAAAATGCTGTTTGTCCTCCACTGCCTATTAGATATTTTAAGAAGCGCTGAAAGTTCACCTGTGGTTAAAAATTAGTGTGTGTCAATCACAAAAAAGGGCTGATGGTGCCACCCTCCTGAAAAGCACATAGCAAAGACAGCTCATTTTCAATAACAACTTCAAGGTCTGCTGAACAGACACCTGGTTTGCTACTCATACGGGATAGTTTATCACAGTAATTATTCTGCTATTTGGAACTTTACTCTGAACTCTACTCATTCAAGGATAGACTGCAGGGTTACGGTACATCAGTATTATTCCCACTGAAAGCATCATGCACAACAACCTTTGAGTTAGGTCACTATATGTTACCCACTAGTTTTGGAGACTGAAATGGTATTTCATAGCCAGGCTCTTAAAAGTCCTTCTCTTAAGCACTGCTTTGATCCACTGTTGATTATGGTACATACATACTCATCTTTTACATAGTCAGTGAAATCCGACTACTAAAACCAGAGACAATGAATGCTAAAACCGACATTATGTGGGCAAACAAATAAAGTAAGGAGAATTACACGTTTTTTTTCCCCCCAATAAAAATCCAGTGCAAAAAATAATGTTGTACCTATCACATGACTCTGACATGTAGTCCTTGTCATGGTCTCCTCCTCTTCTTCTTGCAGGTTTTCTGTGACTACGTTAGCCTGTACAAAAGTGAGGAACATCTGTGACTCTGTTTATATTGCTTCATGATAACTACAGAATATACTTTCAGAAATAAACCGAAGTATAGTTGTACGGTAACTCATGCACTTCAGCATACAGCCTGTCCCATTCTATTAACAATATCAGAAGATGACTTTAACTCCATTAAAAATCACAACATGCAACAAAAAGCACCCTTGGAAAACAAAATTCTTCTAGAAGTCATCTTTTTCTGCTTTATTTCTTTTTTTCCCCTTAATAAAGAATTACACTCAGGACTGCCACTCTTTTACTTTGTTTTCTACAGAAACATCAGGTTTCAGACTCTATGCAAAAAGAAAAAAAGCAAACTTATGTGATGTAAAATCTCTCTAGGTCAGTTTCCAATCATTTAACTTAGTCACTTATGTTTCCACATCTGCTTAAAACCATTTTAATTGCTTAACAGAGAAATAACTTGAATTTAAGAATGCAGTGCACACTAAGAGCTCTTAAGTCAAACTCTTCAGATCTTAAAAGTACATGATCAGGTGGAGGGAAGTGATCGGCCCCTCTACCCTGTGCTGGGGAGACTGCACCTGGAATACTATGTCCAGATGTGGTGTTCTCAACACCGGAGAGATGTGGACTTGTTAGAGTGCATCCAGAACAGACATATACAAATGATCCAAGGGATGGAATTCCCTCCCTGTAAGGACAGGCTGAGAGCTGGAGCTGTAAAGACTGGAGAAGAGAAAGCTCTGGGGAGACTTTATAGTGGCCTTTCAATATCTAAAGGGGCGGGGGGGGAGGGGGGGAACGACACTATAAGAAGGGGACAGACTCTTAGCAGAGTTTGTTGCAACAGGACAAAGGATAATGGTCTCAAACTAAAAGTGAGGGATATATAAATTGGACAAAAGGAAGAATTTTTTTTCTTTACAATAAGGGTGTTGAGGCACAGGCACAGGTTGCCCAGAGAGGTGGTGGAAGTGCTGTCCTTGGAAGCATTCAAGGTCAGGCTGGACCACGCTCTGAGCAACCTGACTGAGCTGTAGATGGCCCTGCTTGTTGCAGGGGAGTTGCACCAGATGACCTTTAAAGATTCCTTCCAATTCAAAAGATTTTATGATATTCAAACCCCTTAGATTCTGTTCCTCTGCACTCCTATATATATACATATATAAGGTATCTTCATACAATAGAGTGAAAGCCCCCTCTATTACATGCCATCAGTGAACATAATTCAGATCCAGGGACATATTTTTCTGCTGTAGTCTGTAAATCAAACAGCAATGAAGATACTTGCAGGCTGCAGGAAAGAGGAAAGCCAGCACTGCGGAAAAAAATGCTGCCAAGATCTCAGAAATCTTAAATTGTTTGCTAATCACTATTTTCAGTTTTACTCCACTTATGGCAAATTCCTTATAACATCAAATAGATACTGTAATCTAAAACAGTAGAATTTATCGTAATTTGCATTGCATATCTTTGATCGTTCTATGTACTTGTCTGGCTTACAGAAGTAGCCCTATTGACCCCTGGTGACAAGCCTCAGTAAGACATGGAAAATCCTCCATCTATAAAAGTGCATTTGTAATCTCTTAATCCCAGATATTTGATTTCTTCAGAGAGGAGGCTCTTTATGCTATGGAAAATGAAGAGGAGAGTATGTGCTCGTTTTACATCAAATTATGGATAAAACAATTTCTCTCACATGTGCAGACCGTATGGCAGTCTGTGGCTTGCTACTGATGTGACATTTCAGAATATTAGATAGATTTCTGGATGTTCCCCAAACACACTGAACTACAGACAGGCCCTGCTATCCAAAAAACTGGTGTCTTGATTTTGGTGCCACGCTTCCACTCCACAAAGCAAAGCCCAGGGCTTTTCTAAATTACAACGGGCTGTAATACAATCACAAAGATGAAATGAAGCAGTGCAGCACAAAAATGATTGTATCTCACCTTAAGCTTCAGCCAAGGACATGAAAAAGTATCAGAGAACGTGGAATATCCTTGGTGTGAGCTAAAGGGTTATGTATTTCTGTTGGCTGGCCTTTAGAGCAAAGTGCTTTTTTGATGAACGCTAACGGGAAGTGAATCCCTTTGAAGGTGAATGCACACAACTGCCATTGGTGGGATATCGCTTTTTCCATAAATTCAGTGGCAGTCAAGCAGTAGTTTTCCTTGTATGAGCAGAAATCAGAGGTAACTGGTGCATACGTTATGGCATAATAGTGCCCCAAGGCTTTACCTGGTGCATCATAAGAGAAGAAATTTAATTGTCAAAAAAAAAACAACCAAAAAAGCCCTCTATAAAATTAGAGTTAAAAATGTTATGGCCAAGATTTAAGGAAGTATATACATGATCTGCAGTTTCTGCACTGAATGCACTTTGCTGTGTTCAAAGAAGAAAATAAAAAGTCCTCTCAGTTTAGGGCTTTTCAAAAGATTCATGTTGTTTTCTCCAAAAGCATTCACTTGGTGTTTTTACAAGCAACAAAATGCACAAGAGGCCATTCTGACACATGTGACTGTTTTCAGTCACAGCTATCTCCCAGTCATCTGCAATCTGCTTCAAAGGTAGCAGACACCAAAGAGCAACTGAAAATGATCGTAATAAGATGCGTGAACTTTGAATTTACAGACTTTCTATTGTTTTCCTTGCAAGAGCTTGGAGGGCCAGATGAAATCTCACATACTGTAGAGTCTTATGGTGCATCTCTTCCTCAACTTAGCAGTAAGAACAGTAAGCATCTTTTTATTCTCTTTATTTTAGATGTTTTCAGCCTTTTAGCATGAGATATTTCTTTCAGGAATTGAATGACACAAAACCAAAACACGAAACTCACAAAGATGAAGCACATAATGTAACTCAGCCTCAAAAAACAATACAGAAAATGCTTTTCCCTTCATTCTGAGGGAACAAAAGAGTGAATGGTATAGCACAGGTACTGCCTTTTCCATGTGACTAATATGTCCGTTAAGGCTAAGTGGAATAATAAGGATTTCTTCATTATTTATGTACATTAAGAACAATCTTTGTAGTTCTCTAATAAAATGAAGTGTCTCATTTAGGACTATAATTGCTTCATTTAGAAAGATTTCACAAACTGACAGACAAAAAAGCACAGCAAATTATTGCAGCATTAGAAAATAATAAGAACAAAATTGTAGAAGCAATGTACAGAGTTTTTCATACTTCTGTACATTGAAGATATACCCTAAGCTGTCAGGACCATATTAAATGGGGCATAGTTAAACTGAGTGGCTCTGATAAGGGGCTCTGCTTTGCTATCAACGTTCTAGATCAGTTGGATTGAATTTCCTGCATATTGCGCATTTCCACACTTTCATTCTCTCTCTTTCCTTTCAGTGACACTACAAGGACAGCCTTAGATATGCTTATAATTTGTGGTTTTATAATGCAGGAGACATCTACATTTTCAAAGAAGAGACGATACCACAATAGTCAGGGAGGAAAAGTTTTCCAAAACATTCATTCTCTGCATGTTCCCCATAAGTTTTACAAAATGACCTTGTGGACACTCTTAAGGAAGACGTTTGCATTAAATAAAAAACCACTTGCCTGAAGCTGATATCTTACCCTTAAACATCCTAAATAACAGCAGAGTTATTCCATTTCCTGTTAAGAAGCCCTTTGAAACTTTTATTATTGAAACACATCCCAAAGAATTTTTATTCCAAATTCTAGTGAAATAGTGAAATAGTTGCATGTGTTGTACTCCCACAATTTGGCTTTATTACAACAACAACAAAAACAATAGCCTCAGATTCATGTTCAGGATATATATTTGGCTTAAGTTTTCAGAATATTTGGTGAAAACAGTGATTATTGCTAAAAATTGTCACAATAATATGGTCAAGACAGCTACCAGGACTGAGATAAGAATGCTCAAGAAGTTAAATCACATAAAATCAAGTTAAAGCATCTCTGTACTCCTTGTGCTTGAACTTTAAGGCATCGTTGGAAAGGCCCTTGCTAGGCAAGAAATTGCTCACTAAATTCCATGTTTTACTACTAAAAGCTTCTCAAGGAAGTGCACCCATTCAGCATGACTTCAGGCTACAATCCTGAACAGTGTGTATATACTTTTCAAGGTGCAGAAAAGTCAGACACACACATAACCTTTCAACAGAACATAAAATGATTTTTCACCTAAATTGCACCATTCTTACTTGCTGGGTAAACTAAATAATCAGGATTAGTTAGTATTGGAACATAAAACTAGCTACAAGGCATTAACAGGGAGATATGCTGTGGTACAGAGCTATGGGTCAAATGTATGCTTTTGCTTATGGAAGATTCCCTCTTAAGTGATGAATACTCCCACAGGCGGTTGAACACTTCACCTTTTCCCTATGAGCATTGCACTTGTTAGGCTTAATGCTTCCTATAACGCTCAGAGTAATGTTCAACGCTGGCAGGCATGCAATTTTCATAGAAAGGGGAAAAAATGGAAAAAAAGAAAATGGTCCTATTATTTCAGAGTACCACAGTATGATTATAACATTGCTGTGCATATATCTCTGCTGAAATTGAATTGCCAGAAGAAGCAGGAGGGTTTTCACGACTAGCTCTGTAATCTGGCCTATAGTCAAGCTGCCAACTTTTGTATTAATTCACAATTCTCTAGCTACACAAAATCATATATAAACAGTTATTATCCTGTTTATCTGTACTGGCAATAAGGAGGAGCACATCCAGAAGTTAAAAAGACGGTAATAATGCTTTCATGGACTAAAGCACTTACCAGGGTCTGATTCTGCATCCCCATATCAGCTTTTGTGTTGCTGTTTTTCTTGTGGTTTCCTTGAGAGCTGATAGAGTTGCTGTGAAGAGAGGAGCCCTGGGAGCTGCCCTTCGACACACTCCTGTAGGAAACATTATTTGATCCACTTTCTGTCTGCTGAGCTGCTTTCTTATCAACTCTGCAGGTAGAGAGTGATTCCTCTGATAAATTACATTGCCCTTCTTCAATCACTCCACTTTTCCATTCCTTTAATGTTTAAAGTAACCTCTCTGTATCTTTCTGTCTCTAGACCTTTGAGTGATAAATGTTTCTAACTAGCCTTGATCAAATCTGTCACTTGCAATTTCAGGTAGTATATCAATTTAGTCCTGCACATATAATGATTTATTTTATATTTAGGACTGCTGGGGGGCAAATGTGAAAACACGGTATAGCAATCGCTAAGTTTTCCTGTGACCAAAGGTTACGATAGGTAGAAATGTAACTAACCTTGATTAGTTCCCAAATGTTTGCAATACGTGAAAATGGAAGACATTAAAACATGCGCCTAACATCCGTATTTCTACCAACTTGCCATTCTACAATATCAAAGACCTTTGGTTTGGTTAACAAAGTAACTTGAACATAATTATCATCTCATTCTTAAAGTTTGTATTACCTTAAAGTCCTGACAGTTTACAAAGTGATTGTTCCAATGTATCCTTAGTCTAAAGGCAACATATGTTCAACTTAGAGTCTAAGGATGCCATAAAATCTACAGCACACAACAAAACAGCCCATACCTGTTTAGAAGTTCTTTCATAAAGCTGTCTTTTGGTGAGTATGGAGCAGTGGTGGAACATCTGACTTGTTCACATCCCATCTTGCCAGACGTGTTTTGCGACGGCTTCAAGATTTTAAACTCCATAGCATCATCTAAAAAGTCACTGCTGTCCGTTTTCCTGTTAATTTTGTTTTCCACTTCACAGTGTTGTTCAGGTTGCTTTTTTTCTTTTCTTCTCTCTAATTTTGACTGCTTAATTCCAAATCCTGAAACTCTTGGCTCTTTTTTTTCTACTTTTGTTTTAGGAACATCAGGTTTCCTGCTGCTCAGTGCTGGCAGCTTACTCTTTCGAAAGCCAAACCAACTAGCTATAGAGGGCCCAGTCTTTTGTTTGGTCTCTACAGTGGGAGATTTGTTTTGTTCCTGACCCTTCTGGACATTTTCTTGGATGCACAACATGACCTTCTCCTCTATCGTAGGTTGTAGTGCAGGTGAACTAAAAACATCAGTAACATGAGAGGCTTCCGCTAATTTTAAAGACATCTGCTGTCTCTGTGATTTTATTGCTTCCAGTTTATGCGGACATTTTATTCCACCCAAGCTATGAACTGATGAAATCGGTTTGGAAGATACAGTAGCCGATGCATCTAACTCCAATTCTGCTGGCAAAACACTTTTTTTATTTACAACTTCGTGTTTTAAATTTTCACTGCTTTTCTCACTCTGGACAGATAGACTGCGTGCATCTTTCACATAAAATGATTTGTTTCCATCATGTTTTGAAGCATTTCGAAATGAGTCTACTTTTGGAGATGATCTGAATGGCAGTTTGCTTGGGCTTCCATGCTGGTTATTGCTATTGCTTCCAAGAGAACCTTGTCTAGAGTAAGAATTTTCTGTGGTTTTTGAAGTATTTGGAAAAGTTTCTTGTGTTGCTGCTGACCCAGGAATGGCCTTGATTTGAAGTCCTTCCATGGCTGAGTTCTGCCTTGTTAGAGAATTTCCCCTGTCAGAAGTGTTTGTAATAATCTGAGTCCGTACTTTTCCAAGACCTTCTGTCACAAGGGCAGATGACTTTTCTCCTGTATGAACGCTGAAACTCTGACTTCGAGCTTTCGCTCCATTCATGCCCAGAGCTGGTTTCAAGTGTGACTTGTTGCTAGAAGAAAAAGACCTCTTAACTAATTTGCTTTCTATTTCATCTACTCTGTCTACCACCAAGCTGCCATTTTCATGCAAATGAGGTGATGCTGCATCCATGCTAAGTCTCAGAGTAAAACTATCTTTTATTTCGGTATCAGACTTAGAGTCTTTTAACTCAGCATCCACTGTACCTTTGTTGGCTACACATTCATTTTGCTTGTGCTTACTTGTACTCACATGGCTTTTGGAAGCTGCATTTATACTATCTTTTTCCTGCTTCCCTGGGACGGTGGAGCTCTTTCGGAGAAGCTGAGGAGATTTGACAAATAATTTCAGTCCTACAGGGAGACGGGTCTTCACTCCTTTCTCATTAGAGTTTTGTGTGGCATTTGCAGTGTCACTACCATGAAACAGTGTTGACAATGGAGAATTGTTTACCTGAGATAGCAAGGGCTCACTCACACTTGTTGTATGACATTGAGGAGTTGCAGGGAGAATGGTTGGCATCTTTTGTGGCTGATCAACCCCACTGTCACTGGAAATATCCTTCTTGCTGGAATGTCCTTCTTGTGAAGTTGTTTCCAGTGACGGACCCAGAGGAATGGACCTGCCTGTCTGAGAATCTGTGTTCAGAAACTCACGGTTCCTGTGGAAACCCATCTGATTAGCGTTTTTCAGGCAGACTTGCTTTGTGGAAACTTTGGAAAGTCCTGGGCATGCACTATGGGGTTGCTGAGATATACAATTATTTTGCATAATTGCTTCAGAATTTTCTTGAAGGTAAGATAACTCAATTTTGGCCCCAGAAGATACACTTTTTGCTTGCATATCATGACTAGATTGATTATGGACGACAGAGTTTGCAGTTCCTTTTAATGGTGATGATTTTAGTATATTTTTTGCTGTTTCACCTGGAATGGCTCCTCCTAACTTCACAGCTACAGGTGGAGAATGAGCATAATCAGGCCGAATCAATAGGGATGTTGACCTGCCTGGAGGAAGGGGTGGGGATGGCGACCTGACTTCTACAGTTGCTAAGTCACGATTAGAATCTCTAGTTGGAGGTTCTCCATAGTCAGTAGGCTCTATAAGGTGCTGAGGCAACAGTGGTGATGCTGGACTCTGACTCTTTGGGTACTTTGGCCCATTGTCTCTGCCCGGCCGCTTTGAGTTGGGCAGGGGGTGGGCAGGGGGCTTTGGAACCTGGAAGTCAACTTTTGAGTTAAAATTACGAGGTGGACTTTGTGCCTTTTTGAGTCTTGAGAGCTTGACAGGTGGCAGAGCAGGTGATTTTTCAAGGGTTGCAGGGGTCACTGAAGTTGCTAAAGGTGCCTCCTCACTCCCCGTCATCTTGTTTTTTTGTGGAGAAAATTTACCTCTGCTGGGTATTTTAGTCAAGATTGGCTTTTGATTAATACCTGCATGAACAATGGAGCTTGAATTGGTCTTGTACGATACATCATACACTGGCTTCACTAGTTTTTGTCGTGGGGCATTTTGCAGGATTCCTCTTCCACAGGGTGAAGATTCACTGCAGGTTGTGGCGACAGCCATATTTTTATTCCCTGTATTGTCTTCAAGAGTCTGTTTCTTAGTTTTGTCTTCAGGTCCTTCCAAAGCAGTGTAGTCTCTAGCACTTGTTCCTGTCTGCAAATTAGCTATTCCCTGAGGTCTAAGTTCAGTATATTCTGCACTGCACCTGCTTTCTGGTTGGTTGATTGATATTTCATTTCTTGTTACAGTGACAACTCCAGTTTGATGTGAGCTGAATTCAATAGGCTCACCATCCTCAGCATCAAATATTACTGTAATGCACTCCTCAGAGGAAGTCTTTTTTATGACTTTTTGTTGTTTAATGAAATTACATGTCTTTGGCCTAATGTCTGAATGAGCAGATGTCTGTCTTTCCTCTTTGTCACTAGATATAAACTGAGAATTCTCTGTGACTATAAGCATGTCAGAGTTCTTTGTGTACTTCTCAGAAAAAGGAGTTGCTAATAAATCTGACGGACTTTTCTCATCACTGCTTTCTATGTGCAATTCATCCAAGACTTCATTGTCATCAGTATCTGAAAGCTGAAAATTAAGGTCCTTCCAGCCCGTATTAGCATGGCTTTGATCTAACTGTAAATCAGGCAGCTTTGTTCTGGTGCACGACTCTACTTCTGCCAGAAATCCACTGACAAAACTAGTCAATTTTTCCGGTCTTTCCTTTGAATTAAAAAATGAACTTCTTTCTGGCAAATGTTTCCTGTTAGGATCCCAATGAAAGAGACTGTCAGAAACACTGTGAGTTAATTTATTGCAATAGATCCTGCAGTCTTTGCTTGGTACTTCCTGCAGCAATAATGAAGATGAAGAATCATCATCCACATCGTCATGTGAATCTGAATCATACGAGAAAGTTTTGTTATGTTCAATGCAAATGCTCCCTATTTCCATTGGCTTACAATGAGTCTGCTCATGATGGCTACCACATTTAACTCCAGGGGAATATATTCCTTCATTGGAGTTCATGCAATCTTTGTAGCCCCATTTTGGTATTACTGAAGGTGATTCAAGTAATACTTTTTGCCTCTGTAATTTCTTCAGCCCTTCTAGGATATGGTTTTCCTTGATACGAGTTGGAGGCAGATCATCTGCAGGACTAGAGAGGTTGCTTGGGAGTGAAGAACCAATGCTTATTCTTTTATCCCAGCTCACGGATGACTGTCAAAACAAAATAAAACTCACATATTACGCATTACTCAAACTT
Source organism: Coturnix japonica (assembly GCF_054131305.1). Lineage (NCBI taxonomy): Eukaryota > Metazoa > Chordata > Aves > Galliformes > Phasianidae > Coturnix > Coturnix japonica. Next base: position 6,451,863 of record NC_140669.1, on the reverse strand, counting down.
GCTATTAAGAAGAAAAGTTACAATTTTATTAAAGAAATGTTGGAGCACATAGTACATTACATTTCATTCACCGCTATTAACAGCAATCTTCTTTTTTAATATAGGACTTCATACTGGTGTGAAGGCCACAGTGGAATTAAAACCTTTAGGAAGAACAACGTGAGTGGTAGGATTAAGACAAAGAAGGAGAAGAACAATTTGGATTGTGAAAAACAGAATAAATGTCAGAATAAATGATGAGACTGTGAGCGAATTGGAGTGATGAGGGAATTGTTAAAAAGAGTTAAAAGGGAAGAGAGCGAGAGGAAGGGAGATAGAAGAGAGAGAACTCCTACTGAGTTTTTTGACAAGTGTTTTGAATGTGAAAGAAAAAAAGAAAAGAAAAAAGATATTTCTGAAAGTCATCGTAAGCTAATAAATGAAGCAAGTTAATTTGAATTACCCTTTTGCTGCACATCTTCCCATCATTCCAAGTGTAGGAGGAACCACTGGAATATTCACTGCAAGCACTTGAAAGGGAGAGTTCACTGCTACTGCAGCTGCTCCGGGGATACAGGCGGCTAGGACCTGTCACATTTAATTGACTGTGGCATTTCAAGACAGGTATAGTGGATTTCACATTCTGTTGGCATTCCTAAAACATGAGAAGAAATAGAAATATCTTATGGCTGGAAAAAGATCATTTAACTTCCGCCTGATTAAGAAGGACAAAGACAAGCCAAGTAAGCTACTTACACATTCCTATTAGGCCATTAGTGTCTGGTGAATTTAAAGCAGAGAACTAAATTAAAAATTGCCAATATTTTCATTTGTCAGGGGGAAAAGCCACGATCCTCTATGTTTTCTTTTTTACTCTCGAGCCAGTATTCTACTCTTCCTTTGCTAAAGACTATTTAGTCTGCTTGAATTATACTTTGTATATAAGCAGCATGCTTCAGTAAGATACAGAAAACAAAGTTATAAGAATACAAGTACATCTTGACAACTGCATTATAGCCCTAGAATGTAACAGATGAGGCTGTATACCCTGGACAAGGTAAATTAATTTAGTATCCCGACCAGAATGTCCACTGAGAATGGAATCTCTCCATTACAGTCTAATTTTGGTTTCCTATCTAGTTCAAAGCTTTGTCTAAGAAACTCTCTGACGTAGGACAATCCATCTTTGTGTCACTTGCAGACAGCTGAAGCCTCTTGCTTATGCAATTTATTGACACTTTATGGCTGCCTTTAGTACTTGTGTAGTTATCGCCCCGCTCCAAATGCAATTTCAGCTGACTGTGACTAAGTGCCAGCTTTGAGGAAGAGAGTAATGAAGAGCAGATAGCACTTTAGGTAAAATATTAAACCTCTGTAGGAGTATCTAGGATGCCTTTAATTTGTTTTCAAACTAATACTCTTGTGCCTAACAATGTTAGATCTTCTTTAATGTTAAGTGCCTGCACCATTCTGTTAGGCAGTTCTCCAGTTTCCTTACCAAATCAGACACCTTTTTAATTACCAGCAGCAAAAAACAGAATGACACAACTCTAGTCTTTACAAAACTTTGCTTTGAATTTCATTAAGACAGAACACGATTGTGCAGCCTCAAAGAATGTTTACTGATTTTTGCTTAGGGATGTAGACCCAATCCATTTTGCTGAGATTAAACATTTACCTTCATATTTAGGAAATGTAAAGTCCACAAAATAATTTACTAAAACTGTACGTGAAACACACATCTGCTTCATGCAAATCTCTGGAAAAATATATAGTTGGTAGGCACTCCTCATGCACTAACATTTTTGTTGTACTTTTCCTAATTTCTTCCATTTATTCCCCCACAATCTTCCATTTATTATTACTAGGGTTGAACCTTTTTGGAGTTAAATGGGTGAGAGCAGAATTTTTACTGCTAAGGAGTTCATCAGTACAGCTATTCATCGCTCAGCTGACATAATAATGTTCTGGTTTTGACAAACATAACTACAGGGCAAGTCATTACTCTCTGTCACAGGCAAAACCTATGAATGGGAAAATCATTTAGAGGTAGCAAGAGCACATTTCACCTCTGGGAGTTATTGGTACATGTCCTCCTAGGAAGTCAAATGGATGCAGGAGGAACAGACTTTAAATCTGTTGGCTCTGGGAGGAACACATGCTTTAGCATCAGAGGCAGGATGATGCCTTTGTTTTTAGCTTTGAAACAGATTTTCTTGCTTCGTGGAGACAGATTATTTCTGCCACTGTGATTCCCATGGGAGACCACTCATCAGCTGCCACATCTATGATGGTGTCACGCCCAGTAGGGCTGACTGTATAGATGCCAATGGCAACATGTGCTTGTTCTGCCTGTTTCAGACGTGGCAATGGAAAGACCCACCATGTCAAAGTACTGCCCTTTATACTATGCCATGTCCCAGTCAGCTGAAGAGAAGAATGTCTGTAAAATCCTTCTGTATAAGAATACTCTGTAAGAGACAGAAGGAGACTGCAGCATACTGAAGAGTTTGCTTTCCCTTCCTATTCCCTTCATCTACTCTGCAGGCCTGGCTATCCCTTTACTTTGTTTCCCTTGCACCAAAAGATGAGAAAGGTATTTGCTCCTGTAGTTTTAACATTGTGAAAAACAGGTATCTAGGCAAAGCAAAAGAAGTGTTTATCACTGAAATCATCTTTATTGTTGGAGAGATGAGAAAATGTGCAAAAACATCACAGCGTTAGAGATTCTGAAGTAGGATATCCACCTCACTGCTGGATTACCTTGAAGCTACCATAAAAGGACTGCAATTTTCTCTGGCAATTTGCCTGTATTCTCCAAACTCTCTCAGAAAGTACTTTAAATTGCATGTTTATGATGCATTAATTAAAGACATTTAACTTGCACGTGGGTTTGTTAATTGACATGGTGAAATTTTAATTTCTTAAATTCTGACTTCAAAATCATTACCTTTAACAAAATTAGAGTACAAAGGCCTGAATATAATATTACAATTTAAACACATAATTTTTGCCAGACATCACAGGGAACTGAAAGAATCAAACTACAAAAGAGACAAAACTACTTATTTAGAAAATCCTAACCTGAAGGCTTAATTACATGTTATGCAAAGGGTTGTTAGCATTTTTGTGAACCTTTGAAACAATGCCTTTTCATTACAATACATGCTACAAAGGAGATCACATTGTTGTTGACATTACTATACTTGGGAGATCAAAGGCATGCACAGGTTCAATGTTCTGTTCCTGTTCTCTTTATTCCTCTCTATCTTCATGTGCTTTTGTTTTCTAAGCTACTTTTCTCTTTGACAATGAAACATGAAAGCCACGCTGGCTAACGTTTTGCCAAATAAGCACAAAGCTAAGCCCATCAGAAAAAAAAAAAATGCAGAGCCCATGAATTTTTAAAAGTTCATACATAATATATCATAAAAGTGGATGAATAATATGGTGTATGGGCTTTAATAAAATGCTCCTTGACCATTTCTCACAAATTCTGAGATGTAATCAATACCAAGAAAGGTATCTTGGGGACATTACTAAGATTTATGCTTTTTTGCACAGAGTGACACTATCTGCTTACTGTATCAACTGAGGATACAATATTGAATTTCAGAGAACAGAAGGAAGAAGAAGTATTGTTATCTGCCTCAACAGTGCTTCAATTCAGAGATCGGCTTTATGCTTCATCCCTGACATCAGAATTCTAAGGAGAAAAGGAGGGGTCCGAACGTGGGATACAAGGACAGCACAGAAACTCACGTGAATCTGAGCGTCAGCAGGTCGCGACTGCACCGAGCTTCTGCTCCATTCTACTTCTGACAGCAGATCTCCAGATGAGAGGTCTAAGATGCGCGAATGGAGTTTCTGCGGGGGGGGGGGGGGTAGAAGGGAACAAGCAAAGCATAAGCATCTGTCAAGTATGCAGCAGATCAGCATTTTTAAAATTCCAAACTCTGCAGTTAAATTTCAAGGGAAATAAAGACCCCGAGGTAAAAGAAGATTTGCTCTAATTCAAAATGTTGCTGTTCATGCTTGTTTTGTCCAGGACTTCCTGTGTGAAGAACAGGTCGTTCTTCATCTAAAACAAAATGTACTTTTTCTCCTAATCTCTGCTTTGTAATTTACTACTACTTAATATGCAACAATGACAAATGAACAGGAGTCCCACCACTATCCATAGAGTTTGACAGGTTTCAGGGAAAAAACATAAAAATGAACCACAGAATTAACATTTATAAATCAATCAACATGCTAATGTTGTTTTATTTACAAGCTGCTACACCGTGAGTGAATGATTGCAAAAGTGACCCTATTTTTAAACAGCATTGATCTGCTGAAGGCCTCCCTTGCACACATTTTAACTCAAAGTCATTAATGTCATCTGTTAGGAACAATTAATGTGAATAGAAAATAATTGCATCAGGGAATGAGGGACTCAGAGGATTTTGTGCGTTAATATTCAGATGCTGTTCGATTATATACACAGTTCTTTCCTTCAGTTTTGCTTGGAAGGACAACTAAGCTGGTGCCACTTCCTCCACATTCACCTGTATCGTAATTACTAAGGCTTTCAGTATGCATTAAACCTGATTTGTTTTAATTGCAGTTTCAATAGAATCCGTGATTTATGTGAATGCCTCAGCCAATGGCTTCAAAAAGAAGAAATATCTGCAGTACTGTCAATCACTGGACCAACATATCACATAACATAACAGGCAGTATAAATCTTTCTCACAGTCCACTGAAAACAGTGGAAAAGGACTTCAAGAGAAGAAAAAAAAGACTCTCAAACATAAGGAATTTAGATCAGGTTCTTGAAATTTTCCCATTAATTCCCCAAATCTACAATCTTGGAGACCACATTGACCAACTGTGTGCAACTGAGGGCTCCACATGGAGGAGCAGACAGCATGTCACCACTGTGGCACTTTGATGGGGGCTTTGGTAAAGGATGCAGACTCTAGAGGAGGCTTGTTGAGACTGAATGCATGGCATCACCCTGCTCACCTCGAAAACGTGGCAAAAGAGGGAAAAAGAACCTGTAGTCACTGAAGACTGCGCAGTACTAGTAGTGCTGAGGCAGTTCTTTGCAGTCACGCAATATATCTCACACCCAGGTACACCTCTAATCTACAGAACTCGCTAATTAGTAATCTGGGAGTCATTTCTCAAGGGCTACATATCCATCCAGATTCTATGCAGTGACTTTTAGGGAGATACTATGCTGTTGCAGAAAGATTATGGCAAATAGTTTCAATGATCAATGCTCTGTAGAATCATATTTTGCCCAACATGTCGTTGAGTAGATTAAAATGCTACAAGCACTCAGTATCCAATATACATTTTATTATAAATATGAACTACATCCAGGTTATGCGTTTTTTAACACCAGTGGTGCACATCCCCTAGTTTTTCAGTGCGTACACTTTAAAATGTTATTACTAGAGTTACTGTCAGCTGTTTGCTCAAGATTTAAGCTCCAGGTAAAATGCTTTTCCAAGCACACAGATTTACTGACTTAGTACATGTGCTTGGCAATAATTCCAAGTGAACTACCAGAAAATTCCACTGTTTTCATCAACAGGAGAAACTGCTGTTGGGAACAAATGTTGTACTTGCTCTTAGCAGAGGAATTACTTTCTCCAATGTAACCAGTTACAACATTTTGGCTTCCAGAGATTTTTAGTGTGAGTTACTACAGCTGGATCTGGCAGAGCTGAAGATGGGGGGTATCTGAGATGGATGAACATTATACTAAAACATTTATTTTCCCAGAAATATTCTAGAAATAGTACTATAGGAGTTTTAAAGCTCTACAATTGTCTTCTCAGTTTTTCTAGCAAAGCAATTTAAATACTTCATTACTTAAATGGGAACATGTATGCATCCTACTAAAGGAAACAAAATACACCCTATAATGTCATCCAAAGGGACTGAGTGCTGTCTTTGTCCACATCAGCCCAAAGAGCAGAGGCCGGCCCACCTGCATTGACACCTTTGGGCAGGCAAAAAGTCCAAACAATTCCAGCCAGAGAGCTGGCTGGTGAGGAGACGCAGCCCAGCAGAGCGTGCTGCAAACAGCCTGCAGCTCCTGCTCTAAAGATGTGTAATGTGATTATATTTCTGCATCAATGAAAGATCATCACACTGGAAATATTACCCCCACACTTATGCAAAGACACCAACAGACACAAGGCCAGCGTGAGGACCATCATTAGCAAACAGTACAGCACAGTTGGAGATCGTTAATTAAATATAGTCGCACGGCACTCATGCAAGTCATCCAATTACAAAAGAAAACGATAAGAAAATTGTTTTTCTTTCACATTTTACTTTCCTTCTTCTCCATTTTCTAATTCAGAAATGGTGAAAAGTCTGCTAAAAGAATCTCATTAATAATCCATTTAAAAGGAAGTAACAGACTGTGCTAAGTACATATCTTGATTCTGATTTCTCAGATAAACAACACATATTGGTTTATGGCTATTTCAGATCACGGTCGTAGAACCACACCAAGGAGTTATGCTGCCTTGACAATGGTGCAATATTAAAAGCCATGCTGATGCTATCAGGATGCAGCGCAACAAAAGGCAGGCCATGGCACAGGCTGACTTGCACAGAAAAGACCACATCAGTATAAATAAATACTTAAATTCAAAACGAAGTGCTGTAACTACAAATCCAAGCCATGTGCCCCATCTGTGGGCACAGTGTAACAAGGGGAAACTGTCACAGCCCTTCTGAGAGCAGACACCAGAATGGAAGTGAATGTGGTGTGGGTTGGAAGCTCGCTCAAAGTTGAGCTTAACTCCCGTAACCCACAACAAAAGAAAACAAAGCAAAAAGAACAAATTTAATTGGAAACCTATTACACCAAGTGCAATAGGAAATACAATTATCTGGAAGGCAGATAACTGATCCAGCAGACCTGACCTGCCCCCCCCAGCAACATCCTTATTAAGGCTCTCTAGGAAGACAGAAGTGGACTGCTGCCTCCTGGCATGCAGCAGCATTGCTGACAGACTCCAAGGTGCATCCTGACTGTGTCTGTGCAGCACGTCTATCCATTCCCATCTCCTCCTTGAAATCTCTAATGGCCTGCAAGCATCGCCAGAACAATTTCCAACAAATTACGCCAAACCATATAGGACTCTCCAGTATTGGATGAGTTAATTGCTATTAAATCAATTGGCTTTGCTTTTCTCACATGAGCCAAAGTCCATCATTCACAAGGAAAGAAACTCTCAAGGCTCTCAGAGAGACATTTTTATCCTGGTGGAACAGCCTGTAAATGTTTGTTGGGTGCATGTCGCCTCCTCCATCTCTGCAGTTCACTGGGGCGGCACCAACATGACAAATGATGCTCTGGGCTTTTCTTCCATGTAGCCCAACTACTGCAATTGGATTGGCAGGGAGTACCTTTTCTGCAGCCCCATTTGTAATAATTCTGTACACAAAAGAACCAGCAGGCAGCAATGCAACAGCTCCAATCCCCACTGTACTAAATGAACAAGGCTTAGTAACCTAAACCAAGCAAAAAGTGTGCAACACAAATAGCACTGATACATTGATCTCTTTACAGGTGTGACAGAGGCACAAGAACTATTGCTAGGTGACTTTTTGACTGTCTGACCTATTACACTCTTGGTGCTCCCTTGTTCAACTTTATCTACTGAACCCATTCAAAGCAGAGTGCAGCTATGAATTAATCATTCCTATCATGAGCTTTGGTTTCAAGAAATAGTAAAATAGTTTCAAGAAATAGTAAATGAGAGACAGCAAGACCAAAACAAAAAAGAAAAATGAATGAACAGGAATACAATTTACTTAATACCAGCTTATGCAGAAATATCATGTTATGAAAGTGAGTCTTGAGTTTTTAGACCTTAGATAGTTTTTAGGCCTTAGATGCCTTCCAGAGGGGATGTTCAGATGAAGGTGAGATGACATCTTTTACCTTTTCCATCAGATCTTATGTAGACTAAGCAAATCAAGTGTGAACTTCTTATACCCTAACCACTCTGAAATAAAGGAGAATTAGGTATAAGGAAAAATCATACAATGAAGTTCCATCTCTGAAACTAGAAATATACTTTGCTTTTAAACAAATCAAGAGTTTGGACCATATATGCTTTTGGCATGTGGTAAATCTGCTTTCTAAACTGAGTAGAACAAATGGTTGTCAATAACGTAATAGCCAAACATGAAGCAACAAGTGAAAATTGCATTAAGATGCTCCCGCTGCATATAACTCTAACAATCACTAACTTTGGAAAAGTACTTGAAATCATGTACTGTGTGCACAGAGCAATGCCTTCTGTCTTATTGCTTGTAACTGATGCAATGAAAATAAAATGCTAATTATCTCAGCTCTTGGAAGTTACATATTTAATAAAAACTCAGCATTATGTTCCACTTTCCTACTATTCGCTTTCTATAAACAGAGCTTTTCAAAGTTTATAACGACAATAGCAATTGGCATACTGAGCCCTTTCTGCTAGTAAATCAGCTTGGTTAAGAACTCGCCCTCATCTTTCCTGCTGTCTGTTGCCTGTGAGGACAGGTGGCTTCCCAGCAGAGTTCTTGTGCTTTGTACATGTCATCTCATACTCCCATTTAATATTATACCTATACTTTAGGGTAATTATTATAGCTATATACTTTAGGGTAATTTCAAAGACACCTCATTGTGGAAATATCCATGTTTTTTTTCTTCTAATTCTCTAATAATACGCTTTGCAATCATCATTTATCCTAACAGTGTGAAGTTGCCTCTGACTTTTTCCCTCTCTTACATTTTAGACTAACACAAAGTACAGAATTATGGTGCTTCAGTTGAAGAATTCAGCGTATCTTCAAGAAGCATTCCTGTCCTCAGTATCACGTCTCAGAAGTGCCATTACATCAAATAAGGTCCCTTGTATTTCTGCCCAGAATTAGGCTGTTAATAAAATGATCTTTTACAATTGTTCTGAAAACACAACACAGTTATCACATAAGCTGCACTAAAACAACTATATCAGTGTTTGCTTTTCTGGATCTATAACAAACATGCTATAAAGAGCCCAAGTTTTAGAGGACTGTGTGAGACATCCTTAGATTTGTATTTTCACTTGTACATACAGCAAAAGCAACCATCAACTTGTACCTGTGCATTTCCTTAAGGACCAAAAACTGCACATCAGCAAGCAGCCAGCATAAAGGGAATGACAGGATATTAGTGAAGCACAGGAGCAATTAAAGGATGCAGGGCATCCCCTAGAGTAAGTGAATAAAGCTGTGCAGCAAGGGTAGCAGGAGTCAGTCACAAGAGAGCAGGGGCACATGCACTGTGCAGCGATTTATCAGCAACCCTTGCTGTTCAGCCATGGCAAACCATGCAGAGGACTGGGGCTAAAAATGGAGGGGGAAACTACCAGCCTTTGTCTCTTCAAGATAGTCCCCCCTTCCCCAAGTAATACATGCATCATTTAGATGTCCAGCAGATGCTAATATAGGTGTCTGTAGAAGCAAGCACACGTAACATCAGATTGTAAAGCCAATGCGTTACATTATTTTTTCTCTTTCCCTGTATTTCAGTGCACTGTTCCTAATAGATCAAGCAGCTAGAGAAGGTAATTGATTTCTGGCAAAAGTACACAACACATAAAATTACCCAGTTCAGCCTGGAATAGACAAAGCAACCCAGGAGTCTTCCCCAGTAACCAGCACCAGCACATACACTGTATTTCATACTAAATATCCTGTTATATCTTAAGGTCTACCTGATGGGTTAACTGAAATTCTTTGACTCAGATGTTACTGCTAAGGCTCTTAACAGCTGTACTGTGGGAGACATGCCACTATAGCTGCTTGGATTGATTTTTGGTGGGAGCTGAGGGTGAAACCACAGGGAGTGAGCCTCAGGACAGCTCTCAGAGCAGCAGAAGCATGCAGCCAGAGAGCATCATTTACTGGTCTTACCAACAGCTGAAAAGTCTGAAACACAACACACCATCACAGACCTACAGTACTGCTCAGCATTAACAGAGGGAAGTGTTAGACAAAACATGGATAATAAAGGATTAGCTATAAAATAAACATCTCAGTAAGCTAAAGCATTTCTTAACACAAAAAAGCCAGCCTCCAGCTATTCCAGAAATTTCAAGTCAAGCAGATCTGCATTTCCTATTAATCTAATAAGAGTACTTCTATACAAGTTCTACTTTGATTTTGTTTTGGTTGTTTCTCCCACCACTAGAAGATGAAGATGCTAAAAGAACTTGAAGTCTGGTGATGCAGCAGATGCTACACTTCACATTCAAGTGCGGCATTAACAGTGGTTTGTCAGTTTTGCTGGCAAATCCTCCAGGCGAGTTTACTGAGACAACTGACAACATCCAAGACAAAAGTACAAGCGGATGATTTCACAAACATTTGTACAGAAGATTAGGGTGTTAAAACTACATCAGAAAATCCTGTTAACAAGGCAAATCCAACACAAAAAAGAAAACAAAGGTTTCACTTGCATCTGCTTCAGATTTTCCAGGCTCGCTGCTCTCTGTTTTTATCGAGCCATACAGAGAGAGGCGAAAAGCAGTGAATTAGATTCCGAAGTAAGGAACTCAGACATTTGAAAACGTATATCCTAGGGTATAAATTGGGAGGTATTAAGAAGACATTTAATGCATAAACATAAATAACATAATCTCTCTGAATTCTTCAGAGATTTGACAACATTGCTGTAAGCCTAAAATTACTCCCCTTCCAAATCCCTTAGTTTTATTAATTTTTATAAACTTTTAAGTAAAAGTTGCATTGAAAGACACAAAGTAATCCTTTCTTATCCTAGCTTTCATTTTATAATTCTATCAGTGTTTTCAAGCACTGAGACTCCAAAGCTTTCTCATTTTAATAGCACAACAGTAGAAGCCTGTAAATATTGCAGTAATAATAAATTGAGCTAATTTAATTTCATACGAAAATGTCTGCGTAAAGTTCCCTGTGGTCTGTAATTACTGCAAAGCCAACAGTTTCCATCAAAGACCTGCTAATCAGCCAGTCAGAAAGTAAACAATGAAATGTCTTTGATGAGCTTTCTCAAGGAAGACCCCTCAGAATATGGCAAAGCAGAGGTTTGGCACCTAGCGTAAAAAAGTCAGGCCTCTTCTTCAGTTTATATTTGTATTTTTTTTTCTCATTAATTTGGTACAGAGCAGTAAATGCAATGCTTTTTGCAAACATCCTTCTATTGAGCTAATACTGATCAATATCTTAATTCCACTTTGCTAAGTGGATGCCATCATGTAGATTTTATGAATTACGGGAACACGAGAGTGCAAGAGGCAGAACCCAGACATGCTGACACCTTCTCTTGCTGCGCTGCTCACAAACACATCCAGTTTTCCTTCACATTTCAGCATTGTCAAAATGAGTCTAGAAAACAGCTTTATACTAAACTTCTGTGACAAGGAAGAACCATGCCATTAATCTTTCATGGCGTGCCTTTCACATGGTATCTATGCTTTAACAGTAAACATGCCACGTGTTGTCTTATTTCACCATATTTAACAAATCCTTTCAGGTGAAAACACAGATGAAAGGTGTTGATGCCCTGTCATTGGTGTCATTGAGCCAACCGTGACTGCATTATTGATCATTATTTGACTAAATGCTACTCACTAATTTCAACATACTTCTAAATTGCCAATACTGACAGCCAGTGCTATTCCTGGTAGCACAACATAATTTCAGTCCTTGGATTTGTGATTCCTACAGTTCAAAATGCATTTTCGTATTCCCTTTCTGACTATGCCCCAAAATCATCTAAAGGAATTAGGCAGACCTCAATAAGATCTTGTTATTGACATTTATGTTGATCGATGCTGGCTCTTACAGAATTGGAATCTACAGATCAATTCCCTTATTAGATTCGTTCTCAGTGCTGCCATGGTCATTTTATCACAGAAGCTGCTGCTATCAAATGCTGCTTTATCACTTTATAATGGGATACGCTGAAGCCTTCCTCTAGCATATAGTTGGAAATGAAAACTGTCTGAGCTCTAAAAATTGTTTTCACAGATTTCCAAAATTATCTTTATTAACTGCATATGTCTATTTTTAAAAGCTATTTGAAACTCAATAGAGCTAACTAGTAATAATTACTTCCCTCAAGAAAACCCAGTTCTCAGAATGGTTAAAAAAATACTTTAAAAGCTAGCATTGGAAGCTGCTTTGCATCTATCAATTGCCTTCATGCTGTTGACTCTAAGAGTGAAGAGAGAGACAAAAATGAGTGTAAGAATGAAGAAATGACAGAAAAAAATGACATGGTTCCATTATGAGAACACACAAACGTGCAAACACGGAAGAGCACACAAAACAAAATGGGTTTCTGGCAGAGTTTTATCTGGTTTTGAAAATGGGGACGTGGTATTTTTTTAAGAGAGGTATTATGGCTCCTGTTGAGAGAGGAGTTCATCACATTAATTTAAATCTACGATAAAATAAATTAGCTTTTTTATTGCCAGGTTGAACTACGGGGCTATGATTGTTATGTATTACTACAATCTAAGTCTTAATGGCATTCTTAGCCCTGCGGTGGTCAAACAGAAACCATTTCAAACCTTCTAAAGGCTATTAGAACATGTGCAGATGTCTGGAAAATTAATACTATTATCTAACTCTAACCTTTCGCCTGTAGGAGGAAAAAGAGAGAAGGCTCAGGGAAGATGTTTTAGATCGATACCTGGGAACGGAGAAGGGTAAGCACTGTTTCACATGGAACTTCATTGGCTGTGAACAGGTGATTTGAGCAAGCAGATTCATCCTTATTTGCTTTTCATAGAAATCATCCATTTACTCAGAAAAATAATTTAAGAGAGACGAGCATCATTTTTACAGTCCTTCCTCATTGCTGTTTCTCAAGGTCCAGCAAGCTACACACTGGGAAGATTCATTCATTTAAATGACAGGAGCAGGAATTTGTCAAGGTTAATGGTGAACGAGTCACATTTTCCTTGCCGCAGTAGCGTGCAATTGGAAAGTTTCCTCATTCCTCCACTTTTGTTTTCTTTTTGGTGAAATCATTGAAATGTCAGATGGACAGAAAGAAGTAGGAGGAAGATTCCAACAATAGAACAATAAGAAATTGTTAGTTTAAGGCTATTGCATACACATTTTCTCTCCAACACCAACACGTGTTTTGGCTCAGACACAACCACTCTAAACAGGAAGAGCCTTTTTACAATGTTCTTCTCGAATGCCCAAATACAAGGTACTCCACTGAAAATGAAAAACAATAGTCCTGGGCCAAACTGTGCTCTTCCAAGTACAGTGCTCTCTGAGTGCTGTGCCAGATCTGGGCCGGACATGGCACACAGTGTCATTAAAGACCTATTTCCCACCTCCCAGTACCTCCCCAGAGGCAGCCTGCCCTGGGCTCACAGCAGCCGCAGCCTGTTAGCCAGCACCTGCAGACCCTTTTGGCAGCTGGATGGGCTCGAAGAAGCAGTGCCAACTTTTCATGAGAAATCTGTGCCTTTGTGAATGGATCAGTTTTTCATGGTAGATAAAAACAGGGCTTAGGAGGTATTACAGAGGAATTTCAGACAGGGTCAGCTCCCGGTTCAGCACCAAATAAATAGCCAGATTTTTAGAAGAACTCGGCACAGTGCCTGAACAGTAAAAAGTCTGGTCCTGTGCACATGAAGGATCTAAAGACCTAAATTAAAGGTTAATTCCATTTGTTATTCCCCCATGAGCTGGCGAAGACTGGTAACAGAGCTGAGAGTACCCATACGTCTAATTACTGTCAAGGATCTCCTAAGAACTATTTAATGAATTTAAGCAAGCCTTTAAGATACAATGCCAATTTCAGGTCCACGTTTATGCTTGCAGTATCTGTAATCCATAATAACCGTGCTCTAATTTACGTGTATCTACAGTACAAGAGGACACAGTTCTTACTCTGAGGAAAAATAAGTGAGGTTAAGAGTAAGTAAAAGGCAACTTAAAAAATCAGATGAAGTGCTTCTGCTTTTGAAATGACTACCACAAATTAGAATCAAAACACTACATTCACCTCATAAGGAGAATACAAGAAGGAGGAACTGAAGAGCAAGCATCTATTTTGAGATTTTTTAAGCACCGATACTTATTCAAGATGCCACTACTTCGACACTCTGATTTTCATGCTTTTAATGCTGGAGGATGGAGTTTAATTCAAAATGTTCAAGATGCCCTTGCAATGCATACAGGACACAGACAAATCACTGCTTCTCCCCACATCCAGACATCTGTTAGAGACTGAATAATCAGGGCTTGCTCGCATCCAGGCAGAAATGAGCATGAATGCAATCTAAAAATGCTACAAGTATGGTAAGACTCAACTCTGTCAATATCACTTGATAAAAGAATTAATGACAAAGGTATCTTTTCCTTTTAGCTTGCCCTTATCAGAGAGATACCTACATGGTAATTTAAGAGTTAAGGCACTAATGGACTCTTCAGTTTCACTGAGCATCTACTTGCAGATTTTATCTTGCAATACAGTATTTCACATTCTCAGCGAAGTCAACAGAGATTTAGTCAATAGTGTCACAGCCTTTGGATGAGGATCTGAATCCTACCAGTATCCAAACCATCATTAAATAAGATAGGTCATTTGGGAAAGATAGGAGAGCATTAGTAAAATTCAATGCTGAAAGATAGGGTTTGTTCAGTAGGTGTTTTATGATTAATTAAGAATAACATTTCATTTTAGTTACAGACTCTTTCTTCCATGCACAGTATACATAAAAGTATACAAAACATACAGCATGCACGCCAGCAAAAAGAATTTTTTCATAGCAGATGGCAACAGAAAGTACTTCTCAAGTAATCTTATGTGCTAAAAACTACTTATCATGATGTTGGATTCATCTGATGGAATGTGTAATTTATAATTACTAGCGAATTACACTGATCTGATATAATCTGGACTGCTTAAATTGTACCAAGTACTTATTGGCACACTTATTTTTAAGTAAAGGACAACAGCTCCTTATTGCTTCACATCCATACAGTCTGCCATTATACTTAAATAGTAACAAAACCACATTTATAAGTAAACTGTAAATGACATTTTACACATATGAAGTATAATGACAATACAGATGAAATTAATCCTTTATATATTATTATTTCATATACTTAATTTTTTGAGTAGTCCTTCCTTTCAGTTTCAATGCCTTTTAGGAAAACAAACTACATACTCAGTTCTATTAGTGTAATAGGAGAAAATGAAACGTCTGTAATAAAAAATAGTTATACTTTTATACTGCCTTAGGATTTCAATAGATTTTCATTTTACTACAAGAGAAAGGCCTCAAAATCTTCAAATCATTTCATTTTATGTACTCTTTTGGTAATCCATTAGGGACTTATGGAGTGTGAAATACACACTGTGATGAGACAACAATTAGCACACCTGTTGCTTACCATACTGTACTTAAGAAGGGCTTTCAGTGGCTCCTGTTCCACTGATAAATTCAAAGGGCTCCATTTAGCCTCTGTACTTACTTACACTTGAAGCACTTATGCAACAATTTATATGCTAAGTTGCTAATGCATCTTGCTAATACATTCAGCAAACAAAGCGGTCTGAAACAGCATCAGGTAGATTATTCTCTTTAAGTTAAGCATTGCTACAGGTTATATAAAACACACAATAAAAAAATAAAAAAGTGCACCTTA
Organism: Coturnix japonica; assembly: GCF_054131305.1. Taxonomy (NCBI): domain Eukaryota; kingdom Metazoa; phylum Chordata; class Aves; order Galliformes; family Phasianidae; genus Coturnix; species Coturnix japonica. Next base: position 6,436,167 of record NC_140669.1, on the reverse strand, counting down.
TTAAGGCTTATTAGAAGTTTGAAGCAGATGGCAAGTCTGTTCTATTCTGCGCTGTGGAAATCATACCTTTTGTCTTAGATACATTTTCATACCAAATGTACAAAACGACAGGAAAAAAACATTGGTGTAATTAATGACTGCTAAACTAAGGAGGGAAGGTTTAGATTGGATGTCAGGACAAGTTTTTCACAGAGAGAAAGGTGAGGTGCCGGAACAGGCTGCCCAGAGCAGTTGTGGATGCTCCATCCCTGGATGGCCAGGCTGGATGGGGCCCTGGGCAGCTTGGTCTAGTGCCAGAGCTGAGGTTGGTGGTCCTGCCTGTGGCAGGGAGGCTGGAACTCCATGATCTTGGGGTGCTTCCAACCCAAGCCATTCTATGACCCTGCCTACGTACTTGATCAGTGTTTCAAATGCCATATTGGATTCCTTCCCTCATGTCTATCATTAGCGATAATAAAAATCCACATGTAAAATAAAGAGAAAGCTACAGCTCAATTATTATCAGTTACATGTTGGTCTTTGGAAAAAAAAAAGAGCAGGAAAATCTTAGTGCATCCTGATGAAGGCCTGCCACATCAGTACAGAATCACTCTAATGCTCCTTAATCATATAGGCGGAGCTGTAAAAAAGGCAAGAAATACAATTTACAATATATTATTCAACACTGATGATTTAAGCTGAAACAGAGATTCAGATTTATATTTCTGTGTTCTCAATGATATTGATGAGTGGGGACAAGACAGAAATAGAAAGCAGGCATCAATTTACAGTTTACTGAGATAATACAAGACTAGAAGTAATGACATCAGCATCTGCAAATGAAGAAATGCTCCTTTAATTTGTTCTGAAAGTCTCAAAAATCATTGAATGTTCCCTTCTAGATTGCTATCTCGATTCCTGATTCACAGAAGCATTCTTATCATTTGACATTGCTACAAGAACTGTATGCTTTTGTTTCAGAGAGGATCTTCATGAGAGTAATGCCAGACCTTTGTTACCCTTGATATGGAGAAAGCACTACTGCAGGGCTATGACTTGACACCTTACAGAACTGTAACTGTTGTAAAAAATTACCACCTTACTATTCAGTGGGTGCTCTACTGCCCACGTAATTCTTGGATAAATTTTAATGTACTAGTTTAAACAATATATTTCACACATACTTTACATTTACGTGATTAACATTTCGTCTTTTTCTATAGCCAGAGATTTTCATAACTACTGAACAAACAGTTTTCCACGACTTCTCTACTGCAACAACAATTAGCAGGTCTAAAATTCGTTTCTACTTTAAACCACCAGTCTTGATTTGTGACTAAGTAAATATCACTACAAAGACTGTTAAACCTTATTTATGTTTTCATATTTACTGAGTAAAAAAGGCCGTTTGCCAGTCTGCCCTGGAATTGGAATGCTTCAGAACACTTGCTAATAGGAGTGCCATGGCAAATCTCAGGAGCAGAAAAGAAGGAAGGAAATAAGACAGTCAACTGCAGAAGCTTCAAACTTCAAACACAATTGGGTGACCTTGATCTTAGGTCTTCCTGCCTAGAGGCACAAGGCAGTACTGGGAGCTGCCTTCTGACAGAGGAATTATGCTGCTGTGCTGCGTATGATGATCTGGTTACTTAAATACACTTCTGACTGCTGACAGTTTTCTAACAATGTTTTAATATCAATTAAAGTTTCAGCTTTAATTTCAAACTCCTCGACGCTTTCTTTCTAAAACTTAACTATCTGTATATCGAATTGCTGCAAAGTGTAGCAACTTCACTTTTAACCTTTCTGCACTCAAACATCACAGTCTCTAATGATGTCTGAACCACAGGTCAGACTCTGAGGCCAGATATTCCGTCTCATTTTGTCAGGTGGTCGGGCAATTAATTGCCCTTCTACTGTCTCATATATAATAATGTCGTTGGTGTAATTTACCCCTTCCTGCTAAGTTGCACAACTGTTTCCATGTAAGTATGTACAGTCACAGTCAAATACGTTGGGAGATCATTGTCAGGTTATTACAAGAGCTAATGACAGTGTGGATACAACAAAGTAGCTATTATTTGAGTAGAAGAATTCAGCAGACTGTGCTGTAGCACTGTGGACAAAGTTTTAGACTTGAAATAGAACAATGCAGATGGTGCACGAGTAATAAATGAAACCAACCTCGCCAGAGAAACACAATGAGAAAATGGGTCCTTCTGGAATTGGTAAAGAAATATTTTTATGATGGAAATAAAGTGAAAATGAAAATACAGTTTGGGATCAGAAATACTGTAAATCTTATAGTTAATAATACTATTTTATGCTTTCTCAACTGTGAAAATTTTACTACTTATTTAATCAAGTAAATCAACTCAATAAATGTTGCTACCTGCCACTTTTAGCACCCTTCACAGAAAGAACCCTGCCTGCTCTGTAAGCAGCTGTGACAGCAACCTCATGGGTGAAAAGTGAAAACAAGACATCTTTCCACCCGCAGAATTCAGCTCACAAACATTTTGCTTTCATGTTAGCAGAGATATATAATATAAACAAGCAACTGCAACATCTATCAGAAGGCAAATCCTGGCCCCGGTTACCGCTCAGTGACTGCAGTAGGAAAATAACATCGCTATTGTAAAGGAAAAATATGCAATGTTAGAAGCAGTTTTGATGTGAATTGCTCTGCTCCATTTTCAGGAATGAGAGGAAAAAGAGGGCTAATGAGAAAAAAAAAAAAAAGAGTGAAAAGTTTTGTCCCAAGTCTGAGCAGTCCCTGCTTGATGAAGTCAAACAGCTTAGTGAGAAGCCACAGCTAAACACTGAAAATGCCTGCAATTTAGTGATTTACACAGTTCTACGTTTCTTTGAACAAAATACATCATCCTTTATAAACAAAAAAATATCCCCAAAAGGAAGTTCCTGATTTTCTTTCCCAAACCTTTCTTGCCATAGCAAGATCTTATGTATATATCTTATATAGCTCTTAAAATCATCTCCGGTACAAAAGAAGTGATGAGAAAGGAAAAGGTGGAGTTATCTCTACCTACTCCTCTATCCTTCCACTTTTGCATCAGAGCCTCGATAATCATTTCACAACCGGAGTGAGATGTCCTCTGTATCACAGTCCCTACAAGCAGTAAGCAATGTGACCAAATTACAGAAGTTGTGCAGAGAAAAGGAACAAATATTATTTATTTTAGCTTAGACCCTTTCCAGCAGGTCAAAAATCCTAATTGCACTCAGTGTGAATATTCCTAGGATGAGATCAGCATGCAGATAAAATTAACCTTCACCATACCAGGCAGTACAGGAAATGTAAACGTAACACTGCCCCCAACAACACCAACAGCATTTGTCCATTCACTTTGGTCAAGTCCATGAATTAACAGGAATATCCTTAACAACATATTTAGTACTGTAAATAGCTGTAGAGGGCTTTAAAGAAATATTTAGCACCTGCTCTAAACGCAGGGTTTATGCTTTGTCAGGATGATATAACCTACTTTTCTACTTCTTTTTCTACTCTTTTTCTCAGACACATTTGCTTAATTTCAATCCTAAGGAAAAATCCCTCCTCAGATTTTACATTTCATACAAGATCACAGATGACACACCATGTATTCAATCCTGGAGTAAAATTAGAGGACAAATACATTTCTGGAAACTCACTAACAGACTGTGTTCTTTTTCTGTAAGAGCTTCATATGACGTCTTTAGCAGTAGTTCCTCATTTCCTCAGGCACACGGCAACTTGTTTCATGCTTTTTCTTTTTCCCCAAGGGGGGTTATAGCAAGTGTAAAGACATAGCAGTATATTTTGCTGCCATCTGGGGGACCTGGACTACAAGAATGATCTAAATTCTCTTTCTTCCTTGGCCAGTAAATACAAAGCAAGTGACAAGCTGTGTGTCTTTGGAGTATCTATACATACTAGAAGTATCTGTCTATTGAATGATGCAGAGATAATGATGTGAAACAGTCTGAATTCCTCTTGAAAACATAATACCACTTAGCCCTATTTGATGCAGGTTCATCTCTTTCAACTTCTTTTGCAGCAGTGGAACAATCCAGTTTCAAGGAACTGAAGTCAAACCACTTGCTTTTCATCTAACACTGCTATAACACTCCCCAAAAACCTGGTATACTGTTGCCACAAATCCGTAATAAGGGATATGCAGTGTGAAACTTCTTCGCAGTCTAACCCAGTACCAGCAAAAACTACTAGAGGTGGGCACTGAGAAAACAGAAAAACAGAAAGAAAGGGCAACTGATGGGACTGTCAAAACCAGAAAAAGTGAGCATTAAAGATCAATGCTGTGGTGGATGCATTAAAGATTCTCAATCAAGAGATATCAGTTCTATGCAACAATCAGGAGCCGATTAAGGATGAACAAACAGGAAAGAAAGCAGGGGTCAGGGAAGAAGAAAACAAAAGAACGAAGGTCCCGACCTAGCAATACCCAAATCAACACAAAATGAAGAATCCACAGATAATGCAATAACCCAGAGCCCTGTGATGGTGACCTAGCATCACTCTGCCCATGTTCTCAAGTTTTATAGTAAGTATAGCTATTTGCTCTCACTGTGAGGCTTCCTTGCATTTAAGCACTGGTTGGTGAGCTGATCAATGCTTCTTCAATAAAGAAACCAAAGTGATGAGAGTTGGCAGATGTCAGTTGTCAAGCAACAGGGCAAGGGCTAAATTTTACACACATAGCATCAGAGAATTTTAATACGACACACAATTAATGCCACTTAACTAATTGACATTCTCCAAGTTTTTCACCTGAAATTCATGACTTTTTCTCTAATAATAAATAGCATATGTTAAAGAAAGCAGAATTTGTCTCACTGCTAGAAATCTGCACACTTCAGTTAGTCACTGTTTACTGCTCTAGCTCATGGTCAGATATGCTGGAACTTATACAAAGCAATTCCACTTCTACAAAAGAATGTCATAAAGATGGATTAATTCATAACAGTGGACTTTGCCAAATCGTAAGGGATACTAAAACCTCTCTTATTATTCCAGAATGGCAAAGGAGTGGGAGACAGGTCAATTGGTTCCTCAGCTACACCCTCCCATAAAAAGTTAAAAAATAAAAGTCTCTTGAAGCTTGTGGAAATGTACTTAAGTCTTTGTAACACATATGGCAAAAGTTAAATAAATGGGCTGTCTTCTCACAGGAAATTACACTGTTCACCATCAAGCAGAATGTTAAGGAATCTGAGTTTCTCCCCTGCAGAGGGATAATGAACCCATATCATTCCATTTATCACACCAAAGAAATACTGTACAAGTAAGTCACTCCACAGGTGTGCTCCTTCCTCCACATTTGCACATAACATTTAACCATCGTTCATTGGTGCAATGCTTTCAGTTTCAATGGTATTACAGATAGCTGATATTCTTCTAATATTTTACAGCTATCAGTTGTCATTTTTGACATCCCCTTAAGAAGAAGAGAAATACTTTATAATTGTGAGAAATACAGAACCCATAGTTTCCCTTCTGCAAAGGACATTTCTCACCTGAAGGAGGAGGTCAGAAGCTGGTTTGACTCTCTGCTGGAAAAGCACACATAATGTTCGATTCTGTTGTTCCAAATCAAAAACTCTCGTTTTCAGCTTTATACATTCCTCTCTCAGATCCTGCAGAAAAGGGAAAACAGGAAGATTAGAAAGCAGGTAACACAAACTCCTTAAAAAAGTTTGTGCGATGTCGAATACTAAGAAGAAATCAAGAATTCAGAACAGTTCAGTTGGAAAGGACTCACAAATATTCAATTTCTTGATGATGTCAGGGCTAACCAAAAATTAAAACATATTACTGAGAAATCTTGTAATGAGAAATAACAGTGACATGATACATCCTCTTGGTGTTTTCCATCAGTAAAAGAAGTTACTCTGTTATAGCAGTGTGTTTCTTTGTGTATCCTATTCAAAGCAGAAAGTAGCAATTGAGATATTGTAGTAAGCATAAGCCAAGGAAAAAGCTTCAGCTGTACCGCATCAGGAATAAGTTGAAAACGGCACTGTGCCTTCAAGGCACTCTTCTGAAGTCTTATTCCACATCTGCTTTCTCTGGAATAACCAAGCCGGCAATGTTGGCTGGCATGTTGCAGATGATCCACACCTCCCTCCCTATTACTACTCAGTGTAGAGGACACTGGGCCACAGCGAGATGCTGACTCACCAGACATACTTGTGAATACAACCCTGCCTGCCATTTCTGATACAAGACACCAATATACCCTAAAACAGGCCATTAGAGCAGAGGTAATGTGTAAAGGCCATTAGAAGCAGATGTGGTGTGAAACTTTTGCATCAAAAGGCATAAGATACAACCGCCAAAACTGAAAGATGGCAGATCCTTTAGCCAAGGCTATGTCAGGTTCATCACAAAGAAGAAATTAATGGCTTCCATATGCAGCAAATTACCTACCTACCTACATGTTTTGTTTCTAATGGCAACATAGGACTGACCTTTCCTGGCCACAGAGAGGAAGAAAGGATTTTTATTGGAAAGAGGGCTTTGGAGAGAGCAAGCTGAATCTGACATTTCCCATCCACCTAATTTCTGCAGCTGTCTACTTTGAGGTATGGGCGCTTCATACATCAGGAAGAGTCATTTGCTAACTAAGATCACATACAAAAATAATAAGCTGCAGCCATTACCTAGTTTTATTTAAACCTCCAAAATGCTTCCCCTTATGGTTTTATACTTAGGGTAGTTGCTGCCCTGTGGTATTGCCTAACTGGTTTTACTTTTCACTGCATTAAGGAAGCAAAAAAAGGCCTCTGGATCCCCATATAGAGTCCTGTAAGTACCTTTATCAACATAATAACATCATTTGAAAACAACAGGGGAGGAAACTGTAGTCAGAAGTAGCCTAAATTCTCAGCTAAAGTATCTCATGTCTCCACTGCAACCAGCACTGTGGTTATAAGAGGTGAACACACAACCAAATAGGCTCATCCTGAGACTCTCAGAAAATTGTGTGTCTTTTTATGCCTGTAGTGGGCATCAGGTTTTATGATACTACTAGATGAATGCAGTTATTTTCTCTTGATAGTTTCTCAGCTTAATATTTGCTTTAAGTGGCTGTCAGCCTGCCCAAGTAAAATTGCTATAGCCTTCTAAGGTAACCCCCTTTTGAATCTAATGCTTTGTAAAAATCTAAAGCTTTGATTTAGTCACTGAGAGCTCTCTTATCTCTGGTCTCACACAAAGCAATCTCTACGAGCATCAAGACCCATCATTACCTGCCTTTCACAAATAATCACAGAATTTAAAACAGAGCCTTAGCTGTTACAACGTTGCTTAACTTTTCAACACAACTAAGTGCACTGAGAGGGAAAAATTACTCACAGAAACTGACAACGTAGAAAAAAATTAAATCTTAGCGATGCCCTTGCTCAAAACTTTCCTATTTTAAACTGAGAAATCCTTAAGATTTAGGTTTCATGCTTTAGACTTCCTGTAAAATGTGAAATATAAGACACTAGATTACCCACCCAGTGCTATAAAGTGGTAATGCCACTCATAGTACAGAGCAGAAATGAAGAACATTAAGGCAGCAGTACTCCAGTAAAATGAAGCCTCAGTTTAGAATGCTGAAGTTCTAAAATTACCAATTAATACAACTATCAAATGTCTCATTCCTATCCTGTGGGCAAAACGAGCAGCTATTACAACAGCAGGCTCCCAGATATCTGAGGTACTCATTCCTGTGCTCTTACAGCAGCAGTAACTGAGCATCTCCCTATTCTTACCAGCATCAGCCTCATTCTGCAAAACACTTTTCCTCCAAATCCACTTTTCCTTTTCTAATACTTCGTTCAATGCCTTTTTATTTTATTGATAAAGAAAGAGAAATGTATTTCCTACAGAACCCAAAATAAAAACTCATTAACCTCAACACCTCTATTAAGATAATATGCCAAGAGCAGATACACAGATCACAGGATAATTTCATTAAGTGGTGTAACTCAAATTTCAAACTGCTGATCCAGGTCTTAAATAAAGAAAATACAAATCAAAAATACAGTATCCAGCACTCCTTTCATGTGATGTGAAGAGTCTTTAGGCAGAAGGAGAAAGGAGAAAGAACAGATGCTTCCAGTAAGTACCTGAGCACGCAGGTTTGTATCACATCAATTTGTTGGGTTTTCTTTTTACTTCTTAGATTTCCCAGAGGTAAAATTTTCTATTAGTAAGTCATAGAATCCATATAATTTTGGCATGTGGAATTGTGAAATTTTGCTGTGTGGCTAATTCAGCACAAACCTCAATTTAATACAGTTTCTTCGTGAAGTCTCAGTTAAAAAAATAAAAGCTTCCTGCATTAGAGAAATTCTATATGTATTGTAACAAACGATAAACTTGAAAAGCGCACATTTAAGACTGTAATTCCATTTCAAGGTTTCAGTGACATTGATAAATCACTCAAGCTTTGCTCACTCAATTTGTGTCACCAGAATCTCTCGGTGGAATCACAGTCCTTCCACATACTGGCAAGCATGCAGCGCTTTATTCATAACATTACAGCATGTACTTAATTTAAACAAAAATTAGTCCTTGAGGGACAATTTCAAATTCACAGCAAAGCCTACGCAGCGTGCGTTACTGTGCAGAATCACTCCTCTCCATTTGCTGAAAGCTCTCAGCTTTTCCTCATGTCTCACTATGCCCCAGAGGTGTGTTATCTCACTGTGGCATGACTGGCTCTCTCTTACTGCTTAGCTGAACTACAGCAGATTTATCTGTTTACTGGTTACTATTTGGATTGAGGCACATACCTATTTGGTTCTGGTGTAAGGAGCCTGGTTTCCACTTTATTGTATGCTATTGTGCTCCTGTCTTTTCTTATAAAATGACTTGTATGAATGGTGTCAGGAGCACTGTAACAGTTAATATTCATTAGCATTTAGAAGAGTACCCTCTATCCTCATTCTATGGATATTAAATTAGCTGTTATTACCCAGTAATAGGTAAGCAGCTGTTAAATCCCATCAATGCTAACTAAATCACTTTATTAAATGTATTGAAATCTGTTCTTATTGTGTCCATATGAACTCCTTGGTTCCTATGGGTTTGCAAAGTTTCATTACTGAGAAAGTATGAGAAAGTATGTAGTCATCAAATTGTCTGATGCCTTTGGAAAAGGACTCGGAAAGCTCCTCTCCATCAGAAAACATCCACAATACTCCCATACTAGAGATTAATATACTGAGCTTAACCTTTTACAAACTGAGGATCAGGTTCTTGTATGTATTAATATGTCAGAAAATGCCTATATTTTCAGCTAAGTTGTGCTGAAACACACATTTGGAATTCTTAAAAAACAGCTGAAGAGGTGTTACAGCAATAGCTCTGTTGACTGCAGTCCTCTAATGATGCACAAACCATACAGCATATGTGTATATGAAACACAGGCAGAATAATACAGCACAGACAGCAACCGTGCAAACTTGGCCATATGTTGTACAGCACAGACCACCTCCAAGTTACAACACTCTTAATTGCTGTATGGCGATATACCGCTTCTACAGCAAAAGGCTTTGTTGAGCTCCAAAAAACCATGCCATCCAACAATGTTACATTCACCCCTAACCTGTGGTACCAACAGTTCTTGGGTAAAGAGATTTAAGGAAAACCCTTGCTTCTAGATTTCTGATTCCAGGAGCCCTATCTGGCAACTGCAGCTTCTAGTGTCTTGAATCACTCATCCATAAGAAACCTCTTAGGTTTGTCAAGGTCATAAAGTTGATTCCCAGGCACATTGCTACATTTGCATCTGGAAAATTTTCAGGTGTGTGGCAGAAGTTTTTCATTATTGTAGCTTGGTATTTCTTGCTGCATTTTAAGAACATTATTTCTTTTCCTGTCACTCCATGTAGACAAAACACTTTATATTCTTCCTTGCATTATCTGCACTAAAATACTGTATTTATGTTCCTTTCAGACTTGTCTTTTTGAAGCTAAATGATCCAAAACATTTTAATAATTGCACATTCATCAAGTGTTCTAGATTGCACAAAGAATCATTTCATGAATATTGCAGGCTTTATAGCTTATTATAAATCTTTACACCTTGTGTGGCTTTTTTTGTTTGTTTTTTTGTTTCCAGCTCAAGAAAATGACATCAAGGAAATATGCTAAAAAACATTTTTTCCTGTAGAATTGTTGCCCTACCAGTTAATCCCTGTTCTCCATGGGCAGCCAATTATTTCTGCTTATATGTAATTACCTCACTTTTCTCTCTATTGAATTCCATCTTATTATTATTTTTTTTTTTCTCCCCCAAGATCACATCTTCATTTTGCCACAGTCATTTTTAATTTTACTCCTTGGAATACATACAAATTATATCTGAAATTACCAAGCATCATATTTAATAATCCGGAGAGTGAATGGAAGGTTCAGACATTACTTGATGTAGAATAGACCTCACGGAATCCTGCAGTGATGCTTCTCATGTTTAAAGATTTGCAGAAGCACTGCAGGGACTTTGTCCTGAGCTTACTTCCCTTGCTTATCCAGGAGAATGGAATGTTTGCCCATTGAAAGACAAAATACATGATCTCTATTGCTGGTCCCCAGCCCACAAGTCAAGTAGCCAAAACTCCACACAGCCTCACACCAGTAAGTCTTTCCTTCTGTTGGATGTGACTGAGAGTGCCAACTGTTGACCTGCAAGGTTACTTATATGTCACACAGGAATGGACTGTGGGACAGCTGTAGCTCATTACAGTAAGGAATGGAAAAGTGACAGTCTGGGAAGAGTTTTCAGACTGTTGCCTGAGTACAGGAAAACAGTAAGAATTGTGTATGGCTCCTATATGATCAAGCCTTGAAAATGTGTGGTTTCATGGACTTCTATTCCCCTGGATTAAAAAATCCTTAAATTTGGGCCTGATAACTAAAGGTGTGAGCATTGTTTAAAAAAATATAAACCTATATAAAACATGTATCTCTCAAATGACCAACGAACTTTATGTTACAGCAAAATACCCAAACAGAACTTACCTTTTGAGTAAGTAGAGCCTGAACGACCTGATTAGCCACCTGAAAGAAACAGATAATATAGTTCAAGTACATGATCATGTGAGTTTATGTGTATTATCTTCTGCTGTGGCTTTATATTCTACTTTCTGCCTAAACCACCACCAATTCTAGTACTTCTGTTATTTACTTATATTTTCATCAGATAATACTAGTGAGAATATATTAAATGCAAGTGATTACATCTGTGCTACTTTTCATTATAAACAAACACTATCAATTCTAGTTTGTTTAACTTCTGCCATCTCTTTTATGGAGAAGACTAAAACTTCCCAGGTTTATATACAGCTGTTGTGTGTCAGCACGGATTGACTTGCATTCACTACTGCTGCTTTTCACCAGCTGAGGAGTCCTGAATGTTTTCATGAAGTTTAATTGTTTCTTGATTCAGTATTGACAAAATGGTATATCTATCATGACAAGCAGAAACCATAAAGTGCCACAGAAAATTAAAGTACCTACTGTCATCAAAATGTGGTTGGAAGGCATTCACACTGCACAATATAATTGACTTGAATGACATTACACACCATTGATTAGCAGAACTATACATTCAGCAGGGAATTTTGGAAGTTATTTATGTTATGTATCCTTTCTAATTTATATGTACCAGCAGGCATGGAGTGAAGGAAGGAAGAGGGATGGAAAGAAGGGCAAAAATAGGATTTCTGTTGATGTTTAACGTGCACATTACGTTTCCAATGTAGTGTAAGAGTTGAATCTAATTCACTCCCGTGAAATGATTCCATTCTGTTAGATGCAGAAGTTACATTCGATTCAAACGCTCACAAAATTGCCTCGTGTCAGTTTTTTTCTCCAAGCTGGTCCCTAACTTAAGGCAGCCTGTGGAACAGCAGTCCCATAAAACTGCTCTGTACATGATTAAACAGAAGACACAGACTGATATCAGAACAGTAAAAAGCGACAGAAGTAAATATGTTACAGTTCTGAAAAAACACATCCCTTGCTCTATGGGCTTTCAGAATCTACACCCCACGGTGTTCCTTCTGGAATGTGCTTTCAATGTCTGTTTGCTCTACCTGATAATTGAACAAATCATATCTAACACATTATTTCTTTACTTTCTGATGTGGATTTACTTTACCAAGAAGAACCAGAAGGTCCTTTGAAGTGTGTACAAGTCACTTGCAACAGAATTGCCTACACAATTACTCCTATACTTTTATATATTGTGCAGAGGAGTGTAAATGGCATAATATTCCAAATGGGAAAAAACTGAACTTGCCAATGCATAGGGGAGAAATTTTCTAACTTTGAGTATATGAAGTTAGGTACCTAAATGTAAGTACTTGCCAGTGATCCATAGCTCCCACAGACCCCAGTAAGAAAGATATATAGCTTGTTTCTTTACAAAATTAGGCTATTTCATTCTAGTATCTAGCAACCTGTCCAACTGTGTTGCTACTACTACTATTCAAGTATTTTCAGGCTTGTATTGGTTTGCAGTAGGGAGAAGCTTCCACTGAAATGGGCTACAATTAACTTAGCAGTCACTACTTTTGCATTTCAAATGTGGTTGCCACGATAGATGTACAACAGGGTTAGTGTTTAGATGGAAAGACACCGTGGAGATGAACAACATAAGCCAGCACTACAAAACTGACTGTCTCAGCTACCGAAAACTGAGGGAACTGAGGTCAATGAAGGCAGAAGGACTGGTGTCTCATACACAGAATACGTGAAATTCCCACTAACATGAGACAGATCTGTGGCTCAAACCCTGTAACAGGCTATAAAATGACCCGGGCTGTGATTCCTGCAGCCAAGAAGGCAGAACAAGGAATAGTATAGAGATGGCCAGTTCCTCAAGCTGCTGTTTTGCAGTACACGACACTGCTTGCCTCCAACACAGCCTGCCTTTCCTTTGAACTCAATAGCCAAGATTTTTAGGTGTCTTTTTTTTTTTTTTTCTTTTATGTGGACTGTAATAAAAGAGATGAAAGATCCACATTCACTTTTTCCTTACACAATTATGTTTACATATACATGTTATAAAGTGGTCTTAATAGAAAAAGAATCAAAGGATGAATCAGAGAAATGAGACCCTAGTGTAACATCTGTTATACCTATTATAAGTACCAAGATTTTACACTTCTATCCTTAATGTATTATTTCATACCCGTAAAGACATTTCAACCGTACTAAAATGAAAGGCGTTATATTTTATTCAAACTTTAAAATGCATTTTTGAGATGACTTTGTATTTTTTATTAGCTAAATGGATATGTATTCAATAATGCCACAATTTAATTCTTAAAACATCAGCAAAAATATCACCCAACCTAAGCTGCACAATTTCCTGCATATAAGTAGAGTTAAGCTTGACAGAAACCTCAGCTGGTGCCGTAATGTGAATGAGCATGGCATTACTATTTGCCAATACACTGAGAGCTGAATTCCAGGAGGAAATTAGGATTAGCCTCACACAAAGGCTACAAGAAGACAATCCAGGTTCTAGAATTACATTTTTTCAGAGGCAGAAAGATATATCTATGGAGTATTGCTGTAATTAAATGAGCTCTTTTCTTAATTATTAAGCACTGAAACATTTAAATAACACATTCTCCAAACACTGCTCTAAAGTTGCTTATATATACACTTCAAAAATGAAAAAAACATTTCAAATCAGTTTCCTGATTTGAAAAGATTCCTTTTTTTTTTTTTCTCATGAAAGTATCTGTGAAAGTAAATTATTTTCTTGAGATCTCCAGTAAGAATCTTTGTTTGGAAAGGACTTTTCCACATACAACATGCTCAGAAGGCTCCAGGTAGAAGCGAAGTTTCTCACAATTACTGACTGGGTTATTCGCTAATTACTTTTATGTCTCATTTCTAATTCTCTTTATTGCTACCATAATGAAATAAAATTTCCTGTGGAGCACTACCAAGGGAATGTGCTCCGGTGGGTGCCATCTTGGGACTCTGAGAATTTACAATAATTAAATATTCTTTTGTTGCCAAAGTCACCTCAGTGCTCAGGAAATATTAGATCCTGTTCCAGCTACAACAGTGCTGGTTAGGGTCACTGCCAAAGCACCAGAGTGCTCAGGGGGAAGGAGAAAAAGTGACACCAAGCAATGGGAAAGGACAAGAAAAGACGCTGCACTCAAAATGTAAGACAATAACAAGGAAAGGGAAGATAAGTAACAAAAATAATGCAGTATGGAAGAACAAAACCACAGTAACAAGAAGTACTGTCTGCTGAAAGAGCCAGCATGGTGGGAGAAGATGGATACAGCTGTGATAATATGGAAGAACTGAAAGCAGCCAACCTAATTTTGAAAATAAAGTTTAAAGCGTGGTTTTACAGTTACTCATTCTTTGAACTGCAACAGAATATAAAAAAATACGACCATGTATCAGAAATTCATCATGTAACTGCAAACACAGACTAAATACATATCATCTGTCCTTGTAATACATATGGAGTGTTTTTTCTGGGGTGGACAAAATGAATTATGTAGACAAACTTCATCCAAGATAAATTTAAGCTCTGTAATTTGAACTAATGTGAAAAACTATGCGGTAATTTCATCTCAATTACCAATGATGCACGGAGTGGTGCAGACCAGTGCAAACCAACGCTCTGCAGCTATCAAACAGACACAGTGAAGACATCACACAGGCTAGGGAGGAAGCGTCTTCTGATGAAAATATGGTAAAAGTGTGTATTTACTGATGGAAGTCTACCTAAACTGGAGGTTTCTTGTACCAGAGTTGTACTGATCATGCCAGTAAAACATAGAAAATGCTGAAAGTTGTGCAGAGAAACCAGTGCAGTTTTTTGTAGGAGGTGTTATCCGAAATTTTGTATATCCTGTGTCAGACATTTCTGGAAGGGTAAGTGCTCAGAGTACTCAGATAGTAACTGATGGGTGAACTATACTGTAGCTGTAACACGGAGATCTGATCAGAAGCTGAGCCATGTAATACAATCACTGAATCACAGAATCATTAAGGTTGGAATAGACCACTAAGATCATCTTGTTCAGCTGTCAATCCATCACCACCATGCCCACTAAGCCAAGTCTACCAGTGTCACAAGCCAAGTCTATCAGTGCCACAAGAAGTGAGACCACCAGGTAGGTTAAAAAAAACAACAACAAAAGCAGCATAAAAACCTGGGCATGTAACCACAGGAAGGAGCAGAGACTGAATTCCTGTTACACTGGAAGGCTGGGGGGACTTCTGACAGCAGAAGCCACTACCACCTGTGTTCTGCACTACAGGAAAACAAAGAGCATGCAAAAACAAAGGTAAATTATAATGTTCTTCTGTTATAATCACTTAATAGGAGTAGGTATCCCTGCAGAAGAAATGTCCACCTGACAATTTAAGTCCACGGTAACGTCTTTGATGGCAAATCTGCTACACCAACAAAGCTCAAAATACTGGTCACCGGGATATTTATCTTTTGGTGAAGTGTGATCAAAACAGTGTTTTACAGCAGGGGTTATGGAGAACAGAATTTCTACGTGACAGAAAAACATGTTCTTGGAATCATTCAGAATGAGGTAATACTAGAAAACTGCAAAACAACGACAACCTTGTAAGAGAAGGAGAAATTAATTTCAACTAGTCTCATAGGAGTACAGTGTGAACACTCCTTACCTCATCAAGGCATCTTTCATATTGTTCTCTCTGATTTTCATTTTCCAGAGCCAGTGCTGAATTCTCTGCCTACAACAAAGCACAGCAAACAAATAAATATGTAAATTAATCAACAGGTATGTTGAAAACAGAACAGTTCATATAAAATCTTCAGGTGTTTACTTTGTGCAATTCTTCAAGATCCAAACTACAAATGCACCATATAATTTTGTGTGCAAACTTCAAAATGGCAGAATCTGGTACATAAATTAAGAGAAATCAACATATTTTTCTACATATTATGACTTGAATTTAGGAATAATATCAGTATTGGGAAAGGAAAAACTCTTAAGTGAGCTGCATGCAGTTGAATCAGAACAAGTTTCAACTAATCTTCTTTTAAAGATAGAGAAGGTAAAACCAGGCTCAAGAAAGCTCATTGTCTCCCGTGCATAACTTCACATCATGTAACCATAACACCACAGTCACTGCATTCAGATAATTACAACTATGATATCATTTACATTCCTTGTTTCGTTTTAAGTATTCTTTCAATCTACAAAAGCTTAACAAATGCTGTTTCAAAAGTATTGTGATTATACAATACAACAGTCATAAATCTAATTAAAATGAGGGGAAAACTTAATGTAATGAACTGTATGGAAAGATTCTATGGAAAGATGCACAATTATCACCCCTATTTTAAGAAAGGTCAATGATTCAGCAAAATGAAAACCCCAATGTCTACTAAATTGAGTTACTAACAAGAATTCTAAAATCAGATAAATTATAAAAATAAGATCAGGAAGGAAGAGTAAATGTATGCAGTCTTCCACTATATTGAGAGAAAGTAAGGAATAAGAGTGTAAATAAACAACCATGTGGAATTAGTGCTTTATCTTGTAGTTACAGTCAAAGCTAGCAAAGGTGGGAAAACGCCTGGCACCATGATTTTCCCTGCTCTTCCTCCCAGTGGATTCACCACAAGGCTATAAAAAATCTGTGGGTGATCCTACAGGGAGCACTGTGAGATGATGGAGCAAAAAATACAGATGCAGAATTAAGTAGCGAAGTAGATGCAGAGCTGCAAAAGCAGCAGTAAGAAATCAGAAGCTGCAGAGTAAACAGTTCTCTGCACCAAAGACATCATCATATACAGTTATGAGTTTGCTTTTACAGATGTATTCCAGCAGATTGATTGATAAAAATAAAGAGAAGATTGCTACATAAAAATCTATTTCTGTGAGTTAAAGATCTTCAGATGTTTTCTCTATGACTATCACCTCAAAACGTCATCCAAGATAAATACTTCCTATTGTTCTGAAGAAACCATTAAAGGATCGGTCTGCATGGCACTTTCACTCATTCATGGTGTACCTAAGGGTTTAATTATTTCAATTTTCATTTTCACTAACATAAAAATTTACTGTGTGAATAGTCAGAAAATAGTTGGGGCAGACTGCTTCCATACAGAGATGTCTGAAAGAGCTACTACAGACATTTGCACTACACAAGATACCCAGACAAATCCCCATTATTTCTCTTACTCGTTTTTTAATCTCTGAATGCTGTGAGGTTTCAAAATGGAAGCTAAGCCAGCTTGGATTGTTAGCTGAATCTCTGATTTCAGTGAGCTATTTGGTAGTCTATATGTGAAGGAAATTAGGAAATCTGAACTTGACAGCATTATAAATAAATGGTGTTTCTTCTCTTATCAAGCCATAGTGGAAACATCTGTATAATAAAACCCTTTTCACAGCAGTGGCTTCGAAAGTGTAGGGAAAGGATCTAATGCAGTGTTAGCTTGACTTCAGTGCTTCTTGATTGCTGAGCAAATCGTGCCCACTTATTTGGCATTTTTGTAATGAGGACTGGACAAGGATTGATTTTGTTTAAGAGTCTGCATCAGGAAAAACCACGGCTTGATACACAAAATCACTCTATACCGCAACTGAATACTTGATAGTAATCCACATTCCCTCAAAAGCATTCATTTAGAAAATGTTTAATAGTACTTGTTGTCTCAAAACCCTGCCTCCTCAGCCAGATCTTCATTTACTTAAAACAAACCTCTGGGCTTTGTTAATGTAAGCCTACTCAGAGGGATCTGCCTTCCACCACTACTGCACATCCTGGCATCCTCTGTCAGACAGGCAAAGTAGGTCTCCTTGAAGGAAATCCTTATCCCACTTTATTTTCATTTTCAGGCTATGCTTTCTCTAAGCTAAGCCACAATAAGAAGCTCACACTTCTCACAGCACAAAAGCTGTTGCACCCAGAGGCAGTGGTAGGGAAGTTCTGACTCCTGTGCAGTCCCTCCTCCCATCCATAATCCAACAGGGGACTATAGCAAAAAGCTGGATTACTGAGGAAGACACCCTGTGAGATACCACTTGGTTTTCATGGTGATTTCTAGTTGTAGGCAAACTGAACAATTTATGTATATTTTGTGTTACACGTGGAAATAAAATGCCTCTGTCCTCCAGCCACACAAACACTACTTGAGATGCAGCCTAGCAAACTGCTCCAGATGTACAACGTTCATCTCCTACAAATGTGTTTTCCTGGGATATCATCCCTTCAGTCAGAAATACCTGTGGCGTAAGTTACCATTAAATGAAACACTGCATGGGGCTTTTGGATCATTAGAGAAGCACAAGGATCATACAAATGTTAAAACCAATGTTCATCCTAGTTCTGATTTGAAAAAAAACAAACAAACAACATATTCCTCCTCCAAATGTCTCCAGGCACTGGAAATCTAAAGATTTCAGTCAAGATTTGGGTGATGTCAGACAGCTTCCAACTGCCTCAATTAGAGACATCTGCCTTCTGAGTTGTGATAGTGAGTTCATGGAAAATCTGTTTGAAAGTGAAAACTTCAGATTATTTTGTGTAAAACACAAGTTGCCTTATATTGACAACACTGCAAAGATACATTACAAGAGACTTTGTCAACTCCGATTTTAATCCTTTCTCAGGAGGGAAAACTGCCCCATAGATGAAGATGTGGGTCAGCAAAGAGTTCTCTTTCCTCCACAGATGCTGAGGAAACTGTATTTCCATCTATTTGCACCTGTATTTGCAACTGCATTCCCACCTATTTCCTATTTTATCTGGGATGACTAACAGGCAGACTGAGCTGTTGATACACTGAGGAGCACTCCTGCTGGAGTCAGTATTAATCTGCTGTTTACTTTCCATGAAAGCAGACACATACCAGATGCAAAGAAAACTATATTTGTTTTCAGATGACACAACGTTTCCTTAAAATCAACAATTTTTCCTCTGGGGCAGGAAGAAGCTCCTCAGTTCACAGTGATCTGTTGCTCTTGATGCTATAAAAGAAATGAGGAGACAGAAGGCAGCCTTAGCCTTTCTCATGTTTCTGAGAAGGTGCTGCTATACTGGATTAGTAAAGGCAGGCCAATTAATTAAAAGTTTAAAAAAGTAAAATGGTGGTGATAATTAGCACTAGGTCACCTTTAACCCCAACACACAAGAAACATGAATTCAAGCAGTACAATCACCTTAACATCAAACTCCTACTGAAAGTAGCTACACTTGATGTTTCAAATACGATCTCCACATATCCCGAACTATTTTGCTAATGAACAACAGAACACACTACAGCTTTTTGCCTCACAGGAAAAAAACATCCCTCTGTTAACAGCCCCCAAAACAACAGGAATTGCTGCCTCCCCAAAGGCCTTAATCAGCAGTAGGCTCCGAGCTGAAAAATGCCTTGCTACTTTCTAGCTCACAGTTTTTTTCTGAGTTTATATGTTCAAAGCACAAGATATCATCACTGGCACCAACAGTGTGGCATCTTTCAGCCAAATAATGCTAGAATATAAATAGCTGAAAATCAACACGCTTATAATAAATATACTGATACAAACATTTAGGGATGGTTACTTCATTCTCTCCCCTTTTAACTGTTTTTGAGGCTTAAAGCAGGTTTAGCTGCCTACTAACTGTAATTTGTTCAACACTTAGTGGTGTTTACAAGAAGTGGCAGACACAACTGCCATGTCTGAGAATGCCAAGAGACATCCAGGTCTCCCCTACCCTTGTAGCTACAAGTGGCACTTCAGAGGACAGCCCTCACTCTACATCTGGCAAAAGACGTTTTTGTGTGCTTTTCAAAAGGTCTGAAATACCTGAAACATGTTTGAAAATGAGATTTGGATTTACTCCTCTATGGTGTTTTTCAAAAAGCTTAGCCTTAATCTTCTTGTCCCTTGATTTATTAAGCTGGGAGAACACTAACAACATTTTGATGTCTAGCCTGTTCTAATGTGTCATGAATTAGGATACGATGGGTGCATTGGGGTCTTTAAGTGATGAATTATTTCATGTACCTGTAAGGGAATCTTCAACAAACAACCCTCTACGCTTTTATAACCACAATGAAATGAATCGCGCCACTTCATTTTCTACCAGAAGACATGGAATAAAGGAGGCACACAAAGCCAGATTTCCTTATTCAACCACTGTAGAGTTGAGAGAACATGAAAAGATGGGGGAAGGAAGAGAGAAGAAAGGGAAGGAGAGTAAGCATTTACTTTGCACTAAGGGAAAAGGAGATGAAGGTCTAAAGGTTGTGTGTCAAGTTAGCAGCTCAACATCCTTTGAAGGCACCATCAATAAAGGTCAAGAGGAACTAAGTTATGACAGTGAACTTTAAAATCTCTGACAGAAGGCTACAACACCGGTTACCACGTGCAGTTCTTTGTTATTCATACTTGGCCATTAGTGCATTTACAGAAAGGTTTATTGATTTACACATACACTCATTTGTCATGTCCTGTGCGGTATATTAATAGCTGTCCAACCACTTCAGAAGTGCTCAGCAGCTTTTTTCATGCTTTCAGCCTCTGATTTTGTATTTTTCTGTGGTCATGGTTGCATACAGGAAACTATTAGAGGTCAAAAACTGGTAGAAGTAAGAAGCAAGGTTACTGCAATCTATTGCAATTGCACAGGTCCTTATGGCATTATTTTTCTGCTAAGCTACCACTCTAAGAACAGCTTACTACTCGAACCACTCTGCATCTTTGGTTGCAGGAGATTCTGCACTATTCTGCCCATCGTACACAGAAAATGCATCCTTTGAGAGACCGAACCAGTAATAACACTTCCTTTTTCAACTAGACAAGTTGCTAGATAAAAACTCAACAGCTCCATTACAATGGTTAGAAGTTGAGAAAATTACATCCTTGTTTTTAAATCAACATAATTATAGGAACAGCAGATTTAATTTATTCTTAGCAGCACAGAAGCATTTCCACTGGCCTCTTTCCAGCATCCTTCATATTGCTACAGCACCTCCTCGCCAGCAGTGAGATGGGAGCTGCCCCTTACAGCCCACTGGCACTGTTTCCAGCTTCACCCTTTCCACAGCAGAAACACACTGGAGCACCACAGAGCAGCTCCCTTCGGATTTCTTTTCAGCACGACACAACAGTCTTTTCTGCCACACTTACAAGACTTGACATATTTTATCTGAAACATCCAGCCAACTTTCAACTCAATTCAAATGAAACGACAAAAGCAACATGCAAATTTAAATAACAAAATAGAGAACCATAAGAAGGTTAACCATAATTCTATGAGAAGGTCACATTGAATCTTTCTGGGCAGGACCAGTAGGGATTATTCTTGAATTTAAAATCCTTGAAATTTTCTTTTAAATTCTTGACACAAAAACAGAGTAAGTTTAGAACAACCACCAACAGATCCTAAAAGCTGTCTTAGATTATAGCTGAACTACCAATAAGCAGGGCTGTAGCCTCAGAGAGAGCACTGTAACCTTCTTTTAACGTATGCAAGAAATCAAAAGATATTTATCTAACACCAGAAAGCGAACTGCTTAACACCATGCAAAAACCTGACTTAACTGCTTCTAAGAAAATGCAGCCCAATGCAGCCCAGGCTCCTGATCAGGGTTCATCAGCACTGAGCTCCTTCCTCCCCCCTCCCATGAGGAGGGGCAACAGGTGTTCAGTGGTGAAGCCTACTTTTGGAGAGAAGAGGATAACTACAAGCTCATCCTTCAAATCTTCTTATGATGGATGAATGTCTGAACTTCAGCAGCTGAATCAAACAAACTAAACCAAGTGATTCATACACTGCTGATGAAACCGACTCCTAAAATATATGAAAAAGAAAAAAAAACACCTTTATATTCCTGTGAATTCTTCTCTGAAATCTATTAAGGCCATTCCCCCCCCCTCCCTCCCCCCCCCAAGAAGTTGTTGCTGGAAACTTTTATCTGGTTCAAGAATGGTAATATTTTTCTTTTTTTATTTCATTTGATTCTAATGCATTTAAGAATGACAAGCCTTTAAAACCTTCAACATTTTCCCTTCTGACACCGCAGAAATGTCTGGAGTTGACATTTTGAAGAGAAGGTTAGGTACAGCTCTAACACAGCAGCCTGCATTGTAAGCCCAGGCTTATCTTCTAGCAAATAAATACCTAAGCTACCAACAAATTTATCAATAATAGCTTTGTCTGTTTACTTGCATTCAAAGTGTAGCAAACAGCAAATTCTAGCATTATTTACTGAGACTATAATAGACTTACAATATGCTAACAGCTGATGTGTTGTCAATACAGACCTTTGAATAAGTAGGTAAAATTATGAAGGATGCTATTATTTTTTTTTCCTAAAACTCTTCCAAATGATCCCAGACAAAACCATTTTTTGAGGACAAGAAGTAAAACAGATATAAATGAGCACCGACAGGAAGCATAAAGCTGAATGTATTTCCTGCAGTTAAGGTATAAATGGTATCAATGACAAGATGTATAATGTGCGTATAGTTGATAAAACACAGAAGTACGAGCATGGGAAAAGGAAAACCTCAAGTCCCAGCAGGACTCCAGGACTGCTGTTTTTTATCATTCATCTTCTGCACAAAGCAACCGTGCCCACAGCAGGAGATTGGAACTACCTGATCTTTAAGGTCCCTTCCAGCCCAAACCATTCTGTCATTCATTCTAAGAGCACCCTGGCATGAAGCAGTGCTATGTACAGAAGACCAGGCAGTCACCTCCTGAAAACAATTCTCCTGGCCTGCCTGAGGAGAAGCAGATGATGATGATGATGGAGAATAAATCACAGACAAGAGAACTCTTCTAGCTCATAGCCAGACAAGCCCAAGAAGCTGTGGGCAGTCAGGAAAGGGAAATGCTGGAGCCTATTTACTCTCCCTATCACTTCCTCCTTAGGGCCAAGTATCTAGAAGCATGCACCTGGGGATAGTGGTAGAGGCCACAATACTATCAAACAAATGCGAGGTCTAAGAGTGAAATTTTATGCAATGAATAGTGTGTGCATGTTACAAAAGTGGCTTATTTTCTAATTATATACTATTTACATTTAGTGATCTTTCCCCCTGCAAGCTGAAGCAGAAGCAGCTGCTCAATCTTTTCTTTCCTCTTGTTTGAAGTGATTTGTCCCCGTTTATAACATGCTGTCCCTGAAGAACTCCAAGGCTCTCACTCCAACAGATTTACAGTGCTTCCCCATGTAATATTAACAGGCAGTTACTGCCTCCATTAAATAACTAACAATAAAATCCACAGCCTATGAAAAAAGTATTTGGTCCTGAAAACTCAGATTCTTACAATTGATGTAGGTGGATAAAGGCAAATAGTGTGGACTTGATTATCTTGACAGACATTCAGCGTTTAATATTAACTACATATTTAACCACATCAATATCTTTCTATTCAGAACCCTTAAATTAATTAATCCTGTCATATTTCTTCAGTTGCATTTGTTTCCTTTTTTTCTTTTCCTTGGCAAAAAGACCAAACTGTTCATGGAAATCTCAATTCTTTGAAATTAAGTAAGAGCAATTGCAACCCTCTGATTGCCTATGGATCCCTACGGATCCAATGCTGAAACATGATGGAAAAAAAGGTCAGTGAAACCATTTCCAAGTAAAATATTTGCTTTCATTTGAAAATAAACTTTTTGCAGAAGATTTAAATGGGATTTAAAAGTTGTACTGATACATACAAATACACACATTACATATACAAATATTTGTGTAGTTCAAGTATTTGCAGGGCTTAGGTCCTTCAAAAATAACATGGATGGCAATTATTCTTTTTTAAAGGTCACTTGACTAAAGACAAACTGCAGATTCTTTTTAAATAAAATAAAAATCGGATGTTTAGCAAAACTTGAATGCTTTTGGGGCAGTATTCCAAGCAATGAGAAAGGCAAGTTTGGAATTAAATAAAGGTTTAGACAATGTATCCTTCAAACCTTTGCAGTTTTGACCATGAGGTTACTGACAGTCACAGTTTTCTATTTTCTGTGATTCCATTACCTACACCTTTCCTAGTAGCGCACTCAACTCCCAAGGTTAATATAATACCGAGCATGAAAAGAATGCAGCATTTCAGATTTATGTATGAAAATTCTTCTTTGGACAATTTTTTTTTCTAACAGAATCCATTTCCTAATTTTCCCCACTTGTTTAGCAGGGATTTTCACAGTAAATGCAGGCAACAGTACTGTCAGCTCACGGCCTCGGGAAGCAAGCATAGAAAAGAAGCCCAACAGTCTGTCAGTTCAATATCTGCTTATAGGAATAAGTCACAAAGGCCTTAAGCTTGTTTTCTTCAAAAAGGTGAAACTCACAGATATAGCTTTTCTTCTTAGCAATTACAGCACAGCTTTTCAGAGTCTGGCAGGGCACACTACAATAAGCAATTCAGAAATAGAAATTAATTTCAGAATCTAATTAATTTAAAAATGTAGTGACAGTGTATTTTTCCTTTATAAAATTAAAATGATGGTCAATTTAACGAAGTAAAAAACCTTGAAATTAAGTAGAAGCCAAGGATTTTACATATCTTAATGTAGGAATAGTTTTTAGATTTCTGGAAATTCTATTTATCCAGATCAGCTTTTCTCTTTTAAAGTTTATATGTGTTTTTTTCTCTTAATATTACCAGAACAAACATGGAATAAAATTTCACAGGTTAACACAAGCACTGGCTCTCCTACTTGAACTTATACTTCGAGGGCTTTATATGCACCTGAATGGAAGGCATGTTAATAAACGATGGTAAAACACAAACATGGATCTAAAGTTGGCACTGTCTTCATGGAACACCAACACACCCAACTTTCCACTCCCAGGCAAATTAAGGAACTGAGAATGCTTGAAGTTGATAACAGAAACAGAGGACCCCAAACTATTGTGGATTCCTGCCTTTTTTTCTCCTGTATATCCTTTAATGCATAATAAACAATATCATTCACTGTCTCACAAATCAGTTATTTCAGTGTTCACTGAAAGCTGAGGCAACAGATGTTTTGCCTTGTCTCAGAGAAAGAGGATGATTAATTTATATTAAGAAATATTTCTTTCCCTAATTATTCAAAGCCATTTCATTTAGTTAAAACAAGAATAGTTCTACGAAATAAAGTAATTTAATCTGACAGCCTGGAAAACACTCATCCCATATACTGAAATGTCACATCCATTGTCTGCGTGATGGGAAACTCATAGCAGATCCCTGATATCCAATGATTCCATAAGTAGGAAAACCTGATTTTCTTGTACTAATAAACATGTATGATTTCTAATGAAATGGCAAAAAAAAAAAAAAAAGAAAGAAAAAAAGAAAAAAGAAAGAAAAGCAACCTAAGTGGTACTCCTTTTGCAACAGATGTAAAGAATTACATGGTCATTGACACAATCAGAAAATACTTTTTAAACACAATAAAATACAAAATGAGTTATTTTCCTCCTTTCACAACCTATTTTATTCTATTCCTTTAAAGTTAAAAAGTATCCACTGCAATATGCTATTAAAGCCAACCATTTCTTGAGTCATAACGTAAATTTATAACCAGTTCCTCTGTTTTTAACTACACTGGAGCACTGAGTTATTTCTGAAGGCAATGTTTCCTGCAATTCCGTTTTCTTCATCACAAGTCACCCACAAGTCAACAGCCCCAGGTACTCAAAAATGAACTTCTTTTGATGGCTTCAATGATGTCTCTCCCTTCCAGGTAAAGAGGCGAGAAGCCAAGCACAGCAGAATAAGGTACTGGTTCACTGTGTTACAAACAGCACCAAACGCCTTACAGTGTGCAGGAATTGTTTTGTAGCCAATAGCTAACTTCTAATAACTGAATCACAACATTACTCTTCATTTCTTTCGAACTGAAATGAAACTTTTTGCTAATATCAGCTTCTGTCTTCTGAAAGCTTTGAATGCTTTTCCTTTTCTTAGAAGACAGAGGAAGTACCAAACACAAACAATGCCCTCATTGCACACATTCATATGCGGTAGGCTGAATTCTGCACGGACATTTGCTAAATGTTCTGCTCATTTTATTGTTGATCGATGAGAGCAGAACAGTGAATTTGCAAAGTAATTACATTTTGCTCAACAGAAAAACAACACAGACTCTCTTCCATCTCTTTAAAAAGTTTCAACAGCTTGGAGCTCCACCTGCTTTTCCTGCCCTGCAGAATATGTTCACTTTAGAGAATCAGAACCCCTTAAAATCTGCCTAGTGTGGCAGCCCCCCATTTATCAAAGGGAGGTTTTACCATCACGCCAGTGATGCCAGGTGCACCCACACTGTCCCCTTGGCTTGGCTGATCAAGTGTCCTCCTTTGGTGACCTTTCTGACCACCCCACCAAATCTCTGTGACCAAAACCTTGCACAGCTTTGGAGCCAATGGATGTGGTTTCTCTGATAGGGAACTGGGAGAGGAACGCCAACAGTGTGTGGCTTGATGAGAGCTTGGCTCAAGTATCATGTCCCACAGTGAAAAAGAGAAGACCTGCCCATTGGGAAGGCTTTCTTCTAAATAATACAGAAATGTGCCAGAGGTGTTTTTTCACTTGGGTAATTGCACAACTTTGTATTTCATGAAAACACAAAATATGAAGCTGTGCAGAAAACATAAACATTAAAGTCAGCTACATGGAAAGTAAATTTGATTTTAATTATATCTTATGTGTTACACTAAATTACTAAGTATTGTCCTATTTTTTATTTAATTTTGCTTTTCAGCATAGAAAATTTATCTCTGACTTCATCTGTTGTACTTTTGCTTACTGGCAGACTATACCCCTAAGAGGTCCAAAAGCAGCCTTAGACTACACACTAAGGGAGCACAAATAGCAGTAGTTGCTTAAAATCATAAGCTTTGGATAACAATAGCACTTTCATATGGATTGCAAGAGAGGAAACAATTGTTTCTTAAATTCTACAAGCATTACAGGAAGGACACTCATTAATGTACTGTATTAAGTCACTTGCTTTTTAAAAATAAGAATGGTACGTGTTAAGTCAAATTCTGTGAGGTTTGGAGGTGCTTCACTAAGAAGCTTGGGCATAAGAAGTGCAGCAGCCCAACAGCCTGACTCTGTTCTACCTAACAAGCCAAATTCACATCACATGTGAATAAGCACAACTGGAGACCAGCCATTGGAACTGCGCCCACCTGCACAGGTCCAAATTTGACACAAGATATACAAATATACTAACGCTAGTACCAAGCATAAGGAAATGTTGCTGTTATCTTATTTCAAGCAGCTGTTCAAAACCAGTATCAGTGATTAATCCATTGGCCTAAAGGGAAAACGTGGAGAAAAGAACAAAAATAAATCAATGTGTGAAATACTATGCAATGTGATATATACCCACGATCGATCACATTACTGCTCTGTCAGTACAGTCTGCAATTGGGAAACATCCCTGCCTGGCAGAGGTCACCAGCAGGGCAAATCAGTTGCTTAAAAACGTTAGAAGTTCTCATCTCTTATTTCTATTCAATTTCTCTGTGAAAAATAGAGTTTTCTCCTAATATTAGCATGTCCTTTGTTACAATGAACTAAGAATGCCTGGTTTTATCCATGTAATTCAGTAAAATTTTGAATAGTTACCCTTGGGACACTGTGAAGGACAAAATATTTGATACAAAGAGTATAAAGAATACTAGCGCTGGAATAAAAATAACAATAATAATAAAAGTCCTGCCCCACAAAGAAGAACCAGGAAGACATAAGCTGTTTCCTTAGTGGTGAGGTTAAGCCAATACCATACCAAGCAGCTCTGCAAAGATCTACTAAGGCTGGCTCAGAGGCTGCTGCTGTATTGTTCTGCCAAGGCTAATGCCCTGGATTTCAGGAAAAGTTAATTAGTCCCAATGAAAATGATGCTTCTGCTACCTGCACTATCTTGCCTTGCAGGGCATTATATAAAAAGGCTATTTTCTATAAAGTACATAACACAGCTTCTTTCTGTGTTTCGCTCATACTGCTTAAATTTAATCAAATTAATGTATGTATTCAGTGATCAGTTACCTTTGCATGGCACTGAGGAGACATTACAGCATCTAACAGAAGTGTCTTTGTGATGATACGGATCAGATTTAAGGTTACAGAAAGAGCATTCATTGATTATTTAAGAAAAAGAATATTATAACTGTCATTATTGGTAATTGAGGTTAAAGTGGAACGACATCAAATGCAATACAGAATGACTGGAAATTGTCAAGAAGCAAGCAGTAGAATTTTTCTAGGGTCCAAAGCAGCAAACTCATTCACAGTCTGAATGAAAGAAGAAAAAAGGAGAAGCCTTGGTTGCTTGGTCTCATGACCTCTTCACTGAAAACCTGTCTCAACTATAAGCCAGTAAGAGGAATGCTAACCAAGAACAAATGCAATGCAGGAGAGGAAGATTTTAGCTTCTCATGGAACACCTAAAATAGTCTCATATAAAAACCACAAATCTCACATCCATTTCTTCATCTGATCTGAAATGGCAGTTAAAATAACTTTACAGAGGGCTTTGCCTATGACAATAACCATCTCTTCATATTTTAGAGTCAGATTTGCTACTGATCTTTTCTTCCCCTCACAATTTAGTGAAAACTTAAAAGAAAAACCTGCACTTATTGCTTCCTCTTTTTAAAACATTTTTTTTTCTACAACACTTCAAGACTAAGACCAAGGTCATTAAAATCAGGAAGATTTTTTTGAAGAACAAGCCTTTGTTGGAAGGCAGTAAGGAAACCTGGAAGTTTATAAAGGGAAACAGTTATGATTACTAACTGGATGCTTCTGTCTTCTAAATAATAGCTAAGCCTTGTATGCATACATACTAACCAGAACGCATGTGTTGGAAGGCACAGTTATCCTGGGTATTTGTGTAGAAAGGGAAGAAGCTCTGTCCTCTAGGTGGCATGATGCACCTGCATATCCCAACTGCAACTGCAGAACCCTGGCAGGCAATTTAATTCCTCCACCTGTGCAGGCACCACAAAATATGAGGTGGCAGTTCTGGTTCTCAGCAGAGGTGACAGCTGCTCATGGCTAAAGGCAGAGCAGAGGCTACTCCTGTCTAGGACCCAGTGTGAGCTGTCTGCTGGAAGGCAAGGAACAGGTGCTCAGCCTGACAAGAGACAGTGCAAAGGCTCTCCTGGCACCCTATGGGAGAGGGAGCTTACAGCTGGCAGCAATGGGCAGCATATGAAAACCATTAATTCAAAAACACCTGGAGGGGAAGAGAAAATGGATGGTTTTGACAAAGAAAAACCAAAACCAAACTCCTCCTACTTAGCACTTAATGGAATCGCATATTTGAATCAGTCAAATGTATATTAAAGGATATCTGCATGGATACATGCATGCAGGTTTAATGTATCAGTGAATATAAGGTTACATTATACTTGCATGTAGCTTTTTTTTTCTTTTCTTTTACTGAGACACTGAAATTACATATTTGGTTCATGGTTATCAGGCATCTGCAGAACCACTGCCAACAATCACAGCCCTGTGTAATGGAGCAAAATCAGACTATTCCATGTTGGATGTACCTATTCTCTTTATTTATTAATAACTGATCTTAAAATCTGTGCTTGTCAGCATGACAGATTAAGCAGATTTAAAAATAACTGAGTATTTTAAGCTGTAGATTATTAAAATGGCTGCATAATAAAGGCAGTGAGTACTGAATTTCACAAGCATGTTAACATTTAATTCTTCACATGTGTACTTAGACATACAGCCAACAGCAGAGCCAAACCCACACCATGACATGGACTTCTATGATGCAGGTCAGTGCGATTTGGGTGTAATTAGAGCTGCCCAGAATCCAGCTGTATTCTCTAATTTTGTATTCCTGCACAGATGGAAATCACTACCAAACTAAGAAGTTCATCGCCACATGAACATCATTATTGTTTCATCATTTTCCATGACCAGTGAACAGAAATGTAAAGTGAAATTGTTTTGTCTGTGTAAGAGTTGTAAGAGATTCAGTTCTAAAAGCTGAGGTAAATTAATTGGGATTTCCTATGCAGCCACTAAAGGTCCATAGAACACAGGGCTATTCGTAGTGCTACTTTGACACAAACTGCAGCTATTTATTTAGCTTATGAAGTATATGACTTCCCTTACTGCCAGCCAAATT
Source organism: Coturnix japonica (assembly GCF_054131305.1). NCBI lineage: Eukaryota > Metazoa > Chordata > Aves > Galliformes > Phasianidae > Coturnix > Coturnix japonica. Next base: position 6,406,036 of record NC_140669.1, on the reverse strand, counting down.
GCACGCATTAGTATGCAAATTAAAAATATAAGATATGATTCTAAAATGTGTTACAGGGAATTTTTCCTCTGAAATAAGTGCCACTGTGAAGGATGAGAAGGCTTTGCAAAGGGGGCTTTTGTAGAAGCCAGCCCAGCGTGCATACCTGATAGAGGCTATTTAAAAAAACTCCCGAGTCCCACTCCGAAATGATAGATGTGTTGGAACAAACACAGTCACCTAGATCTATAACATACTGTTGGAAAATCTCATTTCACTCAGCAACGAGAGTGAATTCTCAATTGTACCACACGCCTGAAAGCTATAAAAGGTAAGTTACATTATCTCCTGATTACGTGCAAGGAAGCACTATACATAGAGAGAAGGGCACTCAAAAACCACCATTATTTAAGTTATAAAAGTCAGACCGAGGTATCAGATTCCTTCATTGCAACATAGCAGGGACTCTTTGTGCAGAACATGGTTAACATTTATTTCAATAGAGAAAATTTGACAAGCTTAATAAAACCAAGACGATTTTCCTTGACTTCCATGACTTACCCTTTCTCCACTGCCAACACCTATTTCTCAGATCTTCTGGCACCAAATCATTATTCCTGCAGACTTATTCATTATTGTGAACTATTCAAAGAGTGTTTGTTACATCAGCCGAGTAAGTGCCACACAGAAAGAGAAAGAACTCTAAGAAAAAAGCTATTGCAACAATTCAGAATATCATAGAAAAACTGAATTTATCATTTACTCTCACAATAAATATAAAGAATTACAGCAACAACATTGAAATGTTTTAAGCTCAGTTCTCCTTAATGTTTTGTAAAATTCTACAGCTGAATATTTTCTCTGGAGGATCCTACAGTTTTTGCCTGTAATTTTCACATGTATGCACCGGCACTCAAGCAAAAATGAACACTACAGGTAAACTGAGCAATTTTCTAAGCAGTATCCTGACTCAAACAGCAATGTAAATTAAAAACTGCATATAAGAAATGTTTTTTCCCACCTGGAAGATGTTGGATTCACTGCCCTGAATCTTATGCCTATCTACTTTGAGAAGATACAAATTAGGAAGAACGTAAGTTTCTCACTCTGTCTTTCTAATGTGAAATATCTGGCTCAAGTTTAGGAAACCATTAACTTTTATTAAAACCCAACTTCACTGCATAAGCAAGCTGAAGGAGAAAAAAAATCTGATACACACCAAAATTCCTTTTACTACAATCATGGTATGACATGACAAATAAATGCACTTTTATCTACTGAACTCTACAAGCTTCCCATTTTAGAAGTCTATAGAACAGGAATATTAGTCCAAACATATTGTGTTCACCACTGAATTAGCAAATTGTGAAAGAATAATACTACCTGGGAATCTCATGGAAGAAAGAAGAGTCAATATGAAAGTCTTTAGCTTTTCACCAGGCATCAGAGACTCAGAAGCTTGGAAGATTGTGACCAATTCCAAACTATTTAACTTCTGGACTGCTACAGTGATGCTTCATGGGAGATACAGCTGAATATTTTTTTTTTCCTAGACTTAGTTAGGAAAGAAAACAACACCAAAACCACTTGTCATTTGGACTAAAATTCCCAAGAGGCACCAGGTTTGAGTTTAGAAATTAATTACTCTAAGCTTTCATTGAAAACTGATTAATCTGAAAAATGAAATAGGCACAGCCTCCCCATGCCTTTCCCACCAGTCATGGAAGCAGTGATTTAATGTACGGATTAATACTAAAGCACTGATTCCAAGAGATGGAACTGTCTGATGGAACAGTGGGTCGGGAGTCCCTCTGTTATGAGAATAGCAAATAGTTACAGCAATAGGAGAGAGAAACTGAACAGCTCTTCCAATGGGCAGAATTTCAAAACCCTCCAATTCATGGCCATAGTAGATATTTCTTGATTTTTTCATACCATGAACTTTGTATGACTTACATTAAAAAGTGCAAAGGGAGAGAGAAAATAGGAAAGTTTGTTCAGTTCCTTAATATTTTAAATGTCTGCTATAAGTTCACTCTCCTTTCTTAAATACTCATCACATACTAACTTAATTCAATTAGTCTACCCAGAAGACTTCTGTTTTCATTCACCTTCTATATGAAGATACCATTTTTTATTAAATTATCTCAGCTGACAAGATGCATTGACACTGGAAGCAGTTCGGTCTGTGTGCCATATATGAAGCCTCACGCACACATCTGCAGTATTTTGAATGGATGTAGAAGCTGCAATGGAAGACGTGAAGGGCAGGAAGGCCTGGCTTGACAAAAACAGGGTACAAGCATCTGGCAATGATATCACAGCAGGAAAGGGTGAAAACAGATGGCAGAGGAAAGCACACAAGAAAACAAAGGAAAGGAGTGACAAGTAGCAGCCATGAGATTTGCTTCTCAAAGGTTAGAAACAACTGAGCCACTGAAGACCTACAATAGAAGAGTTCATGCATACAGATGATAGAATGCATTTTTCACGATAGCACTTACTCTGGTTTCATTTGAAAAATTACTCATTTCTTGTGTTGCCAGAGCAGTTTGACAGTAATGTTACCAACAAACAGCTAGAATAAACTGGGCTGTATCTGAGAGCAGTGATGCGAGCCAGTGCTGAATCATTATAAGCCTTTGGAAATATGATTTTTCCTGCTCCAGCTACTGATCCCTCAGTATTAAAAGAGTTCTTAGGCATAACTCAGAAAACAAATTATAAAAGTCTCCTAGAGGAAGGAAGATTTAAAAGTAAAATAATTCAATAATTAGGACTAAGTAGGTTGGCCTTTGGTGACCAATCAGCACATTGAACCAAATTATGTGAACAGTCAAGGCACTGGGAGGATGCCTCCAGCTCAACCAGATTGAATGTGCTGGCCAGAACAAAATTGATTGCTACAGAATATTTAAAACATTGTTACAAAATACCTAGAAGTTACATCATTTTTCAATGCAGCGGGGTAGAGGGATTCAAACTCCTTATGAGCTAAAGTGAAGCAACAGCATACACAAGTTTATCCAATTATTTTCAGAAACACAGATTCTTTGCCCCTACATAATGCATGTTTTTTTTTTTTTCATGAAAAATGATACAATTATTAATTTTCTTACCAATTTACTTTGTAGTATGTGGAAAACAAGGAGGAAAAAAAGAAAAACCAGGCAAGAGCAAAACAAAATCACACTCCTAATGAATAAATCTCTCTTCTCAAAAAGGAAATAATTCACCTTCTCCTACCTCCTTTTTAACTGTTACAAACACGTCTCTCTTCCTCTACAGGGCAGTAAAAGCATAATATGGAAAATACTTGACATACTTCCTCATTTGTTTAATGGTGATGATACAAAGGAAATTACCCATTTAATACTTTTGAACATTTAGCTTATTATCTTGACTGAGTTTTCTCCCAAAAGTTCAATTTATTAAAACAAAACACATTTTTGCTATGATGAACTGCAAAAGGGCACGAGGGCAAACTTCTATAATTAAAATCAGAGTTCTCCTCTAGCAGATATTGGTTTTACTGCAGCTTAGTTTGCTGAAACTTATCATTGAGTCTCGCTCACTCAAAAGCAATCAGATTTTCACACATGGATTGGGCTTTTTATTTGATAATTTCAATGTTGTAATTTAATGTTGCCATTCCAGTGGCTTGCAATTTGTTGCAAAGACGCAAGGTTGTAAGCAACCTTCAATAATTAGTTTTCAGGCCCTATGGAAGTTGTTCCTACTACGTATCTGGAAGGGAAGTTAGGACATGCAGCAAACCAAGGCAACCACTTCCTTGTCGGTGATACTTGTTTTAATTGTTATATATATACTGTGTGCTTAGCAAGGTGTTAGTTGTGTCCCTTTGTAGGCAATAGAGAGCAAATAATCACTTTTGAAGAGTGAAAACCTGCCCACAGCAGAGAGGTTGGAATTAGATGACTTTTTATGTCCCTTCCAACCCAAGCCATTCTGTGATTCTATGAAACCACCCCCACATAATCAAAATTCATGAATTCCCCATAGCAAGGTAATGGTACACCGCACAATTAACACAGAGAGGTGAAACAGGACTGTGTCTGTGATCACAAGAGGCATGCACATTCAGTCATGAAACAGGACATGTGCTGGCAAGAACATGATATCGTAACCTAAATGCAGACACCATCAATGCTCATCCCATGTCAGGTGAACATACTGCATGGTGCACCATGTGATGCATCATTCAAGCCCCCTCCTGCCATACAACCCAACAAGCCTTACAGGAGGCAGCACACCTGCACTTTGGTTACAACAGTGATATACTTCTGGTGATCTCTGGAAAGATGGGCTGTGAGCTCTTCCAGGGCAAATAAGGAGTCAATGCTATGTATGCCTTCACAGGGGAACCAGCACACAAAGAGGACTGGAATTCAGATTCGTCTGTTTTTCCTGCAGAACCATCTGGGATCTATAATTTAGACACAAAACTTTAATGCTGCCACTTCTGTAATCTGATTTACCCTATGCTTCATGTGTAAAACACACTAGCCGACCTGACTGAGGCGAAGTATTAAGGCCTGAGCTGCTTCCAGGTCCTTGAGTGGAAGTATAAGAGTATGCCCAGACAGAAGGAGCCAGGAGAAACAAGCCAGCTATACAAGGTATTTGACTGCATGCTCCATTCCAGCTCCTCATCTGCCAAAGCAGAAATGAAACAGTCTGTACAGGATGTAGGAAATGTGCAGCTGAAACAAGGAATGATCGCAGTCTTCTTGAGTCTTCGTCCCATCTCGATTCACAATCCCTTTTCTTCTTGAAAAACTGAGGAGACACGCACTGTGTTCAAGGACTTACTGACAAAACAACAACAAAATTGCTGCTGAAGGAGACATCTTCTGAAACAACTTTCACTAAGTACTTGGTCATTTCGTTCAGAGCCCCATCACCTTGCTTCCTTCACAAAGAAGTTTCTAAGGTAGCTGCAGTACTGCGGGGGCAAAGAACGAAGTCTGGAGGAACTCAAACATTTCATACAGTTAGACACAGTTAATTCATGCTGAATTATCTCCACTGCATAAATGTCTGTGCAAACGACAGACTTTAATAGGCCTTCAAAGCTGACACACAATTTATCACTGATTACATTTTTTAAATCAAAGTAACTATGCCTTTAACAGGCATGTTTAGATTAAGACTGACACTAACTCAGTATATCAGCTTAAGTCACTTGCAATTATGCAGGTGCTTGGGCAGCCTGTATTTCTGTCAGCTAAAGCTAAATTGAGGTAGAGAGCCCATATCCGTACTGAATAATGAAGCCCTCGTCCCAGGGGACAGATACACATTCTCACATGTGGAATATTCCCAAAGTTTTCCTCTCTGCACTGTAACTGTGTGATCTCTTCTTGCTGCAAAAAGGTTGTCACAGTAATAGTGCAAGCATAGAATCTTGCTCTGAGAGTCTGTATAATAGCTGACATGCCCAGGAGGTCCAATAAGGGTCTGTGAAAAAGTCCAGTTATATGCATATGATTTTGGAAGTGCATCAATATTGTTTTAATGTAATTTTATACATATCCACATATATCTCTAATCGCTATGCAAGGGTTGATGGATGTCCAAAAAAACCTGCATTTTTGTACATACCTGGCTACCATTAAAAAAAAGAAAGAGGTATCTCAGTGAGTGATGAAAGAAGAAAGAAATATTATCCTACAAAGGAGTTCGTGCTATTTGTCATACTTTGTTAACATTTCAGTTTGTGAAGCACTCCAAATATACAGAGAAGTTATCAGGGACTTTTTTTTTTCCTGCTTTGTAAGAGTTTTACGGCATTTGATCAAACCTGCTGAAGTAAATTAGATGGCATTTCATGAGCAGCCAACTAAAACTGCTGAAGGCACAAAGGAGTTCTGATATCCAGGAAATCACAATTAATTTCAACTACATAAAATGGAATACGAGGCTGCACAAACCATTTGTTATTTGTCACCTGTTTCATTTGATTACAAACGTATGGTATTTATCAGTCCGTAGACTGGAAATAGAATTTGCTGTAAATGATAAAGAATGTAAAAAGATTACAGGTATAATATACATATATCCTTCTTATCAAAGTATATGATAGCTCTCACTTGGGCAGACTACCAAGACTCTATATTATACTGATTTTTATTGTTCACTGAGAAAATTTCTAGGTTAAACAGAAGTTAAAAGCTAAAAAGTACTACAGATATTTCTTTGACAATACATTTGACAGCGCCCAAGAGTAAGAAAATAAATTCTAGATACAACTCCACTGATAAGGAATTCATTTAAAGGAAGTTCTTTCTGAAAATGAAGCCCTGTTTCCCACTTACAGCTGATAATTTGCCAGTCAGTATCCAACAGACCGAGATGACTACAGCTTTCCTCACCTTGACAGAAACTCCAGGAGAAAACCACCACTCACCTCATATCTACCAAAACAGTAATCAACAAGGACAGACAAAACAATTGTTCTATGAATGGAACAGCAGCTTCTTTTGCCCATATAGGTATTCATAAGAAAAGAAACTAAATTTGCTATATTGTACACAAACTGACTAAATTATCCATTTAGTTCTGGGCTGGTAGACAGCTTTTCTTTTTTTTTCTCTTCTTTCACTGAAAATTAGCTTGGACTTATTCAACATTTTTGTTTGTTTGAATGTGACCAGTCAAGAGAAGGTATTCATCAGAAAAACAAACTGCTGACTCAAAGCATTTGTATAATAAAAACACAGCACCACTTGCTCACACTTTTCCCTTGATGAACACTGTAAACTATTTTTATACGTACATATATACGTACACATGTATATACAGCCCCTTATTACAAGAGAGGCACATCACAGCAGTAAGATAAGCAGGGTGGTAGTATGGATGCTCTAATAGACCAGGCTACATCCTGGCACGTGCAAAATTTGTCAAGAACCAAACTGAATTAATAAAAAAACAAAGTAATATGAAGAGTTATTATAAGATCTTTTAAAGTGATGATATTAATGAAATTATAATAAAAACTACTAATGAAATGGGTCTCATATTTTCATTTAATTTCAGTATGTTATTTATAGGCAGCCTTCAGACTGTATAGTGTACAGATGAAGGACTAGCTTCACTAAGTACTTTACTAGAATCACTGAATTTATTAATTGTGGATTATGTAGTAATATCTAATCACACAAAGTAAGATGAAAGATTCTGACACTTGCTTCACAGAAACTAGCAAACAGCAATATTCCCCTCCTTTTTATATAGATTAATAAAATATTTAGAGTAATTACTCTGCGTATACTAAAGGATTCAAACTGTTAATTGCATGTAACTAAAAGAAAGCATGTAACAATTAATAAACCACAGAGTCCCTGGCATCACTGTTTACATTCCTCAAGACAAAAACAAGTGCAAGAATATATGTCATTAAGCAACACACAATTAACAACGTTTTGTTTTAATTATCTTAGACCACAATTAATAACGATTCTGCAGTTCATCCTTCTACTTTGACAGCTACTTACACTATTTATGTAGATTAATTATTGATGTATTGGAAATCACTACTATATACTTTGAACAAGTCTCTGCATAACATTACATCAATGAGGAGATCTGTTCACTCACCTTCCAGGTCTAGGTTTAAATGCTATGCTATGTATCCGGGCAATTTGCCAACTGATAAAGGCCGTGACGTTATTGAAAAACTTCCTATCAGTTGAGGACTTGCTACTCTTTGCTTCCCTTGCCCTGATTCTGCTCTTTCCATGCCCATATTCCTCAAGATTTCACACTCAACCACAGTGTGATCACTACAGCCTAGACTGCCTCCAATCTTAATCTCTTTAATGAGTTCCTCTGTGTTGGTGAACACCAGGTCTAGTCATGCTTCTTCTCTGGGTGATCTGTCCAATACTTGAACCAGGAGACTACTCTAAACACACTCCAAGAGCCTCCTGAATCGCTTGCAGCCTCTCATGTTGCCTTCCCAGAAGACATCAGGCAAGTTGAAATGAGAGCTTCATATGATGCTTCTTGTAGTTGAAGCAAGAGGGTCTCATCAACAGATTCCTTTTAGTCAGGCAGCCTGTAGTAGATACTATCACAAGTCCATTCATCTAGTCATTGCTTTTAACCCCCATCTCAACCTGATCATAGCTATTTCTTGGACGCAGGTCTTTGCAATCTATCAGCTTCTTAGCATACAGAGCAACTCCCTCACCTCTCCTTCCTTGCATATCAATCCTAAAAAGCTTGTAGCCCTTGACTGCAGCATTCCAGCTGTGTGATTCATAACACCATATTTCCATGACAGTAATCAGGTCATCATTTTGTAATAGCACTGTGGTTTCCAGCTCCTGCTTCTTTCCCACTCTGGACAGCTGGACTACTGGACACATCATCACTTCAGATAGAGGAGCCCTACCTAATTTCTTTGAGACAATTCATAGGCATTTCCCCATTTTGGCAGTGTTCCCCAAGTCTACTCTGTCATTCACAAATACAACCTCTTCCCTGTCTGAATCTAGTTAAAAGCTCTGCTAGTAACACCAGCCAGCCTGCTGCCAAGAACACTCTTGCCCCATTGATGCACCCCACCCAGTATCAATATGGTCCTGAAGTTGCGTTCAAGGTTATAGAACCTAACATGAGTATAGGTGAACTGTGAAAGATTTATACCACAGAGAAGATTCAGTGACAATAAATGAATGTGGCAGGGGGCAGAGAGGGCTTTTATGTGTGAAACTGTTTTTATTTCTTACCTCCAGGGCTTTCAGACGCTCCAATAGCAATTTTGTCTTTTCTTTTTCCTCTTCAGTGCTGTTGCTGTTGCTTTCACTTCTTGAATCTTCATCTACTGCTGTGTGAATTTTTTCCATGCCTTCTTTGCATTTCCTACTGTCTTCTGACAGCTTTTCCTGAAACAATTTTTAAAGTGTCATTACTCACAGAAGGAAATGAAGTCAACCATACATGTCTCTTCAGTGCTCCCCTGTATACAAATTAAGAAAAGACAGAGCAAGTTACTACTTACTGAACTAACTAAATGGAGTCATGAAGGGTTTATTAAACATGCTGCTAGGCCAATTCAGCAAAAATGTATGAAGAAATGAACTACTACACGAACTTTAAATTTCTACAATTTGGAGCTCATCTTTTTTTAATAGAATAAGTTGAATTTTCTTTACAAGTTGCAATGAAAATTGAACATTCTATCTTTCAGTGGAAGCACTGAGATATAAAGTAGCTTATTATTAAGGAAAAGCAACCATTATGCCCGATACATTGAGCTTTTGCATCACCTCGAGCTAATATTTGAGTTGCTAAATATTGGGATAAAAACCAAACTATTACCCAAGTGCTGATTTTAAGGTCCACACTAATATACACCTGACAGCAAAATTTTCAAAGTGCCCTCCCTTCTTATGGGACAGTCAGTTGGGTATTATTGGCTGCCACTGCTTAATGGCTATTTAGTTTTAAAAGATGTCTATAAAAATCCTAAGTTTGAACGCTGAATCCCTCTCACACCATTAATTATACATCAAAGAGCAAGTGAAATATCAAGACTACAAGCAGAAAACAAAAATTCAATCTAAGCAAAAAAACACTATTGTGTTTTTCACTATTTTCACTAGCTTGAATAACTGCAAATACTTGATAAGTCTTCAAGGGATAAGAGCAAGTCTTAACTAAAATCCACAAACATAAACGAATTACAAATCAGCACCGTGAATCACGTTTATTTTTTATCTTTTTAAAAATCAAGCTTGCTTAGAAATGGACTGCTACCACATTAGAGCTATAATCAAATATCAGTTTTGTAAGTTATGGGCTCACTCACTGAATACTCTGACATAAACCATGAGGCACAGAGCCTCAGAAAGTTTACTTCAAAGAGCCATTCCATCAGGCATCCAGCATTACTGCTGTCATGATCACAAAGGGACATAAGTATAGTCGTGTTTTATTCTTGTTCGCTACTCCCCAGCACAATGATAGAGCATCTGTAAAAGAGCCATTAAGCCATTTTCCCTTCAAGTTATCTTGATGAGTGCATTTCAATGAACTCATAACCTAATTTAACACAGGTACCTCTTTGTTGTGTTTCAAACACAAACAGTTATTTTTAGGAGAGAGAGAGACATGTACTGGATGTGGCTCACATACATAGAAGAGACAGAAGTATAGCCTGTGATATTTCATCACAGAAGGAGGAGTAATGCAACTTCAATCAGAGTAAATCCCCTACATCCATCACCTAAGGAAGTAACCCATTCATCTTCTAATTACAAAATCTGATGAACGTGGCACAGTAGTGGCATATTCAAGAATAAATATCCTGTGATGTCCTATGATTTACATGAGAATATCTCTAAATATTTAATACTGTTACCTCTGCTTGAATGTGTAAGTACAGCTCACACATTTATTAATAAACCAGTGTATATCATGAACCCTATCTGGAAAAAGGTGTAGCATAAATATAATTTGTGCTTAAAATTGAGTTAAGGGGAAGATGACAAAGGCTTTGGGTAGGACAGATTCCTGCTAATGTCGAAGGAAGCTGCTGCAAGGAGGAGACAGAGAGGGGCAGAGAGAGAGTCTTCTGAGAGGAAATATGGGTCTCCTACATGATGCTGATTAGCAAAAAAATGGGATAAAGCAGCTTGGTCTTTTTTTCCCCTAGATTCCCACACTGCTTGTGTTACCGCTGTTAGAAACTTCTAAAACATCTCTGTTGTATGCCTCACTTATTGAACAATTAAAGTCAGGCTGGATTTGCAAGCTGAAGAGCAATATACTCTCAGGTCAGAAATACAGCAAAGGCAGAGCAGGCGCTATCCTGCTGATAAATGCAGTTTCGTTTCTGTGAAGAGGTGCCAGGTGGAAACTGTGCTCTGGCAGTAAGTTGGGCAGGCAAGAATAACAGCAATGAAAGACAAACCAGAGCCCAGATCTTGATCTCCCCAAAGCAATTAGAATTCAAGACTCAAGCCTATACTGATATGTGAACAGCTTGATGAGAATTCTACTGTAAAGCTTCATTGACATCTCTAATACTCTATGTCAACAAAGAGACAATAAGAATATGAAATATTCAAATCTTTCTATAAGGAAACCAGGATTATGCTGTTCATCTTAGACCTGTTCCCACTGAAATTAATGTGAAACTTACTATCGAGTCCCATCTTGCGGAAGCTTCTCAAACTGGTTTAAACTCTTGCTGCTTGCCTGAAACCAACAGTATCATGCAAATCTAAAATGACATCCTACCCTGACCATTATTTCTACATACTCAGTTTGCTCTATAAATCAAATAAATAGTATACTGACGATGAACCCTTTGATCAGACACTGAAGATCCTACAGCCAATAGAAAACAACAGATGAAAACACAGCCGGCATCTTGGAAATGGCAAGTATTCTAGAATCAATGGGAAGATATAAATCACTGGAGACACTGATCTATGAAGCCATACAATGCAGGGACCTGACTGAGACTCATTATAAAGTTGGCTTTCAGTTAGTTGAAGTAGAAAAGAATAATAAATTAAGAGAGCAGGACATATACTTGGAATGCCAAATGATAATTTTCCTGGAGTATGTAGGAATATAAATAAGTGTTTAAAGCCAGGCTTGCCCACCTTTGAGAGCGCTGGACAAGAAAGTGTTTCCACTGTTTATAAATAAAAAAATGACCAAAGTGATATTAAAGATCATACAGAAACTTGCAAAAAGATGGAAGACGCTGAACTAGTTATTTCAGAGACAACATCCTCCTTTCTATCAGACAGGCAATAAGCTGAAGCTTTGGACCCAGCATTACTCACTGGGAGCTGAATTCAGAGCCCTTCCTTCAAGATGCCATCTTTCCAAGAAACAGACAAATGTCAAAGGGATGTTTTTTCTTACCCACTATTTCTTACCCACTGCCATCTCAAAACTGTACTTTTAAAGTTTCATTGGTAATTTCTTGGCTTGCCATTCCTTCACTCTCTTCACTTTTAAGTTGCCTTTTAGGAATTACAGCATACACACGTGCAAAGGTGGAAAAAATGAATTCCATTTAAAATATTTCAATTTGAATCTACAAAACATCAAAACAGGAAGGCTTAAAGACTGATGATGTAAATAATTAAAAATAAAAATAAAAAAAAAAAAAGCTCAAAAGAAATCTGTTCTAGATTTTCTTTTTTACAATGAAAAATAAAATAAAATATGATCAGGCATTAATTGGAATCAGGGCTCTTCTCTAGGAGTAATGACAAACACATTACGTGAAATGATCACATAGCTCTTCAGGCAACAAACATTGCAATCTTTCCTAATTTGCGATTTTATAATGCAGAAACCAGCTATACAAATTAAAAACCTTTAAGAAAACAGAAATCTTTAAGACTGTTAACCAAGCTACCACAATAGGAGATCTCATTGAACAAGGAGCAGCAGCACAGCCAGCACCAGAAATGGCAAGTCTCACACTGAGGAAGGATGGATCTCATGCACCACTACAGACCAGGAAACGACTGCACAGAAAGGTGTCTGATAGTAGGGAGCAGGGAAGACAGAGGTAAGTCTCTTCTTGGAAGTTGCTTGATGATAAGATCTTTTTGAACAAGTTAGAACATGATCATGATTTTTTTTTAACATGAAGGTTGATACATGGTCACTGGAAGAGGTTATCCAGAGAGCATCTTGAATCAGAGATATTGCAAAGTTCACTGGAGAAGTGGCTACAGCAATATAACATGTTATAAATGAACGTGTACCTTACAGTACTGATTATAAATAGCAATATTTCCAAAGTCATGTCACAAAATTCTGCTTGAGCCAAACAAGAATCTTTAAAAGATCAAGATCCTTTAGATGCTGATTTTCTCAATGAGCATTTGATGACAACTTGTTTGTCTGGAAGTTGACAGGTACTAATTAGAAATGGCATCCTTACTTACAGAAGCTAAAGATCATGCTCATATGATTAACACAAATTCCTCCACAGTTGTGTAGCATTTTGGATGCAATGCAGCAGAGATCTCAAACTATCTCTGTGCCCATTTACAGTGCCAGATTGTGACACCACAGTTCATTTTTTTTCTTTCTGAATTCCTTTTAATTCTTCAACTTCTGAGATGTGTATGTATATATATTGTATATTGTACATATATGACTTTATAAAGGTTACAAATTCAAATCATTCTGATTAATGCTTGCACTTTCCCAAATACTACACTTAAGTCACAAATACACATGAAAAAATTTATGCAGAACACATATTAACTTAGTGCTTATGATTGCTTAGAAACACTAGAGAAAAAAACGAGCATTTTTTGCAATGTAATTACTAGCAGATTATGTAGTCAATGGTAGCATTCACCCCAGAATCCAGCCAATGTGGAGCCCAAGCTACCTATCCCAGCACTTCAAACCACTTAGCACTTCCCATGAACACATCTCAGAAGCTTCCAAGGGCCTTTCAAAAGAGGTAGGCACTGCACAGTGTCTTGGATCTCACTAACTCCACTGGGAATCCAGGTAGATTCCTTTAGTTGCACAGTTTTAACACTCTTTCCTGCTATCATAAAGGCACACTGTTAACCTCCAAAACCTGAGCTGCAACTTACAAAACCACATACAGAAATTTGTATGCAATAATAAATTGTCAATTTTGTTTCTTGCAAGGCCATTCTATAGTCTTGATGCATTCATTGACTATGGAGTCTCACTGTTATTTTCACGGCGGACCTCCTAGTGTTCAGCACCATTTTTCACTGCAAGTGAGCAATACGAAACGAGAATGTTCAGACTGCCAATGTAGATAAAAATAGTAGATGAGGGTTTCTTTGTACTTGCATGAAAAAAACAGCCCCAAGCTATGCACAATGAGCTCAAACAATTTGACTGCACAAACTGAAAAAAGGCAGCAATTGCTCCAAGGAATACTGACTTAAAATTCCAAAAAGGTTTAATATGTTTTCCAGCATCCTACTCACCTTTCTCTCCCTGACATAAACTTTTTTCTTTCCTCATAATGAACTGCTTAATGTGGCTCAATGCCTTCTATAAATGACCTTTGACACCTTTGCAGCATATTCAGATGTGTTTTATAACCTGTTTCATTTAGTCAAACCTTAAGTACAGAAAGGACAATTTTACATTAAGTCAGAGCAATGTGAAGTAGGAGTGACGAATTCACAGCGTCTCCTGTTAGATGCTTTGTACAGGACCAGTTACTGATGTCTCTGTGACATGCGTATCTGCAATATTTTCTCAGGTTTGCTTAATCTGCAAATGGCAGAGTATGATTAAACACCATGACCCATGTCCCAAAAAACCAAAAACTGAGCAATCCATTTAAAATCTTCAACAACTGCATACAATGTAATGGCACAATCTAAATCTAATCTCATAAAAAGCTATGAGCAAGACTTCAGTTTTTACCCAGTATTCCTGTATCTATGCATTCCGCTGTTCTCTTGTTTCATTTCCTCCCAGTGGAAGCACAGACTAAAACACAGTTTTGCTTTAAAAAGAACATCAGCAAATACAACAATAATACATTTTTGTTTACCTAATAGATCTTATTCAGGAGAAGCTGCCAAAAAATGAAAAAAAAAGAAACGAATGCACATATATCAGAATGTTTTACAGAATCATCCTGAACTCTTCACAGTTTAACATTACCACTGTCAGGAAAAACATATACAAGTTTTTGTTTTTCATCTCTGGATCTGACTTACAGATTGAACACAGCGAGCAATAACACACCCTACATTAAATATGGGTGATGGAAAAGAGAACAAAGCACTTTCTTTATGTTTCTGATACGAGCCTCCTACCACTCGTTTATCAATCCAAATGTTCCATATATTATTATTCTCCCAAAACACTCTATCTTCCAGGCTATTGGCCCTATTGAGCATTCTGTAGGCACATTAGTAAACTTCCCAATGATGCTTTTATTGGCTGTTCCATGCATCAGAAATACATATTTTAGACAAAGTTTGGATCAAGAGGACTGTACTAGGAAAGCCTTCACAGTACTCACTAATAAGTGAACTTAGATCAGTAAGAGTAGATGGAATTTCCTGTTCTGAGGTCCCCATTTGAACGTCAGTCAGGAGTATCAAAGAGAGTAACTCTAACCTGTGGCCAATTATTACTGTTCACACCACCCTGTCTGTAGTTAACAAACACTCACATTATCACCATCACCCCCCTCCCCAGCACTTCAGCTGTCAAAATCAGTAACAGTTCTGGAGGTGACTCTTGCAAGGCAGGCCTCAGTCACAAGGATGGCAGGGCAATGCTCAGCATGTTTGTTTTCTATTGCTTTTTCAAAATGGAACATTTCAGCAACATTCAATAGCAATGACACTGGTAGAAAGAACAGATATTTCAAGAGCTAAGCTATTTCTTCCTCATATGTGTGCATGTGATACTATGAGAATATACACCAAGACTTTTTATGGAGGTACTAATTGGTTCATTAGTACCATTCTTCAAGTAATCACCTTTTCTCTCAGAAAATCTATATGCAGCATTTAAACTTCCCTGAATGAGTCTGTAAGTACTAAACTAACTACACTAGACTAAAGTGGCAGCATTAAAATACCCATCCTTGACTGAAGTACAAACAAGCCAAACTATTCTGAAAATTCATTTGGTAAATTTTATGTAATTAAAGCAATAGAACTACTCCGGATTTAAATTGCTAGAAGGAAGCCTGTTTTTATTCCCATTGCAACCCTTTCACATTTTGTTTTTAATAATGTCTTTTTACCACTTGGATGAAGGCCAAATTGCTCTTTTTAATGAAATGAAACAGTTCAAGTGCTCTTTGTGGGTGGTGGCTTTTTTTCCCCCCACAAGGAAGTCCCCTAAGAACTAACACTTGTTGGTCCAATTTTCAGTACATGGTTTCTTTTGGGAATATCACAAGTAGCTCTAAGGAACATATCTGAAGATGAGTATTAACTAATGTTTTAGAACGAGAGCAGTATATTAACTGACTAGTTCACACCACGAGCACAAGTACTGAAGCTGACCAAAGAAGCAACCTGTGGAATTTGGAAAAAAAAAAGAGCATATTGTTACATAACCAAGTTTATAATCTGATCAGTAGCGCAAATCATTTCCAGAATAAACATATCTATACTGGTATATTTTATGCACATTCTTATGTTTAAATAATTTTCAAAGATGATGTGCACTTTGGCCCAGAGAGCCAACTGTATCCTAGGCTGCATCAAAAGAGAGATGGCCAGCAGAGTGAGGGAGGTGATTGATCAACTCTGCTCTGCCTTTGTGAGACCCCATCTGAAGTACTGTAACCAGAGCAGGGGCCACCATCATAAGAAAGGTGCAGAGGTGCTGGAGCAGGTACAGAGAAGGCCATGAGGATCACGAGGAGCACCTCTCCTATAGGGACACACTGAGGATATGTCTCTTGGGAGACCTCACTGCAGCCTTCTATCACCTAAAGGAAATCTACAGGAAAACTGGAGAATGACAGGGAGTGTAGTGACTGGACAAGAGGGAATGGTTCTAAACTAAAAGAGGGTAGGTTTAGGTTAGGTATTAGGAGGAAGTTCTTCACTATGAGGGTGGTAAGGTACTGGAACAGGTTGCCCAGAGAAACTGTAGATGCCCCATTCCTGGAGGGGATGGAGGTGCTTAAATCTAGGTTGGATTGACTCTGGGCAACCTGGTCTAGTGGAGGTGTCCCTGGTAAGGCAGGGAGTTGGAACTGGAAGCTGACAACAATTCCATGGGGATCCCACTGCTCTGTTCAGAGTCAGAGCTGGGCTGGAAGTAGCACTGGGTGTCTCAGGAAGCTCACTGCAGCAGGCCAACAAATTGGGCCTCCATATTCAAAGATCTTGGCTTCTCTCCAAACAGCAGAAAGATTATCTGAAAATTGATAGCTGCTGTGAACTCCAGGAGGTTACAGCAGTCTCTTACAATGACTGAGTAGTGCTATGTTAGAGCCATACTCTTTTCTTACATACAACCCCTGAATTAACAGGACAACCATAAGAACATCATTAAGGGCAAGATTCAGGCTGCATAACCTGCTGTGCATAAATGAGAAGTCCCTGTACACATTAGGATGATCTTCATCTGTCAGGCTGTGAATCACCTCATCATCTTGTTTTCTAGAGTATCTATGAATTTGTTATGCCTGTTTCATATGTATAGGGTTCAGCTAATGTATATGGGCTGGATTTTGTGCACTCATAAAAATAAAATAAAGATAAAGCAAAAGATAAAAATAACACAATAATACTACATTGTCAAGGAAGATACAAGTGGAGAATTACAGTAATTATAATACATAATAGAATCATCATAGCAGTCAATCTTCACTGCTTGCTTTTAGAGATTATATAGGTATAGAAAATCCTGGGAAGGCAAGAGCAGCTTGTTTTCTGAGAACCACAGATACACAAACTGCAAATTTCACTTATGAGACTTCAGTTATGCTAAGCTTAATTCCATTGCTTTGTTGCTGTATTACAAACAAATGATCAAAAGGGGAAAATTATTTGCACACATGTTCCTTATGACAAAACTGTAATTTTGAACAGCGTCTGAAGAGCACATCACTATCCCCTGGGGACAAGAATCCAACCTCAATTTAGTTAAATGTGGGAACAAATATTTAACAGAATCTCTGCACACTGGTGGAAAGCTATCAGAAGAAAAACCTGTAAGGAATTACTTGTTACAGAGCTGGTGGTTTCTCTGCATGGAAAAGCAGAACAAGAGCAGATCCTCATGTTCCTGACAGTCCAGCATCCCTAATGGAGCTCCCAAGAGTGTGGGAGGCTCCACTTCAGTCCTTCCCTGGGAGACACAAAACTGCCAAGCTTTGCCTTGTAATATTCTCCTTCGTAGATGAGGGGATCTGGCTGATGCAGTCTCCTGTGTGCACTTCCGTCCCAGAGATGTGAATTTAATTTTAAGGATATATTTCCTCTCTGCAATAGAAGTTGGCATTAAAAATTCTATGTGGATTTCAACTAGGGAATTCAACTAGTGCCTTTTTTCCAATTCAAGACCATGTACCTTCTATAAAATGTTACACATCAGTGGCCTGAACATTAAACATGCATAATTTTATGTAAAGATAAAATTATAGTGCAACAGATACAGTTTTTCTTCTCATGATAGAGCTGTTGACACCAACGTCTGTCCAAGTTTGAAGTGACAGCCTCAACAACTGTTCCACATTTGATACTCGCAAAACACACCGACAAGAAATCAGGTTGATCTGGCCAACATTTCCAACTGAAATATGCCTGCACCATTCATGTAGTCTCACCTCACAGATGCCTATTTCAGAAAGCAACTAGCAAAACACTCCAGGCTTCACAAGTGAGAGATAAAGGTCTTTTAGAATTGAAATGACTTTATCTTTGTATTGAAGTTATCAGTATCAAGAGTCATTACGAGTCTTCATAATCTCCTTTCCTACCAGTAGTTAAGGCAGGCACACGAACACATATTTACATCTAGAAAGAAGGCAGAAAATGGACCTGAACTTTCTTAAGCACAAAGCCACTCCAGTGAAGCTGCAGCATGACCAGATTACTGCCCTGGTGGTGATGTCCTGCAAATGGGAGAGATGTCCCCTGTGGGGCTCTGTGCACCACTCTTATAACATTGAAACCTATGAAATCATTTCTGAAGTTACTTACCAAATCCTGTCATCCCTCCAGACCAAAGATCCCTACCACCAGCAAGCCAGCTCTTACTTAGCTTACTCAGGGATGACTGGATATTAGATGGGGATGGGCTTCAGGCTGTGTAGAAGCTGGGATGTAAGTTCCCAGCAGGGGAAAGAATCTGCTCCCCAATGCAGTATTCTTCTGGAGGGTTTACTTCAAAGAAGCACAGTGGGGCTCAGAAAAGGTTGCAAGGCTTCAGTCATGAGGACTCATTTCCCTACAGCAAAATTCTCTCCTACATTTTTTTAATATAAGACAGAATAGCTCCACTTGAAATTGATTCATTTCCTATTAGAAGTGCAGTAATAGTGTACAGTATGCTGAGCAAAATCATTTGGGAGAAATACGCCTTTTTTCAAGTCTACCAAAATACAAAAATACAAAGAAGTCTTTTTTTACTTTTATCTTTTTCTACTCATTATTTATCTAAAGTGCCCCTGTTACCAGAATCAGCAGTTCATACACACTGATGTCATCTTAAATGTACCTGAGAGTAAAAAGGTACGTTGTTACCATCTTCTTATAGACAAAGGTAAAAAAAAATAGACAGATGAAGTGTATTTGCTCCAGGAAACAGAAACATTTGTGTCAAAGGAAGGAATCGAAATCCAATCTCCTGAACACAGGGCTTGAAACTGTCCTTCTCTGTGATGCCATGTCTGTCCTGAGCTTCACTGCCCACCCTGACAATTCCAGAACTGCAACAAATTATCAACTTACAGCAAACACTCTTTCTCATCTATTTCGATTACTGTACACTGACAGAAAAGCAGTTCAAACAAAATCTGATAGACACTGAGTGATCTGTAACCAGGTAAGACTCTGGACATTTGGTAATGTGATCAAGCAGGGAACTGACTCCATAGTTTCTGATGTCCAAAATACAAACTTAGGAAGAAAAGTCTGCAGTAGTGCTTGTTTTAGCTTTTTGGATTGAAGTACTACTCACAGTTATTCCTGGGGATCACTTTCCCTGTAAAATAAAGTAGTAGTAGCTTGAATGACAGTAGTAGGAATATGTAAGGCATTGGTTTGGCCTTTTACGGTCTTATCTGTAGCTGGATAATGCCTCTTTGAAACAGAAAAGCTCATACACTAGCGCCCTTTTGTCATACAAACATTTAAGCAAGAAACATGATGGTTCGCATGAATTCAAACCAAAGTATTCATATCTACATTTATGTGAGCGTTCATTATAAGTGTTCCCAATGTTATTATTATGCAAAACGGTAAGGGAGAATTTTATTTACAATCCTGCTTCTACAATCATTTACCCTAAAGAAATCACATCATCCATCTGTAAGTCCAGCAAATTAAATTCCCGTAGGGCAGCTGGCTCTGTGGAAGGGGTTAGAATATTTTTGCTAGAAGTAAGAATCTTGACAAGACATGACACAATATTGTAATAATACTGTACACTCTAGGCTCTATCTTATTATTATTCCTCTGACACGATCGCTGTGCAACATTTAATGTTCATTAGCAACAATATTTATTCTGGAGTCAGGCTTATTGATATTATAATAAGAACTCAATTTCATAAATCCCAGAACTATAATTAGATTTGTAAAAAACAAATATGTAGACAATGGTCAATAGATCAAAAGCATTTATTGCACAGATGTATTCAGACATTAATTTGAACAGAGTACACACACTAAAGCAAACTTAGCGTGGTGTCAGAGAATATGGGGCATATGTTGATAAGACACAGTAGAGATCTCCTGGCATGTCCTCATTTGTTACAAAATATGTGGCTGTGGAACAGCACTAAAATCTGATTCTAAAAGAGTACTGAGTGGAGATCGTATGATATTTACTACAGAGAACAGGTATGATTCAGAATACTTTCTATAAGGTAACTGCATGATTATAAAGGATGGCTTTAAAAACAATGGTAGCATTTACAGATTGAGTGAGTTTTGTATCTTTATAAGAAGATACGTGTGTGTATATATGTATATATACCAGTTGGAATTCATTTAAAAAAAGCCTTTTCCTGTGTTAGCTCACATCTATACTTTACTTCATAATATAGGATGATAGTATGGTTATCATGTTCCCAAAAAACTGAATATGTCAGGGTACAAAGAAACTTCACCTAGGCTGTATATCCAAGTTCTTTCTCCATTTATGAATTAGCCTTGTACGTACATCCAAAAATGGTCTGGGCATATTTGAAAAATACATAAAAGTTTCTATTGCAATACTGCTCCTTGCCAAACCTGGAATCAATTTTTCTAGCAGAATTCATCATACATTTAAATTATATGTTTGTCCATGATTTCCACAGTTGGTTTCAGTAACATAATCATTATTCTTACAATGCTTTACTAATACGTTTATCATTTCAGATCACAGATTTTTTGCCAGCTATCTGTTTTGATGAGTGTTTCAGGCAATATCTTTTGTTAAACGTGGTTGTTGCCTAACTCACTGCACAGTTTTTGCTTCATCATTGAGTAAAAAACATACAACAAGCGAACCTATTTGTAGCCTACAAAGCAGTACAAGGGCTGAAATGTGCTGCTTTCCATGTGAATAGAGCCATTCCTTAACATTTTTCAAAAACAAACTTTTCAAAAGTTTGTCATAACAATTGAACAAAAGGAACCGGAGGATGAATAATTCAAAGATACATTCAGAAAAACAACAATGGATATGTTCCATATTTTTACATATTTCACTCATCACAGCCTGGTACAAGGTGCAGTATGTGAGCTATTCCTTCAGGAAAGGGAAAAGCATTGCTACTGAGTAGTGAATTAGGAAAAGAAATTCATAAGCAAAGAAAATCACATATTTGCAATAAAAAAAGATATGAGAATTGATAAAGCACAAGCTGACATAGTTACCATGAGTAAAATTAAAACAAGCAGTAAAAGTTCCCTAAGAACAAGAAGAGAACAGGAAGAGAAGAATGTTATACAGTGCAAAGCACAAGATTGAAAGTAATTCTGAAGTAACAGGACCCTCAACCAAGAAGAGGGAATTGAGTTTTGGTTTCACATTCCAATAGGGTAGCAAGTAAAATATAGATGCCTTCATTACCAGTTTTTGAAAGCGCAATGTTCTATATCACGAGTTCAACAAAACGATTAATTCATCCTGAAATTAAACTTTACAGGCTATCATTTTACCATGAAAAAATGATTATTTTGGAAGTTTAACTTAAAAGATTTTCTTTTCCCCTTCAATCCCAGCTTAAAATGAAAATTCAATTATAGCAATAAATACTACTTAATCCACATTTTTGTTTAGCTTTATGGCTGTATTTTTGCTCCATTGTACGAAAGAACTATGGTAACTAAACCTTTTGAAAAGTGTCTTATCAGAAGGGTCGGTACCCTGTACAGACTTTCACACACAATTTCAGCATCTTACATCTTCATAAGAAATGTGTATTTTGTTTTAAAAGATAAAGCATAGAACTGCCTTCAGTAAGTGCTTTTTAAAAGGACTAAAGTGCAGAATATTTGACTAGCTGGGCTGTAGATCATTCCTGTTTCCAGAGACTTTCCACCACCAGAGTCTTCCCACCACCTCAGGTACATTGCTTCCAGAACATAGCAGTACACTAGAGAAGTATACAACTCTCCTTTCTCATAAACAGCACAAACCGACCTGGTTCCATACAAGAAGTTCTGAAATCATTGCTTTCTTAAAATCTGCCCTGAGATACTTTACCCCAAGTGAGGCTAATAAAATGCTCCTACCACAAGCAGTACGAGGAAATTATGCAGCTTGATATGGAAACCTCAAACTCAATAGGAATATGAGCTGATAAAATTATCCATCCTAATGTGAAGGTCAAGTTGTAAAAAGCACCTATGTCTTCTAGGGATGCTTGAATACATTACTTAAAATAACAAGCACTTCAAGAAAGTCTTCAAAACTAGTTTCACTGTCCCCTGTAAGCTGTGCAAAGTAACAACTGCAGATAATAAAGTCAATGAAAATAAAAAGCCTTTGATTATGGTGAGAGAACATCTGGAAAAATGCAGATGGTATCAGCAACCATTTGTAAGTATTTGTAACAAACACAGGAAACATCGTCCAACACATCCATCTCAGTAGTGAGACCTGTTTTAAAGAACTTTTCTATCACAAGAAAATAGGTAATAAGTCACTACTACCTGATATGCCTTCATGATATTGACAGTTCCTTCTCCATTCTGGCCTGGGGATCCTTGGCTCTGTAGTAGATTTCTCACCGTTTCCTCCATTCTAGAGAATGAAAATATTTATATAAGTCAACTGCACGGAAGAAAATTTAGAGCTGCATTCAATGTTTCCATTCTTTACAAGAGCCAAATGCATCCATGGCTACCATGAAATTAATATTTAAAGGAAATCCTGGCCTTATAATGTTCTCATACTCCATGTTATGAATAACACATTAAGAACACTCTTTTATCTCTGAATATGCACAGTAATTAGGTGCACTGTTAAAATCCTACTGTAGCTCAGTTACAAAAATTAAAAACAAGTATCAGCAGCAAGCTCACCTTGTCAACACTATAACCAAACGACATGATAAAATTACTGTCATTTAGGAACAAAATCAATCAGATTCAAAAAGAAACTGCTGTGTTTCTAGCCAATTGTCAGCTTTGTGCAATTTAGACAGACTGTCAAATACATTACCAGCATTTACTCACTGATAGGTTCAGCAGCGTGTGCCAGTACATTTGTTTATGGAGGCACAGCTGCTCAATACATTCACCTCTTTGCCCTTTCAAAGGGATGTAAAAAGCAAGTGTTGCCTACAATCTGGTGTTACCATCTCAGGAAAACATAATCAACCTCAGTTCCATCAGTGAAAAGAATGTTTGCACTCTCTTTTTGGAAGGTGTTAATGGCTACCATCAAAAGCTGTCTTTGATCTTCCTCCATTCATCCAGCATAGTAGAGCTCTGCTCCTTCACACAACAGGACCACTGTAGTCACTTAGTGAGGCCAACCAAGGTAAGTCATCAGTTAAATGCTCCCGGCAGAGTGGATGTCACTGAGAGTGTCTGCATGCCCAGTCCATGGGACTGAAGCAGGTTGCACCTCTGCAAGTATGGGTAAGAAGAGGAAAAAGATCCCAAGTCAGAGCAGCAGTGATGGACAAAGCAAGGAAGAAGGAGGGTTTCAAGACAGAAGTTGGAAAAATGACATGCAGCTGCAGCTCCTCGTGCTTCTCCCTCAACCACATGCTCACTTTTATGGCACTTTTTCAGCTGTGCAGAAGCAACAGTTTTTCTCACCTCCATTTTCATATTTTCAGTTCTTTTCTATTGAGGCTGTTTCAGTCTGGAAGACACAGCTGGAAAAACAGTCCGGTTTGGAAGAGGGCTAAGAAAGGCACAGTGCTATGGGCTGTGTGTGAGGTGACATCCAGGCGAGAGAGGAGGATTAACACCTTGCACCACATTGCCAGGTAGGCATCAGAACAGCAGCCTTGAAAAACACTGGTATTACCAGGCACATCAGGCTGAAACTGCCTGCTGCTGTTCACTTCTACAGTGCTTGGGGAAACCAGGACTTTTATGCACCATTCTCTGCAAATGCAATTGAGCAGAAGAATTATTCACAGCATATCATATTTTTTTTTTTTAATATTATTTCTAAGGTAACAACCCAGTGAGACAGCAAATATTAGCTAACTGCTCTGGCGAAAGGCCAACAGCATTATCTTTATAGAAGCTATGTCTGCCTCAAAGCCTTTCTGCTCTCTCAGTCTTATCAGAATGAATGGTGTTGGCTAATTTAGCAATAATATGATGTTTTACTGGGTTTTCTCCTTGCAAGCCAGCCAGCTATGCTGCTTCTTGAGAAGCTGACGCTGTGAAGTATTCATGCTGCCAAGATGCCCACTGACATTTTCCTTATTCGTACAATGGGGTTTTTGTCATTGATGCGTAGACTTCTACATTGCCAGAATGCCCACAGAACACTTGGACCATCTGCTGACCAAATGTGAATAAAAATCAGCCAGCTCTAATCTCTAGTGTAGACAGTGGTGCAGATTTTCAGTTGCAGATTGCAACTATTTCCTCTCACAGGCTGCCCTTAATCAGACTCCTCTTACACAAAAGCATACATCTTTTTGGTTCATAGTGGATATTTGTTTAGTCCTCACTGACTTCATACACCTTCTTCATACACTTACTATTTCATTTTTTTAAATGGATGACGTAGTATAATTCTTACTGTAATTACTACGTTTCTATATATGTTTAGAAAGTATATCCTACTAAACAAAATCAATCATTAAAAATCAAAGAAAGGGTAGGTTCCACTTTCACTAAAGAGACCTTTTTCCATTTATGTCTAGTAGTATAAATGAAAGCGAAGTTTAGTTACATATTATTATCACCAATAAACCAGCATAATCTTGAAAACTTCTGGAATTCAGTAGGTCATTTCACCTTCAATCACGTGCAGGTGTTCAGGACAACAGATCTGTGCTATCTAACTGCCTTACAGTGACTGGCTTGCACATTGCCTCATGTGGCAATTAGTAACACCACTGAGCAGCACATAGATTTCTAAGCAACAGAACAGAATTTGCAATATGACAAAGCTCTCAGTTAAACACAGTGCAGTCTTCTTGTTTTCTTTGCTGCTATTATTACACTTTTAAAATGCTGACAGTCATGCAGCTGAACCACAGGTATAGCAGAGACACCGCCTGTGCTGTCATGTCACTATAAAAGCAGCAAGGAGAGAAGCACGGGGTACCCATAGAGCATCCAATAACAGAAAGAGCAAACCACTTTCTGTCAAATATCACGTATAAATATGCTTATAGTCAGATTTACTGTGGAGCTCTGATGAACAGTGCTCCTGCAGCTCACAAGCTGCTGCTTCTTCACCAGCACTCCAGTTTGCCATTTTCTAGTTAGGATTGCTTAACCAAACATAGCACGGAGTAATAACTGAGGCTTGCTTCCCATCAATTAGAATCTCTGGAGTCTGAATTAATGGCACACTAATTAAGAAATGATTGTTATATTACAAACAATAACATTTTCCACAGTGTTAAAGAATACAAAATTGGTTGATACTCCGTAAACTGAACATGAAATATAACAAAAGCAAATTTTGGAAGAAAAACCTTTCAGGACAGGCTATCTCCGCACACCACAGGGGACCTTTCCCCCTTCTGGTAACCACTAAAGTCACCCACTCTTAGCTATGGTTATAATACGCTGGATGGACCCACTCCAGCATTAAGCACTTGCTGATCACAGCTAGCACAGTTATCCCCCACGCGTGTATTCTGTCTGCTTGCTGGCCAATGCTAGAAAACCTGTTTTGTCAAGGATTCTGTGTATCTTA
Organism: Coturnix japonica; assembly: GCF_054131305.1. NCBI lineage: Eukaryota > Metazoa > Chordata > Aves > Galliformes > Phasianidae > Coturnix > Coturnix japonica. The sequence goes on along the minus strand of NC_140669.1, from coordinate 6,379,997 downwards.
CATAACTATCAAGCTGTTACAATCTGCAAACTGTCTCTAAATCTCACCATTCTGAGTCTACTTTTTTCAATCACTTTAAAAACATTTATCCCATCCCCCACTTTTTTTTCTTAGCATTAAGTGTCTATTCATCTGAAGTATCTCAGTACCATTAAAATTCCTCTTACATCTATTATTTGAATAGAAAATTGAAGTTTTCTTAAACTGAAGTGTTCCTTTCAATTTATATTAAAAAAAAAAAAAAGAAAAAAAAAAGAAAGATTTTCTTCAGGAGAAAACCAAATGAAACCCAGGTTTGAGACAAGCTTTTAAAAGTTTCTTGTCAAAATGCTGGAGCAGAGAAACAGTCCTTCACCAGCCCTAAACCAAGGATAACGTTCTGAAAGCATTAAACAGAGAATAAATGAGTCACTTTGAGACTAGAATCTGCTCATGGAATACAAGAGTTTAAGGAACATAAAATATTAATGTTACTGTGGGAAGCACTATCAGGTTTTCATCCAGAATATTATCTGCAATTGTGATCATCAGTGTTCAAGAGCAGCTCATTCACAAAGCATTTGGTGAAAAGCAGCTCAGAGGTTGTTTGCAGGATCCAAGAACCTGTGTCATGAGATGGAAGAATGGATCGTTCTGAACCTCACAGAGGAAGGGCCTACCACGGCGCGACTTCCACAAATGAATCAGGGTGAAAAAGTAAAATGGTAAATAGACTGCATCAACCTAAGGTCAATGACTGACAAAATAAAACAGAAGTTTAGTGGTTTGAAACACTTACAGATACGGTTAGGCTGAAATTAGAATCTATTTAATCACTGAAGAGACTCTGAGACTCTAAAGCTATTCTGCCAGGCACAGTAATGGGATGGGAAACCTAAACAGCTTTAAGACAGTTGAGCAGTTTATGAAATTAATTAGATAACAGGGTCAACAGCTGACGAGTTGAATTTGTGATTCAAAGGTCCTCACCTCCTGTAGAAAAATCAGTCATTCCTACATTTTAAACATGTAATTTGTCCAGTGCTGCTGAAAGAATATCAGGAAATCAATCAAACTGCAATGTGCAGCATTTATTTTGGCTGTTTTACTGCATGTTTCCAGGCATGAAGGCTGAGGGAATCACTGAAAAAGAGGAAACAATGCTCCCTGGCTGTGGAGCTGCACAGTGGTCATGGATGCTCAGGCCTTCCCTGTATTGTTTCTGCAGCTTGGATCTCATCCAGAAGCCAGGACCTGCCTGCAAGGACCACTGGGCTATAGGATACTTGCTTGTTAAGATTCTTGACAGCTTCTGACAGCCGTGCTGCCTCCATCTCCTGCCTGACCCAGCTGCTGACATTTCTCACAGTTTGCCACACTAATTTCACATGTAGGGGATTGTATCTGACCAACTCTTCCCTGTACAGTACATGTCCTTATGTCCTGTTTCACTGCAGCTGAAACTCCTTCTCTTCTCTACCCTGCAGCAAATCCCTTAGAGGTGTTTGATCTCTCCAGAACTAAAACCTTTTCTTGACAAAGCAAGCTTTCTTTGTAATAAAGTCTTCCCATAAATCCTGATCTTCCCTTCCCCTTCTAGCACAGGGGCTACACACTTTTATATTTTAATATTTATTTTAATATACTTAAAATATTTTTAAAATATATTTAAAAATAATGTTTATTTTTCTTTTTAATATTTATAATATTTTTTGCTCTTTTCAGCAGCATCCATGCAGCCCTTTTTACACCTCTCCCTTCAAGGGACAGGTAGCACGTACTTATTCCTGCTCCAGAAAGTGCAAGACAGTTCAACCCCTTCTCCTGTGACCTATTTCCTTCAGTATCTCTGCAGGCTGGCAGCTGCCTTTCGCTAGGTGCTATCACCTCCTCTTTCCATCACCCTCAAGCTGAGGCGGCAGTATTTGGTGGTTATTTCAAAGTCACGTCACAAGAACCCCTTCAACTTCATGCTGACTTACAGCCTTACAGCAATGTGTCCAAAGCTTTCTGCAGACACTGCAGCAGCTGAGGTTTGCATTTCAGTCTCTTCCACTTTCCCGTGTCATGCAGCAGGCACATGGCTCTTTTGAAAGTCTTAGAGAAAAACATCGGTAACAGTTCCTTCTGCATCTTTAGCTTAACTTAGTTCAATGTACTTTACATTTTCAAGCTGCTTTTTCTTCCAGCTCCCGCCTGCACAACAGTGATGCTTCCTGCCTCTCTCCTGGGCCATCTCCAGCTCAAGTCTCTTCATTCCTATTTTAAGTTAGAGCCTCCCTGGAGATGTGGCCTGTGTTTTAGGTCCTTGAGCTCTTTGGCTCTTTGTACAGACAGACCATGGACTAAGGAACAAGTTCCCATGTGATTTCTCAGCTTTCAGCCTCTTCCAGGCCCTTCCCTACAGCCCTGAGCTCACCCAGGAGCTGAGAACCAGGTGGCATTTTCACCAGCTGGGCTCTGGTTGTCTCTTTGCAGGCTGCAATCTGTTACGCTTTGTGGCAGACTGCTGTGTTCCTGTCCAACCTTCCATCCCTGTCTCAAACCCACAATACAACCCAACAGAAAGCTTCTCTCCGACAACTCTCAAACAAATTTGTTTGCTCACTCATGTACAGTTTCCAACTGGACTTATATCACCTCCAGATGAGGCTGCCTGCTCTCCCCAGCTATCTCTTGACTTGGGGCACATCTCTGTACTGAGGTGACTGCCAGCTATGCCTACAGCCCCAAAAACCTCAGCCCTCCTATGCAAGCTCTGGAGATACGAGGCAGATGTGATCTCTCCTTCCTGGGTCTCTTTCTGGCCCTGTTACTCCTAGGGAACCTGCAGCACAGTGTCAGAGCATTACCTTGAATGGGCAGGTAGCCTGGAGGCTTACAGCAGCTTTTCCAAATAACAGAGGTATTGAAAAAGGACTTTATAAAAAGCAAAGAGAGAAGTAAAAAAAAAAAAAAAAGATGCATGATAAACTTTAAGGAGAGCTGACAGATGGGAAACGTTGAGGCTCTAAACCCCATGGGGTTTTCTCTGCATTTCCAGTTCTGCTTAATACGACAGTGGTACATGCCTTAGAGCAGCGTGCTAGGCAAAGCCTACAGAATGCTCAATATCCAGCCTTAGGACTTCAGTCAGAAAATGAAGCAATATCCTCTACAGCAACAGAAAGACATATATAATGTAAGAGTTACGTTCATACAGTCTGCTCTCAGTAAGGGTATTCCTCAGTTCACAAATACTAGACAAATCCTCCTGCTGCACCAGCTCGGCCTGTTCCCCAGCCCAGCCTCTGGGCAGCCAGCTCAGCCCTGTGGCATTTCTTTGTTGGAGATCCAAACTGCATAAGCTGATGTTAAACCATTCTTCTGAAAATACACTCAAAACCTATTCAAACTTTTGCCTGCAATGCTTGATACCTACAGAGCTGCTACACATATAAAAATATCGAAGCATTTTGTGCAAGCTATTGCAAGGCCATGCCAGAATGGAATAGGTCTCAATCCCTACTAACAAGGGGAGATGGACTCTTCCTTCAAAAGGAAAACCTCGTCAGTTGCTCCCTCCAGTAGACCATCCCACCATTTGAAAATCACACAGAACTGAAGCACTGAGCACGGCACTTATTTAGTTAAACCACTGATGACTGAACCCACTGGAAATTATCAAGGTATCCCTAAAGTCATATATGTGTATTGAGCCTCAGATAAGTTGGGTAGCATTTAGAAATATCTCAGCATTGGCATAGAACTGCTCCCACAGAAGTCTGAACTCCATTATCGCGCAATGGCAGAGCTGACATTCTCTGAAACTGCTCTAACAACTGCCTGAGCCAGGAAATGTTGGAAATGTTTCCACTGTCTCTTTCAGCCATACAGATTTCACTCATTAAACATACCTAGAGCAAAAAGTTTCCGAGCTGCAATAGAAACCAGTGGTAATGTTTATTTCTGTGTTGCCAGATAGACAAATGCCATATGGACTGTATGGGTGTCTTCCATCACCAGCCCCATGTAAGATTTTGTAAGCTACAGGCATGGAGGAGGATTAAACAAAATACAGTCCAAGACTAAGCCTCACAGAAAAGCTTCTTACAGGCAATGGAAAGGATTTCTCAAACATTAGACTGTCTCTCCTACAACTCCCCAGTAACACTTTTAGAACCCAAGGAGAGGAGATATTTTCATTAGTTATAAGTGGATAGAAACAGATACATAGAGAAAGCTAATTCTCATGTCAGCTTAAACATATGCTCATAAGTTAAAAATTTATTCACAGTGGAGGCAACAGAAATAGTTGCAATGTTTCAGCACATCCAAAAGCATCAGAAAAATTACATAAAACTGCACAACCAGACTGCAAGTATTTCTAATCTGAAGTAATGAGTTTTTACACGCCCTTGTTCCCCTTGTCTATATTTTAAGCAATTATTTGGTTTTCCATATTTGCAAATATACAGGTAGGTGAATGGCTTTATCTACCAGCTCCTCCAAGCACATACTTAATTTTGTACGTATGAGCACCCTGATACAGACAAACTTCCTGCTTTAAAGTACCTGTGAGTATGTAAGGCCACTCAAACCCAGAAAGTTTTGGGGTGGTACCAAAACCACCTGTGTGTTGATGTAGCTACATGAATTTATTTATGTTTCCCATTAATAATAGTGAAGATGTGTGAAGGGAGGCAGCTTTTGTGGAGTTGGAGCTGTACAGTGAAGTACAAGCTGAAAACAAGGACAGTCATTGCTGAGCATTTGCAAAACTGCCCACAATGCAAACTAGTGGTTCTCCTGCATTTTCACACTACACATTCCATCAGGAAACTTTTATGGTCAGGCTGCAAAGCATTCAAGCATCTCAAAAAGTCCTGTGATATGTAAAACATCGAATTCATGGAACCAGTAAATCACACTCTTTTCTTTACTGGAGTGTTTTTCCCCTAGATTTTTGCATTGTCCCTAGGTTATATGTACACCCACCCCAACGAGCTACAAAATACGTGCTTACATTTGGAGATAGATTCATTCCTTCGTTTCCTTCACAACACAGCTGTGAGAACTCTCATAGAAGCAGTTCCGTCATAATTCACACGATTGGGAAATCCATTGCAACAGACATTTTCCCATTAACACACAACCACAGTAAGAATCCAAGGATGATCTATCACAAAGTGGAGTTTGTTTCTGCAACTGACAGACCAGATTAGCTTTAATTACCATAACTCACCATGTGCTAATAAACACGGTTATTCTATTAGGAAGATCAGTGATGTGAGTCCTCATCCCAGGATATACCAAAACTCTGTCCATAAAAGCTCTGAGGTTCATAGCTGTTGTGCCATGATTATGCACGTTAACACAACATACCACATTGACATCTTAGAGGAGAATAGAAAGGCACAGCAAGGTTAAACAACACAGCTAATACTCGCATTAGAATCCAGAGCACCAATTGCTAACTGTGCTGGTCTGAACAACAGGTGACACTCTGTCTACTTCATATAGTTCTGTGATATGACAACAAATCTTAAGCTCCTTCCATCAGCAATTTGAGCTCTGTGTCTTACAAAATTTTGAGTAACTTCAAATAAGTTGGCAGTTTTCCTCTCTCTTTACTAACACGTTAATTTTTCACACATTTCAATGAATAGCTTATGCTCGTGTACACATAACCTTAAACAAGCCATTCAATCTGGAATGAAGCATGGCACCAAATACCTCGTTCTGTCTTTTTACCATTCTGACATTTCTGCTCTTCTACATCAAAATGAAACCTGGAGGATTCATGGAGCCATATAAAGAGACATTTATATCTCACCACTCTACAATTGTTTAGCAATTAAAAAAATGCAAAATGTTTAGAATATGTAATTCTTTTGATTAAGTGGCTAGAGAGCATGCACATTATTGCTGTGCAGAAAGATATAAATTCTTTTGATTAAATGATTATTAAATATGCATACTGTTAAAGCTGTTCCTGAAGTTTCATTATATTTAGTTCTGTGCAACATGCCACAGTGCCTTTAGAGCCAAGGACTGGAAAATTTACTAAATTCTTGTGCTTTTTTTCCCTTAAAAATTACTTGTGAGTTTAATGCCTATAAAAAAAAAATCTACTATGGAGCAAGTTGGGGTCTAAATAAATAAAGATTGAAGGGACCACTCCTGGTTTGGGTTCAGTACTCTACAACTTAGGTTAAAAACTCAAAACCACAAGAGAAGCACCAGCAATTTCCTGACATTGCACCACCTACTGCAAAGGGACAAAGGCCAAACACCTGCAGGTGTTAACTCCCCAAGTGCATCAGGGAAGATTCCCACTTTCAACTGAGATATCCCCAAAATGGATCACCTCAGATGTTCACAAAAACAGAGAACAGCAAGAATCAACACAACAGCAGGAAACACCAACTGCTTACTGGTTATAGATTTCTGAGTTGTGGCTACATTGTAGAAGGGCATAAACAATAAATAGATGGTTGGAATTATGGCCTCTAAGGGCTTAATTACCTGTGTCATTAGGTAGTGGTAGTCTCTCTAAAATGAGACTGACTGCTCTTCTACAACTAAGCAGCTGATAATGAAGTAATAAAAAATACATGACAACATACAGAGAACAGGGCCGGAATAGTGTCATACAGAGCATCATTAGCTTTGATGCCAGTGAACAAATAGGGCTGAATTAAAACATTTGCAAACTGTTCACAAAAGAAATAGAAAGGACTTAGAAATATTTGGCCATTAATCACTTTCAGTGTTCTTCCTAGCTAGATGTGCAATACTTATAAAAGCCAAGCAGATAAGAATATCAAGGTGTGAATAAGTTGTAAGAAGAACGAGTAGCAGCTGCATTACAAAAGAAAAGGGAAAAAAAGAAAAAAGCAAGGACACTTATGCCTCTATGTTAAGTGCCATAAAGTACTTTCTGAATCTTTCTGAATGCATTACACTGTCACAGCTATTATCCACTGCATGAAGCAACAACAGGGAACAAAAACGAAATCACACATGCTCGAAATGCCAAATTCTACACTATTGAAACTCACTCCTTTAAATTGCATTCTCTTGGAGTCCAATTGAATAAAAATGGGAAAAATCAGTTGTGTTTCTTGCATACAATTTGTTCTGAAACATGCAGAAAGGACACTGGCTCTTTTGTGTTCACATATGCTCCCAATTTCCTTTTTCATAAGTTATTTCCCCAGTAGCAGACTCAGGGTCTGAAAGCCCTCCTGCTTTTAAGTTCAGGAGGAAGAATGTGTGATGCCAGTAACCAGATGAGAAGACGAAGGGTCACTTTAGAAGGATGGCAACTGTCAATATGGAAATAATAGCAGCAGGAATATAAGGTTGACTAAAGGGATGTGGAAAAGCATAACCTGTGACTTTGGTCCTCAAAGTAGAGCAACTGGACAAACTAATATTTGGTTAGAAGAAAGAAGGGAATGTACAAACAGATGAAGATTTGAGAAAGTCTCTTAAGGAGTGATGGAAAGGAAGATCCTTATGTCTTGTGTAAGGATCACAAGAAAAGAGAACAGAGTAAACGATGTAAGATAATTTTAGAGAGAGGAAGAAAAATGCAAGCGTAAGCAAAATATAAGGAAACAGAGCAGAGTGGATAAAAAGAAAGGAAAAGGTAAATATAAAAAGGAGAACATCCAGACATCTCAAAGTTGAAAACATTCAATTATTTGCATTGTACTGGAATTTCATGTGCAGAAACAGAAGAGCTGTTTGCAGGGACTTCCAACAGAATATCATTTAAGAAGGATTTACAGAAGGATTTTTAGTCTAACTATAGTCCTAAATGGACAATAACAACATCACTCCCTCCCCTCCTGCTCAAGCACTCATTCTTTAATCATCTATCTTCAGCGCAGCACGGGATGCATTTTAAAACTGCTTTGCAGGATTTTAGCCATGCAGCTCCCATTGTGTTTAATGGGGATCCTGTGAACTGAGCTCTGTACAAGGCTTTCAAAATGCACTCCAAAAATCTCTAAATAATGCACCAGTTGAACATTACCCTGTTTACTTCTCATGGCACACAACTAAATAGAAACTAAGGTTAGGTCTTTTAAATGAGTAGTATTCATAAGGGAGCTCATCAGTGTTAGACCATTTTGCTTCTCTATTAATATTTTGCGTGACTATTTAGTATTTCCTTTTTCCATAGTATCTAAACCAATTGGTAAAACTCAAAATCAACCACATTTGCTTCAGAAATGAAGATCCAACTGTTAACACATCTGCCTGAGATTTGAGAAGCACTTCTTTAAGACTTCATGCTGTGAAAGGATACCTCTGTGTCCTTGTTTCAGATTTTCCTATGAAAATTGATTTAACAGTTTCTACCCCATAATGGCTTTATGATGATAATAAACATCAGTGAAGCATTAATCAAAGATTCATCAGACACAGCAAAGAAAGAACGCTCCAATATTCATCTCCTCTCTCCCTTCAAGAGGAGGCCTGTCTCTATGATCAGGCCTGAGATAATATGAAAGTTGTGAGAAATTTAAATTCTGACCCCCTGAGCTCTACCAAAGTAAATACTTGGGCTTCTCTGCTTTCACCTTTCAGAGGCAGCATTCAAAATAAACCCAGGAAGATGCAAGTTTAATTATCTTCCTTGCACCCAGACAGTGGATCGTATTCCATCATGCTTTGCAATGTGATCCTTTAAATAGCCTCAGCTACATAAAAAGCTTCAGGTATTTCAGTTTCAGGGGACAGATCTTCAACCTCTGCAAAGCAGAAGATAATTATTGAAAAGAAGACTGACACATTCATTAGTTAATAGTTTATTCAAGGAACAGCAATGAGACAGCATACAGAACCTACATTTCTGGCTTCGGAAATTAACATGAGATGTATTAATACCTACAGCTCATTATCAACTTTTATTACCTGTCCCATGCAACTTTTGCTACCATGGAAGTGGTACAAGTACTTGTGCTTAGATAACTCAAAAAATAGAGTTCAGCAAATACAATTCTTCAGCCATGAACTGATTGGGCACCTTTTTTTCCTACTCTTACACAACAGATATTGGACACAAACGTCTGCCATTAAAATCTGGATAAATATCAGTAACACAAGAAATTCAGCCTTTTGCAAGATTCTGAGTTTGTTAAAGGAGTGCAGAAAAATGAGATGACTAGCAACTATATCTACCAGCTTCAAACTGCACTAGCACGAATTATTGCAAATCGAAGAACTTTGGGTTACAGTTCATTTCACAGAATCAGAGTCTTTATGTCTTAAGTGGAGAAAGAGCATGAATTTTAGCTAATCTGGTGGAAACAAAGCTTCATAAGCCTGCTACACTAAGAAATAATTTAGTAGTTCTCCTGAGGGACATTTTCCCCTTCTAAGCACGAATCAACACAAATAAAAAGATCCTTCTGAATCCTTAATTAAACAACAAAAAAAGCGGTAAGAAAACAATCATTATCTTATAATACACCATTACAAGGCAGGAGACCCAATTTAGATATCAATGTTCATGAGGGGAAAGGGCAATAACAATAAAAAAGCTGAAAAGCCCATGAAAGGGAGGCTGGGTTGGGCACATGGGGAATGAGGAGACAAGCACAGAACATCAGTGCTCAGAGCCACAGCTCCAGAATCTCCATTTGTTCTTCAGAAAGGAAGGACATTTTACATTCATCACAAGCAAAAATCAACTGCAGGGTGGGTAATCTTGTGCATGACAGTGGATTCTATTAACATGAGCAAAAGCTATGTCAGGTCCCTCCTGCACCTATGCCCAGGCAGGGACGATGTCACTCCAGGCTAATTAAACAAATGCAATCAAAAACAAACAAAACAAACAAATCCAATGCTGTGGATATAGGGGACCTCTTAAGTCCTGCTCATGATAGAACAAGAAGACAAAAGTCTTAACTCTGCTAAAAAATAGCACCCAGATCAGATACAGCATTTCTGTTTGTGTAGCAGAGCCACACAAGCAAAGTGCTCTCAGTGCAGTCCTACTGCTAGCTCTCTTCATAGCAAAGACAATTGGAGCAAGTAATGCCATCCTGCAGAAAATCTAAACTAGGACTGACTGTAAAATGAAACTGAAATGAAAGAGAATTACCTTACACCATCCACATTCACGTTATTTTTTAAAATTACTGCTACAACAGTAATTTGTAAATTCTCTGTTATTTGCCTGTTTTATTAGTATTTTCTAAACAACATTTCCATTCCAAGATTATTAGAAAATAAAGATGCTGACAGTACTTTTATTAGCACAGCGCTCGCACCGTACCTTTTTTACCTTTGCGAAGCTCACTGGTAATGAGTCATTTCAAAGAAATTTCAGATTAATAAAAGGAACAGTAATATATTTTCTTTAATCTTCATTATCCTAAACCCACATTCGCTGTTCATGCTACAAAGCACATTGTATGTTTTGAGAAACCCCTTGGCCTGCTATCCACAGTTTGGAATGGCAAAAATTATAAATCCAACAATATTTGGAAATGCAGAAGGAGTCTGTTAACTCATCACGCAATAAAGGCCACATCCATATGTAAAACACGGGCTTCATCATTTTGGCATTTACTTTAGTCTAGAGGGAGGAAGGGAGCCAAATCTATCTCGGTGGGCCGATCAATTCCAGCATCTGACTCCTAACATTGTTTAAAAAGGACAAATCTTTTAAAATTTGAGTAAATACATCTTGATTTTATAGGTTTCAACCTCATGTCTTTGACCAAGTGGAATCTTCCACGATCAAAACTCATCTGGGAGCAAATCCTTCAGTTTATCACTGAAAGAAAATAATAAAGAAAAAAGCTATTGTATCTGCATATAAAATGACTGCTTAACCATCTACCTACTACTGGCATCCCAGGCTGCTGTTACAAGAGTTGTTTTAATAATGCAACCACATTACAAACCTGCCTTGAAATAAACAAGTCTTCAATTATCAATATAAAAATCAGATATTTCTATGTGGTCCAGAGTATCTCATGATAAAAAAAGGACATTTTATATTCCTTTATTCATGTAAATTAATTCACCACAATGACAGTGAAGAAGTCAAACATAATTCTGAATTGTTCTAAATGTCAAGATGTAATGGTGGAAATCTGTGCTTAAAGAGCACCTAACACTTACATGATCGTACATCTACTGCAGTAGGTTTTCAATACTGACAAGCTGATGGCACACTGCAGTTTGAGTCTACCTTTAACACAGGTTTCATATAAATGAACTTGGGAAGTAAACCCTGGGAAACCAAAGACATTTAATAAGCCACACATTGGGCAACCAAGAACTAAGACATTCGAAGCCATGCAGCACTTGCTACACCATGCTTTGTCGTAAAAGCTTTCATAATATTAATAAAAATAAAAGGCACAGTACAAGTGAGGTAACTTGCCTATACTCAGTCAGTGAAGGGCTCAGACTTTCTTTCAGATTTCTGTGACAGAAATGTCTGGCTGGGTTAATAATTTAGTAAAGAACAAAACACAGCAGCCTGAGTTGGCCCTTCATCACCAAACGGCATGAATTACACTTTCCCCCTATTTTCTATAGTAATTTAAAGGCATTTTTTATTATCTTAGTCTTTTGTGTGGACAAAACATGAACTCCCTGGTCTGGTTTAATCTTTGCTCCAACTTCTGAACACTTAAAGTGTAATGCAAGGTTGAAGTATACAGTTTCCCTGTATAAGCAGTGTATTGTTCCTTCTATTACTTCCTCCAGCGCATGGACAGTACATGCAGAACAGAATCAGAAATAAAAATCAAATAGAAGTTAATTAGTTGTACTGTCTTAGCACGGCTTCCGTACAGGCAAAGATAAAATCACAATACTAGGGAAATGCACATACAGAACTACAGGGAATTTAACAACAAAGAGGAAGATTTATTTTCTTAAAGTTTAGAGGATTTTTTTTTTTTTTTAATCAATTAAATTTGCAAGTAATAAAGCCAGGCACATGCATGACTGGTTATTTACCTGGTGAAGATTTACCTCAGCCAGAGCAAACAGGCTATCATTACACAGAAGGAAGAAAAGCTAAGGATGGATACGAGCTGCACTAGCAGATTTAACTGCCGGAGTATTCCCAGAGCTATTATATCTGTCATGCTCTGCATTCAACTTGTATGGCTGAATTTACTCCTGAGAGTTTGTTTTTAGCTGAGAAATCACTCAGATTCCATGAAAGACAGCAATATAAAACCTGGACACAGAGGAAATATCTACCAAAAGGGTGTCTGGTCTTTAACACTAAGTCAGACAGACAGAGTCATTCCTTACACAGAGCTGCTCACAGTGCCCACCCTGGACACAGAATCAGAGCACTTAACAACATAGCACTTGTGCACCTCCTCTGCATTGCTGGTGGATGCTGCTAGGTCACTGTGACAGTGTGACACGCTGAGTGAGTTTGGGCTCCAAAACAGCCTCGGGAAGAAAAAACTCCATGCTAGAATTCAGAGGCTGCTGGACAAAAGCAACACTCTGCATTACACTACACCTGCAGTTTTAAATGTGTGCCGTATCACATATGTATGAAAAGCAGAGAGGTAAAGTGAAGATACTGCCTGGTTCAGCTTTTGTGATCATCGATCAGTGCTGGGAAACACACTTATTATTTTTATTGTTAAATAATCTTCTAGTGGTACCTTTGTTACTTTAAAGTTTTACTGCCATTTTGACTGAACACTATTCACACTGCTTACTATTTACAAGTATTCCTTCCAGTACTTGAAAGGAGCATATAAACAGGAGGGGGAATGGCTGCTTACGAGGCTGGATAGTGATAAGACAAGGGGGAATGGTTTTAAACTGAGACAGGGGAGTTTGGGGTTAGATATTAGGAGGAAGTTTTTCACACAGAGGGTGGTGATGCACTGGAACAGGTTGCCCAAGGAGGCTGTGGATGCCCCATCCCTGCAGGCATTCAAGGCCAGGCTGGATGTGTCTCTGGGCAGCCTGGGCTGCTGGTTGGCAGCCCTGCACATAGCAGGGGGTTGAAACCAGATGATCATTGTGGTCCTTTTCAACCCAGGTCACTCTATGATTCTATGATGCACACGATTACATGTGCATTTTATCAGTTTGACTCCACTGCTCCCTTCTTCATGTTCCACTTTTCAATTCTTTTGGAAGTTCAGCGCCTGTACTGCATGGCTACAACTCAGTGCAGCTACTGCTACACATATGACAGGCAGATTTAATTTACTCAGATACTGAGCTAACCTGAATTTTAAGATGAGCTTAATATTTAAAGGAAAAAAAATGGCAAAGAAGAAAGAATTACCAAGAATTTCATTTCAGAAATTATGCTGGACAGTTTTCATTAAATATTTTGACTGCCTTTATTCCTACAGTAATGAAAAAGGTATCTCAGTGAATTAGCATTACTTTCAGGAACTCATGATTGCATTTGCTTTTGATCGAAGAGTTAGTGACTACGTTGATCACTAAAAAAGTAAGTTTGGGGATCTTAACGCAGTATTTTTCTAACTTCTGAAGCAGATAAGAAGTGCATACTCTACTTAGAAACACTTAAAAATTCATTAGCATACTCCAATAATATTTTCCAGGAGATACCCCTGCAAGCTATTCTGCATTATCCTAAAGATGTACTTCTCACTTGTAGCCCATCCTAATTCTGACCACAGGGTGAAACACAACCTTCCTCAAGCCCACTGTACATGGCCATCCCTAGAAAAGTACAAATCCATACTGGAAAGAAGTGGGAGCTGATGAAGGCTACAATTAAAGGTGACATTAGCACATAACATAATTCCCATGTCATTAACTCTTCAAAACTGACAACAGAGACACAATATCTACAAACTACAACAAGCTTTAAAGTGACCAAATCCCTTTGTATCTATCCTCCTTGCAGGGAGCTTAATCAAATAAACTTAGTTGTAATTACATGGGACTCAGTATCAATTTAATTTCAATTATTTGCAATGTATACACACTCTAGAAAAACCTCATTAAGATGGTTCAGACAGTTTGTTTCAAATTGGAGCTGTAAGCCTACGCTTACGACTATCCATCACAACTGCCACCCATTCATTCTAAAGGCTCAGATTAATCCCTTGCTGCAATCAATTTGAACCAGTAAGTAATAATGAATGAAATTGTTCTCCAGTTGTGCAAAAAAGATCTGACCAAACAAGAAAAAGGCTCTAACTGCTCAACATTTTTCTTTCCCTTACTGCCATCTACTCTTCATTTAGGACAGTGAATTACGTCACAGGGATGCTACCTCCTCTGTTTCCCTCAAACAAAATGGCCTTCAAGTTCTTTGTATTCCTACCAGAAGCAGAGTACTGCAATAAAGAAGAAAAAGATGCTCAAGTTCAATGGTAATTGGCTGATTTTCATATAAAGCCTATCCACAATACATTAAACACCAATGTCTTGCTATTTTGCTCTGAGCAACAGTACAATCAAATGTGGTTCAGAAAAAAATCCTTCATGTAGCACTGTTATATTTTTCATTTCCTCTTCTTCCACTTCACCTTCTCCCCATCTTAAACATTCTGTTTCTCTTTATCTCTGAGTAATGGAAGACTAAACTATGGCAGAATAAACAGTGTTTATAACACAGTACTATGATTAAAATTTTTCAGTAATAAAATTGATTTTTCTTTTAATCTTGCATCTGAAGAGGCAGAATTCGCTTATTTTCCCACTACCTGGGATTTTTTTGTAACGTGAAAATCATCAGCACGTTAAATTCACTGGTTTGAAGACAACAAATGCAACAAGACCTGCGGCATGAACAGGAGCCTATTGTACGAAAGCACTTCTGTGAAGTCAGCCAAAGCTAAATCTGGGGTTCAGCTGTAGGTCAGTACACAGCTCTTTGCAGCCCAAGCAAACAATTGAAAAAGAAATAAGCACTATCTGAAAATCTGATATAAAAACTTTATTTAAAACATACTGTTGGTAAATGCAGTTCTTGTTTTCATGGGATCCCACTTTAAGAAGTATCACAATACTGACTGTGTGTTATGTTTTTGTATATTAGTAGCAACAGAATCACAAAACATCACTGACATATTAATTTCCCTGGTCATAAAGAAATCCTGTTTATAAAAAGAGTTACTTTATTCTAAAACTAGAATGAAAAGCGTTGCAGTGAAAAAGTCATAAAAGAACTCATCGAATCAAAAAGCCAGAACCCAAACAAATCCAACCCAGTTCCCATTTCTCTCCCAGGTCTCACTTCCACCACCAGTTGCCTGGAACCACTCAGTTATTGTTCCTATCCTCAATTTTCACTTTTTATTAATGGACTCATCAGCTGGGAGCCATTACAAAAGTCTGTTGTTTGCTTGTTTGTATGTTGCCTTTCACTGCAAAGCGTTTGTGAGGTTATTTCATTCCTGCAGTAACTGTTGCCCAGTTTAAGAAACAATGCTGAGAGCAGATGAACAAAGTGTGGAGGGTCTAATCCAATTCAATGGAATGCACTGGGATTCAGGCAGATATTTTGGGTGATAGACCTTTAACACCAAGGCAGGTGTATTGCAGTAGAATTAACTTCAAGTCAGAAGAGGAGAAAAGCAACAAGGGTTTGTCTTTCTACTTAGAAGAATCCAATAGATTATTTCAGAAAGACAAAAGATTCACAGAATTTATTATTTTTTGTTTTTACTGAATATACCTACAATTCAGCCATTGCATCTTTCACAGATTCTTATCATGACTGCCAATAACAGTAAGTTCAATAAATATTTGCACACCTCCATTAAAGACATGAAAAACCTATGATACGTGGTGTAAGTAGGAATTGAATAGCTCTAATTCTATTCCATGAGAAAATGTGCCCCAAAAAAAGGTTTTTACAAAGCACTACCATCACTTCATAGTAAGGAATTGTTAGAAAATAAATGGATAAAAGCACTTGAATTAAATAAAGTGTAACACACACAGTTAATAAGGTTCAGTGATGAGGCAAGAATACTTTTCTCTTCACTGCACCCATCATCTCATGTTACTATTCATGCCATTACATAGCCCCAGGTTGCTCAAATTCATTTTCACAAGGTAACATTATAACCTTGCAGGTACTTGGAGCAGGCATATAAGACAAAAAGGTTAATTGTGCGTTCTGTCAGGACCACGTGGCATCAGCCATGACCACCACTGGCCTGGTAAATCTTATCTTGGTTTCTCTGATATTTAAGCTGTTTTTGGCTGAATTATGCATATATATTCATTTTCTAGCTCACCTAAAGGATATATTTCAAAATAAAGTATCAGTTTTAGGTTCTTTGCTTATACCTTTATCTTTCCTACTAAAATCCCTAATTTTGGCAGTGCTTAGTGTATTCCTGTAGCTCTCCCATCTCCTAATTAATCAATATATTATTTGCTTTTGTAGTTTAATTGTATTATGAGCCTTGTTCTCCATGCCTACAAGGCACCAATCATGTCAATAATATGTACTTAACAAATTGTATCCCCTGCTGTCAGCAATCAAGACTCAATGATGTTTGTGCACAATATTAAGAAGGTTGAAATGTTCAGAATGCCAGTGAATTCTTATTCTTTTGGCCAAATTCAAGTTAAATGGAGAATGAGAGTTCATCCCTGCTAAGGACAATTTCAGATTTCATTGTTATAGTCACCATGAAACAGATCCCCAGGAGAGCTTGTGTGGCCAAGTGTTGATCGCTGAGGAACAAGGGACATGGCAGAACAGAACTGGAGTTATTGACAGTCACCAGATCTGGTGCACAAACCTATTGCTTACACCAGGGATGGGAACTCAGAAAATGTATTCAAATTAAGCATACTGTGAGAATCAGAAAGGCAGTAGTGAGCTTTGCCATAGCTCTGGAGTTAGAACACATTCAAATGAGCATGGCCAGCGGAAGGTTCCCTCAGTGGTTGCAACACTAAACCAGGAGATGTGAGCAATTTTTGTCCAGAGACTGTACAATTACATGGATCCTCATGGAATGATCTAACATCAGAAAAACTGGGCCCTGAGGGAAAGAGAGGAGACTACTTCCATAAGCCAGTTGGGGCACCCTCCTGAATAACATGAGAAAGCAGATAGGCTCCCTCAGTCCTAGCAGCACACAGACACTCTGCCTTCCAGTTCTGGCCCAAGTGTTGCCATTGTTAAGTAATCAATCAGAAAGGAGGGTCCCATCTGCCATCAATTCTCCCAACCCATTTAAAGATCTATTTGGAACAGTCATGGCACTGGTGTGTGCATGAGCTCTGTGAAGGGATATGGCCTTTCCCACAGCTCAAGCTGGTGTCTCACTTAGCAGGAAGGCTTTATGAATCACCCTCCAGAGGCACCTATTATTTGTGCTTTATAAAGAGAACCTGGATGTCTAATTAAGGCTTGTTTATTCTCTCTGCAGGTAAGTTTTAATTTCCCTTTAAAAAGTTTTGTGGGTTTTTTTTGTTTTGTTGTTGTTGTTGTTTTTTTCCTTTCCATATTATATTCCAACTATATAATAGACTGAAATAGCTCAGAGAAAAAGAGGAACTAATTCACACCTTTGTTCCTTGAAGGCAGTGAACTTTCTTACTTCATTAATTGGAGACTGTTGTATGCACAGGAGCAGCTGGGCAAGGATATTAATATTATCACTCTGCTCCAGTAATTAATAGCAACTCCTCTCATAGCACTGATAAGCTAGGAAACACATTTCATTCCTTGTCCTTTTGTGCTTATGAAACACTAATGGAAGAGAAAAAGGTACAAGACTCAAGCAGTGACCTTGTATCAGGACTGTAACTCCTCTAAACTAACCCAGAATCAGGATGGAGCCATTACAAATCTCCAGCAGTAAATGCTACGGGACGCCCACTAAAATTTTAGAGAGCATGCAGCTCAATGAGGCATTTCAATTTCATCACAACCCTTTATTAATGGCAATTATAGCCTGAAGGATGCTAATACAAGGTACTTACTTCAGAGACTAAGCAAAACACTGTTCAATTTTGAAGACAATCTGTCTTAGTTACCAGTTCCCCTTTCCAAGCACAGATGTATCTCCTGAAATTTTAGTGTCCTTTTCATGTCACTTTTAGAGATAACTAGAAATGGAAAATTAGGAACACCTTTACCTCTCCTGTAGATAGAATAACTTAGATTTTCTGAGTTCATTTCCATAAATTATGTAAATTAGAATTCTTTATTCTACATGGAGTAATGAAACACACATCCACGTGTAGCTTACACAGGTAGAGGAAAAGCCCAAAGAAGACAGACACTGCCCCAGTTGCATATCATTAGTGAGACATGCTTTGACACTGCTGGCTGGAGAAAGATGAATTCAGGTTCATCAACCAGAGAGACTGACTGTATCTTGAAAGCGAGTTATGAGAGCAAAATGCATAAAACTCTATTTGGACCCTGACAGAGCATTTATAGAAAGAAAAACACGTCAGATTCTAGACTTTGAGATCATCAGAAGACAGCATAAGAAATTTGGGAAGTATTTTAAGAAAACTGTCATTGACCCAGGACACATGCAAATCCTGTAATCACAGAAGCATAGCACAGCTTGGGCTGCAAGGGAACACTAGGGGCTGAAAGGTCATCTAGCTCCAGTTTGATGTTCATTAATACAAACAAGGTAATAAAGAAGAGAATTTTGGTTTATGCTTCCAGTGGGCTTTAACTTAACAACACCAAATGAAACGAGGAGTCTAAAACTAAAGACCTCCCAGGAGGGTATTTACAAAAATTTATAATAATTATAAATAGTAGCATAAAATGCCTACTGCCAGCATGCAACTTAAAGGAGATAGATCATAAGTCCTCTGAAAAAAGAAAGGGGGGGTGGGGTGGGGGTGGGGATAAATAACCCTTTCAAGAAGAAAGAACAGGATATTAGCAAAGAGTACACTGAGTGGAAACCCACTGGATTGCCACGTGTTTTCTTGGTATTTGTTTAGCTTGCTATTAGCGATTTCTGCTGTGATTGTCATCACTACTAAATCAATAGGATTTCTAAGGGGAATGAAATGGCCTTTTCCAATAAAAGCAAACAAAAGTTCTCTTTAAAAAACAAAATCAGACAAAAGAATTTGACTTTTTTTTTTTTCACTGTATAGAACCCTCCCATCCCATCCAGTGCCTGCAACCCCATGAAGTGGGTGAAACGGCACAGACAATGGACTAGGACAACACTGAGCAAGTACATGTCACTGGAAGACATCTTTCCCTGCCATCAATATGGCAATCATAAGGGATATCAGAGTGACAAGCTGCTAAGAACATTCAAAGGGCCAACAGGGTTTGAGTAAAATAATTGTCAGTAATTTTAACCACAGCAGCATCTATGTGGAAATTTTAACTAGCTGTAAGGAAAAACCTGCATCATGGAAATACAAAGCTCTGCTGGAATCAGTGAGTAGTTTTTCTCAATAGAATAAAAGTTAAGAATAAGAATAAAATTAAAATATCTGATATTTAGTAAGGATAGGGGCTTACATGCAAAAGGGTAAGAATTCACGTCATTTTTATGCACATGGCAAAGCTTTTGCTTGCTGCCTTTTAACAAAGGTGACAATGAGCAACAAATCAAATGCTAACCATGTATTAACATAACTTACTCCAACATCAGCCTCCACATTCATCCTCAGCTGGAAGACATTTGCTTGCCTCACTTCTGACTTCCTCTCTTCAGCAAGAGCCACAGGGAATGTTACAATCAATATTCACATATATATTCCAATACAAAGACAGGATTCTGAAGGGTCACAAAAAGCTGCTTATGTACATGTTAATGTATGTTGATGTAAGTGCAAAGAGAGCTGAAGAGAGATACTATACAATATGCACTCACTTCTATTCACATGAAATCTAACAGTTTGTCTTCACAGGAGAAAAGTGACAGCCACAATTCAGAGATTTTAGGTTTTGACTTTTGTTGTTACATGCTTTCTTCCTACCTTTACATCTGTCATCAGAAGAGATCTATGTTCCTCGATGGAGGGATTCTCAATCTAAATTAATTATGTATCAGATTCGTAGGACAAAAACATCCTCAAAAAATCTCCTCCGTGAAATGTGAGCAGTACTTGGTTTTTTTTGGTAAGTATCTTGCTTTACTTTTTCTCCAGGTGGAGCTCAGCCATGAGTTTCTTCAGCATCCACTGAGATAAAATATCTTAAACTATACATTAAACAAATTCCATTTTTAACCTCAAACACACCTAATAGCAGGTGCAAGCATCTGCCTGTCTGTGGATAACCTGATGATCCTCTTCCAAATCTCAATATTTGCTTTATACTCTACCAGGCTTCAACTTCATGCTGTAGAATCAACTCTAGATATATTCAACTGTAGACTGTAGAATGTTGTAACAAAAGCTTCTTTAATGCTCTACACTTTATATAATCAATCAACTTTATAGCAGTTACATAAAATGTTTTGAAAAAGTGCTGACAAGTTAGAAGCTGTGAATTATGTCTACAAAAAATTCCAACATACTTTTTCTTTTTGTTCACGTACATATTTCAGCAATTACAATTCATAGGTGGGTATAGGCGAGACAAACCCTCATGCAGCCCTCTATGGACAAAATATGTCAAGTTTTCTTTTGGTTTGTGGGTTTTACCCTTTCAATTAAAATAGTTCTCTAAAAGCATCTCAACTTGCTATGTTTTTCTCAGACTTACAAGTAGAACTCCCGATTAACCTAAAAAAAATTTGTATGACTAACTGCATAAATTTTGAATTCCCCTATGTAGTCTCTCCATTTTTGGAGCTGAACATGAATGGTTTTGTTTCCAGCAGGTTTATGGCCAATGAAGCATCTATCGAGTACAGCACAGCAGTATGAACTCAGAGGGCCAATTTCACACCAGGTGACTTCCAAGAAAGAACAAAAGGTGTTCATGATATTCTAAACACATGAAAATCCATCACTGATAGAATGTGGTTTAACAAATGAGAACCTTTAAGTTAGGCTTAAATTATGATTCACAATGCAGATGAGAAGTGAAATGCAAACTTCATCAATCAAGTACAGAACATTCACAAATTAATTTTAGAATGATGACATCAAAACCTGTCCTGTTTGTAATTCTTTGAGTTGCACAGGTAAGTTCTAGCAAGTCCAGTATGTGAAAGCTTAACACATGAAAGCTCAAACTGAAGAAAACAAGACTACACAGTGATTCCTGTCAGAAACCATTAACTTCAACTGTAAAAAAGCCACTGTTGTGGCTGAAACAATACCCCAGAGTACAGGTCACCAGTTGGGAAGATAGGCTACACATTTATCACAGATTTTTTCTGTTAGGATTTTGCATAGTGGCAAGATATCCAGAAATGCCTATAGACAAATGTTCCCATTTTACTGCTGCTTTATGCCAGGTGGGTGGCATGTACCCACATAAGTAGCCCTGCTAGAGTTGTTGGATGACCATAATAGTCATTTGGAGAATTACTAATTGAGATCAAATGTAATTCCTGGAATTAGAACATATTATACATTTATACTGCAGAGCAAAAGGAAAGAGCATTCCAGGTGCAAAGAGTCTGTAGTCTGAACAAACCTCTCACCAACTCACCCCAACTATATTTACATAGGATAAAATTGCAGATAAGATCTTGACAATTTCCCAAATCCACAGATACAATCTCTAATATTTTTAATTATTATTTGTAATTAATAGCACCTCAGGCAGTATCATGAAAAGAGGCTGCAAAAACTATTTTCTCTCAAACAAGCAGAAAACAGACTCCGATGGTGTCACTAGGAAACACAAAGACCCTCTGAAAGGCAGATGTGTCTTCAACTGGCTAAGATAACCAAAAAGAGATTTCATCCTAGTGCAAGGTTCATTACAATCAGGCTGATCAACACTGAACAAGCAGTCTACAAAAAGCAAGATTGGCTAAAAATTAATTACGCTCAGCAAGAAGAATTTGATTTATCCAGATTAGTTACTAAAACACTTGCAGGGGGTAGATATAATCTTTCCTTAGAAAAGAAATGAACATATGATTTCAAATCTCATGTTCTGAACATATAATCAATACTCTAATTACTAAAATTTCTACAATACATTTCCTTAAAATAGTACCAGCCCATTTTAGTAAGATACCTGAAAGATGAGCAGACAATTATGAAAGCCTACATCTATACATCTACTCAAGCAGGATGGGTGTGACAAATATCACTATATAAACAGATGTTAACCAGTACCTTATTAGGAGTCATATGCCACCAATGGGAACAGACTTAGCAAGGTTGCAATTTATAAACGAGGAGGCTCATACCTAATGGGCACAATGATATACAATCAAAAGTGCCCACAAAAAGTCTTGAAAGACGTTCAAGATGCTATTTTTACAATACCAATATGAAATCACAACTAATTCGATTACTAAATTGAAAAACCACAATTCACTGCTTTCAGTTCTTGCGTCTTTTTGAAATGCCGCCACTACTGTTCCTTTCATGAGGCATCTGCCCAAAAGACACCAGGTGAGCCAGAAAAGGAGAACGATAATGATGCTTTCCTCATCTGATCTGGACGATAATTTCAATTTATTTTGAACTTTAAGACTACCATTGTACAAAGGTTGGAGAATTAGTTGCTGATGCTTGAAAAATAAAAGACAAAAATTACAAACTGGCCAATTTTCCACTTCTTCAAAGACTGCACAGTACTGCAACAAAAATCTTATCATTCACCAAGAAAATCTCCCATATCATTTACCAAGCTGGGTGATAATTGATCCTAGACACCAAGAGTTCTGCTTGGTATCCAAACTTAAAACTTCTGAGACTTAATGGCAAAGAAACAATACTCAATTTTTACTTTATACACTTGTGATGATTAAACTAACATCAGCCCACAGAAGAAAAAAAAAAAACAAACAAAAAAACAGAGAAAGAAAGAAAAGATGTCTAGTATTGGATTGGTGGGTGTTTTTTTTAAAGACTCTTTACAAAAACAGTCTTTGATCATGTTTCTAATTACCAACTCCTAAAAGAGCAACATAGAGAAAAGGTATCTATAGAACGTACATGTTTAAGAGTGAAAAAAAAACAAAGAATTAGAAATAGGGTGGATGCTCAAAGTCAACTGAAAATTTGTCTGCACAGAAGGCAATACTTCTACTGACCCAAAGAGACACAGATGACACTGAGCTGGTCTATGTGCAGTCAGTTCTCTAAAGCCATGGTTGTGACAGCTCATA
Organism: Coturnix japonica; assembly: GCF_054131305.1. Classification (NCBI taxonomy): domain Eukaryota; kingdom Metazoa; phylum Chordata; class Aves; order Galliformes; family Phasianidae; genus Coturnix; species Coturnix japonica. Next base: position 6,356,826 of record NC_140669.1, on the reverse strand, counting down.
GAAGAACAGGAATTTTTAAAATCAAACAAATAATGGAGAGGCAGAAGAAGACAGAAAAGGTCTAAAACCTGGAAATTCATTTCTAAGCCAAAAACATCATCACAAGTCCTAAATGAGATTACGGGTGCCTTCTAAATGTTTTTGCTGCAGTGGAACAAGCTTCTGTTACATCTATGAAACTACTACAAATATAATAAAAGTATCTAAACCATGGGTGAATAACCTCTAAATCTGTGGCTTGCTTAAATCACACTGCTGCACACTAGTTATACATTTCCAATAGCATGAGAAATGATGAGACTTCACATAAAACACTGAAACTGTTCTTCAGACCAGCATTTACAGCACTGTAAAAGGACAGTGCTCCTCTTCTTAAGACCTCTTCAAATTGACTGCACACAAGTGCAAACTCTTAACTCTTAGTAAATAATCAACTTTATGCATTTCATTGTACCATTCACCTTCAATTCTTTCAGACTTAACACAATCAATACAAAAAGTTTCTCCAGAAAAATGCAGTACCTGCAAACAGCCTCTCTTAGCATGAAATTAAAGTCAGGCTCCTGTGAATAGGCTCTCCCAGGGACACTCCTCTTGTGCATGTTCCGGGACATTGCCAGCTCCTTTCTCTGACTTGGACAAACGACTCCTCACAAAGGGCTACTCAGGAACTGAGCTGCTCTTTAAGAAAGCATTAACATGGCCCCACACTGGGCAGTCAGAGACTCTTCTGCATGAAGCCTTCATTACTCATACATTTCAGGACTGTTGCATAGCACACAGGACATCAAAACTAATCATTCTGTCTGGTCCTCTGTTCCAAAGTCTGCAGAGCTGCTGTTTTCACTTGCTACTGGGGAAAACAGGCTTTTTTTTTTCTCCCCCACATGCTTGCTAGTGTCTGACCTACATCATGAAGAAGAATGAATCTTCCACTAATCCACATCCTAATAGCCAGACTTTCTTAAACCCTAAACAGGAAAGCCAGGCATGTGACAAGAAGAGCTATTCCTGCCCCCACCTTTTGTTTAATATTCCTACTCTTCAACTTTCTTTCATATCCTCTTGTTCTCTGCAAAATGATTTCAGAGTGAATTAATAACATTTATAATAATCTACTGTGTTCAAAAATTACAAAGATACGATCCGCGGGAACTCCAATTATCAGAAAGCTAGGTATCTCAGTTGTAGTTTTTAATACAATAAACCTTTTAAATCAGCTTTAACAGAACTCAATCAGAATGTACTTAGTGTAAGTAATATTCTGTACTGGACCTGCAACTTGGCTATCGGAATATACTCGTCTACAGTGAATCAAACTATGAAATGCAAAATTATACAGGGGATTTTTATTCCTTCCCAATATTTTATTCTTAAACAGCTTTGGGAGCTTACAGACACACAGCACCGGGTACCGGGAGCTTTCATGTTCTGAATTAGGGAGAGCACTGCCCTCACTGAACATTTCATCCCATTAGGCAGGCACCTTTAGTAATGTGTATCAGTTATATTTCAATCTAAGGTTCCCAATGCCACCTACAGAAAATAAAAACAACACAACAACAACAGAAATACAGATTTAAAGTTCTTTGTAGCACATGGGCTGCTAGTCCATGCAGTTTGGAACTTCAGATAGGAAAACAGCTTTGTGACATCCAACTATACTGTTCTTCGCCATTTACTCAATTTTTCAGGCATACTTCTGATCTTTTTAGTTTTTTCTTTTTAATTAATTCAATGCTGCTTACCAGCCTTGATCAACTATTACCTCACAGTGCTTTTCAGGTAAGCTTTCAATGCCTGATAAAGAAGTCGATCCTACTGCACACCTCATGAAGCTCAACATGGAGGCAAGACCTGAATCTTCAGTCTCAGACATTTACTGAATAAACAAAGATTCACATTCCAAGACACCAAGAATTCTGCAGAGAAGTCTCACATTGAAAACTATGATTTGTGTTTACCAAGATCTTTTTCCAGTATTTAAATATCTCCCATTCTACTTCTTGGAGCCATGCATAATTTCACAGCAATGTCAGTAAATAGTTCAGAATTTCTTTCCTTGCTTAACTGTAAAGCACCACTATTTTCATTTAGGAATCAACAATGGAAAAAAATCTTTCGAGGTCTTGAGTCAGTTTTATAATCTTTTTGTAAAGCAAACAGATTTAGATACCGGAAAACAAAGAGCAAATGACACATTTATAGAAGTGCTCTTTCACAAAAAACATGAAGTTTCAAGCTAAGTGCAAACTGAATTATTAGCAAGAGGTAATATTGTTTATTAGACTTGTATCAGCTTCTTTACAAATCTTCTCTACTTCCATAGCCCAGGAAGGCAAAGATGCAGTTACCTACTACCAGATAATACTTCTTCCATTTTTAAATTAATGTATTTTTCAAATGTAGATTTTAAATTTCTTAAAGTGTGATTATTTTTCCTCTAAAGCACTGCTTATCTTCCCAGCATAATTTGCTGAATGTTATTTCTGCAAGAAATGCGTGCTCTTCATCAAAACCATTGCGACAGCTCAAATAACTGAGCTAACTCTAAATGAACTGGCTCGGGTCCTGACCAACAGCACTACATCAGGGAGCTTGGTGCAGGGCAATCAGCACAACATTCATCTGAGGAACAGGCAGGCTTCAGATACACTGCTAAACACATAACTTCTGTGGCTATGATACTGACTGCCAGCTCAGGTACCTGCATGCAAGCTACCACCCTAATTTGGGCTTATCTCTAAATATTCTGGAGGGAGGACGAGTGCTATTTCACTTTTTAATTTATATGTGTAGCTTTACAGCTTATTAGTTAACTGTAAAAGCAATTTTTTTCTTGGGAAATCATAAAACAGCAGGTAAATTGAGCCTGCTCTCAGAAAGCATTATTGAACAAGAAAGTAAGCACAACACCTATTGACCTGGAGATTTTTTTGAGAAGTGTTAATACAAATAATTAAGAAATAAGAGATATAGAATATGATGTGCATTTTATTTAACCCCAATGCATTTATAAAATTGAGAGCAATATCATTTATAGAAAAATCAGCAGTGTCACTACTAGCACAACCACTGGCTAGCACTTTAAAACTGTTTAATTAACATCAATACTGCAGACATGTTTAGGTTGGAACTACAAAAAATATATGAAGGCTAAAGAAGATGCTTGAAATAAAATATATTATCGTTTACTATATTTATGGGATCACAAAATCACTGTCCCACTTCAACTGAAGCAAGACGGAATGCAATCACATCCTTGCAAGAATTAGTAAAACAGTCCTAATCCTTCATCTTCTAAATCCAGCCCTACCTCTCAGGCTTCATATTGTTTAATCTGAAGAACAGAGGTCTGTCATCTAGATCTCTGAATTCCACAATGATCAACCCTTTGAAATGAGAACACGTGGCACAAACAAGATTCAAAGTGATTAAGATTCCACATCTGACTCCAACAGTATTTTTAACTAAAAATGTGCCTAACCATTTTAGATATGCTAAACAGCAGCAAATGCACAGCAAATGTCAAAGTCTCTCCTGGGTGCATGAATAACAATACTGGCCATCCAGAAACTCAACTGTGTGTTTTAAGCAAACAAGTGAGAGAAGGATGCCAGGAAAGGGTTCAGGAGTGGAGGAAGACAAGACACAGCTCGGGAAAGGAAGATGATGGGGCAGTGTGAACACCAGGAGAGCTGGGAACATTGTCTGCGCTTCCACTCCCAGGAAAGGTGCTGCTGAAGGAAATCTGGGTGTTTGCCCCCAAATAACAAACCTAAGGAAGCCCATGGGCTGTTGTTTCCCGACAATATTCCTCAACAGGAAGAAAAGCACTTGTCACTGTTACAATAACATACTTAAAGGAAGATTTTGCAAGCACTGCAAGTTTAAGACCGTATAAGACTGTGTAAGGCACTGCTAGGGCCCATCTGAAATACATGCACATACATCCTATCTTCAAGAAAATTATTTGTTTTGGTTACAGATGAAGACAAAGGAAAGAGGATAAAAAAGCTAGCTCTGAGAGTTTGGCAAAACTGAGCTTCAGTTTTTTAGTCTGCGTAGTTACAAAATGAAGCTGATAGCTGGACCAACGTGCACAAATCAGGCAGAGGTATGTCCCACACATCAGAGCAATCAGTACAGAACAGTCTTGTCACAGCAACAGTCAGACAGCACAATCGCACTGCAGCGGTTGCCATCAGATTGCAGAGGGATTATGAGCCATGATTGCTTCTGATGAAGTGGGGGATGAAGCCTCTTGGCCCCATTTTAGACCCTGAAATTCATGGGCATTAAATATCCGTCAAAGTAGAGCAATTCTGAAAGCCGTAAGGTTGAGCTGAATTAGCTGACTATACTATGAACTACAAATTATTCTCCATCGTATTGTTTTGTATTTGAAATTACATCAATGCCATATTAAAATGCAGGATTACTGTAAATAAAGACTCAATGTATTTAGAATGTATTAAGTGTATTAAAACTTTATTTATTTTATTTAAGACATCAACGTTTTAATTACTCAGTATCCTTCACAGATTGGAAGGCTGGGTTCTGAAGAGCCTTAACAAAAGGAAGCTGAGTTTTTCTCATTAAGATTTTGCCAGTCTCAGTACTGCTCCAGTAGCATGTGCCAACCTAATGATAAAAGGTTGTTTCACATTTTTATATACTGGTGATGGCAATGATTCAGAAAGAATCTCGCTACTTAATTCAACAGGATTGGGAAACCTCTTACAACAACCTCAATCACATTTCTCATCCTGCCAGCACTGCAATGGATCATGGCACATGTGTTTCACATTGCTGTTGTCAGTATAACTGCCCTACTACAAGCACAATGATTAAGAAAACACACACAGCACTGCAAGAACCACTAAATATGTCACAAATTATGCAACAGAGAGGTCACAATGAAATGTGAGCAAGTCCGGGATGCCCATTATTTTGCAATAGTATGAATTTCAACAATTCAGTACAACACTACGAAAGTTGAACATAACCCAGAATATTTCAAGTAGTTTTACAACAAAACCCACTGCGGTATCAAACTAGTGGAACCAGTGCCCTATTTTATTTTCCTCTAACATTTTCTTCAGCAAAACCAAATCAAAACGACCTCTGAGAAACTCAAGTATTTTTTTTTAAATAAAGTATCCCTCACTGTTCCTCTAATGGGTCCTACAATAAATTCACACTGATATAACATATTCTCCCACTAACCACTACATAATGTTAAGACAGAATGAGCTCTTTTCTCGAGGAATTGAGATTAAAATGTAAGAACGGAATTCCAAAGACACTTGTCTTGTATTAACAATTGGGTTGATTCTTCATGTATTTTCTCTGCAATCTGAGAACACGCCTAGTGGCAGCAGCAATGTACAGTACTTAAGTAGATTACAAAACATTTCACCTTGTAGCAGAATTCATATTCTGAGTTTTGCTCGCATTCATCAAGCCAAAGGGAGGGATTTCATCGTACACCATATTTGACACAAATTTATTTTCAAATACCATAATTCTGAGTGTAACGTTGAAGACAGTCAGCTCTCTGGGTTTTAATCCACTAAATACATTGTTCTGCCTTACCTAATTTTCAGACAATAGAAGAAGAGTCAGAGTTTTCTGGTTTCTCCTTTAGTTTTAGTTATTCCAACAGCAGGGAAAATACACAAAGATTTATTGTTATTTGCTCATTATCTATACACGATCAGCACACAATTAGCTTCCTAATGTTTAGTAGGTACAAGTTGGAAATAATCTGTCAACTTAAGACAAACAGAACACTGCTACCATCAACTCAGTGCCACTGAAAAGGTGTTAGGATGATGGATGAAACCCACAGCAAAAGAGAGAAAAAGGTTACCTTTCGATCAGGTGAGATGGTATATCAACCCCTGCCACATTCATTTAATTAATAGACTCTGCAGCTTGCAAACACTGATAAGGGCACTACAACTTAATGATCTAATCTGTACTCCCGGAGAATAGAAACTCAGCTCATGACAGACAGTTTCTTTGGATATCCAATGCAGACTCAATGTATGGCAAGACGTATTTTCTCCGCTAAGCCTGAAATGCACTGGTAGGAAAAAATGAAAAATTAAATCCCACAAACACAGAAGAAAAGGGAGGATTAAAAAAGCCTGCAGAAAAAGGAATGTCAAGTTCTAAAGTGCAGCCCAAGATCATGTTCCAAAACTAGAGACTGCAGAGATCTGTGCTGTGTGGCAGCTTTAAGCCTTACAGTCTGACATCTCTCCCTAACCACTTTTCTCATGACAAACCCAACTGTCCATCAGCATGCCACTTCTTCCTTGCTGTCTGAAATGGTATTGAAAACCATGTAGAGCAAAATACCTTATCTTAAAGAAAGCAACTGAACCAGGATGCAGTCATTATGAAACAGAATGATAGAAAAAAAGTTTCCTCCAATGTATAAGTAAATGAAGATCGCGTATCAATGATCTAAAACACTTTGTATTCTTATGTGAGTGATAGCAGACAAAATTTGTATCTTCTCTGCATCCTTTTGCAGGATATTCTTAGTTACCTGATTGCCACAAGAGGAGCTCGTTGTTTTATGCAGCACCATACTCCATTGACATGCCTCAGACAGTACTTGCAGAACAACCATTAGTTATTATATTACACACAGGGAGGATAATGGATGCTTTCTGAAACATATATTTAACTGATGCCATTAAACACACAATTGTGCTGAAGGGTAGCACTGCCCAATCTGTAAAACTTGAGATTATGAGATATGCACCATGAATAGAATTAAAACCACGTTACACTTAGAAAATCATTCATATCAATCAATCTACATCTTCTTACAGTATCTGCAAACTGAAGCATACATTATGACTAAAGATAATGACGTTAGGATTTTTGGCAATGCTTTACAATAAAAGCTATCTGTAATAGTAGACAGTAATTACAACTCAATGGAAGCAGAATCTCTATGGAATTAGGTATTATAACCGTATTAGTCATATAGCATGATTAATAACACTGCAAAAAAATCCTAAGTACTTTAGCAATAAACCCCTAATGGGCAAAGCCCATAGATCCTTCCCAGGTTCCACCCTGCCATAAACCAGATCCAGCCAACTCTCATTTCGCATTTCCAGTGCAGCCATCTCCTGCAGTTCACATGGATCTGGAATACCAACATTTCTTACTTATTTGAATAGCTTGAACTATGCCATATGATTTAAAACTGCATAGTTTATGCTCTAATGCCTTCTTCATCCTTAAGAAGAGAAATGTCCCTTCCCTTATGCTAGACCTGGATCCAAATTCAGTGAAAATCCCAAGACTTTTCTGAAATAGGACTGAAAAAAAGACCTCAGAGCCAGAGCTGTCCTTACCGATACTGATGGATTTAAAACAATCTTGTTGTTTCAGTCACAATTTCCTCTAAGTGAAGTTCCATAACCACTTTTAAGAAAATGAATAATCTGCGTCCATGAAGCTGAAACGTTGGGTAGAAAACCCTGAGGGTACATCTGTAAAGTATTTAGTAAAATGCAGTACCAGACTAAGAGATGAGCCACCAGTAGAACCAGGTTTATAAGCCTATACAAGGAAAGGAAACCATCGTGTTCTTCACTCTTTGCCATACACTGAATAGCAAAACTATGAAACACAGATTTGGTGACTAATAGCTATTCATAATAATAATCACGTCTGAAATCTGCTCACAGGGGAAAACACAAACTCAAAACATTCTGATGAAGAAAGAAAAAGATTATAACTAAATTTTTAAGTTGCCCTGTCCAATTTTGAGTCCTGACAACAAATGAACTGCTGCTTGGACTATTACATTAAAACAATACTGTGAAATAATTACAAGTTCAAAGATAAAATTAAAATTACCATAATAATTCTCCTGTGAAACAATCCAATCTATGCAGGCTACAAATTGTTGCTAGGTTGGAAAACTATATTATCACCACAAGTCAGGCAGAAAAATTATTCTATTTCCATTAGTTTGTACAGCTACTTAAGAGGTTATGCAGAGCAAGATGATAAACTGATTACATTTACAGATTATGTGTTGGTTGCATTTAGAGAGCAGCTCCACACTTGCACACCAGCATTAGGAGCCAGCTGTGCGAACTGTGAGTAAAGGTTGCCTGATAGTTTCTCACTGACTAGAGCAACTGTCCCACACTCTATGATCCATAAGGCCAAATAAAACATGTAAAGTCAAGTCGAGCACATCTCTGTGCAGATTTCCCTATTATATTATCCATGAAGAAAGCCCTTTAATCCTCTGGGCCTTGCACACATGCGAACAGCAGACAACTCTGTTTGGAGACCTTGAGAAAAGAAAGGATTCACTCAGTGTTCTGCACTGACAGGTACAATTTGGGATTTCATCTTCCAACCTCCTGTATCACAAATCTGTACACCCACAGTATTTAAGGCAACAAACTCCTCAGACATACTTGAACTATTTCTTTCCTCCTGACTTCAATGAGAGCAGAATGCACACCAGTACCTTAGAAGAGCTGAGAGTGTTTCTGGGTCAGTTTTATATCTGCTTGCACTTAGAAAGGAGGTGTAAGCTTCTCCTTTTTAGTCTACTCCAAGATTTGTCTAGGTAAAATTTGGAGTCAGACAACCACTGCTCCATTGAAGAATTCCAGTTGCACTCATAAAAGAGAATTGTGATCATTTAGCTTTATGTCAGCTTTTTAATCATAATATTCCCTCATAATTTAATTTGCTCTGTGCCTACCACCATCAATCTGAATATACAGCACTGCCTATTAATGATGCATTTATCGTTTATAACACAAGTTTTATAGGACAGAAAAATTATTAATATAAACCACCTTGAGTATCTAACAAACAGCACAAAAACCCTAGCCATGAACTCATGGTTTTCTATGATACATTAGTTGAGAGAAACAGTCTATAATCTGCAAGTTGTGCATCAGTTATTGTTCTTAATAGGTTTATTATCAACCAACAAAAGGAATGACAATTATGACGGGTCAGCAAATTAAAACGGGATAATTCCATGTTACCTGAGCATTGAGCTTAAGTCTAACGATGTAATCAGAAGATCAGACTGAACTAGCATCCTACACACTGGCTTTCAAAGTGCTTGTGTTTTTGACTCTCCATAACTGTGCATTCTGAAGAAACAAGTCTCAAGGTGCAGATGGCACACATATGCCTGGCATGGGCATAAGCAAGTCTGCTAGCTGGGAAGGATGCATGCAATGGAAGTTTCAGAACATTCCTGTGCTCTCCATTCCACATCCTCTTCCATCCTAAGAAGAAGGTAACTCACAAAAGGTACCAATGGGCAGCATTAGAAGGAAATAGGGCTTTAAAGCTAGGCTGAGCCATTGCATCACTGTAGGAAACAACACTGGGAGACAAACCTGCAGTTTAGACCAGGTAGATGTTTCTAAAAAGTCGGCCCCAAACTCACCACAATCAACAGTTGCAGACCCTGGAGTAACACCTGCTCTCTGCCTCCTTTCTTCTTGTCATGCTCATTGTGTAGTTTAGTCTCTAATCATTTCACCAGGACGCAATTTCCATTTAAACAAATCTCTTTGAATTACTGAATTCTTTATCACCACACTGTTTTTCTCTCACAGGTATTCCCCCCATTTCCTTTTAATATTCTTTTGTTATTGCAGTGTTATGAAATGAAGATAATCTTTTTCAAGGACAGAGGTACACACATAAACCGAAGCTGGGAATTTTTTGGCACTCAGGTTCAGAAGGAAGCATCTGGGTTCTACATACTGAGTAAAGTAAATGACTGAAGACTTCCATCCCACTCTAGAAATGCTATTGCTTTTTTGGTAAGGAATTGATATTTTTAAAACCAATTATTGGCAAGGCCCTCTTTTCTGAAATCTAAGAACTTTCAGATTATATTAAGCCATTCATTTCTATGCACTTCTTCAAAGCCTATGAACAGTTTTGTAACAAAGATAGCATATAAAATTGACAACATTAGATAGTTTTAAACACAAAAGCAATCTTCCAATATACCATTTTTAAAGCACATAGGAACTTCTAACAAATATACAGAAGTGATTTACAGTTTTATAACTGCAATCTAGACAAAAGCTTGTCACTTTTCAATATGATGCTTATTATCTCTTCTGCAAACATGTAAACGTATTCTAATACATTGGGCTGGCAGGAGTTCCTGATGAGACGAGTAAGGGATTAACCTCACAGCTGAGGACATGAGAACATCACTATTTTTTCCATCATGAAAAAGCTTTCCCAGAGCAGTTCATCTGTAGCTGCCTTTAAGGATTTAGCATCTGATTCTACCTTCGAAAGTACCACAAGGGACATACTACAGAGCATTGTTAACCACGGCAATTCTTCTGCGAGTACATTAAATTCAATAAAAAAAAACTTCTTAGAAGAGTTTTTTTGAGTCTGCTTAAAACTCAAGCAACTCAGCTGAGCACTGGGACTGCAAGTGTTTAGGCTTCTTTGTGAAGACTATTGTGGAACCATATCTAAATTTTATTAACAGCAAATCAGTCTAATCTTCTGTGCACAATTTCTTATTTATATATAACTGAATAATACTCCTGTGGAACTTCACTCATTCTCCAGACTGCCTACACGTATAATTGCCAGTGGTGGTTTGGGTACTGTTGATGTCTGTGAATACAATGAAGACATCGTGGCTCAATAGAATCTACTTCAGTTATCTTAATTCTTTAACTGCTTTCCATCCACCCTCTGTCTTGTGACTACAAATCGCCCTTGTCAAGATTTGCAGGCAAATATATGTTATTATCCTCCTTCTAAGACTAAGAACAGCTGTTAAGCATTCGTGTTTTCTCAATTGTGCCATACCCTTCTATCTCATATCTTCCACATGAGTTTGTGTTTATAAATACTTATCATTCTTTTATAATCTTTTCTTTAGCTATGTGCAAATATAAATATATATATGTATGTGTATATATACACACACGTGTGCATATAGATTTACACATAAATCGTATTTCCAAATAAAAAGGAGATGATAAGTATGAATGAGTTGGGTCTTTCACATATAAGGGAAATCATGTATGGGCACATCCAAGCAAGGTATGAATAAAAATCTATGGTAATCTTTCAGTATAATTAGGACAGGTTCCTTCCAGAAAAATGACTTTAAATTCACAATATCCTGATGAAAGCAAGCATGTTAAAAGATGTTCTTTCAAGCCACACTTAATTATCATCAAATGGCTTGACGTAAGGGAAAAATTAAAGCTAAGGAAAACAAATCATTTTCTGCTGATCTTTGCAGACTTTTCCTTGCAGATCTGCTGGTCTTTCTATTGGCCCTTGGAATTAAGGTATTTATCACGTCTAGCTAAGAAATACTTTTATGAACCATACAAAGGAACGTGTTGATTTTGAATAGCCCCTTTACTTTCTATTGCATCAAGGAATTGCAGAATAACATACAACATCTGTAACTTTCTCAACTGCACAAGCTCAAAGGAAACCAATCCATGAGAAGTTCCACGGGAAAGTAACAGTTAATATTGTACTTTGCATGTTCCAATGCAGTTTTAAAAAGACATCCATAAGAACAGCAAACCATTAACAAGTAAAAGCTATTCTCTTGACGGCCCCAAGTCCTACATACCCTGGAAACACCTTTCCAAACACAACTGAATAGCATTTAGGCAGCAACATTACTCTGTAACTGTACTCAGCTCATATACCGGAACTTTCCTTTCATAAATGAAAGCATGTTTTACAACCGAGAAATACCTGTAGTTTGAAATTCGTACCAAAAATATACCTATTATTGAGCAAAATAAAATGCACAGAGCTGTACAAGATTTTACAGTACATAACACCAAACATGAACCTCAGTCTCTTTAAACAGCAGTAACAGCGGAGTCTGCTGTTTCACTAAAATGAAGTTTTCACTGTCCTCTGACATAGAAGGGCTTGTAAACCCAGTCACATAATCCACACAGGAATCCCTTCTCTTACTCTTGAGCACAGTATTATTGGAATGTGCTTCCAGGAGCACGTTCTGTTAGTGTCAGCAGGGATCCCACTTTGGGAATGAAACAGCCATCTAACAAGAGACATTACAGATACATAGCATGCACTATCTAAGATAGAAAGGTTCCACTGGTTAGATGATCATGTTATGGGAATGCAGAGAATATTCAAGACAACTTTCTATCACAAAAGAAAGGAATGGATAGAGGGGATAACATGCTGTGTATGGACCTGTGTATGGGCATTAGTAACCAACTGTTCAAATGTGGTGAAGATATTAATATACTGCTTTTTTGCTAGGTGCTTCTTTACCTTTCTTCACTCTATGCAGGATAAACTCCCTACTACTGTTTATGTGCTTATCTACTACATTATGCAAAGAAAAACAACACTGTGTCCTATTAAATTGTAGTGCTAAACAGGAAAACAGAGGAAACAGTGTTATTTTATGGTCTAATAAATCAGTAATGGGCATTAGATTCAACCTACCAGAAACACAAGTATGACACAAAGTCAGCATAGAAATACACAGCATTTTTCCAGCTCACAGATCCCCATGTTTTGGCTGTGGAAGACAAGATTACATATTTACTTTTTCAAGAAACTGTCATTAACTAGGAGTTGTCATGAAACATCACCACATGATTTAGTCGTGTGTTGGGGCACTGAAACAAGCTGGCTCTTAATGTAGCTCCAGTGATTGAGGAGCTCACAGAAGTTCAGGAGCCGCATGTACCTCTACATGTGTCTTGAATAATGTCTGAAGCAAAGCAACCCATTGCTTTCTAAAAGTATTACATAAATCAATATATATCATGTAATGTACTCTTGTAAAACCTTCAGTCCCCGCATGACTTCTGTGCTTTGAATGTACAGATCCTTCTGTACTCTGCAGTCACCCTGACCTCACTGCTTGTTTTTCTTATCAACTTCATTCTGAAAATATTCACAGTTCAATCAGATGGTTCGTAGCATCCATAGAACAGAAGCTTGGAAAAAAAAAGGGAAGCCTGATGAAGAATTAAAAGATTCCTATTTTCTTCCTGTCAGTCAAACACCTGAAAGCAGAAGGTTCAATTCAAACTAGCCCATGAACTGAGGGGGACCAAACTCTCCGTACAGACTGGGGTAACCTGCTTTTTGGGCTTCATATCATGAGTCTGGTAAAAATAAATAATTAAATAAATGCGAAGGAACTTTTTTTCTCAGAGAGTGGTCAGGCACTGGAATAGCCTGCCCAGGGAAGTGGTAGAGTCGCCATCACCGGCAGTGTGCAAGAAGTGCCTGCATAGGGAGCTAGGAGATGGTTTAGGGGTTTTCTGTAGGTATGGTAAAGGGAGGATGGTTGGACCTTATAGGTCCTTTCCAACCTTGTGATTCTATGAATATTCTATGAATATAAATAAATAAATAAACTCCTTGAGATTCACAAAAAGAGCTCCCTGGTATTACTAACAAGTTACTTAAAAACACTTGACACTGCTAAGCAAGGATGAGAGATGAAATATGTACCCAAATGTTATACATGCACACAAATAAAAATACTAATATGCTCATCCCATCAGCATTGATCTAAAAGCAACAGATATCATCCTTTTCCTCCATCACTTCAAATCAACAGCCAGAATCACTATCTTATGCAACAGATGAAAGTTATTTACAATTTTACTCCGACCACATCCTTGTGAAGTCCATCAAGCAGCTAAGTGCTACTCCAGTGCAAGTGCTCTGCCTAGCAGCAGCTCCAAAATTGATGCCCGTGAACCTGACATCGGGTTTTGTTTTATATTTACCCACTACTTTCTGACATTACATTTCACATAGCCAGACTGAATCAAAGCTAGAGGTATCTAAAAGCTTAGGCCAGTACAACAGGGTCAGCCATTGGCATAAACGCTACCTTGGTGACAATCTGCCTCCCCCAGCAACCTTATGTACACTCAGGGAGGATAAGAGATTGCTGCAGAACTACAGCTCCTTCTTTCTATTTCTCCAAGACAAGGAGTGCATTCCTCCACAGTATTGTATTCATCTCTGCTATGTCAAAATCGAAGGAATACGAGCAATGGCTGCCAGGAGAGCATTTGACCCTGACAGGAACTAGACTGAAATGTTATTAATGGTATAAACTGGCATTCAATGGATATAATACAAGCTGACTGGCTGCAGAAGCTACAGAGGCACCCTCAGGTTTTGACTTTCCAGAAGTCATTCTTGCTGTATCCATATTACTTGCCAAGCAGCAAGATCTCTCTGACAAGCAGGTGGTGTCCTCTAGCATTCCCCCACCAAGCAGATGTGACACTGATAGAAATTATGAGCTGATGATGTTGCAAATGTGAAAGATCTCTTTTTCACAACTGCTAGGAAACAGTCACTGTTTCCACTCTATATGCAGACAAGCTGGAATTGAGCAACCAGAACCAGCAATCGCTGGAGGAAAACCAAGTAGGATACGCTTAAAGTAATGGACACGCTGTCTTTTTACACAAAGTATTATCGGATTTGTAGCAGTCACCTCTCACCTTGCCAGAAGTGACAGGCTTAACCCTATGGTCAATACTAATGCGAGGGGCATGGTGCAGTACACTCTAATGAGTATTACACTCATCTCATTTGCAGGACCCAGGCAGATCAAACAAGGACCATTCTCTACTATTGCAGTAGCATCTGTTCCTAAAAGCCCAAGGCCGCGCTCCAGCCACAGACACTGATATCCATAAACAACATCATCTTCAGTGAAAGAATTTGTAAAATTTTCCCAAGGGGGATTTTAAAGATTTAACACTATTCTCTTCAAATACTGTGTAAAAATACACTTTGTAACAGTATGTTATATTGAACTTGTTCCATTGAAATCAGAATAGTAATCAAAATAATGTAAGTAAAGTCACTTCTTTTACTGCTTTAACATTTACTTCCAATCTGGAGTCACATGTGTTGTATGTGCTGAACAAAAAACAATTTGTATTACTTACTGATATGTAGCAGAGATGTAATTAATTTATGCTCTGTATATCAGTGGGTTTTTTAGAGCAATGCTATAAATCACACCTACTGCTTCAGGCAGAGTTGTTTTGTTTCAGTTCCTACTGCTGTAGGAAGATGCAGAAGTCAGGAAAAGAACAGATGAAACTGAGAACAAGGAGATGCATGAGATGCAGTAGTTGCATTCTGCTCCCCAATGTCCCAATAAAAGAACTTCAAGAAGAAACTAATGCTAAACTACAACCTATCAAAAAATCATGAACTGACCCTATTTATGGTGGATAAAGACACAGCAGGCAAAACAGCAACATGAATGCCAACCTGCTGTACATACGTGAGAGTTGCCAATAATCAAAATGGAATAGTCAGACCACATGACACTATCTTGAGAGAAACTGGATGACAGGTACTTATAGGGTTAGTCACTGTGCAGTTGTGCAACATTCTTCTCATGCCAAAATGGGCCTTACATGAAATAAAGGAGCAGCTCCAGTAGAGCAACAAATCTCGGTTTTTAAGAGAGAAAAGACCAAAGATTTCATCTCAAGGTAAGATTATACTAAGACAATTAGAAAATTACGGTGTTCAAATACAGTGAAAAATCCTACTTTCAAGCATTAAGTAGTTCTCATGCATTAAGTAGTTCTCATGCAGGATCTTTGCACACCTTAAATATGTTCACGTCCAGTAAAATTATAGAACAAATTTAAGACTACATGGATACACCCCAGTGCAATTCTGGAAAATAAATTTGGTTTCAAAAGCTTTCTTCTTCTACAGTAGCAGTCACATATTTATCAAAGTAACCGCTGTGTCATTTTAAAGCTTTGGCAGGTCTATACAGATGTTAAGAAAGAAAACTCCGATTTACTTCAGACTCTCAGCCTAGAATATTGCTTACTTGGTACGAATGGAAATGTCAATCAATAAAAAGCCAAAACAACTTGCCTTCCCAAGTCCTCAATCTGAAACTATTTTCTTATTTGATAAAGTCACGCAATTCCAGATAGGAGCAGACAGCTTTCCTTGCCTGATTATAAAGATCAGCTTCCAGCTTTCCATGAAATATCATGTTTTACTCTTTCACAGATGCACAGAAAATATTTGAAATGCAAAGAAGCATCCTCCAAATCACACTTTAACCTACGGTACTGCATGTATATTTAGGAATGTTTATTTAAATGAACTCAGTTCAGGAATTGCACAGATTTAAAAGACTTATGCTATAATCTGTGTTCTTGCTTCAGTTTATCTGTATCTGAAATACCGAACATTTGGGCCCAGAGTATTATTGTCTATCCATCTTCTTCCAAAGTACATGCAATTTTCTTGATTTTAGCATCTCCTATCACCACCTGTCTTGTCTCATTTCATTATTCTCACACTGGGGAAAAAAGCCACAAATCCTTCAAATGATACAGCATCTTTAAACAGTGCACGATTATCGAGTTGCCTGTTTCATTATTATCTCCAACTGGGTAAGAAAAATACACTATTTTAGGAAAAAGAAGTTTGTTTGGATAAGCAAATATCTTAATATTCTACTGAACATCAGAAAAAAAATAACCTCTACTATTCATCATGACAAACGTAATGTTTTAAAAGCAAACAAAGCATTCTAAGGCATGAATTCTCCTTCTAACACCTAGTCTACACTACAGTAAAAGTAGAGCACAATGAAACCAATGGCAATCTTTATCATTGGCAAGAACATGGCCAACTACAGGTGCCATTAATGAAAAGTAGTATCTCCAATTAGAGTAGGTAATGTGGTTCCCTTTCCAGTGCAGCTCTATTCTAGCTGAGTAAGAGCAAATGCAGAAAGAGACCCTAAGCTCACAGAAGCAGGATGATTACCCAGATAGTAAAACACATGTTTGGTTGTTTTTTGCCATTACTGAGACTGAATAAAATCTTCACTGATGGTTAACCAAAAAACCAACCAATAACAACTTATCAATAACACACACTTTCTAAGAAGTGAAGAGCATTACTGCTTACATCATAACTGAGGGTTTTAACCAATGCAAAATCCTGGAAATCAAAATGTTCATTATGCAGAATACAAGCCTAAACCTTTTAAGTTTTAACTCGTGGTAGCAATCATTCAGCCAAATGCCTGCTACACTTACCACATTTCAGAGGGAAAGCAGTTTTTTGGCTTAGATTCCTTCCATTCAAGTGGTCATGAGCTTTGATCAGTCTTTATGAACCGAAGCATGTTCAATTATTTTAAGCAGAATTGACTTATGCAACATACCTGGAAAACTGCTCTTGTAGGCCACGCATCTGAGCTCTGTTACGCTCTGACTCCAGTGTTACCTCCCGTAATCGTTTTTCACTCTCAAGTCTTAAATGTCTTTCTTCCTCCAACTCATGTATCAGTTTCTCACGCTGAAAGACCACAGAAGTTAATAAATTACTCAATATGTAAAACACTTTTAAGATAAATTTTATATTTTACTTAGGAAAAAACCATCAAATAATCAACTTTTTTTGTTGTTATTAAAAGCAAAACCACACACAATTACATGGTAGAGACAGAGATTCTACCAGAATACCACCATACGTACACCAATATTGAGCTATTTCTCCTTAGCTCAGACTCACAGAAGTCAGCATAACAGCTATTTAAGAACAAACACTCTCCCCTCCTTTGAAGAGCTTTTTCTTCACCTCCATTTGAAACAGTTCTCACAAATATTTGAGATCTGTGATCTTGCTTGATAATAGACAGAGGAAGCCTGTAGCAGTCATGCTGCCAACCTGCCACCCAACCCTTAATGACACAGTCCCAAGAACAGGGTAGGAGACGATTCTGCAGCACTGCTTTTGTTGTTTTGGATGAGTAGCAAGATTCCTATCAGTAGGACTGAGTCCATTTGAATCCATTAAGTCAAATCCTATCACAAAGAATCTGCTTGTAAAAACCTGCTATCCAAATAAAAACCTACAAGAGGGATAAAAATATCATTGATTTCACTAATAGTTTTCAAAAGCAAATAGAATATGCTTGTTGCTAATGTTGAAATGTCAGGATGAAAACACTCAACCCACAATGCACAGGGCTATCTGGGTGTATCTATATATACCTATATCTATATATGTGTTACTGATGGCTGTCTTTTTGTAAACTTCAGATCCAAATACAAAAATGAGATATAAAAGTAATTAATAAAAAACCCTATTTTAAAAGTAGGTGCGTGTGAACTGAAAAGTTATAAAAATGCTAATGGAATAAAAATAAATAAATAATGTATATACAGCCTTTTCCACGTGAACCTGCAGCTACACAGAAATTAAATTAAATTAAATTTAACTAAATTAATTTTATCCTTGTGCATTTAAATGAGATAACAAGTCAATAAAAAAAAACACACACAAATAAGCAATTAACGTGGTACTACATTACAGTCCCCCCAGTGAAGGGGTTCCAAATTGGTTGCATAAAAGAAGTTAGGGCACTGTAAAGCAACAGCAGCTACACTACCTACACACATAGGAACGTTCTGTGTGCTTAGTGCATTGCACTTGGCAGCCTATCAGAATGAGTTCCACTTCTGACCTAAATTTTCATGACATACCTGCAAAAATCTGTCTAGAAATTACACATACAGTTTCATTAGGAAATAACAAAGATGTCTTAGTTTTAGGCCATTAAATGGGAGCGACAGACTATCAGTACAAGTCTTGCAGTTATAAATCTAACTGGATAATAATTTATAAAGCGGCAACCAAGGGACCAAAAATACCAATGTTACCAAGTAGAAGAAGGATCTTAAAGGCAGTGATAAATAAGCACATGCCACAAAGGAAGGCTGCAAAGGATCAAATGAAATATCTATATACTTGTGGAAAAACATGGGAATTACTCAGAAAAGAAGAGGGCTTCTGCCTAGTAGATCACATATAATCCCTATATACATATAATAATTCCCTGGAAAATGGGAAACTGCAAAAGTAGAATCCCATTGCTGGAAAACAAATAAACTGTTCTAATTAAATTATTTAATTACTTTTACACAAGCACATCCTGGCAGGTGCTGAGTGATCCTTTGCTTCTGTCAAAATGAGAAGAGCAGAGCACTCAGCATCGAGCAGAAGATGCTCTGTATCCTTCAGTACAGAATGCACCCCAGGAATGATAACTCACACTAATGATAGGGGAAGAATATTCAGGGTAGTTAGAATTTGTCCAGATTTCATCCTATCAACATCAGCTTCAAGATCATACTGTGTGCTGGATACTGCAGTATCTTCTTTGATAAATGTATTTCACTGCTGCTTAGGAGACATCTAGGGTATCCAGAGTCAAGAGAACAGCATGGAGAATAATGCAGAAGAAAGATATAGTTACTTAGCAGTGCTTAAACAAGCTGACAAGCCTTCTGAAAGTGGTCTTAACCATAAATAAGCAATGGCCCTCCAGCAACTGATACACCGCCCTGGAGGAAAAGCAGGAACTCCTACGAGCCCAAGTGTCCCAGCTAACTCAAGCACCGGGCTGTGCCTGAGCTCCCAACTGCAGTATCAGCTTGACTAAGGTAAAATGCTAAAGAATTAGTTTCATTCAACATAATTACCACCACAATGATCTTATTTTGATACTGCAGCTGCCTGACCACACTCTGCTTCTCAAATAAACCTTCTATTTATTTTATGTACAAAGCCAAACCTCCACAGGGAAGACTACAGAGTAATACACCTGTGAATATCTGGGCTATTTCACAGTGTCTTACCAAGACATGACCCTTCAAAAAGAGATTAATATATTTTCTTCCACCTCACTGCCAGGATCTTTTGTTGGCTGCACACCAATACTGCCTGCAGAATGACTATGCTGTATCTACATTATGGCCACATTGCCACTAACAACAAAACCACGTTTTCTAGTAGAACGTGGAATATACAACAGAGATTCACAAATCCAAGCTTTTCCCTACAGGTCAAAGACTAGTGTAAGCTATTTC
This sequence comes from Coturnix japonica, assembly GCF_054131305.1. NCBI lineage: Eukaryota > Metazoa > Chordata > Aves > Galliformes > Phasianidae > Coturnix > Coturnix japonica. Next base: position 6,336,838 of record NC_140669.1, on the reverse strand, counting down.
TGGGTTTCATTTCCCTCTTGCTGGTAGGTCACGGAATGCTGTTGCCACCACTTACTCCTCATATTCATGTAAGAAAGCATGCAATATTGTCATGGACAAAAGGTCCGCACAAGCATGTAATTTTCATTTTGGAAGAAAAGACAAAAGACCTAGGAGTTACGTTAAGAAAAGTATCCATAAAAGAATGATAACATCACAGAAACCAAATGTTTAAATATTAGGAACCCCTGGGATGAAATATATGTCCAGTCTTCATATTACAACATACTATTAGTTACATGAGCCCCTTGCTGTACAAAGCTTATGATTCTGCCCTGCTACACATCTGGCTACACAAACAAAGCAGTGATCATAACTACAAGAAAATATCTGTTTTTATTCAAACCCAGAAAAGCCATTATGAGGCACAGGAGAGAAATGAACCCCCTGCACAGAAAGGTCAGAGATGTTTCCATCCTGTCAGCAGACGACATCCCTGAATTCTCCAGAAATTCTGCACTGTCATAATGCTCCTCTATAAGCTCCTCTGTGCAAAACCCACTTTACTCCTGTGTAAGATAAAGGTGTGTAAAAACAAATGAACTGGCCAGAAGTGGTTCCATGTTACACACCGACTAAAAGCTCAATGGAAAGGGGCACAATTAGAATGCAACATGAAGAAAACATGACACAAAAAAGAATGCACCGTGAAATGCACCACAATGTTTTAACATCTCTGCTATCTCCAAAAAAAGTCATGTGTTCCACTTGCCAATTCTTCATTAGCTGCAGCTTCTTCTGTCCATGCGCTCTGATCAATCTTTCCCACCTCCTCTCCTCACAGTTAACCTTTCTCAGAAGCTGCTTCACTCTCCCTTCCCTTCTCCAGACAGACTCACTTCCATCGCATCCCCCTGTCAACTCTCTGATAGTTTTCCAATTATGCAAAAAAATTAATGTGAACAAACTAGAGTGAAAGAATTAGTAAATTCCACCCATACTTTTGTGTTAAGTACTGGAATATTTTAACACTTGAACAAATACTGTTTGCAATTACTTTTTCATGAGCATTTGAGCAATCAAGTTTCACCAGCTACTCATCATGCTCATGAGCAAATGTCTGCATGCCAGTGAGTTCCTTTTTGTGTAAGTGCAGAAATGTTCATGTCAAAATGTTTCATTTCACATCCACTCAGGGACATGTACCGCACATTAATTCATCTTCTCAAATGTAAGCAAGAAATCAAACTTGAGATATACCGGATCAAAACAAAACGCGTGAGAACTACTTATGTCATGTTACACTGAACTGAAAACATCTCCTCTTTGGAGCTCCTGAATGACTCCTGGAGCTACAAAATGCTAAAGTAACAAAAAATAAACGCAAGCATCATGAGTGGCAGCCAGAAAGGCAAAGCCAAGCACCTGGCCATAGGGTCATGGATTTTGCTGTGCCTGCCTAACATCTCCCCTGCATCACAATTTAAGACTACAGATACTGGCAAGGGAAATATTCCAGGGACTCAGCAGGCACAAACAGCACACACGGCACATGTTGCTGCTATTCAGAAGGGAAACAGCCCAACAGCTGCACCGAAACTGCTCCCTCCTTTTTTTGTTTAGCTTATGTTTGAACCTTGTGAGAAGCCATTTTTACTAACAGTCAGGTGGAACAGGACTGTTGAGTTTAAATACAAAAGATCTTTCTTACCCAATGTATTGTAAGTACTGTGGTAGTAATTATGTCAACATCAGAGAGCAAATTTGTCCAAAAAAAGGCTACAAAAGAACTTTTAAACCAGGTTTAATGTTGCTCTAAATCAAGCTATTAACCTACACGTTAATTTTTTAACAACTATTTTTAAGCATTTGCTAAAGAGGGCCACAAATTCTGCATAATTAATATTGATTTTGAAGAGATACTTTGTAATGAATTCAAAAAAGGGGGAGAAAGTAACATAGTTTTTTTTGTTTGGTTACAATTTACAGAATTGTTAAGGTTGGAAAAGACCACTAAGATCATCTAATCCAGCCATATAGCACCTCATCAAGCATTGTTAAGCCATTGCTAACCTAAATCGAGTACTTCAGTAAGCATCAACACACACACACACACACACATATATATATATATAAAAACTTCTGATGCTATATAATTGATAACTCACAATAACAGCAGTAATTTAATCATAGCCTGGCTGGACCATCAGCTGGCTGCAGGAAGCAGGTAACAAAACCAAAATCAAGCAAACAAACAGCAACTATGAGAAGCACATTGACATTCTGCAAATCAGTTTGTACAGCACATAAGGGGCCAATGGTCAACAGGCACATTCATAGTACTCAAATGCACTATTCTCTAGCAATACTGGAGTCTATCTGTACCAGATCAACAGAGCATGCTGCAGACAGCAATCCCTAACAGCAATCCCTATTATACTCCCTGTTATATCAGAATTCAGTAATTCTCTGGTCTCCTAGCCGACTTAGCTCACTGGACAGGATACAAACATGAGGTTTGATATAGAGGTGTACTGCAACACAGACAAGGGCTTGGAAAGTTACTATTAGGAAGTGATGTACAGAAAAATCAACTGTCCAAGGTGATGAGCAGGAAGCCTGGGACAGGCACCAATACACTGAGTGTTTCCCCCCAGTATAAAGCGTTTAATCAAACTCTGTTTGAGCAAGCACTTCCCAGGCAGACAGTGGGTGAGACTGCTTTGGCACAGCCAGCTCCAGAACAGACTGCCCTGCCCTCACCTTCTGCTAAGCCCAGCTTCCTACATGGGTCGGGACCTTTCCATCCAAATTCCCCTTCTGCAGCCCGGTCCCAAACCTAGCAGAGAAGAGACTGAAATCCTAAGTCAAAACTTCCTTCACTTGCAGATGGCAGAAAGAAAACATGACGAGAAGAACGGAGGGGACCGAGACCATTTTTTATTCCATCATAAATTGTACCAGGTACTGTATTTCAGTTTAAATTAAAATGAGTCAAACTTCAGTGTCCTTTGTTTGCTCCTCATCGATCGCTGTTAAACCAAATGTTTCTCATTCTGTAATCAATACTTCTCTGCAAAAATAAACCAAGGCACTGACAAACAACTTTGCAGCACACTGCAGCTTTCCTCGTGGTGGACTTTGACAGCATGAAAAAACACTACCTAATGAATGGAAAAGAGAAGTGCACTGCTTATTGTGCTTATTACAGTTTTAACAGGCAGCTTACAGCTGAATCATTTTACTGTAACAAGGCTTTATTAAATCAGCCAGCTATTGAGACCAGAACTCTCTGACAATGGCAGTTAATATGCCTTTGTCCCTCGTTACTGTTTCCAGCTATACTGGGAATACCAACAAATACTCTCAAAACACTCAAAGCTTTCCCAAGGATGAAGTTAAGGTGTTTTACAGTACTGTGAAGCATTAAGACATAAGCAGCAATAACTGAAGCACTTATAGAGCTCATGGAGGGAAAGGTAGCTTTATTTCCACAACTCCTCCAAATAAAGTTAAGGGTGAAATTGTGTTGTTCCTTTGTAATGAAAATGAATTACCCTTTTGCTTGATGCTGACTTGTACTACAGAGGCTGAGGAAGAAAGTTCCTCGATTTATATTACGCCTCTATTTTTCTCCCCAATTATTTCAGGATGTAATTATTTTTCCCAACCTTATTCTCCCTACAGCTCTGCAACAGCAAGATATATACAGTATAAACAGCATCTCCTAATTTTAGGCTGGTATCTTCCAGCTCTTTCATTCCGGTAAGAAAAAATGATGACTCTCTCAAATAGGATTCTGCTCCCACAACAACAGGCTGCCCCAAATAAACCAGGAAAAACTACTTGGCACTAAATAACTTGTATTAGCATTTTCTATAACTGCCTTTAAAACAGTTAAAGTGAATAATTCGAAGCAAATAATTTATTTTTCACTATTAAATTTTAATGTGCTAATAGATCGCTCTCTTTTGCCTCATAACAGACTAGAACATGCATACCATGACTGCCAGATGGAAACTTCAAGCTCTGCGTGGCCCTGAGATGAACAGCAAGATAGGAAACATTTATTAGCAGTAGTGATATTTTAGTGACAGTAGTTTACACACTTTATATTCTTTGGTGATAACACTTCTCCAGAGCAATTGAAGTAAATTAGAAACACTTTCTTGGTACAATTACTACTTCTGAATAAGATAAGATGCTAGCTTCATTGTGCAATAGCTCAAAATTGCCACCATGTGGCAGGACAGCAACTTAATTTAGCATTATTTATATTGCAGTGATACAGTTTTAATTGCATCTGTACAATAGAATAACTGCTGTGCTGTAGCTCCTTTATCATTTCAAGCCTACAATTAATCAGAATTAGGCAGGCTATTACATGAGCAATACTGTATATATTGTTGGAGTTGTGACAGAATTTATGTTATACATTTTCTTTAATTCATAAAACCTTCCAACACAGAGCTAGATAGTAAGCTCTTCTGTCTGCACATCCCTTCCAACACTTACGGTTTATAGGCACCCCTTGGTGCCAAAAAGCCCCTTCATTCCAGGAAACACGCAGCAAAGGCCAAAGGAAACGAATCACCATTAATAAAATAAACACCAAAAAACACCCTCACCACCACCAAGAAAAACCTCAGTTTGTTCCTAATCTACCAGAAACTAACCAGCAGAAGGCAGCTTTGTGAGGACTTTCCTTATGCTGCAGCTGGTTGTACCCACTCCCCTATAAAGCAGTGATTACACCATATCTACCACAGCAATACACACCATGTGCAGGAGAGCTTTAGGCAGGTGAAACATCCGCACTCCAGCAGCCACTACAACCCAGAACTTCTTACAGATCATCTCACATCATATTTTTAACATTGAATCATGGCAAGCAATACATTTTCTGAAATCATGTCTGTTTAACAGACAACTCCTATTTACTCAAATTCACAGCTGAATTTCAAAGGCTTGTATTGATCTCAGTTCTCAGCCTAATTATTGTTCCCATTTTAGACATATTGGAAGAGAACACTCCTATAGAACTAGAAATCCCCACACAGTCAGATCGAGGATTTTTTTTTAATTATTAATCTTAAAATGATAACACTTTTTCTAAAATGAATTTGCAAATGTAATTGAGCTTTTAATAGCTTCAACAGATAGTAATTAAAGAAATTTCATTTCTCTAAATTAAACGTAATGAAATGTTTTTCAAGATCAAATAAAACTTGGAAACAATATTATAGCAGACGTCATTCATATGAATACCTTATGAATACCTAATATTCAGATGTGTGCAGAACAAGAGTCTGTCAACAGCAAAACGAGAAAGAGTGGAAGTAATGAGTAATGTAACGTGCAGTTATTTCCTCCTAGAAATGTGCAAGGTTTTAATGGCTAATTATAATTCCAAGCCCTTTGCTACACAGTTTTTTGACAGAGTGACTTGCATTTTAGCAAGATGTAGAACTAAGTACAGCAATGGGATTTTTTTGATGTTGTACTACATATGTATTTTTCTTATTAGAAGTTAAGTTTTACAACCAGTTTAACTTGTTATCAATGAGCTTTTATTAATTCAGTCGCAGGCAAACAAAAAAAAACCAAAACAAACTACCCAAACCCAATATGTCAGATTACATTTCTCACTTGTTTGATTAAATACAATTTATAGTGAAGGCCTGAACGAGCCCTGAATGCTGACAGGTGTATGAAGGAAAGCACAGGCCATACAATTTAGGGCTGTTCTACATTTGCACACACTCAGGTTACATTTAGTTTTTGCTATGGCACAGTTGCATTTTACAGTTAAGGAGAAGATAATTGCTGTCAGTTTTGATAAAGTTCCCGTCTAAGCCCTGTCTTGACTTTATATCAATAAAAAACAAAGCCCAATAGAGAACAAAAGAAAACCTTATTACAGTGCTGTGTTATTTTGCTCTTGGCTACCTTCATTAACTTGTGCTTAGTATGAGGACTCGCTGCCCAACAGAAACCACTGAACTTCTCCACATCTTACTATGACTTCTCCAAGTGTGTGTCAGAGTGACCAGGCTGGCTGTGCAGTGGAGCAGAAGATAAAGGACCACCACATCCCTACCAACTTGGTTTGGGGACAGCAACCCCAGTAGTGAGACGGGGACATCCTAAATCACTTTTGCTTATCTGAAATGATTTTGTGCCTACAGTGTAACTGACTAACGTGTTCTTCAGTTGATATAAGTGGTTTCTTTTCTAAGTGACTGAGTTGAATCAAGCATTTCCCACTTGGATCTGTATTAGTTAGACAGAAGTTAAGCAGCAGGACACACATGGGAAAAGCATTTAAAAATAATAACTATTTCTAATAGTTTTACTTAGTATAAAATGACAGGGCAGGGGAGAAGTGCTTTGCTGCTCCAGGGAACTCAGATTTATTCAGAAGCTAGGAGTAGCATTCTCTGATGCTAGGCAGAGTTAATGTTTCTTCATTTTCTGGATTTCTCATGATAGTATTTGTATTTCCTCTTAATAATTAGGATATGCAGAAGTGAAAGAGCTGTCATGCTAATCAAGAATTGGGAGGATGAGAGATGTAGAACTGAACCACGACAATCATGAGAAGCAGCTCAGAAACATCTGCAGTACCATCATGTCCCAATGGATATGAGATAAACTGATATCTTAGTTTGCACACATGCTCTTCTATTTGCCTTTCTCAACTGACCCACTCAGCAGCCGTGGCACCACAACTTGCTGCCAGCTACCTTTCCGTGCAGCATTCCTTTTTCTCAGACTTTTCACAGCACTGCTCATGAACATGTCAGATCTTATTATGGCTGTTTTCTGTTCACTTGTAGAATTCGTTTAAGGTTGGAAAGTAACTGCAAAAAGACCTGATTTACCCAGCTGTTTCTTGCATGTATTCCAGAGGCCTAACACTGTAGCTTTCTGATGAATGTACCTCTTTATCATTTTCACTCCTTAAGCACTGCAGGCACTGCTGGAGGCAATAGGGAAACGTGGTGGACTTTTTGCTGGCTGGTGCATCCTCAACAGTAATTTTAACAGAGCTGCCACTGATAATGCACACATCTATAAGAACCAGCTTCACTTTCAGAGGCCAGATTGAGTTTGCAAGCCTGGTAGTTGGGAGAACTGGAAAAATAAGAAACAAGTTTGCATTGTGTTTTCAATTTGCTCACTGGTCCAACTGGAGTAATTGAAAGACTGTATCACAACCTGATATCATTCTGCAGAGTGACTTTCCAGTAATAGGTTCTCTTGAAGGTCTGTTCAAGTCTCCACAGACTAATTCCAGCCCAACTAGAGGGTCAGCCAGGCTATCCCCCTTCAGTCTCCTTCCCTTACCAGAACATGTAGGTTTGTTGTACTTCCAAGAAGACCAAAAAGAGACAGAAAACCTTTGACATTGATTTCTCTGGTCTTCCTTTCTATGTTTATCTATTTACGCAGGATGGAGATATTGGTTCACAGACACACCAGTTTCACCTCTGCTGGGCACAGGGACTATGAAAAGTGAGCTAGCAAACTATTTATACAGTTCCATAAACTTAGGCAAGAAAGAAATTTTGCTGTTTATCTGTAGAACAGGAATTCTGCTGCTCACTAATGCTCCTGTGTGCAATATATCACTGCACCAAACAATTTCCTATAACTCACCTAAGACATCAGGCTTGAAATCAAATTCAATACAGGTGAAATATGAACAATCCTTGACTAAATGGGGCTGAAAAGAAATAACCCAGTTAGACTGACCATACAGACAAAGTCAAACAGAGCAGGGTTCCCTGGAATGAGGTGTGCAAATGGATGATACAGTTTTTCAGCTATTATAGGGCAGGGAGGTGAACTCCATCAGCACAGCTGGCTCTGTCCCTGCCTGGCATCCAGATGCACATCAGCAGCTCCATGGGAAGCACAAAGCTCAGAAGCCTCTCCATCCCACCTGTGTTAGATCAAATATGCTGCTACAAACTGATGTTCTTGCCACCTGGGGGCTCACAAGGATATTTCTGAAAGCCTGTTTACATTCATTCTAAAGCTCTTCCTGTTCAATGTGCTGGATGACACATGTTCTTCACACCCCAACTTTCCACTCACCTCCTCCTACATATTTCAGTTTGTGAAGAGGTTTCCCTTACCAACTGATGTCACATACAGCTGCTGAACACTGCACACAGCTCTGAAAACCTATCTTTAGTATGAAAATATCTATCAGCTTCTGATTTAATGCATGTCTTTCCAAACAGTATCTCCCACATCACAAGATTTCCACCTGAGGGAGTAACATCATTTCAGCTATCTGGGGCAATCATACACAGATTCTGGGAATTCTTACCTGCTACCCCACTGACAGGAAAGGAAAAACTTTTTTTAACTGAAAAACTGCCAGTTGTTGCCTCGGGGAACTTGTTAATAGGTACAAACAGAAACAAGGCTTTCCCAAGAGAGGATAATTTTAATCTGTAACTCAGAAATCATTTCTAAATAAGCAGTGTCACTGTGGACGCCAATCACAAATCTGCAGTGTAAAGAAGTAATTACAAAATGACTGCTGCATGGTCTGTACATACTGAGCCAAATTCCCTCTCACTATTCATCCTGAGTAGCTAGGCTGTGATTATCCACAGCACATCGGTACCTCCAGGCTCCACATGGCTCTCAGCACTATTTACAAGCATTGTAAGATCCTCTTCCCCAAAGAGTTTGCTACCTAAACCATCATACAGACAGGAGATGAGTCAGAATAAAGCCCATTGTACAAATAACCAATTTGAGTCAGACAGTATTACATAAAGATTATAGAAGAATTAGGTGACTGAGGTAGCGTGACTTGTATGACACCAAAACTAAAGAAGAACGGGACTTCTTCTGAGTACAGTAAGGAGTGATTTTAATCTCCTGGTTATCTGAAGTCACACAACTAAGTTATTGAACTGAAAGAATGACTTATTGGCACAGTTTGGAGAACAAGTGAAAGCTACCTCACAACTAGGTAAGGTCCAGTATCTGGTTCAAGCATGGAACTTCTATTTGTATTCACTTCCAGAATAACTGCAGTGTGCATCATGCCAAATGATATGGAAGTAACACAGTCCAAACATCACAGTCATTCCCACAGTCTAGACAGCTGCCTCTCACAGGACATTTAAGCAAGTCTGGCCACCAGTTCCAGACTTGGAACAGTATGCCATGAGATCTTCATTATGAAAGATCTCATAGAATATCAAAAGATGCCTTATCACAAAGCAGTGAGCACAGAGCCAAAACAAACAGAAAGTATGTAAAAGCTAACTCCTGACAAAGCAAAAGTAGAATTAAAGATTATGAGACTGAAGTAGGGCGGAAAAGAAATGAAGAATCATAGCCGTAAGCTCAAGCTAAACAAATTCATGCAAAGCCGCTTAAGTTTGTAAGTTTAATATGCGAAAACATCATTTACTTGCTCTGTTTTAATATTACTTTAAACCTTATACAGAAGTTGAAGAGAACAAAGTGATAATACTATGCCAAGAGAGGAGGACAACAAAACAAATCTTTTCTTAATGGCATAAAGAACACTCACAAGTTGAAGTCTTGCTCTAAGTGCTGCGACTATCTCAGAAGTGCTCAGTGCTCTCAAATGGGCAAATCATTTTTCCCAGTTTCTGCCGTCTCTATTTTATTCATCATCAACAGACTATTTAACATACACATAAGCTGTGGGAACAGGACAAAGCTATCACATTGTCTTGGTGCTGTAGAGCTTCCATTTTGGATCAGGACTCCACTGCACTAGTTCCTGGATAAAGAGCTGGTGTAGTAAAGGTTCCACTGTACTACAATGCAATCTAAAGCACTGCACAACTGTCTCGTTCTAAGGATCAGAACCAACCAAATGATACAAACTCCCAGAGCACTGCATTCATTTAAATAAGCAAACGTCCATCAAACTCAGAACTGAGCACCAACTTTGTCCCTTGCTAGAAACACAGAATTATAGAATCACACACCCAACAGACCATGTATCTCAGTGCCACATCCACCCTCACCTTGAAAACCTTCAGGGAGTGTGGAAGTGACCCCACCACTTCCCTGGGCAGCCTGTGTCACAGCCCCATCACTCAGTCATTTAAATGTTTTTTTCTAATCCCCAACCTATACAGAAACGAAGGTGCTGCCCAGCATCTTAATTTGTGCATTATTGAGTGTCATATATTAAAAGTAATAATATAAGTTCAGAAAGGACAACAAGGATGAAGAAATTAAAGACCTCACTCCCTGTCCAGTGGTGGAATTGTTCACCGACATTGGCTGGCTTGATCAGATGGAGGAGAATTCAGGGAATCAGTATTGCTGCACTGCCTTGTCCTCTCTGCTCTATTGCAGCCAGACTCTAAGTAAATCAGTAACATGCTCCAATCACCATGAACACAACTGTAATGCAACCCACAGAACCAACAGAAGAGTTGATACAAGTACAGTGACAATGGGAAAACACTGAGATCACAGAGATGGACACTGTGACCAGAATTTGTATCAACAAAAGGAAAGCAGTGAGACAACAGTGATTTCTTTTACTTTTAACATACTAATTTCCCTCGCTAGTTGGAAAAAAAAAAAAAAAAAAAAGGCTGTGAAGCCAAGTCCATGACAAGGGTTTCACTCCTATTAACCTGTATAAATTTACCTTCCCAGTTTGCATGAAATTCTAATTGTTGGCCCAGCTCTTCCATTCACCTCTTCTTTCCAGACGTTGTGACTAATTCTGCTCCAGCTGAGCTTGCTTTCTGGCATTAGATAAAACCTGACCGTAAATGTCCTTCCTCTGCAGGCTGCAGAACGGTGCCTCTATTCAGGTCATCCACGCAAGAACATTAATCCAGTGAGTGTACAGCTTCCCAGAGTCAACTCCTGCCATTGCCCAGAGGAGCTCAGGATTGCAGAGCTTAACCTTTGATATGAAAATGGTTACAATTCACTGTTATTAGTGCGTGTGCGCATCACTCCTATTAGGCAGCGAGGTATTGCCTAGAGCGGGGTGCAGCTGTTTCTGGTCATAAAGCGGGATTTGCTCTACATTGAAGCCAACTGCCACTCTGATATTAAATATTCCCATAGATGCTATGAGGCTGCATGTGCTTTTTCTGTACTGCCTTCAGCATCTCCTGCCTTTGTTATCTAATGTATAAATGGCAATTTCTACTTGAGGGCAAGTTAGTTTATCTGACATACTTTCTACAGTTCGCCTCTCTTTTACTTTCAGACCTTACATAAATGCATTTTGCATACAGTTTTTTTTCTCTGCTCAATGACTCTTATATAATTCTATTTGACTCTTTTTTACATTGACAAAATACTTCCAGAAACTTGTTGAGGAGTCAGACCATTTTGCCACCTTCCAGCAAGATGATCAACGTTTATTTCTGCTCCTTCATCTCTAACCCTGGTTCTCCTTTGTGCCAGCACCTGGAACAGTACGCTGGGCACATGCAGCATGAGAGCACCAAAACCAAGGCAAGCACCAAGCCAAGCACCAAGCTCTGCAAAGCTCTTCTCAAATACTGCTACTAATGTTTTACAATTCCAAGCAAACCTTAAACTCCATCGGGGCAAAAAGGACTGCAGCGTGCACTCTACTTGTACGCTGTCACACATTCCGTGCCTAAGCAGATGCCATCGAATGTTTGTTTTCAGAGTGGCTGTGGACGCGGGTGTTGTTTTAAATGAACACAGCTCCCTCTCCTGGTAAAAAGCCAGACTGGGGAATGCCACGAAGCTGGGGGGAATTATTCAGGATCGCTTTATCCCCTCTCTGCCACACAATTCCTGCCACACTTTGGCCAACAGCAGACTGGAAGTAAATTGATTTTAACAGACACGTTCCTTACAATTTATTGAGGAGCTTGGTGGAAAAAAAAAACAACAGATATTAATTAAGCAGGAAGAAATAGAGCCGAGTCTGAAAGCCAGAATCATTCTGAGCAGACAAAATCGGGCTTCTGGTGCTTCAATTTCACAAGAGCGAGCAAGTGGATTCACTTCTTTATTCATTTGAAAATGACTCGAGAGGCCTCCTATCTTAACTCCTGAAGAATGCTTAGATTCAGAAAATCCTTAAAATACAAGAACAGCGAGCATCTGCGTACATGCACATTTGAAGCAAACAAAAGAGAAACACTTGGGACATGGGAAGAATTCAAAAGGCAAATCTTTTCCTGGATTACAAATTCTAAAAGCCCTGAAGATAAAGCAGCAAAGTTGTTGGTGAGGACAGGACATTTGGCCTGGTGACATATGGACTATTAATGAGGTCCAGGAGCACTAAATGGGGCTTGCAAATAATTTCACTAACTGTTATTGATGTTAACTACTACAAATGCCACTGAGTTTCTCCAGGGGCCATATGACAAAGTTCCTCAGTAAAAGGAGCTGGACAGCATGGCTGGCTATATAAATAGACAGCTGCAAGGGGAAGGTGCAAGGGTCAGGCTGCTTCCTTCTGGGTTAGGACATTGAATATGCAGAGACATTTTACAGTGGTGACTCTCTACTGCTTTCTAATTAAAGCACAGATAGACGATTTCTTAGATGTAAGGACCTAGAAGCTGGGAAAGAGAATTTAGCCTTTTGTATCTCATCTTTAACACTTCATTTATTACTAAATACCATCTACTTTTGCAAGACCCAGGCACTTCTGCAACAGCAGCTCTCCCAGCTGCTCCCACTGCAGCACAGATCCATCCCACTGACAGCAGCATTGGACTGGGGCTGAAGCACAAGCACAGGATTGCTGTTCTGGTATAAGGATGAGGTGCATGGTGCAGATGTGAAAAGGCAATGAAAAATGCTGACTGTGTTCCCTGTAACAGGGGCTCTGGGATGGATGATTGATGGGGCAGCACTAGGATCAGTGTCAGTGTTGAGCACACACCTGCAGTGAGGCAGGAGATGGGGCACTGAGCAGCACTGGGAGCCAGGAGAGGCACAGGCAGCTCAGAGTTGAGAGAGGTGCAGACAATGTGCCATTTCCCATGGTTATGGCCTGACTCCATCAATGCACATTTCCAGCCTCCTGCAAAATGGAGTTTTGCCTTCTTATTTCTGATTTCATTTCAGCTCAACAAAGCACTATCAGGCAGATCTCCTCTTTCTTCCCATCAAAAACGAGTAGCTATATCAAAGCTCTACAGTTGAGAAAAAGGAAACAAATTACACAAAAAACAGCTTGGTGTTTGGGAAAGTAAAGAATACAATCAGAAACTCTACTGATTTTAATAAGATTTCAATCAAGACCTTTTCTGCACCTTAGCACATCCATGTGATGTTCCAGTTCAGCAGCTCACAATGACAAGAGGAAGCAAGAGAGAGATCTTATCAAGCTGATTATATTAGAAGTTTTGATTCAATCTGGAAAACAGGCTGGTTTGCATTTGAATCCCAGTGGCTTTGTAACTGGTTGCTATGTATATCTGAAAACATTACGTTTAAGAAAGTTGTAACCAGCTGAAGTGACTCCATTCCTGGTAACAACGGGATATCCATGCAGTGAGGTTTTTTCCTGCCATTCCCTTTTACTTTACTCTTTATTTTAAAACTTGCAGTCTCTTCTATTTTATAGCTAAAACTGTTTGTAAAGCAAGAATTGTGCTGATCGCATCAGAACTCATTAATATAACTTGTTTTTCCATTATTAGCACCATCTGAGCCTGTTGAAAGCCTTAACCAGGGCTTTAATTTTTCCACAGAGAGCTTTAAATTAATTAGTGGTTTACATGCTAACAAAGAATCTGATACATTCATAAATCAATCTAATGCAGAAGGATTACCAGAGGGTGGGAACCTATTCAGTGGGGACCTCACATTCAGTTAACATGGTGGGTTTTTAACAAAAGGGTGCAGGTGTGGAATAGACAGACACTGGGAAGAGCCCACGATAATCACTTTGCATCACTTAAATGCGCAGCGGGACACGGAGTAAATCAGAGCCCAGGGCCCACCCTAAGTGAAAGCCATGTTGATATAAAAGGCACTACCAGCCCACTTTAACCTTCACAGCTAAATTGCCAAAATGGTACAGCCTCTTTTGTGTAGGTTACAGGCCACTGAACTAATAGAAAATAGAATAGATTTAAAGTACTTGGATGCAGAAGTACAAACAAATGAAGCGACCATGTCACATGCATGTATATGGAGCAACTGCACAAATAACATATTGAACTATTCTCTGGGTAATTACTGAATGAGTTCAAGTTATGAAAACATCACATAATTGTGTGTATTTACGGTTCATCCTGGGTTTTTAATCTAGGTCTCTGCTAACACAACACTTACCCTGTCACAAGGACCATCCTGTCTACTATGCATCATTTTCCTCATTTTTCCTAACCCAATTCTGTTCACTATTAACAAAATTTCACAAAGCTGAACAATTTTCCAGGTATTGTTCTGTGTCCTGAAGGCAACAGTCTATGAGTTAAAAGTTAGGTTCAAACGTACGGATATAAAGAGTCCAAAGGAAAAAAAAGAGAGAGAGAAAGGACTTTCATGACTAAAAGCATTTCCACTTTCTGTGATGTTTAGAAATAAACACTTCGCCCATGCAAAGCTGCTAATTTTAATGGAATCTGTCACCACAGACACCTACACAGTCTCCACTAAATTCAGTATGAAGCATACAGACCTGTATGCTTATTTTCTTTTCCTCTACATTAACTGAAATATCTTTGAGGAGTCAGAAGAAACATGACTAAGAAAATTCCTAAAATGCACATTAAAGAACTAAAGGTCAAAAGCAACAGAAAGAGCCACACCACAGCTAAGCTCGGTGCTGCTAACACTCCTAGTAGGCTGGGTAGCAGTAGAGCAGATGTCCATTTTGATAACAAATAACCATCAATATTTATCATTATCAATATTTATTGATGGCTGTTCATAAAATGGAGAAAACTGAGCAAATTGTCAGGTATTTACAGTTTAAATGTATTCAGATGTACCCATCTGTGCAAACTGGTTAATACTGGTGACTATGTTGGGGTGCCCTAGGGCACAACCTGCCTGGCACCCACTGGGCACCACCTCCTGTCACCATTAAAGCCCTCCTCTCCCTGGGGCACTCACAGGACTCCCTCACAACAGCCAACACAGCTCAGAGGGAGGCTGACCCTCTGCCAGAGGCTCTCTATGCCCAGAATCCCCCTCCAAAATTCTTCTGCACACCTTTCATATGTATCTGCCCTGAGAGTGATCAGCGCTGCAGGCTCCTTGCCCCATGCCCTTGGTTCACAGCTTTCAAATACTCATCTTCTGGACCCTTACTGCTCCCACACTGCTCATAGCCAAGTTCATTAATGTTAATTAATGACTGCTGTGTTTCATATTAAAATCACCAGTTCCAGGCCTGAGACACAGATTAATTTCCATACATTAGCTGCTTCAAAGCAATCGTCTCTACAGGCACATTCTTACCCCAGCAGTAGCTGCAAGGTAATTGTGGAAATGACCCTTTGGGAAAGAACAGGAACAGTAATACTTGCCTTAGGGAGAGATAGCACCCCTGGGAAGCTACCTGTCAGATCGTAGCAGGTTACAACACTCTGTCTCACAACCAGTTACCCAGAATCACCCCATGGTAGCAGTGCTGCGTGATGAATCCCAGAGGGCTGCAGGTACCAGAAGTGGAAGGCCCTCAGCAGAAGAAACTACCAGGTAGGTACAACACCCAGGTGCCTAAGGGCATTTCATGGCTTCCAGGTGTCTGAATGCTACTGGACACAGCTCTCATGTTCTGTGCCATCTTCAAGTGCAAAAAGCACATAAGCAAAAGTCATTGAATAGTAAATAAAAGGAATTGCAATGGTCTTCGAATCATCTTGTCAGGCTGTGACCTCCTGCAGCAACATACTTGTTACAACTTCTTTTCCTCTATAAATTACTGCAGGACAGAGACAACACACAAATTACGCTCTTCTACTGAAAACAGGTGTCTTTGGAATTACATATACTGAAAGCATTACCAGGTCAAAAAGGTTAACCAATATTGCTTATTTGAAGAAGTCATGAATTGTCTCACTAAGGGTACATTACATGCAATATATTCTATTAGTTGTATGCCTCTGGGGAAAAGGAATTTAAAAAGTTAACGAAAACCTTTTAAAAATCATAAATGGCTCTTCCCAGACTTTGAAAATTGTTTACACACTGAAGATTAAAACAGAACTGCAAAACCAATGCCAGATGTTTTCCAGCCCACCTGAGGCAAAATCACTTCTGAAATAAGTAGAAGTTTTATCTCAGCTACAGACTTCTGGATTGCAGCTTAACCTGACAGGAGTTTGCTTCTGATTACCTAGAGACCTCTGCCCCAGCACACACCCCTGTGGCCAACCTACCTGTTCAATCCCCTCTCAAAACCTCCTGGGTGGCCAAACCAGCCACAGCGCAGACCCAAGGGGGCTGTCTAGGGGCGGTGCTTGCACTGTGCAAACTAGCAGCACCCACCTGAGCAAATTCCACTGCCCACTTTCCCTGCACTACTGGCAGATAGACAGAGGCTCCTGTCCTGAGCAGTCTCTGTCAGCCACACTGATGCTGTTCTGCAGCGGAACCTGTTCATAATCCCAGCAATCAGCTCACAGCAGGTTCCTCCCAGTAGTCACCTACATTCCTCCAAATCTAATTACAGTGTATTAACCACTAATAATGATTTATGAAATGCACTGACTGGAGGCAGCTGGGTTGCTAATGGCCCTGCATCACACAGAAAATGGAGTGTGTACACCCCAAACCAACCCTCTACAGCTTTTCTCCATCAGGTTTTGGGGAAAAAGAAATTGGATGAAATTCTTTCACAGCCAACTAGGTAGCTCACTGAGATCAACAGCAGTTCCACAAGTGTGTTCAAGGGAACTGGTTTGGGTTTTGAATCCATCTGTTTTGTCCCATGGAAGCCTAAGATATTTTATGCAAAGACAGGGACAAACAAACTTCTTAACAGATGGGAAGAGTTCCTCAGCTATTAAGTAATTAAGAACATTCAGCACATGTTGGCTCCAAAATAATATTGTTTTGAAGAGATAAGACTCTATAAATCGAGACTGGTGGTTAATCAAAAATCAGCCATTTCATCTTTTGCTCTCAAGCCCAATCTCAAAAACTGCTATACAACAAATGAAGATATAAAGAGAATTACATGATTCTCAAACTAAGCATTACATGATTTACAAACTAGTCCAACCCGCACGAGACTATGATACTATGATAGTCAGACTGACATTTTGAAGTCTTCCATACTTGCATTCTTCCATGTTTCTGAAGTTGGCCAAGATTGAACAGACAACTAAATGTACTGCATTTTGATCCAAAATTGCTGCTCTGTGCTTATGGTCTTACTTTTCCTCCCATTCCAGTAAGAAAAAACAGCAAAGAAATAGAAACAGTTTTTCTCTACTGCAGCTTTCCCCACCAACCCAAGACAGAGCTTCAAGTTTCCTCAAATTTATGAATGCACGGCTGGCAACCCATCATCATACCCACAACAGCCTTAATGCTTGGATCACCATCTTCAGCAAGACAAAATGTACTTCAGGCCTGAACAGGAGCAGTAAAGTAAGAACTGCAAAGCAGACAGTTGCCACAGCTTACCATGGTTCCTTCGCTCTTACTTTGTGCAACTTCTCGCTGCAGCCGAGCCACAGACAGCTTCTCCCTATGGAAAGAAAAGCATGTGAATAGCAGGTCATGTCTCACTGAATGCACCACGTCCACGTTACGGTGGCATATCTGCACATCACACTGGTATCCCTCCTGTCAGAGAGGGCTCTCTTTGCCATACTGCTCTGAAATACCTAATAGCTGTATTATCGTTTTATTTTGGGGCAGGCCGACAGAACTATAACAAATGAAGTGAATCTAAATATCATTTGCTCCATTCAAACAACAAAGTAGCTCATCATGAGGGCAACATGGAAGCAAACCATGCAAATCAGGCTGTGTGATTTGTTTTCCAGCAGCCTCGCACATCAGCTTTGTTCTGTGTGACATTAACACAGCTACAAAGTCTGTTTTATCAACAAATGCATGCATAAAATGAAATTAAAAATACTAAACATGCCACATATTTTGCAATCAGTTTTTTTATTAACCTATAAGGCCGTCACCTAAATCTTTGGCTTGATTCGTACAGCAATTAACTGGCTTAATTAAGAATTTGGCAATCACAACACTCTTTTTTCAGATAAGTTTTAAGAGAGGAATGCAAGTACAGTCTCACTCTATATGGAAAAGGAAAGTTCCAGTGCATGGACTGGGAAAATGTAGCAAGTACCAAATATGTACAAACTGGAGCAGAAATCTGCCATTGAGAGGGAAGCAAAGGTGGAGAGGAATTTACTTTGGAAACCCACAAGAGACAATGCCTCACACACCTCCCAAAACTAGAAATGGATTTGAGAAGAACAAGGACGCTTCTTCAAGCAGTCTGTTTTTCAGGAAGAATATCTGGTCTTTAAAAGAAAAGCGCCCTGCAGAAACACTGATGCTGCAGCCCATGCAGCCCAGCCTGCTGCTACTCTTGCCTCTCGCCTTCCTTAAAGGCCATTTCCATGCTAAAACTGCTAAACCTTCCCTGGTTTAGCAGGAGAAATCTCCTCTTATTATTACAGGGGTTTCAGATTAACACCATGCACTGGTAATAGTGTGTTTTGCAAATTAATGCATTGCTGAAAAAAATAAACAATGGCAAAAGCTACACATGACACAACCATTACCCTGTGAAAGCTGCAGCTGTGTTATTCCAGAACGACATCTAGACGCTCACATAAAAAATGGAGTGGTGTTAGTACAGCATCAAGAGCCTTACAGAAATACCATAAAAACAGCTTCTAAAGCACACCTAGTGCACTCCCATCTCTTACACGATGTACAGCATCACAAACTACAGAACTGGCTCATTCTATTTAAGGATTTCGTTCATCTGCTGCTAACAGCTACTTGCATTTCTGCACTGCTTCAGTGCCCTAATATGTTTTAGTGGAAAAAAGCCAGCATGCCCTTTCAGGCGGGGGTTGATGTTTTAATTGCAAAACAAATGCCTAAAGATATTTTATGAGAGGAGATGCAGGGAAAAAAACAAACAAACAAGAAACAAAACAACAACCAAACCAATCACAAACCACTCTTCCATGTTCCTCCTGCAAGCAACCTACATTGATCAATTTTCCTCCTGCACGAGGACAACTCCTACTTTTCCCTTTCCACTTTATCTCTAAGAGACTTATATATATGTTTCTGGAATGCTATAACTTTTATAAAGCTAATTTCCATTTCAGCTCCATCAGCAAAGAGATGAGATTTCCCCCACACATATGGGGTAAGAGTCAGAAAGTCACCCTCACAGCTTTCCCAGCAAAGGAGGGCAAAGGTAGTCATTCCCATACAGAGTCTACAACATCCCTGCTATTAGGAATAGAATTAATTTTTACTAGTAAAAAGTCCAAAAACCAAAACCAGATTGTGATCTAGAAGAAAAAGCTGCAACAGGGGATGTGGAAGAGCCATCTGTTGCAAAAGCATCTAAAAATAGTGAGAATGTTGAGGCAAGCAAGCTCTGGGCTCCCACTTGAGACAGATCCCAGCATGTTTCCTCCCTGCCTGCAGGCAAAGGAACCGAGCACCCATGCCAGCTATGAGCAGATGGTGCGAGCAGGGTGCTGAGTGCCTCTGGGCACAGCAAGCCCTTAGGCAGTTCCATCCAGATCCACTTGGGATGCCTCTGGCCAGAGCAAGGTGCTTCCCACCACCGCTGTGTAAATACGTGCTGTGTAACGGGTGAGAAATGTGGGCAAAGCCCTGCTACAAGCCAACAGCTTTTAACACCAATTTTTGGCAGTGGAAACTTTCACATAGGATCACGACACGGGAGAAGAAGGGATTTTGCATCCAAGCATCACCAAGTGATGGTGAAGACAGAACCCTTAGCAGCTCTTCTCACCCTGCTTTTCCTCACTGCTACGATTGGATAAGTACTTTCACTCCGACAGTGCTGTAGAAATAATAAGCTTTCAGCTGCTTTAGCCTTTCAGATGCTTCCAATGCAAAGAACATTTGACACGCAGCTTCAGTGTTAATCTTGTTTTTTTAATCTTTGCTTCTAAACAGGAAAAATCAGGAGCACTGCTTTGTTGCCGTACAGCTTTATTTATTTTTAATCAGGCATGCTTCATCCCTATAGCATGATTAATTAACAAAGTTAATTAGCAACTACAGCCAACCTACTAGAAAACAAAATCCTTCTGAGGATTTTAAAAATTAAAACGTTCATTGAGAAGTTCCCGTGTTTGTTTTCGAAACCAGCTAACAAATGATAAAAGGTTTACAAAAATGTTCCTTGAAAGCACAGCTTATGCTCTTAAGATTGAATATATGCATTATAAGTGGCAAAATTCCCAGCCGAGGCCTTTGCAAAGAGATAATTAAAGGAACCAAACAAGGATGCAATTATATCCCTTCCAGATGGAAGCAAGCACACAAGTATTCAGTGTGTGGATGTAAGAAAGATACGTTTCAAGTCTCAGCATCACCAGTGGGTTTTTCAGTAACTTGTTCCTAAAAAAACAACAGTTTGAGTAAAGCCCAATGAGTGCAAGAAAAGCATGAATGTCCAAAGCAATCATCCACATTCTAGACTCCCTAACTGAAATTTCTCCTTTTACCTTTGCTCCTATCATCCAGACTCATTCACACACCAGACAAAAGCTGTACCATGCACCAGCGACAGTTACCCAGCACTGCTCAGGTTTCCACTTCAGAACTGTGTAACTCAGACACCTCACAGCCCACGGAAGAACAACAGGAAGATGCAATCACAAACCCCACCTACCGCGTCAGTCTGAACAAATGCTGGTCCAGTTTCTCACTGGTAACTGATACCCTCAGATCAAACACGATTAATGACAAAGTGGATGCATGAAGATCCCTTTTTCCCTTCTTAGCTCTTTGCATTGATACAGCATTGAAGTTCAATTTCCTAAATTTTAGAATAAGATTTTCATTTGTGCTTTTAAACCTCCATTTCAGCAGCTCTTGGTGCTACTGGTGAAAAAAGAACACATTCAAAACTCTGAAAGAATGCAAAACTTCTCAGTAACATCACCTATAACTTAATGCTTCGTTGAATCTACACCACCACGATCCCATAGGAAGATAATGGTTATACCAGACCCTGACACTGTCCCTTCCTGTCTTAATCACACATAAGCAGTCCACATGACAACACATATTGGTATCCTGAATTTCCAGCACCATCACAGGAAGATTTTTACATTTTCCAATATATTGTAAATTACTGCTCTCCCAAACAGTGAGTGAATGAGGACAAAATATATGACAGTTCCCAAGTAGGAAATATAATTGTTCCCCTACTCTGCAATTTGTTTCAAGAACAGGAAAGCATTTTCTTCACATTTCATCCTTTGTTGTGAAAGCCTCATTCTGCAGGGATTTCCCTCAGAAATGATCAGTTCCACAGAGAAAAATGAACCCTGACTTGCCCTTTCATCTTATACCTCTCATTGTTTGCAAGGATGGACTCTGGAAAGTCAAGTTTGAAAATACACTGTAAGGATTTGTTTTATTTTCAGTGCTTTTGTCAAATCACAGCGGCCACACTCCATCCCAGGGCACATCTGTGTCTGCTGCAGACTACTTTGGAGCTTAATCCTCAATGCTAAACCTCTGAGAAGCAGAAAGTCTGAATGAATACTTCATTCACATCGGGGGGGAAAGAAAGAAAAAAGAAACAAACCAAAAAGGAGTAATCAGCAAAGTAAGAAGTCATGGAATGTGCCAAGTGTCCCTAATCATTGTGCCCACGGCCTCGAGCCCTGCACCAGACAGGAGGTGATGCAGGAGCAGCCAAGAGCCACAGTGCTACAAATGGAATCACAGAATTGAAGGGCTTGGAAGGAACCACTGGAGCTCATCAGGTCAACTCCGCTGCTCAAGCAGGTTCCCTGCAGTAGGTTGCAGAAGCCATGCTGCTGAAGATGGTGGGTGGAGGATGTTCTTAGTGCTCTATAAATGTCACTGCTGTGTTCTGTTTGAAACTGTTGGTTTAGAACAGCAATAGTTTAGCTGGATCTGGCAATAAAAGTCATCTTGCAAAGAAATATTAATTGAGAATTTAAGGCTGAGCCAAGTACACATTTTATTTAATTATTTTTGCAGTAATTGCAGGCAGTGGTTAGTACAAGAGAAGTAGTAATGCTGCCAGGCAGAAGCAGAATAGATAGGCTGAGCCATCAGCAAGGCACAGGCTCCCATTTATTGCTAATTTACTTCTGAATAAGAGATAAGCACACAGAAAATACCATTTACATTAAACCTCTCTTCCACGGGATGCAATACTTCCAAACCCAGACAAGCCGAACAAGTAGCAGCTTCCACAAAGTGTATCTTCTTGGGAATTATGGGTGGATAGTAGGGGAAAAAAACACATACAAGATTTACAGCTGTAGTCTAAAATATAGAGCAGCCATCCCTGGGTCTCTCTCACCAATTTCCAGTGGATTTTAGAGTATATGAAATGTGAATCAGAAGTTCAAAGAAGCCCATCTAGTTAGTCCCAGAAGCACTGAAACAGGAGACCAAACAACAACCTCCAATGTAGGTCCAGGGGTGCTACAGGGCTGAGCCTCAAACCCAATGCCAAAGCAAGAGGTGCAGGGTACATGTGTTCACCAATGATATCTGAAGTCTCGGAACATCAGCAGGAGATGGTTAAAGATCTGCTTTGCTTTTTTACCATAAACTGGTAAGCTGCAACAACTGCAGGTAAGCAGGCAAAGCAGCTAAACCCATATTATAATGCAACATTGAGTACGAACCTCCAAACATCCCAGTGTCAGAAAGCATTAAATATATGGCACTGCAACACCAAGCCCAGAAACATTTCTAACATAGAGTAGGTCACACTGTAAGTCAGATGCTGCAAGCACTATGCAACTCTTGGATTCACCAAAAAGCAGCTTGGATTTTAGCAGGGTCAACTTCTGCCCAGCCCCAGCCCCTGTTTTAATATATCCCATATGCTACTACAAATAAATCAGCACAGAATCAGCCCTACATTTTTCTTCTTATTAAAAGTAATAAGATAACTATAAAACCCATCATCTCTTCTCTGTAATTCATATCACATAATACATAGCAAGAGTAATTTGACAAAATTCAATGGTGTGGACAAAACTTCTGGATTTCTTGACGTGATTGATTTATAAATTTTAAAATTACATTAACAGCAATACTTGTATTTAATGCTCTATAATTTCTGCCCATAAATTGGGATCCAAGAAGCATACAGAAGGAATCTGTACAATTAGGCAAGCTGCCAAGCTCTCAAAGAATATCATGGAAAAGCACAGTGTTCAGACAGATATGGAAAAAGAGAGGAAAAGGACTAATAGAAGGCAGTTTGGAATAACCTATATAGGAAGCAGCTGCATATAGATCTCTACATGTTATTACAAGGACTGCTTGCTCTTCTTTCCAGATCATCATTTAAATTGTTATGTAAATGAAAGCATTAATTTAACAAAAGGCCTAAACATCTCAATTGCACCAAACTTCTCTCTCAGAACTTTTTCACTGTACAAGGACTGCAGTTATCACTTTGATATAACTAAAAAACCCCAAACAATAGCGCCTTTTTGACAGCATCCTTGAAGTTGCTGCATCATTCTTACAACCTCCACCAGTACCAGTCAGTGCAGAAAGTAAATTTTACAGTTCTCCCTTTCCCACCTTGTGCATTACTTATATCCAACACTACAGCACCACTGGGGAACCTGCAGCTGCTGCTCCTCAGCTCAGTGGCTCCTGGTGGTGTCTTTCACCCCATGAGCATGTAACTTCTTACTTAGTGTACGGTTGACGGTAAGTTGAGGGAAGTTGTTCTCTTGATAAGGTGAATGCTCAGCTCGTGTGGTTCTGGCTGGCAGACTGGGTATGGTTTGAACTGCTGGATCCTTAGAGCAGATGGATCTCTATGTATTTTGTGTTAAATGTTAAATTAATTGTTTCAAAAGAAAATAAGTGTATGGAAGTCAGATGTCTCCTGACATATGAAGAACTCCCTGGATTGTGACCCAGACAGACTCAGTTGATTTCCAGTGAAAGAGAAATCTGGTTTTTAATAAGACTGCCCACAAGAAGACCTTGAAAAAAGAATAAGCAAAAGATATTTTCCTTTTGCCAAAGACTTGCAAGCTGAGCTAACAAATCCCTCAACCGCTGGGTGTCCATATGTATTTGTCCTCCAGAGATTTGTCACACGTACATGATGTGCTGTGGAAATTCTTTTGAAAGGATATGCATTTCCCTAAAGGATTTTCAATGAGAATTTATTGCTCATTAAAGATTCAGGATTGGCAGCGCTTCAGTCTTCAGTTAATGATCTTTGTTTATTAACATAAAATGCATCATGCTCAACAAGACTATAGCTTTCCCAACCCATGCATCAAAGCATGGCACAATTCTCACTCCCTCATCCTATCCCCCGAGGCTTTCTGCAAGGGTGCTAACTGAAATTTACATGATGGCTCGCTCATAGGATGAAGTCAGAACTCATGTTTCAAACAAGGCTGAAAATCATGGAAACATTTCTTCATAGTTGATACTACTCAGACATAAACTAACAGCAACAAACTGCAGCTTGCTACCATCACTTCTAGCATCTGCTCCTTCCATGTCAACCTTTCACCAGAGTCGGATATTTGCTCAGTGCTAATCTTACTGTTCTTAAACTCCACAATTAACATTCATGCAAAACACTCCTTCCACATGCTGTTAGTAAACTACCAGCTTTTGAACCTTAATGCCATTGAATATGACAAAGAATGATGATGAAGGCTGTAGAGAACTGGGTCTGCAAACCAGAGATCCTAGCAACCCACCACTGAGCTCTCTTCTGCATTTCTATGGAAATAAGATAGAAGAAGTGAATACATTTATTCAGGAAAACAAACAACAAAACAAAACCCCACAACGAAACCGAATGCACAGCTGATGGAAAAAATAAGGGCTGAAAGGTGAAATATGCTGACACTGACAAGTGCTACCCTCAGCCACACTTTCAGATCCCACTGCTTTCTCAGTACCTGCTTTCCTTCTGCTAGCATTTCTCTGGCTGGCTGTAACAAACATTTTTCTCCTAGTACTCTACAGAGTGTTTCAGTTTTGTCCTTACAGACCAGAGGATAGATTCGTTACTGGTTGACCTCTTATCTCTGTTTTCCACTCCCTTGTTCCCATCACAACACATTCCTGGTATTCTTTGAGATCACTTTTTCTTTGTGGAGGTGCTATACAAACTGATGTGTTTTTAAACCATCCATAAAGCCTAGAACATCAAGACTTTTGTTTTTCTTATCAGGCTGCACTTACAAATATCACCTCTTTTCTCTGTCCGAGTTTCATTTCTTGCACACCCAGTAATCTTCCAGCTGTCATCCACGTCCTGTTCTAATTGAGTATTGCTATACCTTGGAAAAATTGTCTATTTTTTTTGGTGGACAAGAAACAAAATTAAAGCAATTTCATTCTGTTTCACTCACTGGACTTCCCTCTCTTGCCTTTGTCCTTGACCGATTGTTCAATGCTTTCAAGCATCTTAGTAGTAAATCTACAATGACCATCCACTCAAAAGATTAAACACCACAGAGGATCAAAATTGTTCAAATAAATAAATAAATAAATAAATAAATCCCTTTCCTTACTCCTTAAACCAGCTTCATTGTTTCTTGTCATTTCCTTCAGCACCCCCAAGAACACTAGAATTGCATTATTAAGACTCACAGATAATGCTCAGTCACACAGGCATGTTGCTGCTGGGCACTGCCTCCAATTGAAGGCCATAGGCAGCCTCGCTGCAACCCATCTTTGCTCCCTCTGTCAACTCACTGAGAGATGAGAGAATTTCTTTTCACAGCATTTTACAAGAAAACAAGCAAACTGAGCTGCACACATCCTTGAGTAAGGCAGCAGGACAGCACTGCCGACCCCCATAGCTACTCCCTGTGAGCATCAAAACCAAGCCCTGTGCACCAGGATCGCACAGCAGCAACACCAACTGCTTTGTACTCAGGAAATCATTAAAATGGGTCAAAATATATGCCAAGCCTGCTACCAGGTACATATTGATGCCTTCTATGCATACATAGACACGTGAATCACATCGTTCCCATATTTGTACTTCCACATTTCCATTCTGTGATAACAGTGTATGGAAACCCCACACTGAAGTCTGCAAGGGCCCAACAAGTAGCAGCAATTTGAGGGCAGTTAAAAGTGCATGAATGCACACAAGATAGGTGACCATGTTTTTTTTAAAAAGCACATTGAAGAAAGAACCAATAGACAGATGTAAAAGGCTCCTAAGAGGGAAAAAAAATGCTAATTCTCAGATAAATATCGGCTTGCAGTGAGATGTAAAGCAGCCGATTTGTACTTAGGGAGTAACAGGTCCTGATATATAGCAGTTGCCCCTTGGCCACGTGCAGCCCATGCCAACAGCTCCTCGCCCCTGGCAAACACTGAGCATCAATGCACAGCCTGCAGGGGCCTTCTGCTGGGGCTGTGGCATGTGACAGACACAATAAATGAAACGATTCTTTTGTAAGAGCAAAATGCCTGCATAAAAATCTTTTGGATGTGCTGGTAGGCGATGATTGCTACTTAGTTTTTTGATTCCAGGAAGGAGATCCTGTTTATTGACTTCAAAGATTGAGCGAGAGAAGGTAATTCAATTTTGTCTGTACTTGTCAGTAAACTTCACTGGACCTACTGGCTCTTTGAGAGAAAGGAAAGGAGGGAAGGTAGCAACATGGAGTTCCTTCTATTCTTAAAACAAAACAACCAACAGTACCAGGATGGATTTCCTTGGAGAAATGATAAGTGCTGGATTTGCCATAGTCCTCCCCCAGGTTTGCCAATGTGCTCTACTTTGCTCTAAACAAAATAACGTGGTCTCAACCACATACTGGCATGGCAGGAAGAGGAAACAAATGACATGCTGAAAATCACTTTGAAGTAACCAAACTCATAACCCAACTCGTGAGTTCGTATTCCTGCAGCCTTACAGCAATAAAATCAGTTACATCCTAATGATATAATTGTTTCTTCTATCATTCTGTCCATAAAAGAAGATGAGATAAAGTCAAAGCCAGTGGCCTCTGGCTGATTATGTGTTTTGACAAATTAGATGATTAACTGAAACCTCAGACTCAAGCTTCACTGTCTCAACAGACCTAAAAGAGGAGAAGAAAAGACTGGCTTTTAAAAGGACACGGATCTACAGGGACCCTCGCCCAGACGGTGCACAGCTCCTCAAAGGGCAGTATTTGCATTGGATCAAACAGGGGCTGGCACACACTCAGGCTAATTTTAATACAGAAATTACAGTTGTCACTTTAAATAATGGATGCAGCATATGGTAATATATGCAAAACGCTTTCAAACATGTTCAAGCAAAGATAGAGAAACCAAGTTCTCAGTGACAGTTTTGCCAATGTAATACTTAGCAGCAGTGAAAATGAAAACCAGAGCACGTCAGAAGTACTAGCAGAGCAATGAAAGTCCTTTTGTGTGTATTTACAGAGCCACTTAAAGTCACACACAGTCAAATCACAGCCTGGGATTGTCTGGGGATGATGCAAGGACTGAGCAGTGCCTGGCACAGGACCCACCTGTGCTACCCACATTGCTTCTCCCAGCTCTGGGTGAGCAGGACTTGCTTCAATACCAAACCTTAAAAAACTGATCTCGATGCTAATTACAAATTTCTCCTGATCTGCTCAGGCACTGTGTATCCTTTCAGCTGGGACAGGCCAACAAAGGTGGGGTAGAACCGCAATTTTAAGCTTCTCTGACTACTTATGAGGTGGCTGAAAATTATGAAAACGTGTCCTCCTATGTCATCTATGATTAAACATCTGGGGAAAAAAAAACAACATTTTTTTTTTGTTTAAAACCCGAACCAGGGAAGCAAACACCTCCCCAAAATCCCTGAGAAATTAAACCTCCTCAGGGAAGCTTAAACAGCTTTCCCAAAGGAGATCAACAAGATCCGCTCTGTGAACGAGGCCAGCTTCCCAAAGCTCAAACAGCATCAACTTCCATGGAAGTTTAATTTCAGCAAACAAAATAAATAACGTAAAAGATAAGGGTGAATCATGGTTATGAAGTGTTAGCATTCAGGCATTTCCAAACAAATATTAAATGTAAACTAATAATGACTTAAATTACTGTCTGAACTAGTAACATGGGAACATTTTCAGATGTTCAAATGTCAACCAAATGCTCAGACCAATCTGTTTCTCTCCAGTTTCAACTCAAAATAACTCTTAGAAAGTAATTTTGAATAGTAATTTGGATGTTTGAATAGAGCTCCTCAGCATTTTTTCCGAGCAGAAAGATTCCACTGTTTTATCTATGAGGCTGATTAATAAATTGTGGTCTGAAATGACTTATTACAGTCATCACTTCTAACCAAATACATCACCTTGGGTAGGAAGCAAAATCAAACTACACACAGTGGTCACATAACACTACCACAAGTATTACCTCATTTACTGAATCAGGAAAAAGCCTGAAATCAAGGTATTGATTACTTCAGAATTTAATCCCCTGGGCAAAAGCCGTACTGACAGATAAATCCAGTAAAGGGCATTTGCTAATTAACTAAGTGAGCCTAATCTAGAATTCAAGTTAATTTGGTATTAGGGATTGTAAAACTAGCACTACACTTAAAGCACTCATGTAATAAAGACAAACAGTCACTTATGAAACCGGTGATCAACTTTGCAGATAAATTCCACACCCTTACATGCTCATGCCTTTACTTTATATGAGATCAAAACAGCTGACAGAAAATACATAAATACACGTGGACATTTTGAACATTTGCTGCTTATACCAGAAGCATGCATTTACCTTACAGTCAGAAGATCAGTATGAGGCTGCAATAAGCATCTGCTTTGACATCCAACACCACCAATAGCTGGCAGTGTTCTGGGGGAAAGCCAGTTGAAGCGATATTCTTGATGCCCAGGGTTGATCAGCAAGTTTTATCAGGGCTCTTTACAGTATTTTACAAGAGCATTAAAAAATAGTGAAGGTCCTCTTAAATATAGAGTATGTTATTAATGTTCTTAGTACATCTGGGTGTTCAGAGCTTTTCCAAACTCAGTGGATGGATATCTAAGGGATGTATGCATTTGCTTTCCCTTCTTAAAGTCCCCAGATCAGAACAGAATAGCTTCTCCTGTTTAACCATGCTGCAAAAGCTATCATATTTTGATACACTCAGATTGCTTCTACGTTGACATATTTTTCTTTACAAGATACTGTCTTAATTAGTTTTCTGTCATTAGGAGGTTGTCCAAAGACAAGCGAAGAAATTTTTTTAGTGAAGCAGAAGAAAACCATATGGTTTTAGGTTGCGTATTATTTCTTACTATAAAACCAGTACATGTTCATTGCTGGACACAAAAACCATTTCCACAGTTCAAAGCAAAAGGTATTACCTAATTTCACATGGAAGAGACACACTGGGATTTTATTCTGCACACAGCATCCATATTTAGCCCTTCATGCACAGCCAGTGAGAACACATGGCCAATGGTGAAGGCCTTGTGTGGCTGTGGCTCTCCATCAATGCCTTACACTGACCTCTCACAAAGCTCTCACCCTGCTATCAACACAAAGGCCTAATAGCATTGTTGTACAGATACTTCATAAAATTCAGGGAATTCTGGTTAGCCTATGCATGCATTTTTCCACATCTCAGATGCAGGAAGAGAGAAACTCTCACAATACACAAGGTCACATTCAGCAGGTATCTTCCCTCACTACAACCTTGTGAAACATCATGAAAAGCTGCAGCTCATTACAGAGAGCATTTCTGTACCCATCTATAGGAACTGCAGCTTCACTTCAAAACCCAGAGCCTCCAATCTTTCAGAATTGTAAATGACAGATGTGGAAAACTATTTTCTAGATAGGTACTGTATAATGCCTATCTTCCTCAATATACAGGTCACATCTTACAAGAATTTTCTGAAGCCATGCTTCCTTTAAAAATAGTGATATTTTTCAAAACACTGCCTGCAAAACATTTAACAAATCACCATCAGTCACTTCTCTTTGCACAAGGAAAATGATTCTAAGTGAATTCACACAAGCATCTCAAGTGCCAAAAGTATTACCAAGGAAAGGCATAATGAGTACCCAAGGAAATCATGCCCACTATGCCAAACAGCAGAACACCACAGCCAGGTCTTTAAGGGGCAGACAGCCACGGAGCTGGAGCCAGCAGGGCTGGGCCAAATGCCACAGTTGGAAAGGAAAAGCTCTCACTGTCCCAGAGGTAATTGCCCCACTGACCCTTTGCATGTTCTGTTTATACATCTCTTCCTCCACCTCCAGCCACCATCACTCTTTGCTGAAGGTTTTCATTTGGGGGTTATAGATCTGTTCCCTCCTGTATGGATATATGATTTTCCCAGGAGTTTGCTGTCCAAGCCTTACGCAACAGGGACACAACCCGCAGGGCCAAGCCCTTACCTCCTTAGCCATACCCCAGCTTCCACCCTTCTGCGCCCGTATTTCATCTACCTCCTCTGTTTTTCTGCTTCTCCAGAGCACCCTGTTTTGTGTTGTTTTTTTATCCCCACTGGTGTTTTTACATTGCTGAAAACAACAAGTTTCCACCAGTTTTAATGTCCACACCTCCATAATGGCCCTCTCCAGCAGAACAGTTTGTCCCCGGAGTCACTGCTTATGATGAAAGCCACTGACTCACTGCTGTGAACTGTCCCTAGGCAGAACAGAAGAAAAGCCTGGGGAGTGAGAGCTGGGAGGGAAATTGGTGAGCAGGCAAAAGAGAGCAGAGATTGCTGGGGAACAGCAGCCAGACCCAAAACTACGGGGAGAACACACTGCCAGCCCAGTGCTTCGATACAGGAAGCATGAGAAAAGGTGTCATAAATTCAGGCAAACTACTCTAACATTGCAGCCTGAGTTCTCAGATACTTCCACCCCAGAAACACGGGGTTCAGGCTGGTAGCTGTAATCACCACCAGCACCAGTCCCAGCAGGGTGCCCACAGCTCCTGCAAAGCAAAACCAGGGCTTCATCCATCCTGCTTCTTGAAACCATCTTCATCTCAAAGCTTATTTTTGCACAACAATTTACTGCTCTTCCCATGCACTTCTATGTAAGAAGCTGTCACGGGTTAGTTAGATTTACCTATGCCCGTGACAGGGGAAGCCACCCCACGCCCCCCCCCCGGGGCCCGGAAAGGAGGGGGAAAAGGGGAGTGGGATAAAACAGCGACAATCTAAGGAGGAAAAACTTATTTTACTAAAGATGATATCGAAATACAAGCTAACACAATATAATATAATTAAAACTAACAAATCGAACGAAACAGAGAGAGAGAGTCTCCGAAAACCGAGAGGCCTACTGTGAACTCTAGGCGACACGGCTGGAACGCTTCCCACTCTCCGAGAAGTTCGAGAGAAGAAGGAGGGCACTCCAGCCTGGGAACGAGATTATATAGAGTCCTGGTCCCGTGACTTATTGTTACTCCTGTTGTTCTCTGGGATATGTAGTCTTCTTCTGTGGACTGCACATTCAACAGAAGTATCCATACTTGACATGATGTTATGATGTGGAATACTGATAGCAAAATTACAAAATTACAAAACCATGACATTCCACCCCTTATTCTACATTATTACATCATGGTTAATATATACATATATATACATATATATACACGTATGTAAAATTGTGATAGCTAAATAGTAGAATTGCATGTAACATAACTAAATGTACAACTATAATAACTAAAATACACTACACATGCAAACATATATATATATATAGACAGATACATAAAATTATTGACTGCACTCCCCCAGCATCAAATTCCCTTGTGGCACACATTGAACATCCCCATCCTTCTGCATTACCCACCAAGTGCACCCAGGTCCCTGGGCGAAGACAGTTCCACGGATAGGTTTGCCCTTTCCAGAAGCTGGAAGGACCCAAACAGCTTTTCCCAACATGTTCTTTACATGTATAACAGGGACCTTATCTCCTTCTACAGTGTGTAGGGGGCTAGATTGACTAGGACCATCACGATTGACAGATCCTCTAGTATTGACCAACCAAGTGGCTTCTGCCAGATTCTTCTCCCAGTGCTTAAATGTTCCACCACCCATTGCTTTCAACATAGTTTTCAACAACCCATTATATCGTTCAATTTTACCAGAAGCTGGTGCATGGTAGGGAATATGATAAATCCACTCAATGCCATGATCTTTGGCCCAAGTATTTATAAGAGAATTTTTGAAATGTGTCCCATTATCAGATTCAATTCTTTCTGGGGTGCCATGTCGCCACAGGACTTGTTTCTCAAGACCTAATATGGTGTTTCGAGCAGTTGCATGGGGTACTGCGTATGTTTCAAGCCACCCAGTGGTTGCCTCTACCATAGTGAGTACATAACACTTACCACTGCGAGATCGTGGCAAGGTGATATAATCAACCTGCCACGCCTCCCCATATTTATACTTTTGCCATCGCCCTTCCTCCCAG
This sequence comes from Coturnix japonica, assembly GCF_054131305.1. Taxonomy (NCBI): domain Eukaryota; kingdom Metazoa; phylum Chordata; class Aves; order Galliformes; family Phasianidae; genus Coturnix; species Coturnix japonica. Next base: position 6,304,222 of record NC_140669.1, on the reverse strand, counting down.
AGAGGTTTCATCCTTCTGGCTTGTTTAATTATGGCACATGTTTCACAATCATGAATAATCTGCGCAATAGCGTCCATGGTTAAGTCCACCCCTCGGTCTCTGGCCCACTTATATGTTGCGTCTCTTCCTTGATGGCCTGAGGTCTCATGAGCCCATCGAGCTAGAAATAATTCGCCCTTATTCTGCCAATCCAAGTCGATTTGAGCCACCTCAATTCTAGCAGCTTTATCTACCTGATGGTTGTTTTGTTGTTCTTCAGTAGCCCGACTTTTGGGCACATGTGCATCCACATGACGCACCTTTACAACCATATTCTTTGTTCGGGAAGCAATGTCCTTCCATAGTTCAGCGGCCCAAACAGACTTTCCCCTCCGTTGCCAGTTATTTTGTTCCCACCGCTGTAACCACCCCCATAAGGCATTTGCCACCATCCATGAGTCAGTATAAAGATACAGCATTGGCCACCTCTCCCGTTCAGCAACATCTAAGGCCAGCTGGACAGCTTTTACCTCTGCAAACTGACTTGATTCTCCCTTACCTTCAGTGGCCTCTGCAACCTGTCGTGTGGGGCTCCACACAGCAGCTTTCCATTTGCGATGCTTCCCTACAATGCGACATGATCCGTCAGTGAATAGGGCATATTTCTTTTCATTTTCTGGTAATTCGTTGTATGGTGGGGCCTCTTTAGCACGTGATACCTCTTCTGCTGGTGATGTTCCAAACTTTTTATCTTCAGGCCAGTCCATGATTACCTCTAGGATTCCTGGACGATTGAGGTTTCCCATTCGCGCTCGCTGTGTAATCAGCGTAATCCACTTGCTCCAGGTGACATCGGTAGCATGATGGGTGGAGGGAACCTGTCCTTTGAACATCCAGTTCAGCACTGGCAGTCGAGGTGCCAAAAGGAGCTGTGTTTCAGTCCCGACTACTTCGGAAGCAGCCCGAACCCCCTCATACGCGGCTAAGATCTCCTTCTCAGTTGGAGTGTAGCACTCTTCAGACCCCTTATATGATCGACTCCAGAATCCCAGGGGTCGGCCTCGGGTCTCTCCTGAGGCTCTTTGCCACAAACTCCAAGTGGGGCCTTTCTCTCCAGCAGCAGTATAGAGGATGTTCTTTACATCCTGTCCAGTCCGTACTGGCCCCAGGGCTACAGCACGGGCTATCTCTTGTTTAATCTGTTCAAAAGCCTGCTGCTGCTCAGGGCCCCATGCAAAATCATTCTTCTTCCGCGTTACCTGATAAAGGGGGCTTACAATGAGGCTGTAGTTTGGAATGTGCATCCTCCAAAAGCCCACTGCACCCAGGAAAGATTGTGTCTCTTTCTTGCTAGTTGGTGGAGACATGGCAGTGATTTTGTCGATCACATCTGCTGGGATGTGACGACGTCCATCCTGCCACTTTATACCTAAGAACTGAATTTCCTGGGCAGGTCCTTTTACTTTGCTTCTCTTAATAGCAAAGCCAGCTTGTAGAAGAATCCGGATTATCTGCTCTCCTTTTGTGAAAACTTCTTCTGCTGTATCGCCCCACACAACAATGTCATCAATGTACTGCAGGTGTTCAGGAGCACCACCCTGTTCCAGTACAGTTTGGACCAACCCATGGCAAATGGTTGGGCTGTGTTTCCACCCCTGGGGCAAACGGTTCCAAGTATACTGAATGCCCCTCCAGGTGAAGGCAAACTGTGGCTTGCATTCTGCGGCCAAAGGAATAGAAAAGAAGGCATTGGCAATGTCAATGGTGGCATACCATTTGGCTGCTTTTGACTCCAGCTCGTACTGGAGTTCCAACATGTCCGGCACAGCAGCGCTCAATGGGGGTGTGACCTCATTCAGGCCACGGTAGTCTACTGTCAGCCTCCATTCTCCACTGGCTTTACGCACTGGCCATATGGGACTGTTAAAAGGTGAGTGAGTTTTACTGATCACTCCCTGATTCTCCAACTGGCGAATCAAATCATGAATGGGGAGCAAGGAATCCCTGTTGGTGCGATACTGCCGTCTGTGCACTGTCTTTGTAGCAATCGGTACCTGCTGCTCTTTTACTCGTAGCAGCCCCACAACAGACGGGTCCTCTGACAGGCCAGGCAAAACAGACAGCTGCTTAATGTTGTCCATGTCTACAGCAGCTATCCCAAAGGCCCATCGATACCCCTTAGGATCCTTGAAATGCCCCCTTCTGAGGTAATCAATACCCAGTATACATGGAGCCCCTGGGCCAGTCACAATAGGATGTTTTTGCCAGTCTTTGCCAGTGAGGCTTATTTCAGCCTCCAGCACAGTCAATTCTTGAGAGCCCCCAGTCACTCCAGAAATATGGATTGATTCTGTCCCTTCATGACTGGAGGGCATTAGGGTACACTGTGCACCGGTATCCACCAGCGCCTTATATTCCTGTGGTTCTGATGTGCCAGGCCATCGAATCCACACAGTCCAATAAACTCTATTATCCCTTTCCCTCCCCTGACTGAGGGCAGGGCCCCTCTATTGGTTACCTGTGATGACTGGAGCAACTCCACTGGTGGTTGGTATGTCTAGTAGTTCTTTCACCCGTGCTCGTAGTGCAGAAGTGGGCTGATCATGCCACTTCCTCATGTCTTCTCCACGGTCACGTAGGTAGCGCCACATGGAAACACGCGGTGCAATCGTACTGTTGTTCTTTGCTCGAGCTGGGAAGCGTGTGCGTTTAACAGCTGAGACTTTTGATGATGCAGGTGGGGAGTAGGACTGGACTAGTTTGATCAGATCCTTCATTAGACCTGGTGGCCCGTACGAGGATTGACCTTCATCAGTTGTTTCTGATACTATTACGGGATCATTACAATTAGTTGATGGAAACAATTTCTTGCACATTTCATCTACTCGGTTTTCTAGCCGTGAGATGGCAGAAACTGCGGCATGCAGTTGGGGGAGCTGCTGATCGGTGGTTTGAAGCATTATAATCAGCTCAACAACTCGGGGCCATCTGTCCACGAATCCTTTAGATCCTGTTACCAATGACTGTGCCATTCTCTCTGGTGCTGTACTTGTGATTTTCTGCCACATGTCAGGATCGGCCCTCACTCTCTCAGGGTCAAGTTCGCTTGGATCAGGGCTGTACAACATTTTCGCCATGGCCAATTCCCTCAGGCGCTGAATGCCTTTTTGGACGGTATTCCAACTATCAAATTTAGGCTTCAAAGCATCCTTATAGGGGTACCTTTCTCTCACGGCTTCTAACAGCCGCAACCAGAGAGTGGCAGCTCCATCCGAACATCTGCTAATCCCTCTGTCGATACCTGCATCTTGGGCAATGCTTCCTAGTTGGCGAGCTTCATTACCATCTAGAGACAAGCTGTTGGCCCCGTTGTCCCAGCAGCGAAGCAACCAAGCAAGGATACCTTCATCTTGACGCCGTGTGAACTCCTTTCTTGAGCCTTGGATTTCAGTCAGCTTCAGAGGTCGACAGTAGGTGATTTCCTCCTCATCATCAGTCTCTTCTTCATGCCTCTTGGTTTTTGCCTTTGCTTTTTTTGGTACTGCTCCATGCCCGGCACCTGGGTCTTCTGCAGCCCCCCCCTGTGCTTCTCCTTCTTTTCGTTCTAGACGCATGGACACCCGTTTCCATTTCTTGCCTTCCACAGGGGCAACTGATATTGCTATTGATGCCTCCTGTGACTGATCAGAATTAACTTGGGCTTGAATCTCAGATCGGAAACTCTCTCTCTCCAGAATAGTATGATACAAAGCACGGTATGCATAAGCCAAACCCCACATAAGGTTTACCTCCTTAGATTTCTGACCCAAATACTCACTTAATTTCTTAGGGTCCCTTAGGTGTTCAAGAGTGAAATCCCATGACACTGCGGGTCCCCATGCTTCTAAGACTTTTCCTAAACCTTTCCATATTCCCTGCCAGTCATCATTCTCTGGTTCTGGAGGAGACTTCCGCATAGAACGAATGCATAGGAACATATATGCATGCATTGATAGTGATAACATGAATGCAAGTATGAACCCTATCTCAGTTATTGAAAAGCGTGTGGAAATCTGAGAGTACAACCTAAATAAAAAGGGTTTATTTAGCCTGTACAATGAATTAAACATGGTGGTGTTTGTAAAATTGCCTGTTCCATCTGGGATGCAAGTATTTGTAAAATTGCCTGTTCCATCTGGGATGCAAGTGTTTGTAAGATTCACAATTCCGTCTGGGGTGTAGATGCCAAAATTCTGACCATACCACATCTCGTAAAAGTACCAGGCAGGTGTCTCCATCAGTATCCACCTTACTAGGCTATATATCTGCACAATTCCACAACACCAAATTATGGTGTTAATAGTTGACCAATACTTTAAGAAGATCATAATTGCTTTCAATCCCTTAAACAGAGCAACTGGGATGAAGAGTGGATTCATAGCTGGCAGGCTCTGTAAAAGTCAGAGCTAGCTAGCTTTGCTCTAAGGGAGAAAGAAATCCCTTTGTTTTCTACACAAAAGTTAGATAGCAGTGCTGAGAATGTACAGCAGCCCTTAATGTTGACAATTTGTCTGGTATTTCAAGGTCACGTTCTCCGTGAGCAGCTACGGAAAGATAACACTCCCAACACTCCCGTAACGAAGCTCTTTAAGAGCAAAGAGAGAGTTGTTCTAAAAGCTAAAAAGCTCTATGCCCGCATTCTCCACCAAAAAATCTGTCACGGGTTAGTTAGATTTACCTATGCCCGTGACAGGGGAAGCCACCCCACGCCCCCCCCCCGGGGCCCGGAAAGGAGGGGGAAAAGGGGAGTGGGATAAAACAGCGACAATCTAAGGAGGAAAAACTTATTTTACTAAAGATGATATCGAAATACAAGCTAACACAATATAATATAATTAAAACTAACAAATCGAACGAAACAGAGAGAGAGAGTCTCCGAAAACCGAGAGGCCTACTGTGAACTCTAGGCGACACGGCTGGAACGCTTCCCACTCTCCGAGAAGTTCGAGAGAAGAAGGAGGGCACTCCAGCCTGGGAACGAGATTATATAGAGTCCTGGTCCCGTGACTTATTGTTACTCCTGTTGTTCTCTGGGATATGTAGTCTTCTTCTGTGGACTGCACATTCAACAGAAGTATCCATACTTGACATGATGTTATGATGTGGAATACTGATAGCAAAATTACAAAATTACAAAACCATGACAGAAGCACAAAAGACTTTCAAACTAACTTTGGTGTGCTTTCCTGACAGGTAGGGTTTTCTTTTTCATTTCATTTTTAAAAGGTATTAAAAATCACAACATCCAACACAAAGCAACAGTGAAAGCCAGTGACAGGCTTGCTTATTCTCAGAAATAAAGTTGAGCAATTTCAGGATCTTGTCCTTTGAGCGTAGATTGCATTTGGGCCTATCAGATGCTGCAGTAATGGGATTCTGTAAATCTGAAACATGTCCATATCACGTACAGAAAGAAATCTCTTGATGTTTTACTTAGTTTAATGCTTTTTTCATCATATATATCCTCCCATGCCCCCCTGCTTTCAACAGCTAATAACCGATACATCTGATGAAAATTAATTGACTTGACAGCTTGCATAAAGCCCATAAAGGTCCAAAGGAAAAATGCTGTGACAACAGTTTCTTTCTTACTAGGACTGTAGCCATGGAAACTATCTTTAGAGGCCAACTGGCCTTCATCCCAGCACAACATACAAAAATCAAATGCTAAAATGCTACTGTCACTGGGATAGCCAATGGCACCAGCAATTGTCAACCTTCACAACTTTGCTGCATTGTAGCTAAAGGAAAATATTCATTGGTTTTATTAGGAGCAAAGCTGGTATGACATTGTAGCAACATTCCAGAGTTAGATAATACAGACTCTACAAACTGTGCTCACATTATGTGAATCTGTTACAAAGAAGCTATAAAATGTGTAAAACTAGACAGATAACCTAAAATATCACTGTGCAGATTATTCCATTTCTTACATCTAGTATTTTATTAATTATTATGATATAAGACAAAATTGCTTATCTTCAGGTAAATACCGGCAGCCAAAGAAGAAATCTCTAATCTGATTTAACTCCCTGTCACACTGTATCAGCTGAAACACCCATTCTTTTGGAAAGGATTTTTCTCCTATCGCTTGCTGAACAAAAGCTGTGATTTCTAATACAGTCAGAGAAATATCATCATTTTTCTATGAATGCTGATAGATGATCCCTCAGAAGATAAGACAGAAATGAGCCATGTGGTAAGAGCAACCACATGGCAGGAATGGCGCTTCGACTTTTCTTGAAGAAACCGGGTTTTGTTCCAGAAAGGTATTCAGAAAGTGGAAGAACATTTTGTTCATTAAGAAACCTGGCTGAATTAAAGGAAGCAGCAGTTACAAATATGTATTTAGTCGCACTGCATATTAAACGCCCAAAGAAATAAATTACCATCTTCAGTGTACTTTTAATCCAACTGTTGCTCAGCTGCCCTCTCTATACAGGAAAGGAGCCTTCAGCTTGTCTAACCAGACATCATCAGTGATGGGGTATTTGGTAAAAGAATTGCAAAAAACAGGGGGGTGTGGGGGGAGAAATATATATTTTTATATATAATATATAAATATATTTTATATATATATATAATATTATATATATATATACATATATTATAATATTATAATATTATATATATATATAAAGAGACAAGCTTTTTCTGAAGGCTGACAGAAATTTAGTACTGTTCTAAATGGGAAGAAGGCACACAGCAACTGCACAGCACTGATTTTGTCCTGTGGCTTTGGAGCTATAAAACAGAAGTATTAGTTTGGGGAAGAAGAGACATGCCATGTTTCAATCTGCTTGGAACTATCAGTAGGCACACGTCTGACTGGAACTCTGGGTTGTATGTTAAATCTAACAATAATTCATATCAATTCACCAATTATCTTTAAATTGATTTATCAGTGTAAGATTACAGCCAAATGCAGTAGAACTATTTATTACATGTGTCACAGTGAGACTTGCTCCCAAACACTACTAAACAAACCAGGTACAATTCAACTACCTTGGATCTCACTCAAAAATACTTAGACTGTGCTGGCATCATAAAAAAAGAGATTAACAGAACAGACAGACAATAGGGCTTATGTACCAAAAGCTTGACTTCTTTCTCCATGTTAATCTCTTAAGAGACACCCATGACTGAGAACCTTACCATCTTTAAGCCTATCATAGCTACACCACTGCTGACTGAAGATGCTAAGGAGATTAATCCAGACTCTAATAATATTTATCTAAGCATTGCTATAAATATCTCTCTTAGAAAAGCTTTTCCTTGCCAAGGGAGAGAGGAGCTCACATACTGATAGATCCCAGCCTACCCAGCCTTCACTTTAGCACAAATCCACAAGCACCCAACAAAACACACAATAAACATCCAAGTATCTTTCCACTACTCTGCAGTACTAAGAGAGCACTGCCATCCTGTTTTAACGTGCATTAATGCCACAGTGATGAGTGACACAACAAGCTTTTATCAAAAATAATTTCACTGGTTATGAAAAATGGACCCTTTCTTAGATAGAAGTACCTCCATTCCAGAGAAATGCCAGTAAAATAAAAGATGTCTAAAGCCTTTTATTAGCAAATTTGCTTTCCCCCAGGTTTACAAGTCATTGTTCTCCCCCACTGTAATACATGCAGTTGGAGATCCCAGACCCTTTCCCTACTGCTGCTCTCACGTACTGCAAATCTCAAGCCCTTGCAGGCTGTTCCACTACAGTTATTTTATTCCTTAGATTCTCACTTTCCTAGTACCACTTTTCAGACTGAACAGAACATCCTTCTGCAACTAAGTATTTCCAACCTTTAATTTCTCCAAATCTGCTGTTCTCTTTCCAGCTACAATTTCATCACTTTCCAGCAAGAGGCAGTAAATCAAGATCCAGCAGGGCCATTTTATTCCTCCTCACCTGTCAAGATATCATCATGAAGCACATCATCTGAACTCCCAATCCCTTCTTCCATTCACAAGACCTGCCTTGCTCCTCCTCTTGTTTTCGTTGCCTGTGGATACTGCTCCTCATCATACAGATCTATTACAGTCTTTCCCAGCTTAAAACAACAAGAAAGTCATCGCTGGTCCTACTCAACTCCATTTTTTTTTCTCCTTCCTACCGTGGGGTCATTGAACATGTCTAGACTGCCCCCCACAACTCAACCAATTACCAGGAGTGGCCTTCAGCCACTGCTCAAACAAGGAGCACCCCCCCCCCCCCCTTGGAGTCCAAAGTGGGGTGTCTTGAGATATTTTAGGCTTTCTGGCTCTCAGAGATGGCGTTCATGCTTACAAGGTAGTAGACACCAGGCTTGTAGGCTCCTGTTACCCAGAAGTTTAATACTGGGCTGTAAGATACAACAGCAGGCAGTGACAGTTCCAGTCCCCGCAGTTCTGATGTGAACATTCAGATACTTTGGTTTGTTGGAGTGCTGGACCTCATGAATGAAATCTGGATTTCCAGAGAAAGCAGCTCCTCACTCACCCACTTCTCCTTATTTTTCCTTATACAATGTAGTTTATCTCTCTAACCTTTGCTTTTAGAGCAGATGTTTTTACTATCATATTTTAATCCACTATATGCATTTTCACTGGTAATTTAATGTCCTCTTAGCTGAAAGCTTGCCTCGCATCAAGACACAAAGCCACATCACTGGTGAGCCTGTAGCTTTCCTCCTGAAGAAACTGTGCTCCTGGATGACAGCTGGAGCACCGAATTGGAATACAGACACAACACTGTAAATTACTCAAAAGCTGTTTAGGTACGATTCCCATTAACAACCATAGGAGTGATTATGACTCAATCTCATTTTCAGCAGCCACCAGGAACTACTTTATTGCCAATGCAAAGAAAGCCAAGAGGTACCACATGTTGAGTATGGCTCGACTGGTAGCTCTGGACCTTACCCAAAGTCAACAGGAAGATGACTTTATTACACTGCCTTGGCCTACATTCTCTGCTTATTGCATGGCACACAGTTACTCACTCACTGATGACACAGTCATCCTTCAGGCTGCAGCAAGTTAGTGGGGTCATCGCCCTACAAAGTGAAATTCAGCTTCTGTATCCAAGTTTCAAAACGTATACTGGAACATGGGTGTACACAGAGGGCAGAGATGAGGTATGCAGGCAATTAATAAAAACATAAAAAAAGGAAAAGAAAGGGGATAATTATAGCAAAGGAAACCAGAATTATCATTCTAAAGTCTTGAAGTATCTTCAGAACAAAACAATCGCTCACAATAAGAACCCTTACACAGGTATCTTTCTTGTTAGCAAATCTACAATGGGACAAAGATTTTAGCTTCCTGAAGTAGGTTAGAGCAACAACATGGGCAAGCCTTGGCACAGGGAAGCCTTAAGGATTCAAGTGAATGTAATGAGAGAACAGCTGCATTATCTATTTCGAACAACACATACCTCCAGGAGCCAAGAGTCTATTTAAAGGGAGTTACACACAATGCAAGGAAAGTTATTAGAAAATGGAACAAAGATGTATATGGAAAGCAACTGGTAAATGGTTGGCTCAGAACAGTCAGAACAGCAGAGACTTAAGGGAGACCCTATGATGAGAGATAGGGGAAAAAAGAGAGTACTTTTTTTTTTGTTCTTTTACAACATAGAGCAGCAGTGAAAACTTTGTTTCTATGATACATCAAACTTCTTTCCATACCTTGTTTTTGCCCTTCTTACTCGCATTTGGCTTTTTCTGAGGAATAATTTATGTTTCAGATGTGAATTATCTGTGCGTACAGCACAGCAAGAGGCAGAAGTATTTGACTCCCCTTTGTGAGCCATTAGTTTCAGCACTGTAAAACCTCACTCCTTCTGAAAAAAAACCCACCAAGAACTCCACAACTTCCCATTTTCATTTCAAGGGAGAATAGAAGAAAAAAAACAGCTCCCAAAGAAGCAGAGAACTCCAGGGTCTCTGGCTTTTAGAAGAATTTTGCATATCAAGTCTTGCTGGCAGAACACCCAGTCTTTATGCTTAAATCATCTGAATACATTAAAAATATATTAATGATTAAAAAAAAAAAAAGAAAAAGAAAAAGAAAAAAAGAAGGAAGAATTTGCCTGATTATTTTTTTTAATTCAATCCCCATCAGCTCAGGCCTGTATCCATTATCTAATATCCCAATTCTATCTAATTCTTTGGTGTAGGAGTTTCCATTACCCAATTTAAATGAGAGCTAAATATCAAAGAGCTAGAAACAATAAACAGTATTTTGCTGCAGTAATCCCTCCAGACCTTCTTCATAATAGAAACACAAACCTCAGACCCATCAGGCTCCTGGCTGACTTTCCATACAAGTACTATTACAATTGCACCGCCACTGTCTGACTTCTGAGTGGTGCCAATTCCACATCAGCGCTTTGACAATCCCAGCTTCACATGGTGCAGCACAGGTGGAAGATGCGACCCCAATCCTTAGGCACACAAACCAAAAGCAGAAACGAGATTCATGCTGCTTAAACACCAGTCCCAAGCCAGCTCCATCATACAACATGACCACATTTTAACTAAATAACCACATTCATCTCAACCACCTACCATAATTCTTGGGGGGTAGAAGCAAGAGAGGCCTTTTATTAGATCTTCCACCTTTTAGCGCAGCACATCTTTGCGAGCCTTAATCCTGCAAACACCTACATGCATTTGGCTTCACACCCAGAATCACCCCCATACATCAATGCTGCAGCCCTGAGGTCAAGCAGGTGGCTAACTGGTGGCAAAATCAGGGTCTTAAAAGGAAAACTAATCAGTGTGATAAGTGGATTTATATACAACACCTGGCTTTTGCTGCTGAGTATCTCTGGCACTGAGCAGGGGATTATCTGTTAGAGTCAACGGTGGCACAGCTGCAATGCCCAGCAAGAGCTGTAATGAACCCAACTTGGCACAGGAGCAGAGAAGTAACCACGATACAGCTACTACAAAAAGGGGGGTTCTTTGCTTCAGAAAGAATCGTCGAATACCTGCTTAAACCTAAATGCTTGTCAATATGAGCTACATCAATTAACAGCAAAGACAGGCGAGAAAAATGGAGGCAGGAATGATTTTCTGAGGAAGCACTCCAAAAACAAGAACAGAACAGACTGAATGTACATGAAGTACAGGTGGTGGTCGTCCTGAGCTCCTACCAGCAAACTGAATGTGAGCTGATGAAACCATCCACAAGTTGCGGCCTTTCTCATTTTCCTCTGCTCTGAACATCTGATCCACCCGTAATTGTCAGCGCACGCTGAGCCCGGCACAGGGCAGCCATATGCTTCACTTTGAGCACGTAAATTGCATGGGATGGCACGGATGGAGCTGCTCCGTGCACATGGCTCACTGCGGGCTTCCAGTGTTTGGCAGAGCAAGGACATGGCACGTGCTGCAGGTCTGCAGGCATTAAGACAGCAGAGCCGGGCTACTGGAACTTACCCTGCAACCAGGATCTGAAAGTGCTTCACCTTGGAAGACTTTAGATTTGATTAAGGTGCTTTTAAAGTAATTGCAATCTAATGACATACTTTTTCATACCATTTCCCTGCACGGCACCGTCATTTTCACATCTTAAAAGAACACACAAATCTGCAGCAGCAGGAACCTTGTGACATTTATACTCTCATACTGGCAACCCTACCAACCGCCAGTGGCACCGCTGCCCTGATGGCTGGCAGATGGCAGCAAGGCTGGGTATGGAGCTGGTCACTTCACCCTGACAGGGAACTCTGCATTTGGCTTATACAATTTGTTTCCTCTGTTAACAAGGAATGGAAAAACGTTCCCAGCGTTCAAGGGCAAAAGTAGTATTTTTGGTTCACCATTAACCGGCATCAAAACACACAGGAAAGAAAGACCAATCCCTGAGAGTTCTGATTGTTGCAGTTATTCCCCAACCGCATTTAAAAACCCAGCCTGTCCATTCCAGCATTTCAGTGCAATTTTTTATTGACCTACTAACCTGTAACTCTGGGAAGCCTGGAGCTAAGAATGCAATAATGGCTGGCAAACACGAGTCTCCAAACAGAGTGTAATAACCTTAAGTAAACCGCTGCCAAGCAAAAGTCCCGCAGATCAAACAGTTCCCACGCAGCCCTGCGCTATTAACTAGCGAAACAGCCCCATGGTATCTCCATGGCCATGCACAATAACTGAGCCCCGCGCTTCTGTTTACTTACACAGCTTATCTGCAACCCCGTAATGTACACAGCTGACCTCCCGATGTAAATCACTTGTCTATTTAATGGTACTTCACTTGCTAAAAACTTTTCTGATGATAAACAAAGGTTTTAGCCAAAACAGCCATTTTTAAGACAAGCAGAAATTTGCAGGGGGCATTTACGATTACAGATCTGAAATAGTTTAACTTTGTGGAGAAAAAAAGAACCATAAATACACAGAGCCACTAATGCCGTGCTATTTATGAGGCTCTGACTATTTTCTTATGAGGGAACTGCACACTTATTCTATATGGGAAAACTGCACGCTTATTCTAGCTTAGTTAGAGTGCCATTGGGGTAAGCCCACCTCAGACGATGGACAGCGACTCGAGCACCCTACTGAGATCCAACTGAGCCAGCAACTGAGCCAGCAGCTGAACCAACAGCCCAACCTACAGCCTGGCCAGCAACTGAGCCAACAGCCCTCAGCACATCCCATTGCTTTGTGTGCCCTGCACCGAGCTCTGCTCCGCTCAACTTCTCCCATCGGCACCAGCCACTTGTCCACGGCTCATGCGACGCGGAGAAGACATTTTTTACACAGACAAGCCTAAATTAAATACTAATTTACTATTATCACGTGAAAACGGTTAACAGCGAGGCTCCTTAGGATGCTGCCGCCTCAGGATGCAACAGGGTTCGACCGCGAGCGCAGCAGCCCAAGGGGAAAGCAGCGCGTTGCGCCGCGGGCTGACGCGCAGCGGGGCGGAGGCGGCAGGGAGGCAGGGAAGGAAGGTGGAAGGGAAGGAAGGAGGAAGGGAAGGAAGGAGGAAAGGAAGGAAGGAAGAAGGGAAGGAAGGAGGAAAGGAAGGAAGGAGGAAAGGAAGGAAGGAGGGAGGCCCGGGCCTCCATCGCAGCGGGCAGCAGTGGCCGGGCCCGGCGGGGCGGGGAGCGGGGCGGGAGCAGGTGCCGGGGCCGGGGCCGCCTCCGCCCGCAGGCCGCGCCCGTCCGCGCCGTTCCCGGGGAAAGCGATGGGTTGCCGGGGGAAGGGAGGCGGCGGCGCGGCGGGCAGGTGAGGGAGGCGAGGCGGAGCGCCTTACCTGCTGCCCGGCGGGACATGCTGCGGCGGCCGGGGGCGGCCCGCACCGGGCCCGGGGAGCGCAGCGCCGGCCGCCGCCTGGACGAGCGGTGCGGGGCCGCGCCCCCCCGGGCTGCCCCCCGCCGCCGCCGCGCGCCTCCTCCGCTTTGTGGCGCCGCGCGGTGCCCCGATCCCTCCTTGGCCGCGGGACGCTCGACATGCGGGGGCGGCACTTCGCGCGGGGGGCGAGGGGGGAGCTCCGCCCGAGCCGCCCGCCCCGGCCCCGGGCAGCAGCGGAGCAGCGGCCCGTCAGATCCTGCCCGTCAGATCCTGCCCATCTGCCGCGACTGAATGGCTCCGGCGACCGTGCGGCGGCGGCGGGGGCTCGGGAGTGGGGGGGTGAAGGGGGGGAGGTCGGGCGGGGGCGGCCATTGTCTGTGTATACGGCTCGTCCCGTGCCGGGGCTGCCCCGCGCGATGCTCCACCGCCGCCCAAGTCCCCCTCGGGGCCGTCGGAAGCGTGGGAAGGAGGCACGGCCCGCGGGGTAAGGGCAACGTTGGGTCCGACCGGCTGGTAAATCCCGCTGTGCCGGAGAACGCTGCTGCTGGAGGGCACAGCCTGAGGTCAAAGAGCTGTGTGGCCATCGTGGTCCAGCAGACTGTAGATCAATCGCAGTGTTATTTCAGGAGTTGGACTCAATGATCCTTCGGGATCCATTCCAACCTGGGATATTTTGTGATTCTCCGATTCTGTTTTTGGATGCGATAGGAAATTTGTAGATATGTTGCACTTAAGAGAATCCAAGAGTAGAGACAGCGAGAGCTGGGGCTGGATCTTCTGGTTTAAATGGAGAAGGTTGGGGTCTTAGAAACAAGAGGGGAAAAAAGTGATAGGATGGAAATGAGGTAGCTGAGAAGTGTCGGACACAGAGTTCATGCTCCTTGTGACACTGACTGCAGGCCAGAGCTGTACCTGCTAATGAGAGGTGAGAAAAGTACTGGAGGAATGAGGCAGGTGTCCGACCTCTTGGTTGTAGAGGTGCAGAAGCACCTGAGCAAAGCAGTAATGCAATCTCCTGGATAAATGCATCATGGAAATGAAATACACCCTCAGAGATGCTGCTTAGGTTTCACTCAACAGACTGGCAGGAGTGTATTTTGCAGAGGAAGGCTCTTCCTGTGGTGGTGCAATTTGCAGCCAGACTGTTGTGTCTTAGATAAACCAGCAGCCAGGTTTGTTCATGCAGTTTCGTCCATGCCGGGGGCTGCTTCTTCCAGCATAGAAAGGGAACCTCAAATATTATTTGAATGTGTCAATGCAAAAATGACCTTCCCAGAACATCAACTCTCACTGCCACCACGACTCGCCTGGTGAGACACAGCAGCTCCATTTGCTGAGGTCACTGCAATTAATGTCATGTAATAGAGCAATATATGGAGCCTGCAGTGTGCTGATTTAGCTGTGACTTCCGCTCTGAAATACTGCGACACTCTGAAAGGAAGCTGGCAAGAAATGTGAGAAGGGAACTAGGCAGAATGGTAGACAAAAGGTCCCGAAATACCCTTGATTTGGGTTCTCCAAATGGGTTCCAACTTCCATTTGAATGAGGTTGTCATGGCTTAAGCCAGGATCTTGTAGCGGTCGCACAGCACTGAAGTAATGCCTGTTGATGTGTTTAATTGCTTTGTTGTGCAGGGAAACACCTTTAACAACTCTCCCAAGAGTTGATGTTAATTACTGAGTTTAAAATATGCTGATGTTCTGTTTAAGCAGGAATAACAACGTTCCAATAAAATGCAGTCACGTTGTAATACCTATTGCTTGCGCAATCAATCCAAATCGCCTGCTCTGATTCCTCTGTAATCAGCGATGGGAGCTGCAGGGGCTGCGTGTTCTGAAACACAGCTGACATGGCGGAGGCAGTGCTGGATCTGGCCAAAGGGGCTGTGCAGCTCACATCGTTTTTCTGATGAGCACAAAACCTGGGTGTCCAGGACAGGATAAAGTGCTTTTCTGTGGTGAGGACACTGGGGAGCTCAGGACTTCCCGGCCCTCTGTGTGTGCAGTACTTCTCAGCAGTAATCAGCCATGACTTTGTCCAGTCTCCAGCTGAACCCTTGTATGCCCTTATAATCCGCAGTATCCCATTGCAGATGCTCTCAAGCTTGATTACATATTGCATGAAAAATCTCTTTTGTTTGTCTGACACGCCACCTGTTGTATCTGATGCTGTGTATTTCTTGCATTGAAGGAGCCAGCAGACACCGCTCTGCCACACAGCTTCTGTTTTCAGATCTGCCGTTCCCCTGCCTAAGGTACCCCGTTTTCAGGGTGGAGAGCCCTTGTTCCGTGAATGATAGCAGTCATCCCATGCTTCTGGGTACCCTTCTCTGCCCTCCTCTGCTCCCTCCCAGCTCCACTGCACCCTTTGCAATGTGCTTTGGGTGCACCCAAGCTGCAGCCACTATTTACCATGTGGGAAGATCACTGTTGGTCCTTTCCTGTCCGGAACAGCAAATCATACAGTGCTGCTCTATTCTAGTGAATGCATCTTTCTATCGGGTGTAAATTATTGAATAGACAGCTTTTATTTAAGGACCACCTTAAATTCCTAGTGAGATCCACGTGTTTTAGGTCATTAGAAAGAATTTACAGGTATGCAAGATTAGCCAATGGATTTGGCCTCCTAATCTGTATCCAGAAATGATTAGTAATTAAAAAGAACTAGAATTTCTCTGTTATTTAAAGCTGTAATTAACATTTTTAATTTTTTTTATGCTTATCGAGCTCCTGTTTCTCATAGTCAAATACTGTTCTTCTGTGTCTCATTAATAGTATCTGAGTTTCATACACAGCAGTAAGTGCATGTTCCAAAGCATTACTGCTTGTCCCTAGGCCTGTGTAACTTTATCTGGCGTAGATGTTTTTCAGACAATACATTGCTCTACAAACAACATTCATGACTTTGCTCACCACTGCTTTGGAGTGATACTACAGTGCTCATGTTTGAGAAATGGCACAATTGGCAGCACTTATAGTTTTCCTTTCAGCCTCTGCCAGATACAGGCTGAGTTTTCTATTGATGCCAGTGGAAATTCAAAATTCAGATCCTACGTGGGAATTTTGTGCATGTTTTGAATGTTGCAGGAAAGGCTCAAGTGCTTCCATTTGCACATTTTCATGTTGCAGAAAGGTGGAATGAGCTCCCGACATGCCTGGCACTGACCGCAGAGCAGCGTTGGCCCTTCTGCATTTGTAGTAGCGTTGTTAGAGAAAAGGAGAAGACAGAATCAGAGTGCTTATAGCTTTGATCAGCGTTTATAGATCGCTGTCTCTCAGAGCCTTGCAGGAAGATGGATCCTTCCTTTGCATTTGATCTCTCTTCCCCAGCCAGGAAGAATGGAAGATGATAAAAATACAGGAAGCCCAACAGGAAAAACAGCATACGTGTGTGCTGCTCCAGAGGGCTTAAGAGGCTCTCAGATTGCCTCGTAGAGGACTAAGAGTCTGCTTCCACTGAAATGAATGGAAAACAGTATTTGTTTTATTATGACATTATCAGGAATGCACCTGAAGGGAAAAGTTCAGAGTAGGCTCAAAGAGGAGGCAAGCCCCTTCCAGGACTGGGCTGCATAAGCACGTGCCTGTCCTGGCAGCTCAGGGAGGCAGGTCAGGTCATTTCTCCACTGTTTTCAAAGGTACTACGTAAATTGCAGCAAACTAAGTATCCTGCCAAAGCTGGTGTCTTCTTACTGCCAAGCTTTGCCAGAGATTAATCTGATTTTCTATTTCTTTTCTTTTTGCTTATTTAAGTTCTGCTTTCTAGACTCTGCCTAGCTAATCAGGTGGCAAGAAAACCAAGAGGACTGTATTTTGCAAGCTGTTATTCTTTTTCCAGAATCTCAGGGGAATATCTACATAAGCAAGAGTTTGCAAATTCTGAGCCATGCTGATTTAAGTAGGAAAAAAATATGCTCAGGTCTTTAATATCTAATGAATACTGCCTTATATGTGAAACCTTGTCCCTAGCGGAACCCATTACAATAATGTTTATACAGGCTTATGCTGTAAATGCATGATATTTTCCCTACAGCAGAATATGTTGGAATTTATTCCTGATTAAAAAAAAATAACGTGCAAATGGTTCCTATCCCAGAGTGTGAGTTACTACTGCTATAGCAGCACACTGTTATTAACGAATAAAGAAATGAAATAAATAGTTGGTTAACATAAGAAAGCAGGCATGATCTGGGTCTTGTGCAATGTCTGCAGGAGAGCAGCCAAACCCTGCAGAATTCAAGAAGACTTTCAGAAAGTAGCAAGGTACCTCCCCAGGCTCTTCCTGCCTGCTTGCAGTCAACACCAGAACTAAACAAGGAATCACATGAGTGTGCAGCTACAGATCTGCAAAAATGCTCCCAGAGCATATGGAGCCACAGAGCGCCTGCAAAGCCTGGGGGGGACAGCAGGAAGGGAGCAGCGAGAGGTCAGGGCACACTTCACCTGTTAAATAATGGGAAGAGACAGCATCACAGGGTCGGTTTTGCTGCACAGGTGCCCTGCTCTCAAGTAAAGCAGTATTAATCCTTTAAAAGGCCTGGCTGGATGAGACACACATTTACATCCATTGTTTTGTCTGTAGTAAAGATCCTTAGCACCAGCACAGAACATCAATATATGTTACAATGAATTGTCTCAAGAGAACGGGGCAGAGCCCTCTTTCTCCCCTTGCAAATGCCATCTGCTGACAAAGATCCTTTGCAATGGACTTTCATACTGTGGAGTGGGGCCAAGGACAAGAGCAGGGCTCTTCCACACTTAACCATGCTACGAACCACAGATACAGGAAAACACTCTCCTGCTGCAGAGCACACGGCAGGGCTGTCACAGAGCCTGTTTAAGCAGCAAAACCTTTTAAAGACTCAGGCAGTGCTGTAGGAACGTCATTCCCCAGATAGCAGTGAGCAGGCTGACTATACGTGGTGCTGTGACATTGAGAAATGCAGTCATCTTAACACCAAACTGGGACACAGCAACTCGGCTCAGCTCCCGGCTTAGACACAGATCTCTCCTATAAACTCCATTACTTTGTATAATCACAACTTTACTTTCCTCTGTAAAAAAGGAGCTGTGTTATTCCTGGTTTCATCCTTGGGGCTGAGGAGATGAAAACCACTACTCACTTTGTGTAGGAATGGAACAATGAGGCCTTGTTCTCACATGGGGCCGTAAAGCCTTGCTTTAATGTAATTTACAAGAAATAAGAATGGTTCAGCATTAGCAAATGAAGCAGAAATGCTAAATGTGATTATTTAAGTTTCCTTTTGCACAAGTGGGACTGATTTGCAAGGAAAGCTGCTAACCTGGCTTGCATGACTTCATGTGCATTTTCCCAGTGGCCTCTTCTAATGCTGCCATCAGCACTGTCTGTTCTGGCTGCTTTATCAGTGAAAGAGGTCAGTGACGTGGCATTCCTTTAAAAGTAACAAATTCATAAATTGTCCCTTTTTTTCTGTGCCTGTGTGCACCCACCCATCGCAGACCGCCAGCAAAATCCTCTTCCCAAGGTTCCCATATCACAGCCTGCATCCATGCAGCACTCATTTTAAAATACTTTTAAAAAAAACTGGTTTTATAGCAATGCAAATTCTTACTTTGTTACCTTGATGTAAATCCAAGGATTTTCCTCTACCAAAGAGGAAACCGTTGCAGCGTGCGGGTGCTGCTGCTGTTGGGTCACAGGGAACACTTCAGGGCAACATCACTGTCACACATACACATTTCTCCTTGCTCTGTTAATAATTTCAGTGCAGCCATTGGAAATATCTGACGAGTTAAATAAGATTCAACATGGGTAAGCATGGCTGTGTCCAGCCACGAGTGGGATCAGAAGACTGTATTCAGTATGCAACAATAAAAACAGCCTATAGAGATGCTTGCATTTGGAGACGTTTAAACTTGAACCAGGTAACCTCTGGGTAACAACAGCAGCTAATTGCTGTTCATTTCCAGCAGGCTGGTGTTTTGATCTGTTATTTGGATTCATAACTGAGAGCTTGGCCACAGCTTGGCACCAGCACGTGGCCATTCCTGCATGATGTGCACAGTGCTACTACCTGCACCAGGCCGAGGTGCAGGAGCAAACCTGCTGGCACTGAATGTCAGCCCAAATTGGTTCTTGTTTCTAACTCCATGTAGCCACCAAAGTAACAGGTGTGTCTGAATACACGAGAGTTCATTTGTATAGAAAAGTAAAACAAACAAGAGCCGTGCTTATATTTTTGTATTATACTTGTCATTTCCCAGCATATCAATGAGGACCTAATTTACTCTGGGCTGTTCATGCGTTGTGCTTCTAACAAATATCCATATGTCAAGTAGGCCTTCTTCATACTTCCCTGCTGGAGTTTTTCTTTCCTTTCAACTTAGTAGGGAACATTTGTGATCCTTATTTTACCAAATGTATCTAACGAATATATTTTGCTCCAGGCTTTGTATTTTTTAATTTAAGAGAAACAAATCAATTCATGGTTCCGGCAGTCGTGCTACTAAGACAAGCATACATCTGTGCAAAAATACCCCAGTCCCTAATTAATTGCAGAATGTTATTAACATTTTTAATTTAACTTATTTCATTTTATAAACATGAGCATACTGAGATACTTTTTGAAGAACATTATTCCATCTTTTGTCTGCAATTCTATAACTGGGGCAGTTTAGCATAGATTGCCAGACACTTGCTTGTATCAAGATTATTTTGTATTCAAATGGTTCCAAATCCTTTCTGTAATGACTTCAGTAACTGAGGCTTGACACTTCACCCCCGACTCATACAGAACTGATGTGCACTGCTAATGGCAGTTTTCTCAGATTAAGAACAGGCTGAGATACAGTCTCCAGCATTAATGCCTTTCACAAATGTATTATGCTCAAATCAACCCACACTCTGTTTCCTATATACCACAGCTTATCAATTTGTGCTTAATTTGACGTCAACATAGTAAATATTATATTAAAAAAAAAAAAAAGCAAGAAAGCCTGATTAGTGTTGCAGACTTACTGTGTAAGTAGTTTTACTTATTGATCATGATCATTGATAGTCACATGTGAAGTGACTATCAACTGTAATCAGTTGTAGACAGTTATTTTATTTGACTGATTGGTGCCTCTGATATTTTGAACAGGTGTAAGCTTTCATAAGGTATCTATTTCAGTTGTTATTTGTTTAAAGCACAGTGAACAGTCTTCATTTGAACACGGTGCTAAATGATGCACACCGACATGCAGATTTTCCTGCAGCTTGCCACAGGTGCTCTAGCTTCCACGCAACATTTTCCCTGCTTTGGTATTTAGAGCGGGTTTATGGTGTACACAAGGTCCATTTGTAATCTTAAACCTATTGCATCGTACTTGTCTGGGATTCTGCAAAAAAATATTATTTATAAGGCAAAAAAGTATAATGCCTGCTTTTCTACCTGCTAGTTATTCAGAGTACTCTTACCTAGTTCCATTATGGAAGGGTACTGGTGAGCACCATAGGGTGACACAGGGATCCCTTGTGCCAGGGATTCAAAAGAAGCAAGTCTTTCATTCATAGCTAGTACAATAGCAGTGCTTTTTGTGGCCTGATACCTCACATGCACTGCTCAGTGAACCATCCAAATTTGCACTCATCTAAAGAAAGGCACATTTGGCCAAAAATTGGATATGTTATTAATTGGTCATCTCCTAATATGCATATTCAGATGCTAATCTTTGGTAGCAGTGCACATCTGAAGGAGTACTGCCAACATCTGTTAGATGTATTATGTATATGCTATCCATATATTGTGATTTTTTTTACATGTCTCAGAAACCCAACTTTTGGAGAAACAAATATGTGATAATATTATTACAGTTGGGAGTGTCTGAGCAGCTGTGGTGACTGAATTCTGCTCTGTCCCTGCCAGCCTCACCTCCTACCACGATGGATTTCCTGAAAGAAGGACATCAGTGTTTGGGGGGGATTTTACAAATCCATTATCATACTAAATCCACCTGTGTTCTGGGGATGTGACAAAATCAAAACCCAATAAAAATAACCAGAAACACCAACAAAGAGGAAAGGCAGCTGCTAATGGCTAATAGCACAAAACTCCTTTTTCTTTGCGTTTCCTTGCGTTGAACACTGGTAAGATGGCGTGGCAGGATTAGGGACTGAAAACTAAGAGGCAAAGAGGAAGGAAACCTCTTATAAACCAAGCCAGTCTATGCTGCTCATGGGCTACAGCAGCAATTTGGTAATGCATCTAGTCTTTAACTCAGGTGATGTCACAGACCAGAGGCAACTTTTGTTACTCAGAATCTTTCAGAACAGGTTGAAATAGGGTTGCAGCCCCAAGATATGTTGTTTGACCTTATTTCCACTCTGGCTGGGTTGCTGAGTCCCTGACAAGAAAAAGATATTTGAGCAGAGTACAACCTTATTTAGCTGGGGTAGCATTTGTTTTTTTCCCCACAGCCTTCATTACTGTAATATTACACACAGGGTTTTTCATTTCTTTGCCACGCAACTTATTCCCCTAAGATTAGTCCTTTTCTAGTCAAGCAGTTTAAACCTAATCACAGTTGTTATTTTAATCTGTGCTCACCATGAAGAATTCTTGCAGAGCTATATTGCTTGTTAGCAATTATGGCCTCCCAATGGAAGTCTGCGATTTCAGCAAAAGCAACCTGTTTAATACTTGGCACCTCTTTAGTATACAGGCATTAAACCCAGGAGCATAGAAGCATACTAATGCTGGAGATGAAAGCAGAGCGAATCTATTTTAAAAACAGTTTTCTAAACATGAAGTTGGTGATGTTTTGTGGCTCTTCCCCTCTGTGTTTTTCTTTATTGCTACAAGGTAATAAAGTGCTGTTGATCCCTCATTTATTTTATGATCGTCGTGTCTGAAATGCAGCATATCCTAAAGCTTTCATCAACTTAGACCGAAGGTTTGGAACTGGATCCAGTAGCACTAGCAGCAAAATTCCCTTGAAAGTTCTTAAGAGCAGGACCTGACCCTTGCACATTATGATGAGCATCTTGTGCTTAAATCCTTTCTTCTGCTAAGAGAACCAGTAATTTCTGTCATTGGCTTAAGCATCAAGAATTAAAAATTATGATCTACTGTCAAGGTCAATTAGCAAAGGCTGCAGGAGCAAATTTCTGCCTCTCACATTGTTTCTTCATCTGATTCTTCTATTAAGAATTATACAGAGTAATGCAGGTCCGCTGAATTAGAAAGAGCATTAGATGAGTATGCGAGAAATACCACTGCAGGGGAATTACTCACCACTGACCCTTTTTGTCCTATTTGAAGTTATTTCCGGACAAGACAAGGCAGAGAAATCTAAAGTAACACAATGCTCCAGTTGAAGCTGATACAGTGACATGTACACTATTAATGTAACTCCAATGATAAATGTTGGTGACTCACATGGATGGAAGTGGAATTTGCCTCACATCAAATGAGTTTATTTTGTTCAAAGAAGCTGCATAAATGGGGGAACTACTGACCAGTTAAGTATGCTGCCTCTTTCATCATTCTTAATTTGCAAGTAATTACTATAGGATGCTCAGCATAAGGAAAGCCATTAAGAAAGCCTTCATATCCACATAATAGTGAGGAACCTCCACTAGTGACCTAGTGAAGCTCTGTAAGAACAGGATCTGTGAGGCTGGACCAGAGGTTTCTTCTAGCAGATAGCAATAAAACATGACCTGGGGGCTGCAACTACAGCAATAAAAGCTCAACAGCAGATGCTTTTGTCATGTATAAAGAGCAGTCCTCCAAAACGAAATTTCTTCCCCCACATCTTTTAGGGTCCCATTATACAATTGGAAATGTAAAATTGATGTGCACACCATGACATCGGCTTTAGTCTGCTCAGTCTCAGCCAGGCTGCTTTAAATCTGCCCATGCTGTAAGGAACACTGAAGGAGATCAGCGTTCAGGATTTGTGTCTGCTCTTTTTATTAGCCTGCCTAGAGTAAAGCAGGGGTTATCGGTCAGTGTCAGGTTCAGTGCCCAGTGACCCACCAGGTTAAAACTGTGGTAGTCACAAATCAGAAGTATAATGAAGTCTGAGAAGAGGTCTGTGCTGATTTATTGGGACATCTGTCTGGCTATAGACAGCCTCGTCCTGCCCCTGTGTAGTGGGATCCATTAGCATAATCCACACCATGAAACATATTATAGATTTAAAAGAGAGAAATACAGTGTTCTAAGACAACTGGCAAAAACCAGAAGGGTTCACCTTTTAGGGCTCACTAAGTCTTAACTTCTTATGCCAACATCCCATAAAATAATATTAAATATAAGTATTAAATTGCACTCTCAATTTTTCCAAGAACACCAAATTTTCAGACCACAACTGAATGTCCGTTCATAATGAATAAAGTTGTTCTCTGCTACTTTTCAAAGACATTTTCATCTTTCAACTTCATATTTTTAATTTCTATTTAACCACTACACTGTGTTTTACACACCGTGTTATTACCTTCATTCTCACAAATAGGATTCCTCAGATTTTAAACATAAAGTTACATTTTAGTACCAGTTATTTTTAATACTAAAAAAAATATGAATTAATTAAACAAACTTCTAAATATTTACTCAGAAAAAGACAAAACTCATATCACAAATGATGTAAATGCTGTAATGCTACTTTATATCCTACAGAACAGGAGGTTTGTGAGACGCATGCTAAGTAGTGCTGTCATGTGGAAGGCTACTCTTTCTGAACTGAAAAATCAGACAGATCATTATTTCTTCCCTTGATCATTACTAAGCTGAATTGCATTTTAATCTATAAAGATTAAATTAATCTATGAAGATGAATTTGTATTTGACTATATATTAATAGAAATTGTCATCGTCTCTATGTCTTTAAAAAAAAAAGGTCAAATTAAATATGCCATTAAAAAAAAAAAGTGTGGATTGAGAATGTTGAATTTGTTTCATCTCTGCTATTGCTTCATGTGCTCTGTATTAAACATCATTTCAGATACAAAGCTAGTATGAAATATAAAGATATAAGATACTGAGTGTTTTATCATGAAATACTGAGTACTTAAGTAAATATAAAGTACAAGGACATATTGTAATGTGCTGTCATAGATCTTTTTATGTCTGCTGTGATAAGAACAACTCTATACAAATTGAAATTCTGGAAGATTTAATTTTAAAATGATCAAGCAATAATCAGTTCATTAAGGGAAAGAGACTTCTGAAGTTTAGGCAACTTCTATGCTCCCTTTACCATCTTACATTAGAATAGCCCTGAGAAACAGCTAGAAATCCCTAGAGAACCTAAAATACCTGTGCCAAGTGCTGGGATGGCATTTGATACATTTTAAAAGGCGCACAACTGTTCATCTTACCTAACATGGCATCAGCAGCAACACAGAACCAAAACTACTGTAGTAAACTGTGTAATAAAATTGCTGTTGTAAAGAGGACACCGTGCTTGCAATGAGGTAAGGACCTTTTTGCAAGAGAGCTGATGATCTACCCATGAGAGTAAATAACATTTATTAGACTGGACACATGTACAGAGTTCTGTGAGGTCCTGTAACCATCCTACCAGAGGAACACAAATTTTGACATAAATTTCAGAAGCAGTGACGCTGCTACCACATTTGCTGTAAGACAGAATAGAAATGTCCACTAGTTTAACATTAGCACATGGAAATTGCTTCTTTGCTTAGATCAGAGCTAAGTCTGGACAATTTCCACTAGGCAACATGAACATAAGAGACAGAAAATTCTGGGCTATCAAGAATATTGCAAAGTTATAAAACTTTGTATATTTGATTTTTGAAAAACTCTCAAATTCTTACACTGTTCTACTGTGGTGTTGTTTTTTCTTTTTTCTTTCTTTTTTTTTTTAATTTTTATTTCGGCTACATTGCATGTGCTATTTGGAGAAAACGCTTCCACTCAATATCACACCATTTAATAAAGTCGGACCAATTAAAAGAAACTGAAGTACACTGAGCATCCAGTGCTTCAGAAATAGAACATGGGGAAAACTGTGTGCATTTATCTGCTCTGATAAGCAAAGTTAAACTGCTGTGTGATGCCTGAGTTGTTTCATTTAGGTAATATTTCCTGAAGAGACATTAATAGTGCACAAACTCAATATCCAAGCATTTGTTTGAAATCAAGAACTATGGAGTGGAGCATTTTTTCCAACAGAACAACATAAATAAATATGTTTGTATATAGTACTTGCCTCCATAAATTCCAGCGCTGTTCCTCTAGCTGTGTCACGAGATGCTCTATGTATTTGTTTGAATCCATATACTCCTAAATGAAAAAAAGATGAAAAGGTTACTTCATTGTACAAAGCATTTGTAAATGTTTGAGTAAAAACCAGTTTGTGGAGTCCATCTTCATTTTGTACCCATACCCAGTGTTATTCCACATGCACACAAATCCCAGTGATAAAAAAATCTATATTAAAAACAAATTTGTATTCATTACAAACAAGTAGGATAGCAGCCCAATGCAGTTTTCAGAGATTATCTATGAGGAAGACAAACAGCAGCGAGGATATGCAACTAGCACAAATAAATTAGGGTATGTATAAATACAAATCCATGCTCCAAGCCCAGAATTATACACCTTGGATCCAAATGGAAAAATAACATCTCATCATCATTTTGGTGCCATCGTTACTTTGGTGTGAATTTTGTTTACTTGGGCTATATATCAAAGTGAACTGAATATTTACTGAATATTTGACTGAAATATTTATTTTGTGACTAGTGTGAGAAATATTATACCATGTACTCTATTTGAAAACGAAACTATAATTCAACTCCTGTTCAACTTTTGCAGATAGTTTAGCCTGCAATATCAGCTATATGAAAGTTATTGTATCTGTGTCCAGACTGAACTTCTGATAAATAATCATGATCAGATGAACAATTTGGACTTTTTAAAATTGAACCCTGTTCTTTAAATTCAATGCAGAGAGATGATCAGCAGAGATTTATGTCAGTAACAGAAATATACCATTTTATCTCCAGGGGAAAGGCAAATTCAGTGTTTCTCAGGGAAAATATTTCATAATGAACCAACAGAATAACATGTGATACATAATATGATATATTCATATGACATTGGTACTAACACAGCATCACTATTATTCTGAAAACCTATCAGTAATAACATAACTCTCTTGAAATAGCTCACAAAAATATATGGTTTCAAACCTCAGACTTCAGGAAATAACAAGGATTGGAGCACTATACAGGAAAGAATCCTCCTTCGCTTTCTGGAGACAAAAGTGTTGGTTTTATAGCTCCAATTTTTTTGGACTTAAGCTTTGGGCTTATCACAAAACCACTCTGTAGGGTTCCTGTTTGCATTAAGAGTTGTTTCAATAGTATTATTTATTTGGTGTGCAAATATGTTTGGTTTTTTTTGCAAAGTAGCTGGGTCTTCTTAAGCATTTATCTTTATAATCAGGAATATGAGACAGCTACCACAGGGACAGTACATCATCATGTCTTCTCAGGCTGAAGATAAATGTTAGCTGATTTTAATGACCATAATTTATACAGAAACACACATTTCAATTTTTCAGGACTGAAATTGTTCTAAGTGATTGGGTAACACTATCAGGGAGTCACACAATATTTCTTGTAATCTCGTGAAGCTTTTCATACTGTGCATAAAGTAGCGCGATACCTAAGACACATACAATCAATCTAAAAAACGCCTCTGTACATAGGCACGAGTCCACCAGGGCAGGCTGCATGCAGATCAGTGGTGCTCAGAAGCACAGCTCTGATGGAGAGGACCCATGGTACACGATCAGGCAGGGCCCTCTCACACCTCTGGCAGCAGCACAGCACAGGCTAGGCCGCATCTATTGCCCAGTGGTGAAGAATACACTGGCAGGGTGGCATGAGATTTCAGCTTGTGTTTTATGGAATCAAAGAACTGCTTGAGTTTGAAGGGACCCTTGAAAGCCATCTGGACCAACTCCCCTGCAATGAACAGCTCAATCACGTGCTCAGAGCCTTGTCCAGCCTGACCTGGAGTGCCTTCAAGGGATAGGATGTCAACCACATCTCTGGGCAACCTATTCCAGTGCCACACCACCCCTCATCATAAAAACCTTTTGCCTTTTATCCAAGCTGAATCTCCCCTCCTTTTGTTTGAAACCATTTCCCCATGTCCTATCACAACAGAGCCTGCTAAGGGTTTGCCCCCAGGGATTGATGGCTGATTTCTACTAAGAGAGAGATGTTCCCCAAAGGTTGTCACAGTGCACAGATCAGTGAAGAAAGCAAGAGTAAGCCCCTGCTCCTGGGGACCCGTGCCAATGCATTTGCCATCATTTGTTACAGGCCTGTGCTGCTTGAAATCCTCTGAGAGTTGTGCAGTTTTGCATCAATCTCGAGGCTTGCCACATACAATTTAATCTGTTGCAGACATATATTTTTAGATGTTATTTGCAGAAACATTAAGTACTGAAAATCTTGAGAAATGCCATGAACTTCTTAACACAGTTTTTATAGTGGTATCATTAAGACCAGAAACTGGTTCCAGCATGGGTTCAGGCTTTCCTGTTAATCAACTGGGTTGTGTTTTACTGACAGCATACAATGGGAACAAGGCAGCAAGCTGCTTCTGAGCCACTACAAATAAACTCATTGTGTATCACACATTGCAGGTCAGAAAAATGGTGCTGTACAGATGCACTATGACAGTTAGTCTCGGTATCAAATCCTTTAAAACAAGCTGTCTTTTTATTTTCTTAACATTTTTTACTACATTTAATGTGGTATAAATTATTATTAATACCTTTATGTCTTTTTAATGTAATATTAAACAATATTCCTGATTTATTCATCAGTGCTCTTCACCCCATAGGCAAAGATAAGATCAGCACTTTCATTCTGCATAATTCTGCTGTGATAATATAAAAATCTCATTCTGAAGCAATATGGCCACAGAAATGAAGACAATTGAAAAAAAAAAAAGCAAAAAAAGCTATGTATTCATTTAGTGTGACTCCTGCCTTAATGTCAGGTTTTTCCTGTGGTGAATCAGAAATATTACTCCATTTCTCTTTGAAGACCTACAGCTCAGGAGTATGTAAAGCTGACAGTGTGCAAAAGTATTGTTTAAAAAAAAAATAATCTGTTGTGATTTGATATAAATACTGTGATTTGAAATGCCTTTTTTTCTCCTATGTTCTCTGGCACATTAATGTGCCAACCATGTCCCAAGCAAGCCATCTGCTCAAGGCAAGGCCTATTTTCCCAAGTCCAGGTTTCTGTTCTTTTTTGTTACCAGCTGCCCCAATAAGACAAATTCTGCAAATTCCAGACTGGAAGCCAATATTACTTTTTATTAACATGACACTGTATGGTGACAACAACATAAAGATAATAGTAAATATCCAAAAGGTTATTTACAAGAAAAACTTACCCACATGGAAGCCTTCAGTCTACTGGGAAACACTGAGGTAATCTCTACCAAGGAGCAACCTGGGTATCAGAGAATGGCTTGAGAGCAACCCTGAGGAGAAAGCCACCCTATAGCAGTGGGGTTGGAACTAGATGATCTTAAAGGTCCCTTCCAACCCAAACCATTCGATGGTTCTGTGATTCCATGATTTAAAATGACTTGGCATGTTCAGTGAAAACATAAAATGTGGAAAAGAAAAAACAAAACCACAGTAGTCACACTTTTTTGAGAAGGACTATATATACGGTTTAGTAAAGTACTGACACTTTTCAGTACCCAACAGATCACACTGAGGGGCAATACAAATGTTTTGTGGCTTCCCTGGAGCCCTGTCATGCACAAACTTGCACTGTGCAAGATTTGGGCAGCACAGTTAACTCACGTCTGAAAAATTACAGTGTCATCACCTGCGATGTCATATAACTACACTGTTTTAAGGAAAAAAAATATCTTGGTGTATTATGTTTAACTTGAGTAGAAAATCTTTCTAGCAGCTACATAGATTCTGGTAGCCAGGAAGATTTGCTATGCAAATATCACATACCTGCTCATCTTATTTAGAGAATTTAGAGAGCATCCGAGAATCACTTTGCCAGAAGGGTCACTGTACCAAGCTGAGGCATGAGCCTACACATACACTTAAGCAGGCTTTTTTGACAGAAGAAAACATCAGTCTTTGCAATGCTCAATTGTTTTGCTTTCCCTCCCTGCTTTACTTTTTTATCTGAATGACTGTCAGGAAAAAGGTCAGAGAAAGGAAATGAAGTACCTCCACTGAGGCTGGGGACACACCACTTGGTATTTGGGTTGGTTATGTGGGTATTTGTTCTGGAATATCCATGCTGTTGTTCTGGGCAGGGTATCAACAATTACACAGCACATAGAGTATTTTCCCATCCATTGTTGCAGAGCAAATCCAAGGGCAACCACAGACATATAACACTAGGTTCACTTGCTAGAAACTGGAGGTGATAAATTTAAGCTAAGGAAATAACACTTATTCTCTGTCTCTCTTAAGGAACTTGCACAGCTTGGTATCAAAGAGAGTTTAATGAGCTTAGCAATATGTGAAAAGGATTAAGGATACAGCCGTTGATCCAGCAAATCACTTGATTACATCCTTAATTCAATAGGGCTACTCACGTGCTGGAAGTTAAGCATGTGCCTGGGAGCTTTTGTTGGCACTGGTCACTGGGAAGTGCTGTTGCAGGGCTGGGCCATCCTGAGACAGGGACAGGATCTAGATCTGGCCCAGCATTTCTTACCCTTGCCTTACTCTTGTGAGGGAGGCAGCTGCCAGTGCTCTGCTGCTATGAAACAGCTGCCAGCTCCTTGGGCACACAGATGAGATACTCCATTTCCAGAAAGGTGGGGAATTTGGGTAGTTTAGGCCAGCCTTCATCTTTCTGCAGACCAGCTTTGAAACAGAGCTGGAAGGTAAATGGCACAGAGAGCCCTGCAGAGCCCCACACCTCCTGTTCAGCCTCATCTGACACCACTGCTCGTGCTGCTGGGATCTTGTATTTTCACAGAGGAAGGTTATAAGAAATTGAAAAGCAAAGGTGTCTGCAGCCAAAAAGCAGACTGTTGCAATTAGGAAATGATGTTAGCTAAGCGCAGAGTAGATGCGATTGACCTGTGAGGGGGAGATCTGAGCTGTTACACCAAATGCAGAGACACAAGTCATCTTTGAAGGATCTTGGAAAGGAGCCCTGGGGGAAAGCTTTAGATGTAGGGAGAGTGCCTTCAGAGAATATAATACATTTTGTAAAATATTTATTTTTGTTGTCATTCTGCCGCATAAACCTTTGATAGCAAATAGGCTCTTTTCCAGCAGCCTGGGAGGATATATGCATGTGTTCTTGTCTGGACTATGTTTTTTGCATGTCTGAGAACATTATAATTGAGGATTTGAGTAAGCTGTCAGTTACACAGTGTTACTCATCTACACACTAAAAATAAATCACGTATAAAAAAAAGATAAAAAACTCTTTGCATTAGATACTTTTCTGTCACTTCTTTCAATGCTACACCTGGCCGGACTGCTCACCACTGGTGTTAAACAGCAACAAAAGCTAAACTGTACAGCTTAAACAAATCAAATCCTTTTAAACTGCCATTGGTGTTAATTTATTATTATCCTGCCCAATTTCAACATGTTATTTTAATTGTCAGTTTTATTAACAGCTGAACAGAAAGCATGCATTCTGAGCTTCGGCGATGGAGCAGAAGGCTGGCAAGGGCCCTTGTGCACATACTGTGGAATTACACCATTATGGTAAAAACAGT
The DNA here is from genome assembly GCF_054131305.1 of Coturnix japonica. Lineage (NCBI taxonomy): Eukaryota > Metazoa > Chordata > Aves > Galliformes > Phasianidae > Coturnix > Coturnix japonica. The sequence goes on along the minus strand of NC_140669.1, from coordinate 6,273,171 downwards.
AATGATTATTTTAATAAATGTGTTGAGCAAATTTCTTAATTGTTTAAAATCACTCAAGCCTCAGTGAACAGTTCATATTACATCTCAGCTGCAGTGATTAAAACTGATTTACCAACTCATCTGAAGCCAGTTGTTTTCATCAAAATCAGCTGGGTTTTCCTCCAGCTGCTGCTTGGTTTGTGCTCTGCACCCAATTAAATGTCACCATCTACAAAGGACAGTGGGGTTTAATAAAGCTTGAAATAGCACAAGCTTGTTAGTTAATGTGCAGATTCTGTGTCTTCTGCATGCAGAGCTGTGAGATGGTGCTTCTCCCAGGCGTGCTGAGCCTCACCACACTGCAGCTTTTGCCAGCTTGCCCCCAAAGAAGCATAAGCACTGAGAACAACATGGCTGCTCTGCAGATCAGACCCAAAAATGCTCTAGTTTTGCCATTTTCTCATAGGACTTTCTCTTTTCCAATCAGTCTCCTTGTACAAGCAAATCTGAAGACTCAGGCAGTCATGCACAGGAAAGGTGCTGGGACCAGAATACTAAAAAATGCTCTAATTGAGCTTAATTGCATTACAGCAGGTTTACATTAAATCAGTGATGTATCCTGGTCTATAGAATGAAGGGAAGAATCCCAGTGCTTCCCTGCTGCTACTCCTGTACTAAGGAGTACTACTGTCTAGATGTTGCAATGTTTGCAACCTAAGCCGTTAAGATTGAGGTAAAAAGTAATGCAGAAGTTCCAGAAGAAGCCCAGATCTCCACTGGTGGTAACACCACTGCGCTGCATTTCATGTCAGTGAATACTCTGGCCTCTAACTTTCAAAGCACTGAATGGTTTAAAAAACAGCTGTGTGAGAGGACAAATGCCAATTTATAAAACAGCATGACTGCTTTCCTCTACCGGGCAATGAAATAAAGGCAAAGATTAAGTAGGTGAGTGGTAGGATAAATTCCAATGATCAAACAGATAGATGACAATAATATTTTACAGAAAATAGGCAAGCAATTGCAAACTCGGATCTATCTAAAAATGCTTATTTGACAGAATGGAGTATATTACAGAATGAGATATGATATAAAGATAGTGAGGAGGAAAGTCAGAAACAAAGAAGATCATGAAGAATGTGATTGACTGTTTTGTATCTGTACCTTTTACTCAAAAAACTTCAGCATGTCTCTGGATCAAAAAGGCTTTATGCGAATAGTAAAGATAAGCAGTCACTTGTATGAAATATTGAGCTAAGTATTCTGCTTGGCTGTATAAGAAACCAGATATTTTTGTCCAGCAGTCAAATCCATGCTATTTTTAGCTGATTTTCATTCCCTTAAAGAAATCAGTAAAAGCATTAACTGGAATTTACTAGAATTATCGTGAAATAGAAAAGCATGATATCATAACAGAGAAGTCTGAATTTATTAGACACACTCTAAATCATGGAGCTTTTAACACCAGTTAACAGCTCCTGTGAACAATACATCAGCCATATGCAGTTACCGCAGGAACAGAAACCAAGGCTGGATAGCACTGTGTCCTATAGTACCAACAGAGGTCCCTCCTATAAAGTAGTGGATGGCCTTGCTTTCTGTTAGTTGTAACCCCTGAATTTCCACTGATACCCATCTATTCCAGGCTGTAACTCGCTGTGACTGCCATCCCAGCAGAATACATGGGGCATCACTCTGGACAGCAGGCAGGGAGCAGTACCAAAATGTAGGGGGATTTTAGTGGGAGGTGGGATGAGCAGATTGCACCCAGTGCCAGACTTTGTCTCCTGGGCAGGCTGGGAGGCTGCTCTCCCAGTCACCTCCAGCATGGGCAGCTCTTGACCTCAGGCAGCCTGGTGCTGTGATGGAGTTACTCTATATAGTGAAATACAAAATGAAAATAGAAAGTGAGGCTTACTGTAGTGGTATACGTGACAGTTACAGGTTGTTCAAGGTTATTAATGGGTGTATATAAGTTAAGGAGGTGTTGGAGTGACAGAAAATCTTGTATCTCAGAAATTTCACAAGTGAAAAGGTATCAATGTTATTTAAGGCAGCAGGGATCTGTTACACAGGTAAAACAGACATGCAGAGTTAAAAAAGCCATGAGTGCACAACGATGGGCAGATTTTGAGCTTGCTCCTACACAATGCGTATATGTACCTGAAATAATTAGCTGTAGTCTTGTTTATGTAAAATCTAATTTACATTAATAAACTCCACACAGCAATGTCACTGATAATGTAAGAAATTGTCCAGAAATGTTAGCAGTCATAATGATGCCGAGTAAACATTGGAGCATTTAATTAATCAATTTCTGACATTAACAGGTAATTACCATTTCTGAATCATTCGTTGATGTTTTTTTATGAATACAAATCAAGCAGAACACAGAGAACAACTGCTGGCTGCTGGTGTTTGACTCATGTAGGCGTATGGCGCTTGCAGGTGACTCACATTGACTAAAGAAGACAGGGAGTGATAACAAAAACATTCCTGGGATCTATTGCAGAGGTGGAGAAATCTAATTTTAATGGTATTACAGATACTAGGTAGCCACGGATAAAGATATTCTTCATTCTCTGCATATGTCAGATGTGCTAACTCAATTGTAATAATCTGTACCACCCATCCTAACAACACAACACACAAATTGGAGTCTTAGGTTTTCTACCATTTTCTTTCACTGCTTCACTATCATTGTCCTCACATCCTCATATTCTGGCAACTTCTGGCAAGGAAGAAGGTACTCACACACAAATCAAGTGTATCTTCACATTTTTATCTCTTCTTAAAAGCACATTGGACAGAAAACCCAGTATGTGCTAAGCTCAGTTGTTCACTTATTGAAAGTCCATAGTAAAGTATATTAAAACATTAAAACCAACCCTTTGTTACAAGGAATATCAACCTGATGGTCCCCAAATACTTCCAAGCATCACTGGGCAAAACAGGGTGAGGATACCCAGCTCTCTCTCCTGCTCTTAGCACCAAAGTGACCTAAGGTTTAGTAAAAGCCGAATTATCAACCTGTTATGGGTTGTTGGAAAAGAGACACCAGAGATGGGCAGAGGAAAAGTAATGTGCCATGCAGAGACTGAGAGCTCCCTTCCGGACACAGCCTTGTTTCTCCTTATGCCCCTGTTTTGGCCTGGCCAGCACACTCTCCTGTAGCCACCAAGTTTCTCAGATCTGAGTACTCATTATGGCACATTTTGAAAATTAATGTTTGTGTCAACAGCTCACCTTGCAATGCCTTACATACGCATTTCCATGAGATATTCAAGAAAACAGAAACATTTGTAAATGCAACTGGATTGCCAGTGGTTGTATTTACTTGCACAAATGAAAGAAGAAAAATCCCTTTAGGTAACAACTAAATGCAATGTGCATGAGGAACCCCCCCACCTTTCTTGGGAGTTTTATGGCTGAGTGTCCTATGCTGAGCTCTGATAACAGACTGTGCTGATCCTCAACAGCCATCAGCATCCTCTGCTTATAGCTAGGGCTCAGATAATGTGTGAGGCAACCTGGCTTTCTGGATTCATGGGATTAATCTTAAGAAGTTTGGCATTTCCTAAGTAGTGTATAGACTACATAGCATCATGTGATATTGGCTGAAGATAAACTTCAAGTATCCCTATATATATAAGGATTTAGTGAAAGTAGATTTAGTGGAAAGAGAATGTTCCACTTTAATGGGAAGCAATAAGGAGAAAGTCCAAGAAAGAGAATAACTGGAACATTTGTGTCAGCAGCCAGCACACAAGCACACATTTATGTTGTGTAGGCCTATTAAACACTCAAGCCAAAGAATCGCCTTTCACTAGATCCATTAATACTCTGTACATTCTAAGAGTGGAACAGACAGCATAATAGCACCAAAAGTACAGTTTCTTGCTAGACTGCAACTCCAACTCCATCCTCCCTGGATATACATTGGTTTGGGACAGTACTGGCAATTAGTTGCACTGACAAGATTAGAGTGTATGCAGACAAAAAGAGATGTAAAATGACATAACTGAGTGCTGCTAGGCTGCACACATAGGCTCTTAGATGTTATGTGCACAATGCTCCAGTTCTTCAGTTGGCCTCAGTGACAGACATTTTGCAAGCAGCCATGCAGCATGTCTGTGTCCTTTGCACAGCCTGGAGAGAGCTGTGCACATAAGGCAAGTATAAAAAGTTGCTCACAGCCACGTGTGGAGCAGAAGGATTCTGTACTGAAAAGGACAGGAATGCACATTACTGAATTTAACATGTAGAAGGAACAGAGCATAATGTAAAGGTTGTCATAAAGCAGAAATTAGCGGTTTTTCTTCCTCACTTCTGTCTCAAACAAAGCAGAGAACTCCCCTTACAATTCTTGCATGTAACAATCATATTAATAATCACTATTATCTTGTGCTTTTGTAAGCACTCTAACATATTATTAATGTTTGATCTTCTGAACACTTGTAACTTCAGTATGCCATGCACAGCAGATGCAAACAAATATGATGACATATTTCAACTTAAAGATAATCAATTTCCTTTTCATGAAAATTTAACCGATCCTTTAATTTTGTTCAGCATTTTAGAATTCACAGGTATAATGCAGTATTGGTGAAATCAAAACTACAATTTAGCTCCCAGTAATACTAATAATTTTTCTGCTGCTGAATATTGCTGCTCTGAATTGCCGATATATCTGAAAAGTTATGTGCCTAGAGATCTTAGTTACAGCGATTGCAAAACATTCTGCTTATTCTAATAAGACCAAACTAAATAAGAACTGTATAATGAAAGGCTTGAAAATACGCGTTTAGATAAATTGAGCAACTGACGTCATCTGCCTGGACTTGTGCAAAGCATTTGACACTGTCCCATGTGACTTCTTGGCCACCAAATTGGAAAAAAATAGATTTGCTGGATGGACCACTTGCTGGATGAGGAACTGGATGGATGGTCTCCCTCAGAGAGCTGCAATCAATGGCTCAGTGTCCAAGTGGAGACCAGTGACAAGTGGCATTCCTCAAAGATCAGTGTTGGGACTGGTGTTATTTGACATCCTTGTAGGTGAAATGGACAGTGGAACCAAGTGCACCTTCAGCAAGTTTGCAGACTGCACCAAGCTGAGTGGTGCAGCTGGTATGTTACAGGGAAGGGATGCCATCCAGAGGGACCTGAACATGCTTGGAGAGGTGGGCCCATACCAAATGCATGGAGTTCAACAATGCCAAGCGCAAGGTCCTGCATCTGGACTGGGGCAATCCAAAGCACAGATAAAGGTTGGGCAGAAAATGGCTGGAGAACAGCCCCGAGGAGAAAGATTTGAGGGTGCTGATTGATGAAATATTCAACGTGAGCCAGCAATGTGTGCTTGCAGCCCAGAAGACCAACCATATACTGGGTTGTGTGACCAGCAGGTCGAGGGAGGTGATTCTGCCCCTCTATTCTGCCCTCCTAAGAACCCAAGTACTGCATCCAGTTCTGGAGCCCCAACACAAGAAGGACTTGGAGTTGTTGAAGCAGGTGCAGAGAAGCGGTATGAAAATGATCAGAGGGATGGAGCATCTCACCTATAAGGACAGGCTGAGAGAGCTGGGGCTCTTCAGCCTGGAGAAGAGAAGGCTCCGGGGAGATGTTATAGTGGCCTTCCAGTAGCTGAAGGGGCCTACAGAAAAGATGGGGAGGAACTTTTTATAATGGCAGGTAGAGACAGGATGAGGGAAAATGGTTTTAAACTGGAAGCAGGTAGATGTAGAATAGATATTAGGAAGAAGTTCTTTATTGTGAGGGTGGTGAGACAGTGGAACATGTTGCTCAGAGAGACTGTGGATGTCCCTCCCTGGAAGCATTCAAGGCCAGGCTGAACGGGGCTGTGAGCAACTCAGAGGGAGGTATCCCTGCTTATAGCAGGGGAATTGGAACTGGATGGTCTTAAGGGTCCTTTCCAACCCAAACCATTCTGTGATTCCACGATTCTATGATTCTATGAAATATTCATTGCTGGTTTCTACTCAGGATGTATAGTGAAAATTCAGATTACAGATTTCTGTTTTATATGTTATATTACAAGTTAGAATTCAAAAATGTATGCTTAAAAATGTCCTTGATTTTATGCATGAAATAGCAAGTAAAATACTTAGCTGTCTGTGTTTCTTAAATGTGAATCTTTGAATCCGCAGGGAACTTAATGCGAGTTAACAGAGAGCATAAGCATAAACGTTTATAGTTCTGCTAATCTAATTCTTGTCATTAATTGTGGCTTACTGGAAAAGTTCTTTACAATATTTAAGTGAATTACATTTTAAAGATCTTTATCATCATCATCTGGAAAATCTATGGCAACAAGTGATGAGTCATGTCAGTGTACCTTCTGCTCTACTGCAGACCGTGATATTTAGTTAACTGCATCCCTCTTGGGAAACACAGACACAATTTCCTGCAGAAGCTTTGGTTCCCACTGGTCTGAGACACAGAGGGCAAATTAAAACAAAATACATATTAATCCTGTACCTAAAGGAATTATTTTTTTCACAAAGGTGACATCATATTTCCCATGTGTAAGGGTGATACGGGACAAGTTCTGCTGGAATCATGCTGACCTTAATGGAATTAACTGAGGCATGGCAGTCCAAAATGAAGACAGATAAAAGAGAGACAGAGTAATCAGCTTTTCCTCTCTACTATACTATTAATGGGTACTTTGGGGAGTACAAATAATTTCATATGGACAATCCAATACATATTGATCTCTTATTGTCATCTCACAGTTGTTAAGCATCTTGTGCTTTTGTATATTCAAAGACAGTGACAGTAACTCATACACAACAGGAGGGTTGAAACACTGCATCTGAACTGTATATGAGCTCCACGCACAACTCACAGTCTTGTAATGTATGATTCACACAAGGGCTAATGATTTAGATTATTTTGCATAAAAATTCATGTTTGCATTCATGTATTAGATCACACAGTCATTCATAGGAGGAAAAAAAGTAAAATTGAAAGACAGATTCACACCCAGAAAGCAGTAAAGATTAGGTTCATACTTCTTTTCGAATCCTGTTCATCTGCACTACCAGGCATTTCTTACACATTACTGATGGAAAAGTTGATAAGTCTTAAAGGCCATCTTAAAGCCTCATCTTGTGGCTTACACAGAACCTCCCATTGGCAGTGGGCATGTCCCTGGTGTCCAGCTCCCACTAACAGTCTGCAGGAATGCTCTTATCTCCACCTTAAAGAGAAGCTGATGATATAAGTATGGTTTTAAGGTACTGCAGACATTACAGGTAGTCATAAAAGTGACCTGTTTTACTTGCTCACCATCTTGACATAATCTTGCATGGCTTCATTGTGAAAATTGCTGAACAATTGAAGGTCTCATTGATATGGCAGAATTAAACTTATTCAGGGGAGGAAAAGCAATTTTCAAACTTCAGATACAGTCCTTGATCATTAATTTAAAAAGAATTTCCATAGCCATCAACCTGACAGTATTTAAATGAAAAGACTCTGAAAACCTCGTTTTCCAACAGGAAATGTTTTCAGACATTGGTATTTCACATGTATAGAGAATTTTACAGTAAGCATATCCTGATGGCAAGTCTAGGAGAGGATTCACGTCTAGCAGGAACGATCTAATTTATCTTTCGTACAGTAATACCCAGCAGCTATTGTGAACATTTATTATCAAGGAAATTAAGGACAACAAAAGAAAATTAGTGTTTTAAGAGAAACTCATATGGTCCATTTAACTCTTCTTTTGACTCTCCACGTAATGTAATAAGATAATTTGCTTTTTTAAATGCGCATGAGCAATAACACTTTTTATAAATCATTCACAAAAGCTTTAAGAACAAATGTGTGCTACTGAGAGTAAAGCTTCAAATTACTTGGGTATAAATGTACATTGTGCGTATTCCAGAGATCCCCGTCTCTTGCATAGAATAATTGCCTACCTCTTCTCCTCAGCTGTTTCTGTGTGCGTATCAGAAATCCTCATGCAAAACAGCACTACTCCTGGTCTTACAGGACTCAAAGGAGATCCTGTCACAAATCCCAGCACCACTTGGACGTGGAAATGGTGACATACTATGAGAGCACAGCATGCCTTCCCAGCAGGGAACTGTCTCACAGTACTTTATGGCTGAGGCTCAGGCAGAAGAGCTTGGTTTTTGCTGCAGGACAGAGCCATTTCTCTTGCCTCATTTCTCTTTCTTCCAAGTGCCCTTTATAACCCTGAGTCTTGTAAAACAAAATTGTTTGGCCAAAAGCTTTTTTTTTTTTTTTACAGTAGCAGGGAAGGAACAGGGCCTGAAAGAGAAGACTTGGCTTGGACATTAATCCTTCTGGCCCTGGGGATGTGGTTGGTAAAGAAAAGGCCTTGGGCCCAGTATCACAACCAGGCCTTACTCCGATAAGCTTCCAGATCTGCCTCCTGGTTCCTTCCCACGAAGCAAACAGCTTTGCTTTTCTTTCTGAGTCAGAGGGCACAGCATATAAATTCCCTTCCTTTGCTAGTTGCATGCATGTTGCGTAGGGTGAAATGCAGCCTCCCTCTCTATGTATTTGCAAAACACAATCACTTATGGGGGTGGCTGAATTTCCCCTTCAATTAGTTTGCACTCACGCATCAGATGCCTGGGGCCAGGAGGGCAGCTTAATGTGAAAGTGTCTGTCTAGCCACAAAGTAAATATGGGCCAAGGAGAGGGCTAGGACAAGGCAGATGAGTCTGTCATTTCAAATGGACTTTGCAGTCTCTCCTGCAATGCTGTAAGAGCAAAAAAAAAAAATCCCAGAGATGACTGGATTTATCCCAATGCCAAGCAAAACTGAGACACTGAACAAGCCACATTCTCTGAGCCATTCCGGTAATGAAATCTAGATGTGTCTGAAACGTAGATGTCCTCAGTCCTTCCATCCATCTCTATAACTTGGCATCAGAAACATGCCAATATGTACCTGCTTCTCATGGACTCACACATGTACAAAACATAAGGCAATTTGAAATGTGTATATGTAGTTAGGATGCAATGACTTAATGTTACCGCCTCGAAAATCAGAGGCCATTTGCAAAAGAGAGCAGGGCAGTCAGCTCTAGTGATGTCTCAGGAAAAATTGATTTTCCTGCTTTGACAGATTGTGCCACTGAAGCTAAGATGTATCAGCTGACAAATCACAAGCCATATTGCACTGTTTTATCTTTTAAATTCTGATGAAAAAGACCTTTAGATTACTCGTCTCCTAAATGTTCCTGATTAGAGCTTGTTCTTTCAAATCTAATATTAAGTTATTAATCAAGGCAGCGTTTCCTGCTCTCCACAGACTATTAATTATCTATTCAGCTATGTGCTACACATGAAAACCTTTGCTTTAAAAAAGGCAGCATTCAACCCTTAACAGATACAGTATATCCAGTCCTCAGCTTGCACATTGGAATAATGTAGAGATGCACTGCTGGGACATTTAAGGATTTGATCCTCATCTAACCTTAACACACTGTTATACTACAACTGCTTTATCTGAAAAATAACCCATGGTTAAACCCTCTAAAGTTATGAGATACATACTGATGCCTACCAAGAGGAAACTCAGGAGCATGATTGCAAATTCCAGAAATATTTATTAACTTTCAGTGTATGGGGAACACTGATTAGCTGCATAATCATATATGATTATTTGCACCCCTCCAAAGCTTTTGGAAAGTTTGTAAACCAGGCTGCTTTCCCATGGATAGCACTGCAATTCCAGTGACAATGTAGCACAATATTATTCCAGACATCACGATTTCTGCTACCACTTTACAGGATAATTCCCATCAGCATGTGTTAGTTTGCAGACATGGAGCCCAGCTCTACCAGCTTTACAAAGGCACTGCTTCTGCTCTGGCCACCCCAAGGGGCCAGGGGAACCTCAGCCTCATCAAGTCTGCAATATGACTGAGTTTTGAAAGAAATGCCAGGCTTGAGATCTACACAAAGACAGAAGGGGATGCAGTTGGGATGCACGTGTCTGCCAGGCATCCTTGCTGGATGCGACAAGCACTGTCAAAGCACTTTCCATGCTTCTCTGCTCTCAGGACCAGGCTGTGGAGCTGCTGCCAGCAGCTCAGGGCTGCTCCCCCAGGCAAAAGCAGCATGGAAAAAAAACAGCAAAGAGTTCGCATCAGTCCCAGAGCCTGGAAATTTAAAATTATTGATTAAATTACACAATTTGGATTATAAACTATAAACCTGACAGTGTTTTAATTCGGTGTGCTTGCAGGGTTCTCTAGTGCCTGCAAACAGCATTTCCAAGACTGGTGACATTTCCCATTTCCTCATCTGTTTTCCTTCTGTTGCTCCTGTTATGACTAAAGGCAGCGGGATTCTATTTTTCTCAGTGGGAATTGTGTCACCTGCTGTTGAAAGGAAAGCAATTATTGTGTCCTTGCTAAATCTTGGGCCTGTCTGTATAGGCTTTACAGCTTAAAAATATAAACATGCCGCTCTGTGCCAGTGGCAGCAGGGAGGCACTTTGAGACCCAGCTGGGATCCCCTGGATGTCATCTTCGGTGCCTCTTATGCACTGGGAAAGATGCCAAACCCAAGTGCCTTTCCCGTAACTGTGTCTAATCAACAGAAAGTATATGTGAATGATGTGCTGGTGGTTCCTGCATAGGACACCTCGAGTGCTAAAATCCAGGTTCCCCTTCTCCCTCCTTATTCCAACAGTCAGATTATACTTTTCAGCTTTACTCAAAGAACATTTGTGTTTGCCTTGCACTGGTGTGGTTGCTTTCCCTCCTTCTGTGTGTTTTTATGTGATTGTAAACCTGTCTGACAAGGGCACGAGTATTTTATTTGCACATTGTAAAATTCTATTTTTGTGCTATCTCTGTTATCTAAGAGGAAACCTATAATGAATCGGAGAAGTAAAACAGCTGGAATTTTACATTTGCAATTGGCAAAATGCAACAAAAAGAAAGGCAAACTCATTGTATTGTAGAGTATATACAATCTTGCCACAGCTTTGGCCTCCTGGTACCACAAAACACTTTTCCAATGTAATAATTCTTCTATCACAAGATTAAGAATTGCACCTAATATTATTAGGAAAGATAGATAGTGGAAATTTACCGTAGTGAAGAGCCACACTCACCTCACTTCAATGATCTTTACCCATTTTTTTTCCTTAAATTCTGCTACAAGTCCAGAAAGGGACAAATAAAAATCAGAGGGCTACGTATCACAGAATGTTTTCCTTCATATGACCTGCTCTAAAAAAGAGCTTTTAACATTTGGTCAGATTCAACCACTCTGACATATTCATAGATAACTGTTCTAAACTGCAGCCCATGAGACAAAGCAGTATTTAACAGCTTGACCTGTAACGTCTTCCCATAGCCGTGACTCTGAAAATAAATAGAGCATATGGTCTTTGCTGAGATATACTAAAAGATTCAGTGAGAATATAAACATAGCAAGGCTGAGTGTGTCCTTTCCAGATCAGTTGGGATATGAGTTGCCAAAACTTATTTTATTTCACTTCTCTTTCTCTTAAAATTCTCTGGCTGTGCTGACTTTTAATTCCGGATTCATTATTAGTTCAGCTTTGGTCTGGGAATTGCTATTTTGTTAAGAAGTGTGAAAGGTTTGTGCGTTTAACAATAGCTCTTTCAATACTGCTTTGCATAGTCTGCTTTTTAACTTCATATTGCTTCTGATGAAGAGTCACAACCAGTCACAACAGTAAAATCTGTGACAGATTTGTACTGGAGACTACAGAGGAGAAATACTGTATTTTCTTTCTATTCTCAGCTATGGATGAAATGGTTCAAGGCCACTAATCCTTTCTATGTTGGCAGATGGTCGTTTGTTGTATATTCCCATCTACAAACGAATTTCAGAAATTCATTTGGCTTTATCTGCATTCACTGGTCTCTTTTCATTTAACATCAAAAGTGCAAGTAAGAGGAATGCCATTCCTTATGTTAATTGTTCATGAATAACACTTAGCATTTATATAGTTCTTCACATCTCTTAATTACTTTATAAATCTTGTTTAATCAAAAAATGTTAGATTTCATACCAGAACTTACCTTCTAGAAGTAAAATCTAACCAAAGGGTGAAAAGAAGCAGTGTCATGGTGCTATTTGTTAAATACTTACTGATTTGAGGTACCAAAGCAACTGAGCATATGAGCACTGACAAAGGTTGTCATTTAATTTATACATCATAAAGTCTTCTAATGTGTTTATGTGGAATTAAGCAGGATACAAGGGATGAGAAACAAGAGCAAGAAGGGAAGCATTTTGCCACTGAAGATGAACTAATTAAACGATTTCTTGCACAACTACTGCTACCTGGCTCCCAGTTCAGGTTCAAAAATCAGACTAAACTTACCCCTCGTGTGGTCTCGTCTGATGCTGATTTCATAACTGTTTGAGGGCTGTGCCAAGCAGCTGAAGAACAGTCTTGAATAAATTGCATCCCTGTGCCTGTAGGTCCCCTATGCTACTTGCTAAGAACCCATTGCTGCTCTTTGGCATTTTTTGGTTAGCAGATCTTAGGGTGGTAATCTTACAGAAGAATTCCTATAAAGATGCTTTCTGCTTTACTGAGTGCTATTTGTAGTTCAAGAATTTGCTGAGTTGAAAATTTAAGAATTGCAAAAAAATAATTTATTCATACTAGTTGTGCAACAATTTTTAAACAATCAGCAACAAAAAAATAAACCACAACTGCAGGCTTGAAAACTTGTTATTTAATGAGGCAATTAAAAGCTATTGCTGTTAGGTTGAGCTAAATAAATAAACCTTTTAAAACAAGAGGATCTCAACCTCCAATCGTAATAACATGTTGGATATTATTTAGAACATTTTTGGTAGCTTGTAAATTCTGTAATTGACAAGAAACAATTCAAGTGTCTAATTTCTACTTTACATGCTGGAAAAATTTGGTCATTGACTCCACTAGCAGCAAAATGGTTGAAACAGCAAGAACAGCAACAATACTCACACATCTGGACCATAAGCACTTCAAAAAAATCTAGTTTACCAACAAATTTTGATAAATGAAGAATAGTTTCTTATTTGTTTTAATAAACATGCATTTCATTCCTATTGGAGTTAAAGTGAATGTATTAGATCCTTGACAGCACAAGGTATATAAATGAATTAAAAGGCTGCTTTAGCCATCTTGACATTATTAGCTTCTAACATCAGTTGTGCAGTGTATTATTTGCATTAGGACTGGGTGTCTAGAGTCTTGCATATTCCAAAAATGATAGATATTTTGGCTCCTGTGCATTTTTTGTGTGTCTCATTTTAAAATCAGTCTCATGGGATTTTGCTTAATAAAAACCAAATACATTGCTCTATTTTTAAGTCATATGTCATACATAAAGCTGAGCTTGGACACTGGCTAGTACAGGGATCCTGGACTCCACAGGCAAAATAAAAATGCCCATGATGTTTAACATTCTGGAAATGTTATACATGACTTCATGGAGATGGGTGGGTGAATTGTTTGACTACAAACATTAGAACACATTTCACAGAGAGCCCTAGGATCTTCAGAAGAGATAATAAAGTACAGACATCCAGAAAGGAACTCTGAAGACATATCATCCTCCTGTGTTCCAGCTTTCCCTTTGCTCCCTTGTCCCTTTGTTCCCTTTGCCCGTTGTCTTCTCACTACATGTTACTGAGAACAGCCTGGCTCCATTCTCCTGACACTCACACTATACATACTTATAAACATTAATGAGGTCACCCCTTCATCTCCTCCAAGCTAAAGAGACCCGGCTCCCTCAACCTTTCCTCATAAGGGAGATGCTCTGCTCCCTTAATCACCTTTGTGACCCTGTGCTGGACTCTCTCAATCAGTTCCCTGTCCTTCTTGAACTAAGGGGCCCAGAACTGGACACAATATTCCAGATAAGGTCTCACCAGGGCAGAGCAGAGGAGGAGAATAACCTCTCTCTACCTACTAACCACACCCATCACCTCCCTCTCCCTGCTGGCCACCCCGTTTTTAATGCAGCCCAAAACACAGTTGACCTTCCGGGCTGCAAGTATGCACTGCCAGCTCATATACAGCTTCTCATCCACCAGGACCCCCAGGTCCCTCTCTGCAGTGCTGCTCTCAAGGAAATCTTCCCCCAGTTTGTATAAATACCTGGGGTTGCCCCAACTCAAGTGCAGCACCCTGCACTTGGTCTTACTGAACCTTATTAGGTTAACATGAGCCCACTTCTCCGGCCTGTCCAGGTCCCTCTGGATGGCTTCCTTCCAATGTATTGATGGTACTACTCAGGTTGATATCATTTGCAAACTTGCTGAGGGTGCACTCGATGCCATTGTCTGTGTCTGTGATGAAGATGTTGAAGAGCATCAGTCCCAAGACTGACCCCTGAGGGACACCGCTCGTAACTAGCCTCCACCCTGACATGGGACCATTAATCACAACCCTTTGGCTGCATCCAGACAGCCAGTTCCTAATCCATCGTACAGTCCATCCTTCAAATCCACACCTCTCCAATTTTAAGAGAAGGATGTGGTGAGGGACCATGTCAAAGGCTTTGCAGAAGTCCAGATAGATGACATGCATTGCCCTTCCCCCATATACCAAAGCTGTCACTCCATCATAGAAGGTCACCAGATTGGTCAGGCAAGATCTGCCCTTGGTAAAGCCATGCAGGCTGTCTTGAATCACCTCTTGCTGACAGTGCACTCTATTCCCTCCCCCAAGTCACTGATGAATATATTGAATAGCACTGGCCCCAGTACCAACCCTTAGATGCAGGCTTCCAACCAGACTCTGTCCCATTGACCACAACTCTCTGGCTTCTTTCCTTAAACCAGTTCACAGTCAACCTCACTACCTGATCATCCAGACCACACTATCTCAGTTTAGCTGTGGGGATGCTGTGGGAGACAGTGTCAGATGTTTTACTAAAATCAAGATAGACCACATTCACTGCTTTACTATCTATCCCCCTGGCTATGTCTTCATAAAAGGCTATGAGGATCTCAGGAGGAACTTCAAATTACCCAAGAGAATCCTGCTACCAGTGAGCACACCCTTAAAAACTGACCTCTCTGAAAGGCATTTAATCTTGAGCTGTCCCCAGTGTTCCAAAAGGCATAGCCTGACTGCTTTTCATCTTTCTATATACTGTAAGTATTGTGTCAGATGGTCTTTTCTCATTTTCTGAACTGAATTCCACAAAAGATAGCAAGTAAGAGTGAACAGAGCAGGAAAAGTCCAGGTCCTGTTTGCAGTGGACTTGATTTTCACAACAGTTAAGCTCTAGTGCAGGACCTGGGCAATGGATGACGAATGGGGGGTGATATTGGACCAAATCTCCTCAGATGAGGGGAAGGATCCCACGTCATATTCCTGCTCTGGATGGGGCACAAAGTTCAACTTGGCTGGGAATAGATGTGGTAATGAAGAGGAAGAAAACAATCTAATTTTCCCAAATCCTCCTGTACTCCCCCAGCCTCCCAAAGGCCAGCAATGTCATGGTTTCATAGTGCTTACCTAGCAGAATGGTTTCATAACAAAAAATAAATTATTATTAGAACCTTGAAAAATTCACAAAGCGAGGAGCCCCCAAGTAAGTGTGTCTTAGCCTCCACAGGACCACAGCAACCAGGTGTGCAAAGGACAGGGCATCTCAGTGCTGCAGGCCAGAGGTATCAGTGCTCCAAGCCTTGATTCAGGCCCTTTCAAACAAGGCCTAAGATTTTAAGGAGCCCCAAAAGTCGCCGGTTTCAGGGAAGAAATAGAACTGTTCAGAAAGCAAGGACAAAAATCAGGCAAGAGTGTTTGTCTGTGGATTATCTCAATAACCTGCTGGCAGCTCCAGAAGCAAAGTCCATTATTACATCTCTACTGCTGCCTTGAACAAGTTTCTGTTGTGTAAATGAAATAAATCCTATGATCTGCCCATGATAGAGATAAGTTTCCACTTTAAAGAAGCATCTCACTGCCCAAGTGCCTCATCATTGATTTTCTTCTATCCATCCTGCAGGCAGAAAGCTTCCATCCATGAGCTTCATCAAGATGCAGTGAATTTCACCACTGCCAAAACTCACTTTATCCAGGGAAAAACTGTGGATATGGAGCTAATGGAAAATCCCATTACTCTGTAGTCCCTTCTCCTGCCATTTGGTTCCCCCAGTCCATCCCATGTATTCCCATTTTTCATCAGGAAGGCAAAAACCTATGGCCGAGGACAAGGCACGGGGGAGGATGACACACTGCTACCCATGCCCCAGCAGGAGAGAAGCTATATCATATTGCACACCTGCTCAATGAGACATGCTGAGCAGGGATCCTTCTGGGCCTTAGGAGATAGGTGCACGAGTCTCAGGAGAAAATAAAGAGTGAGAGAACCTCAAGAGCTCACAGGATAAATAGGATTACATTTTTCAAGGCTTCTAAAACTCAAGACCCTTGAACTTATATATATATAAAGAAAACCATTTCTCTCCATCCAGCTTAGGCTCAGAATTTCTTTCTTGCTGATATGCCAAAATTAGAAAACCCATTTTCAGAGAAGGCCCAAGTCACAAATAGATGCACGGCTTTCAGAAAGGCAGCTCTGTCCCTAAAGCCTTCTCATTTCTCTCTGAGCAGCCCTGTGTTTGGCCAATTAGATATTAAAAATCCAATCACAGGGAAAATGGTGTAATTCGCATACAGTGGCTATAAACCCTCGCACACTGTGAAATGCCCGCTTAGCACCGGCCCATCTGCCTGGTGATGTAGGCACACAGCCAGCAGCTCTCTGCCAAGCTCCTGCCAAGCTCCTCTTCCCCCTGACTTGAAGCTCTGATAATAAGAGCATGACAAATTGATCTTCTGCTGCGGTGAGTCCTTTGACACTGCACTAAGAGCAGTTTGGATTTGTTGGGAACATGAGATTAAAGCAAAGCTGAAGTTTAAAAGTCAGATTGAATTGCTTGCTGCATCTGTGTTACTGGAGTGGTACTTGATGGGGAAACATGTGCCAGTGCCATTGTTTTCTACAGCTATACCCACAGAATATTTAAAATAGGTTATAAAGATGATAAAATCACATGATTAGCTATGGTTAATCAATGCATGAAAGGTTTGCATTGTGCTGTGATCCAGTAATTACCAGTTATTTCAGATTCACTCTTGTGACTGTTACTTGTCTGTAACTTATCTATGTGTGTAAGTCAATTTGTCACAGGATAATAGCAATGCCTCAGAAGTGGCTCAGAGTCTACTTGCATTCTGGGTTTTACATTGTCTGTTAGCCCCTTTGTGCCTAAGGAAATGCACTGAATACTTTAAAAATAATGTTTTTAAAAAAACACATCACATTTTATTTCATTAAAAGGAAAAGAGTCTGTAGGCTTGAGTCCACCCCTTATATAGACAGAAATTTAAGCAAGCACTTGGTTGACCTGATGCTTTTTGTGATTACTTGGCATTATTTTCCCCTTTAAAAAATTTTTTTAAATGTGTTATTTCAAGATATGTCCATACTTAACTTAAGGCTGCAAAAAGCAGAAGCCAAAGGATGTGCTCACCTCCAAAGGGAGAGATAACAACCTTCCCGCTCAGGGTGTGAGTGCACTGGCTGAACTACAAATATTCCTGAAATGGAAATTAGATTAGGACTACAGACTATGGGGCTGGAGTTAGGGAAGTAAGCCAGAGGGTTTAAATCAGGGGGCAGTGCACAACACCACTCTCCAGAGCACATGTGGTAATTGGAGTACAGGAAAAATTAAACAGATTTTGTTCTCATGCCAATACAAATCTGATTCTATGTATTGATTCCATCCAGAATGAATTTGCAATCAATTGGTAGTCACTCTCCTTGCACCTCATGTTGATATGTTGATATTTATATATAAGGCAACCGTAATATTGGAAGAATAGCAGAATACTTGTACACTTTTTGATCTATGGAATAAAATGATGGGAAGCACAATTTTATACCTTTTAAGCATGCTGTGGAAACACATTTTTTAAGCGCACTATGCAGTATCAATGCACAGTCAAACAGAAGAAATGCAGAGTAATTTTTTCTTCAGACAACTCTCAAAAAACCAAAACAAAAACCAAACAAGCCACACCCAAAAAAACTCACATTAATATTTCCTTGGAATAAATTGACAATATTTTGTCTATCTTCAACTTAGCCATCTCATTCTAAGTACTTTAGTAATGGACATGAATGATTATGAAGGTTGTCTTAGATGGTTGCCCATTGCCCTGAAGAAAATGTTTATGACCTGAATAGCTTAATTATATTCCCCTCTTAAATATCATTCCTTCAGGACTAGTTATTGTTGAGTGCAAATGTGCCACTTTATATGCAAATAAAATGGACTGAGAGCGGAATAAAAAGTTCGGCATGCATCTACTGACAAATCATCTTATTATGTTTTATATTAGCAAGTGAAACATCTTGTGGTATGAAATGTTAACAGAGTTCAACAGGATGCAGTACTTGCTTCCTGGTTTCTATGACATCTTAGTCAAAATTTCAGTTATTTTATGTTTGTCACGTTTTCATCATTTTAACTGAACAGTAAGGAAAATTGTACATTAAATGTAAGAAAAGATATATAAAACTCATTAATCATTAATACTGGTGAACTTAATTAATAGAAGTGATGTAAATTAAAAATGGGAGGTAATGTGTTTTTGATGAGAGAAATTGTTCTTAATGTGTTCTATGAGAGATAATTCAAAACAACTAGCATTAATTTAACACCGTACTCTTTGGTCAAGCAAATATTTAGATGCTCGAGAGAAGAAGGAAACCCAAGACACAGACTTTGTTTTTTCTCCTTCCTGTTGTGTGTCTGATTGTGGACCACTATCAGGTTACATGGTAACCAACACTAAGGAATAATTTTCAGAAATTTTAAACAAAAAAAAAAGGAAGTTATTTGCATGTGCATTCATGGCTCCTCAACAGGCCAAGCAACTCTTCTGTTACTTCCTACCTATAATCTTTTGTTAGCTTATTACTCATTTTAATAGAAAAAAAAGATGCTCTAGAGTTTGCCACATCGTGACGTTTCTTTTGAGGTGCCCAAAACAGCAGCCCGCTGCCTGCCCTCATCCATAAGGAAAAGGAAGGTATTTGAAAACTCTCCAGAAGGCTTTTATTTTTATTTTTAAATAAAGGAAAGATACAGGACATTTGAAGAGGAAAGGGTGCTGCCTGTAGAAGACGGAAAGATATAAGGGTAGAAAAGTTTTTTAGTTTTATTCTCACTTGGTAGCTCCATACGGGATACTAGGTTACTCAAATGAAAAATGATTAATTGTCCAGGACCAAGAAAAATAAGGATTAGGAAACATGAAGCTTCACTTTGCTCAACTCCTTTGTACCAAACCCAGAGTCTTTAAGACGACAAGTTAATGTGAATGTTTTAGTGGGGTAACATACTAAAACCAAGTATGCTATGGAGGAAGTCTTTCACACAGAGGGTGGTGATGCACTGGAACAGGTTGCCCAAGGAGGTTGTGGATGCCCCACCCTGGAGGCATTCAAGGCCAGGCTGGACGTGGCTTGGGGCAACCTGGTCTGGTGGTTGGCGACCTAGAACATAGCAGTGGGGTTGGAACTGGATGAACATTGTGGTCCTTTTCAACCCAGGTCATTCTATGATTGTGTAAAGTGATATTATCACTTGAAGTATTAACAGGTAAAGTTATCCTTTCCCATCACAGCTTAAATTTGTTCTGGATTGAAGTAAATCCTTGAAATTAAATAAAGCACACATTAGTTGAATAGAAATAGCTGAATTTTATGGATAAGTTTGGTATATTTTCTTCTCTCATATTTTGAGCTAAAATGTTAATTGAAGTAATTATACCTTTTTATATGATATTAGTCAAAATCAGCTAAAATCAACATCAAAGAACCTGACTGAGTTGAGAATAGCCAGGTTAATTGTAGAGCACTGTTCAGGCCATGATAATTAAAAGAAGATCATCATCACAATTATGTATTCACAGATATGTCTTGATAAAAGATTATTGCCTTTTAAGTCTGAACTTAATCATTGAAAATCCTGCTGGGAAACTTCAAATATTTCTGAAGTTGAATGTACCTTGGGCCTCTGAGGTGTCTCTACCTCTGAGAGGGATCATCCTCAGCAGTGGGATCCTTAGGTTCATCAACACAGGAACATAAAAGCAGATTATGCGACCTATGAGTTGAATTTGCACTGCTAATATGTTCAGTAATGACACAAAATGATTGTATTGACAAGTAGGTTGGCCATGGAATCTAGGAAGCCATGCAAAGGGCTGTGAACACAAGAAGAAAGAGAAGAACCTGTAGCATGCTTTATGTATAAGAAAGAATAATTTCCCTTGTTGTCCCATTCTCTTCCTAAATCCCTGTGCAGTTTTGAAAAGAAGAAGTATGAAAAAGTCTATCTTTCAAATGTGGAAATCTGCTTATTTGGAACATATGAGCAATCTGAATTTCAAAGGGCAGA
Source organism: Coturnix japonica (assembly GCF_054131305.1). Lineage (NCBI taxonomy): Eukaryota > Metazoa > Chordata > Aves > Galliformes > Phasianidae > Coturnix > Coturnix japonica. The sequence continues at coordinate 6,252,708 of NC_140669.1, read as the reverse complement.
TAGACAGATGAAGAAATAGATAAAGAAATGAATAATAAGGGTGACAACAAAAATCTACATATTATTTTAAAGCTCCCATTAATCAAAGCTGTTCAAACAGCTTGAAGCAAAATTAAAAAGAAATCTGCCGCATTTAGATCTTGACTGTCAAGTTACAACTCAGAGGTCTTTTTTATAGCTATAATAATTCTATGAAATTGGGGTAAAACTGCTGCTGACATTCCTTGAACTGTACGGGCACTATCAGGAACCTCTACATTAAGAAGAGTTATTTGAGCCCCTCATCTCCAATTTCCAGATAACATACTGACTTAATCACCCCTCTCCACAATACAAAGCAGGCAATCTTTCTATCTTTTGTTCAGTTTTACGTCTTAGGACAGTTTCTTTTCAGTCTTCTATGTGCCATGTACTCCCACATCTGTCTCTCCCTATATAGCTGTTCTTTACAATTCCTGCCAAGCTTATTTTTGTTGCTACATTGAAATCGTATGCATAATTATGTGAGGTTGCTATGGAAATTATGTGTGATTTGTCATGAGGAAAATCTATTGTGTTTGAGATAATTCTGCATGCTAAAGATCAAGGAATCTTCTTTCCCCACCACAGAGTACAAGAAACTACCTGCATGGATGTTACCAGCTGCAAACCAAGCAAACTTCGTAAGCAGAAAAGTTTGTGTACCACACAGAGGACAAGAAATTTCCCCATTTCATGTGGGTGGATATGAACTTGTACCAAAAGATGGCTTTGCAAAATGTAGGTGTCAGTGTTCTTAAAGAATGTATCAGAGGTACTTTAAAAGTGTCCATATAGTTAATCTTCTCCATTGCTGAAAACCAAAAGTCAGTGCTCATAACTTCATATGAAGAAGATGAAGCACAGTACAATTCCAAACTAGACACAGTTTAGGGAATAGAACAAAGTAAATTCTCTTGCCAACAGTATTTTGAAATGTTAACTTCTCTGCATTCTTTTTCTTTTTTCTTTTTGAGCTGGGAAAGCTTACAATATGATTGATTATTGCACATCAATCACTGGCAATCCAGGCCATCCAGTTTGTTCTGAACAATAGCTAGAGGCTCACATACAGCTTCCAAGCAAGGTCATGAGTTAGTTCTTCCTCACCCCATCTCATGACTTCTCTCCTTCCTCAGGCTGAGACTGCCTAAGAAAGTGGACTTATTTGCATAGCAAGGGAACAGGAAAGCACAGAAACAAGGCAAACATTTCCACCATGGAAGAGAGGCCTGCAACTTGGTAGGAAAATCCCTCCTGTTTCAGGAAGAATTGGGAGGCTGCAAATTCCTGGCCATGAAGAAATGTGCTGAGAGAAACAGGGATTTCATAAGAGAAGCACTATTGAAGGGGGTATTTTTCAAAACCCTGTTCATGTGGCAGCACCAAAGCTGAACCCAAAGCCTCTGACAGTCACAGACTACAGTTCAGATCAGGAGGTCAGCACAGGTGGGAGTCCTCTTTCCCAATAATGCTGGGTGGAAGAGAATGGGCAGACGACGGAGGTGCTGAAAAATGAGATCTTAAAAACTTCAGAATGTTCACCATCTTTTGCCATTCTTTCACTCCTTGCAAATAACTCTCACCATTTTTACTGCCCTCCTACAGATCACCTTGTCATCTTTATTCTATTAGTGATGAGTGTTTGCTAGCCTAAGCAATTCTCAAATCAGCAGTAACAGAAACATTCAGTTAGAGCTCCTAACAGAAGGACAAACATACCCTGAGGTGTATGTATTTTCATGCAAAGTGCTGTATTGCCTGCATAATCTTGTATTAACCTACTGCTCAGTACTGCTGACTATAAGCACAGGAATAGATCTGAAATGGAAAGACTCCTTAATTAAATCCTGACTTTTGAAAGAAAGTATAACTACAATGGCCAATACTTTGATTTAGTGATCTAGACTTCAGAAGCAACAGGACTTTGAATGATTCTTTTGGATCTTTCATCCCCTACATTGCACGCTTGCCATACAGCCTGGCGGACATTTGCAGTGCTTTGATTGCTGCCCTAGCATGCGTTGGAGGGGTAATCTGCTTCAAAAGCTGCAGAAATTGATTGGCCTGACTTGGTGACATTAAAAAAAATAGAGTTTTCTCTGGTGGTTCATAATGTTGCCAGAACCCGTGAATGAATTTACAACCTCATTATGCACAAATGGGAATACATTATTCTATATATTGCTAATGTTACTATTGGGTTGAATAATAGAGCTTTTTAGTATTTGAAAAGCTACTCCACAGCAGTAGTTGATAAAATATGGTCAGGTAAAGCCAATTATTGACTTTAACAAAGCTGTTACACTGCTCTATGCATTCTTAAACACCTTTTATTTTTGACAGTTAGAATGAACATACAGAAGTCTGAAAGAGTGGATTTCTTTTTTCAAATAAGAATAAATGAAAGAAAAGGAAGGAATGGTACTCAAGTAAGCAATTGCGTGCCTTTTTAATACACTGAGGCATACTGATATTGAAATGCTGTCTGTATGAAAATCATGCAATTCCTTCTATCCCTGTTACACACCAAAGATGTTCTCCAACAGAAAGGGTGAACAGAGGTGATCTGGAAAATGTTTTTAATCTGTGTGATAAATTGCCAAATGCTTTTGCATTTAATGAGTCCCATCAATGCAGTGCTGGAATAGCACAAATAAATAAATAAATAAAGCCAATCAAAAACTAGTATAAACAATTGCATGAATTAATAATAAAAATCCTATTAATCCCTACATAATTTAGAGAAGTTAATGAAGCCAGTTTTTACCAGCATTTGGTGCTTTGAAGTCTAATTTTCTAAATAGATCAGAATGTTCCTTTTCTCTATTCAATTCTCAATACTACCCTCCGCTTAAGAAATGAGCTCTTCAGGAAAAAGAAAGCATGAAAATTAATGGAAAACTGTATTTTCTGCAGGATTTTAGAACTGTATTGTGAAAACCTCTTTGCTGTAGAGTATTCAGTAGCTTAAGTAAACAAAGCTAAGCACAGAGCCATCATTTACATCTCTAACAATTGAGAGTAGCATACATATGACCCCTGGAAGCCTGGTAGAAGACTCTATTGTTTCCAGTTTTCAGATCCTATTACTGTCATTTTACTGAAAGAAAAATAAAAAAAAAAACAAAACAGCAAGAAAAAGAGCAACACTTGGCCAAATGGTAAGGAAATGTTTCAAAGGGGATCCATCATGTATATACATATATTGAGAAGATATTTATACCTCATCACTTGTATATAAGAAAACAGATTTGACTTGACCTGCAATAAAGAAATGAGGTCAAAATCCTTCTACGCTTCTTTCTAAGCAGCAGATACAATTCATGCATCTAAAAGAAGAAATTCTTGGTTGCATCATGGTTAAAAAAAAAAATCTTAAATGTTACATTATGAGCAGAAAATCAAAGTAATGAGCAAGAAATGTACACAAATCAGATATTATGAGACCCATCTTGGATAATTCTAGAGTAAAGAAATGAGAAAAAATAATGTGTTCTTTGGTATCAACAACCGCTTGCAGCAAGTACGTTTTGTGATGTTCAGGTAGTGGCTTTGGCAAATCCAATTTTACCCCAGCTCCAGAAATGAATCTACAGTCAGTAATTGTGAATTGCTGGGAGGATAGTACTGATTGAAGTAGTGTCTGGAGTGAGATCTTTATCTGCACAGAAATCAAACCAGATTGTACTCTCTCCTCACTCCCCACTCACTGGGTTTATTGGGCTGGTCATGGATCTCCCTGAGTAGCACAGTCTCACCCTCTGCTTTACTCAGCCAAGCTGAGATCCAGGCTCCTAAGATTGTTCCACATCTGCTGAGGTCAGGCTTAACCAGAAATCAGCAGCTAGGTGCTGTGCAGTTAGGCAGTGTGAGGAGCCTGAAGGACACCTTAAGCTGGGTGTTTACCCAGGGTCTAGAACTAATTCTGAAAGCTGGCTGTTCACAGCTGACACTGAGGGATATTCTGAGGGATATCTAAATGACCTATCCCGATCAACATTATCTATATAATTGAGGTACTTCAACCTTCTGTGCTTCACAGCTGATGGAGAGAAAGTTGGTACCACAGAAGCTGCTGTACAAGAGCAGCTTGAGAAGTTGGCTTTGCATCTGGAAATTTTCAGAGGGCACTAACCTCATGCACCCCAATGCCCACATCATATATGCTGCTCTTCTAACATCACCAACATGACAAATGACCTAACTTCCAAAGGAAAATAAAAGAAATAATAGAAAAGTAAAAGACACTGTCAGCTTGAGAAGGTCATAGATCAGCTCTCTGTCATAGCATAGCCAAAACAGGTGCTCAGAATGTGATGGAGAGGATTTGAAGAAGGGTTCCCATTTTTGAATGATGATTTGGGAAGAACTGATAGGAAGGAAGAAATGAGGTTGAAAGAAATCTCTAAAATAAATGACACTGGGTGTTGTAAGACAGTAAGGTATGCAAAAAACATCCTTATGTGGGTAGCGGGCACAGCATGAAGCATCTAGATAATATGTGATTCTTTAGCCCATCTCCACTGCCAGTGAAGTAAACTGCCTTTCCTACAAAGTTAGTAAGTTAAAATTTAAACGCTGGTGTATATTTCTGCTGGAGGGAGACCAGTCCTCAAGTAGGATGCTGTAAGAATGAGAAAGAGTTATGATGTTGTCCACATAAATTCTGCACAGTGATACAGACATACATCCTTGATGGTCTTTGTCTCCACACAATAAGTGGATGACACACTGCCACTGCCATTAGTGTCTTGCATGTATTTGTTCAAGAAGAACAGAATAAAATCACAGATGTTGGTCTCTGTGCTCCCCCTGCCTCACAGTGAAGTATCTGAGGCAGATTATGAAATACCTACAGAAGCATTTGGGCAAGTCCCGGTAGGCTTGAAATCGTGCTATGCACTCTGCAGCTTTTCCTGTAGAAAGGCTGTCAAGATTCACATGCTGCTACTACACAGACAAAACTACTCCACCCCTACTGAGTGGATCGTTATCAGGCAAAAAGGATAGGTCAACCCTTTGCATTTCTGACTGCAGTCACAAAGTTGGTTTATCTATGGTCCAGCATCCAGCACTTCCATCTAGCTAAGCTTGCAGAGGTGATCAGCCAGAAAAGATGAGTTTAGATTGCTCTTCTGCCTCTATATTTATCTCAGTTTGAGTCACTGTATAGCAGTCCAGTTCTGTCTAAAAAAACGTTATTCACAGTCACCTATATTGAGTCTCTGTTCCCTAAATGCTAAATACCTCTCCAAAAAGTCACAACACTATTTACACTGCAAACCAGATACTGGAGCTCTACAAATTCTTGAAGCTAACAAATTTAATTCAAAAAATTCAGACTCATCCCAAATCTCCTCCTTCATTTCAGCACTATTTTTCTCACTCAGTTGCTTTCAAAAGTGTAAGCTCATTTCGTGCTGTCCAACACTCATCAAAAGATTATCATGTATTAATTCTAAAACTTAATATTGCACTTCTTCCTTGTGATAAAGTTTCTCAGAATGAAGAGACAGAAATTACTTTAAAGTGGCAATTTGTAAAGACGATTAGTCTGGCAGAGTGGATCTGAAGAGTTTGTTTCTAATTACTTCCACAAATGAGAAGTACAAGAAATTCTAAAAGTGAGTTCCAATAATCAAGCAATTCATGCCAAAATAAGCTCTAGTATTCTCCACTTGCAGATACTGCATTTATCCCATTAAGATCTATAGACTTTGGAGAATAACACTCAAGTTCTAAAGTAACAATGAACATTTATTTCATTACGCATTTTGTAAAGTACACACATCTTGTGCTTGCATTTGAGTTCTATGTAATGGTGCCTTATACCAAAAGGAATTTTATTACATTAGGTGGGCTGTGCCACGCATCTGTGATCAACTCCACACATTATTTCACAGCTCAGTGCTTTGAGCACAGTAAGAGGCTTTGGCTACCATTTTGCATATGCATTAAATGTTGACTTGGTAAAGAGTGCAGCTTTAATAACATCATGCATGTTTTGGGTTGCTTACAATAGAACAAACACTCTGGAAAGAAACATTTTCCCTCAATGTCTGATTTTTAAACCCCAGAATTTTCAAACTAAACATGAGATTTTTTTCCAGTGAGAACTGCAGACAGAAACTTAGTACAGTGTCACTAGAAGAGGAAATATTTCCACATTGCAATCTTCTGAGTTTGTTAATAAAATTCAGTGATTACATCTGTTATTCACTCACAAGCCTTCCTGTCCTAAGCGCAGTGATGCAGCCTAGATTGCTTCAAACAAGAAGTCGTGACAGAGCAAAAGAGGGAACAAACTGCTGAGACTCATCACTGATATATTCTCTCTTTGTGCCCCATACATGGCCACTCACTTAGGGAATCGTGGAAAAAAACCCCATCTGCAACTTGTTCTAGCTTACTTCATAAGTCTTCCATAAGCTGCAATCTATTTACAGCAGGTTCCTTTACAGCAGCTTATCCGAGGAACTCAGTACATCTGCAAAGAGAAGTAACAAACCATTCACTTTGTTTTTCCCTCGTGCTACAAGAGAAATTATGGTCTGTCCATTTCTTTGCTTGAGTGCAGTGAATGGGCTGCATGTGGGATGAAATTAATGCTGATGTAAAGAAAAAACTGAAGAAATTGACTCTTAATTATGGCAGGCGTTGAAACTCTTTTTAAAAATAAATAAATAAATAAAATCTTTTTTTAACGTGGCTTCTGGAAAAAAATAATGTATTTCCTACAACTCCAGTAAAGCAGCTTCTCTGATATTTGGGAGGAAGCTGTTTGGAAGACATTAGTTACGAAAGGAGGGGCGGTCCCAAAGATAGTTAACAAATGGCTTTCAGATATTTTGGACTAAACTTACAGTGTCAGCAGAGGGAATGGAGATTTAAAGCAATGCCCACAGTGATATTTCTTGCTCCATGGCACTCTGCTTGTAGAGTTTTCAGATTATACAGCTTAATTCCTGTTTGTTATACTCTGTCATAATCAGTATTACGACTCTTGACTGTGGTCATCATGTTAGCCAGGTGTGTGTCCAATAGTTTGGCTCGCAACCCATATTTGACTGATATCAGATAAAGCTTAAAAATTAGCTGCAAAGAGAGCACTTCCAACAAATGCACAAATCAGCTCCATCAGTAAAGTGTAATTAAAAGAAGAGGCCATCAAGCTGCTTTAGAAAGTGTCAATTGTGCATTCATCAGTCCTCCAGTGGCATCCCCTCACTTCTGCCAAGGCTCCCCCTGTGCCTCTCTGTTTGGGTTGCCATGCAGAAATGTAAGTCAGCTAGCAAACAACAAACCTAAGGGCTAATGGGTAATGCTTTGTTGAATGCTCCTTTGATATAAGTTCAACCATGATCAAATTTGCTGACAAACAAAGCTGAAGAGCTAGTAAACAAAGTAGAGAGAAGAACAAAACTGTAAAATGACCTATAATGTCAGGACACATTGAAGCTTGCAATCACTGCATGCTATGGAGCAAATTAAGAAAGAGAAAATGAGTGTAAAAAGACACCTATGAAAAGTTGCTATATTGAATTGAAGTTTCATGCCCAGAAGCCCATGGGGTACACATGGAGTAGATCTCCATGTGCAGCTGTGGAAGGCTCATGTGCAGTAGGTGGCTCGGACCTAGAGGGGGCTGTAGCAGAATTTCAGTAGAACACCCCAGCTTCTGTTCTTTAGAGATCAACACTTGGTCAGAGAAGGGGAAATAGTCCTTATTTATATGTTACTTCTTCTTAATCCCATATGATATCATTTTATGTCTTTACCAAAACTGGCAGAGAATCATTAAGGTTGGAAAAGATCACTGAGATCATCAGGTGTAATAAACAAACAAAACATCTTTTAAAACACGGAAAGGAACTAAAATACAGAACTTTGCACAACAATCCCCGAAGGTAGACAAGAACTTCATAAGAAGTTGAGGAATTATAAAATCTTCCTTTTCTGTAGTTCAGAAGATTGCAACTGTTCCTACAAAAGTACACTATTCATGAGTTTTCTATGTGTGACACTGGAAGTACATGGACTTCCTACTATCAAAACATTAAAAGCAAGGAGAGAAGACAGAGCTGATTTTAAAATTACCTATTTCTTTCTTTCAGTTTCATCCTGGAGACACAGTAATAGTTTTCTTTCCCTTTCATAAACTGAAGATAACTGTTCATAAGAGTTTTTTAGCAGCTAATCCACATTTTATTGCTCTACTTGCTCTGAGGAAATATGAGGCTTATTTTAGCAAAAAAAATTCATCAGAGATTCTGGTAGCTTGAAGGTTATGTGATGAAACCCCAAACCAGATACAGTGCTGGAGATTTTCCACTTCATTTCAAATGAGAGGTGTACCAGGCTCACAAATATTCCTATGAAGGCAGCCAAGCAAGCGCAGGATAGCACAGAATATGAGTTGTGGTTGTCACAAGTAACGAAAGTCTCAAGCCAAGAAAACTTTTGTTCACATAAAAATCCAAACAGCAGTTGGAAAACAGCTCACAAAACCTGTTATCATTTAGGCTTACCCACTTTCCTGGAGCACCTGTCATGGTACAAAGAAAAACAGAACTAACAGACCTTCATCCTATACTGAAATGCGGTGGATGCAATGCATACATAGCACCTTAAATAGAATTAAATGCATATTCAGTGTAACTGCATATTTGGCCACATTCATTCAGATTAAATAAGGAGAAAATGTCGCATAAGTAAAGGTACTGTGCTCCTCTGGAGATGATACCATATTTTGATGCTGTCATTATATTCTGCTGTCCTTTATGACCTTGATTCCACTCTAAGCTCCTTTTGAACAGACTTATAAAGTGTCAGAGTTGTCTTGGAAAAAGCCAACAAAGCATCTCAAGCACGCAGGGATCAGAAAACAGTGGATGCTCTTTGCTCAGAGCTTCTCACTGGAGTGGCAAGGAAGAAGAAGGAGTGAGGTGCAAAGGTGTCTGCCCCACCATCACCCTTCCCACCATGGGAACTAGAGAGCCATGACACCCTGCACTCATCTGCCCTCTCTCCATCCCTTTCCCCTTCATCATTCCTTATAAATAGTCATTTCCTGGTTACTCACTGTGCTATTTGTGCTATTCAAACTAAGTTGTTTACATCTAAACTTCCTTTTCTTTATAGTTCCCTGGCCATATTTATGTTCACATGGAGCACAAGCCCCCTGGGTGCAGAGCAGCATGCCGAGGGGAGCTCTGCGGGGCTTCCTGACGGGGAGCAGCTCATTGCTTTCTATTTTAAACTTGATGTTTGTTAGTTATCTCCAAGATAACATCAAACACTGACTTACATGGATCAAGGAGAAAAATCCAGTTCTCCTTCATTAACAGTGTTTGTCCTATTCTGCCTGAAGCCAATATGCGTTAGCCATAAATTTCAGAGCTAATGAATGGTATCTCAAGGAGTTGAGTTTTAGCGGGCAGCAGGACCTGAGTTCTGTCATGAAAGTAATTTCTGTACTTGCTGAATCCTGGATAAACAGATGTTTTAAATGCTGGAAGAGTGTCAAGGGTTTTACAAGGCTGCTGCCATTTATTTACTTGTGCAGCAGAGTCTGAAGGAGGATTTGCTCACAAATTACTTTGCTGGGGGCGGTGGTGGCCAGAAGATGTGTGACTGCTTTGTGTGATTAAGAGGGAACCAAGGAAACTATTGGCAACATATAAGATCAGTGTCAATAATACCCCATGTCACTTCTGGTATTGGACACACAGTATCTTCAGCTCTGCATCTTCACCTTCCCTAAATCTGAGGCCTTTGCTCTTCTCACCTCTGAGCAGATCTCATGGTCTTGTGCACAGCACAGGGACAGTAACTACGGCATCTGTCTGTTACAATGAATTCTGATATTTAAGCATTCTTGGTTTGTCTCATCCATTTCCAAGCTAGGAGCACAACAACTAACTGAAAACTGATAATAAGAGTGTAAAGAAAGTATAGATTACTATCAGGCGCACTCCACAGTTCCCACACTGTTTCCTCATGGCAATCTATGAAACATCTGCCATAATTAAAACTCAGAGATAAAACCACAAGCTATCCTTCTCTGTGGAAGCTTCACTTGGGCAAAAGGCAGAAAATAAGGAATGTGATGCAGTTCTTTCAGCAACACCCCAGCCAGAGGATGCTTTGCTACAATGGATAAGCCAGAGTCACACATGTTCTGCTAAGAAAGGTGAGCTGGAGCCTCTTTCAGATAACCACTGAATTTTAATAGAGTAATGCTATAAGCAGAACCAGAACATACCTATTTATATATTGGCAATGCCTAGTCAACGTTTTGCCAAACAGATGTTTGTCAGATTGTTATGGTAAGGCAAAAACTGTCCAGAAACAGCTCTCAATTGCTGATTATGTGTGTCTGGATAGTGCTTGCCCCTGAATCAGGCACCCAATGCACAATTTGGGGGGGGGGGGGTCTCATTCCTTGCATACTCCAACAGCCCCTTGTAAGCCCCATCCCTGGAGATGCTCAGGGCCAGGTTGGATGGGGCTCTGGGCAGCATGAATCTGGTGGATAGCAACCCTGCCCACAGCAGCGTGTTAGAACAAGATGATCTGTAAGGCCACTTCCAACCCAAGCCATTCAATGATTCTGTGCAGCTGTCATACTGTACTCTTCATGCTGGGCTCTGGACCCCAGAGCTCTAGCTTTAGCATTCCATATCTCCATTTAAGGGCTCCAGCCTTAAATGTCATCAATGGAGAACAGTGCAAAGTTCACAGAGTGGAGCTTGCCCCTAAAAAAGCACTGTCACACTCAAGGCCTGACAGAGCATTAAGTGTTATCCACAGGCTGGTGGCAGAATGGCCATATACAGTATAACCCAGCTGAGGGGCACAGCTCCAGCCCCATCTTTGATTCCTCCTGGACCACAAAAAGCCCTGGGGAGCAATGCACTTCTTACCCCAGGCTGATGAGCTTGTGAAACTTACAACAGAAAATAGCAAAACATCTACCTGGTAGATTTTCTTCAGGATCATAAAATTATTAATTACAATTTCAATGAAGTTATTAGAAGCATGGGTTGGGCTGAAGACAATGTCACCAAACAAGACAGAATACTAAAACATTACACAATGAAGCATGAACAGTGTGCTTCATTTACTCATTTACTTTACAGTCAGTTGAGAGCATATTTAGGTCATTATATTTAAAATGCCATTGCATTAACTTGTCTCTCATGCAGCAAAACATCCAGGTGTTAGCAGATCCACCACGCTTCCTCATGCCAGAAAGATAATCACTATGATAGAGTATTTTGTCCATAGCGAGTCTGGTGGCAACCAGAGTTGTGTCAGCACAGCTAAACTTAAAAACTTCTGCGGGGGAAAAAAAACACAACAAAAACCCATAAAAGTAATGACATTCTTGAAAAAACAAATCCAGGATTTTGCATGTATTTCAAGTTTGGAATGAAAAGTAATCCAGAAGGGATTACATTGTCTGTGTTACACTTGTCTACTTTTGACTATTGCTCCATCAGACATGACATCAAGACCTCCTACTCCTGTTCAAAACTGGGTGCATTTCTTTGCCTAGCTACATGTCCTGCTCCCTCAGAACTTCCAAGTTTGTGTACAACAGACATATCTCATTGAACTGCAATTTACCATGTAAGCGAATAAAAATGATGGCTGCTAGTAAATGCAGCAAGAAAATGAATATTATTGGTGCCAACTTCCACAAATACACAGCATATGAAGCAAAAATCTCAGTTTTGAGAAAGAAATAACATACTTAAATGCAGATCAAGATAAGCACACATGGTACCAAATCATGCTGCCTCTGAGGTCCATAGGCACCAGCCATGTCCAGCATCAGCCCAATCAATCCCTCAAGTTAACAATTGCTAGCTGCCAAAATATCTTTAAAAACATTCTCCCAATCATCAGTAGCAGTTACACAGAATATTCACCTTGTATTATTTTTGGTGCATGGAATGTGTTCTTCAGTCCTGTTTTTCCTTGAATTCACTCAATCATTGTTAGCTGTATGTGCCTTATTAAGTACTGGCCTTGACTAGCAAATATTTTGCCAAACAGATGTTTGCTAGATTAAAATGATAGTGGGAATAGATTGATTTCTGTGCCCATGACTGTGTCCTGCAAATAACTTCTCATCCTCTGAATAGCCATGAATTGAAAGAAGGAGATGGGCAGGGATGAGCTGACTAGGCTAGAAATGTCCACAGAGATTCACCTGAAAATAAGTCTATTCCAAGATGATACGGAGAAAAGCGAACCCTTTGAGCCGACTGGACCCCAAAGCAGAATATCTGCAGGCTTTAGCTGGATTATCATCATATGTGCCGTCCAAGCCTTGTGTGCAGCAGGACCATATGGAATCGCAGCAAAGGGAGATAAGGAAAGCGCCGTCAATATCTGGGTTGATGCTGACTGATCAGAGAGGCTGTCTGATGTTTGTAACAACAGAGTTTTAACCAGTGTTATTTGATTGTTTTGCTTAAAAAATTCAGTAGTTCAGAAAGTCATCATTTACTCTCACATTACATATAAAGGCTCTTTAGTAAGACCTAAGATTTACTTAAAATTTGAGTAATATTGTCAAATTTTCCATTCAGTTTTGAGAAGCAAATTTACTTTGTTCTACACTGCTGACACTCTGCAGAAGTGTTTCTTCTCCCTCTTAAATCACACAGCTATTTCCAGAGTTTATTCTCCTGTTAAGCTTTGAAGATATCCAGTATTTTCCATATGATACATCATTAAAAATACAATTTTATGTTGCATTTTGGAGCCTGAAGTATGCATTACATATGAGAAATGAATACAGTAGACAAAGAAGTTTGAGAAGGATTCAAGTCACATTTCAAAATAAAAATCCCCAAATTGGATTTTAAAGCTCCAATCTTTGGGAAGAGTTTCCATGTAATTTTATTTCTGTTCTATGCAGGGCCAAGGATCAGGACATGATCCAAAGAAAATACAAGATACAAAGATTCTTTCCTCAAAACCCAGCCTGAACTGAAACCATATCCAATGCAAAGATATTTTGATTAAGGAGAATGACTCGGTACCAAAATATTGAGAAAGTACAGTGATAGGATCAACGTTTTATTACTGCCACCAAATCAGAAATGCCACTGTTCTTTTGTCTTGGTTTGTTTGTTTGTTTTTGTCTTTTATGGAAAAGAAGCTACTTTGAGGATAAGATACTGTATAATGACCATACCCGTGGATTTTTCTATGGCAAAATATATTTTAATGCTAAAGGGAGTTTTAGCAGATTAAGAAACACAAAATGGAAATAAATAATAACTGTTTTCTGCAGCATTTGTAGGGAGAGCCTGATGTCTAATCCTTTTTGTCTTACCCAAGTGTGATTGCATTATATTGCCTGTTTATGATGAGTGGTTATTAATCATTTTTAAAGCCAATGTCTGAAATTGGCTTTGAATTCTGTTCTTACAACATCTTTGCTGTTCTCCTTGGCCTTCTTTTCAAAATGATAAAAAACACAACAAAAACATTGCCGGAGCAGATGATGTATTCTGTTATACACAGAAAAACCTCAAGCTACCAGTCCTTCTTCATTATAGGAAACTTTACATGCTATTTTACTTTCACTCATTTAATTGCAAAGTAAAGTTTTGTTCCTCTGAAGCTTCTGTTTCCGTAGTTAAACAAAAGCAGATACCAAAAGAGCATCTTCTAATTCTGAAACTCACCATTCCAGCCAAACATTTGGTTTAGCTTAATCACACAGAATAGCTCCAGGATTTCCACCACATAAATACAACATTAAGTAACAACTGAATAAAAAATAATCATAAGTTTGATTACCCGCAGTTAAGCTTCCCCCAGTCTACAATACTTTTTTACAAGTTTCTGAGATGCACATCAAAAGAATTTCTGGAGTTGTTCACAATGTTTCATGTGCCTACATAAGCAAGCACTTCCTCACACTACTGTGAAACAAACAGAAGAAGCAAATCAACTTCATTATATTTATTTTACTTTGTAACTTTTCAGCGAGCTTCAATAAAACCTATATCAGATTCCAGTCTGTGTGTCAGAACATTGTAACAACAGGGTATTTATTTAATCAGACTACTTTGAGCAACAAATGATAATTTCCTGCTGATTCTTGTTTACTATGACTTATTCATGGGAATTATGCTCTAAATAGCTAAAGTCTATAGGATGTCAAAATATGGAGCTTGGACTGGAATGTACACAGATCTTATTAATTAATGAGGCCTGGGAAAATAAATGGCATAGAGAAAATGCATTTGGGCTCTGGATTTGCCGTGAGAACAGAGCCAGCATTTAGTCTGAAGCCAAATCAGAGCAAGCATTCAAATATGCACAGAATGAGGCTCTTAGCAGCAGTTATAGGAACCTTCCTTCCCTAAGGGACAGAAATCTCCTGATATTTCCTTCAATTCTAGCCAACTTCAAGCAACTTCCTCATTTTTGTTTGCTTGTTTCTTCACTCACCAAGCTTTAGACACAGGGACTGACACCTCTACCCCGCAAATTATCACTGTACTTTTAAGGTGATTGGGCTCTTTTTGGAAAAACAGCACTAAGAAAAAGAGGTGCCAGGGTAGCTGTCTGCACACCAGGCTTCTTTTGGAAGTGGGCATATGGTAAGGTCTAGCAATAAGCAGCTCTCTGCTTCTTGAGTTCTTTTTCCATGGGAGAAGTATAGTAGAGCACACTGCCTACATGCAGCAGTGAAAACTGTCAAAGGCTCAAATCCAGTGTCAAATCTCAGCTTCATTTCAAACTGTATTTTGTCCACCTCCGTAAGTACTTCCAGGTATCACAAGACTTTGGCCCCAAGCTACAGAATACAGCATCTTGCAATCGTTATAGGCTGAACTATGTTTGCAAAAGAAATGATTCTTTCTTCAGTAAGAGCCAGAACAAAGGGTAACAGCTGATGTTACTGACCGTCCTACTAGAATCACAATTCCCCTTGGCAGAATGGGCTGAAAATCTGTTTTTTAAAAAAATGAGATTTCAAAACTTACTGTAGAGTTAGGAAATGGAATGTACTTGGGAGCCCAGAGCATTACTCCCAGCAGACAGTAAGCACCCTACATCCACACTTCTCCCTGTAATTTACCTTTCTGCATTTTGGCTCATGCTCTGCCAAAAAACACACTGCTCTGGGTCAACTTTCAGCTACAGGTTTTATTTCCCAGCCTTTCCCATTCCCAAAACAGAGGGAATATTTCTTTCCATTGCTCTTCCAAATGAAGCTTTTGTTTGAGAAAAGGCACTGTATTTTTGAAGCCTTGGGGATGTGTGAAAAAGCCTCCCTAGATTGAATCTCCAGTGGGAAAGCCACAGTAGCATTCCCTCCTGCATCAGTATCATGTAAAGTAGAAACATGAGATCGCCAGCAGTAGCACAGAACAGACACAGCCAGAGTCAGGGACTCACCACAGGTGGGTCAAATTCAACTAAAATATCTGAGTTAATCAGTGTCTGCTCTTCCCCCTGCATACTTGTATCATTGCATGTCTCTGTTTTAATAATCTTCTTAATCGTTCTTGGAAGTGGATTGCTTGAACTGCATCACAAAACTGTTTGTAGAAAAAATACCATTGTTCTGTTATTACATATAACAGACATACTAATGTCAGTTCCTTTCAGTGACTGGATTCCTAGCCCCATTTTTCTGTTCTGGAAAACCATATTCAGCTGGGAATCCTTCCATATGCAGAATTCCCCCCTGGATTAACAAGGCTGATGTCACCACTGTGCAATTCTAGGTTAAGCTGCAGTAACTCCCCTGATCTCAATAAAGCTATAACAGAAGAAAACTGAAGTAACACAACAGTAAGTCACACCCAGGCAACTCTACATATGGATGGCTTCAGCATGTGTCCAAAGAGTAATCAATGAATGTTTCTCATTTTTACCAAGCACTGGCTGCAACACATTGCAAAATATTCACTCGGAATGCTGAAGTGCACTTGGAAAACTTGCACAACACAAGAAACCAAAGAGCTGATCACAACAGAAGTTATTTGAGGCACCAAAGGTGTCAGTGTTGTAAGGCAGCAAAATTGATTAAATGATCCTGATTCCACAAAGTCATATCTTATTAAGCTTTAGTAAAACTGCCACATACAGCTTTCTTCTCAGATTGATGCCTGTGTTATAGAACCATGGAACAAACTCCTATGTTTAACTTTATTTTATATCAAGCAACAAGGTTGGCCTAGGAAAAAAGCAGGAATTCAGTTTTGTGCCCCACGTTTGCAGAATCAGGTGATGTACATTGCACTTCTGCATGTATATAATGTTAGACTTCTCTCTTCCCATGACCTGTTTCCTGTCCTTTCTTACGACGATTCATGCAGAGGGACTGATAACAAAGAAAAATGGCAGGGAATTTCCCAGCTTTAGTAGCAACAAACATCAAATTTAACATTCATTGCACAGTTCTATTTAAAGCACTGGTAAATGAGCCAACAAACTACTGTCCATGAGCATTATATCACATGTTGCCACATTCCTCTGAGGGTATATAAAGCTCTAGTATGTTCACTAATGAATTGCATGGTATATTCAGGCCATATGGCACACTGGAATGGTACAGTACAATACTCTATTTGTGGAGGTGAATAACAATCAATATCTGACACATACATCATCTCATGTTTATGAAATATAACCCAAGGAGACTAAATGTTAAAATAAACTGTAAATATTGTATTGCTCCTTCTCTTGTGTCCTCATTACCATTTCATTTCTATTATTTGTTTATAAAATCATTTATGCTAATGACCAAAACTGCCAACATATTTATTTTCTCCTATGTCCTAATTTCCTTGCTGTTGTGGAAATAGAGGAAAGGTGATTGGCTATTTTTATTTTGTTTCAAAAGCTCCAGCTGCTGAGTAATTATCCTTCGGAAAAGCAAACATGGCTGTTTCCCATATCTCCACTACATTTTCTTATTTCCAAATATGAAAATACAGGAATCCAAGGCAGTTAATATGTCAGGTTTTATTTACATAGTTCTTCAGTTATCATGGAAAGCAGCAAATCTGCCCAACCTTTTGGATTATGAAAGGATTTTGTTGAAAGATAAAATACGAGGGAATGGGTTAAAGTATGTAAATAAATTTAAACAAACACATTAAAAAAAAGCAGAACCCTTGGACTATCTCTGTGCATTATGGCAAATGAAGCAATAATCTCATAATACCCTTTGACAATGAGGTCTCTCCATTAGCTAATAGCTGGTTTTAAACATGGTCTTATAATAATTCTACCCACTAAATAAACATTTGAAAATGAACAGACACATGCCTAATCACTCTGATTTAGAAGGTAGAAAATGTACAACATTATGTTGAACTAAAAGACCTTGATTATTTTTCTGCATTACATTTTGAACAGCATAAGCCTGTGTGCAACTGCAGCAGCCCACAATGAAAATATCCCCTGGAGTTAAACCGGCTTTGAGTTATCCGTGCAGCTTTCCCTCATGGTGCTCTACCTGCATGAGCTGCCTTGCTGGGGGAACAGACCTACCTGTAACTGCTGAAGAAATGGTAAGCCATGCAGGTCACTGTACAGGGGTGGATCACAAGGGCTCCTGCAGCCACTCATCCCAAGTATGAAAATCCTGGGCGTGCTCAAACAGAAAAGCAAGATCGCTGCTTTCTCTACAGACCAAGTGCTGCTGCTCTTCCGCTTCTTGTCAATATTTAACTAGTTTGTCAAGCTGGATTATATCGCCTGTCCTAAATCCTATTCCATTAATTCCGACTAAGTGGGTGTACTTCTAACGCAGCCTCTTAGGCAAATATTGATACCTTATCAAAACAGTTTGTTTGACCTGAAAGATATACACATTTCTTCCTGAGTGCATCATATATGTGCAACAGGGCTGCACCAAAGAGAACTAACTGTAATGATTTCTGTGTTCCATAGCAACAAGCACATAAAGCAAGGGCCTAGTTGGTTTTCCAGCATTTCTTCATGTAACAGGGCCAGTACCACATTGTTTTTTTTCCAAGTTATGTACATCTATTTGCAGGATAAGGGTATATCTCCAGTGTAGGCAATTTGCCAGCACAATTCTCAACTGAACAGTTTTTTTTTTCCCTCCAAATTTAAAGGCACTATTAATATCAAACAGCAAAAATGATGCTAAACCCAGATGGTTCTTTAAGCTACAGTAGTTAACACTAAGAAGTCAATTATCACCATTTTACAGCAGCACTTTCACTCAGAAGGTAGAATTATTTAAAAGAAATGTTATAACATGTCAGTTACTTGCTGGGGAAGATGTTGACTTCTAGCAACAAACTGCTTATTTAAAAAAAAAAATAAAATGGGGGGTTGGGGGGTGGGATGCAAAAAAAGCTAAATTACATGTAAAAATATTCTCCATGTATCTATTCTTCCCTGACCCCCCGTAAGCTTTGTCACACACTAAGCTGTATCCAGAGCACAAGTCTCAGTCCAATCCAAGTGGGTGAGAAATGGGATTCATGTGTCATGCAAAGATCTGCAAGGGCACAAGAAGGGACACCTCACCATGTTGTTCCTCAGTTCCATTTCCATTACGTCTGTGGCTGCTGGGCAGTTTTTCATGTCTTTGATAATAGTGAACATCTATATCTCTATAAAGTTATCCAAGTTTTTCTAGTCCTTATTAATGAGTAAGTCAGGTCTGAAATTTCTATTTGCATGTTTATGTTCATACTTTGCTCCAGCAGCAAGAGATCAAAGGTCAAAACCATTAGCACAGAGCCTGGCTGCGAGATACTGAGGTGTCTGGAAGCCATCTGCTCCATTCTCAGAGCTGACCTGTGCTAGGCTGCACCACCACCTCCATTCTTATACCTCTGTAAGGGATGAAACACTACTGCAGGATGGTTCAATATTGGAGTACAGGCTCCTGATTTGGTTTCAGATCACCTAAATTAATAGGAGCTCACATACATGGCCATCAGCCTTCACATTCGTTATCACTCAGTGAAAGCATGTGTACAACACAGATGGTTCCATGAGAGACAAAGAGAATTCTTAACCCACATCCAATCTCTTGAGCAGCCTAACTCCTCTTGCATTGCTGCTTCTCTGAAGCCCACAAACTACTGAAAAAGATACTGAGCCTCAAACAGTCAAGATCTATTTTATAGTTCTAAAGCCAAACCATGCTAAATTGGTCTCTGAAACTAGTGGAACAAATGCTACTCTTTTCAGCATGATATTTTTGTCTTTGATAAATCTTAACTGACATATAATACTCATCACAAAAACAACTGACCCATATTTTCTAAGTAGTAGATCTATGAAATGAGAAAGTTTTCTGCTGCTGCCATTAGGAGCATTCAGCTGCTGGGGCTGTGAGTCAGATCCCCCCAAGACCACAGAGCCCAGAATCACTGCATGCAGCAGCAGGAAAAACACTGGACATCACTTGGCAGATTTTTTTGTGGTTCTTTGCATCTTTCTAATTTTGTTAAAGAAAAGCAGAGAGTTTCCAGTTGTGCAGGGCTAAATGTTATTTTTCTCTGTAAAGCATCTCACCTTGCTACTTGGTCTGCAAGATGGCACACATCACCACGCCATGAAAACAACTTTGGAGTAATTGAATTGCTAGTTTCAAAAAACTATCACAGAAAGTAACTGGTGAAAATTGTCTCTATTCCTTACAATCTTTAGATCTAAATAAGAATCCGTAGTAGTTCCTGTTTTTATAAAATCAAAATTTAAAAATTGCTCAACATTTACTACACAACAGAAGCCTTCAGGAAATACTACAATCTTGAGCCTACAGAGTTTTTTATTGCAAAGGTGAAACACTGCTCATGTTTTCAGATGCTTTGTGCTTTTTTTTGTAAATAATTATCTCAATTCAACATTTATGCACCAAAAGGGAGTGCAGAAAATATGAAGACACTCAACCTCTGCCTAATATTATAAGCAACATAAAATACCTCAGAAGAAGGTTCTGACTGCTTATTTTCTCTTTTATGAAAGTATTGTGAGAGCTTCCCCAGCCAAGCTCTTTGAAAGCATTAATAGTTTTCCACACCTGCTGCCACCTGAAGACTCCCCTGACAATATTCAGATCCAAAGATCAGAATTTCACACAGAACAGAATTAGTCTTTAATAACAGAGCCTGTGGACAAGCTCAACCTAGTATGAAGCAGTGGTTATATGGCTTTTGGGAACAGTATCCAAAATCTGGTGTCACTACAGCATCCACATCAAGGAGCTACATGTTATTTCAGACACAAATCCCCATTTTTGCATTCTTAAAAAGTGTATTAAGTGAAATAGGCACTTTGACGACCATTATTACATTGCTAGATGTTCTGTGTTCTTTGGGGAACATCAGTAAATTCTTCAGATCTCACTGATGAGTGTTCTTCCTTTTCTTGAAACCTATTTACACATGTGATGGTTTTGCAATTGCATGGAAGCAAACCTTTCCTGGTACAAAATGCAACAAATTTAACTCACAGATTCTACGTATCTTAGACATACCAACTGAGGTCTTACTGTTTTATTGTCTTAAGAGCACTGAACTTCCTCTGCCAAACTGCCATTACCCCCAGTGAAAATTTGCCCAAACTGAAATTGGGTAAGTTAAAAAAATAAAAATAAAAATTATGTTCTATGTCTGGAAGAAAAATGAACTGTCTTGGTAGCTGCCACAATTATGTGCCAGAAATTGTTGTGTGGGATTTTAAAAGGTGCTTACTTTTGGCCTCTGTTCCCAGTGAAATCAGTCAGTGATTAAACTTCCTTTGACCTCAGTGGGAACAGATTTAAACTAACATTAAGCATTATAAAATTCAACTGTGCAGGTTTTACATATTGCACAACATACCTTTATGAACACTGTTATAAACATTTTTCTTCATCAAATCTATTGGCAATGAATCTTTTGCAGTAGATGTTGGGTGAGGCTGAGTAAGTGCCCTCAGTGTCACTTAAATAAATTGCTTACAGTGCCACAGGCTAAATAAGGAGAGCCAATTTTTTGTAAGCTCATAATGTTTTTCTTTGTCTTAGAACATACTCATTAAACTTTGAATAGTGTACATCACACAGCATTCAACATAACTGCAGTCCTAACACTGCCATGTGAGACCCATCACGCAACAAACAGAACATGACTTTTTCATGAGAAACAATAAAAAAATGTTCATTAATTATTCAGGTTTCTTTCCTGTATGTCTAGTTTAAGAAACCATATAAAAGAAATCTCTCTTTCCACACGTCACTTATGCACACACCAAATGCTTCAGATTTCTAACATTAGGCTCACTCATCCTAATACCCTGTTCAGAGCATTGCCAGGCATCTGTACATCACTACTTTAAACAAAAAGGAATTCAGGACCCTCTCTGTAGTTCTATATATAATTTTGGCCTTGGGCTAAAAAGTAAATACCTACTTTTGCACAAAATGCTTTTCTGGAAATAAAATTGTCCTTTTGCCATACTCTCTCTGTTGATCTCTTCAGAATCAATTACTGAAAAGAATATAAAATGCTCAATATTTTCTAATGAAGTAACATTGATAACCCTGCTGGTACCCACAGTTTGGTAAAGGTGTTCAGTCCTGTGATCCAGCACTTCCCCACAGAAGTGGGAACTTGAGGTAGCTTTCAGGGACCCAAAGTTTATTCTGCAGTAGAAGAACATTGCTACAATGAGGTCACTAGGCTTTCCTCTTAAACTAACCAAGAAAACAAGGAAACTGCTTTCCTCCTCAGCCAGCTTCCCTACAGAGCATTACCATTCCAAACTTCTGCAGCCTTCTGCCTCCATACGAACGCCTGACCAAGCGACATGTTTTCTTTTATTCTTAACTGCCTTTGTTGAAAAAGTATCTTACCTTTCCCAAGATGGAGAAGGTCTTCCTTCCAGCTTTCTCATCTCATGTTTTTCCACATTCATACATACCAAGAAAGAATGACAAGGAAACTGGCTGTTTCCTTTCTCCCATTCCCACTCATTTCTCCCTCTTTCCCTACAGTAGTTCCAGTAGGGCTTGTAAAAGTTTAACTTCTTTTAGCTTCACCCTATACCCAGAATCAGTTCTGTAGCAGACAGGAGCTGAGTGTGGCACTCAGGAGTCAAAAACACAGTTTCCCAAAGCATCTACATACTCAAAGACTGGAAAATGTAACATCCAAACATCAGCCAGCCAAATTTAGCTTAATGTGAGGTTGAAAGAGAGCACAGTCCAGAGAAGGATGGCTACAGGCCATAAATGCAAATAGCTGTGTGATTAACAACATGTTATACCCATAAAATTTAAATCAAAAGTTGGTCAGCTGAAGGTCATTAACTAAAGAAGGCTCTGAGTTCTCCTTCTTTCTCCTCTGTAAGGCTGATACCATTGGGAGTTATTCTGAGCTGAAAGGAAACCACACAGATTTAAAAGGTTTTGTTTCTAAAAAGAAAATGCATTTGCTGATTGTTATGGTCAGCCTAATCCATGCAAAAAGAAAAAAGAAGCAACAAATCTTAAATCACCGAAAACAAAAACAACAAAAAACCCTTGCAGATTTGAGTGACTATTATCAATACGCATCTCTTAGGTAGCACTTGAAAAGAATACTCAAAACAAAAACCCCAATTAGATTGCTTGGGATACCTTGCTGGCTTTTGTAAGTAGAGTTCAAGAAATGTGAAAATACTTACCATCTAATAGCCTGCTGGGTGCTAACGGTCACCTTGTTCAAGGGTTAGAGGGGATTTTAATGTTGATTCTATAAGATGTTAACTGAGAACTCCTCAAAGCAGCAGAGGAGGCTTTGGAGTCCTAAGTGCAGGTACCATCAACTGTGCATCCCATCAGGACACTCTAGTATGAAATAACTTCTGAATAAATTGCATAATTGGCCCTCCTGTATGGATCAATCTGCTCACTGGCAGTACAAATCCTGCTTTTTTACCTCTACTACTGGGACTGAGCAGAAATTTGGTGGATTTAAAAGGGAAGAAAATATTTATAATTCTGATGAGAACATCTGTGACAAAAGTATATCTTCTGCCACAATGGTAAGATAAAAGATTTCAAACAAAGTTGGTATTTGAATTCATCAATTCATTTAAAAATTAGAATCTACTGAAAGAAACTTAGGTAAGTTTAACCCTTTGGTCAGTTCTACATCACCAAGGCAGATAGAGAAGATGAAATACTGGTGTGCCCCTACATGGATGGAGGACAAATTAATGCCTTTGGAAGGTTTTTGTGCTTGTGACTCTTTCAAATTTGGAACTGTTTGATCCATGCAGTGTCAAGGGATTAATTTTCCTTAGCAGGAACTAAACAGTAGAAAAAAACAGTAGGATCTGGCCAGCTGTGAAGTCAGTATTACACCTGGCCATGTATACGATGGCAGAGCATTTGAAAATGATCCAAAGAGCAATGAGCCTCTAAATTAAAGTTGTCAAACAGTATATTCACATAAACACTGATTTAAGCATGTTTACAGTGGTTTCAATTTATGAACATATTACTATTGCATTATCTTCCTTGGCTTCTTTGTAAAGTTAAAAGGAAAAACATAATTCTGGTCTTTGTCTGGGAAGTTTTTCAGATGCTGACTTTATTTATTTGTTTATTGCCAAATAGAAGCCTTAAGGAAGTGTAAAGTATCTGTTGTGACACACCGTACTTTCTTACTAGATCAAATCTATGTCTCTGTAGACAGCAGATAATAGCACAAAAGGGGAAATGTGAGATGAACTCATGCTAGAATTAGAAAAAGAAAGGATTTAAAGCTGAAGGATTTGAGGGAAAACATCCATTATGATACACTTCACATTCACCATTAGGCTGCCGTTGGGAGGAAGAGAATCAAGAAGCTGTAAAACAGGCTTTAAAATGGGCTTCCAGGGACTTGAGTCAGGAACCAGCAGACTTACATCACACAGACTTTTGACAGGTCTCTAAGTTAGGATACTCTATACATAAAAATAAATATGACTTTAGCTGACAGACTATTGTTCCTACTATAGTGTAGTTCACAACCAGTCAGAAGTCTTAGAAGACTTTGAAATCTAACTATTTTCTAAAAGCACAGTAAGAATCCTGTGCAGATCAAGCATTATTTCTGACCTTGAGTCCATGAGGGACAGCAGCCTTCTCTCCTAAGGCCACTTCTGTCTCTCCTGAGAGGCTTCAGGAGTCCAGGACACAGCAAAAGCAAAGCAATCCAGGTAACAAAAGGATTGAGCTAATTGAGGCAAATGTAATAAACTTCAAATATTTCTTTACAGTCTTCTGTCTTGTAAATTAAGGGTTTTGATTGTTTGTTCGGTTTGGTTTGGTTTTTGTTTGTTTTGTTTTGTTTTTGGGGAGGGGGGATGGGGGGGATGGTAATGTTGATTACTGCATTTCCTCGTTCTTACTTTGCAGATGGAGTAGTAATGTAAAGAAAAGGACTGATTTGCAAATAATTAGAGACTGAGAGCTAGAGAAACTTCCAGGATAGAATATATTGTTTTACACACAAAGAAGTTTCTGGTTCGGGTTGCTTTACCAGATCAGAATGGGCCTTTTCCAGTGGGAGAGAAAAGCAGAAGGAGGGGTTGAGCTCAGGGCAGTGTTTTCAAATGAGGCTGCATTCTCTTAATCTCTTGTGTCTAGAAGAAAATCCAGCAGAAGAGAGAGAAACCTATGGCAATGAAAACACATGCATTATAGCAGTAGTGGTAAAGTGTGTATTCATTTTGGGATGCTCCTAGCAAGCTTAATATGAACTGCCTGAATTTAATAAAAGTAATATTTCATTTCTTGTTGATCATTCTTGAATAGGCCTGAATTCATTGCTCTCTCTGTTTCAGCCTAAGAATCCAACCAGAAACATGGACTTTTCCACTCAATGTTTTTTGTTTGTTTGTTTTTTAATAATGTTTTTTGCAGCTCCCAAGTTAAGTAGCAGAACACAAACACACAGGAGCACAGTGGATAATACAAAGTATTCCCCAGTGGGTCCTACCAATAAATCATAGATACAAGAGTCTGAAAGTGCCTGAAGCAACATCTTGATTCCTGCAGCACCCAGGTCTCAGGCAGGCAATGCACAGAACTGTATGGAGCACACACCTGCTCCAGGTAGGTAGCACACACCTACTACAGGTCCCTACACCTAACTGATGGAATAGGGTTTAAATAGAGAGTGGAAATGGAGTAGAACACTTCAAAGGCAGAGAAAAGCTGGAATTTTGTTAACTGGCTGCCTTCTGGAGCTCTGCCTTCTAGAAATCATAAACTTGGGAGCATCCTCTGAGTTCAGGAAAGACATTTCAGCACATTCAAAAGCTATCAGGATAGTAACAGAGGGTTCAAACAAGAGGATTTGCTCTTAAGTAAATTCTTCTCCCATTACTAAAGCTGTGTCAAGGCTCATGCTGACTGATACTTGAAGCTGTTCTACTGCCAACATTTGCTGTCTCCAATGTAAGTGGAAAACAGAAAAGTTCTTGTAGTTCTCAGCTGTAAGGAGCCTTCTACAGCACTGTAAGATGAGCCTGCAAAAGTGACAGGCAATCTACATAGGAACATCCACTTCAGTGACAAGAGTGAGAGATTATATATATTGAATAAACAGTGTTCATTTTTGTCTCCTGACTAATATTTAGGATCACATTCTCCACTGGGATAAATTAGAGCATCTTTAGCCATATGTTTGCAAAAATCTTGACATCACTGTGTAAACCATATTATTTGAGAAGATCACTCTGGTGTCTGCTTTCTTTGACTTACAGTTTGAGGGCCTCTAGGCCTACTGTTTTTAAGATACTTCCTTAAAAATCATACAGCAGGAAACACGGTCACACATCATCTTCACACAGATTGAGACTGTGTGCAATGTCCCAGGCCTGGGTTTCAGGAAATGAAGATGGACCAGGAACCCAGCACCATAAGGCAAGCAACAAAAAAACATGAGAGCTTGAGGCTGCAAAATCTCTCCAATTCCAGCTGCCATCAGTGGAAATTCGTGATTTTCTGCCAGCTGAAGATCCAGCCCTCAGTCTAAATATTGACTCAGTGTTTGGTCTTGTGGACTAAATAAGAAGTTTTGTAAAGCATTTCCCAACGCAGTATGCCCAAAAGCTTCCACTTCAGCTTTTATGTGATCAAAGAGCTCTATTTCACTTTGCTCCTGAATACAGTCAAACAATTTTCAGATGCTTAAAGACTTTATATACATATGCTTGCTTCACACCTTCAATATATGAATTATTTGCTACAAAATTAAGAAAAAAAAGAGTTCTTGACCACGTAGTTGGAGTTAATGCTGGGAAGAAATACTTAAGGATAATTTTTCCTCTCAAAGAATCAGATTCAGGAATGAGAAATCAATCTTTATTGCTGTACCTATAGTGAAAATTATCATCTACCTACTGGGAGCTTTGTGTTTTACTTGGCCAACAAAGTACATTCTATGTCTTAGAAAAAACAAACAAACAAGCATTTCAACATCGATCCCATTCTTTGAAGAAAATGGCAATATTAACAACATTTGAATGGTTTAAACTTCAAAATTTTAAAATAATTCTTTGGTAACCAAGCAAAAGACAACAAAATTCATTATGTGCATAAGACCTGTAAGATTAATATTATTTCAAGACCAGTATGCATTGCACAGTATGTATTTTTCCTCAAAAATCACAACTTTTCAATTGATTTTCATCTCTCTGACTACTAGAAATCTAAATTTTTTTGACACTTGTTCTTTCTTGAGCCTGATTCTGCATCTCAGCATACTGACTGTAATGCAGATTTTGTAAAAAAGAACAAGTTGATATCCCAAACAATTGCCTCTTTTCCCCTGATGCTGAATTAATTGGCTCTTTATTTCTATTCACTGCTTTCCAGGCTGGACTTCACTCTTTTAAAGGCACTGTCAGTAGTATACTGCCACGTATATTGAAGTAGATCTCAGGCTTCCATCCTCTGTTTTCATCACATTTCAGTAAATGATGTAATCATGGCAAAAACTCCTAATTATTTTCATCCTCAAAGGATTACTGGAAGATTATGAAAAGTAGACAGGTATGTTATCATTAGTTGCATTGGCTCTGTCTCACTCAAAACCATCAAAACCTCTTTCAGATCGAAATTCCTGATTGAGAATGTGCACTATGCCATTATCCTAACAAGCAGGGGTAGTAGACTGGGATCATGAGTCCTCAGGGCTCAGAATAAAACCACCTCTTTTGATCTGTAATCTTTTGTTGTTTCTGTTTTCCTCAGCTGCTTAACTCTGGCCTTAAATGCTCCTGTGCAACAGCCTCCATTTACAAACCAGTTGCTACAGCACAGAGGAAAAATCTACATTACCCCCAGCTTTGAGAGCAGTCAACCACAGCAGGAACTTTTTTTCCAATACGACATAGAAATGCTTTTTGCTACTCACATTCTCAGGTTGCCACATCTGCCTCAGATAGGAACCTTTCTGCTCCCCTGACAGTGACAGCAGTGAGAGCGCGTATCTGTGCTACATCCATCACCCAGCTTCCTGACACACCATAGTGGGTATCGCCGGCGGGATGTACTGGGAGACTTCCATCTCTGCTAAGGGAAAGTGCCTCAATACAAATTTGCCCCATGAAGAGGAGAAGGCCAGTACATCTGTTTTGAAAGGCTATCAGTGATTTCAATAGGTGTATTGCCTTGGATTCACTCATAAACTCCTGTACTACCATTCTGGGGAAATGAAGATGTACTTCACACTGTCTGCTCTTTCCCACTTTCTCTTCTCTTCTCTACTTATCTTTCTCTATCCCAGAGAAGGATAAAATTTATCTCTGATTACTTTTAACTGAAAACGAGGCATTATCCCAGGAAATACAATGAGATTATAACCAGTACAGATACTTCCCTCACTTTCTTTATGGAAAAATAGCAATTATCAGGACTTTCTGAGAGGTTTGTTAATCAAGACAGAATCTATGAATTTGTAATAATTCTATTTTTAGACATTGGAAAAACAAGCACATTCCCAACCTTAACCTCCTAAACCAGGCACAGCACACTCAACAGACTCTAATTCAGCCTCCTGAGTATGTTCCCAGTCTTTAAACATGAGACATGCCTTTGATATTTCCTGTTAAATGATATAAAGCAGAAGTATCTATTTACTAGAGATACAGACAAATGTCTTTATTTTGTATTTGTGCCCTTTTAAGCCACTTAGTTTTAGGAGATGCGTTACTTCCTAACAAAAATATAGGAATGCATCAGACCCAAGGGAGTGGACTCACACCACAAGTAAAGGCTGAAACCAGCATAGGAACAGGGATCAGACAAGCACACCCTTAAAATAATCAGGGAGATCTGCTCCCTGCAACTGATTTTCTGCCCCTCTGCCACTCCTACTTGCAAGCCCGTGTCCTTGACAGTGGGGGACAGAGAAGCTCAAGGATGATCTTGCCACCTTTTCCTCTCTGTCCAAATCCATTTTGGGATGAGAGGTGCCTCTCACACAGTCATGCAGAAATGCAGTTCATACACTGCTGAACTGCTCTAAAGAATACGGTTCAATAACTTTCCAGGGAGTTTGGTCAGAGGAGGCCCACGGGACTCATTCACTCAGGAAAAAAAAGAGCAGGACTAACTTTTGAAATTCATTTACACAGATCATAAATGCAGTAGTTTCAGCTGCTCAGCCAAGGGGAATGGCTTGGGAAGGCCGAAACAAAAAGAAACACTTGGGAAGAGCTTAATTTCATTGTCTGCAGGTTTCTGCACTGAGTTCAGCTTATTTAGGCAGCTTTACTCAGTAACAAAGGATATTCACACTCCAGCATTCACAAGCGGTACCAGTTTTGGAGGTACTGATGTGTCACAACCTCTGTGCTGGCCACGGCGTGCACACGCTGAATGCAATCATAGTATGGTCACTGGTCTGTGGGCAAACACCAGCTTCCAGCTCACTATCAATTTGCCTTCCGTCAGCACAGCAACATCCAACACAGATGTATTTCACACTGTGGGAGGGAGATATTGGGAGGCTACAGACTGTACATTATCATCTTTAGAAACTCCTGTGGTACAACACTGGATGTCACATTACTCACAATGTGTATCCCAAAGTAAGGTACCACAGAAAAGCACCATTCAGCTCTCTGCATGGCACCAACAAGTGCATAAGGAGCAACTCATCCTGTCTGGGGGTTTGTCAGACAGCCATCTCTCATTTCCCCCTATTCTATCTCTGCTGGCACCACTTCCTGAGTTTTGCTAATTAGTGCATTGAGCCACATACATGGATATATAAATAGAGATTAGATATGAAGACCTTGTGTTTCTGACTTTCAAGAATACTCCTAAAAATAAATTGTAATTGTGTCCAATGAAGAGCACTGTTCTCCATACTTCCTTCCTCACATCCATTTTGTGAGCACAGTATAAACAATGATTGTACCATCATAAATAATTCACGTCATTCCATAAGATATCAGCAATGCCAATTAGACATAGTTCTTCCCATCAATGAGAATTTCCTGTTTTCTGCTACTTTTGGGGAAAAAGAATTAGCCTTGATGTACAAACAACTTTAGAAAAATGTTGTCTGTTTCTCATTCCCTGCCATCAGTGTTCAGATTGCACTCACTGAGCCCAGACTCACAGGTTTGTGCTTGCTGAAGTCTGTATCCTCACTTCAAAGGGCTGTTCTGCAATTTGTGCTGAGCTGGACAGCTTCTGGGACTTGATATGAAGGCACCATAATGCAACTTTATTGGGCCTATAATTAACAAATATTCTCACACCTTCCGCCCTGAAAAGCATGTAACTTATTAAACTGAAGGCATTTTCAATAGTATTTGAACAGCTTTGAAAGGCTGTTAGAAGGTAAGCAAAGGTTGATGGAAATCTTCATGCACTGGATAAGAATAGCACAGCACAGATGTAATGCTTCTTGGTGGATGATCCACCAGGTCTTTACAAACATTAATTAAGCCTCACATTTTCCAGATGAGGTAGGTAAACACTGTCACTCCCTTGCTCTCAGATCTGTAAAACAAAGCCAGTAAAAGACCTGTGACTCATAAGATATGAGAAGAGCCAAGAGTAAAATTAAAAGAGCCTCAGCAGCCAGTCCACATTTGAGCAATGTGAATTAATTCAGCTGGTGATAGGATCCTTGTACAGGGCCAGATCCTGTTTCCCCTGCCAATGACAGCAGATTTCTGGCTGTATTTGACTTCCAGTTCTGTACAACTATAAAAAATCTGTTGTGTTTCATTCTTCCAGAGGCCAGTCATCTATAATTTCTGACATGACTTCTTTCCTCCCTTTCTACTCCATTCCTTTGATACTTAACCCCTCAGTTCTTTTCTGTGCAGCACGGTATTAAGAGCAACCTCTGCAGAAAGGGAAGCTGTGAATCAAATGATGAACATATTCAGTGCAGAGTCCACAGCTGTGAGAAATTCGGCATTAACAAAAGCTGGCAGGAAAGAGTTTAAATTCCCCCTTCTGTCCTCAGATGTGAATAACAGCAGGGTGTAAGTGGTCCACGGACATTGTAACTCTCATCTTCACCATGGGATGAATTTCACTTCAACACTACACCTTATCTCACAGTTTTGGTCTCCATTCCTACCCATTTTTGGTTCTGTGATACACCCAGTGGAAACTAGAAACTATATCCAATAGAATCTAATAATAAATATCAAACCACACTTGCGCTTTCATTCTGTTTTATATCTGTAAATTGTGAGCAAATTACCACACACTCAGAATCAGAGGTGACACAAGACTCAATATGAACACAGTAAAAGAAGAAGCAAGTTCATTTAATGCTAATACAAATTTTCTATGCTGCTTGGCTTTATACATCGCAGAAATGGAATACCAAATTTCTCTTGGTCAAAGATGTCCTCAAGAAGGCTTTTGAAATGAATTCACCAGCAAGTTGCTTAGGGCAGAAGTTTTGACCGAGGATGGCAGGGACATTATCAGAATTAGGACACTGTAAGGGTAACTGCATATTGAATTATTTAAGCTGAGATCACATCTGCCTGTGTTATTGAGAAAAACATATTTTATTGCTTGTATCTATTTGAGCCAACAATATTACAGGAAGAGCTTCGCTATGTTCTCTTCAGAACATTAACAAAACATTTGCCAGAACATTTTTTAACCATAGTGTTTGTTCCTTCTGCAAACACAAAGATATTTTTCAGCTCAGAAATTAGATACATTGTGCTAGTAGTTGAAAGAATCAAAGAGTAGGTGAAGAGCAGAGATGCAACAGATTTGAATCCTTCAGCTGCCTACCAGGGCATAGTGAGCTCTAGAAATACTGCTGTCTTATTTTCACAATCAGATGCATGAAAATTAGCAATATATGTGTCATTTTTTGAAATACTTTTTTAGTACCTACATTCCAATGTGAAGTCCCCACTTCAAATACAAATTCAGTGGTCACTGCTAAGAGCAAAAGAGTCAAGCCCCATCTTGAGCTGTGCATGAAAGCCCTACATCCCTAATGAGACACAAAAGGCCTAAATGGAAGGCCAGCATTTGGACCTCTGGAAGACAACTGACCCAGCAGAATAAGTCTTTTGAGGAGACCTAAGACTGACAGCGTTAGAAACCCCAAGCTATTCTATGCCAAAGAGGGTTCTGATTACTAAGATGTATTATGTCATGTCCTACTGCATTAATATTTCAAATGCAGCAGGTTCAGAGCAATACATACTCACCAAAAACAACAACAGTTTGGCTTAAAGTCAGGATCTGTAACCTGTAGTGTATTAAATGCCAATATCCTTTAAATGTTTCCTATTTTTATGAGTAGAACCTTAAAGTCCAATGCTATCATGTAGCAAGTGTAAGAAGTTATGAAAAGCAAAGGTGTGAGATGCAGCACATCAGAATGATTGTGGTTTGAGAACAAAAATATAGTCAGGCCACTGTTCATGAAGTACTACTTCAATAATTAGAGTAGTGAACTCCACAAAGTTGGCTTGTATGTGGTGGCAAAGATGGTGCTGCCTTAAAAACTGACAAGCTGATTTAAGACTGACAGTGTTGGAAACCCTGAACTATTCCACGCCAGAGAGGGTTCTGTTTACTCAGACATGTTATGTCCTGGAGTCTGAACAGGTGCATTCTATCTTCTATTGCAGACCATGCCTAGCTTGTTTTTTCAGTTAAATATGCACAGAGTATTACCTTCTACTCAGGTTCTTCTTGCAGTGGCCTGACAGTGCATTGCAATTGTCCACCACTGTAAGAATCTAAGAATCTCATTCCTCCCGTAGTCTGAGGACAGAAATTCATTTCAGTACCATAAGCCAAAATAACAGAAAATTTAAGACTCGGAATGCTGGAGATATCCCAAAGTGCAGTCTGAACTGAGGGGATGCAGCTGGAACTGACCATTTGAGAAAGCTGGAGATAAGTAATACTTGAACTGAGGGTGGGAGGGTCTCACTATTTCTTTGTGTACAGGCTTCACTTTGCATAGAATACCTAATTAGCCAAGATTTTCTTGTTCTGTAAATGGGAGATTTGGGTTCCTACTGTTTCATCAGTGGATCGTCAATTATTCACACAAAATAGAAGAGAGTCAACAGGAATGACTGGGATGCTGCATGCAACATAGTGACCTATTGCTCAGAGGCTGTGATGCTCTTGAGGCAGAAGAGAGAACTGAACCTTACAAAAGCAGCATAAAATCATATCTTTCTCCCTGGATGACATAGCTCTTTAGCTTTTTTTTTTCTTTTTCTTTTTCTTTTTTCTTTTTTCTTTTTTTTTTTTTCCTGAAATGAGAAGGAAAATTTGACCCAAATTCATGAGCAGTCTCCAGGCAAATGGACTTTGCCAGAGCAAACAAAGCTCCAGTCCTCCCTAAAACACTTTCTGCTATTCTGCTGTAAAACATTTAATGGAAGCAGGGGCTGCAGTCCTACCTACCATGAGGTAAGCTAAGGACAGCCACCTGTTTCTGAAAGGCAGGGAGAAGAATTTTCTGTCACTGGGGAAATATTAAATACTTATCATCAGGATGTATTTTCTGCTCTAAAGGATGATGATCCAGATTCCGATGCATATCTTTTTCCCCCACACAGCCAAGACTTTTTTTCCAGTTCTGCTGAATGAAATAACTTTTAGTTCATTATGCTATATTAGGATCTAAGAGATCAAATTATTATCCAGAAACCTTGATGCTGTGTAAGTTGTGGATTTGGGGCAACAGAATAAGCAGAGAATAGGAGCCACTCAAATCCAACCATTTATTTTTCAATACATGGAGCAGTAAATAAGTGTTTTAAAGGAAGAAGAACAATGAAATCTTCACTTTTTTAAGCACTGACATTTTTGAGCATTTTCCTATATCATGAGAAAGAGCCTGAGAAGTGGTCTGACTGCCTTCCAGCGCCTCGCCAAGCTAGTGGGGAGCAGAGCTGGTTTGGGAGCCTGGTCAGCCCTTTGCAAGAGGCCTGAAGAGGTAAGACAAGCTCTAAAAGCACTTAGGGAAAGGCAAGCTAATGACAGACCACAAAGAGAGAGACTATGACAAGCTACTGCTGAGATTACCTTCTGGGGATGAACCAGGTTAAACATCACAGGAGCAAGTACAAGTGGTCTGAATTCTTACCAACTTAAGCTTTTAACCAATTTACTTGTAAAAGACTTGTTCCCACTTCTAATTCCAGATTAGACCTTGAGACAAACACTAGGCCTAGGAATACCGGCTATTTTTTCCCCACTGTATCTTCATAGATACAGTTGTATGGAGCCATAGATATTTAAGAGGATAACTGCACTCTGGGTCTTTGTTCACAGAAGAAATCCTGTTTGTACCCTGTGCTTCCTCCTGCATCAAGAAACTCAACTGAGCATCTCATTGCAGACCTGGAGTAAAAATAATGTGTACAGTGCAATTGGTTTGCCTCTTTGTGTTTTTAATTACTGCTAATACTTCAGTCTCCAAACTATATTCTTGTCTTGGAGAGCCATACATGTTTAGAGATGCACTAATCAGTACACAGTGCAACCGTGCCCACAGACAACATATTTTAAAGACTTGAGTTAACAGTCATCCTACTCCAATCATAAATCTGCTCAAGAAAGAATAAAAATGAAGGAATGTGCATACTAATAAAAATTAGTGAATGGTCAGGCAAAAGAAGGATGCCTTATCTTCCATTTTGGCCAATAAATACAGATCTTATTTTTCTATAATACATCCAAAAGGTGGATAACACACCATTTTCACCATGGCAACGCTTCATAAAAATAAAAATAATTTCTCTAACTGCCCTTGACTTTAGGATTTGAATGAACATTTTCCATGTTAATATCATTTTATACTTATTTCCAGTGCTAGTTGTTCTACTGGCAGTTGTGAATCACATCATCCTCAACATGGGCATCAACTACCACTGCATAAGCTTGTTCTTTTGTTGCCTACACTCATTCAGCACGAATGGCACAGGAAAAGAGGATATCTGTCCTTAATTAAATATATGACTATTTATTTCTTCTGCAGACGGTATTTTCTTTATGGTCTCTCAAATAAAGACGTGGGAAATGGTTAACATTCAGACTTGCAAGGCAAAACAAAACACAATACAACTGCTGCCAAGTATTGCATTCTTCTGTGTGTCACAGCGAGTGAACTTCATCATGGTTCATTAGCCCCAAATCCAGTTTCTCATTCATGTACCCAATAGCGTTGTATCAAGTGATCTCTCATAACTTCAGCTTGATGTTCTTAAATCAATGTGGGCTTTTTTTTTTTTTTTTTAATCAACAAAGCCGATAGTCCTCGCATTTTTCATTATATTTATAAATGCAAATACAGCACGTTATAATTAATCATTTCAAAAGCTAATTTTGAAAAGAAATAAACTGGGGTTACCAAATCTATCCCCGAGGATAGAGACAGTCTGATTAAGAGCTTCAAAAAGTCCCTTTTTGATATCTTTTGCAGAAAATATCCCTGCTGTGTCTGCCCTCAGGTTATTGGTTTCACCTGTAAACAGTTCACTGCCACTGCTGACTCCACTAAACATCTTCTTTGTACTTCAATCTGCATTTTATGTGAACACTGGAGCTATTAGCCACTAATATCAACATCACTGCACAGTCTAGGAACATTTATTGCTCCCCTGCTTAGTTTAATGTTTCTGCCTTAGTACTGTAATATTATTAATAGTCACCAAGTACAATAAAAGAAAATTAAGCGTTTATTTTGTTTAGGCTTTCGCCACTTTACCTGCAGCCTTTTTCCATTACATTTGCACATAAATGAGCACACACTACATTTTTTAGATGCAAATCAGGGTTTAACTCCCCTACTCATATTGTTCTATTTTCAGTCATCTTCCAGGCCACTTCATTTGTTATTGCAAATGGAGGTATATTATGGTAAATTTATACATATATGTCTTTCTTATAAATGCATAACATGCATAGCTATTCGCTTACCTAATAGACTTCATTTGTACACTTTACTTCTTTTAAAACAAACGTTTTGTTAAAGATGGTCTGCAGTAGAGTTATGACACAGTTTGCAGAAGACATTCACATCATGCACATGCTAAAATGGCCTATTTGCTCTTTGAGATGCTGCTTTATTTTCCCCCTCAGTTTCACGCATATAAAACCAAAATCAAGGTTTTAATGCCTATTAGATAAGCATCGATTCAGACATATTTCAGACTGATGAGACTGAGATATGGAGACAGTTGCCTTTAAACTGACAATGAAATTCTGAAGTGTCCACTTTCTAGAGAAACATTGGCCTCTGTAGAGAGCGTGCTGTTACAGAGTGAGCCAAATACTGTCTGGCCACAGAAGTAAAACTAAAAGCTTCCCATGGCCATACATGATTATGTGTTGAGAACAGCATTAACCACATTTTTTTTTCTGAAGACAAGCTTGAGTACATATTGTCACTAAAGCAACTAGACAGTGGATAAAATTAAAGATTACGTAGTTAATGAGTATGTGAAATTGCAGCTGCAAGCAGCCACCCTCTGCCTCTCATGTGCCATGTGGTGGGTCCAGCCCAGGCAGATTTGCTGTGTTACAGCAGCCTGAGAGGAACCTGCAGAGAAATGGGGGATAAAATGTCATTTTCTGGGACCAATAGATTGTTAAAATTTAACCCATCCCATAATCTCTTCAGTAGAAAGAAGTTAGTTATTTTCTCTAGACAATCTAGCACCACCAAACTTGCACAACCCTGTGCAACTGCAGCATGAATTACCCAAACTACATGTGATTTGGGTTTGAAAATGGGGCCCTGACTTCTCAAACACTCTCCGCCTGGCCACCTGCCAGCCTGGCACAGGGATCCAGCATTTTTGGACTCCCATCTCCAGTTCAGCTCTCTCCATTTAAAACAGCTTACTGAAAGACAGTGGGTGGCTTACATTTTTTTTTCTTCTGAACTGACACTAATTTGACAGCATTTTTGCATTATTCCAGGACTTAGATTATATGCCAGGAGCCCAGGACCCAAAGGAAGGGTATTATGTTCTCTATTCTTTAGCAATGAGTCTACATTAATAGCCCCAAAATCCTACCCTCAGTGGACTAAAAAGAGATGCTCTGAAATCTATGCATTTGTTGGCCATACTCATTTGTACATATAACTTATCACGAAGTAATTAGTATTATCTCAATACATCTAAACACAGGCAAGAAAGGGAAGGCACAACCATTTATTATAGTGACAAAGGGAATCAGCATTTTCTTATCATAAAACTCCAAGTAATCTTGTTTTCTTGTACATCAGTGTAATTAATCACTGTATTTAGCATTCATAGATAATAACACCTAGTATCTGCTTTGATGAGATAGAAACAAGCATATTATGAATCACTTCACATCTGTACCATCTTAATTGCTAAAATTACTGTCTTCATGTCTGCCTTTTCTGTAACAACATTAACTCAATGAAATGACTGAAATATCTGCATGCCTTGGCAGCCAGTTCAGCCACTGCACTAATATGGCATTTGTCATTCCTATTATGAAGCCATACTCTTCCCTCATTTACAATTGCATTAAGCCAGATAAGTCAATGGGGTGACGCAGGGCATAAACAAGGGCATAATCAAACATTATAGTGGATGACTGAAGGACTGAAAAACACTTTCAAAATCAGTGATCCTATCTAAATAAACCTCTTAACTGGATGGAACATGGAGAAATTTTACTTTTGTCTTTAATCAAGTAATAAAACAAAAGCTGAAATTAAAAAAAAATACTTATCAATTCATTGAGATTGTCTTTAATTATATAAATACAACTGCCTAACCTTTAGGGCTTTTCATTACATAAGGTTCATCAATTCTAATCATCTGACACTCAAATACTCCAATGGCCATGCCAATATAATTACAGTTGCCAATCACGCTGACAAAGTTCTTGGGTTACATGCTCAGTTATCAGTGTAAGATAAGGGATCTCATATCACACTGATTTCATAGATACTGCCCCATCACACTAATGTGTCAACTGGTGACAGTTTTTATTAACAAAATCAATCTTCAGATATGTACTCATTCTTGAACTGGAAGTAGTCAAAAGTTCATTATCCTGTACAATATTTTATCACAGTTAATAAACACAGTAGGAGTCCTGGTAGGACTAATCATCATCTTTAAGCAAAATGATTAAGGTTTTAATTTTCCAAGGGTAATTTCTTTGACCCCATCATACCAAAAGCATTCTCAACACATTTTGCTGTATGGACTGTGACAGTGTGCAGAAGGTGAGCCAAAGTGTAAGAAATCAACCCAGTAGCTGCTTTAGAGGTCTTTCATGTTGCAAGAATACCCACATGCCAAATATAAAGAATTCTCTCACTAGGGATTACATTCCACATATTCACTGTTCACAAGTTGGGCATAAATTAATTTAAGTAGCACATAATACTATCTATTAGAAGAATCAAAATGCTTTTGACAAACTATTAGTCAGGTGGAGCAAGTGCCAGACAACACACACAGCTTCACTGACTTCCATCAGGCTGCACACCTGAGAAAAATTAACTCTAGTTCACATGTTGCAAACCACAGCTTCTGAAACGTTCCCTTATCCCAGCCATGCCCCCTCCCTTGTGATGAAAGGAGCAGACATATCTTGATGGAAGGAAAAACACAGCTGTTGGAGCCAGTCAGTTCTAGTTGTGTTTTTCCAGAATCATTACAGGATGTTTAGGAACATGTTTCCAAGAAGATGTATCCCCTTTCTTACTTACATTCAGCTTTGTTGATTTCTCTTTTTTGTATACACTGAGATGAAAAGAATCAGAGGAAATCTTAGAGCGCATGATAAGAACAACTTACAGCAATGTGACTTATGACAAAATACAGCCTGTCTTTCATGTCCTAGGTAAACCAATGTGGTCAGGGCAAGGGTTCTGCAGAGGCCAGCAAACGTCACAGTAAGAGCATAAGAGGATGGCAAGCATAAAGCTTTACATCCATCAGGCACTTTCAGACAAGTTCTGGTCTCAGTTGTACTGATCTCTAATAATTCAATTCGATTCTACATTCAGTTCTTTCTTGACCACTTCTGAATACTGAGATGACATTTTCACTAATCTATCTAGTGTAACTACAATTCCTTATTTGTGAACAGTAGAACTCAGCTAACATCCTGACTATTAAATACTTTCATCCATTCTGTAGCAACTGTGATTTAAAAAATTAAAAAAAAATTAAAATATATTTGTGGAATATGCCTGGACAATAATTAGATCCAGTGGTCTCTTATTTGTTTTCACACATTCAGAAGCAGAAAGAGAGTGACCAAAAATAACTTTGAGGGTATAGTTTGGTCTATTGGGTTGCGTTTTCCACTGAAATCACCCAATAGATGTTAGAATTATTAACTCCCAAGTATGTCCTGGCTTTCTGACTGTATACCATAAGTAGTTATGAAGAACTGTAGGTCACTGTTTTGCTGTTCTGCTTATTACTAATACTTATTTGCTTATATCTTGAAATTCTTGGTGAGCAGGTAAACTCATACCGAAAATTTGCATCAGTACTTGAGCTAGCCAGGAGCAAAAAGAAAGCTGAAAGCAAGAGATGGCTTTGAGTTTTTTCTCATGAATAAATTACTTTGGTTGCTACATAGGCATCTACCTACACAAGCTCAGGGCTACATCAGCTTTAAGGGTTTAGCTTACAGTGAATTACTTTGTGTGTTCTTTGACAGAGAGCCAATTCTCTTCAGAATAATATCTG
Source organism: Coturnix japonica (assembly GCF_054131305.1). Taxonomy (NCBI): domain Eukaryota; kingdom Metazoa; phylum Chordata; class Aves; order Galliformes; family Phasianidae; genus Coturnix; species Coturnix japonica. Next base: position 6,213,456 of record NC_140669.1, on the reverse strand, counting down.
TACAACTATGTTGGAGTCAGTAAAGCCTTGAATTTGCTGACTTAAATCAATGTTTTATTATGTACTGCAAAAAGGCTAGCTGGTGCCAATGAGAAAAAGAACAATGACTAAGAAGTGAAACTTGTATAAGAGTTTGTAGGAGGACCTAAGGAGACATCACTCAACTCACAGACTTTTTGTGTTTGCTATAAAAGTACATTCTCCCATGCATTTCTGGAGTATCTGACACTTTGTAAACCATTTTGCTCTAAAAGAAAGTATAACAGCTATATTTTAGCTTAAGGTTATGGTAAAACTGCATCACATTATTGATTCCATGCACTTCAGAATTTGGAGTGGACAATCTTTATGGGTCCCTTCTAATTCAGGATACTCTGTAATAGCAACTAACCACCTTCATCATTTATGTTTCAAGCCATACACTCACTGTTCAGACTGAACAGTGGGACAAGTGCTGACAGAAATTACCAGAATGTTCAGTGAGCTGACTGAAGAACTCCAGGGAAAATTCAAGAATGGAAGCTCAATCTCAATATGCAGCCTCACTTTTTCCCACATGACCATCAAGTTGATGAAGAAGAAACTTAGGAAATCATCCCACTTCCTCAAAGTCCATCATCCTTAGCAAAGCTGTTAGAACATACTTGGTAACAACCTGCTTGTGGAATGTGCCAGCAATGGTAAGAAAATCAGAAGCAATCAGAGAGCAATACAGGTTAAAACAATCTCAATTCTCACTACCATTACTTCCCACAACCCACATTTGTAGGCAAATCCATTGAATTCCTATTCAACAAACACTCTCTGAAATGCATGGGAGTTTTTCTTTGTTTGTTTGTTTTTAAAATGACAGAGCAACAACGTCAATTTTTGGCCCAAAGTCAGCTGGAAACAAGCCACAGCTGCAGCACAGTTGGCCCTCAGGATATGCTTCCAAAGACCCCGACAAACTTCAAATTAAATTTTAATTATCCCTTCAGCTTGATTTATACTAATTGTCAATATCTGTGGTTTGAAATAACACATTTTATAACATGATCAGTCAGACAAAATATTTTCCTAATGACTAAAGGGAGAAAGTGTGCAGTGAGTCCAAGAATTATATTATCAATCTTATTTACTATTTTTTTAAACTATAAAACACAAACATCTTAGGAGACATTGATCTGGAATTGGGGTGAAAGGCTGAAGAATAATATGCATTTCTGGTTTTGCAGGAGTCAGATTTAGGAGTCTAATCCTGCAGACACGTTACCACCTAAAGCCCCAAGAGTTCACAGAGATCATTAATGCTGTTACACTAAAATTTTAAAGCGTCCATAAAAACATAAAAATATGACTCACTTTATTTTTTGAATTTTAATAATTCTGGAATTTGGACAACAAATCTTGTGATGCTTTTCACAGGAAATAACCCCACAACCTGTTTCTATCCCACATAAATCCATTAAAATATTTAATTTAACTTATTTCATTCCTATAGAGTGGCCCAGAAAAGGTCACTTTCAACACCAGGCTTTCAAGCTTGACAAGGTCCGGTAATACACCTGAAATAAACGACTACCATGACTTAGAGGATAGCAGGCAGAACAAAAAACAAGCTCTTGCTCAACTGGTCTCTGCTTTTCTTGCCTTTGAGCAATGGCAGCTCACAGAACTACAGACTGTAGCCATGGCTGTGCCATGAATTTTAAATCAGTACTTCAGGTTGCTCAGAAGTTGCTTCTCTGTTTTGAACCATTTACAAAGAAATGATGTAGATTAAAATTATAAGAGTGACTCACTTCACATAAAATAAGAACTGCTAAGATACTGTGAAAAATAGATCCCAGTAATGTTGTCAAAAGAACATTTGGAGGCCATAAACTACAGCAGTGCTGCAGTTACTAACCCTGCTCTAAGCAAAAGCTCATCACATGCAGCTATTGCACTGGAAGGAAATATAACAGATGATGTGCAGAAGAGCTCTACCCTCAATGATCCTTTTACAACACTTCTCAGTATAAGATACATAAAACTAATACACTTTCCTTTTTTTATATTTTATTTTTGGGTTAGATTTGGGTTTTTTGGAGGGGAGATGGAGGGGTGACAGGAGGGCAGGTTTTAGATCTGCACTATGAAACACACAGCTGGCTTCCTCACACAAGTTCATTGCTCATGCTCAAAGACAAGCCCAGAAACTCCATATATCATCTGGAACATAGTAAGTTAAACCTATTAACCAACTTGTACCCTGCCGTAAAGCAGATTTCCTCCTTTAAGAATTACAGCATGTTGTTCTATAACAGTATTTTTCTTCACTTCTCACCCAGGCAGCAGAAACATGAGAAAGTGAAGAAAACCACTGTGGGAGCTCACCCAGAGGAGGGCCAAGTCTGCAGCTTGGCTCAGCTACAAACCTAGCTGGGGTCTGATTCTCTGCCTTTCAGAGTAATACAGCTTTAAAAAGTTTACTGACAGTCTCTTCTAAAGTTAGGATGTCAGTTTACCATTCATACATACATATTGGCATTTATACCATGTCAGCTGTGATGGGCTCTGCAGATGCTTTGAGTAATTCTGTGTGGAACCTGTTGTAGATATCAGGAAGAAATTATGCCCATAATTATTAATTTTGAGCACAAACCCTTCTTCCACATCTTTATGAACCAAAATAAATAAACAAATAAATAAACAAACATATAATAAATAAAAGAAATCCTCCCTGTTTCTAGGCTTCTAGCCAAAGCAGTGTTTAAGAGGATGAACATAGAAGAATTAGCAGAAATTCAAGGGTACAGAAAGAACTATTGCTCCTAAGGAAGACGCCTATGATAGCAAAAAATGTCAAAACAGAATAATGAAATTTCATGTCATATTTTGGAGGAAGGAATCAGTGGGGTTTTAGAAGACCGCATGTAGGGGAAGATGCACTCCTTAGCTTCTGTGATCTTACGTTAGGATAGGAAGGTGGGGTCCTAGCCCCAACTAACCCTTCTTTTCACTGGAGGTTGCAGTATTTGTTGCTTCTTCACTTACCTGGAGGAAAACCCTCTCTGTTGTCTCTTCCAGAGCAGACAGATCTCACTGTGGCCAGAACTCTGCTCTGGGGCAATGCTGGGAATAGGAGGAAAAGAAGTATACCAGCTTTCCATGCCAGGCTCACAGGCAGCATCCCCCATTTCTGGGACAAGGTCAGTTGTGTAGATCTGGATTACCAGCTCTGCAAAGTGAGCAATGCAGATAGCACAATGCCATGGTAGGATTAACACCTAATAATTTTACTGTCAGTTACTATTGCATATTTTTAGGATTGTAATACCACGAAACCTGCATATCACCCATTATTACAGGGAAGATTTGTGAGAATTATATTTTAAAGTAGGAGGTTTCTATAGAGGTGTTGTATATTTAACTGTGTGTGCTCACATCCAAGGTTCATTAATTCAACAGACAATTTATTCTTTTGCAAAAATGATACTCCAGAAGTTACTATTTGAATAGAAATAACATTTCATAAGAAGCAGACTCCACAGGGAAGAGAATAATGAGCAGATGGTTTATGTTCATTTGATAAATTTATGAAATTGTATGCTTGATTGAAAAGAAATCTAAGAGATAAAAATCTGTTTGGAGAACATACGTTGCCTTCTTATAGCTGTTTATCAATATCAACAAGACAGCTACACAATGCAGAGTTTAAATCTTCAGCTGTTTCATGTCTCCCAAGCAAAGATGGTGCTACAGTAGTGAGATGATCTCAGAATCTGTCTCCAGAGTTGAGAACAAAAAAGGGGAAAAAAAGGTTAAGTTTGCCTAAGAGTTCAAAGAATCTTCCAACCAAACAATTATTCCTCTTCCTTAGGCAATAATGAGCTTTATTCACCGCAGTTTTCCAGTGTAACAGTAAGAGGTAGATTTACTGCATTTGTCTTTCAATTCTGTGCCACAGATGTAAGAGCTACGGATGACAATCTGCGAAGTTCTGATACCACATCACAATGTTTCCAGTAGCACTTAAGGGCTCATAGGTTTTGGGGGGGAAATAATAGTTATGGAAGGAGTTAAACATCGTTACTTCTGACACTCAGGCAACTTCTTAGCACAGAGAAAGACAGCATGAAGTCACAACGTGTACATGCACACACATGATTAAGGCTTCTTTTGGCCATGAAGTATCCAGTCCAGATTTAAACTCCCAGGCTATTGGCTTAGCATCAGACTGCCAGTTGTACAGCCTCAGATGGTAGCCTACATTTTTCTTCTAACTCATTGCCTTCTGTTTCTATGCAGTAGATGCTAGATTTTTATAGGAGTTACGAATCACTGGATGAACATCAGGAACCTTTTAAAGGACCCTCAAGAGAGGAGTGGAAGGGAATCATAAAAAAGGATAAAAAAGAATCTAGATGGGTTTAAGTCTGATTCATAACCCAGTCTCATTCAATTAGTCTTCTTGCTGTTTTTAGTGAATTTATGTCCTACAAATTCATTAAATGTAGTTGTAGATGTTTTCTGCACAAATATGAAGTGACCTAAGTTATGCTAAATTAGTTTTTAAATATATATTAAATAAATTGGGATTGTCAAGATAAGCACATATGATTCTACAGTCTTTCCAAAGGCCATGATAAGAAAAAAATTTTGTTACTGTTCTATATGCTATGCTCCTCTTTCCCAAAGCTACATTTACTAGTCATGTAGGTGTCTGGAAAAACAGCATAACCAGAAGCGTGCAAGGAACAGCATTTCCTTGGCATCTCCTCCTTCTTTGTACTGAGTTCCACTTAAAAAAAAAACAACCAACACAACAAACTGATTAATTATTGCAAAAAAATATTTTCTGAGCAAAGCAGCTTTTGACTCACAGTTCTAGTCTTCATGAACATGAGAGGTATTATGTCCAGACACAGCTGGGGTGATGTTCACTATACTCGGACTGCCCATACCACAGGGCAGTGACAGCTAAAGCTATCCAGACACAGAGAAACCAATATTTCCCTTTTAATTTCAATTCAGATTGCTTCTACCAGATCTAGCTGTCAATTTCAGTTAAAATAAAGCAGGCAAACCGGAGCTCTTGACCAATTTTAGCATTCTTCATATGATAAGAAATGTATAACTTCAAAATTGCTAATAGAAATCTGGCAAAATATTCATACATTGCATTTTCATTCAAATACAACTCACAGATCCTTGTGGGTTAAGTATTACTATTACTGTGATATTGAAAACCTAGCTGGAAAGTCAGTGTCAGAATAAGCTCCTTGCTTGTGTTTCACCTCGCTCATGACCTATAGCTCCTCTTTAAAGGAATCTCCCATTTCAGAATAAGTTCACAGCATTTATACCCATTCTTCCTGGAAAAAGTAATGTTTGAGTGGTTTGCCAGTAGCACAACCTGAAACATTCCGCAATGGATGCAAATACTGCAGATAGAGCTGAGTAAGAAATATCTATGCACACAACAGGTCATTCTTTTCTTGTTTCAGCTATAAATTCCACTTTGAGAGACTTTCCAGATTAAAAAATAAAAGTCCAACGAATTTCAACAAAACATCTGATAATTTTTAGGCTGGCAGGTTACAATGAAAAGTTAAAAAGAAAATAATGATTATCTCCTTTCTTTTACTGGATACAACACAAAGATAAGGGCACCTATCTTTGACTCATTACAAGATCTGCCTTGATTGGGATAGTCCTGGAAAATCAATTTTTTATTCAGATCCCCACACCTCTTCAGAATGCTTCCCTGTCTTGGAAAAATCAGAGTTAAAAACCAACTGTGGGTTTTCCCCATTTTTCCCTCTTGAGTTTTCTCCTAATGTCAAGAACATGATGCAGCAAGCTAGCCTGTTTCAAACATCCTGCTTTCCTTCTATCCTTTTTTCCTGTATTCATAGCAGATCACCTTGGTCTTTGACAGATCAGTTTAAAAATTCCACTGGAATCTAACAGCAAAAGTCCAGGCAACACACAGCAAAGATAAAACAAATAGCTCTAAAAACTGCTGGAGAATCAGCAAAGTGCTGATAGAGTAGTGAATCAAAAGACACACATCCTTTAAGGCTTCATCATGACAGTCCTGCACGAAAGGCAAGAGAAAACTCAGGCGAGTCACACCGTGTTATAACATTTACCATAAATCAATGTTATTAATACAAGCAGGCAAGATAATTCACTATCTGACGAGTTAGTCAAGAGAGAACAGGAACAGACAGATTTTCTACAAACCAGTAGAACACAAACACAAAAGCATCTCTGATCTTTGAAACAGCCCTCATATTGGTGCAAAAAATCACTCACTATTCATACATTTGTAGAAATTTGTGTTTTGGAATTGATGTTCTGAACATGGTATTTTCCTCCAACACAAAGGTCAAAAGAATTCTAAAGCTGGACCATTTCTATTAAGGGTACAGCCACTTATCCCTCCATCCACAAAGTCAGGGGAGGAAGAGGAGCTCAAGGCAATCAGCAGCTGCATTAGGAGACATTGAAACTCTTCTGCCGTGGCTGTTTCTGTTGCTTCCCTGGTGACTTTTCACACACTGCTTCCAGCTACTCTTCGTGCACTGCCTCCGCAGGGGGTGATGAAGTTTGCCCATGTGTCAAATGATTGGTAGTGACTTTTGCTCATAAAATAAGTGGCATACCATAATGATACCATGTTCTCCAGAGCATTCACACTGGACTGCAAAGTACTTCAGGAAAGGTATGTACTATTAGCCTCAAGCTACTGGTGATGAAATGGAGATACAGCATCAAACACTGAAAGCCATTAGTGGAAGCAGCCACTTATTACTGGTTTCTCACCATCTTGCCCATCATAACTGAAGTTACGCCAGGCCATGTTTTCCCTGGTTGTTTGCTTACAAAGAAGAACAAATTGCTGCATTTTGCAAATCTTTTTCCTCTGAGAACCAAACTAGCAGTACCGTTACTTCATTGCATTATGGAGCTGAATAACAAGGAGAGGTGCTACCAGGGCATGACACCAAAAAGTGATTCCTGATCCTTTACCCTCTAGAACTGCAGAAGTACTAGAATTCACAGGCAGCAGGACCATCATTATCCTCAGTCTGACCTCCTGCATAATGAAGGTCACAGAATTTCATTCAGTAATTCAGGAAGCAGAGGGAATTAATAAGAGATGTTTGATTCTGCCTGCTACAGGAGCTCTTGAGACTGCTGAGGCAGGAGTAAGGTTAACAGGAGGGTAAGGTTATCTCTTTGGTGCTCCATTTCAGTCAGTAAAAGCTAGGTTAACTCTGTATTGTCCAAATATAAAACTGTTCAAGTATGAATACATATATATGCCTTCATCCTCTTCTATCTATTTATTTCCATACTCTTACAAGTTGTATCTGTAAGCACAGACCTATGACCCTAAAGCCCTGAGCTAATGGACATCTATACAGCAGAACTGGCAGAAACATAGCACAGCCCTGCCCAATCCCACAGTCCTTACCACTATACACCTTTCTATAGTGTGTTTGATACTTCTTGCACACACCAGGAAGCCAGGAAGTCCCTCAGCAAATTGCAGTTGGCCAGAATGCCATAAGCAGCTTTGGCAGGGCCATGAGGACTGACCATAGATGTCAGTCACCTTTAATACGGCTTGGGCAGCTTGTGGGCAAATTGAAGAAGCACACAGATTTTAATATCTGTTTGGTAGCACTGAACCAGGGTTTAGCCTTTAGCAGAGGCAAAGGGCAGCTGCCCTTCAAATCTAGCTTTATAATCTGAATTATTTCAACTCATAAGATTGTTTGGGAATTTCAGACTGACAGAATACACAAGAAGGGTATTTGAAATTTGTGCTTGTACTTAATGCTGTTGCCTTGTCTAACTGGAAATGCAGCTTTTCCTGCATTTTAATGATGTTATACACAACGCCCCTCTCTTTTCCAGGGCAGCACAAGTTGCCTGTTTGTGATGAAAAAAAAAAAAAAGGCAAACTCTATGTTCTTCACAGAAAGAGCAAAAGAACAAAAGCTTAATGGGGGCACACCACACACTGCCGTTTCTTACTTCTCCTTTCTGGTTCTGTAGTGCCTAGAAATCTCAGTAGGGTTGGGAAAGAAAGTAGAAGAAAACAGTCTTTAGAAGGAAGTTTAGCAAGACATTTGTGTCTCAAATACTGAAAAAGCATCAGCTTAGAAAAAATATTACATTAACCTTGTTTCTAGGATACTTACATTCTTATATGACAGGGATAATGCAATGGTGAATAAGCAGAATGAAAAACTGGAAATCTCTAATAGCATTGAATTTACCTACGAAAACTCATACTAAAAATCACAGCAGTCTCTCCTTCCAACAAGTATATAAACAAGAATGTCCACATTACAGTTTCATCTATCCCATGAGATTCAGCATGAGCTGTAAACTTTCATCATTTTAAGCAAATGAACAATAGCCCATTGCAACAGAAGTTAACCCCAGTTTGAGAGCCCTCCTGCAGAGCTTCCCTGGATCACATGTGAGAATTTTCTTCTGAATCCTTCCCCAGGCCTCCTAGTTTGACCAAATATTACATTCTACCATAAGAAATGTGCCTCCTGACTGACTCACATGCTTGCACTTGCCTGGAAAATTGTGACTTAATGATACATAAAATACTGTAGCTACTTCTTCCTTTATACATATGGAAATGCTGCAACTTTATAAAGGGTTTCAGTGTTGTCTTCCCTGCATGCCTGCAGTGATGTGTGGGATGTATTCTGTGTATGCACATTTGGCAGGAATTGGTTTGCGTCAGTGGTTTCTTAGCCACTTGCTTGCCATTTGAAAGCTCCCATGTGGATGTCGCATTTGTTTTCTTTTCCATATTGCTTTCACACATGAACCTGCAAGACCATGTTGATTGATCAAATGTAACTATTGCAGATAAATTCACAGCAAGAGTCCTAGGTAAGGAGTCCATGTAACTGGCTGCTTCGGTCAGCACTGCCTGTGGCAACCCATGAGCTCTACTGCCAAACTGCTCAATGTTCAAAGGCTCCAATCCCAACTTATTTCTGTACCCAAAAATAAAGCTCACCCTCCAGGCTCTCTGCCACCAACTCATATTTTGTTAACTTTCAAGGTGGTAAAGGCAAATTAGCAGTACAAATTTTCTCTCAAGATACTGTGGCAGAATTATGGCAAATAAGCATCATTTTCTCTCCTGGATGGACTTAGTCCCCATATTAAACATTTTGTGCTAATGTTGGAAGCAACAAGCTTATTGACTATGTGACAAAAGTCTCCACTCACCTCACCAATTTTGGTTGAATCACAGACACCCTAAATCCAAAGACTAATCTCCAGCAAATATTCCCTTATGTCAGCTATAGTACATAAACATATATACATTATAATTTTTATCCCATCTCACATACTTATTTATTTCATCATTAGAAAAAAAAAAAAAAAAGAAAAAAGAAAAAAAAAAAGTATTCTAAATTATTGTAGTTGTCACATACACTCTGCCAAAATATTAGGTTTAAAATACAAGTGCTTACAGAATCCTATTATGAGTTCAATTTCTCTTTCTGCATTTTCATCTTTTGCAAAGCTGAAGGGACAGCATTTGTAGCAAGGACAGTCATTACATTTTTGAACAAACAGAATTCATTCAGTGACAGGTTTATTGCTTGTTTGTCTCAGAAATATTTGCTACAATGGACATCATAGAAAATTGCAAGAAACTCAAATATCAAATGTATTTTGAAATGCACTATATGGAATTCTACAGCTGAAGTGGTATTGGATAAAACAATATTCTCAACTTGCATCATTACATCCAAGAAGGATGCTTGGGTCACTGGCAAAAGATAGATCTTGTTTGTTTTCTGACAGTATTTTTGGTCGACTAAAGAAAGGGTTGGATTTTCTTGACATCATAATTTCATTGTATCCCAAGATCTGCACAGAACTGAATAACTCTGCTTGCTTGAGCTGCCAATGTTATTACTTTAAAAGTTTACAGAAGCAAGGAGTGCACTGTAAATCTGACATTCTTGTAGGATATAGAAATGTCACATTTAAACATATCGCTCAAAATGCTTTTTCAAAATGGCAGGATTACGGACAAAGGTCATGTTTTTGATATTATTTATGGTCACGTTGCTCAGATTACTTATGGAAAAAGCAGCCATGAGACTTATTATACCCACAACCACCCATCACTCAGATATATGTAGTGGTAAGAAGATAAGACCTGCTCCACTGTGGGGAATGAACTGAGATGAGAAATGTCTACTGTGCGTGGCAGCATTTCAACCTGCAAACTCCCCAAACATGGAAAGCTCAGAGTCAATCAAAGGTCTCTCCATAAGTACTGCATTCTCCTCCCCAAAGCAGGAGAAAGATTGCAGCTTGTAGGAGCACTGAATCAAAGAACAGGGGACACTAACTTGAAACAAACAGGAGATTTTGACAGTAATTGTCATCTTAGAGAAGTTCAATCTGTTTTTCTGCTAGAAAATGAAATTTCTTACCTGACTCTGGAGTATGAAAAAGGAAAACTCTGAATGGTCTGCCCTTGTACCTTAATATAATATTATTTATCTTGTAATTTCTCTATCATTCCTTAAAACTGATTTCAATGGGTACCTAAGCAGCACTGCTTCTTAAGCTCTTGAGAAGTATCTACAAACCATGTTAATTTAATGCTACACTAACCAGTGTAACGTCAAAGCAATAGCTCAGATTTAAATGTACTTTCCTTTGTATCCTTCCTCACTCATCAAAGATGTGCCTCAGTAGATGAACATGTCATGTTCATTCCTTAGACAGTCACCTGCATTTAGAAGTTGCAGATGAGCAAAGACTCTCCCCCATCCACTCTGCAGTGTTTTGAAAGCAGAACTCACGTAGCAGCAAGTCACCTCCCAGAAAGAGCCGCAAGCTCAAAAGCAGCAGAGGGTGCCCATCAGCAGCAACAGATTTGTGAAGGAGAGCTGAAGGCAATGCTTAGATCCACAAAAGCAGATGCTGAGCTGGAGATGTTTAACAGGGGATGGCAAGTCAAACTCCATCCATAGTCGCAGAATAACAAATTGTAACAGTATCTGACTTGAAAGGATTTTTTTCAAATTATTTAGTTCTGGAACTTGTAATAACCTGACGTTTCTTAAAATAAAAAATTGAAGTACAAAGAGTCCAATTAAGTAATCCTTAGACTATGAAACAAGCCAGGTGCTGCAAGAAAATTCAAATTAACACTCATCTCAAGCTTCAAATCAAGTGTCAGTTTGCTCCTTTTTATTTTAATTTATTGTAGTCAACATTAGTTAAAGCTGGAAACATTTGTTCTCGTGCTAATGATATACACATAACTCCCACTTACATCCCCTCATTCCTTCCAATTAAGAACTTTTTCAGAACATTTCAGCTAGAAGGCTTATCTGGCACAGATTATTCACTGTATCATATGGATCCAGGTTCTTATGTCTGCAAGCTCTTTAGAGCAGCAATTTGCTCTTTGTTTAGCATATTTTGCTATGTACAGTGCTAAATAAGCTTAGGGAGCTCTATTCACTGAGGCATGTTTGTGCTCAGTGGATGCAATGCTGCTTTGTGCTCCGTTGTTCCAGTGGGTGCAAAGCCCTGCTTCAATGCCATGAATAAAATCCAGGCTGCCTGTAAGTAGATCTGTTTCTTAAAGAAAGCTTCAGACTAAACACACAAAAACTAGTGGGTCTGAGAAGCACTGTAGGTGGAAATGTAGCACGCATTATATTATATTGCTATTCCCTAAGTATACAAAATGAGCACCAGCTCAGTGCTTATCTTTTCTGCACAGCTAATTGCCTTCCTCACCACATGGTTTTGATACATCTTGTGTGCACCCTGGGTACATTTAACACCAACTGAGTAACAAAACAACATCAGTTCCCTGACTCGTTAAATTCAACACAGCTCATCCAACTTAACCATGTCAATGTTGCATTATTTTGTTACTTTTCAGCCTTATCAAAATAAACTTTGAGAAGTACAAAGGCAGTGCACGTTTCCTCTGAGAAATATAGAACAAGCTTCTACCATCAACACTGAGCACAGAACACGCAGTATTTTACAAGGGCTTTATGTCACTTGACAGCAGAGGGGTAGGTCATACCCAGGGGCTCATACTCACGCTCTTGAAGTTCATTTCCAACAGGGTGCCATACATTTTGGGCTTTGGAAGTCCTATGCTAACCATGAGAAAGAAATTATCTCCCACAAGAAAACAGAGTTTATGCCTTCAGTTTTATTTAAATAAAGCTTTCTAATCATTATAATTGTTAAGGGAACTCGAAATGGATAATTAGCACTTTCTGCTCTATATAGGCTTTCCCTGGAGGAAAGGGAAATTCAACATATCTTACACCTTGTGTGACATTCATCTCCCTGACTCACACAGAGACTGAGCAAGGGATGTTTTAGATAAGACACCATAAGTTGTAACAGGGCCTGCACTGCCAATATTCATGCTCTCAGCTGACTGACACAGACGATGACTCAACACCTGCTGGTTATGAAATACTTGAACCCAGACAGAATCCTGAGGATGGCAGGAAGGATACTAAAACTGAACGCTTCATTTTTGAAGCTGCCATACAACCCAAGCAATCAGTTAGAACAGTGAAAAAGGCATAAGTACTTAAGCTATCAACACATCTTTCTCTGACAGAGATGCATGAAAAACAGAGACAACAGTATGCTGATGAGCTTTCCACTGAGAGAAAAAAGCAGTTTCCCTGAGCTACAAGGCCAGGCTCCTGCTTTCACTCAGACCAGCTTAAATCTGTGGAAACTTCACCAGACTGTCCTTCATGAAACAGCATCAAGCCTTACACAGCCCTACGCAATGGAAATATTTCAGGTTTCTACTCTCTTGACCTGATTTTAGTCACACTTGCTTGGCTGCTAAGCTCTTAATTCCAGCTGATACTGGGTTAGTATAAACTGAATTACCATCAGTGCAGATTTGTATCACGCAAGGGCTTGGTCTACTGGCTGTCTTAAAATGATTCTCAATTTACTCTGAAGCTGATAGTGGTGAAATCAGGCCTTGCCTACTCTTCAGACTGGAGTTTCAGGCTGCAAGTCTGATTTTGACAAGGATGCTAACAGAAATGTTCTTCTGTTATATAGATATTAGTGAGGCAGAAAGTGTGCCAGCTGGCATTAAACTTTGCATCTCTCCCCTCCATCTGTATGTCACAATCCACCATATCATTTCTTCTACCCTTTACATAAAGAAACAGTTCAGGTTCATATTTTATCTCACAATTGCTTTTGGTGCCCCAAAATCACATTAGAATTTATTTAAAACATATATTTTCAGATATGTTCTCCCTGTCTTGCCTGTGGGGATTGATACTTTCCTGAAATTTTACATATTACTATATATGAATGAAAATAAGAGCAAGTTCAAAGCCTGGTCAGGTTGCTTACGACTTTGTATTTTGGTAAGCACAACAGGCAACAAAAACACCTATTAGTTTCCAGATGGGAAAGAAGGAAAGGATGGCAACCACAAACTCAAACAGTCATAATGAGGCAAATAAGTGTTAGTATGTTCCCCTTATTTATTTTCAACAAAATTTGATATGTTTCCTCTACTTCCTATTGTGGTATTTACCTATTCTTTAAATTGGAAACCAGTTTTCCAAAACCCATATGCAAATTAACACATTCCACAAAACATCGCTTGGCCCTTAGAACCACAAGAGCTCTAAGAGCGCTGTAACTCATCTCCGGCCTGTCTCCCCCTGCAGGTAGCAGGGACAGAGCCCACTGGACAAGCAAGAGCATCTTTTCAGTCTTGTCCCCCAGACAAACAGTATGTGTTGCGCTGAGCAGTGTGCTATTCAAGAAAGCTCCTACACTCTCCACATTGTGCAAGATGAAAAACACTGAAAACATATTTCCTACTCGAGAAAATGAATATTGCAATTGCCTGTTGAAGAAGGAACATTCAGTTATGAAAAACTTCTACTGTAAGTCTTTAAATAGTTCTGACTTTCTTGAAAGTTTAAAGTTTTAAAAGTTGTTGCTATTCCTCTATTAGTATAATAATATAATCACAGTCCTGAAACAATTAAAGGATTTATTTTTGATTAATCTTAATGTATAAATGAATTAATTAATATAATTGCTCATTTCAGAAAGTTAATTCTGTACCGACAAAGTAGATGCTGTAATTTTGATTCCACATAAACTATTCTATACAGATAATAAGGTAGTTGAAACCCTCTTTTAATTGTCAAATCCACATTAGGAAAGGTTTTGCAGATGAAGAATACTTTGTGCATAATTACAAATCTTTACAGTAGCAGTGGTAATGGGAGGACAGTTGGACTAGATCCTGTAGGGCCTTTTCAACCTTGTGATTCTATGATTCTATGATAAGATTTGCATTTCTGCAGCTAACAACTCCCTGCCAAACATGCCTTTGACAATGTAATTTCTGGGAGGTGAAGTCTTAATGGTAGAGACCTTCAAAGGAATGGGTGAGTTACATTATCAGAAAGTTTCCAGTGTCCCATTTAGTAGGATCCCTGTGTTTCATTCATCTGGCATACAGACACTGGGGTAGACCAAGGCGCTGGCACATGGGCAACGGAAAGAATTTAGAGTTTTCCAGCTTTAAACAAGACCACATTCAAAAATAATTCAGTGCCTTGCATAGGGGTGGTGTGCTGATTTTGGGGCATGGAAACCTGTACATCCTTTAGCTACTGAATTTTGCACAAATTAACAAATAGCATGTAGGAGCCAATCTGGGATGCTGCAAAGCAGTTACTGCAATAATTCAACTTGTGCTGTTATCCAGACGTAAATCAAACCCTCTACATTCTGCTGAGACTGCAAGACCTGAGTTTTGCTGAGTTCCTAGACTGATTTAAAAAAAAAGCCTTGTCAGTGTTGTTGATGTGGTACTCAAAGGAGAGCTTGAAGTTGTAGATGAAACCAAGATTACCGGATGGTTGGAAAGTAAATAATTCCGTCAAACAGAACCGTACATGGAAGGGGGTTAGGAGGAGCCTGCTGCGTAGTCAGTGACAACCTGTGTGATTCAGTATCACAAGACAATTCAATTTATAGAGACAAAGCATGAAGGAAAAATCCTATCAAATCCTCAGTAACAGCAGGAGAATCAGATAAGAGATACGAGTTGATAACTAAAAATGTTTGAGTCAAAATCGCTATAGAATAACTATAGGATTTTAGCCTCGTTTTTCTCTAATTTAGACAGATGTACATCAGGAACAAGTCCATTGAATTTCCTGCAGTTTAGAGAATGTAAAAGACATGCAAACAAAAAAAGAAGCAAGCACTTTCAGTATCAGATTCTGTCACTGTAACCTAGATGAAGTGTGTACTTTTCTGTCTGAGATATCTTTCTATCTAATCAGGGCTACTGACGTTTCTGCTTTGTGAACTAATGCAATAGATAAACCTGCTGAAGCTAAAAACATCATCTCATATGTCCTTAATAAAGCTGTTCAGGAATTTTGTATCTGAGTACTCTCTATGAAACTGCAGTTCAGTCTCAGAAGAATTTAATATTGCACCTATTGGAGTCACTCAATTAAACAACTTGCCTTTCAGTAAAGATCTCTGATAAAAGAACCTCTTTTCAAAACAACACAAATAAGAGTATTTTCATTAAGAATAAAATCTTGCTCTTTTTTGAACAGGACTACAATCTATGCTGTAAAACTTCGAGAGAAAAGAATAAATAATTACTACAAAAAAATACCCGTTTTGTAACACCGGGCAGTGAATAACACACAGGAAGCAAATACGGATTAGAAGGATTTTAGAGGGCCATGTACCATACATATACATCATCAAAGACACATAGAAGCCGTACAAACCGTTATACGTTGGTTTTGGATTCAGTGAGAGAAACCACTGCCCTGAAACATGATCACATTGTGAGTTATCTTCACCAGAACTCATAAATTCAAGCAAAGGGAAAACATATTGGGTGTCTGGAAACAGAGGAGGTAATTTTTCCCCTTAGACCCAGTAGAGATTTTCACTATAATGAAAAACTCTAAAGTGTAATTACAGAAATACATTTTCTAGAAATGAACTGAGAAACTATTTCCCAGCCAAAATTACCTGGGCCTGCTTTGTACACAAAAAAAAATATCCATTGTCACCTACCCATAATGCCAGATGTTGATAGCCAGTTACTCCAAATGTTTCACAACGATCCTAGCTCACTTCCTATCTAGGTCAAATGAGGCCCTAAAAACAAAAGTAGAGGAAAGCTCCAAGGCAGTCAGAAGTAACCAGAAATGTACTGCCAGCATAGCCATCCCCAGCAATTAGAGCTCTACAAGTACCTAGAAAAACAAAATGTCTGAGTTTGAAGCACCTATCCCTGAAAGTTCCTTCATCTGGGGGAGCTGAGCAAAAGCCATATTCAAGTTCTGTGTAGCTCTGTTGATAATATGAAGCACAGTATTTTTAATCTGAAAGATTTAGCCAGTTCTTTAAAATGTTGGTTTTCAATCAGAAAACATTTGTCTCATTATGGCAAAACATGCAGTGATTTAACTGAAATTTTCAGAGGGAAATATTGCATCTAAAATCAAAACTGAAGACTATGAGCAAAATCTTGTGTACAGTAAGCACCAAAATTATAACTATAGCATGAAATGAGCAAGAAGGCCAAAAGAATCTAAAAAACTAAATTTTCCTGGACCTCAGATTTCTATCCCTTTCTCTCTTTTTACAGTTACACAGACACAATTCCATGAGAGAAATGCAGATTCTTCTATAAATGCAGCAGTACCAATAATAGAACGTTTGAGAGGATGCCAATGCCAGGACTGAGCCCGCAGGAGGTAGATTCTCTGTCCATATGCAGCCTCACGGGGTAGAGAATTAGATGAATGCTATAAAACAACACTGGATAGAACTGTTCACTCTCTTCTCCCCAGGACTGTATTTGAGAAATATCAGGCAACTGTGAGAGGCAGAAGAGACTTATCCTTCTCATGGTGTTATGTTTAATTGCTGAAGGCATGAAGCATTTTAAAAGGTTTGACAATAAAATCCCTATTTAGTTAACCCCAATCTCCTCAGATCTCTTGTTACAGACAGCCTTCTGCTCTTAACATCTGGGCAGGCAAAGCCTCCAATTACGCTGTTGAATTTTTTACTTTAATAGACCTAGATAAGGGCCCATGGTATACCCATTTCCCCTGGTAACTGCTTGTGTTTAGCAAGCTCAATGATATGCAACCTTTATGCCCCAATGTGTGTACAGTCAAATTAAACCCATGACCTTTCCTCTTCTTTGGCTGGGCTTGCATCTGACACAGCTGCACTCGGTGACTTATGGAGAAAGAGCAGGGAACAGGAGGGCCAGTGAGCTTCTTGTAGTTCAGTCTTTGCAATTTCTCAGTCAGAATATTTGAGAACCATGTCTTTCAGTTGTACCCAAGTTTTGCTTTGTGCCATGCTGAGGCTTCCTTCCTCTCTTCTCTCAAAATACATGCAGACATTTGTCTTGCTTTTGCCTTCATTTTCATTTTTAGTTCCTCCTCTGCAGTTAAATCAATTTCTTTAAAAGGTTTATTAAAAAAAAATTGTCTAGGATTTACTATTTTCACATTGAAAGTGTGACAGGGAATTTGCTGATATCTTGCAGTAACACAGACTGATTTTTCCTTCCGCTTTTAAAGGCCACAGAATATCACTGCCCTCTGTTTTTCTCAGCCCATCTGCCAGCTAATTTGCAGGAACTAGCAAAATCACCTCTTCTGTTCCACGTATTTTCTCAGTTTTCCTCCACTTTCGCATCAAGTTCTTTGACAAGGAACAAGGGCAGAGCAGCTACAGATTTTTTTCTTCAGACCTTCATTTGAACCTTCAAGTCTCATGTTTGTTGCTTGAAGTTTATGTGCTAAAGACATGAGAAAGCAACAGCCCACAGTTTGTCAAAGCATGCTCTCTGGGGATTTATGTTCTGTTTCAGCTGTCACTGTGTTGCCATATATATGTATTGATGTAACTTCTGATGTGCAGCAATAAATGGTAAATAATTCCTTTCTCTGAGTGCATTTCTGTCTGTGTTGGTGTCAGTTTTGTTGATCAATAAACCACTGAGGCATCTTCCAGAGGGAATATTGTTCCAACTGTTGCTCAGGAACAACAGTCTCCATGCAATTTTTCCTTGGTTTCTGTGCAATATGAGGTTTTCACTTCTATTTTCTCTAGCTTGCTACACAAACAGTGCCCACTGTTTATCTACATCTCTAGCTCCTGAAAAGGCTCACTGGTTTCTGTTGGTATCAACAAGCATCAATTGAAGTAATAGCACAGCATCGACAGTACCTGTACTACTCCAAGCACAGATTTCAGTTCTTTCTGAGGAGCTGATAGATAACAGAGACATTTCTTCACATTAGGCCTGACTTTCTTTTCCTCAGGAATTTTCCTAAATGAACTGAGTCCTTAAGGTCTCATAGCCTCCATATTTTTTTGAGCTACACGTTCCACCATGTTTGGTGAAACTGGGGACTTTATGCTCTCTTTATACAAGCTAAAGTAGACAGTTTTTCTATCACCTTGGATGTACTGCTTCCTCATAAATGATGTCTTTCAACTCATGCAGACCACACTTTCTCCCACATCAGCACCAGTGATGTCTGATGTCAGTGAAGTCTAAGCATTCCTGCCCCACCACTACTTTCTCCTTTCACAGCTGCTGCTGTGAACTGCCCTATTCAGATGGTTCTTTTTTTTGTGTGTGTCTTCTAGTCATAGAATCAGAGAATTAGAGAATCCTGAGGTGGAAGGGGCCCATAAGGAGCAAGTCCAATTCTTGGCTCCACACAAGACCACCCAAAAATCACACCATAAATCCTAGAGCCACGACTTCACACTGCTCCTTCGGGTTCTCTCACTGTCACCAGAGTAGTCCCTGAGTTCCATAGCTCCTTTTCTGATTTACTCTTTATTATAAATGCAAATGCAGAAAAACACATGGTATTGTTACTATATTAACAGACAGCTCAGCTTTTGCAAAAACTTAGCGTACATCCAGTGCCTTCAAACACAACAATCTGCTCTAACTCTCTTCTTCTGCCTTTGCACACTCTACAAACACTGGGATTTTTTTTTTTCTATTATGTTTCAAGACAGTTTTAAGGCTCTATTTTATATAGAGAGCTGATAGTGCTTTGGTTTATGCCTTTAAGGCTGCATTTGCCCAGTCTTGTGGGGTGATATCCCTACTGTCATATTTGCAGAATTGTGCAGGCAACCCTAACATGCATTAGGTCTTTCTAATGTTGCTATACTAATTTGGTTTACCGAATCTTCATTTCAATTCCGATTTTTAAGGTTTTCCTTATAAAACGTGCAAGTATTAATCTGATAATTCAGTACCACTTGATGCACCTCATTCTTGTTATTTTCCATACTATGCCTTCTTCCCCCAAACATTTCTGCTGACTTCATTAAATTATTCTCCCTGACATTTGCTCTGCTGTATACACTGAATGCTATGGATGTTTTATCTTGTCTCTGCAACTCATAGTGAAAATGTTGAATTTGAGGGTCCCATTCTGCACCATTTCCAATGTTGCACTATGCTTTCACATTGCCTGCTTGTGCCCTTGTACTTGCTGGATGCAAGCAGAACCAAATGAAATTTTAAATTAAAACTTTACACACACACACACAAAAATAAGTTTTCATCAGACTGAAAATATTTGCATATTTATGCAAAAAGGGCAGCAGTTTTAGATGGGAAAAAAAATGCGGTCAGGTTGCAAATGTTAAAATACTAGCCAGCACTTGACTAGTCAATATTTGCGGTGACATCTTTCATTTCAAAATGTTGGGATATGTTACACTTTACTGTGATGTTGGACACATTGCGATTGTCACAGTGAGCTAAGCAAAAAGTCAGGGCTATTCCCTGATATGTGGAATTTAATTCCCACATACAAAGAGAACCCACACACGCTGCTGGCACAGCATTCCTCACAGCTTTGCCATAACATCGCTTTCTCTGTGGCACCATTCATATGAAGCACTCAAAGCAAGCTACTAACACATGCTAATAACAGACCGTTCCCAGAATGCTTATGAGGTAAGAAATTATTATGATCTCCAGTTTATTGAGGAGAAAACTAAGTTAGAAGTTTGCTGGAGATGACAGATTTTGGCCAGCTTTCAGCCCCAGGCTTCACTCACAGAGAGCACATGCACGCTACTCAACAAAGGGCTTTGATTCAACCTAGCATTCGAGCACACGACGCTAACACATCCGTGGGTAGGCCACTGTAGGTAGCACTGCCATGCCTATGTACAATTCATTACATTACACTGCTGCCCTTATTACCACAAAGTGGTGTCATTAAAGCTAATGCTACAGAGACCCACAGGAGCGTGTGACCAGAATGAAAGAAGCAGGGCATAGTTCATGAGCCACCAGAGAAGCACTTCACTGCAGCTTGCTTTCAGAAGTAAAAGCCTCATTTCAAATAAAACAAAAACTTTTGCTTTGATAAATGCTGCCTGCTTCAAAAAGATATTCTGTTCTCAAATCTCCCCAGCTAAATGCCACCACGTGTGTAGTCAGGCTGGGAATTATCCACACAAATAAAGAGCACAGCTTGAAACATTGACTTTTTCCTGATCAAAAGGGTCTTGGAGACAACTGGGCAGTTTGGATCAGGCAAAAGATAGGGCTTTTATTATTTTCAAAGAGCACCCCAGTGAACAGAGCAGATCTGCAGCCCTGGTGGCAGTGACATATTCTAACTCTCTCTTCCTCCTACACAAGTTATTTGCAAGTTTGGCTTTGGGTCTGTGTGCTGGCTGCATTTTTATTTTCTTTTTTCATTTTGCTTTTCGTTAAGAATGCCTGTAAGGAGAACCTCATATACAACCAACCTTTTCATCGGTATTTTTAATAGCATCCCCTGTTTAAGCAGCTTCCCCTGTGTTCTGAATAATGAACTGGAAATATTACCATAGAAACTTGATCACATCAAAAATATCTGCATTATATCAGTATTAAGAAAATGTGTGATGCATTTCTATTAAAATCAAATTAAAAACAAACAAACAACAAAAACAAACATTAAGTGTATTTTCCTGCATTTCCATGCTCATTTATATATACTTTTTTAACTGAAGTAAAAAAAAATACAAACCCATCTTGTCTTCACTTAGGTTCATTCACTAGTTCTTTCCTGCTACGTATGCTGAAAGATTTTTACATAAAAAAATATTGCTGAAAATTGTTACAACCATGACATCTTCACACTATTTCACTTTACAAAGCTGCTGTCTTTAACAAAACCCAAAGAATATAAGGATTTAAGATGAATGTAGAATGTTTTTCAGAAGATCTGTTTCTGTTTACTAATTGTATATTCCATTCTAAGAAGTCAACTCAATCTGAGGTAGGTGAAAGCTAAGCAAAGTACTGCAAAGAAATATATTCTAACACCCTTATGATTTTTGCAATTCATTTGAATTCTAAACAGAAGCACTTCTTCAATAACTGCAAAGAAAAATATCCATTACTCATTGAAAGAATATGTCCTAAGAAACTCATTCTATAACTATATGCCTGCATTTATAGCTTTTATTTTTAAAAATACATGCTTACCCTCACTTCAAAGCCTTTTTTTCCCCAAGACACCAACCGGAAAGGGGCAGAGTAGCACATAAAGCAACTCTCAACTCTTCTCCTTTATATGACAGGATCAAAAAGTCATTACTGTGCCTATGTAGTAAGGAAAAGCATTTTAATGTCTATGAAAATTCTCATTGGTCTCTGAAATGGATCTACATCATTTGAAGCCTGAATCGCACTGTGTGATGGGATAGACCTGAACACAAGAAACACTCTGGTGAAATTCATATTCATATTTTGAAGGCCCAGATACATATTTTAATCAGGTTGAAGCCAGTCTATTTTTTTGAAATATCTCTTTCCTCTTCTCCTCCTTCACTCAAATAGCATCGCAGTCTATATGTACAGAGTCCAATAGATAAGGGAGGCAGAAGGAACTGTTTTGGTTTTAAATATCTCTATGTAATATTTGTAGATTAAATAATGGAAAAAGGATTCCAGAAGAAGACTACACCCTGCCGAGCAGGGTGAGGATTGTTATCAGAAACGCCTATTTGTCACTCATAGTCCAGAGAACAAAAGCAGAAATATGTTCCCTTTAAACACACAGAAATCAGAATTCTTTCAAAGATAAAATAATGCTGGAAGACTTCACCAAACAAGGACAAGCTGTTGTTTTCAAGCAAATCAGAGACAGATTTTCCAAAAAAAGTGTCTAGCTCTGAATGCCTGAGAGGTTAAAATACCTTTGGGGAGAGGCATGAGAAGAAAGAGACATAAAAACCTGAGTGGGCTTGGATGGAATGTAGCAACTCAGTGGATTCAGAGGTGATAAAAAGGGATGTGTGATATGAAGGCAATGATGAAGAAGTTTGGGAAAATGAGAGGAACACAAATTGCTTCATTTCACCAACTTGAATTGAATGGAGTCACAGGACACGTGTGATTTACTAACAGGCTGCTGAAGGCATTCCCTGAAATGTCCCTCCTGCTTGGTTAAGAAATAATACCCAGCAGTTAACAGAACACTACTCACACGTTTCTATTTAAATTTACAGATGACACTCTTTAGTTTAGTTACACACATTCTATTCAATACAAATTTTTTACTGACCTGCATTACATAAGTACTGAAAATGCAAATATGCACTGAAAGGCTATACGGAAAAGTATAACCTCCAACTGTCATGAGTAGAATACATTGTAAAAACAGGAGTGTGTCATCCTGGTGGCATGATAGCTTTATATGTTCAAAACACATTGCAAAATATTATTCCCCTCATCTTTCCTTCACACGTTTCCTTCTCTACCTGAGCAGCATCACAAGCCAACCACAGGCATCTTCAGCTGGCACTTACTGGCGTAAATGCACTGACCACCAGTCAGTGCCTTGAGGCTGGTTTTTATCTGTATGCAGCCTCGCACCCTGCTTACCACTTGCTGAAGAGCAGGGAGAAAGCTTTGCCTTCTCTTAGTTCCACAGTTTTGGTTTCTCCCCTACAAGGAGCATTTCAACATGCAGACATTATTACCCAAAGCACTTTTTTTACCCAAACAACTACACAGCAATATTCCTTGTGGCACTGTCAAAACTGTCAGTAATGTGTAAGAATTATGTGTGGTGCACTAACTTGTCTGAAAGTTGAGCCTAAATTAGCAATAAATGGGTTTGGAAGTCAGAATTACCTAGTTTCTTGTTCCCATCCACAGAGCAAACTATGCTGTCACCTGAGGGAAAGGAAAAACTCTATCTTAATGCATTAACTAGACCTAGTCCATTACCCCAGTAAAAACAGTACTGATTTGCCATACTAAGCATCATCTTTGTGCAAAATTCACAACTGGTAGCATTTCTGTTAGCTTGCAGTACTGAGTTTCCATAACTGTTTTTCTTTCCTCCATGTAAATATTGATAGTTCATACCCTGTGTTTGGACCACAGCAGTACATTTTAACTGCAGGATTTATGTCAGAGTCCGTTCCACAGGGCTAGTAAGCCTCAAACTCATAACAGAGGTTGGCCCTGGGAATAAACACACTTCTGAGCATACAATGCCTGATAAATTTTACTTGACTCAGAGCACATTTGACAGAATTGTGAGTTCTTTGTAAGTCCACCTTCTCTGCCCACAAGCCAGAAGAAAACCAAAATAATTTTAAGAGTGCTGGACACGTGAAGTGCTTCCCATAGCTGAGTGTGGGCAAGCTGAGAGCACAGATTTCTTTGCAGGTTGAACTGTCTGAAGAAGGCTCCCACCCTCCATCAGTGCCCTCAGTCACAAGGCGGCTTGAGCAGAAAGGAGCTCAGACAGCTTCGCATTAGGTTCTTCAGTTCAGCTCTGCATATTGGGGAGAAATCATTGCTTCTCACTGCTTTTTTTTCTCTAACTAGTTTTGTTTTGCAAAATCACTGGATGTAACTCATCATTATAGGAAACTGCTCCATTTCAAAGCTGAGGAAAAGGACAAATCACTCTTGAAGCGCTCTCTGTGTGTTTATTTACTTGACCAAATGCCACTGGGTGAGAACTGCACCTCAGGAGGCTTGATCTGAGGAAGAGAAGCAGAGACTTTACAACCTGCAGAAGGACAGGACTGCTTTGCTGCCCCTGATACACAGCAGAAAAAGAGCAGGGATACAGAAGTCAGAGCAAAGAGATGGCATGGAAGAGATCCTATTATTTTATCATATGTTTTTGTTATCTTTCCTGGGGAGCAAATGCCAAAACAAGGCACAGTGCAAGTGAGGCAGGAGAGGCTGGTAAGGGGCCTTAGACAGCACAGCTTTCTCAAGGCCATGCTGTCCTGTGTTGCAGGCAGGTATGACTGTCACTAACCACGTTGATGCAATATTCTGAGAGGTGAGGAATTCACACTCCAGATTGAATGAGAAACAAGGAGTTCAAATGACAGCTGGTACAGTCTGGGAAAAGAGTTCTTCATTTTTCTCCATTACCAATTATTTTCTTGATGTAATTAAGCATTGTTTCATGAATAATTTGTCTCATTATTTTTGACTGAAGAAGTGCATTTCACTGAGCAAAGCTTTAAATTATGTAGGTTTGGTATGAGAAGACAAACTGTAACCCCTAGAAACTGTATGTGACTCCTGCTGCTACCAGCACCAAACCCACCTGCTGCCAACACTTCTGAGCATCCATTCAGAAATGTGAATACTCACAAAAAGAGGCAACTCTATTATCAAAAGCCAGGAGCAAATTTCTTCCTCAGAAGACAACCTCTATCGAAGCCAAACTGAAGGCATGGGTGCACTCAGTTTTTATGACAGTATTTGCTCCACTCATATTTACAAGCGCATGCCGGGTATTTGACATTGACACAGTTATGTTCTCACACAACTATTTAACACCTATGAGCCTTTTCCAGCTGTGGATCCACAGTACTGCTATAAAAACTTGTTAATCTCAGTTATCATTTGAAAATAGTACCTAAATGTAAGCATAGAAGGCAACCTCAATCAGTCAGATCCTATATAAAGCAAAAACAATTAATTTAGAGCACGTGGCCTTCATATATTTTTTCAGGTGATATTATCTTTTACATTCACTGTGGTGAGTAAATATTTCCAAGTATCCTCAGTAGTAAAACAAGCATTTCTGACTAGAGGACCACAACTAGCTTCAGCTCTGACACTGTCAGTATAACACAATGCAGAGTGACCCTACAAAGGCTGAGGTAAAACTTTAATGAAAAGTTTGGTATATTTCTCTGGATTCTTTGCTTGCGTAAATCTACTGAATTCAGGGACAGACTTCCACATGATGACATGATGTTTCCATTTAAGATACTGTAAAATTCCTCCAGCTTTTTTGCTCTGGAGAATCTTAAAATTCAGAAAAGGTTGTGAAATTGTGATGAATAAGTGAATACCTTTAAAATGTACGTGACTATGAGTATTCCTTCTTAATAATTATATCATTATGACAGAAGAGATATTAAGTAAATTCAGTAAATACGAATTCTTACCACAAGGCTGCTGTCCAGAGAAAGTCTTTTCCCAATCTCCCTTTTCTGCAGTAGTCTTTTTCTCTCCATAGCTCAGGTTATTTGTTTTCCTTTTGATCTACTAGAAATGTCAGACTGTTTCCAGTATCACTGCAATAAATAAATAAATAAATAAATAAATAAGAATTAGATGCACATTTCAATATCCTACTTAACAGTTTCTGTCTTTCATCATTAACTTTGTAATAACCCAGCAGCTAATGAATTTGTGTCCACAGTAGGCTCTGTTCCAGGAACAAATTTACTGTGCCAGAAAAGCTAAACTATCCAGAAAGAAATATCACCAATATGTTTGGGTCACTCCTCAAAGACAAATTAAAAACAGGAAAAAAGAAAATCTGTTACTACTTTTTTTACCAATATGCCACATGTTCTAATAGTTTCTTTTTAACTGGGATGGGAAATGGAGTCACGGAAGCAGAGAAGTACCTGGGGCCGGAGAGAAGGAGGCGGGATGGAAACAGTTCATTTCACATTAATTGCACTCCTCAGTAAGCTCTGCCTGTTGGCACATCTATCCTCCTACTGTGAAGTACAAATTTTGGACCTAATCCTGAGAAGTTCTAGAAGTTTTCAACTCCCATTATCCTTAATGAGAGGCTAATGCCCTCAGCACTTTTCTTGCATTTTTAAGGTCAAAGATTCAGTTGTGCTAATCAAATAGTACCCCTGCCTGTGTAGAATGGCCAGGGAACTTCACAAAGTAAAGTACAGAGGGAAATAGTCCTACTGATTTAGTGAGACTTGTTTATTCCTGCCTGGTGATTTCTGCTAAAATCATGGCACACCTTACAAGTACTACTCTTTTTTTAAGTGTTTCTGGTGATTTACGTGCTTGCAAGTTTTAGCTTCTATTTTAATGTTACATTGTGTGTGATTCAGAAATGTGGGCAAAGGTAATGAAGTTATTCAGGATTCAAAGAAAATAATAGCAAAGTAACAAAACTAAGAATCTATCTTAGATTAAACCAGGCAGATACATGCATGAATGCAGAACCAAATTCAGCAATTTTCTCTCATTCTTCATAGTGACCGTATTTCCTGCATCAGTGAACATCCTCCATATCTCATCTTGGGACACCTCCCTAGAGACTAAGAGTTTGCACTACAAGATTTTGTCCACTTCTTTGAGTCAAGACTTGACATGAAAGCCTATTTAAAAGCATAATTCTTGCCAGGTTGCAATACTCATACATCACAATTTAATGTGAGCCCTAGAGTAATTCATTGTGTTTGACTGAAAAAAAAATAAGAAAAAAAATACAAATCCATCTGTTTCTTATTCAGTGTGAACAGCATCTTCAGTTACAAGCAGCCAGGTGACCGCACTAGGCTGTTTGGCTGCAGGGTGACACAGCTGGCACTTCCAAGACAAGCCTTGCATTTGCTCTCCAGGTGTGTTACATGGCTGTGTGTAGCCTTGACTTCTCACGCACATCTGTGAGTGATACCATCTGCCACTGTGGTAACACCATGCAGACAAATCCACCCAAAACTGCACCTGAATGCTCTGCCATGAGGGTGTGGGATTGGTATGCTGGCAAAGTGCTGGCTGCCTACAAGGAGATCATGATACCCCAGGTATGTCTCAGAAGCCAGCTGGAATCCAGAGGCCTCTCTGAGGCACACAGATTTGGACAATCAGGCACAATGTGGACATCACAGCCAGGACTATTCTCATAAAAACAGTTCCCAGAAGGAAAACAAAATTGGTCCAGCTAGAGAGCAATCCAGTCTTAAATTCAGTGTTCTAAGAAACAGCACCTGGTCTCTAATCCTACATTTGTTATTTCTTGTTTACATTTACTCAGGGACAGAATTCACCCCCTTTTCTCCAGAATGGATAAAAATTAGCCTTTATACACATCTATTTAAGCAACACATGCTATGAGAATTTGTCTACATTGTAGAAGGAAAATTTGTTATTTCACTGTGAGCATTTTTTCCTTGTGTGTTGTTTTTTTCCAGCTCTACCTGTAAATCCTTGCTTCCCTTCTGTAGTTATGCCCCTCAAGCTACATATGCTATTTAATTCAGCTAATAAGGAAGAACAATGGCATGCTGTCACACAATTACCATTCCTTCCTGATTAGCTAACACATCTCAGAAGAAATACTTCAATACATTTTAACAAACGCAGAAGCAAAGTCTTACACTGTTCATGCAATTATGCCAGAAATTAGCAAAAGAAAGAGCTTAACATAATCACTGTATCATTTTTCTATGCATTCGTCATGCCTGGAGAGCATGACCTCCACCAAGAGAGTCTGTTGATCAGTGGGAAGATCATCACAGAGAGCATCACTGTGACAGTTACAGTTAAGCCAATTATCCCAGCAGAAGGGCAAAGATTTGTTGCAAGTGCCTGAAGTGCCTGTCTGCGGGTATTCGGCAAAATCACCCCAAAACCTTGTTCAGAAGTAAAAGGAGGAAGGATTAGTGCTAATTATCACTATAGTTTATATGCTATGTTGTCTTGGGCAATTCAAGCTGTGAATGTACTGTCTCCTCACATAGCTCTACATGGTGTTGCACACCTACCTACTCAGGCAATGGTGAAGCCAACTATTAGCAGCAGATTGCATTCCTTCCCCTTTGCATGCTCAGACCTCTGTGCATTTTACCATGAGCAGGCTGTCAAGGATCTCTCCTGAAAAGCTAACAACTTAGTGCTGAACCCACCTAAAGTTCTGAATCAAAGGTAATTATCAGATGAGATAATACAATACATTGCCTGTATCAACATATGCTGGAGCCTCAAAGTAAAAGACTTTAGGAAGTTTTTTAAAAACTTAATCATCAGAGTGAAGTACTTAACAAAAACAGAACAAGTTTCAATCCCAGAATGGCCACTTTTGGGCAGCAAACTTCTTGTCACAGAGAAAAATGGCCATCCTAGGACTAGCCCAGAGATAAAAAATAATTCAAAATGGAAGCAATACATCTCCCAGGAAGCTCAGCAGTAGAGAACAGCCATGTAGATGGAAAAGTTCTGAAGTGTAAAAGCACTGAGAATCAATTTGCCCAACTATCAAAAACACAATTTTTGTGTAACCAAGATAACAAGCAGAAGAAATATATCAGCCTTCCTTGGCCAATTGCTTGTTGATATCTCTCAGACAAATGTCTTTACAGCAGAGACCCCAGTGATCAGCATTCAGACCCTGATGACCCCATTTGGCTTGGCCAAAGTGTGAACTAGGTAGCAAACTCACTTCTGATTTATGATGCCTTCACTGATACTGCATTCCGGTGTGGCTAAATCCTTGGGGGCACAGTGTTGTGCTGCAGTAAACTTTCCCACTGTAGCATTCTTCTCTATGAGACTACAGAGTTTATCCATGCTGATCACGTTGCAGGAGACACTGAAGGTGCTCAGCAATTATGCCTGTATCCTGAAGAGGTACATGGGGATCCGTCTATGAGAATGCAGGTCCCAGATGTTTGCCTACTGTCTTCTTAGTTTTGCATTGAGCTCAGAGAAGAAAGTTTTATGTAGATGCAGCAAAAAGTCTCAGGGGAAGACCTAAGTGGGATCTTGTATCAATATCGTATACTCTCATGGCTCACACAGTCAGCAAGCCAGAGGCATTGGCTTCATTGCATATCTTAAAGTGCAGTCATTTTAGTACTCAATAGAAGAATGCTCATCACTTAAGGAGATGGCTCTAAAACTATGCCCTGGAGAAATAGTGTGATTAACACAGAAAAGCACTCTCAATAATCTATGCAAGAAATTTCTTAGATTTGAATACCTTCTTCATTTCTAGCAGTAACAAAGTATGATTGATGTATATTGCTTTAGCTGATGAAAATGGGTAACATTACATCCCTTAGATAAGCATCCAAGATATTTTCATGCAGTTTAAAACTGCATCTACATTTCAACAGAGCTATGCCAACATATACCAGCTGGGAACCAACACACAGTAAATCTTTTTGGTAACTGAAAATGGACTATATTTATTTTTATGACTCACAAATTAGTATGAATGTAGCAGTTATGACAAGTGACAAAAATGACAGCTCTGGAAACTAACATCCTTTCATTAAATCCAGTGTAGATCTAATACAGCCTCCCCAGTCTGCAAAACATACCTTAGCACTGCAAGAAAGCAAAACACCTGTAGGATGGTAACACATATTCAGCAGTCTGTTTGCCACTCTGTGTGTTAACTAGAGGATAGCGTTTGTTTTGTGGATATGAAGCTGTCAGGAAACAGAATGAGGCCAAAGTGACATAGTGATCACTTTTAAGCCCTTTTTGCTGCTTGGATGGTTGTGCCCATTCAACAGCCATCCTTTAAAACTGAAATGGAATAACCAGAACAGGTATTATCCCCCAGCAATGAAGGGAAAATGAAAATAACATTGTTAGCATAGGTCAGGAAGTAGTTATGAGAAGGCAGAAATTTTCATCAATGCAAATGCTAGCTAGAATGAACAGATGACCTAAAGGTGAAAGATTTTGTTCCTCATTACCAGCCTCTGGAGTGATTCAGTTTCCTGAGAACATAATTGAATTGAATTGTGTCTTTCACTGTCCAGCTGGTTGGTTTTGGATTTATGTTGTTTGTTGTGGTTTTTCTGCAAACTCTTGTGCAAACACTGGTGTCTCTATGCTTGTTTTTTGGGGGGTCTTTGTTGGAGAAGCAGTAGAAGTAAGAACAGTCCAGCTTGTCAGGGCCTCCTCAGAATGAAACTGAATACAGGATATGAATCTGATGTGTACTCAACAGTTCAAAAATTTTTCACTCATAAAATAATTACATTTATCTTCTCAGCCTTAAGGCTATCTAAAATGCGAGGTTTGTACGAGGTTTTTGAGTATTTCTTGTTCTTTTTTAAATGGCAGAGAGCTAAAATTACCAGAGGAGTAAGAGCAGAAAACCCCATCTTTGCACAAGATGAGAAAATTCTGCCTAGTGATTAAAAGTGAGCCATGAAAACGGTTTCATTACCACACCCCTATCTCTCTCTGTCAAGGTATTCAGCCTGGCTACGAGTTTAAATGAGGAAGTGGAAAAAATAATTCCAGTGTTCTCTTATGAGCTGACATTTCAAACTTCAACACTTGGGAAAGAGAAAACTACAGCAACATCTGCATTTATGCAATATGAGACTTGGCTAATTTATTTTATTTTGCCCACAGTGAATTTCATAGCAATGCCATGTGCACAGCTTGCCTACCTAATGCTCAAACCACTCAGGTATTTGCTCAGACTGGTCAGCAGTTTGTTAGAGCTAATGTATGCGTTGTACATCCACACCCACTGGATTAGGTTGCTATTTAGATAAGCAAGACACATTTTTACAGAGAGGGAAGGAGAATGTGCCATGTGCCAGCATTAATGAGTTAATTAAATTAGAAAAATTCCAATGCAAGTACCTGAAATGCTTAGATAAGTAGAATACTATGGAATTACAAGGCAGCAAGAAAGAGCACTGCTGTACCCTTCTGCCCATGGATTCCTGGCTAGCTTCAGAAAGTTATGTTAAAATATGTCCAGTCAGTCTGAAACTATCTAGATTGAAAAAGACTCTTTCCTAGTCCCCTGGAAGCATACACGCAGTATGTAGACCAGTCATGATCTGTAGGGTTGAAAACTGTCCATTAGTCAACCATAATGGCAAGATAATACAGTAACAAGCAGATAGGAGAAGAGCCAAAACAAGACAGAAAATCATGTAATTTCTGTACACAATGCATGGTAGTCTACAAAGAAACTGTGGGTTGATAACAGCCAAAGGATATGGATCCCTCTTGCCATTATTCCGGCTCTTGAAAGGGAACTGGTTGAGCAAGCAGGATAGTCTAAAGCAAATTCTTAATGCCAGCAATGAACAATCTCAGATCAAGATATTCTAGAAATATAACATTTAAAACAAAGCATCTTAGCTAATGAATTTTAAATTTGGACCTATTTGAACTACAGACTTCAATATACATTTATGCGTTTTTCAAGCAAGATAATCTTCTATTTATTTGAAAAACTAAAGACTCACTAAAGCTTTCTGCAGCATTGCCTCTAGGATTTAAACAAGTAAAGATTAGCAGTTTAAATCTATCAGTGTACTCAGAACAATACCAGGAATTTCAGTAAATCAGAAAATAAAGAATATGGCATTAAAGATGTTATTACTCTGACAGCTGTTAAGATAAATTGCATGGGAAGCATTTAAAGATTTATATCTTGAATCTCACCAGGTTAATTAAATGGATGCATGTATTCATTTAAGAGGATAAGGTGGGTTGCAGTGACATAAAATGAGAAGGCACAAGATTACGTTCTTGCAGCATTAAAAAGAACAGGTTGAACTGATATCATTTCCATATTCTGAAATAAGCATGATTCATCCATTGCCATTTTCAGCTCTCATCTTCTTTCTGGCAACAAAAAAGACTATGAACATTTATAGACTAACATAATCAAAGCTTTAACCTTTTCAGCATTTTGTGTTTGCACTGGCTGTCCGTTTTTATCAGAGAGTTCCATGGGCCATGCTGCAGGGAGGAGAAAAACCACCAGTAAATTACAGCAAAGAACGTTGGAAAGGTCAAAGGACTACCCTCCCTTGTTTGCTTTTATGGAACATATGAAGAATTAATATCATGCAATAAAATTATTGAGAAAAAAAATGACGAAAGATAAGCAGACAGAAACGATGAATCTGTTGTCAGGACAGCAATGGGTAAGAATGGGGGGAAAATGGGATTTATTACAGTGTTATCATCAATAAAAAACAGATTATGACAACAATGGTTGTATATCCTTGATTTTTATGCTGAAGTCAAACCCTTCTGAGTGTTGCAAGACAAGAAAAGGATATCCAAGACTAGAGGTATTCAGATTGAAGAAAATATGAGACCCAACGCTTCTACTCTGTGTGCAAGTTTTTAATCACTCATTATGATGTATCGTTTATTATGATATACTACTATAAATTATATAATATTGGTTGTTACATTTTAATAATGGACTCCCTCAGTCATTGGACCTCTTCCAGCAATGTTTTGTAATCTGGGCTGTTAATCTGCAGAGGCAAGCCCTGCAGACAGCTACAGTGACAGAAACCCCTGTAGGCTTCAATGCAGATTTGTCTCCCTTGTCAACTGCAGCCTGATTTGCCAAACTGTTTTCATTCATTCACCCAAAGAGCTGTGTGGAGACTGTGCCTCTTCTATGTCCCAAGAAAGATGCCTCTGGAATTTTGTGCTTTAAGGCTGGTTAAGTATGAAATGCTGGAAGCAATTTATCTAACTTAGTGTGCCATTATCACAGCTAGTTGTTTCCCGTGGAGAAGTATTTTATCAACATTTACTTGCTGAAGACTAAGGGGAATGTCATAGTGTGTGATATTTGAATGTTGATACATCAGGTATAAGGTGGGGAAATCACACTAAGACTCAGCATTTGAATAAGTTTAAAAGATTTTCAATAACAAACTTTGAATTGATAGACTAAGTATTCTGAACCTGGTACATCACATACAATGGTCAGAAATGGGCAACTAAATATAAATTCACAGCCATTTTCCTACTTTTTTAAGAAAATAAATTTAAAATGAAATGCTACATATTCATTATAAAAGAAAAGTCTGCCAAGCACAGGCTTTAAATCCTCTCTCTAGGATTTGCTTACCTGGAAAGTAATGGACTACAATGGCACTTATCATCAGCATTAACATCCTCCAATACAAATCACTCATTTACAAGTTTGAAATTCTCCCCTTTCTGTGTAATGTATATAGAAAAAAAGTACTAGTTTTCCCTACCCAGACTCTGAAGGATCTGAAAGGTAACTGTGTGCATTTTGCATTCTTCTACAGGACTGTGCTTCTTAGGGCCAAACTTTCCTGGACTGTTCAAGCAGAGTTTGCAAAAAGTCCTAGGAGTTCCTGCAGAATGGAAACCATCTGTTCTTTCATCAGGCCAAGAACATCAGAGAGCACTATCCTGTGATTATGTCCATTTAAAAAAATCCCGTTTCGAACATGAATGAGCTACCCAAGAATGTCTTGGAGAAAATCCTCAGAAACTTTTTTTCTGGAAAAAAACACCTTTGTCTAATACTATCAGTGACGTGGGACAAAGGCATCATCGCTGGATATGAAAAAGATATTTCAGTCATATGTTTGTTCCCCGAATTCCCCAAGTGTGATGGCTGGCTGGGTGTCAGAAAGCCAAATGGGAATCTCATTTGGTTGAATTACAAATCTTAAGGAGAGAGAGGAAGTGGTGTCTGGTTTAGGAGGCCAATGATGATAATGAACTGAATTCATTTGTGTTCACATAATATGCTGCAAGGTTCAAAAAAATACATGCAATTAAATCCCATATCTGAATTGTTCTATTGGATAACAAAATAGAAGGAAGAGTTTAAAGTATATGGTCAAGATTCCTAAATACACCACTCCTTTTTTGTTCATTTCACATTTTTCCTTCATTATTGTAAACCAATGTATTTCTGAAGAAAGTCCAAGTTTCAAACCTACCCATTAAGACCTCAGCTACAACAAAACTACAATAAGAAGCTTCTGAAATGTGCTTAAAGATCCCCTTTTCTCTGAAACAGATGCATTGCAGCCCTGCATCAATTCTGCCTGCCCATCTGCCCCAATTTTATCCCAGAGGGACCACTAAAAATCATTAGCTTGTGCTTATCCCCCCTCTCCCACCTGAACCCCTGAAAGAGTTGATGGTGCACTGGGCATGGGACAGGGAATAACTCATTTTTGCAATAGGATGTTTTTCCTATAAATCACTGAGCACACATCAAGAAAAACTGCAGAGATTTGTCCAGCCAACTCAAACTCATTTTATTCTTTTTACACAACAGAGCATGTAGGACATCATGTCTGTAAAATTAAAAGACACTGATACACATTGATTAAGCTCTATTTTCAGCTTGTGGCCAGGAGAACTATTGTGAAAACGTTAAAAATGAAAGATGTTCTGTCCTCATCCATAAATCCTCAGACAGTGACAGAGTACTGAGCAGTACTGGCATGCTGTACAGTTCTTCAACTTTTTTCTCTGCAACTTTAGAGAGATCTCATCTCAAACACTAAATTTAGATCTGGGCCAAAAGGATATAGACAGACTTGATGGAATTCAGATAACAGCAGTGAAGACGATTAAAGTATTGATTTGGTGGGAAAACAATTAACAAATCTGTTCATAGTAGTTTCAAACAATGCCAAGAGAAAATAAAGATTGGAAGGAATGACCATCTACACAAGTCTGAAGGAGATATACTAACACCAGAAATAGTGAGAAATTGATCAAGTTATTGACAATAGGCTGAAAAGAAATAAAGAATGGGAAATGATGTTGAGTAACTGAAGAAATTACCTAAAGTGAAATCCAATAGAGACTGATTCCCAGAGAATCAGAGGAACACTTGTCATATAAAAAAATAAGGTAGGATACAGGACAATAAAATGCACTGAAAGTGAGGGTGCTGCCCAGGAATGAGTTGCCTGAAAATCCTGGTGGGCAAAAAAAAATTCTCTTTCCGTTCCCTCTCAGCATCTCTACATTGAAGTTGTTAATCCACATTTGTGACTATCAGAGTAGAAAAGAATAAATAAATAAATAAATAAAAATGAAGCGGATCCATCCATCCCCTGTGCAGCCAACTGCCTGCAGTGCTTACTTCACTTTCTCAGTGTGAAGACTGACTGCCAGAAACTTAATAAAAATGTAAATTAAAAAACATTCATGAATTTCCTACTTAAAAGGTTTATAACTCCCCTATGTTTTATGCCATCCTACCAATCTTTAACTCAGCTGCACTCAGTTCTACTAAGTGAAATAGGAAAGAACATTTAGTCTGCCATCACAGATAATAATCCAACACATTTGGATTATGGATACAGCAATATCCAGAAAATATTAGAAACAGAGGAAGCATACTATTAAAACACTCCAGTATTTCTCTCTCTCAAGTGCTTGCGTGTTTGAAATGCAAAGTCAAAATCATTAACTACCAAAAGTGACACACACACACAAAAGAAAACAACAAAACACAACAAACTACTAATGTTTCAGAAGTTCATTATTCATTAAAATCTGAATAATACTTTTGTTTGTGATAGCAACAGTTACGTGGGATCATTCTTCCACTTTTTCTTGTAGGATTCATGATAACAACACAAATGGGACTGTTTTCTCTAGGTTATTTCTAGGGAGTAATGGCATTCAGGTTTAGATAAATCTTTTAAGATTGCAGTTTATACATTCTAGTTTTGGAATAACTGAAGATATTCAAAATTATTGCTTACACTGTAATTTGGACAGGAAATCCAAAGCATTTTCAGTGGTTCAGGGTTTATATATTCACATGCTTTAAATGAAGCACTTCCAATTACAAAGTGCATTTTAAGACTATGTATATAAAGTATGTAATGTTTTAAGCATGTTGTTAAGCATTAGTTTTTTTAACTGTTTTCTGTGAGAAATAACCTACAACTTAGGCAATGAGGGAACAAAACACATTTGGTTCATTTCAGGTAAGCACTGATCACTGACTTACATTTTAAGTCGGAATCCACCCGATGAGTGGGTGATTTCAGTTGGCATCATGGGATACCAATTTTCTGCCCAAAGACTGTGCCCTAAACCTATACAGAAAGGTTACATCCTTCATCTCTTCTTGAGTGAGAACCCTTTGAGTTAGAGCTTAACCTCTGC
The DNA here is from genome assembly GCF_054131305.1 of Coturnix japonica. Classification (NCBI taxonomy): domain Eukaryota; kingdom Metazoa; phylum Chordata; class Aves; order Galliformes; family Phasianidae; genus Coturnix; species Coturnix japonica. Next base: position 6,177,152 of record NC_140669.1, on the reverse strand, counting down.
CTCTCTTCATCCATGCGTGAACCTCCTTCTCTCAAATGAGAGCAGAGGGACCCTGCCTCCACAGCTGCCAGTTAAGTTAGATACCAAGATGGATCTAGGGACTGAAGCTCAGAATCTTCTTATAATGCACAGGATGCAAACCTGGAGCCTGGGGGGAAAGGAATATTTGAAACAAGTAAGCTTTCTTCCTCAACAGTGGCTAGAAGGTAAGACTGGGTTTTCATGTGCTGTACTATCAAGACAGAGCCTATCAGTAAAATCAAGGAAAACACTGGCTAGAATTCTTGGTATGTGCCTGCATCTACATCATCATGTTTGGTCATCTTATGATCCACTTCCCTCTCAGGTCTGTGTCAAAAGCCATACTCTAGTCAGTAAATTCTCATCAATGTCTCTTTAAGGCTTTTTCTTGCAACAGAAGATTTTTGTGGTAATCAAGAAGAAAACCAATTCACTTGATTAAAGACTGGTAAATATAAATGACAGAAATTATTTCCTATGAACATCATGATGTATTCCCAATCAATAACATCATGACAGAATTGGAGCTTAAGGGAAGGAAGTTATTAGTTTTAGTAAAGGCATATAATTATATATGAAAGAAGTCTCCCTGCTTGAAAATCTGTAGACAAGGAGAATGGCCAGTCCAAGACATTTTTAGATTGTCCAACTGTTTACTCTTCATTCATCCAGTACCATCCTTCGTTTATTTGCGCAATTTTAAGATAAAGACGAAGATCTTAGTTTCTAAAATTAGGGTTAACGTCCAGTGACATGACAGAGAACTGTTTATTGAAATGTTAGGCCAGTTTTCACCTTAAAATTTTCCTGCAGCAACAGCCAGTAGTGGATGTTAAAAATCCATATGATTTAACTGAACTTTCAGTAACTCATTCCTTTCTAAATGTTTTTTATGTGTAACAGCAAAGATCACCTAGTACCTAGCTCCAGATTTATTCAGTCCCCATATTTTGCTGATTATTGTTAGCTGGGACTTCAGCCTTTAACCTCTGGATCAGCATCTCAAGTCCATACTAATCACTGTCTCAAATCCATACAGGGTTTGTACTGAATGAAAGTCACTTTCATCAGCTGGCTGCTCAGTGATCCCTATGAAATGTTGTAGTTTGTTAGTGGACAGGTGTCTATATTATTAAAATACATTTTCAAGGCACAGTTGGCACTGTGGAATTTTCTCACAATGACTCTATAATCTGCTCCCCACAGCTCATAAGTGGGAATCATTCAGCTCTGAGATGTCATGTAAAAACAAGAAGTATAAAGTGTTCTTTGTTAATCCCGCAAACAAAGTACCTCTGTTTCTAGAGCAGTTTTGAAACCCCGGACAAATGCTTTTCAACATGCAAATATTATTATTCAGCCTAATAAAATCCATTAATTATAAGTACAAGATCTACTTTAAACACTGATAAAAGCCCTATAGGTTCCATCGCATGATCTCACAGCCAGTGCTAACTTCAGCATTCACTGTAAAGAGACTACATCTCCATACTATAAACAAAGCATAACGGCACAGGATAGACCAGATTGATAAAAAACTGCCCAGAGATCTACACAGGCAGGAATAATCTTTGTGGCAAAAAAACAGAAAGAGGGTCTTGGCAGAAGAATATTTGCCCAGTTTCAATGCAAGGTGGTTTCTCTGTCTAGCAATCAGGGCAACAGTTTTATATATTAGTAGGATGCAAAGTACATAAGCAGAGGGAATGGCACAATAACTTTTAGCATTTAAATAACCAAGCCCATAACTCAAACATCAAACCTTTAACCTGTTACTCTTCTTTAACCTCAAGTAGAGGTTTTGTCAGAAAGCATGACATAATGACCTTCATTGACTTTGCTTAATTACGAGCTAAGTGAGGTAGAGCTTCAGGCTGAGGCCAAATGACAGATGCAGCTCCACGGAGCTGGGGGATGGTGAGAGACTGTCACATGAACCTTTGTGGATTTGCCAATGGCTCACATCTGGGTCAACGTAAGAACTAAGGAAAATGTTACATGAAATCCAACCAACAGGAAAGGATGCGTAAGCACAATAATGTACAAGATGTTTCATTTCTCTGAATAGAAACATTGTTTGTTCTGACCTAGTTCAAGATGTTAAAAGATTGAAAAGAACATAAAACAGCAGTTGCTATGCTAGTCACCATCAGTCCATAGGGAAAGAACCGTGGACCCACCCGACAGCAGAGCCTTCATCTCAGGGTTGGAACAGTGAAGACATTGGATAGCTCAAGAATTGGGTAAACTTAATTTTGTGAGAAAATGAAACCGAAGTTTTCTAATGATCTTGCTGGAAACCTATTGCAAAGTCCTCAAGAAAATTTCTCCTGCTAGGAATTTTCTCCCTAAATTGTTTTTCTCAGCCACTCATTTCCTCTGTAAGTGGCAACTGAAATTCAGAGACAAACGTGCTGCTAAACAAATCTCAGCAGTTTAACTTCTACCCATCAATTTATATTCATTAAAACTAGTCTGCTTTTCACAGAAACCTCAGAAGGAATGGTTAAAATGAGGAGGAAAACAGACGTGTAATTAAAGCAAGTGTTCACACACCCATTTTAATCCATTTCTGTTGTATTGCCCAGAAGAACACATATACCCTGCTCAAACTGAACCGGAAAAAAAGTCCTGAATTGTGAAGATGGTCAGAGTTAACACATTGCAGATGCGTGAGACTTATCCAGGAAGACCTCACAAATCAGCAGTGAGGGAGAAGGGAGAGCAAGTCATGCAGAAACTATTTAATCAATGAGTAAAGACAATTATAACATCTGTTAATCTTTTGTGTAGGCTATAATTAGATGCTGCGGAGGAGTAGCCTTTAAGGGGGCAGGCAGGGAATCCTTTAACATCTGCTAGAAGGGCAAACACTGTGCAATAAATGACTTGAAATGCAATCAGCAAAATGAGAGCTGTGCAGAGTTCACAAAAGGCCTGTATAAAAGATTGAGGATAACAAAATATTTTGCCAAAGGTCAACTCCTGCAGCACTCAAGGCTGAATAATAACTGCTAGTTTAGAGGCCACATCAAAAACAAACGTAATTGTACCTCTGAAAAACAATTCTTTTCTCATTTGTGTCATTATAGCAAAAGCACATGCTGCTGCTGTTTATCACGTCAGCTTAATAACTTATTAGGGATGTATCTATCAACCTTGAATAGTTAAGAATAAACAGGTAGATATTATGTATTTTAAACACCAGAATTCAATCTAATTAGACCGACACAGAACTCTGTTGTGCTGTAAAATGATACGATTCTTATTTTAAATAATTAATCATTCGGTAGCTTCTAAAAAATCCAATTATTTACTCATTTTGCCCTCGAAAACAATCATATGCTTTAAGTTGTTACTCACTGAAAATGTGAGACCAAGAGGGTGTTTTTTTATTCAGTTTAACATGGCCCTCTGCTGGCAAAATAACCCCCCAAAATCTTATCACTATGAACCATTTTGTCTGACCCAGTGAGCTGAGAGTCTAAAAAGATCCTCCTGTAATTTTACAGCAAAATTACACCCAATATTAGAAAACAGATGTTTTTTAGCTGGAGCATTAAGAATTCATAGAAATTAAACCATCACTTAATCTGCTCTCAAGCACCCCAGCCAAGAGCACTGCTGCTTTTACCCAGCAGAAGCAGCTCTGGCCATCACCAGAGCACTGGAGAAAAAGCCAGGTGGCCAGTGCAGTAAGTCATTTTAGAGGTGAATGCAATCCTCTTACTTGTGTGTCAAATTGTGCTATATCCCCCAAGAAGTACCATCTATTCCAAAGAGAACTGGATCACATGTATGATTTTTGTTTGCACAATTAGTACAGGCAATGATAGAGCCCATTTGCAAAGAGTATTCAAAATACAAATGGCAACTACTACCAAAAAGCAAATTTGCTACAGAAGAACTCCTGCTTCTTTTTCTCCCTCCATCACTACTGAAAATCCACAGTGGTGAATCAACCATCTTCAATCAAAGTGAGGCAGACAATGAGACCTGCCTCTTTTGCTGACTGCGGTAATTAACTCTTCCTATTTGTATTATGTCTGAGGAACAAAGAAACAAAAGGATACAGTAAACTGTTGAATATAACAATTTAGATAACGATGAATTATAATAATCAATTAGTGCTGTCAAAGAATAGAATTCATGACACACATTTGGTTCTGCTATTGTATGGGAACCATCCAAGGCTGGTTTGGCTCTGGGAAACAAATAGCGTTGTCTTGTGGAAAGCTTTTCAAACACATGGTTTAACAGAAGTCTTTGTTCTTGCTTCATGTTTATATTAATAGCCCATTTTTCAGCAATATCATTTTAATCCACTGTTTTATATTCCATGCTGTTTTTCAGGGTCTGTGTCATTCACAGCCCACAGACAGCAGTGCTGCCAGCTCCCAGAGCCCACTACTGCGTCACAGACCCCATCCCTGTGAGTCACCTGGTGCCAGTCAGTGGAATCATACAAGGGTTATAAGCACCTTTCAGATAACAGTTATCAACATTTTCATCTCCAAAAGCATCATGACGAAATTATGCAACCACCAGAGAATACGTAGTGAAATCCTGTATGGTATATGAGAGGTCATTAGATACTACAGAATAGTGCTACAAGTGTTAATGTGTTCTATTTACACGGTCCATTTATTTTAGCAATAAAACATTTTTAATACTAAAATTTCAAAAGTATATTAACAACTTTAGTGTGGATTTTTCTTATTTTAACTCCCATGATGCTGGGAGCTGAGCATAAGCAGGAGCCACAGAACCTCCTTGCGTTTGGCCCCATTGAACTGCGCTGAGCTTCTCAGCACAGCTTCCCTTTGGCACCTTTGTTCCATGGCTTTTATCCCAGTCTCAGTCCTGCTTGTCAGGGGATGACAGGCTGGACTCTGCTCTCATTCTGCTTCTTTTCAAATGGCAAGAATGCCTGAAGAATTGACAGTCTGCTGGCAATTGTCCCCTTTAATGCCATCCCAGAATGTTATCAGATCATATACGGTATCCTTGGGCTCAGACCTGTAGCTTTTATCCAGCAAAAATCCAAACGGGGGATTGCTCTACTGAAAACAGAGCCTGCTTTGTAGACTATTTTGACACAATGAAATACAGGAAAGAAGATGTAAATGTGAGAAAGAAAATGTAAAAAAAGAAAAATGAAAATCAAATGGCCCCAAGCTCATTGAGTTCTGAGAGTCCACTCCTCTTACAGTAATTAGCTGAAGGTTTGCTCTTGACTGAAGTGGAACTGTATGCAGCACCCACTTTGCATTTAATGCAGCAGGATTTCTACTTGTTTAAGCCTCAAAACACTTACATACAACTCATTCTACACACAAGAACGAGAGCAGAAAAGCCCATGAACTGTTCTTAAAACAAGAGTAAGATTCACCTTTGTATAATCAGGGCTTGCATGTAAAATTAACGTAAGTGGGAAAGGTAAGAGGACACTGATTATTGTTTTAATCTCACTTTGTTTCAAAAGTTTTCTAGGCATTTGCCAACACAATACCTGAACTTTGCAAATGTAAATACATTTATTAGTGTGCAGTGGCAGATAATCATTGCTGACCACAGGCTGACAGAGGGAAGGAAGGACTGGCTCACAGGAGTCAGCAAAGGGATCAGAGCATCCAGCCTTCAGCCTTTGCCTTCCCCCAACAAAAGCTCCATCGTGATACCTGTTTTGCACTTCTAAACTCAGTGGAAGCTCCTGAGCTACAAGAAGGTCTTTCAAAAAACATATAAACCTTGTTTATAGTATTTCTGAAGGAGGATGGTGAACACATAAAGAAAAAAACCTCTATGCATTTAGGCCCCTATTTTAAATCCTCAAAGCCTTTACCATTTTCATGGCATAGCATAAATGCAGAGTTAATTCAGGGCTACTTTTTCTTCCAGGAGAATACACTTCAGTTCCAAAGACAGAACAACGGGTCCTAAGTTACACAACATCTTGACATGCCAAGCCACATTAAAACATCAAAAGAAAAGACAGACAGGTTTTGATCTGCTACAGAAACAAGGTCACTTGGGAGAGGCATCAGCAGTTGTAGCCACCCAAAACTTAGTACAAAGTAATACGTTGCAACTGAGAGGCCTTGTAGATAAAGTCAGTGGCAGGAGAAGAAAAAATAAATAAATAAATAAAATCCTCCAATTCCTGTTTGACTGATTTGTGCTGACACGGCCTCATCTACTTGCCCTGATTTCATTCTTCAGAAATGTGCTTTGTCTCCATGAAGACAGATCATTAAACAGAGGTAAAAAGAAGTAAAAGAGCTTCTCACACAGTGTACTGTGATCAGGTTACTCTCTGGAAGAGCCAATACAACTGAAACTGCAATAATTTGAATGGGCTTCTGGTGAAGGACAGATTTGAAAAGCAGGAGAGATGGAGTTTGTTACCAGCATTTGAAGAGTGTATATCACATGTTAATAAATCACTTCTAGGGGTCAGTTTCTATCTCTGTAAAATGGGAATATACTGTGACAATCTCACCTAAATGTCATGAAAATTAGTTACATGGCTATAAACATAATTCTGTCTCCAAACAGCAGGCAGTGCAGAAATAAAGTTTTTCTCACAGCAGAAGTAGTAGAGTTTCTGCTCTGATGTTTAAAGATTCTAACACAGAACTCTAACATAATTTCTCAAAAAACAAAACAAAACAACAAAAAAAAACCCACAAAAAGCACCTATTTCTTATATAACTATTAATTCATTTACTCCAAAAGGCACCAGATTTCAAAGCAGTGCATGAGTCTTTCTTCCAAACTTATCTATCTCCATAACCTGAACAGAGCATAAGACCAGAAACAGCCAAAGTTTGCTTTAAATCTCTGCCTGCATAGGAAGGAAAACTTTTTTCTAAAAGAAACTGTATTAAAACATATAAGAAAATTATATTAAAAATTCACATTAGCTGTGAATGTTCAAATAAATGCCACGAGCTGATAAAGAACAATCTTTTAAGGCAGACTTTTCTTTGTTCAATTAATGACAATTCTCACCATTTTTAAGAATCTTAAAGTTTCACCAGTTATATTAAGAGTCACTTCAGTGTAATCCCAGGCAAACAAAAGTAAAATTGAAGTTTCCAATCTTCCTTTATTCTGTTGCTGAAACACTCAGATGCATGGCTGCAATTATTCCTAACAACTACATACTTGCTTCTCTTTTAATTAAAGTTAAACTACGAATAGCAATGCTGACACACTTCTAGAAAAAAAATAAGCCTTACAGAGATGATAAAAACACTGAAACAGCAAAAGTCTTACTTGCAGCAGTTCAGTCAAAACATGCCAGCCCTGGAGAACTCAGATCCGTAAGTCTTTGCAGTCCAGAAATTCTCTTGAGTTTATCCAGTGTTTATTTACCAAGCTTTAAAAGTCTGTGGTTAGAAGAACAGAGTTAGCTTTCTACACCATCCAGAGCACTACTGAAGTCCTCCAGCAACAGCACACATGAAGTTTGCTGATAGTTGGGTTTTCTGCTGCTATGTAGTTGCTCAGTACTTGTAAATACAAGCTCTGTGGACAAAGTCCCAAATGACATCACAGGCAGCTGCTTATTGTTGAGTCTTTATTAACTGACTGTCAAAAAAGAAAAGAGGAGAGGAAAGAAAAGCACAAACTATCTTCCCTGCAGCACAATTTGCATCTTAGTAGGAGTTGCAGTGCTACACACATAAATACTTCTGTTTACCCAACTGATGTTTTCTTAGAATGAATAAACAGTATTTGCAGGGAAAGCAGAAAATTAAGAACCCAACCAGCTTCAAAATGCAAATTGTGCAGGGAGAAAAAGAAACATTAAGTGTCAGCAGCACCTTTTTCAGAATGTTCCCCTGCATTCTCCTAATTCTTCTGTTTATTTTAAAGATATGTAACCAGGGGTGCAAATCTGCATGCATTTTAAAGCACAGAGCACATGTCTTTATTAAGCTGAGATAAAAGTTTCACCTAATTCCTAATTAATTCCTAATTTTAAAGGTTACAGAACTACAGATTTCCATCTTCACAAGATTTAAGCTAGTTCAACATCAGTTACAATATGTTCTGAAGAAACCTCTCTTGCTTTCCAAAGGCAAAAATATAAGAAAGCAGGAAACAGCTCCAAACATTGCTGTTCAGATAGTGACAAGGGCATAACACTGACCTTTCCTCCTCTGAGCTGGAGGTCCAAGACCAGCTGGTGTTTGGAGCTGAAGCTTGCCCAGGTGCAGTAAGGCACAGGGTGCTCACCCAAGGACCAGTACAGGCAGTACAGGCAGTCCCAACCCACCCTGTGGCATTGAGCTCTTGCTGGCAGTCTGTGCCTCAGTTTTCAGAAGTCAGCCCTTTCAAGTCAGAACTTCAAACACAGGCAGGGCAGCACCGAGGGTTGTGACAGATGGAGTTCTCTTATCTGCATGTGCTCCTGCACAAGGAGCTTCAGCACTGGAAACACCTCACCACTTGCATCCAAACACCCAACTTGCACATTCCACACACAACAAGAAAGAAACCTGAGCTCAGAGATGAGTTGAAGCCAAGTTTTTATGGTGTTCTCAATTGCTACACGTAAGAGAAGTAGCAACCCAAATTTCTGTCTGCTTGCAGCGAGCAGATGAACCTTGGGGCTGATGTAAATCAAGCTAGTTGAAAGGACACAGCTGAATAATGTAGTTAGCACAGGATGAAGATCTTGCTTTTGACTACAACAGTGTCATCAAGTAATTTGCGTGGCCTTAATGATGGAGTCCCTGATTTGCCCAGTGCATGTACCGAGTGGAAGCACGACCCTAGTGCCATGGAGATCATTTGAACTGCTCCATTGCAAGCCTAGATCCGTGACTTTGAAGGAGTTGTGTTGTAAATCCCCCTGTATCCATGTGGCTAACCAGCCCATAGCACACAAAGAACCATCTTACATCACGATCATCAAGTGTGCATTTGACCCACTGAGCTCTGATCGAGGAAGTCCCCAAAATGTTTTGAAGATTATGTGGGCTATGAAAGCAATAAGTATCACAAATAACATGCAATAACATATGCTTCAAAACATCCAGCATTAGTCCCAGCTTTGCAAGTGCTGCAGTGTATGGGTCTGCAAGTGTCAGCTCATTCCAGCAGGAAAAAATCCATCCATGAGATCAGGAGAAGGGTTACTCAATTTGATGCAAATTTACAGAGTATCACCTCATACCAAGGACAGAGGAACATTGTGGAACTGCAAAATGCAGGTTCTACTCCAGATCTCTTGACAACAAAACTGGTTTGTAGCAGGATGCTAATTCAGGCATGCATGGAGAGAAAAAATAAAGGAAGAGGGAGTACAGATTCAAAAAATCAGAAAAGCACTGATGTAATAGAAAAAGTCAAAATCTTCATGAAATAAAAAAGGACATACCTTAAGAGGAATTGGAGCCTGTTCCCAGGCACTACTTCTGCTATTCGGTAAATTTTTGCACGTATTAAGCCTCCTGGTCATGCATTTCCCAGCTAGCTACACCCAGCTGAACAGGATCCTGCAACATCAATTGCCTGAAACCAATTTTTTGGAGACTTCCACCAAAGTAAATTTTATCTCAGTCCTCTTCTGAACTGGTTTAAAAATAATTGTGCAAAGAAACAAGTACTTAGATTTGTGGGTTTAACCAGTAAGTTATTCTTCCCAAGATGAGAATTCCCACGAGGGTGGACAAACAGATTCTGCATTCTTCAAATTACAACCCTTATTAAGGGAGTGGCCATTAGCTCACTCTCTAACTGCATTTATTCCATCTAATTTCTATTCTAAGTCATCATAAGATATAGCCACTGCCTGTGCAGATAGAGCTTATTTTTGGCAGGAATGCCATGGCTTTTGTTAGAACAAAATTCAAGGCAGAATCTTGTCCTCAACTAGTTACAGGTTGACTAAACAGACAAATGCATTGAAGCCATGAGCTACATCAGTTCCTTTCAGATATACACAGCAGGGATATACGTACTGAGGGGCTGACCCAGCTCCATTTTAAATGGGCGGGCATAAGGTGAGATGGAGTGGATTGATCTAAGTACAGAGAGACAGAGTTTGCCCATCCATCCATCCATCCATCCATCCATGCATCCATCCATCCATCCATCCCAGTAACACTACCTGTTAAACTTCAATGCCTTATACTAATGCAAATCCAAGCCATCTTCAGCGCCAATATTCACTTGTCCCAGCATGAGATCAGCAAACAGCCAGGATCCCAAGTGCCCCCAGTGCCCCTCACCACAGTGGAGCCATAGAACTGAGGTAGGAGGGGATCAACCCAGCTGTATAATAATTTAATATAATATTGTGTAATATAACATAAATACAGAATATTGTAATCCCAATATGTTATTTTTTTATCCTGCAATAATTACTCAGATCATTGGAGGGCAAATTTGATTTTTTGCCCTCCCTGGAGTGGCGCATGGTTGGAAGTCTTGAGCTGATTCTTAAAATATCACAGAAACTTCTCCAGAATGACACCAGGATTCTGGAAAGCAAAATGCTCTTTGGAAATTAAAATTATTCTTGTTTTTACCAACACAACTGTCAGTCTCATAAAGCAAATACTTTAAAAGCATTTGGGATCAGCACATGTTAGTGCAGTAAACACTTATCTAAGCCTAGGGTAGCTGGCAGAGAGGATAAACAGCAGAACCAAGTAAAGGTATGTGGGAGAATAAAAGGAAATGTGTAGGGGTGGTGCATGGATCTCCTCAGACACTCATTGTCAAAAAGGGGTCTCCAGATGAAACAGTTTGATCGGCTGGTAAGCTTTTGATTGCAAAAAGAATTTTGGTTTTTAACCTCACTGAATGATTTTTCAAAGCTTTTTGCCTCCCCTGCACATCAACAACAGGGGAAAGATCCTTAGCGAAGGAAGGTTTTACTGACGGAATAAACAATAGTTATCTCACATTTATGAATTTAAATTTCAAAGAAAAAGATGCAACAATGATCGTGTTCTGCTGTACCTGGGGTCAACAATGCTATGTTATATACCTGGTTTGTCCTCTCCACCTGTGCTCTACACACGTGCTGCCATGCACTCCCCAACACCCAGCAGAGAGCTACACAGACAGTTACCAAACTCACATCCTACACCATGGGAAGCCCTGTCCTTCTCTGTCAGGATGAAACCTGACACAGTACACTGAGACATAAGAAAACAAATAGCTAAAATGAAAGAACTTATCTTACCTTTCTAGATGAGCTGAGAACTTAAATGTGTGCATGCTATTTTTCCAGCTATAACAACGATTTGATATCAATTCCTAAATCTCTGTAGCGAAAATGGATGTGATTGACTCCCTATAAACTATCTCATTGTAAAACAGTTTTAAGCAAATCCTACAAAGTCTATTTCAAGTGTTTCCACTTTAACCAGAAAGAGGGAGGCAGAAACTGGATTTTTAACTACCAGGGAACTCAGAAGCATTTTAAATGTGATTACTAAATACAAGCACCTAGGACTGGCTTTCATTAATTTCCTGATTTGAGCCATTATTCTTTCTTTGCCTTTCCTCTTGTTTCTGGAGTCATGAGATTGATTCAGCCACCAGTGACCTTATCCAGAGTAAATTGAAATCAATGGCATTAGTGCATTCTGGAGCAGACCCAAAACCAACGTACATTCAAGGGCTTTTGTATATCCTTAATCACATGGGTAAGTCCCTGCAAATTTAGATTCCAACATGTCAGATCATTAAATCAGTTCTGCGGTTTAACTCCACATATGGGTAGTTGTTCCCCCACCCTGGCTACTGAAAATGGTCTTCACTAAGAGGGGAATGTTATTTCCATAATCTATTTCTGATGAAAATGCCTGTTGCTACAGGTGTTGGGGTTTCAGCAAGGCTGGCACCTAATGGGGAAGCTGACTAATTGACGCTCCCCTCCTGCCTTTCCGGACGTGTCCCTGTGTGTCAGAAAGCAGAGGTATCAGCTTGTGAAACACACATTCCACTGCTGTGAGCATCTGGCCTCTTGGCAGCCAAGTCGTGACAGGTTCTGCAGCAGCTGTGATGGCTCCATGCTCTTTCAGATGGTTAAGCAGCCTTGTTTTTCAGCCGAGCTGTTTGTTTGCTACTGCACTCCTGGATAAGAGCCCACTTGCCTTTTTAATCAATGAACTGGCCATTGGATTGGAGCAATCAGTTACATTTTTGTAAATGTCAAGCAAAGATTCTTTCCCAGACAACTGCAGGTCACACAGACCTGCGCTCGAAACTCAACGTCTCCACTCCTTTCGCTCCATCCTGACACCTTCACACTCCAAAGGATCAGTCATTCATCTACCCAAAGCAAGCACAAGTGCTGGGATATCACTCTCCATTTCTCAGTCACAGCATTCCATTGCTCCTGCTCTATTTCAGGCCATGGTAATCAGACCAAACAGAGGAAACAAGGAACAGAATTTATGTGTTTCAGATGGCTTTGTAAACTGTCCTCCCATTTGTGTGCACCAGATGGAGATAAGAAACTGGTTGGAAGCTTTGGCCTAATGCTGTGTGGCACAGAGGTAGCAGCACATCAGCATATTAAGGGGAAAAAAATTCTTCAGTGGAGATTACATAAATCAGAACTAATTTTTATGTAAATTGCTTTTAAACACATAATGTAAATCCTAATATAACAAACACTTCCCTCAAACAAACAGATACATCACTCTCCATACCAAATGACAAAACAAAACATTTTTAAAAGCTCTTACAGACATCATCCCTTCTTTTTCCCTTGTTCTACTGCCTGGCGAGGAAGAATAAGTAATGGCTGACTTGGGCAGCTTTCCTTCTCCATTGCTGAGCTGCTGCTGGATGTTCTCCTTGTGTCTGCCATAGAAAGCTCTACTCATGGGATGTTGCTGGTGTTATTCCTGCTTTGGGCAAAAAGATGCCATGGAGCGAGGCTGAGAAGGGAACAGATAGGCACTGCTATCTGTCTGTACATGTTTTATTGACCCCTGCATGTGGACTCAGTAACCCTTTGAGCAGCTCTATTGCCTGCTCTGTTTGCCAAAGTGCATACACACAGGGTTAATAAGTACCTGCAAGCAGCTGCAGTCACCAGCCAGAGCTGCGAAAGCAATGCAGCAGTGTCACCATGGGTCCCATGTGCACCAAACAAGCCCTCAGCACTATCCTTGATCCCAAAGACTGCAGGAAAAAAACAATCCTAGAATTGATTGAGAAAGATTACTATCATTTAAAGCTCTCTTTGGGTCTTTCAATTCTGCTTTCAAAGCAGGACAGGGAGGAACCACTATTAACGGATGACTTGTGAAATAAGAGCTGTAACAACATGTCTGATTTTAATACTACAGATTTCCATATTGGGACACACTTTGGGCTGATAAAAACATCCCATTTTCCTGAGTGACTATAATGAACATGTCTATCTGAAACCCCCTGCAAGTATACTGCTGCTGTAACACCCCTGGGACCCACAGAAAGTTGATCCAACAGCACAGGTAAAACCCTGGGGCATGAGTTGCTCACTTAAAGATGTAATGGAGCTGCCAGGAAAATTAAGTCCAGGAATTGCAGCTCTTTATGTTGTCAGCATTCCCCTGGACATCACCAAAGGCTCACCAAGAAGTACCTCAGTGCACATCTGCAGGATTCGCTGTGATATCCTATGAAAAATCCTGGGCTGTTGAGGAGTACAGTGACAAATTACACACATACACATTCAACACAAGATTTCAACAATAAGTTATGATTGCTTGAAATCTGTGAAATATAACAACTCCTAACAGCCAGCTAGACAGTTTTCAGGGAAGGAGACCAAAGCATGGCTTTGCAAGAGGGATGATGAAACAGCCTGAAATTGGTTTGGGGAGAAAAAATTTCTCATCCTTCCTGCAAAATGAAGCCCTCCATTGTGTTTGTCTGGCTGGAAAAGGGCAGGTACATCACATGAAGGCTGCTCTGGTATATCATACTGCCTCCCCTACCATAGAGCACTGAAGATTTTATTGCATGCTATAAAGAGAGGAAAAACTCATCTTCTAATCATATAAACACAGTGAACAACACAGAATAAGTATCAATTACTTTTGCAAGTTTCAGTGATAACCTCAACCCCCAAGGATAATTTCAAATGGTATGATAAAGACTTCAGTTAGATTAAAAGCATCAAAGCAAACTAGCACTCAAAAACAAATAATTCACTCTCAGTTACGTCAGTTATAATAAATTTTCTGAACTGGCAGATTTCCCTCCGAGCTATTCAGCTGTTCCTTCCCCAAAAGTAGATCAAGTCAATCTGTTTGAGAAGACAATTTGCTACCCAGCTTACTTAATGACATGCATTAAAATAAAATAGCTGGATAATTTTGATGTCGAAGTACTGTTTTAATGTGAGCCTATGTTTAAGAGCATCAGCCATGAGAGAGAAACGCAGTCAGATGCTGCTGACTTCCGTATCGATTAGATCTAAATAAAATACATGTCCAGCTTATGGTCTTCTACTTTGCACCGAGTCCTTCCTCAATTCCTGCAGTGAGTTCTTGCAGATATGTTAATCACTGTTTACTTTCATCCCATGACACAGATTTTTCTCATTGCCATTTGTGTAAACATAAAGGTGACTACAGACGATAGTAGATCTGTGATAAATTTTTACCCACCTGAAATAAAACAGCTGATAAAGCCATGTAACATGCTAGCAGCTTTTAAGGAGCTCCCTGGGCTATGCCAGTGGCTGTGCCATGCCAGCTACCAGCACTGGGTAGCAGGAAGTATATGCTCAGTGCAGAGAGGTGCTGCAGCAGCCCCCATCCCCCAGCAGGCAGTCTCAGATCTCTCTCCTGGATTTCCCCACAACACTGGGAGATGAACTCCAGAAGGATCCACCACGTGCATTTTGCTTTCAAAGAGAGAAAGCAAGAAAATGCTTTACCTTCTCATTGTGAGTAACAGCCTGAAAAGGCTTTCCTAGTCATAGGAGTGCCTTGTCAAGAGACTGAGCTGATATAATTCATCCTAAAGCATCCTAAAAGCACCTCCGAGGCTGAGCATCAATTTTGGTAAGGCCTGTGATAACATGGAAAATGTGAAGGCTTACCCTGCCTTTTAATCAACGGGGCAGCTCTCAGGCCAGCAGCCCATCCTACTGTATTTGCAGATCAACAAACCCAAGTAGCTACCATTTAGCACTGCTAGTTTCCTCTTTGTGTTCATTTGATTTAAATATCATAGCAATTCAGAGCAGCTCCAACCTGCTTTCAAAGGTTGACTGCCACATACTTAGCTTTCAGATACTCACTGATATACAACTGATGAAAAAAAGCGATTATCATTTCCTTAGTGTGTTTGGCATACAGTAAAAAACACAAACCCTTCAACTACTTGGATCAAGACTTGTGTGCTGACCAAGAGATCAGGCATTGCAGACACACAGGGGACTTGGGACATTTTCTCCACCCTCTCCCCTGCTGCTGCCTCCTCTCCAACACAACAGGCACAGCAGCCCCTGGAACACACTGCCAGTTGGTTTTGTTTGTACCATACCATCGGTATATGGACAATGTCTAAGAATTTCAAATAAAGCCCCAACATTTTGTTCATTTCCCACGCTATCCATGATTTCCTTTGAGAACATTTCCAAACACCTCAGAAGTTTGGATGTGAATAATTTATCCTGTGCTCTAATTCTGGCACATGTCTTTAAACAGATGGAAATTACTGTTGTGTAGCCTTAGGACATATCAAGATCTCTTTTTGTTTCTATAACAAGACCCAATTAATACCTACAACTTTCTGCCACTCAAATAATTTTAAAGTATCAGGATTTCAGCCAGAACAGCAGTACTGATGTGTGCTTTCATGTTATAATCTAACTAAAATTATCTAAAACAGTATCAACGTAAGTAATGATGGTCAGTCTTATTCCATAGGAAATGCAGGTGTTCTGCTACATTTAAAAATTATCCCTTAAAAAAGACGTTTCCCTTTCCTGTTGTGGACAATATTACACCTTAGTGAAGCTTCAAGTTAGGGTAATCCTGCTGAACTAAATAATATTGTGGGTAGCCTCCATGAAAGTCTTCCTGACAAACAGGATGGGACAGAGCAGTTGCCACTGTGTGAAATCTTACCACGCAGAAGGCATCAGAAATACCTGCACAGAGAAATCTCTGTGGAATAGCTATTTGTTGTGATCGCCACTCATTTTGCAGTAGCTTCTCTCTATAGACAAAAGCCTAAAACTAGATTTCTGTTCATAAGACCCATTTCAAAAGCTTTTACTTAAAATAAGACCCATGAAAAAGTACTATTTATCAAACATGACAAATGAATAACTTAATTATAGCTTATTTACCTGGCAGGACCAGGGTTACCACTCCCGCCTCAAGAAGTCAGTTTATGAATGCTTGAAACTCATGGTAATTCATGAACTTTGTCCTGTTCATGAAACATTTGCTGTGATTACTTACTATTTTAAAAGCAAGTCATTTGGGCAAATAATGAAATGACATTTCCTCCTAATTAACTTCATTGCTCATGTTTTTTCTCCACCTGCCTCACACCAGCAGCCCTCTGCACTAACTCTCAGCCCCTTTGCTTGATCCAGTGGGACTGTTCACTCACTGTGGTTTTCAGCTGCTGCTTAACATACCTGAAATTTCTACCAACCTCAGAATCCTGGCATTAAGAATTGTATTAGTATGGCCAGATACATCACAGAACAGATATTCTTTACAACCAGAACCGTGCTGAACCAACAGCAGTAAAAGAGACAAACTGAACACAAGCAGGTTTCTTTCTTCTCCTTTCCTCAGAAAGATTCAACGAGAAGACAGCTGGCAAGATAAATAGTAAATGCCACTATATCTTCATAGGGACTACTTGCACACAGAGCAGAAAAGGTAAATGTCATGGCTGGAGTTGGCTTAATAGTACATGTTATGCATTTTTAAATTATATTTAATTACTACCATCAGAAGCTGTACTAAAAATAGGTTATTGAGCTGCATTTCTTCTCTATGACTGATAACTGTAGGAGTGGAGCATTCACAAGGAGCTGTTTGCACTAGGTATTCTGTTTCCCCAACCAAACTTCCGGCAGAAGATCAGATGAATTCTGCAAATGTATCAGGGAAAGAATAGACAAGAAAGGCTGTAAAATTAGAAGATCATAGACACGCAAGTATGTGCAGGTGTTACAAGCTAACTATGTTTACTGCCTGACAAAAAGACCTCTCTAATCTCCAGGTTAGTGAAAATGTTCTCATTGCTCCAATATTTTCCCTGTAGCCACAAGCATTTTAATTACACGTACGCAAACATTTTTTAATATTTTTTTTCATGTAGAATGGTAGTAATGACAGTGCCCATTCAGTTCCTTGAAGTTTACATGCATTTAATATCTTCCTAACTAGCCTACATACTGACACTATCTATACAGTTGTTAAAATAGTGTTACCAGTTTTCAGGAAGGAGGAAGAACCTGGATTTTAGCTGTTTCTGTAGTCTTGACTCAGTCATAATTCACTAAGCTGAGTGCAGAGACAATCCCTACAGGGAGGTCAGCTCTGCCCCATGACATCAGACCCACAGGGCTGGTGTGTTACAGAAGGGCTGGCGTCGGAGCTGAAGATCCAGATGATGCTATCTGAGCAGCTGTGTCCTTTGAGCTAACACATCCTTAATTTACTCCAAATAAAGGCATTATGAACCTGTGTAAATGCCCTGCTCACTAGCACTAGTAATTGGAAACACAGCTTTCCTAAATCAGTGCCAAATGCTCCAGAACACGTCAAGCCCTCCTAAAATAATGAACCCCACATCTTCCAAATAGTATGTCCTCATTTTCTATGGATACATAGGGAAAATAATTATCTTCAAGATGGCATAACTTTTGAGGAAAATAACACAGGTGTTGGGAACAGGGCAGACTCAGAGGCACTTCTCAGAGCCACACATTTACCTGGAACGTTTTCCTCTGAATGTGATCGAATGCTGTAGAAGTCTCCCCTACCACATCAGGTGCGCAGCATCTTCACTCTGATCTTTTCCCCAACCTCAGAATTACAGATCAGTGCTGCAGTTCACCACAGTGCTTATCCCTTGCTCTAGAATGCAAACTTTAATCAAAGGTCTCTACACCTCATGTCCAGAAGAAAGATTTATCAAAACATGAGCAGAAAACAAACTTTCAGTCTATGTAAAGCCTGAGACAACAGCTCTGAGGTTCTGCTCTTCTTTTTAGCACAAAATGAACAGTACTTTGTAGAGGTAGCTTCACTGAGAACACTAAATCTTAAGTAAACATAAAGGATAAATTCTTGGGGGGGAAAGTGACCAAATGGATTTTACCTCTGCCCTTCCTGCTTTCCTCTCAATAATCCCAAAAGGAAATCTATAGTTTCTTACTGAACAGGAATGGAAAAACGTTCCAGCTCTCTTTTTGTGAACAACTTCCAGTGTGCTGCTGAATATCCAAATTACCAAAACCCCACAGGCCCTGGTGGCACAGTGTGACAGGGAAACATCCACACTGTGTGCTCAACAAATTCTGCTTGCCAAGAGATACCACAGTAATTTCCAGGCACTGCTGGGTATTAAGAGTTAACACAACATCAGAAAATGAGCAATTATATAAAATA
This sequence comes from Coturnix japonica, assembly GCF_054131305.1. NCBI lineage: Eukaryota > Metazoa > Chordata > Aves > Galliformes > Phasianidae > Coturnix > Coturnix japonica. The sequence goes on along the minus strand of NC_140669.1, from coordinate 6,158,511 downwards.
CAAGCTGTCAATCAGTTATTGGAAATGGACTATGAAGATGTCATTGTAAGTGCATGTACTTAAAGCTAGAGACCACTTCAAACAGTCAAGTGTGATTTATACGTGCTGCAGCCGTCACACACACAGGTTTGACATTCAGGACCCTATGCATTCTGTCAGCTGAAAAAATTTCTAGTTATTTGCTATTTTGTGGATTTGTAAATCACATAAATGCTCACATTATTACCATGTGTTCTGACAGTTTGCATCAGCAGATCATCTCAGAAGAACTCTGTGATGAATTATTGATAGTCTCTCATATAGCTGGAAAACATTTATTTGAAAATCAGGCTCCTGTGATACAGAACCTGCTTCTTTCCTATCTCAAGATCAACCCTAATGTAAACTATAAAATACAACAGATTAAAGAATATATAGCCTAGCTCTCAATTCATGTACTCATTTTTATCATTTAATGGTTCCCATAAAGATTGTTTATTATTGATGTGAAATGCTGGAACCAAAATATCCTGTAGCTGAAAACTAGAAGTCTCAGTGACTGAGTCAGTGTGACTCTTTTGGCCTCCTCTCAATATGTTTTATTTCTTCTATTGAATAAACAAACAGCCCCATTCTGTAATGACGAAACAAGCCAGGATTTTCCCATATTGTTTTGACAGATGTTGTCAGGGACTGATTACAAAAACCTGTATACCTAGAAGATATTTACTACTATCATTTTCCATAGCGTAACTGAACTACATGCAGAATAAACTAATGTCATAGGAAGATGTGCTAATGAAAAGCCTCTGACTATGGAAATTAAACTACAAAATAACTTCTCCAGCAACAGCAAAATCTACTTTTAAAGGCACTACAGGAGAAAAAAAAAAAGGGGAGGGGGGGGGGGGGAACATGTTGGTTCTGCTCAAGCAACTTGCAGGAACAGATCTGATCTTTCTCCAAAGGTCCCAAGGAAGACCCCAGACACCATAACATCAAGAGAACATTATTTTTCAGGTCAACAGGCCCCCACTGGTTCTGACGTTAACTTGTGAGATAAGAAGGCACAATTGAGCATCAAGAGGACAATAATCTTTTGAAGAGAAAAATGAGACCTACTAGATAGGGAGCATCACAGCGAGAATATATCACAGCAGGTTTGCACAGGCAACAGGTGTTTTTGCAAGCCCAGGTGACTAATATTTCTGGAAATTAAACCCATGAGTGTACGACTGCCAAAAGAGATATTTCATCACATCATTCTGCCTGGGCAGAAAGAAGCAATGCACTGTTCTCAAAAGCATTTCTCTCTGGTATTCCTCTTGATTATGCATAGCCACAGAAATAAATGTGCATGTAAGTAGGTATGCATGTACATTACACATAAGGTTGAAAAACAAATATAAACAAAAGGACATCAGCAGCACAATGCACCTTTAAACAACCGAACATTTGTGCAGTTGGTTGGAGGACTGTAACGTTACATGAGCAAAAAGACCTCAAAAGTTTCAGTGATTTTATGTTTTTACCATTGTTCTGATAAATGATTTCCTTCAATGGAAAAATAGAAGGCTTTAATTAGCTGTGGAAACATTATTTGATGGCTTTTCTTTGGTTGTTTGTGTTCAGGTAATTGCATGTTAAGCAAGCCCCAAACTGAGAATTTTGCAGGTTTTCTATTTAGAAGTGGTTATTATGATTATTTAGGCTGTTCTGGTCACCTTCATCACCCCGCATGTAATGACAGCAATGCAAACCATAACTAGCATGTGAAGAAAAGATGCCAAGGAAACAGAGTAAATAAAAAAGGAAGGAGAATTTCAGACAGACTGACATACACAAGCACATTCTTGAATGGCACATGGCTACAGTGAGAGACAGGATGAGCTCTGATGGAGTTCCTTTCAATTCTAGCAATAAGGACAAGAGAGCATAGTGTTGCTTATTACACCATTATCTTCCTAGTACATTATACATAAACAAGGCCTGGCACAGCAGTGTCAGAGTATCCCTGTAAACAGCAGTTTTAGCAGAAGCACACACACTGGCTAAATAGGTTTCATCCAGAGGCTGATTATGTGAGTACTGATTCCAACCCAAAAGCCATACATCTAGCCATGAGACATCAGTTTTGTGTTACCTAACACAATCCACTTCACACAATACTCTACATGGCAGGGCCCACCTCTCCCTTTCCCACCCATCCTACCCACACAGTAGAAGCAGACACCTAAACTGACTTCCACCACCCACTGACTCTATATAGTTGATACATCCATTAAATTTTCCTGTGCTTCATACACAACTATCTGTGGATTCATTTCATATCCACGTTACGTTACTTATGTCAAGTTGCCATTTGAAATTATTTTAAACATAATATTTACAGTATTAATTCAGTAAGAAATGTTGCTGCTGAGGGATTCCAATTTTTGACTGTTGAAACTATTTGGTTCAATCATTTATGGTAGTAAATAAATGTTATGAAACCTAATGGAGAAACTATTATCCAAATTACTGAACAAAAACAAAAAAGCCTTTATTATGTTCCAGGAATGCATTTCTGGCAAAGAAAATAACATTTATATACAATGTCTTTTTATAGATTAGTCAAGGGAAAAAATGACTGCATTGATGTTCTGCAAACTGGAAGGATTTTTCTTGCCTGAAGAATTACAAGTGACATCAGTTTTCATAATAACCGAGAAGAATAGAATATACTTTGTTGAGAGAATTCCGGCTTTTTTATTCTGCTAAGTTGTGTTTCTGAGACAAACTTTCTCATTGTTTATTGTTTGATCAGTTGTGGATGTGGTAAACATAAAGAAAACATGTTTCAAACTCCAGAATATTTTTCCTGAATAATTGTTATTTTCTCTCAAGTAAAACAGAAAAATTATCCTACTGACATCTGGGACAGCATTTGCTGAGGGACCAAAGCTCTACCTCCAGTGTGTAAAATAAAATTGTCTGTGAGGTCCCAGCTGAGCATTCTCCGAGCACTTTTTCCTGAATCATACACAATCATAAACAATCCTCTTCAGTGGCCAAAAATGTTGCTCAGAAATGTAAGCAGTTCAGTCCTCAGGTTCTGAACAGGAAAACAGTTCATGAGATTTTCCCAAGGCGCTGTGCAAAATGCAAATTGTAGCGCAGTAAGGAGCCAACATGGTGGAATTTTATGGTGAATCTGTAGGGAAGTCTGCTTGTTCTCTTCTCCATCACTATTAACAAGTGGAGTTCTGAACTACATTAAGGATGGTCTCCAATCCATTAATCAAAATCCCAGGAAAAAGATACTGAAGATCTTTTATGATCAGGGAATCTGTTGTCTGTCCCAGAACAAGACTTCCTATATAACTTTTCCTCCCATGTAGAAATAAGAAGGATGGATTTCCACTCCAATGGTTTACTTTCTCATAAAAATGGTTTATTATGCCACATTTTTACTTGCAAGGAAATCTGATTTTGTTTAGCCATTCTTTAAGATTGCTGTTGGTCCTGTGTTTGTGGTAAAATCACAATCACACAGAAGACAGCAGAAGTATCCTCGCTATCATCCTCTCAAATCAAAAACCCTACAAATGATAAAGGCCCACTCCAGAGTGTTATTTCCCCTTTAAGAGCAAATGCATACAACCTTAATATCTGCTGTGGAGCACAAGCAGGATTTCAGAGCCGAATGTATTAAGCAGCTGTCTGCCTAGTGAGGGATGTCACACAAAATGACTTTGTATTTCCCCCCCCCTGTTTGTTTTTTTTTTATTAAGAAGAACACTTGATAAGAGACAAGCTAACACAGTTGACTGAAACTTTGGTAGGCATCCCACAGATGAGTGTTCTACATGACACAGAGACCAGCAGCTTCATAAAAATCAGCATTCATTTCTGTAAGTTCTTTTGCAAAGCCAAGGTTGTAGTACTTCAAAGAAAATGACTGTAATTGTCAAAAGGCAGGAATACGTACATCTTTTGAAGAACTTCTATGAGAATGACAGACATTTTAGGAAGCAAAAATATTTAAGAGTTTCATAGTCAGAAATAGGGTGATGTTGTGCTTGGTAAAGCACAAGCGCTTAACTAAGATGATGTCCACCTGTCTTATTTTGGCTTGCTTTTTTTTTTTTTTTAAACTTTGCCGTTGTCACTTGTGTGACTTTTGGCCAATCATTTCCTTGTCTGCCCTTCTGGTTCACTCTGCACCTTCCTCATGTTGAAACAGCCTTTTTCCCCAACTCAGTTGATTCTGACAATCAGGATGTCAGTGCCAGCAGCAGGACAGCAGTAGCAACATTGGTCCTATCACAACAGACCCTGCTAAAGAGCCTGTCCCCTTCCTTCTTATAGCTCCCCTTTAGATGCTGAAAGGATGCTATCAGGTCACCTCTCAGCCTTCTCCAGGCTGAACAGCCCCAGCCCTCAGCAGTCCTCATAGAGGAGTTGTTCCATCCCTAGGATCATTCCTGCATCCCTCCTCTAGATGTGCTCTGACAGGTCAATATCTTTCCTGTACTGAGTACTCCTCATATGGACACAGCACTCCAGGTGAGGCCTCACCAGCACAGAGTAGGACAGGATCCCCTCACTCACCCTGCTGGCCTTACTTCTTTAGATGCAGCCCAGGATGCAATTGGCTTTCTGGGCTGTGAGGGTACATCACTAGATCATTTCCAGCTTCTCATCCACCAGTACTCCCACATCCTCTTCAGTAGGGCTGTGCTTCATCCTTACATCTCCCCAGCTTGCATTGATAGCGTGGGCTGCCACAACCCAGGTGCAAGACCCTGCACTTTGAATTACTGAATATCATGAGATTCAGCTGGGTTTATGGCTTAAATCTGTCTAGGTCACTCTGAACAGCATCCCACCCCTTGAGTATATCAACTGCACCACACAGCTTGGCACTGTCCACAAACTTGTTAATGATGCACTCGATACCACTGTTGAAGTAAGTGATTACAATATTAAAGAGTACTGTACCCAGTACTGACCCTGAGGGATACCACTTCACACTGATCTCCATCCAGATATTGAGTCATTTACCATCATTCTCTGAGTATGACCTCACAAACAGTTCCTCACCCATAAAATAGTCCATCCATCAAATCTGTCCAATTGGGAGATAAGGATGTTGTGGAGAACTGTGTCAAAGGCCTTGCTGAAGTCCAGACAGATCACAACAGTGGCTCTTCCCTTGTCCACTGATTCAGTTACACCATTATAAAAAGTTACAAGGTTGGTCAGGCAGACCCCTGGTGAAGTCATGTTGGCTATCTCCTATCACATCCTTCTCTTTCATACGCTTTAGCATAACTTCCAGGAGTATTTACTCCATGATCTTCTCCCATACCGAGGTGAGGCTACCAGGTCGGTAGTTCCCCGATCCAAAGTAGTAAAAGCAGGCTCTTAGTTTCAAAATCACACTGTCGTGGTCTCCTGAGGTAACCAAACACACTACAGGTAGACTTGCTTGCTGTTTTCATAAAGCTCCATTGGTGAGAGCCAGTCAATAAAATATACTTTCAGGTTTTACTGTCAGTAGTGATACAATATGTCTGCATCATGTGCTATCACAAAGCACTTTACAACACCTTATTTCATGGAGCAACTGTAAATGCACATCCAACCCATACACAGACAGGGAACCCATACACCTCAGTGAAGTTGAGTTTAAAAGTGTTGTTTTGAATTTGAATGCATTTTATTCCCCTTTGCAGCAGCATCCTGTACATAAGCCTTTGTAGTGGGTCAGTTTCTTTTTCATCAGTATGCAGCCTTCCTCAACTGAAGAAAAAAGTAAGACTTTAAATACAGGTACTGTTTTGTTAGTGTCCCTATATATAACCCCTACAGGCACAGAGGGGTTGGAGTGGAAAAATTAGGAACTATGCAGCTACTATTATTTTCTCTGGAAGGGTGACTTGGAAAGAAAAAATGAATTGGCTTTTTCTTTAGGACTAGCCACAAAACTGAGCCAGTGTGGACAAGAGATTGGAGCATAGAACTAAATTACTTCTCTTCCAGCAAATTAAGAAAATAAAAGCAGTTTCTTCCTTGGAGCAGTCATATTTATACAGATCAGTGTCTGGAGACACTGCCTAGCCCTACAGAAACAAAGCTCTCAGTAATGAGACCAGCTGCTTAAATGGAGAGAATTCTCCTGGGCTGATGTGACAAAGACAACATTCATGGAGCTACCACAGAAGTCTCATAAAAATTACCCTGCTTGGCATCTCCTACCACAGAATAAAGGAAAGGGAGAACTCCTTGACTTTGGACAGGAAAATGACTTTAGTCCTGTAGGCAGGACATAGGTTCAAAGAAATAATTTCAGCAAGGTCCAGGATACACTACCCAGCCTGTGAAGAATGGCTACACACACGGATAACCAAAGCCTACAAAATTCATTTAAGTGAGATGCCCTTATTTATCAACCTTAGTTGATAGTTTTACTGCAACAAGATTAAACTTCCAGGCTACTGCACTGAACTGACTCTGGATATCTGAAGTACTGTTTCCATTAGAATCACTTTCTAGTGAGGAAAGAATGGTTAGCAACTTCATTGTATGCATGACCATTTTACTGCTTGGGTGAAAGACTCAGCCTCTTTTGCTACTAACACACACCAACAACTTCGAGAGGACTTGTCTTCTCAGTTTACCCACAAGCTCTCAGACAGATAGTGTGAGATTTTAAATTTTAACTTTAGAGATTAAGTGCAACATTAAGATTCAATGCTTGGTAAAGCTCCATAGAGAGATGGCTGCCAGACAGTGTACAGCTTATAGATTTTGAAGAATAACTGAACCAGCCTTGCCGATTTCATAATCTGTGTAATTAAAGGATAGCTCTAGGTTTATCTGTTATCATGGCTACCCATTACACCCTTACTGACATCAAACCATGAAAGGAAGAATAAAGAATTTTGTCTCAAAACTAGCCCCACATATACTAACAATTACTCAAACAGTAAGAGATCTCCTGCAATCACAGAATAGAATCATAGAATCAACAAAGTTGGAACAATTTGTCTTCCAATTTCATTACACGGGAACCTACACAAATACTAATGAAATCAATGACTGATCTAAAAAAAAAAAAAGGGAAAATATATTTTTTAAATCCCACAAAAACAATAATCCAAGAGCTGAAGCCCCAGTAGACTTTGTTTTGCAACAGCAAATACACCCAAAATGCAACAACAATCTCTATTTTGGCTTTAAGATATTCCTAGAAAGGGATCTGAGATTTTTAAATTGTCCTCTACAAGTAAACTACTAAGATAATACAAGTAAGAAGAACTGATCACCTCTTCTGATGAAGCTGCAGAAACACATGTGCTACTGTACTCTCTTTCAGCAATTTCTCTACCAACACACATGCAGTTGTGGTACCTGCTTTCACTTCTCAGGTCCCAAGATTATGAGAAGGCTGTCAGACACAGCTCTGGTGTAAATGAAAAGTCCTATTTTGTTATCACCAACAGATTTTCAATCTGGAAAACGAGCGCTGTCATTTTGGCTTGTTTTTCAAGATGTTCTGTTCCAAGTTGCTCATACTCTGAGCATGACTCTCAGTTCACTCATAACTTTCAAGTCTCAAGAGACCTCTCCCCACTTATGTTGCACATCACTGCAATGAGAACTGTCTGATGGAGGGCTCCTAGTGACACGGGGTTTTGCATGGAACATGACTCAGGCCAGCCCATGCAACTACTCTTCAAAGTTCATTAGAACCTACCAGCACAACTGGCCCTTCCAGAGCTTTCCAGAACACTGCAGGTCATGGAAATTGAATGTTTGTCATGCTTTACTGGAACAGTCTAGATTCATGTTTAACAAGTACTCTTAAATCATTCTTTCCTTACTCAAGTAAATAAAATAAATAATTCATTTCAAAATTCAAAATACAAACAACATGATTTCAAAGCTAACAGAAATAAATACAAAAAATCAAACACACAGATACTTCCTGTATCTTTCTGACCCTGCCAATCCATGTAGTAACACCACCCAGGGGAATACTCCAGGAAAGTTCTCATCTGTTTGCTATCAGAAATGATCCTGATCTTTAGTTGGGACTCATGTAACTTTCCCTGTGGAGTCACAGCAAAGTTGTACAGCTTTTCAGTAAGTCATTCTGTGGGAAAGCCTAACAGAAATCTGCCTGTTGGCAGAATTAAAGGACTAATATCCAAGGAAACAATTCAGAAAGCCAGCTTTCCAAAGGATATTTAACCCTGGGGAGGCCTTAAAAGCTTTTAATATTCCCAGCCTATTTCCTTAACACCTGTGTAGAAGCACACTGCTGTTTGGAAAGTGCCATATGTGGTTCCACCTCAGTTTCAGCCAACTCCAGGGACCAGGCAGCAGTGCCTGTGGGTCAGTGAGCTCCCTGAAGAGATGCTTGCTCTGTGTTTAGTTGTGTAGAAAAGGAGGCTTTGATTTGCAAGCAGCTGAAGCCCAGACCAATGCTGGTGCAGTGAGCTCAAGAAGGAAATACTGAAGTACTAATACATCCTCTTCACCTTACTGTACATTTGCTAAGCATCCCTCTCATTTTCCTTGCAGTATATTAGCTGAATCACTGGACCTAGAAGGTACATCTATCATTGCATGAGGGAAAAGTACACAAAATGAAAAGTGTCATTATGCAGGAGAGCCTAAATTCATTTTTTGATTTATACTCAGTCAAGATTGTTTAAGACGGAAGCTTAGTCTGAAGCAAGTTTCACCACTGCTGGCCCTGATGGTCCATCAAAAAGACTAACAGCCCACTTCTTGGTGGGCCCCTACTCATTTATTGCCTTCTTCATCCCCCACACCATTTACTCTGCAGATTTGTTTAGAAAAGGTTTACTTGGCATGTTGTAATAAAGATTTACATATATAGCCCTATTTGTTTGCAAATCCCCAAAGTACCCTAAACAGGGTAAAAGTCAGATAGCATACAAAAATAATTTCTATTAGTATTAGCAATCTATTGCAGTCATAGCTGCTTTGGTCTAGCCCATTCCTTTATGGTCAGCTATTCTTTGCCCTCCCTTCTGTACTCCTGTTGCCTTTAGGCAAATATCAGATCTTACATACTATTACAGATCAAGCACTGCTAAAACTTGTGTGTGAGTAATTTATGTCACTTAATCGTAACACCTGTAGATATGTTGTATTTTACATATCATATGTACTTCCTGTACATACATAAACATATAAACTTCCTTAATACTTACTGCAATTAAATACACACTGACCCCAATTTCGTGACCAATCATCAATGTAGTTTCAATCTATTCAACAGATTTTCCTCTCTGAATAATTGCCATTGGCAAAAGGCACCTTACAAAGAAAACCAAGTGCTCAATTTGGAGATTTTTAGTGTTGAGTCTCTCAAATTTCATTGTTTTTAACTGCATTAACTTTAATAGTATAAGTGAAATCATATTTAAGTCTCTTAACAAATATTGTTTTTAAGTTAATTTTATCATGTACTTGACATCTATTTTGGCAACGCATTTACTTACTGTGAGCCTCCCTTTGGCATCTGTTCTGTTCTACTTACACATTAACAATTAACAAGGCATATTTAACTGAGCCCCAACTGCTGCAGTATGATCCATCACTACAAGATTTGCAGGAGTCTTCACTCATAGTTAACAAAAATGCAACCAAAACAGACTGAGCATAATATGCTGGAAGAGGGGGCAAGTACAAATTTCATATGGATTTGTATGAATTTCATAGGATAAAACATAATCTGTAGAAAGAAATACTTGTCAGTTCTGTAATACATTTCAATCACAAACTGAGAAAACATACAAAAAACCTTTCATGCACCTAATTTCAACTACTTGCTAAATAATAAATGGGTAAAGAGAGTATTCTGATAAAACATAACCTAAAAAAAACCAAAACTTCGAACCATATATGAAAATCTTGTTTGCATTTCTAAAATCAGCACAATGATCAATAAAATCAAATTTCATAAAGGCATATTAAAAGTAGCAAACTTTGAAGCCTTGCTTTTAACTTCATATGGCAGATGCAAGCATGACTGTAACATGCCAAGCAAGTACTAACATTTGAACACAGACATGCATTTGTGCATATACCAAACACACTACCAGCAGTGACTGCGTACAGCCTCTTCCTGGGTCGTGTCAGTCACCTACTGCACAGCCCATTTTATCTGAAAGCTGAGCTTTCTCCTGAAACATGAGGTTAAATTGAAAGTGTTAATGGTTTCTTTCAGAGCTACTAACTGTAAACTTCTTTTAGAGTAACATTTAAAACATTAAACAAAACAAAACAAAAAAAATCTCTCCTTACTTACAAGGCAAAGCAGAAAAGGAAGGTCATTCATGACACCCAATTCACTATGTTCTGTTTCATTCTGTAAACATTATAGTGCTAATGAAAAAAATATAATGTCTGAGGTTCTCAGATCTTCCGTCAGAGTTTTAATCACTGGCTTCCCAAGAAGGGGTTTAACAAATACCACACTGTTCTGTCAATATTTGTATGCAGCACCACGTAGGGCAAGCAGCCAAACTTGCATGGTTTAAAGAGCCGAGGGTAGAAAACCGACACCCTAACAAACACACTCCCTGCTTTGTCTCTGTTAAGGTGGTGCTAAAAGTGTCATCTTTGCCGCTGACTGCACTTTAGGATAACTTTGTTTGATTGCTTTCCTTCTACAGAAATGCATTATTTAATAATCTTGTTCCCCAGACTTCGGGGATTTGTTTCATGCCCAAACGCTTCTTATGCAATTATAAGCCTTTTGCTTTCCACCAGCTGCACTTTAAATGTATTTTAATTGGCTGGAATTTCGAAGGAATCCATTTGGCAGTCATTTACATTTGAAGCACGCCCCTAGCAGCTGAAACAGGCCCCAGAAGCAACCCGATTACTTCATCAAAAGGAACTGCCTGAATATCGTTGACTCCTACATAACTACAGTGAACTCCATTATATAGGTGTGGTGATGCAATTAATAATTCCCTGCTACATTTTAGCTTATCCTGGGAGCACAAAGTATTCCAAATTGAGAAATCCAGAGTGTCCGGCATGTTTAGAGCACTCAGCATTAGTTTTCAAACATCACTGTGTTTCCAGAGGCCTTTCTTGTGCTGTTTCTCTATCTGATTTAAAGCAGTAAAAGGAAATAACAATGCTATGATTGTTTCTGTGCTTGCAGCACATCGAGAATGTTACCAGCTGTATTTTTGCATCTAGTATTATTTTAAACACATCTAAAGCATTAATTATTCAATGTTCGAAGTATGAAGTAAGTTTAGTCAGTCTCATTAGTAATGGTTCCTTTTTCCTTTTCTCTTTATTTGTTGTTTCCTATGTGTATCGAAGCCAACTCTGCAGAGATTTGATTTAGTGTACTGCATTCATCCTACTCTGCAGTTTGTAATGCAGAGGTTTAGGAGCTGACAGCAGTAGGGAGAGCCACTGATAGCTACTTAGAAAAAAAGAATGGGAATACATTAATGAGAGAACCACAAGAATTCACACTTTAAAATGCAATATTTAGGCTGAACATAGCCACATTAAGGTTTAAAAACAGAGAGACATTCCAAGTGACTCTGATTGAACGAATGGTATCTGAAAAACCCAGAGCTCTGCAGTCCATGAAAGCTCCTGTGAAATTGGAACTGCTTGAGAGTTCACTTATCATCAGCGTACCACAGAGGATGAGGGAGCAAAAGAAAAGGGATTATTCTCTAGCTGAAGTACAATGAGAACTGTTTTCTACGTTTAAAAGGTGAATAGTTCTTGAAGTGAAGTTATGACAATACTTGCCGCCTACAGAGAAAAGCAGCATTTCAAGTGCATTGTACAAAAAGGAGAAGGATTAATGCCACAGAGAGAGACCATTATACCGTAGAGGGCTTGTGTATTTTAATAATTTGACTCCAACCAGCTCTAGAAATTTCCACAGTTAACTGGCTTACACTCCTAAGAACTGCAGAGCCTGGTGCACTGAGATCTTCAGGGAACTTACTGGAAATACAACTTGGGGGAAAAAAGGAAGAAAAAAAAACAACTTGCAGAAATAGTCAAAACAGATGATAGTGTAGGAGAAGCCCAATCATTTGTTAGCTTTTAACTACATCACTTCACTGAGAGAGGCTCAAGCAGCTATCCAGACTCTCTCCGTATTGCTACATTAACCCAATATACTACGGTCACCTGGTGTATTTCATCCTCAAACACCATTACGACACAAAGACAGATTCTTGTCTTCCCCTTTCTATGGCGCAATACTTATGCCAAGGTGCAACATCAATCCAGCTCCTTGATGGCTTCCTTCATTAGGTCTTGCATTTATAATTGTCTATAATTGACCCATGCAAAGACACTTGGGCTACAACACAGGTTAGAGCTAACTCAGGCTAAGAGCTGAAGCACTAAGAAGTATCTTAAGTATTTGAAAGCCAGAGGGAGCAGGAGTGGAGGTTTAAAACCAAACTTTTTACCCTTATCTGAGAAGGACACCCTTCACCTTTATCTCATCTGTTGCTGCCAAAACAGATGTCAAAACTCCCAACAAGTTCAAAACATTATATAGATGAAAGAGGAAAAGAGGAACTACGATGACTTCAGCCAGAAATGAAAAGGAAATTGAAAACCCTTACCAGCAATGAGAAGTCACCTGCAACTTCATGTGTTTATTTTAAAATACAAAAAGCCTTCCTGATAAATCTGCAACAGTGCAAATCTGAGGATGCATCAGTGTGACCAGTGACAAGAAGCTGCAGACAGGGTGGGTAATGTCAGCGTGCAAGAGCCAGCTCCATCCTGCTGCCTTCTGCAGGCCCCATCCCTTAGAAGCAGAGAGGTCGGGGCTCCATTCATGCTGTCACTCCAGGAATCCCAGCCGTTGTCACGGGCTGTGTGGTGACAGCCATGAAGCCTCGATGTGCAACTGATTGTTATAAGACATGGAGGACAATTGGCCATTATTTAGCCTCAATATCTATCTTTACCATTATTTAAATTGCAGACGCTCGCAAATGTGCCCAAAGAAACAGTACTGGTGTGATTTTCAATAGACGGGAACTGATTTATTTGCAAGACTCATGAGAGATTCAAGTCACAGCCACAATAAGCCTCAGCAAAGCTGTACACTAAACTGATTTTCTGGTAACGGTTTCACAAGAAAACTCTTGCATTGACAAAACTTAAGCATATGAAACATTTACTATTAAGACAGTTATTAGCCCTAAGCACAGTGAAAAGGAAAAGCATTACTTTGAAATTTCAGAAACTATTAAAAAAGAAGACAGAGAGAGAAATATGGGTGCTATCAAAGGAAAGATAATCAATCCTTCAGAAGCAGAGACATCAAGCAGTAAAGAATACTTTCACCATGCCTAATGGCAATTCTCTGCTGCCTTCCTTCCCTAGCTGCTGCTGGCATTCAGCTGGACGAGATGAAAAAAGAACATTACAGTACTACACACAAACAAAAATGAACTGTGATGGAGAAACCCCACAGTGAGTGGAAGGATAGTTTTCTCTTATGCAAATACTATGCATCAGTGAAACAGTTTCCAGTCAAACAGAGTCATCTTGAAGAGATATACAGAGCTATTAGTGCAACTGATATCTGGTTAAAAATGAAGGAGGTGAGGTGGATGAGAATACAAGCATGAGGGATTTAGTAAAACAGCAGCACAGCAGAGTCCTAGTGAAACATGCATGAAGAATAGTATCTCAGATGAGGATATAAGAATATGTCACCAGATATTTATGCTTGAAACCAGAAAGCTATAGTAGTTAGATAACACTTTTTACAGGCTTTTAAAAATGGTTGGCAATACTGATCATTAAATTATTTTTCCTTGCAACAAGAGACTGACCATTTAAAATGCAGTGAAGGCAAGTAACTGAACTCACCCTGGCCCTAACAGTAGAGGGCAAGCAGAATACAAATCATAGCCTTTGTTCTCACTAACTCGAATTATAACCTCCGTACAGTTTATATCACTGTCTGCCTGCACATCTTCCATCTGTGTACTTCAAGATTTCCAGACTTGGGCAGTCAAGAGAGAGCACCTTACAATGGTTTACCATGTTCTCCTAAGCATCAACACATGATGACACAGCACACACAACTTCACCACGATGTGGTGTATGGGGAAGGATATATTTTAATGAAAGTACATTTCTTTTTCTGACCTCTTGATATCTGATTCTATAGATGAAGAAACTCATTCATAAAGAAGCTACATCCAGTTCAGCCGTACAATTCCTATGTGGTGGATGTATCTTTGCAAAGACCCTATAAAAAACCTTGAAACTCCTAGCATGGATTCTAGATCCTTGGCACAGTTATATTCCACTATGCCACCACTGCTGCTATGCACAGCTTACTAATGTTGACTCATCCCCATTGGAAATAGGGTTAACCAAAAGCATGATGGCCTGTTATTGAAGTTTTATGGCTCCAAGTAGCAAAGTTGAGTTAGTGTAAACAAAAGAATGTATAGAGAAGATAACTGTTTTTTTTGGAGGTGGTAACTTGGTTCCAAGCCCTTGACACTGTGCAGTAGTGGAATGGGTGAGGAAGATGATAACCTTCCTCATGCACCTCAGGTTCTTGTGAGCAACAAGACGGGAGTCAGCAATATTAGAAGCCAATCCCTTCCATCACAGGAAACAGCACTCTGAAAACTGTAAGAGTGCTGACATTTCAGTTTATTGGGAGTTCAACTATCTGTACCAACTTGGAAGGACCAAAATATCTGATACTGGAACTGTAATGCAAGGCATGCTGCTGAAATACCACAAGCTGAGATGATACACAACCTCTGACAGATCAGTTCCCTAAAGCTAAGATGTAGGCATTGTTTGTCTGCTATCTGCTACATGATCCCGTGACTTGGTGTTTGCAGCACTAATAAATTGTTCTAAGTAGTCTGTATTTATATGAAAAGAATTTTTGAAAAGTGAAATATTGTGTCCAAAGCCAAATTTATACCTTCATGAAAACTCATATTAGTCAGCAATAATAGCAGTTTAGAAGTTTACTTTCATATCAACGCCCACAGAATCTTTAGTACCACTTCTCATTTTTTCCCTCCAAGATATCATGCCTGCAAATTTAAACTTTTTTGTGTTCTTCATATTGCTTGAAAGGAAAAAAATGTATTTTAAACATCATTTTACATCTAGAATTGCTGCAATCATAAGCCCTGCAAATTGCTGCTACCAAAGAAGGTAATCTGCTCATAAACAGCATCATATAACCACACGGATGGATATGGAAAATTTCAGACCACCCCTTTGCAAAGGCATGGTCTAAGAGTTCAGGCTTTCAAGGCAGAAGACAGGTGTGTGCAGAGACACCAAAGGTGTGGGATAATGCAACTGAAAAACAGGTCTGGACAACATAACTGACTGGAGGGCAAAAGTAAACAAGGGTGGAACAAACTCAGTCCAAATTATACATCTTGTGTGGATGCACATTCACCTTCAGGGCAGTCAGTCTGCTGCCCTGGAGAGATGCGTCATCTCCAGGTGAACAATATATCCTTTGATCCATTAAGACAAGTGTCATTTTCAGTTGCTGCATGCAGATTTACCTTCTAACTAAGCAGAGCCACATGTCAAACTGTGACAACTTGAAAAGAAATATAAAAGAATATTAAAAAACTATCTATAGAGAGAAATAGCAGAAATGTACCACTCTACCCATTATAGATATTTAAAAATATTTAAATCACCTTCCTCTGTTCTAATAGGTCTTCTCGCTGGGGATTAAGAATCAAGTGTGCTTACGGTTATAGAAGTTGGGGGAAGACAGGAGTATGTTTGTTCATTCTTATTAATTTTATCTGCTTAAATCTCAATTAAGTGAACACTTTAGGAAGAAGAAGATCAAAAGCACAGGAAACTAGAAAAGCTTGATTTTTACTTTATGCATATTCCTATCAGTCTCTTGGTCAAAAGCATTTCAAGGGCAGGATTTTCAATAAATATAAGAAACTGTGACATCCTCATGAGCTGCATTACTATAAGAAATCTGCAAAGATTGCTGTGTTTGTTTTTCTGTTTTGCTTCCTTTTAATTAAAATATCTATTGGAACAGCACAAAGTGGTAAAGCACAGTGCTACCAATAAGATCAGTAAAACATCAAGTTTTGTGGAATGCGGCCCTTGGCATCAGCCATATTAGCAGGTCACTGCGGCCTTCCAGGAGTCCTACTGACATTGAGGAAGTTCTACACCAACAAAAATTATTGCAGAAAAAAAGTTCCATATCACACTTTAATCACTCATCGTTTCAACACTGCTTAGCAATTAGCATAACATATTCCCTTAATAACAGTACTTGGAACTTTATACAGTATTAGAAAACTGAGCATCTAAACCTTCCTAAGAAGGCAGACAAATAGTAAATGTCATACTCTCATAATGCATTTAGATACTGTAGAGATGAGAGATAATTAAAGTAAGACTTAATTAAAGCTTTTCTTCTCCAGAGACAGACAGGTAAAACATAACTTACTGTACTAGTAAGTACAAAAGAGTCTAAAATTGTCTTCCCTATTACACAACCGTAGTCTCTCCGTACAGCAGATGAGCAATAGAGGAACAGTTGGGAGTAAGCTTTGCTTCCACTTGTGCCCTTCTCAGTCCAGAAACAAAACAATTAGGATTTATTCTGTTTAGCATGGAAAACTTTACTTTTGCAACACACAGTTGAAGAACTGTATAGGCAATCCCTTCTACTCATGCTAAACCATACTGCAATCAGCAGTTCGATGCAAAAATCCACCAGGATAGAACCAGCCATTTGTCCTTGGGCAAGTTGCTTAACTTTCTTGGTTAACAATAGAATTTCTTTATGGCAGTACTCACTACTTTCTATATGTAGGTAGAGAAAGTATATCCAAAAAAGGAACACTGCTTTTTGGCACCACATTACTTAGCATGATATAAACTTAGTGTTGGTTGCTTTATGCTTAAGAGTGAGATATCCATGATGGCAGCTGGCCACAGTGCCCAGAACGATGCATGGGGAGAGATTTAAAAAGCAAAAACAAAAATCAGCACCATGTGTTGAAGTCAGTCACATGTTGACTCTCAGTCCTCTTCGTACCAAGTGCCCGTTCAGAGCTGTACAGAAATCTTTCTGCCCATTTCTATCCTAACCTGTATTTCCATCTCTTCAAACTGCTGGGTAATACCAGTTTTCAGAAAAATCTCACATGTTAAGCCACCATAGGAAGCAAACTACAACTCTGTGCTTCCAAACAGCAGCTAAAGGTGGAGTACTTTTGAGAAAAGGGACCGTTAGACAATATTCTCTATCTCAGTTGTAAGCCAACACCAGACTCAGTGTGATTTCTACTGGGAAAACCCTGTGGTGAGCTGTGATGTATAGGATGTCTGGGCATCAGCCTCAAGACCCTCTTATAAGTTATATTTTAGGCTGGGTTCTGAGACAGAGCCCTGCAAGGTGAGAGTAGAGACTTCCTTTGCACTGTAGATGTGCTAGGGCAGGGCAGCATTAGCTCAGGGCCCTGTGCCAGCCCTGCCAGGTGAAACTGTCTTTTCATCAGGGGATAGTAATGGCTTTTGCCAAGGGGATAGAAACAAGGAATGTTGGGCTGGCTGCACTTACGTTGGTATCTGCTTATTTTACATCCACTATAGGTCTGCTGTATAATTATTCCTTTGGTCTGAGAAAGGGCCCAAAGAAGGGTGGGGAGATGCCAGCCTACTTTTATTAAAGTATTGGCCTATATAGTGAAGTTACAGCCAAATGGCTGTAACATGCAGTGCATTAGGGTGAGTGAGTAGAACCCTATGCAAAGGTCCTTTGTGTGAACATTGACTTCATCTTCAGGATGGTGCAGAGGCAAAGCACAGGTTGGCAAAGTAAAGCTGGGCCAAGAATCTTGGCCATATGGTAGAAATGAGAGAACTGGCATCTACTAGGCTTTAATGCAGATTTACTGCTATTCTTTCTTTGATCAGCTACTCAGCTCTTTGGAACAGGGATAATCATTTCTTCAAATGTTTGTTGTGGCAAAAGGAATCTTTAGTCAGCTATACAATTCACTTGCAAAATCCTCTGCTATAAGCAGTTGCAGGACCTGAACATGCAGCACTGCATAAGAAATATCACTCTTTAAAAAAATTTGCTATTGCTACAATGCAGTACTAAATTTCCCTGAACATAAGTAATATTTTAGCAGAGCTTTCTTTGTTGGTAGAAGCACGGGAAAGAACGTGGAACAAAGAGTTACAGCATGACAAGTAAACAAGTCCAAATTTTGTAAGGTCATAAAAATAAAGCAAGACACGGAGAGTTTTCTGTATATTAGCTGTAAGATCTTCCAATTACTTCACTCTTCCTCTAAATGTGAATGAAGCTCTCTGAACTCAACACAGAATGACACAGACAGTTATTCCTCCAAGTAATTTTGCGGCTGAATTTTGAACAAACTCAAGAACTGCAGGATAACGGTATTTACAATTACTCACTAAAGTGGACATGAGCACATATAAACACTCCAACCAGAATGAGAGCATTTTGGCCAATGAACCAGTAAAAACAGGAAGAAAAAAGGCAAAAGAGTTGACAAAGAAGGACAAAAGAATAAAACAGCCACAGTCCAGGAAGAGGTACTAAGTTCTGTATTTCAGTTTCTTCTCAGGTTTGAAGAATTTTTTTCCTTCTTCAAATCCCTCCTACAATTACCGAGTCCTTAAGGAGCTATCATATGGGCAGCTGAATCTTCTGTCCTTTGTACAAGATGACAACAAGAATTCACTGGATAAAGTGTTTTGTGCCACCACATTTTTTTCCACGGTGAACTAGAATCCACTTTCTGTTGGCTGTGTGGTCAGGAAGACAACTTCTTTTAGATGGGTTTTATCTAAGTTCAAAATATTTCAGTGAATTACTTGAGAAGAGTCTCACAACGACAAAGAACTTATGAACATATTTCATAGTCCAGAACTGAGAAAGGGCAGCTGGATGTCTGCAGGAACAAATGTAAGCGTTGTTTACTGTCGGAGATTCCAGAGCTTCAGTAGCAATGCTCTGAATCACAGCATCCCTCAGCTACTCAGATCAGCACCATGTATTTTGAGATCACATTAGCCCTTATATTCAAAGGGGCTTCAGAGATTCAAAGACAGCCTTTTTCTGCAAATGATTGCTTACACCATCTTTCTACTCCAGGAATCCTGTTACTGGTTCCTGCATTGGTACATGCCAAGATGGAATAAAGCCATCAGTATTTTGACAATAGAACAGCGCTTAACTTTTAAATATACAGCCCAGGTGTAGACTTATTATTATATCTAAATAAACCGAATGTCTGATGCATTCTTCCTTGTATAACAAACCTAGTTTGCTTTTGTTCTGATCTCTAAATAGACCTCTCCCATTTGTATTTGCCAAATATTTTGCTGTAAAACTTTAACAAGGGGAATGATGATTCACCTGGGTTATAGGTATACATGCAACTGTATGTAAGGATGCTTGGATGCTCAACACACCCATGGGATGGCTTGCAAAATAATCCACAGGAATGTACATTAGAGGAAAAACAGTCATAAATAACAAGATGAAAGTTCGACTGGGATTTAGTTCGTTAAAACATATTTTTGCACTGAGCAATTACAGCCACATTTAGAAGGCGTTCTCTTTATTATGTGGTGTATACATATGGTTCACATAAAAGAAATTATTAGCTCTTTGGTCAGTAAGTGCATTCCTAACAATTGCAGGCAGAAGGGGTGGATAAAGAGCCCAAGACCAGGTTGGCCTTGTATCACACATGAAGATTGATTGAGCCAGAGCAATTGCTATAACAAGCATTTCAATCATGCCCTAGGCTTCACTAGAAAAGTGGTTTTAAAAGGCAACAATAGAGACACTACTGCTGATACCGAAAAAACTACAGTGTGCATCATCTGGATCTCCCAGATGCTCGGCTGTGCACTCATGATGGATTGACTCATCTTTGTGACAAGAGCACACAGGGAGCATTTCATTGTTCTTTTCTTCTGCCACTATTCTTTGGTTGACTTGACACAGCAAAAGGGCACTGGGCAGCATGGGGCCTCAATGGCATCACATTGCTTCCTTCCTGACTATCATCACTAACTATTTTCTGGCTAGTATTCTTAAAATAAATAACTGTTTTCAGTTTTCATTGTACAGAAGGCAGTTGAAAGCGCAGACTCATACTTAAAACCTTAACAACTCTAGTAGATATGGCATATTTAACATCCTATTTTTACACTACTTTAATGCTGCAATTAAAAGATTTGCCACCTCTTTCTTCCCAATTAAAAATCTCCAGATGGGAGTTGATTGAGAGCAAAAGAGCACTCCAAGAAAAAACAAAACAAACAAAAAAAAACAACAAAAAAAAACCTAACAACAAAACAAACCACTATAATGAAATGCAGAGGGAATTTATCTTAGTTTTATCAACAAGTTGCTAAGAATTAAGGAAAATAGCAACACTGTTTGGAGCTTAAATATAGTAGCCTGCAGCTGCAGTGGGAACTTTGAGGGATTTAGCAACCCTCTTATATGGAAAAGATACTCTTCTTATTGGATGGAATAAATAACAGCAGTAGGATACACTCACTTTGTCAGCGAGCAGAGAAATCCCAGTGTTACAAATCAGCGTACACAGCTCTGCAGTGTAGCAGCTACATTGATCTTTGAAAAATTTCAGGTTATCCAGGTTGTTTCCATTCTGTGTTGGGGGCTGGATTCAGGATACATGGAAACAGCACTAAGCTGTGCTAGGGGAGGCTCAGACTGGACATTAGGAAAAATTTCTTTCCAATGAGAGTGGTCAAACTCTGGAAAAGGGTTCCTAGAGTGGTGGCTGATGCTTTATGCCTGTCAGTGTTCCAGTGTTCACTGATGTGCTTTAACTTTTGGTCAGCCCTGAAACAATCAGGATGTTGGACTCAGCCTTTGTAGGTTCTTTCCAACTGAATTATTCTCATCTTTTCTGCTATGGAGGACTTGTAAATAATATCTGTTTATTCTGACTGTGCAAAAAGAAAACACTAAACATCTTCTTCTTTCATAGAGGAACAAGATACAGAAGAGGCCATAGAAGAGTAGACCTAGAATAACATAGATGATATGGGAGAGGATAAAAAAATAACGCTTTATGGAAAAACATTAGGGGATATTGGAGGAATGTCTTGGCAAAAAACAAAAAGAAACAAAAAAACCCACAACCATTCTAATGGACTCAGGCCTGAGTAGAAATTAGACCTTTGATAGACAAAAAGAGGTAAGACAGGCTCCTCAGGGCTGCATGACAAAAAGTTCTACTCCACCACCTACTCATCTCCTTCTGCAGAAAGACAAGTCTCAAAGATTGCTGCTTATTTAAAGCCAGATCTGCTAATGTGTGGTTTAATAATTATAAGCAAAGAGTGTACAATTTGTTAAATTTCAGGCCAAGTTTAGTCATATTTCCACAGCACAGCAAATCCACCTACCCCTCTGGCAAGAATATGAAAGATGTAAGAATCAAGAATAAACATGTACTACCGGAGGACACACGCTGCATTTTTAAGCT
This sequence comes from Coturnix japonica, assembly GCF_054131305.1. NCBI lineage: Eukaryota > Metazoa > Chordata > Aves > Galliformes > Phasianidae > Coturnix > Coturnix japonica. The sequence continues at coordinate 6,136,936 of NC_140669.1, read as the reverse complement.
CAGATGCTTAGAAGCTTTCACTATAAAGCAATTAATGATGGGCCAAAACCCCAGAGCTTTTTTTTTTTATTTTCCCTCACCAGCCGGCAGCTTCAGCTGCAGATAAAATAAAGATCCTGATTTAAGTTTCCTAGATAAATCTAGCAAAGCATCCAAAGCTTAAATCATCTCCATAAACATTTGCAAGTATGTTCCAAATAGCACCGCAGTGCTTCTCAGTGTACCTTTTTCTTAAGTTTTAAAAATGGCAAAAACATCAATTTTATATTTTTTGTCTAGGAAATTTAGTTCTCTCCTTTAACCTCTGAAGCTTGCCCAAGTCAAAGAAGTTGCGGTAAACTGAGGTAACAATTCTGGTGAATGTCTGATGGATGTAAAGCAGTCCCAAGTGAGAAGAAAATGCCATTAGAGATAACACAAGTGAGTGAGTATACAGCTATTGATTCTTTCTAATGACTTCACTGACCACTTGATGAAGCACTGCATTGTAATTCATGTAATTCCCTGCATGCAGAATGTTTGAATTCAGATTGACAGAGCCCCTCGAGTCTGTGGAAATAATGATTTTTACTAAAAAGCAGAAGTAGGAGAACAAAATTCCTGAACTCATCAAATAATGAAGTTTGTACAAAAAAATTAAAAAGATGTTCTGACAGATGATTTACTCAATAGCAGTGAAGGGATATACCTAGAGAGGAAAATAACTGAATAGAAATATAGAGGCACAGATAATTGTAAAAGTCACACATGTCTTTGAAATAAGCATAGTTCTTTGTAAAGTATCTCCCTGTACTCCTGCTCCATTTGACTTGGGAAAGAATCTGATAAAACATGGTATATTTTTAATACCAGCTAAGTAGTGAAGAGATCATTCCACGTGATCACTCCTTAAGCATAAACATGCAGTCATTTTTAAAAATGTAGATTAGAATGAAAACTTTCCCTATCCTTTCGCACATTCCAGATCAATAAAGAAAATGTAATTTATTTTTAGGTGTCCAGAAAAAACAGAGTACCTTTAAAATCTACATCTATATGAATGCCAAGGTTCTTCATAAATGAAAAATAAGTTCTATGAAACCAAAACCAAAGATAGTAAGATATTAAGTGACCTAAATCAAAGTAAAGCCTATAGAACCAACTCAGCAACCAGCTGTGAGAAGAGCTGGATTCTAGATGAAATGGACTGTAGCATATTTACAAAAGAAAGCAAGGAACATAACGTTCAGATTTCCTTTAGGCCTCATAAAAGTGATTGAGCTATGATTTAAGAGACCTGAGGGAGGAAGATATCACAGAGCATTGCAGACTCATTTGGTGGAAAAAAAATCAACAATTTAGTTACTTAAAGCATTACAGACAAGATTATATGCAATTAACTTTATATCTTTCATCCTCTCCTCTCCCATTCCAAAATAGAGTAAAAATCTATTACTACATTGATGTGATTCAATGCAAATTATTGTTAAGACAAAATTGAATTCCTGTTTGCAGCATGGTAAGACTAAGGTGACAACATTTAAGGAGGAAGAAGTCTTGCTCCAGCCCTCTTCCAGCAAAATGAAGTTCAGATCTATTCCAAACCCTTAACCTTCCAGTAAGACGTTTGCTAAGTACAGTGAAAATTAGAAGGGATTCTAGGGTTTTTATCTGATTTCACCTACTTTTTTTTTTTCTTTTTGCCATAGTATTCACCACATCCTAATGCCTTAAACATGTGCAGGCTTCAGCCAGGTTTCACTAAAGATAAGCCTTGAAGCCTTCACTTTACAGCAAAAAAGAAAAAAAACCTAACAGAACAAAACTCAAAGGTTCTGCTTGCCTCTCTCTTGTCACAGAAGAGTCATTCCAGGTGACCACTGCATAACGCTGTTTCAGTTTATGTTAACCTGATTTCTCCTCCACTTCTGCATCTGTGCAAGCATGCTATCCAAGGAATCTTCCCCCTTTAATTCCAATTTATCAGATCCCAAAACAATTGTATTGGTAAGCCTGCAGTATAATATCAATCACATATGTAAGTAGAGGATATATGTCCTTTAAGACATTTTTATAACTAGTGAGGAGTAAAAAAAAAAAAAAGAAGAAAAAAAAACCCACACCAACTGACAAGCAAAAAACAAAGTCAGGTGATCTATGAATCATAATGTGGTTTGTTGACTTAATTTCTTAATAAGAATGGTTTTTTTGCTGACGCATGTTGTTTGCATTCGCCTTCAGAACTGTCTGTATTAATAATGAGTAATTCCACTTGGAAAATATTTACATAAAAGTATTTATTCTCATTTAATGAGCAGACATAGTGTCTTTTTAAAGGGAAAGAGCATTCAGGAAATGACTAATACTGCAGCCAAATATTATGTGCTGGGATATCCCACTAGAAATCAATACACACACATGAGGGAAGTGACTCCAACCTCAGTTACCACCCCTTGGAAGAGGCAAGGCTGCACTGGCCCTCAGGTTGTGAACACTATAGAATTGCAGAATATTCCAAGTTTGAAGAGAACCACAAGGATCATTAAGCCCAACTTCTGGCTCCACCCAGGACCATCCAAAATCCAAACCCTGTGTCTGAGAGCACTGTCCAAATGTTCCTTGAACTCTGGCTGCTCAGGGCTGTGCCCACTGCCCAGGGAAACCTGTTCCATACCCACTGTCTTGTGAAAAACTATTCCATAACCTCCACAATACTCTCTGACGCAGCTCTACACCGCTCTCTCAGGCCCCATTGGTGTCACCAGAGGACAGAACTCGGTGCTGCCCCTTAGCTCTGTGAGGAACCCCCTCAGTCTCCTCTGTTCTGGGACAAACAATCCAAGGGACATCAGTCACTCCTCACACATCCTGCCATCTACACCCTTCTCCATCTTTGTAACCCTTGTTTGGATGTTCTCTAATAGTTCTATGTCCTTCTGAAATCATAGTGCCCAAAAGCTCACACAGTACTTGAGGTGAAGCTGCACCGGCGCAGCAATAATGCTATGTTCTGCTACTCAGAAAATTCAGAGGTTTCCACTAATGCAATGGTTTGCAAAACCAGGCCAGTTTGTCCCGCAACCACAATTTAGATTTATGGGCGTAACATTTGCTAAAGGAATTGAGATAGCAGGTAAAGAAATATTTGTCATACTTCTCTTTGATCACACAATTTTCCTGTACTAAATCTAGATTCAGTCTAGACAGGCATTTCCATTTGGACATATAGGGAACACAGTGCACTGTAAAGTGAGTAGAAAAGATTAACTCTCTCTTCAGGAAAGACAGCCTAGAGAGAATAAAAATAAGGATTCAGGGCTATCCCAATAGATTTTAGATGTGAGGCAATACAGATTATGGTGACTATGAACTCAGAACTGTGGAGACAGCAAAGCTGAGGAAAAAGGCTGAACTGTACATCAGCTGTTAATAATTCAACCACCATTCTCCTTCAGGAAGAGCTGAGTGTTGAATTCGAAATCAGGTTTTCAGAATTTATATCCTGTAGGAAAACCATCAGAGAGCGGGAGAACGAAGGGAGAACAGGAGGATCTTTAAAGAATGCTATTCTACTAACCATTACACAAGCAATGAATATTTGCTCATGATTTGCTGTTTGTACTCCCATCAAAGAGTTTGCAAATTATGTAATAAGACTAAGATTAGAAATAATTGCATGGATGCTTTTGTTTTCCAAAGAATGGGGCTAACTGTGTTCCAAACTAAGCCATCCTATGATTCCATGTGTTTTACTTTGCATGATTTCTAAAGAAAATCGGCTGCACGTAAGAAACAAAGCTACTTGTTTTTATGTTAGAGTTAACAGTTAAATGTTAAAGGTTCTGCCATGATTTCAAAGCTGCTGATTGAATCTGAATATATAAGACCTTGCATCTGTCAAACATCTCACCCAGGATTATATCCCCACATGGTGTCTGCTGCCCAGTTCAGGAAGAAAAAACTACTGAGAAGTTGGGAAATTGTAGTGAAAATAACATCATAAAAGAGAGAACTGGAACAGAACTTCTAATTGATAAAAACGGGAAGACAATGCAAAAATCAAAAGGTTTTCCCCAGAGCTGTCAAAGTAGACTGGAGGTAAACAACACCATCAGACTGAGATGCAGTACATATGTGTGCCTATAATTCTCATCCTAAACTGAGGAAGGAGAAAAAAACCAAAAAGTACAATAAAGACATTACCCACATCATGTGCTTTTCTTCACAGATGTATCCAAAGCTGAACTTCCCAGGAATTCTACAGATGTAGATGTATTCCTAGCTCAGGATAAACATAAAGGACTTTGCACATTTTCAGTATCAGTTTGGGCTGTGGCAGTAGCACAATACAGTGTAAAGCTAAGCCATTTAAAAGATGCACAATTAAGGTATATATTCATCTTTACAACTTCTTGTTTCCAAACTCAGCAGGTTCTCTGTTTTGCATGACTGAGGGAGAAAAGTCAAATATGATACATTACTTTCCATTTTGAACTTGCACTTTTAAACATTTCCAGCAGCCTGTGCAGGCAGCAATCATGAAACTAATGAGATCACTACATATGGCCTTTGGATGTTGCAGCCATTGTAAGCCCCACAAGCCCCAGTGCCCACTGTATATCATTCGTTAGTGACATCTGTCTCTTTGGACAATTCACCCCAACAGCACCTAGAAGCAAGAGAGCCAGTTGTCTCTGATGCGGCCAGGGACAAAAGGTTCACTTGGTTATTATTCATATGGTTCAGTGACAGATTGTGCTACACAGCATGGCTCTCTGAACTAAGGATCATACTGAATGCAGTAGGTCATAAGCAAAGTATTTTCTGAAAAGCTGTTATCATTTCTAAATTATAAATGGCCAAAACTGTTCAAAAGGCTTACTAAGGTTTTGTCAGTGTTCCTTCCCACAAACCATCTTAGGTTTTCCAGATTGCTTTGTGACACAGAGCCAGCTGGCAATTGTGCGTAACCTGTACAATGGACTGTATAATACCTTGGTCGTCTTGCAGGTTGTGTATTTGATGACTTATCCATGGTTACAAATCACACCATTGCATTGTGCTACTTTAATAAATGTTTCTAGGCCTCCTTTTAAATAAGGGCTATGATTTCCAAAAGTGAGTCCACAGTCCTCTTAAGAGAATCAGAGCTAACAAAAGCACAGTTCTGATCCTCTAAATCTCTGACAGTTTGCTTAAGAGATGGATGAATTTAGCAAAGCTGGAAAGCATTACTTCCAGGAAAGGTGACATGAGACAAATGCTAGTCATATCCCCCATTTTTTTTCCTGAGACATACAAGTATGAGTTGAAATTTAGCTATGCCATGAAATAATATGTGAACTCATGCTCCTCTACCTCGAAAAAAAAGAAAAAAAGAAGCTATTTTTTTTCCCAAGCAAAATATACAAAGGCATACCTGAGTATTGCCATAGGCACCTGTAATGAAAATTTAAAAGATATTTCAAAACCTTGGCAAACATTCCCTTCTCCCCCCCCCAAAAAAAATCAACTGTCAACAGCAAATAATTCTGCTGGCAAACCCTCCTCTGCTCTATAAAATTTTTCTCCATTAGAAACCGCCTTCCCAAAGGCCTGGTGAAAAGAGTTTGAGCGAAGTCTGGGAATATTGTCAAGTAGAGGCTTCACTTTGCCGTAGGGCCAGAAGGGACCATTAGATCATCTCATCTTACACCTGCACTTAAAAAGAAACAAATAATAATAAGACAACAGAATTTCACCCACTCACATCTGTACAATGTCAGCAAAATGTGTTTGGTCAGCAAGTATCTTCCAGATAGTCCTTCATCTTTGATCATCGAGAAATTGAGTCTCCATTGAGCAGTTCCCATATTTCTATCCCCATGAAAATACTACATTATATACTTCAATAAATATTTCCTTGGAAAGATTATCCCTGTTCTAGTATTGATATCTGTATTTCTGAAATTACTCTCTCTAAATGCAGATTTTACAGCTCAATGAATTGAATTTCAAAATTAGGTGACAGTGGCTGTGCAACAATGAATAGTAACCTTGAAGCCTTATAAAACCTTATAAAATGTACAGCTAAAAGTACAGCCATCAATAGTTGTACTGTGCAAGATGTATTGAGTCCACTGGAGACTGGATTCAGAGACAGATTTTAATGGGCACTGAACTACACTGGCTTACCAACATCTTTAAATAAACAAACTAACAGTTCATTCAACTGTTTATGCGGAAGCTTTGCATTTTTAATACACAACAAAGTATTAAATAGAGACAAAAGCAAGTTAAAATATTTGACTACAATTTGTTTTTAAAAGAATAAAACATTTAAAATTTCTAATCAAATCTCATCAGTCAACTTACCATGGCACAGATTTTTGAAAGAACATTTATGTTGATGTCATATATATTTAATTTTGTAGCATCTTATCTGAATCATTTTCTAAAACCCCACATTGATAATTCAACACATGAATTTTGCCTAACCTCACTAACAGAACAATTTCCAGTTGGAGAAAAAAGTCCAGATTGGAGTTATTTCTCCATGAAGTAGCTTAAGTCTTTATTTATCAGAGTATGATTATTTTGGCTCTAGGTTAGTCATCTTCACAAAAAGAGAAAAGATAATAATGTAGAGAATATAGAGAAACAGTAGCTTAACCAGAAATAAACCCAACAAAAAATGGAGGGAAATGAACTTCTGAAATACTGGATGTTGTGCCACAGATTTCAGAAGTGAGCACAAACAAAGCATGTCTTTGAGTGTGCATGTAACATAGACCTGGGTCATTTTCCATTCAGAATTACTGGAATGTATTACATTCAGTGGTAATGGTTTGCAGGACTGCCCTTCATATGGTCAGATCTAACATCTAGCAAACTGCTTTAATATGCAAGGTCTGTTTTTATTTTCTGCAAATGATTTTGCCAAGACAAGAACAAAAATATTACGTCATCTAAAAAAAAACTTCCTAAATTACATTCTTACCTGAACAATAGACTGATCTGCTGTTTTATACTGTTTGTGTACAATAGCTATGAGAAAGAATTCCAAAGTAATCATTGTCAGTTCTCCAGATCTGTATCCTGGCCTATCCACAGGTAATTGTTTTGTGAACACTGGCTCTTAGTCATCTCAGAAAACACATTCATCCTCAAACTTCTCTTTTCAGAAGTACATACAAAAAACAAGTTCATAGAATCACTCAGGTTGGAAATGACCTCAAGATTATTGAGTCCAACCTTAATTAATTACCATAGTTAATTCTCTGTAGCACCATACCAAATACTTATCTGAGCTAATTAACAACCTAATGCTAATTTCAACCCTGTTGCAAGCCTACGCACATGGATCACCAGTATCAAATTGTTTCCAAGTGACAAAAAAAGTAATTGATTATTTGATGTTGTATATAAAAAGCCCCCATCCAGAGGGGCTGTATCCAACTAAACAATCAAGAGCACATTAACTTCATCCTTTTACCTTCTTACACATTCTTATACTATCCTCTTTGAAACACCATAGTTTAAGTGAAGTGATCAGAACCCACTGAGCACAGATCAACTGTGGATTAAAAAGAATGTTTTAATTTAATTAAAGGCTAATTATATACTGTGTAAAAAGAAACCTTCAGACTAAATGCCTGTCCTCAGTATGACTCCTAAAGTAATTTTTACATATATACTTGCAAACTTTTACATATAACATCAATATCATACTTCCTCAAGCCTATCTAAGCTGTCAGTCCACTTCTACCATTAGTCTACATTTCCACATTCGTGAGAAACTTTTTTTTTCCTCATGAAGTAATAATAGCTAACTTCTGTCAGCTGATGATTCTCCAGATGTTTTGTGAGTTCACACCTTATTAATGTCTTCAAAATATTGCCTGCCAGTGAGGTTAGGCACATAAACTTGTAATTCTTTGCCTTTTTCCCTTCCAAATGGCTCCTACACTAACAGGTCTCTTCAGCAAGGTCAGCCAGAGACAACCACAAACAGAAAGCACCTGAGAGCTGTTCACAAGTAACACTTGGCATATTTTTCCTTCATTCAGTGGCCAAAACATTCCCAATGGTAGACAACAAATAGAACATCTACTGGCACAAATCCCACTAACCCAACGGTGAGAATGAAATAACTCTAAATAAAAGCATTAATGGAAAGAAAGGAAGATGCTTCCCACACCTATCATTTGAAAACTTAACATTCAAAGAAAATCCCTCTCCTCTGTCTCTTACAAATACTCTTTTGTTTCTGTAGCATTTCAAGTTGCTGCTAGTCTCAAGGTTATGCCCTGAGAAGAGCTATAACACTAGAAAGAGCAAGATGTGACAGGAGAGTTGGCAGGAATCCACAAGACAATTTGCACAACATAGATTTTGAGACTGCCTTAATTTGGTGGAAGCTTAATTTCTGGAGGCTTCTAGGTTGAAATCTTAGACATTCAAATTCTATTTACATTAAGAACTAATACATATTTCTCTAAAATCTGCAACTGTCACATTTAAATTCTCTCAGCAGATGACCGTGAAACAATAGTAAAGTTAACTACACAGCATTTGTTAATCCTTGGGTAGAGATAGTAAGTATATAACAGAATGTTAATCATCAGTGACCACTTCACGAAAGTATTGTTCACACAAGATGGCTACACAAAATCTTCTATCTGCTTCTGCTGCTCTTCCAAATCCAAATTTACTTCCATGTAATAATAGTCTCATTTCAAAATCCAAGACTTCACACAGTTTTAGCACTCAAAATAACATGCCTGTGCTTGTGCAGATGGTTTGCTTCTCTTCTCTTCTGAATGTCTGAAAACTCCAGATAGAGTTTTCTCCCTCTTTACACACAGATTAAACATCCTTGTTTCTGGCCATGCAATTTCATCTGTTAGTTCATCCAGTGCACTACAATGGATGTTACTTAGATTATCTTAAAGGATGTCATCAGCTGTTTTGAAAACTTTGTGAAATGGTCCTTGAGAATTGGACTTGCCACAAATTTTGCTTCTGTACAGAACAAGGCCTCCGTGCTTTTTGATGGCTCCATGCTGTGATTCTCTGTACAAGATCCAACTCAATCAGGTGTTCTGCCTTTATCCCTCCTTTGTTTATTCCCAATATCCAGCTTTAAATTCTCAGTCACTGAGAGATACTTGTCCTGTTTCCCAGTAACTTCTTTTCATCTGCCTGGAAATAAAGCTTTGGCATGGGTCTGTATTTTCAGTCTCCATACTGACATTTTTGTATTCCTCTGTTTTGTAAACAGCACTAAACCATAAGCATCACAGCACGTGTCTTTCTAAAATCCCTGTCTGTTTCATGCCTACATTTTCTGCCTTACAACTGAACAAAACTTTGTGATAACTCAAACCAGTCTGAGCTGCATGACCCACCAAAACTGTTACTCTCATTGCTTTACTGTTTGATATCAAGGCCTAATTCCTACCAAATACAAGAATATCTCAGCTTTTTAATTTTTCCAATCTATTCCTGGAAAATTTTAATTACTGACCAGATAGAGATTGAAGTTATTTTCCCTACAATTTAATAATTTACTATACCACCATGATGTCCAACTTCACCATCCTCTACCCTCACTACCAATACAAGCTGGGAGATGAAAGTATTGAGCACAGCCCTGCCAAAAAAGACCTTCAGGGACTGATGGATGGGAAACAGGACATGAGCCAGCAGTGTGCCCTCACAGCCCAGAAAGCCAGTGGTATCCTGGGCTGTACTGAAAGAAATATGGCCAGCACACTGACGGGGGTGATCCTGCCTCTCTGTTCTGGTGAGGCCTCACCTGGAATACTGCATCCAGATGTAGAGTTCTTAGTACAGGAGAGACATAGACCTACTGGAGTGCATCCTGAGGAGCACCACAAAATTGGTAAGTGGAATGGAACACCTCCCCTATGAGGACAGGCTGAGAGAGCTGGGGCTGTTTAGCCTGGAGAAGGCTGTGAGGTGACCAGATAGTGGTCTTTCAAAATCTAAAGGGGAGTAACAGGAAAGAAAGGAACAGACTCTTTAGTAAGGTCTGTGGTGATAGAACAAGGTAAAATGAATTCAAGCTTGAAGAGGGTAGATTTAGGTTTGGTATCAGGAAAAAGTCTTTTATAGTGAGGGCAGTGAGGCACTGGAACAGGTTGTCCAGAGATATGGTTGATGCCCCATCCCCAGAGACACTAAATGTGAGGCTGGATCAGGCCCTGGTCACCCTGACCTAGCTGTGTATGCCCCTGTTCATTGCAGTGGAGCTGGACTAGATGACCTTTAGAAAGAGTCCCCAACTAACTCTAATGATTCTATGATTTTATGATCCTTTTTGGTATACCATCCATGGATGCTTTCTTTTAGGAATTCCCTCACTCTTTACTCTTTTTGCCTTGGACTGGATGCTCACTGCTGACAATCCATTATCTATTACTGGTACGCTTTCCCCCTCTATATGCTATTTAGCTCTATTTTCATCTACTCCCTGACTCTTCCACCCCTCCCCTTCCTCATGTTCACAATCTTATATATATTAACTTCCGCAGAAAAGGGTCTCCTATTGAGAGATGATGATCCTCTTGAGTACTAGCTATCTGCAATGTGCCAGACTCATGGTAAGCATCAGCTTCTTCAATGATCTCTCAAAATTCAATTGTAAAAATTTATTTGACTGTGTTTCTACTCTGTAGATTTTTTCTGTCCACGCTGTTTATTAAGTGCTCTTCTACACCAGCTGCACAATTTGATAAATCTTATACCCCGTGGGCTTGTTTGCCAGTGACATGTTTTCATATTTAGTATTCCCTATAGCTGCCATTTTAATCTTTCCTATTTAATATAGAAAAAGAGGGGGAAATGCCCCCCCTATATTTATGTGGGTGCTAAGAAACTCAGATAAACTCTTGCATACAAGCATTTGCTGGCTGGAACCACTTGCTGGGTTTGTACTGAACACAGTTTGTTGGCTTTCTAAAACTTTCTTCCTCAATCAACTCCCTAATTAATATAATCCAGGACTATAGGCAGGAAATATATGATTTGCCCTGACAGCAAAAATGCCTCATATAGCTTATCCCAGAGGTGAACTCCACAGACTACTATACCATCTGCTACAGATTAACATCACTGTGTTACATAAAATTTCTTCTCCATAGACAGCCTCTCTACCAACCTGCTTTCCTAATGTTCTGCTCCCTGCTTTTAATTATTTGGTTCAATTGATACATCTTCCTGCTTCCGCTATTAAGAGGTTCTAGATTTTGGGGGGAAGATCACAATCTAAGGTGAAATCTTCGCACCAGTAAAGCCCACTGGCAGTTAACATCAAAGGAAGGAAGACTATTCCCAAGGGCTGCAGCACCCAGAAGAAACCTGTACTCTCATCTTGTCAAATTCCTGCATGTATAGTTGGATTAATTATGTACATTAACACACTCTATCATCTTCTGAATATTTACAATTTCTTTCATCTAATACCAAGTATGAATTTTGTAACTACCTATTGCATATTAGCTTGTTCCATTTTCATGATTTATGGTGCTAGTCTCCTGGCATACCTCTCAGAACATAAATCAAGCAACATATAAAAATCATTGCCAAAGAGAAATAAGATTTATGAACATCTCCCAGTGGTCATGCAGCATCTCTAACTGTAAAAGATGTTCTCTAATCAATTTAAGACACATCATCTTTCTCATCTCGGAGCTTTAAAAATACACAATACATTGAAAACCTATTCACAGAAGCCCTCAAAGACTGCATGTTAAAATCCTCAGTTTCTGTAGTAGCACCTACTACAGTAGTACCTCTTACAGGAATACATCTTGTAAATACAGTCAAACACAATTGTTAGACTTCTAGTGTTAAGAGCAGGACCATTTTTGTTCTTATTTTTAGCAGAAAGAATAATTCAGAGTTACTGAGGCACAAATGAACACTAACACCTATTGACAACTGTCTCCATCATCCCTTACATGTTATTGAGAATGGTTTTTTTTGCAGCCATTGTTGTTATTTCCATAAATGCAATTACTTTTAGAATTATAGTTGCTAGTATACGTCTGTAAAGACAAAGTGATTTGCATCTAACATGGAGATCATAATGATTAAGTCACTGCTGGTGATACCTAAAATTTTCAATATTAAGAACTGGCTACCAAAAAAGTTAAACTTATCTTTACTGAGGATTTTGAGTTGTGAAAACATTATTTTTAATATTTCTGAAATAGACCATCACTGTTCTGTTTGACACACATATCCTTCTAGTTGTTCTTTTAAAGTTTCTTAAATATTGTTTTAAAAAGTCAGAATCTTTAAAATTTTACAATTCTTTAAAAGTTTTAAGTCTGCATGTGCACATTTGTGGAAATGTATTTTAAAAGCTCAGAAAATGGGATGAAGTTGCAGATATACAAGAACAGTTTCCAAAAACAATCATCTGCCTTTTAAAGAAGTTTTATCCCACCCAAACACACAGCTACAAATGTTTTTGCCGCTCCTGTTAAGTAATACGTGGATCACTAATTGCAAATTTCTTCTAGACACTGCAGTGCTATTAAAAATGTAAATCAAGAACCATAAAAGCCCAAGGAAAATAAGGATAACAGACAGGCATCCCATTTATCATTACCATTAGTTAGAATAAAAATAATTTTATTTCTATTGCTCTCCAGCTACTGGATGATACCTTTAAAAACTCTCCTCCAGGTCAGGAGAGAAACTGAGAGCCATTGCCCCTGAAGAATACATTCTCCTTTTAGTAGAACACTGCTACACATAATTATAAATCACTTGGGTGTCTGTAACTCTTCACAAACTTCTTCCTTCCTTACATTATGTTATTACAGATCTCTGTTCTTTAGGCTGAACCACTCTGCTGAGGCCCCAAACCCAGAGGAGAGCGCTTTCTCTGCAGCCCGAGGCCACTATGAAAGGCTTGCAGAGAACCAAGTACAGACAGCAGAGCCCAGCATGGACAATTACTCCATTCCCTGGAAGCTTTTTACCAGCAAAAACCCTGCCAATACCAAGCACAGGACATCCACTTAGAAAAGACAAGGAAAACCCAGTCCCTGAGCTCAGAGAGTCAATATCCTTCACCTATCTGTACTTACTCTCTGCCAAAGGGAATTTTAACAGTGTGGGTCTCAGTTTAACCTCCACACTTTAAGAGCCAAACTGCACAGTTCAACCCAAACATCTATTGGCCTGAGTGCGGCTCCTCCTGGAGCTCCTCATGCATCTCACTGAAAGCCCCCAGTGCTGAGGACTGCAGAGGGGTCTCTCTGCTGATTTTGACTTCACATTTTCACACAAAGTCTGGCAGTTTTAAAAATATGACACTCATGTTTTATGGCCCTGAGCGGGCATTTGATTTTCACAAGGGAAATAATGCGGAAATGATGATAAAGTGTCCAATAATTCCTCCAGTAGGAACCCAGGGACATGAGACATTGAAGAATTTAAAACTGAAAGCAGGAGACGTGATTTAACAGGACAATGGTTTTGTTTTGGAAAAATGAAGTGTTACTGCTGACTGTTTGCTTTAACTCAGAACAAATATTCTTAGTGAAATTAACTATGTGACCACAACACATGAAATGTTTTCTGTGAACACTGCTGTAGTTTTCTGTCACTCATCATGGCATGCCGATGAAAACAGAGATTGCAATCTTGAAGCACAATCACAGAAATAAACATTTGCTTATTTCGTGTAGGTCCTTCAATTGCCTCATGAATCTCAGCAGTCTGCTGCAGTGCTTGCCAAGAGTGGTGCTCTGACAAATCGTCATGCGAGGAGTGGAAGCAGAAGGGAAAAGGTCTCTGCATTCTGGGTATAAGACTATCCCAGCTTTTCGGCAGGTCTTTACCAGCTGACACAGGTGAGTAACACTGAGCACGCACATACAGCAGCACATGCCTAACACCAGATAGTCATGGCTCTTGTAAAGGAAAAACATAGGCAGCCTTCAACTGAAACATCATTTTCACACTACTAAACTCTACTAGCACTGAGCTCTCAGCTGACATCTGGCTGTGCCTAATGACATTTAAGTATAATGAGAAGGGCAGTCAGAACACCCCAGGAGAAAATCTTGAAAATACTGTTATCAAGGCCAAATTTCTTGTTTGAATTTAAAAGAATTTTAGTTTGAATCTCACAGAGGTGCTGACAAAGTGTCATATTCCCCCAAAAAATCACAGTTAAGAAAAACCACAGAACTCAGAATGAATACAATCAATGTCCTTCAGACAAAGCAGAACAATTCACACTAAAGCATCCAACAGAGATGGGGCACACACGTCAGGAGTACTTCAGAAAATGATCTCTACATTGCTGCTCTTCATTTCAGTTGTGCTGCTTAAAGGTACATAGAGGCTTGTTATATTACAGTTGCAAAACACATCTCAATTCTCTCATTCATAACCACTTTGAAACACATCCCAGTAAAAGTTATTTTCCAGGGCCCTGCATAATGCTGGAAAAGGAACAAACTGAAGAAAACACTGCAAATGGCTTAACGCACCTAAGTGATGGAGATGTTGAATTAATCCCATGCCACATGCCCATGATCAGCCTCAAAGCAGACAAAATAAAAACTGAGATAAAACTGTCAGATAAAAACTGAATAGAGTGGGGATATCATATGTCCACAAGATTGGACTCATTCTGGCACAGAACAAGTAAGGCACTTGCAGAGTTAGGAGAAGGACTGTTCATCATTTTAAGTCATTTAATTCCTTACATCCTTACCCCCCTAGCAGAAGGCACACATAAGATGCCCATTATAGCACTTTTGCAAATTCCTTTTCCTCAAACGTTGAATAATCTCTCACCGAAACAAAATTTTGTTCTTGCACATTCTTATGCAGAAATGGAGCTGGGAAATTGGCATCTTATTGAAGGTGAAGAAATTGAGTGTGCAAGTAGCCTGCATGAGCCTCTTGTGAAGAACATCCTCTGATCTTTCATATTTCTGTTTTTATGCAAATTCTCCAGGATATTCTAAATTGTTTCTCAGGTTTAATGCCTTCACTCAATTTAACAATAAATACACCCCTTTATAAATTCAGAGCCCATAGCTCATCACTGAATGTTATTTACCTCAGAGACAGCAATCCTACAGAGACTTATTACCCAGAGTGAACTTTTTTGCAAGCACTTACCTGCTCAAAAGTAAGCAGACTTTAGTGCCCCTTGTCTGAAGCACATCATAGTTTAGGCTTTTTGTAGATGGAGAGCTAAGCCTATGTGCCATATGTCATATGCATATTATAAGAGAGACACTACAGTGACCCTGTGACAACGGGCGTAAGAAACTATTACTGACACTTTAACTTCTGTCTTGGGTCAAAGAGGTATTACTCTCATTTCTGACATTTCACATTTGCAGTGTGAAGTGGTGATCAGTTCTTCTATATTCAGCCATTAACACACTGTATCATTTTGTTATACGTTACAAGTATAAAAGAGACCA
This sequence comes from Coturnix japonica, assembly GCF_054131305.1. Lineage (NCBI taxonomy): Eukaryota > Metazoa > Chordata > Aves > Galliformes > Phasianidae > Coturnix > Coturnix japonica. The sequence continues at coordinate 6,121,487 of NC_140669.1, read as the reverse complement.
AAATGAAGCTGCTGTTAGAAATACCTATTAAATGATTGATGTTCTTTCTGTTTCTTCAGGTCCATTGTCTGCTGTTTTGGTGCACTGAAACACAGTCATTCCTGACTCAAAAGCTCTGCGCAAAGGATTTAAGAAGATAGGACAGACTGCAAATGGTCTAAAATACCCGGAGAAATTTGGGACAACTTCATTGTGAACAAACTTCTATTCATCCACTGAGCGTAATACAGTGAATGACAGCTCATACAGAACTTGGCAGGCTTCACAGAATGAGAAATAAAAGCAAACTTTTTGCCTGTGATAAGCTTTATGATAGGGCAGTAAAATCTTAATTCAGATACACTGAACCATACAAAGAAGTTTCTATAATACAATACAGGTTTAAATGAATAGACATAGTCAGAAATGATGAAAGAAACTTCATAATAGAGCTTCTGATTTTTTAAGAGTATTATTTTTTCTAATTCTTGCATTTGCTGATTTTCTTACCCGTTCTTGGCATTTATAATATGTATAAGCAGATAAATTCTTATATTTACTATCATTCTTGCAATTATTTTGACCAAAAATAGTATTAATTCTAATTTTTTCTTTTCAGAAGAACACAATGCATGCAGCCTTCAAATTTGTATCATCCTGCCCTAAAAAAAAATCTTTCACCTCAAACAAAATTCTAAACCTAGTGAAATCCAGTAGATATTTAGTTCATTATAACATATGAAGTGTGGAAGTAGCTCTTAGTGTACTTCTGTTTCACTGCACTCACTGCAGGATTGGGTATGGCAGGATGATTTTTGCAGAAATTAAGTCAGCTGTAACTGCAGATCTAGAGATGTTTGAGCCAAAATGAAGGGCAGCTCAGATGTTATTGCAGACATGCAAGATGAAACAGTCATGTTGCAATTAAATGATTCATAAAGGACACAGAAATAAACATCTGATGGCAGAGATTTATTTTATATCCTCTTTGCACCATCATGACAAAGCAGTTGAGAAGACATGAATGATCTGTTGAACTTTATTCTCTCTCAAGAGGTATCACATGTTTTGGACTACATGAAATATTGCCCACATAATAGACTGCATGAGCTGAAGATTTTTAACTCAAACTATCAGCATTTCCATAACTAGTAAGAAACCAACCTCCAGTCCCAAGCCCAGCCCAAGCTTTATGCATGTCAACCTAGTAATTCTTTATAATGAATTGATTCTGCCAACTAAACAATTGATAGATAGCTGCCCTGTATCTATCCCAACAATCCCTAGTGATTCAGCACTTTTGACCTTCAGCTCTGCCCCCTACTCTTAAATCATTTTTTTCATAAGTGTATTCCAGAACATGTTCCATAGTGTGGCCTGTTTGTATCAGCTACTCCATATTAATGGTGCCTGAAAGCAGAAAATTCTTTCTGAAATAAAATTAAATTCAGCCGAGGCTATTTATGGTGACTCTACTTTTCACAAGTCACATTAATAGTTGCTAAGCCATGTTAATAGCTGCACAGAATTCTATTTTAGAATCATGTTGATACAGTACCTGGCCACTATTAAATCCATTTTAAACAAACAAAGCAACCACTATATTCTAAAAACTAACTACCCTGCCACCACCATCCAATCAGCAAACAAGGCAAGGATGTCAGTCCCCTTGGGACTGACTGCCAACTGAACCCATGCCCATCATTTTGTAGTTGGTTACCTTGACTACAGCTCTTGCTCAAATAGTCCTTGCAGTTAGGAGTTCACTTTGCAAACACATAATCCCAACCTTTTGTTGGAGTATTGCTGAACCTCTTTCATCAGACACTGATAAAAGTTCACCTAAAATATAAAGGATCACATGAATAGAATCTTTCTCAGTTCTCTCATTTTAGGTCCTATTTCACCACTGAAATCTGAGATTTCAGGATAAGACAAGCCACCCTTCGCTGTTTTGCATTACAAGATTGCTTTGATGTCTACACAATATAAACTCATATTTCTGGTACATTTTTCAATTCTGTGAGTGGTCTTTGTATCTGCATGCCATAACAAGTGCATGTACACATGCCAGTACCTAAATGTTGTATGAAGTGGAACACATTTCTATTGAAGATTTCACAGGAAACATTTCAGAATTTAAAGTCATTAATATCTTCTGTCAGTTACATTTTTGTAAATGACTCCCACTGCCCAAGGACAGCAGGAAGGTGACAAAGATGTGCCTACAGTAACAGAGAAAAAAGCCCATTCTTTGCCTGAAAAACTTTTGCCTTGCAGATACCTGACTTGGACCTCAAACCACTTTCACATTTAGTTTTGGAGAAAAAGAAAAGTGGAAGGATTAAAAATCCAAGGCCACAGTCTCACCTTTCCATTTGACACTGTTTCATTGATTTCAACAAATTTATTCCACTCAGTATCAGCCAGTGAGTTAGCTCTTGGTATATAATTATTAGGGTTTTACTTCCATTTTAGCACAGCCACAGTGTTAAAGAGACAGATCCTGCCTCAGAGAAACAGACTGAAGAGGAAGGACAGTGTAATAGTGTTTCCATGGCAACTCCTCGGATAACAGTAACAGCCTACCTAGCCTAGAGGGATAGGTAAGCGAGACTAAAATATGTATGTAAAATAAATACTGTCAAGGTCCTATTTCAGTTTAAATGCATAAATTTGAATTTAGGTACTGCTTGAAAATTACAGATATTATGCATCCTACATGTTCAATTTAAACAGTAAAAGAACATCAGCTTTACACTGTACAGAATGATATAGGTGAGAAAATGTTTTCTGAGAAAAGCCTAACATCGTTCCATAGGAATTTAAAAAAAAATAAAATAAAATAAAGCCATTACTGTACCTTCCCCAGGTAAGTTACACAGGTTTTGTGTAATTCAGAAGTCCCACCAAGGCATTAATGAAATGGATCTCCATATATCTTGTACTTTGGTTCATCACATAAATGGTTACCTTAAAAGCTTTAAGTAATTATTTTGCCATTTCTGGTGAGAAAACAGCTGCTGGCTTCACACACCAACACCCTTTACCTCAGTACCAGGAAAAAGCCCAGTGGTTGCCAAAATGGTTAATGCTGAGAGATAACATTCTCATTCCAGTCTGCTTAGGCAAATAACAGCAATCACTATTTTCTTAAAAAGCAAGTTACCCACTGAGTATTTCTGCCATTCAGCATGGAGGCTGTTGCCTGCACCTCTACCACCTAAACTCTGCCTAAAAACTTCTCTTTTCAGACAGCAAATAGAAATCCTATTAGAATGCCAAAAATTCCTTGCAAGTCTTTGCTACAACATAAGTAATTCCTCTTTTTCTTTCAGGGGGAAGAAATTATCATCATTTATCTCCTAGCTCATGTCTTCTAAACTACCTACTGTTCTCATTACTCTTCCCTCATCTCCTTCAAACTCATTTCTGAAGTGTGGTGCCTAGAGCTGAAGGCAGGAATAGAGCTGTGCCTTCACTAGCAACAAGGTGTGCAGAATAATTACATCTGACATCCCTCCTACACCTTTCTGGAATGATGTTTGCCTTTCTGTAACTGTGCTATGTAGTTGGCACGCACCTGAGTAGCTAAAGTCTTGTGGTGTATATGCATTTGGTTTCAAAAAATAGAGTTTAACTATATTTCCAGTTTAGCCTCTGTTCTGATTACATCCTTCCAAGTGTTTGATTCTCTCTTCCTCATTTTGAGTCATAACAAAGTTATTAAAGGAAAATGCTGCCCAGAACAGAGTATACAACTCTGCTCCAACCCCAGATGCCTTCCCAGTTTCATTGCAAGCCATTGTGCACCACTCAGACTGCTGAACAACTGTATTTAATACAAGTAAATAAGCTGTTAAGTTATAGCTATGACCTCTAGAGTGACTCATATAGCTGGCTTATAACATCTGGGTCTTTCAGAAAAAGTTTTGCCTAAAAAGTTTTTTTAAAGCACTCAGATAGACCAAAGACACTGCTTCTGCCCTGCTGGTAGCTGAGATCTACTGCAATTACATTATTTGTTAAGATAAGATTCTTGATTACCCCTGGTCAAAATCCTCAAGGAATCAAAATTTGACTGTCTGATCAACTAACCTCTAAATCTTCCACTGTAAAGGTGTTATGTTTATTTTTCTCCTCTCCTTTGGGACGTCATTCCTGAAATCTTGCAGATAGCCTCTAATAGTTGAGAAATCACTTCAGTTTACTCCTTATGTAGCCTAGATCAAGCCTGAAGTTCATTGAGCCTTTTAACTGAAAAACACAAAACTTATTATTTCCCCTCATTGGCCTGCATGCCTGTTCTCTTATTAAAATTAATTTAATTAAGCATCTGATCATAGTTAACTATTTAGTGCAGACAGAAACAAAGAAGGCATTGACTGTTCCAGTCCTGTCTCACTCTTTATTTTCTCCCCCTATCTAGCAGGGAAGGTGGTTGGTTGCTTTTTTTTCCTTATTCCTAATAAATTCATTAAACCAAGTTTAGTTGTCTTTTACATCTCTTGCCAAGCAAAGCATGCAGTCAGTTCACTAAATAAGGCTAGCATGACTGAAGTGAACAACTGAGTAGTTCTCATTTTAATCCATAAAACACTTTTTGAGACACACCCCAAGCAAACGTTCATTCTTTCTCATGCTATTGATATCACCCGAGGATCAGCTTGATTCAAGAGTATTCCAAAGGAAGAGTAGTTTATCAGCTACCAAGCATAACCCCCCTCACATAGAACCCAGTTAACAGAGCTGTCAAAGGAGCCATGTACATGGTGTGACAAGTGTCATTCTAACCTGCACCTTGTTGGTAAAAAGTTGAAGCTCAGACTTAATTCCACACTGCACACTCAAATAACTGCTTAAACAATTGTATAAAAAATGGCAAATTGTCCGTAGAGTTTTTATTTACCATTGACAGATACCTGAAAACTAACCTACATGCCTATTCAAGAGGTAAAGAAATGTTTTATAGACCTGCTAAAGAAAGCGTGGTAATACTAAAGTGAGAGCTGTTAATAGTAATAAAGGGGGAAAAGAAATAATCTCTTTTCCTCCCTCTTTCATCCCCTTCCCCTCCTGGTGATTAAGTGTAGTTGCTTGCAGTCCATCTTCTCCAGCCTGGCTGCAGAGTCACCACCCTTTTGACCTCAGCCGACAATCTCATTTGAATCACCTACAGTAGCAGGGGTAACAAACACAAAGCAGCAGAATGCTGACAGCATTTATCAGGTACACACAACTTCCTCTGTAAATTTCTGTAATCTATATCCTATATTCTATGTCCATTCAAACAGAGGACCCAAAACAATTATGCTATTCCTCCTAAAAGAAAACACACATACTGGTAGATTCTGCAGACAAAATTAAAAGCCTGCAAATGTAGTCTCATTTAAAAGGTGAATATACTCAAAGATGACTCCCTGTTATTCTCTCTTCAAATAAGTTTTTATAATGTACTTAAATTAATACAGTTTTGATAGGCTTTATCATACAGACGTATACTTGGAAAGTCTTTAGCAATTAAATATATATTGCACAGTCAAATATACAAGCACTACAGCTTTTTTCCAGAGGCCTCATTTTGTCTCCATCTGTGCCTCACTCACTTCTAATTCCTCCTGCTCAATAAGCACTAGCTGCTAAACTACAGAGGAACTACATTTGAAAGCCTTATTCTATTACAATTAAGCCTAATTTAGCATCACAGAACCAGAAAACAACCTCAAAATGAAAACAGTAAGCAGGTAGAACATTATGGTTTTGCACTAGTAAGTAGTGATTGAATGCAAACTATTATGAGAAGTCTAACAAGCAAGTCTTGTGCACATAAATGCTGTGTTCGATCAGTGTGTATACCTGAGCTACCTCTGAATCATCTGATACAAGTTTGAGTTGGCAGCACAGCTATGTTAGCTTGGTGCCCTGCCTGTGTTATTTATCTCAGGCCAAGTGATCCTAACCAACAGCAGTAACACAGCTATATTGCAGCTGGCATCGAGCTAGCTCAAAACTACGTGGTGCCACGTAGACACAGAGCAGTGGCAACAGTGTAGTTTGAATGGATAAACTGTGCCATTTCTCAATTAAGTGACTTAATGGATGCAGTACTTCAGATCTGTTCCCATGGCAATGTAGAAACAGCAATGGAAAAATGGGCAGTTTCCTCTTATGCGCACAGTACAAGGAGCAGAACAAAAACCTTTTCTCCATTTGAATGAACAAAAGCAGGAGTATTTTCCAGTGCAAACATGTAAAGCCAAAATCTTTCCCATGTCCTGACCACAGTAAAATTCATGAATAAACAGAAAAGACTTTCCTGCAAGGTCAAAAAACTTGTTTTTTTCTTTGTCAGACCAACAGGGGTTAGGGTTGAATCACAGAGAACATCCTGCCCCCATTTCTCCTGAGCTAAAAATCAAAGCACTTTTGGAAGAAGAGTCCCAGATGTTCTTTCAGGACTGTGAATAAAGGCACAGACGGCCTGCAAGGTAGCCTCAGCTTTGCTGATTAGTCATCATTTTCCACTGTGTTTGGAAACAATACTGCAAGGCAGGAAGCAAAGAGATACACCTCACAAATAGGAAATTACCCAGAATATCTTCATGGCATACATCAAAATGAAAAAATAATTTAAAAAACAAAAGGTAAATTTACAGGCAGACAAAATTCCAAACTACTGCTAGTTGCCTCTTTTAACTTAGAAGTCTGCACCCTTCCATCACTACCAAGCAAAAAATATCTCAGGTTACTAGCTTCACAGAAAACAAGATGTTCACTTCACTGCACCACCACAGCCTAGACTGACAAAATCCAAAAAGGCTTGTTTAAAGTCAAGCCCCTAAATCAGGTACTGAGAAAGCATCAGGACTGTCACATCACTGTGTCTGAAATGAACACTGGATCAGTGATCTTTTCTAGCAGCCTATTATCAATATCTGCATTTAGGTTGTACCAAAATGTTTGCAGCAACAACTCCGTTCTGCCAGATGTATGCTATTTAAGTCTAATTATAGCTGTCTCACATGCACATGCACAGTGGTATAACAAGCATACTGCCTGCTGAAGACTTGAACTGAAAAGCAACCTTTTTGCTTAATTTCTAAGCTCAAATACTTAGAGAACTACAAAGATTATTGTGCTAAGGCACTGTAATAGTAGTTATAAGTTTGTGGAAACGCTCCCTAACCTTTTCTACTGAAAATCCAGTGCCCATCTTCAGATTCTGAGTTTATCAGAATGCAAAATTCTCCTGTTTTCCTTATAGAGTTCAGGCAACAGATTTATTTATTTGTTTATTTTCCATGTGGTCGCACTGGATTTGTCATTAAGAGCTTAGTTTAGGCACTGCCACAGCCAACATTTCAGACAAAGGGGATCCAAAGCTGATAGTAAATCTGGTAGATAAAGCGTAGGTTCAGAAAAGGAAAGTTAAAGCACAAACTCATGAAAGCAGCTCTCCGGTATAAATACCATCCTGATTACATTGTCTGTCCACTTATTGAAAAGTCCTTTCCCTGTCTTCTCTCTTTTCTCCTCCTGAGCATCAGTAATGAAGCAGCAATATGCCATAATATAGATCCTTTCAGTGAGCACACAGAGTCGTTATGCTCTGAAATCCAGGACACTGCTTGGGCAGCTGCTTTGCACATCATACAAACCTCACGGTACGGAGCCCAGCACTAAAAAGTGAAAGGCTCCAACAGAGGAGATGAAGGTCTCCTGCTACTCTGCCTTTTAATTAAACAATAAACAGGATTAAATGGAACTTAATTTAATTCCATGGGAAACTCACACCCACTCTATGGGAGTGCATCACTTGCCAGCAGTCAGCACTGTATGCATGTCTCTTTTTATTAATAAGTGCTCCTCCATTCCAGATGCCATACTTCTGTGGTTGTCTCCTTGTCACTCTCAACATGAAGCTTTTCTAATCTCTTCCCTATAAATGCTCAAAAATCTATCATGGGGGTACTCCGAAAGAGTTAGCATAGGATGCCTCTGTACATGTAAGCTGCCGTATATTCAAGCATTCACAACATGATCTTGAATTTAACCTGTCAAGTGTGGCTGAGTATTTTTTGTTAATATTAATGAGAATTATTTTTCTCTATAAAAGAAACAGAAAACTTCTCACTGCTGACTGCATTGTCACAGTTCATATTCCTCAGCCACAAGTAATACTCCATTATATCAAATATATTACATCCCATAGTGTAATTTAAGCATTGAGAATTTGGGTGTTCACTTTTGCATTTAATGCACCTCTGTAAACGGCTCCGGAGACACGCTTATTTGGCTTCTCACAACAAGCACCAAAAACTTGTGCCACTTTATCCCTGGTACGATGTTAGCTGAGTCACTGGAACTTAGCTGGCCCAGATATAACTTTTATATATGCTGTACAGACCACTGCAGAACAAGAATATCACAGTGACCTTGGCATGCCTTCTGTTTTGGGGGATTTTAATGAATGCATCTTTCTGAGCAAAGGATCAAGATATGGTTCCTTAGATTACCCACATGGATGACGGCTTCTAAATTTGCTTTGAAATTGCAATGAAAGGATTTAGGAGTTATTATGAACAGTTCAGAGATGGTGTCTGCTGGAAGTCTGATTAGCTCCCAGCCATCATTTTTCAGACATAGAGAAATCTGTTAAAGTAAATCTCCAATTAGGATGCTTGTGTTCTTTTGAATTAATGGCTCATTTCAGTTTTGTTGCTTAGTTCCTCCTGTCATTTTCTAAGGAATATTTGTGCTAAAATCATCCTTTTGATGAGGTTTGGTCAAGAAGCTTAGTGCTCTTTGATGTAGAAAAGAAAAACAGGCCCTCCTTTTTCCTGCGGAACCAACTTGCAAATCAACTTGCTACAGGTAGTTAACACAGGGTGAATCCTATTTTTTATTTTTATTTTTAATCAAAGGCAGAAAGAAAGAACTTATTCAAAGATTAGTGAACAATCAATGAGGTCTGGGAAGGGATGGATCCTTGCTCTACCCCTTGTGGTCACTCAGGTACACTGCATGTACCTGGGCACCACTGGGTAGGCCCTGCCTTCCCTCCAGGTGTTCAATCACTGCTTCAAGTTATGATTTAGCATTTCTGCTACAAGGTCCACAGCCACAACCTTCTCCCATGAATACATGACCCCTGGTTTCATCTTTGGAAGAATCAGAAGAAAGGACCGAAATTGTCCCAGCAAAGCCAAGAATAAAAGTCCTGCTGGTGTGATTGCATGATGGGTCAAGTCCAATCTCCACTGATTGGGAAGACAGACTGCTTCTGCAAATGGGAAATGTGAATATTTCAAACTACGTTAACAGACTGAAAGCTGTGAAACAAATTTGTCTAACTTGTTAACTTCTGTAGCTGGCAATTGAGAGTAAAAGTAGGTAGTTGCTATGAGATGCATAGCTTTGTAAATTCTGACCTCACTGCATCTAAAACATTAGTAATAACATCACACTGCAGTACCTGATTTTCCTGCTTCAAAATGAAAGTTACATTAAAAATAGATTAGATTAGATGTGCTAAGTGCCTCATGCAAAGTCAAGTGTGCCTTCAGCTCTCATGGATTGCTGTAAGAAAGAAAAATACCAAGCACTTTGCAGGAGTTGGTCAGTTACAGCACACATGCCTCCTTTTCATTCATTCCAGCACTTTCCCATATGCACAGTGTACCAGTAAAAGGGATAACATCTCTTGTAGCCATTATCTGCTAAATCATACATAACACATAAAAGGTTTTTTACACTGTTAATTTTAAAATGAGAAATACCCAGCTCTGCTAAGTTTGATGGCTCCCTTGAAGTAAATGGCACGCAGCAGAGTGAAGAATGATATTTGCCTCATGCGTTTAGGGATTTTTTTGCTACTTTTTAGAAAGTTTCCTGTAGGTCAGTTCCATGCATGAAGTGGGCTGAGAATTAATAATGTTGATAAAAAATGCGCATTAATCAGCCAATTCATTATTACGAGTTGCTCTTAGTCAGCAAAAAGTGTCATAATGAGTGATACGCTGTCATACTGATTTCACAAGCCACCTGTAGCTCATCACTGAAGCTATAAAATGATCTCTTCAAAGAGAAACTGGCAATGTTCAGTACCAAAAATATCAAAAGAACAAAAAAGTCATTTTTTTTCCATTGTAAATCAGCACTGCTGCAAAAAAAATAAGGAAACTGAAGCAGCTTCATTTTGGGAGATGTCATGTTCCTACTTCTGTATTCCTTTCCAATTCTTTGATCTAAAATATCTCAGCCACTGGGGTCTAAACCAATCCAGGAGATTTACACGGCTTCTCTATTCACTCTTGGGTACTTATCACCATATTTTTCTACTGCACGCACTTTTTAACAATTCATTTTAATTTCGCTTTGGAAAATACAGACGCTATTATGGAACATTACCAGAGACTGTCTCTCTTAAACCCCCTTAGACCTCAAGCTGAGGAAAGAGATTCTATTCCCAGCTGTACCATAGATTCATGCACATCACTTGGGTAACACGTACTTCTCTCACACCAGTGAACACCAGTTGTGTTTCATTGTTGAAAAGAATACAGACTTTGATTAGCCAAAGACTGACATGCTGTCACTGCAGTGCCCACAGTTCCTCTGCAACAGGAAGGATTCAATGACCTGTAGAATGAAAGAGCCTACACCACTAATAGAGGACTAACATCTGAGCCTTTGCTCCCCATTAAATATTGTGTTCTGGGAAAACACTCCTACACCAAGTAGCAGGACAGGAGCTGTTGTTGGCAGCCACACAGGAACCTCAGCCCCACAGCCGTACCCTGTCCTTCCTTGCCAAGCAACCTGTGAAGGAGCATCTTAATTCCCTGAGAAACAAAAGGGAGGCATGACTTGATAATCATTTATATGCAGATAGATGCATAATGCAGAGACTTGCAAGAGAGAGGTGTTAATAGGAGTAAGCTTAAGAGTACATATTGGAGAAGAACAAAGCATGTATTTTACTTATCTGGAATCTAAAAATCCATGCCAAAATGCTATCGCACAAACTTCTGAGAGTGACAAATGGGTTCCGGTACAAATTTTAGCTCCCATTTTGCTGCCTCCTACATGTACATAGAGACCCCTAGCTGCAGTTCAGCTTAGGACAAGTATTTGCCTAAGAGCACCATTAAATATCACTTTAAGTGAATAGTCATGTTTCGTTTTTAGTAACAATCACACTAAGTTGCACAAATGTCATCATCTTACACAGCATACCTGGCAAGCTCTCACAGATTTCCAGTAACAGAACTTTATTTATGATTTCTGCAGCATTTCACTGAAGCTTCTTGGCTGAAGGACAGTTAGAACACATTATTCTACATAGAAGTAATCAGGACGATCTCTGTGCTCCACAAAACCTACCTCAAAATCCTTTGAAAGCCCATGCATAACCTAACATGACCTGATTTTATGAGGAAGCCCTTTGAAAGTCACTAACAGAACCTTGGATGTCACCTGACGCCACCCTGCTTTCAAGTTACTCAGCTTGGAAGGTCTCAAGGGCAGATATAGCCCTGGAAGCACAGGGCTCAGTTCTGAGGCTGTGCCAGGTGAGCTCCCCAGCAGCTGCTGCCACATCTGCCCTCAGAGCCAGCCTGCTGTGTACAGAGCTGCCAGCCAAGCCTGGCAGTGCAGGAGCCTAGCTGCATGTGCCAGATGCCAGCTCAAGTGCCAGATGTGCTCAGGCACACAGGTCCCTGCAAGCCCTGAGTGCCCACCTCCTGAGGGCTGCCCTGAGACCAGACTCAAAAGATGCCAGATGTGGCCAGAGCTAGGCATAAACTGGGTAAAGCCTGGTTTAGGGGCAGTTTTCTTGTCCACTTGTTCCAGCTTCTCTGTGTTCATACTTCACTGTACCACAAAAACTTCCACATTTCTCTGTTCTGTTGGAATAATATTTGTTGCTTTTCCTCTTCCCTCAACACAAACCGTACTGTTACTGATCCAGCTAGGAAGCAAAGCTTGTATTTGTTTTTACACCTTCATTTGCATAAACTGATTGGCATGAATTCCAAGAAATACAGGACTCCACAGAAGCAATATAGGCTTCTTTATTTTCCCAGCTAAAATTAAAGCTGTAAAATCACTTTCTACTTCGAAAGGTCAGCATGCTTAGTAGGAGAGGGGCTTGTATCAGTTGACTCATTTAACAGTAGTGGGTTTTACCAGGTTATAGGATATGCTGAACCCTAAGCAAAACAGAAAAATGTTTCCTTACTTGAGCATTCCACCCTCTGAATGTACAACAGCAAGATGCCAAGACAATCCACATACATTCTACAAAGGGAAAATAAACTAATACTATATTACAGTACCTCTTCCTATCCACCCTACTTCCTCTGTTTCTCTTGAGTGATTAGGATAAATAAACAAAACCTTAGGAGAAGGAAAATGTCTAAGATGGCTGAAACCTCACTACAGCTTGCTTCCAAAGATTCTGCCATTTCAGTTAAATTCCATCAGCTTGAACAAGGCAAGATCTTCTGGATAAGAACAAACAGATTATCAGCTGTATTTGTAACTCCTTGACTGAATGCAAACATCAATAAGAAAAGTTTTTAATAAAAAAAAAATATATGGAAAAACTTGTAAAAGCTAAATGGGATTGTGATACTGAAGTGGAAGAGATGAAGAAAACTCTTGCCACATATCACTCCACCAAAACATTTGGAAATAGGTTGCAATACAGTACAATACCAATGAGTTTTGGTTTGGATACTCTTGGCTGGGAGATGCTCTCTTTGAAACAAATGCCACAGTAGACTGATTCACATGGGTCAATTGCATCCTAAAGTCATTTTTCTGACCCACTTTTGTTATATAATGCAGGAAGTTGATTAATAACCTACTCACATAGGAACAAATTGACCTAATCATCTTCAATAAAGATTTCTAATTGCATCAGTGAGCAAGCAGCTAACTCCTCCTGCTGCTCATCGAGAACAGTTTTACATATGGGAGCACATTTGAAGAAGAAATGTGCAATTAAGGGCAACAGTAAGATGCATTTTCATTTCAAAGGAGATAAATTTGGTGTATCAGGAGGGGGACTTCCTACCAGCTCTGTCAGTCATTAACAAGAAATAACACACCTGGAACAGGTGTCCATAAAAGAGAAGGATTATGGAGGTAGCTGTGTCACTGAAAACCAAACCTTTTCACATCTGCAAATCTTAAGTGCTGTAGCACAAAAGCAGATATTCAGGATAATGTAATTCATCATCCTTATCTGCTAATAAGGCATCTGCCTAGACACTTAGGCAATTTCTGAAAATAGTGTCAACAATTTTCATTAATAGCTACAAGCATTATTACTTTCACTGCTTTCAAAAAAAAAAAGTACCTGTTAAAAACCATTTGTGATTGAGATGTGTGTTAAAGCAGCTCTTAAAACAAAGCATTTCTTAGCTTCAATCCAGCCTCCAAAAACGCTCTCAACAGATCAAATAAATGGGCACATTTAGGCTAACACATAACTTTCCATACAACTTCAAAAAAGCATGGACTGATATATAAGTATTGAGAGGGATGGGAGACAGCACATCTACACCCACAGTTAACAGTCAGATACTTAGAACACTCAAATCCTTTAATGTAGAAATATAAAAATCATGTGTAAGCAGTGTGACATGAGGTCTTGGGAAGCAGTAGACTATTGCTAGAAATTCATTGAAAAGTATATGAATTTTGATCTTCCCTTAACAGCCAATCAAATCATCAGCAAAGGCCAAGGATTTGCCATTCTACCTTTTCTTCCCTTGAGGCTAAAAATCTCAATGTTAACCCAATATGCTGGGAATAAGTAGGCAGGCAAACACAGAACAGCTTCTAAGACACTGCAGTGTTTCTTACAAATCTCAGAGCTCATCTACACGAGTATGAGTTCTGAAAGCAGAAGTCACACCAGAAATGCAACCTATTAACACTTGACGTTGGCAGTGTTCATGAAAACATCTGAATTTAATAATAATAATAATAATAGTAATAATAATAATAAAAAGGTGTGTCTGGCAACTATTTGTGTAGTTCGGCCGTTCTTCTGGGCTCCCCTTCGCTCTCCGGCCCTTTGCTGCCACCTCCCGGGCTGCGGCACTCAGGCGGGGTATAGCTGCCCCACACTGCCTTGAAGGAGCACAAGCAGCAGCACCGAGAAAACAGTGCCATAAATCCTACAGTAAGTGCTACACGATACAGACCGTGTTATATCACAGTATGAGTCATATCACCACTCCCATGCTGTGGGTTTCAGAAGTGAAGAGAAAGCATGTTTTGAGCGTTTTTATATTCTGCAATTTTATTCGGAGAGTGCTTGTTTGAGGAGGCGGTGTCCTTTAATACCTGATACACATCAGCTTTAAAGCAGACCTATCTTGCATTTCCTGCCCCAGTGTCACTTTAAGCACAACATGAAGGCACATACAGCATGTACACATATCACACTGCTGGCCAATAGCAGACATCCTCATGTTCTGTGTTGGTCAGTACTGCCTCAGTCCATAAGCAAAGCTGGAACATTTAGACAAGAGGAAAACACCAGGCCTAATTCAGCTGAGAGAGCGACACCAAAATCACTGCAGTAGAAATACACTGACAATGAATTGCTTTCTTATTCTCTGTCTGGATTATTTAACAAGTGAAGAATGGGCACTATAGGCTATTTTTCACCCAGCCGATGTCTTTTCTCATGCATGCAAATCAACACATAGAAGATTTTATGCCCATTTTTCACTTAGAAGGGAGCTAGAAGGATATAAATTCATCTCAGTCCTTCACGCTTCCCCTGTTCACAACTGGTCATAATTTTCATTTACTGTTTGCACTATCTTTTAAAACTAATCACACTTTGCTTTTCTATTTTGCCACTCCAGCATCTCCTGTTAACATATAAGGAATGGAAGCACTTTTCCAAGTGACTCCCAAAGCAGCTCAGTGGAACAATGCCCCAGGTACCCTCAGATGGTCTTGGTCTTATTGACCCTGCTCCTGTCATGAGTTTAGTATTGAAACATCTAAACTAAAAGATGGACAAATTATTACAAAGGGCAGCAGCACACTGAGAATTTTCTACTGGCTAATTTTTTTAGTTTCTAACAGAAGATGTTTATTATAATGAAACCAGTATTTATATATATATATATATACTTTTTACATTAATTTTACAGACAAGAAGAATGCATTAAAGTAGGAGGCTCCTTTCTTGCGCCTCACTGGTGAAAGAGGAATTCATAACCAAGTGAATGATCTCTAAAAAGAATTTTAAAGGCATTTTCTGTCAAAAGAAGGGCCTGATGTGCTGCTCCTTCAATTGCGGTCCAGGCACATGGAAAAGGTACTGATACAATTGTGTCAAAATAACAATACCGGAACAAAAGAAGGGCTCTCAGCAGAAGTAAAGAGCACCTGCACTAATAGATAAGTCACTTATGTAAAACTGCTGCTTCTGCTGTAGAGCAGCCGGCCAACCTGGAACATGCATCACCATTAGAGATGGAGCAATACAACTGACCTTCATGATGTGAGCTCAAGTGGCTTTTGGACACAAGAAAGAAAATAGCAATACACAGCAATGGTAGCTCCCATGTAGTAAAGGACTGCAGTTGTAAGAGCTGCTGCACAAGGTCTGTGTCCTTCTCACTGTTGTGAAAATTCTTAACGTGCAAAGAAATCAATACAAAAGCACTCTAACAGAAGTGCTAGATGGCTAAGAAGAGCAAAGAGACAAACTCAAGGATAGATGAGCTTCTCCTGCAGTTTGCATTCTGTCAGTTTTGAGATATCCAGTGAAGACAAGTGCAAAGTCTGAAGATTCACGCTGATTTCGCTACCAAAGGAAGTGGAATTCGCTGTGACTGCATTACAAAAATAAATAAATAAATAAAATGTAACTGTTTCAAATGCAAGATTTTTTTCAAACAGGTGATTTCTGAAACCTCATCTGAAAGGAATAACTAGAGCTGAGCCAGATCATGGCTAGAGGATCCTAGTTATTTGCCATAAGAAACAGCATGCATAGCAATTAATTTATTTCCTACAGATTCATCTAGTAGCAGAATATTAAGCAGAAATACACCTGTAATGAATGGATCTTTTTACTTATACTGCCCATATTGCCCTTTTGCTGCATCTCGGCTCCCTGGATACTTGAAGAGCACAGTGCAGAGCAAAACAACAGAGTCAGCACAGAGAGTGACACCTGCCTTAAAACCTGTCCATGAGGTAGGAAACTTAGACCAGTTAACTTCTTTCTGAAATACTTCATTTAGCTAGAAGAAAACTACTTATGACAAAGTGAAAAGGTTTCAGAATAACTGGAGAAGTTATGAAATTATAATTCAGAGGCTATATAGTAATAGTATCTCACATTTTAAATCAAGATTGGCTGGGGTTGATCCTGCTATGAATTAAACATTCATGTTTTAGTTCTAATTAAGCCCAGTCCAGTATATGCCAGTAGGAGGGGCTGCTCTTATCCGTGCTGCCTTAAAGCTACACAGCAAATGGCTCAAAGCTCCTCTTAAAACTCCCTAACCTTGGATGGAGGCTCCTGAGAGGGAAGCTTTTTTTGAATGATTTTCAAAAAAGAAAAGCATTTTGTGGAGTGACGTGTCTTTAGGCATTGCTGAGACTTCATAATGTTTATGTTAAAACATTGCAGTAAGATTAGGAAGAGTTAGATTGACACTTCATTGGGAAAAGCACCCAGAAATTCCCCAGTGATCACTCTCATAGTTGAAATCTTCAGAGAAAGTCAATCAGCTGGCAATAGGACAAGGTGACAGCAAGATTATAACTGATGTAACAGACAGCAGACACAGCATCCATAGAACTCAGAAGGTCTCCAGGTTTCCAGGGTATAATTTGAATTATTTTTTTTAGAAAGCACAGAGGCAGTAATCACAGGGAAGTGATTACTCCTTCTGGCAGAAGACCCTTCCTCTCTCTTACTTTAGCACAAACTAGAAATGGTTAAAAGCAACCAGCTTTCCTTTGAACTGGAAAAGAACAGAATGGCTCATAGATACAGAAAGCAATGAAGGTCATTTAAAGAAACGACAGACTTTGATCCAAAAGCACTTCCTAACTGATCTGCAGACACCTTATCAACATACTTGTGTATTAGATGATGATTGTGTGGCTGAGCTTGCAGTCACTACATCCTATGTGTAAAGCAAGCAAGCACACCCTACTGCTATTCCAGAGGTAAATATTCAAAAGAAACACAGACTAATTATACATGTTTGGCATTAAGAGAGTCTTGATCAAAGACAGATGTCAAAGCTGAAGTTTTTTCATGACTAGAAGGAAGGAGCTTCAGGACAGCCTGAACTGTGCACAGTTTTTAGTCATCTACATCCTTCTGCTCTGAGTGCAGATAGACCATAAGAAGTCCTTCTGGTGAGAGGACATTTTAGGACACAATTTCATCCCATTCTGGTTAATAAGAAATTGTAGAATTCTCTACTAAATGTTTCATATTTATTTGAGACAAATATTTTAGCATTCCCAATATTCCATAGAAATAAAATTTGTATTTTTACATACTTCCAGACTTATTAAAATACATAACCGTACAGAAATTTCACAGACAAGTTTGCAAACAGATTTATGCCTTGACCATCCAAATCAGTGTTTTTAAGTAGCAAAAGAAGGGATGACTGTTCAGCACACCTAGTTCATAACATTTGGGCTGACATCAAATTATGGTAAGATTACTAGAGAAACAAATTCTCCAAATTGCCACAAACGCTGTGGAAAATATTCTATTGCTACAGACACAACAGGACTGAAACTGTAAGGTTTGATCTGGCCACTACCTGTCTGGGTGCAAAGATTTCAACATTTTAGATGAAGGTATTGCAGCTTCGTCTCTCATTATATAACACACTGAGGATTTGAGTTGGATTCTGCTGCACTTATGTATACCAGGTATTAGATTATTATTATTAGTGGAGCAATATGCCCTACAAAATATTTTAAAGTATTTGAATGGAAAATAAATGTGAATCTTTTTCTCCTCAGAAAGTAAGATTTACAGTAACACTGTTAGAAAGAAGGATGCTAAGAGACTTCATTTCCTCCCTCCCACTCTTCATAAGTGGTTCCTCAAATTGATTTTTCTTCCCACAAACAATACAGAGATCAAATGAAAGATACCTGAACAGGAGGTAACACTTTCATTCACATGGTACTGGGAGAATGTAGATCCAGGACACTTCTGCAACATGTCTCAAATATCACCAGGACATTTTTAGAAAGAGCAAAGCAGAGATATCAAACATCAGTCTGTTCAATTATCCAAAACCAAACAGATGTTGCACACAACATCTTGCATATTCTATTCCTAGCAACTAAAACAACTATTAGTTTTTACTATAATAGAACAGAAAGCTCCCAAATACCATATTTAAGAGCTTATTTTAAAACAAAATATACTCACCAATACACACAGACTCTAATGGGTTACAGAAACAAAACTTCTGTTTTTCAAAATCTTGATCTAAAGAATCTACCTGGAAAATCTCTCACTTCTATGACTCTGAATTTGATTGGTCACTTCCAAAGGAAATGGCTGAAAGAAAAATCTCAGGGCTGTAAGAAATTCCCAACTCTGGAGCACAACCTGATGGTTCAAAAATGCTCAAATTGCAACAATGAGTGGAGCACTCACCATAAGCAAAATAATGTCTTTTTTTTCAAGCAATACTTTATGCAATGGCCAGGGTTCTGTGTAAAGCAAACAGCTGGGACTGCCCTGCCCTATGCAGCTCAGTACTGAACTTGTGCACAGAGCCAGGGGCAAGATAGAAGGAACAGAACTTTTATTTGATTCTAATCCCAACTCTCACTTCTGTGCACACAATTTACATTAAACAAGGATTAGATAAAAAAATAAAAACAAAATCAAATGAACCTCAAAGCAAACACCAGACACAGGAGCTTCCCATTCCTGCCAAGCACCTTGAACACCAGACACAGCAGTTACTTTCATCTCTATTTGATCAGCTCTTGGCCTCAGGAACTCTGCACAATGACCCACTTTCAAACTGGCCACAAGAGATTTCTCCCTCCATTTATACTCTAATTCTGGGAGGCTCCTTGGTGAGAAAGAAATGGGAATTCATAGCCATTTGGGTTGCTGGCAGCTGTACTCAAAGCAATTGTGGACTCAAGCATACCAGCTCGCAAAGCATCTGCCTCAGGTGCCAGAATCTCCCTAAACAAGCATAAAGATCTCAGGTACAGATAGCACTTTTTGTGTGTGTGTTTGTTTTTTTAAGATATTTCAAATCTCTGCGTTCAGCACACATCTGAGATACCAGGCTAAATTACACTTCCATTTTGGCATTTGTGCCTAACCCTCTTTCATAACACTTCTCATTCCTTAATGTACAGTAAGCCTCAGGATCCCTACAACACTCCCATAGCTTTGAAAAGCTATAAGTTAGTCCTTGAGAGCTCTGACATCCTCAGCGTATGAGACTGTATGTTACCCCTGACCTGAAGCCTGAAAATACTGACTTTAAAACTGAGTTTAAACAACACAATGGGCTGCATTTATAAAGATGCATTCTATTTCTGTCTGGCCCCTTTTACATGTAGATGCTGGTAAATAAACCTTTTAAGAGCTATCGATATATGGTTCGTGATAAAAACAACCAAAAACCAAACCAAAAAACAACAACGTTCTATCTGATCATCTCCAGGGCTGCTTGTGAGTAGCACTCATTTGTCTATTTCTAGAGAATAGTCAAAATGTTTGCCAAGTTGCTGTTTCAGCCCTATTGTTAAAGTGCAATAAACAATAACAAACCAAAAGGACAAACATGGACTAAAATATTGATAAGAAAAATAAATTCATTTTTCATATTGGGATGAATTCAAGCAGTTTACTTCATCTCACAAATCGCAAAGCAACGTACAGTAGGCCACAGAGGACAGAGCTAAGCACATGACTGAAATGAGGCCTGAAGTACACACCTGCATTTAACTCCACTCGTCACTAGATGTCACTCTATAATGTGTCAAATACAGCAGAAAGAAAAAATAGTTGTCAGTAAACATGACCCACACGGCAGAGCTGCCAGCCAGAGCAGCGTGTGCTTTATGTGGAGCGCCAGGACACCTCGAAGCCTTCCTTAGTCAAACGGTAAATAAATTCTTGTATCAGAGTCATTAACAAGTTTGGGCATCAAATGCTGCAGGCACCACGTGCAGATCTTACACTTGCTGAAGTTTCAGCATTCTCTGTACTGAATGGTAGTGGGAAACCAAGCAATCAGTCAGTGGTGCTGTGCCAAACATCTGAGTTTCACTCTACATTTACAGCAGTTTCACCCTGGCCCTTCTGCCCTCTTTCTAAGCCCAACAAAAGTTGCTCTTCGAACTGGATCATTAAAATGAACCAACAGACTCCCAGCAAGAACACTTGGTGAGAACCTGAAATGCTACAGCATTCCAGTTCTTTTTTCCCCTCCTTAAGACAACACTCCAGATATCACCCTTGCACGCACATACAGATCCAACAATCAGAAAACACAGCTTAGCTACTACCATGTTTACAGTTCTATCTACTGCATTTTACTCTAAATTGCTAGCCAGAAATGTTAGTTTCTATCTTGATTCTGAACGAGATTCCCATGCCATTCCCTACGTCATAATAAGGATTTTTATTTTTAGTGTGGATGTAGTCCAATGGGAAGAGGCAAAGTTCTGTTGGCTTTTATTCATTCAAATAAGGCAAAAAGGAAGTTTCTTGAGCTTCTGATTTCCAGTTGCAGTAGTGTTGGTTGGTTTGGTGTTTTGTTTTTGTGGATATTTTTTTTAATTAAAAATAAATTTTAGAAAAGACCTTGATGGATTGCTAATATAAATCTATAACAGAGAACTCCATCTTCCATAGCTCCAGTCCCCACAGAACTAGGCATTTACCACTGCCCAGTTAGCACTGAACCTGTTTTTCCACCTTCTTTTCCTTCTAATGAATTCATAATATCCCTTGCTGTACCTCACTATTCACCTTATCCCCTTTCTGTAGAGGCCATGAATTACTGCTTATTCTTCCTCACAAACCTGTTCTTTCTGTGCTCCCACCTACAGAGAAAGAGGCTCATTTCTGATTAAAAAAATGCATTTGCTTCTTCATCCCATCTCATGCAACCATCTATAGAACATACCAGATGCTGGCCTCTCTGCCAGCCCTTCCTATATGGTGAGTGTTCTCATCCAGCTGCTCAAAGTTCACAACAATCCCCAGCAGCTGCTGTCAGGCAGGTTCAACCTCTGCATTCACTGCCACTGATATTCTGCAGCAAGAAGCAGGGGTAAATCCATACCCATACTGCAACCAACAGTGAAATTCCCACTGGTCTCAGGAAGATTGGGATTTCTCCTAGACTTATATTAATACAGAGAAAAAGAACTAAGGATTCTATTTCTGGATATAGCTATCTATATTACTATTTCTAAAATCCCAAAATTAACTAATCAAAATTAGGTGATTCTTGCACCATGATTGTATTTCAGGCAAGTCTCATGATGTTACAAAACCTGGAGTCTATTTCCATGATAAGAGATTCTCATTCTCTATATAAATTCAAATGTAACTTTTAATGATGTGAACATTAATTACTTTTACATTAAATTGAATGTACATTTTCTCTATGCACTTCCCTAGCTCACTTCAAAATACCATTAACAGTCACTTGAGTTTGGAATAGTTATACTGAGCAGAATGGTGAGAAAGGTGACATTATGTAGAGCAGCATTTTATCTTCAGTGAAATTGAATTCCAGCCTATACACAGAAAATACTGGAAGTCTGCCTGTATATGAACTTCAGAGCTGATACCAGAACTTGAAAAAAGATGACAACTCTAAGGGCAGTTCTTTGTCATACATACTATCTCTGTGTCATACAGACTTAAAAAAAAGTTTGAATATGAGGGTTTAAGAAGACTTCACAAACAGTCTGAACTGCAAACCTTTCAGCAGGTTGTGTCTTTGCAACTCATAGGTGTTAAGAGATACAGACTCCAAAATACAAATAAAATCTACAAGAAGTATATTTGTGTCTACTTCATAAAGAAGGAGCTCAGCTGTAAGACTGGAGTGCCTAAATTGAGCAGCATGGTTGGCTTGCATGGATTTGATGTTAAAACTTTTTCTCACCACAGACTGCATATGACTCTGACAGCTGAGGAAACTGGCAGACTAAATCACTTGTTCTTTTGAACTACATGTCACAGCACCCACTGCAGCACAGTATGTGAAGCACACACTTTCACTCCTCCAGCTCTGTACCTCCACAAAGCCTGTGAGCAGTTAGCTTTAAGACAAGGTCCCTACCTTTTTGCTAGTAACCTTTGTCAGAGCCTCCAGGGGTAGCACAGGAAGACAAGCTCTGTTTTGCTTTATGTATTTTCAGTAGAATCACCAATGATAAATGAGTTAGGGGAAAAAAAAAATTATGCTGACAGTATTGGATCCCAGAGTATGAAGTACGTATTTGTGAGGGGAGTGTGGAAAAGAAACACAAAACTGTCCACAGGAGAGAACTACAAATTTTATACAGAGGGATCAGAGGGGACTGCTTTCATGAGGTCACTGATTCATTTAGTCCCATGGCACTAAATCAAACAGATTCTTTAAATGTAAGCAGTTCAAGCTTAAGATATTGAAAAAGAATTAAGAACCATTTAATTAAATATCTGAAGAAAGAAATATATGTCTAGTGTGGATGATGCAATTGATTTAGTAATGGGAGATTTTAGACTTAAGCAGCACAGCTGTATTTCCTTCCAAAGCAGAAAACAGAGCAGACTGAAAAAGAGTGACCCTGTTACATGTGAAGTCTTCAGCTGAGTTTGGGACCAAATTGGGACCAAATGCAAGAATTTTCAAGGATAGATATTTAACAGCAATTTTGTTTAAGAAATCATATAAAATACATTTTGAAGCACACATGAAATGTGCTATCTGCTGCCAGTAGCATTGCATTACTGGCTACTTAGAACTCTGCTCTCAAGCTCCCCAGTGCAAATCCAGGTGCCTGGAAAAACTGTCTGCTCAGATTCTCAGGGTTGCCAAGCATGAAGCATGAAGCAGTTCAGCTGGCAATTCTGCCTTAGAGTTAACAATCTTGGAAAATCTAGGTTTCACTGTTATACACCAGTGAATGGCATACATTAAGTAGGAGAAAAGATAAACAGCAATCCTCAAGTATGCATTACTTGTGGTGTCAAAGCATATGAAAATGAATACCAAGAAATTATTCTGTATAACATTTAAGCCTGTTGGCCATGTAAATGTTACAAAGACTGTTCACATGATTACAGTTAATTGCCTGGTGACCAAGATCTAAAAAGATGTATTAATTCTATCTGAAACATCACATCAAGATTTCATTTTGAATATACGGCCTACATTGCTATCTTTGAACCCTAGAATAATGTGACATGGTTACATGTATCACTATTATGTAAAGAATAAACATTGTCTGTATAATGTAAAAGAGGTTTTTGGCATAGACACATAAGATTTAATTTCTGTTAAGAAAACAGTGATTCTTTTCTGTCACTGATATATAAACAGCCTTGAAATACATTACACGAAGCATCCAGTATTACTCTATGTGAAAACTCTTCAGAAGTAAAAGAGATTTTTTGGTTCAGAATAACTTACATTTAAACTTTAAGAAATATTCCCAAAGGGAACTTAAAGAGATTTTGTTGTTTGCAGAAGGCACTGTTACTGTTTAAAGTTAATAGAATGATTTCTAAATTATTTAATAAGGTAGGAAGCAATCACTTGTCTGCTTTGTTGGTGATACAAATTATAAAGGATTTAAACATTCTGGTTTGGAAAAAAAAAAAAAAAAAAGGTTTAGACAAAAAACACACAGCAAAATTCATAGCACTTCATAGCAGGCACTTCTCAGGCTTCTGTGAGGTGCCACTGTCTAGGGGGTAGAGTAATCTGAGGGCAGAGAGGAGTGATCATTCATGGTTTCAATCTGAATATGAACCCTTGGAAACAGGTAGACAGTGAAGAGGGAGAGAAGAAAGAAAGAAGATTTTTAATTTCGCCCTTTTTCTGTCTGAAGACCAAGGCTTTCAAACTTTTCACCTTATCCTTTAAGAAAGATTGGAGTTTATCACTGTGTGGTCAGCCCTGCTCTAATGAAAGTTAATAAGATGTAACATCACGTCATCTATGTACATGCAGATTATCTGTGCAGAAATGAGCATACAGCAAAGGATTACAGTTGATCACATACATAAAACTACATGAACTTAATAGATGGCAGGCTTTGTATTTTTCATATGAACACAGCCCAAGCTTGTTTGTAACATTCAGAGCCCTTACTGAAACTGACCTGCAACCAGACTCTTTGCTGAAAGGCTTAGAAATATCTGGAGAATGTTAATACAAATAAAACCAAATAATTGCATCAAATAAGAGCCTAACATTTAAACAAACAAAAACATTGCAAATGGAAGAAGAGAAATATTTGTCTTGGATTCATATTTTCAATTAACAACTCTTATTATCTACCACAGTCAATAGCTTCAGGAGATGCATGGTTTCCATAAGAACTTGTTAAATTCAGGTTTTAGTGTAGCAGCCTCCTCTTACAGTCTAGCATTTTGCAGTTACAAATGTAGGAAAACAGAAAAACAAAAAATAGGACTCTCAGAAGCCAATGGAGAGATCTCTGAATGACATGTAGATTCTTCCCTCTAGATGCCATACTAGCAGCTGATTCTTCCAGCCCAGCCACATTGTAAGAAAGTAGAAAATCTTTTTCCCCCCACTGTTTTCATGAAGATTGTGCACATGAGGGCTAAGTTCATGGCCTTTACTTAACTAGTGATCATGTGCAGTCAAAGTTCTTTCAAGACTTACCTCCTGGAGCTGCTGTTTACTAATACAGATTGTTGGTCCTGCAGGCCCATGTGATGTGAGGACAATGACAATGACAGCATTCCCTCAGGCACACTTGGCAGGCTACTGCAGAGAGGATTTTAGCCTTCAAAGTTAGTGTGGCCCAACTAAGGCTTTGGGAAGGATGACACTTCTCTTACCACCTTGGCCACAGACATGCCTGTCTGAGCCCCACTAAATCCACTCCCACCCTCAATGTACCACACCTCCCAACACTCCTTGCAGCAAATGGTGAATGAATCCTCCTGTTTCTGCCATGGAGAGAAGTTTGGCACTCAAAAGCCTTCAGAAGCAGCAGCAGACACTGCTGCCCGTCACTGTGGCAGGATCAGGATAGCTGATTCAGCCATGTGGGCTGCCTTCAGGCCTGGAACAGCTGCTCCCTGTCTCCTCCAGGGAAGCAGTGGTATGTCGGATGAAAGCATCACACCAGCCACAAGCTGAGTCACTCTCACCTAGGAGCATTCCAAGGGCCTCAGCTCTGCTTCCAGGGGAAGCTCACAGCCCCCTTGCTACAATTATTGCTGTATGGATTTACAGACAGTACATACTGGGGCCAACATCAGCATGTTCCTTCCCTCCGTGCCCCACTAGTACACACTACTGAAGGAGTTGTTAGTGGTTTGTAGATATGGTAGAACTCTATCAAAAATCCTATTTCATTTATTCTTTCCTCCCAGTCTCTTTTCTTGCTCCAATTAATCCTTTTGTCAATCACTGCAGCAAACTGCTTTTGCTGTTTGCAACAGAAACTGCTACACACGTTTGGCTGAGTTGCTATCACGATTGTTGTTAATGTGTTAGTGCTATAAAAAGTACATAACCTTATGCCAAAATTTGTATTTATAAAAGATAATAACAGCTGCTATCCAAGTTATGAATATGGAAAGGACTGTAAAGTAGCTCCTGATTCATGTATGTCATTATAGGGGAGTGGATATTACATATTTTCTTTGATTCTATTCCCCACAATACATACATCCTCACTCACACAGATTCCTACCTCACTCCTCTTATAATTAAGAAGTTGTAAAGAAAGTTACATTTGGCTGACTTACAGTATCAACTTCAGAGATCAATGTGACATACATGATAGCTTAGGACTTATCACCATTAGTCAAAAGGATCAGGTTTTGGATATTGTAGGGGAGATGAGTTGATTTCAGAGTCCAAGAACCCTTAGAGAAGGCAAGCATTCCTTTAAATAAGCTGACTCATGACAAGAACTGCTCACAATACTGACCGTTCCCTGCTTCCCAGACATAAACGCTTCTACAGCAAATGCCAACTAAGCAGGAACTGAGGTGGAAAAGAAAGAAATTTTCTCTGGAAACTAAGCATTACAGTGAAGCATGTGTACAAAACTTAAGTGATTAAAAACTCAAAGTAAAATCTTATCCTGTAATAATTCACCAAGCAGAACTTTTCTCCTCCACTCCCCAAAAAAGGGAGAAACAGAAAGATACCACGCAGCTCATTTAGAGACATCTGCTGCTGTGTATAGTACAAGAGATTATTCAGAGACAATCTGGAACTCCAAAGGCGTACAGCCATATATTACTTACCCCAACTTATTCAGAAGTCGTAGCATTATAAGTACATAGTTTTCTGCCAAGTTGAGCCATGGGCATTTTAGTACTCAGATGTGTGTACCAGTTTTAGGTAGAGAAGTGTTCCCCAGGGACTTCTGACAGGTGACTTATCACTGGTAAATGTTGTGGTGAAAATATTCTGATCCTCTTTGAATCAATTCCTGTTTTGGAATCTTGATAAATTAACTGACAAAAGCATTTTGTACTAACGCTTTCTAGTAATTGGTTCTCAAAGCTTACTTTCTTCCAGACCTCTCCTTTGATAGTCTGTAATGCCAAAGACTGTCTTTGAAAAGTGAATAATAATGGAGAGCTTGAAAGAGACTGGTAAAATTCATGAAGCTGTAAAACTATACTTGATTCCTCCTTCAGACTGTTTTCTGAAAGCATGCTGAATTTTAATAGCAAAGATATCTTAGGGCTTTGAATGGAAGATTCTTTTTCCTCTCCAGCCACAGTTCCTACTGCCAATCCTCACTGATATTTCATTGCCTTCAGGATGTCAGGACATCCAAAATTTTTCCCAAGTCTCTATCAACAGTGTTGTGTGACATTTGGCCCCCAAAAAACTGTGTACCTACTCCTTTTCCTTCTCACATGTATTGGGGAAAATCAGTTTTATATGGAGCTCCAGTCATTGTGATCCAGAAGGTAAACCAAGATGCATTTTTGCAGGTAGAAAATTTATTCTTCCATTCATTTCCTGTTCATGGTATTTGCATATGGAAACTTCCCATGAATTGAGTCCACTTCTCTTCCTCTTTTCCTGAGTTGTGACTAAACTGTGTGTAATTGATGCTTCTGAAAAGAAAAATATTTTTATTAATTATGATGCAGTTTCAGATTCCAGCAGCCCATTGACTCACAATAAAATACTATGCATTCTAACTGTCTTTTCAGCATCTGCACAGTGATGTTTTACCAGGAGCAAGGCAGATAAAAAATAGAGACTGGAAAGTTTTACAAACCAGAGCAGTGACACCAATCTTGTTCTTCCCTTCCTATGCCTACAACCCACTTTTTCAGCTTTGAAGTCTTTTGCTAGACACAGCTATAATGACTCTCAGAAGTGATATTTTACATGTATTCAAAATGAAAATAAAAGATATCCGAATTCACTTGAGATTTTAAATAAGTAAATAAGATAAAAAGAAAAGATAAAAAGAAATTTAAGCATATGCTAGTTTCAAGAGAAATAACAGAAAAAACACCACTAAGATAGTTCCTGTAGACAACAGATGGCCTTGCTACATTTAGAGCACTTGGAAATTGTTGCTGCTTTCTGTTTGTTACAAGGGGAAAACAAATAATCTGGAAATAGTTGCAAAAGACTATACTCAAAAGGCTTTATGCCAATCCTACATAAGACAAACATGTCTGATATAACTGAAAACAACTTCTACAGCTGTGAGAAGGTATACATATTACAGGACGTGTGAAAGTACATATGAGCTCTGCTTCCAAATTAGAAACAAGAAAAGGTCTGATGTTATCACCCCTGTGTATTTCATGACACCAATCAGTGACAGCCTGCAGGTGCTGAAGCCACAGATACTTCGATAAGTCAAAAAGGAATGCAGCATCATGTGAGTCATCAGTGCAGCCAAAAAACAAACAAAAAGTGAAAAAGCACAAAATAACTTATCTGATTAACAACAGCTAGTGAAATGCGTAGCTATGTAAACTGAAGCAGGAGATCTTTAAGTGGGAATTTGGAGAGGTGATCTGGCGTTTGAGTTGTTAACGTCATGCTCTTGTATCAACTACACTCATGTCCTGCTTTAGGAACTAAAATATTTACGTTATCACTGTCTCAAATTGTAAACACCTGATAGTCAGGTGATCAATGTTTAACATCACTTCCCACCCTAGTCAAATCCAGGCATATCTGGTAGTTGCTGACATATTCATAATAGCTCCTTGAAATTATCACTACAAGAATTTGGGAAGAAACAAAAGGCATAAATGGGACTAAAACAAAGTGGTTCAGCCATGCATCCTCCATCTGCCACCTCCATTTATGGATAATAGTGCAATTTGCAGACAATAGTAACAAAACTTTTCTCTAGGGATTTATTTATATCCCTGTATTTCCTGGATTATGGCTTGTACTTTCTAGCGTAATAAGTACTCCAGAGAAACACTAAGTGCAGCAATTAAGAGAGGAGCTCATTTTCCTGCCCAAGTAATCTCTGCCTCCTGAGCCATCAATAGAAGAAATGTCTTAATACCAAACTACACTGCGAACTGAGCCCACCCTGCCCAAGCCACCACTACTACTAACAGGACAGTAGAACTACAGTCTTGTTTACTCAGATAGAAACATTTCAGCTACTCACATATTTGCCTGCAAACCAGGTAGATTACTGTGTTTTAGTAGGCTTAACAATTTCAAATTATGTCCTGAGTCTGCTAACAGAAACAAAGAGCAGGTTACTGACATGCCTTTCCCAGGCAAAACTGAGACAGTATTCTGCTTCTTCATAACTTTTTCCCTTTATTAATTGATACAGACAGAATATACTTAGTGATGACCTGTACTTCCTGTAGAATATTAATCTGCCCTTGTCACATACCCTAGATTACAAATCCCTGCTGCCTAGGCTAAATAGTAAGTTACTCAGATCAGCAGCTGAAAGGAATAGAAACACCCAACCAGGATTGACATGAGAGCCCTTATCTCCTTTTGCTCTTATTTTATCCTGTGCTTTTAACATCCAGCAGGCCACAGAGTGAATGACAGGAATTAAATTATTTGGCTGCCAGATATCAATGGCAGTTTTTAGCCACTGAAGTCAAGATCGTGTCATGAGGAAGTGATTCAGATTATGCAGGGCCAGCACACATCTCTCTGTATTACCTGCTCTTAGATATATGAAATATTCAAAAAGACAGAAAGCTCACCTAAGTGACAGCTAAATATTGAATGTAAACAAAGCCTCTATATGGGAACTTTGTCTAACAAGCCCAACCTAAAAGGAACAGGAATTCAGCAGACAATCTGTTTGAAAACACCCAACATGTTTACACCTGCCCATCATTTTGTTTAGTTCCTGTAAAATAAAGATACATTACCAACAGGCCATATGACATTCTGAAGTATTGAAATTAAAATTTCATATTTTCTTCAGAATCCTGAAGCAGTGATTTCAATTTGCCCATTGTTACAGTGAAATCCCATTGTTTCTTTGTTGCATATGTTGCATACATTTCACCATTAGATTAAAAGGTGGTTGAGGAACAGAGTCTGCACAGAGCATAGCACGATGAAATATTTATCTCCAAATGCAGACTCCAGGCTTTATTACGATATGAATAATATATGTAACTTGAGTTATGACCTCCCGAAGACCTGTTTACAAGTCCATTTTTCTGTCTGTTTAGCAGCATGTTTCATGATTACAGCCACTGTTTGTATATATTTTTTAACCTTACATTAAAGCTTTTATTTTAAATAATTTCACCTGTCTATACAAGCGTTCTTCCACTCCTTTAAAAAGTACACCACTTTCTTAAACTAAACTACTTATTAAAAATATACGTATTAGGAAATATATGTTAGGAAAACCTCTCTTAACTCAAACTAAGTTGCCATTAGCAATTTAACCTAATGAGAAAGTTATCCCAGTGGGTGACGAGTCACTGACATCCGCAAGTCCAACTTAAATAAAGAGCAAAAGAATTCAGTCTTGTCATACATGATAGCCTGACAGAGGAAAACAGCAAATGAAGAACTGGATGATAGGCACCTTCAAAGACACCGTATATATTCCTCAGACATAAACTCATGAAAATTTTTTTAAGCATCTTAATAAAAGAGAGAACATTTACATTACAATCTGCCTAGCTAACTTTGTTGGGGGGGGGCAGAAAGAACTGAGACAACGAACATAATTTCTCTTCCTAGTCATTCCTAAGCTTTCCCTGAATCCTTTATGTAACTGGGGATAATTTCTAAATATATTCAAAGTACTACTTGACTAAGACCTTAGTCCAAACATGCAGTCAGCTCTGAAACCCTCCTTCTCACGCCAAAGATGTCTTAAAGATATGCAGCAAGAAGAACTGAACTATATAAGCAGATGTTGTAAGACAGTAAGCCAAGAGCATTTGTATTTAGTCATCTTGGAGTTTGAAGCATTTTTTAGGCTAATGCCTCTATTTAAGTATATGTTACTTTCAGAACATTACTAAGTAGCGATGATGATACAGGGAAGATTACATAATAATAATACGAAAGTTCTTGTGCTTTTTAAGGAAGACTTCCAAGGAAAACTGTGACTACAATACTAAATGGAAAAGCTGCAGCTAGTTTTTTAGAAATATGGACTTCACATCTTCTACTGTGCATCTCTGTGTCTTTTAGAGTGAAAATGTCAAAATTGCCAAAAAAAAAAAAAGGAGGGGGGGGGGGGAGGAACAGGAAATGAGAAGTGACATTGTATTTAAACTCATTGTTTAGGATAAAAGTTTCCACAGGGCACACTTCCCAGCAGTGGGAAACAGAATGCTGAAACTGCCATTTCTTTGAGCGATGAGTGTTTTCATTACAGATAAGATGTTGACAGCATGGCAGTGCTCTGTGAAACAGTAAAAATACCTTCCCTACAGCTGGTAGTGTGCATACCTGCTTCTGGTCATCAGAAGATGCTATTGAGTGGACTTCCCAAATTAATGAACTTATTCCGTGCTTTAGCCAGCTATGTCACAGAGTGCCTTCATGGCTTGATTGAAGAACTTCCCCAAAACCAGCAGGGGAGAAAGGAATTTTACTTGGTATTTTTCCTGGAAGAACATTGCAGAACCTCAAACCTCTAACATTTAGATAGTTCTGATTTCCTGCCTAAAGGCAACTGTGACTCAACTTATCCTCACATTTACTTACTTGGTGGGGGAGGGAGGGAAGAGGATTGTTTTCCCTCCTTCCTATATTTCCAATGGATACATCTGTATTAATTTTATTTCCTCTGAGACTTTGCTTTGTTAGGCTAAACAAACAACATTAAACTATTCCTTCTTTCTTAGGAGAAAAAGACTTCATCCTGGACTGCCTGTCCTTTGTAGTTTTGTTTGGTTTTTTTTTGTCTTATATTCCAGTATCAATTCACTTTTTTTAAACAAAAGCAATTGTATCCAGACAGAACTGTAAACATCATCCATATCTTGTAGGACAAATACAAATTCCTACCCACCCAACTCAAAGGTATTTCTTTTCATGGCTGTTTCATACAGCAGCTCAGTCAGCTCAACTGAAGAGTCTTTGTTACTATGCCTTCTCCAGAGGTATAACCTCCCAGAATAACAACTGTAATCGTCTAGGCCACTTCCCAAGTATGTTTATAATTCCCACATTAGTACCAATTTTAAAATTATCTAACTAGTAAGTTTATATTATGCTAATATGCTCTCTCTCAAGATTCTTGCAGGTCTGCAGCAATGGCTTTTATACACTTTTCTTATTATACTGTATATTGCTTTTCTCATAAGATAATGCCAGAACCCAAACCACAAAAATGCCAGTTTTCTTCACATTAAGAGGTCTGCTGAAAGTGAGTATAAGATGAGAATTCTCCATCTGGATTGAGAAGAAAGCAGTGCTTAGATCCACTCTTCTCAGCACTACAGATTTCTTTGAAGCTGTGACTGTTTCCTGGAAGCTACCTCCTTTCTCTTTGGTAACCACACATCCTGCCCCAAAGAGACAACTGCAAGAAAACAGTAATTCTGACCCAGCAAATGCTGTCACTAAGACTTTCTTGTTAATATAGCAATTGAGTAGAGCATTTCTAATACTATATAAAGGTACACTGTATGTATAGATGTTTATGCACAGTAAGCAGCATTAGAAAAAGGTTTTTTGTAAAAGTTCTTTTAAAAAATTGAAACCATAAACAGAATTTAAATTTGTAAATGTGAACTGCCAGCACTTCAGTGCCAGTTTGGACCATCTCTCTTCTTAACAGAGCTGGAAACAGGTTTGTGCTGCTTGATTTTTCTATTTTCTTTCACTTTTATAAAAAAATACTTTGTAGCATATAAAATGTTATGGTATATATTCAAACAACATATTCACCCATTCTTTAATTGATATCTTCAGGTTTACGATGGTCTGCACTGCACATACACCCTTAGCACAAAAAAAGCACTAAAACAATTGTGCGTTGAGATAATGAAGCAGGAACACAACAAGACACTACTGCTGTAGATTTCACATTTAAAGAAGTTAATTAGATGTCATTTGGCAAGTTATTTATACAGTTGTTTAAGCCAATGGAGAGCTCAAGGAATTGCTTCCTGCAGCTTCCAATGGAATTCTGCATATCATCATTTGACTTCTATTGTCATTGGTTGCATCAGATACCTGGGGAAAAAAAAGAAGCTCTTTGTCACTGAATTCAGGGAAGAAAAAGCAACACTAAGGGATCAAATCTACTACAAAGAAGGAGGCACATGCAGAAAGAAAGGATGACCCATTCATTTTTCCCGGGGCAGTATCATTTCTGTATCTCTGTGAATATCCATACAAAGCTCAATTCTTCATGCAAACATTCACATTAAGGTCAATGGGAGTACAGTGAGCAGGATGTGTCATAGCACTTCCTTAAAGCCAGCAAGCAACTCTGCTGCATTAGATAGTTAATACATGCTGAAAGATCTTCTGGCTTTCACTGTCTAACCTAGGAAAAACTAAAGTAAGAAAACACCCATGCGAGAAGAATGTCTAAAAGACAGGACTTCAAGTACATAAATATTACTTTCTCACTGCTCAAATATGTCTGCTTTTTGCTGGGCCAGGATCAAGCTGATTTAACAAAGGTCACATACATAGCTTCAGGTCTAGAGATAAGCATCATATTTCATTATTCTAGGATCCAAGCTACATCTGTATTCACCCTCATACAAGCAATCGTATTATCCCAAATCCAAGCAAAAATACACTATGAACGCTCACTTCTGTAACAGTGGTTTTACTGCATTGAGGTAATGTAATAAAAAAGATTAATAAAGAGATCTAGTAATATGTGAAAAGACATTTTAGGTATGTAAAAGCCTAGAAAGAATAAAAGCAATCAGGTCAGATTCCTTGATGGTATCTGTTAGATGTTATTCAAACACCTATAACATTTATCATGTATAAAACACTCATTTTAAAATAAATATTGTAGAACTGCCTCATTTAGTATGATTTCAAATGTACACACTTGTAAGGAAAATCATGTTCTTCATGTCTAAATAGAACCTTTTTTTTTTTTTCTTAATCATGCCAAATATGTGCCAGAACAAGTTGAAATCAAATCCTCCATCTTAAGCATCATTTCTGGCACATAAGCTTTCCCAGAACAGGCAATTGCATGTTGTGTTTATGAAGTCAGTGAAGCTGCGGTTGGACATGACAGGACAAAGTATAAACTATTTGACTAAAGCAACTGAAGTGCAAAAGGAAAAGAACTGTCACATCAACAGGGGGTATCTGGTAGAAATTGCTTGTTAAACTAGATAATAAGTTATAATTGCTTGTTAAACTAGATAATAAACTAGATAAACTAGAACATTTCTGACTTTCTGAAAAGTGAGTAACACTAAAGTGTTAAATAAGAATCACTTCTGTTCAATATTAGTATCCGCAGTGTATTTTTCAGACATTTATTCTTGCTATTGAAGACTCCTTTTTTTCCTCAAATCACAGAAATATCACATTTCTTAACGGCTTGTAACTTGTTCTATCTGATGCAGTATCCGATGCTAGATTAATTCTGCTCTGTTTACAGTTAAAATTGATAATTTCAAAAGTAAAGTCAGCTATAACAATGATGAGCTTTATGGTTGTTTAATTTGCTTAATTTGAAATGCTGGAACTGGATTTTACTCCACACTCAAGCAGTGTGAATAATCATAGAATGGCTTGGGTTGGAAGGGACCTCAAAGATCATGAAGTTCCAACACCCCCTGCCACAGGCAGGGCCACCAGCCTCCCCATTTAACACTAGACCAGGCTGCCCAGGGCCACATCAACCTGGCCTTGAACACCTCCATGGACAGGGCATCCACAGCCTCTCTGGGCAGCCTGTTCCAGCACCTCACCACTCTTGTAGTGAAGAACTTATCCCTGACAAACAAACTAAATGAGAAATAATACACCCAAAAATGGTATGGAGCCTTTTGCTTTTGTTGGGAGTGGGAGACTTACACAAAATATGTATTTTTATCCAGACAATCCTGCCAACACAAATCCTATGGAGTCCTTGCTAAACTCTGCTCTGAAAGCTGACAGGAACTTATAGCATTTAGTATCGCACAGAGTGGAGCTCCTCAAAAAGAGAAGTCATTTATGTGTATGTTGATGCAAACATTCCATTTACAAATACCCATCACATTTCTTACCTAGAGATAAGCATCCACGTCCACCAGACTCTACCTAAATGAGCAGTTTCCATACTTAGCTAAATGTATTACTTGAGAAAAATGCATTAAGACCTTCCAATCATTTTTTTCCCCAAATTATTCTAGAATTGTTTTCAGTGAAGTAAAGAAAATAGTTATCAGTTGTATAACTACAGCTCATCAGTGAATCACCTCAACTCCGAACAGCTTCTTAGTTGAAGTTTTGTCTCCCTAAAATATCTTTATTTCATATAGCAGGGCTCCTCATATAGTCAAGTAAATAACCCAACTCTAGTAGCTCTGGTAATTTGTCCCCAATAACTGGTTGTCACGCATTGCTCCACTTCCACAATGCTTGTTCCCTGCACACTGACAAAGGAAAACTGTTCCTTTAGAAATCTCTTTCCACATGCCTTAGCCTTCAATCACCAATAGATTCATTTTTTATCTTCCCAGTATAGACACTGACAGGTCACATGTACCAGAACAGAAAGAGTTGTCATGGCAGATCAGATTCCTGGTCCATCAAGCCTAATATTCTGTCTTTACTGTATCTCAAAGGAAAGTGCAAGTCTGCCTAATGCAATAAGCAATTATTCCATGATTCCCACAAGGTCAACATTTCTCTTCCACTTTGGCAAACAGAAGTAAAAGATGCTATTATCTTTCAAAAAGTTTCTTATGTTGTGTATAACAGACTCTTTTTTCTTATGACTGATACTCAACAGGACACTGTCACAGCTAAGACACTCAAAATTTAGCCTGGTCAGAAAAAGAACCAGATGAAAATACAAGACTAGCAGTAAAATGGTTTTCAAAATTAAGACTGAAGCATAGAGGGGAAAAAACGGGTCCTACGGTATTAACTTTAAAACTAAGTTTCCATGCAAGCAGCCCAGTGTTTTCAGATTCACATATGACTCATGAGAAAGACCAAACAAGCTTTAGCATCATATGTCAAGAGTCATGCAGAACTGCCATGGAGTTCATAACCCATGATTTATTTGCAGTCCTGCAGTAAACTCTGAATGCTAGCCCTTAATGACAATTACCATTTGTAGACATTGCTTCTATTCCCACTTCCCAGTGGTATTTTAACATCAGTAACTGCTCCCCTGAGGAGGACTGTCCAAAAGAGTAGCAGTACTGTATTACTGAAATTAATCAAAGCCTATAATCCCATTATTCTACAATTCCAGTGTTTTTTGGCTCTACTACTCAACAATCTGCAAAGCTCGGAAAAACTCCCTTTATATGGTTTCCAGTCTACTTTGTAATTACTCTTCATAATTTCTAGTAGATTATGCCTAATGTCCCGCAGAGATCAGCAAAACATATGAACTCTGCAACTCCAACAAAAATAACTGAGATGCAAATCAGAGGAATGCAAGTTCAGATTTCATTGCTATTATAGGGTTGTCATATTTCCATTCTTTGGGAACTTTATTTTTATCCAAAATCTGACATCTTTTCCTGTGAACAGAATCAGCTGTTACCCCAGTCACATTTGGATGTGATCTGTAGAAAGGAGGAGCAGCAGAGTTAGAAAAAATGAATATCCAGAGAACTAGATGAAAGTAAGTTGTACAGACTGAGAAATTAAAAACAGGTGTGTTTTCAGAGACAAATTGGCAGCCTATTACAAAGCTTTTAGCTTTGCAATTTATACTAAAGCATGTTATTTCCCAAAACATCTGCAAGACAGAAAAACGCAGCAGATTAATTGTTTTGATTTCTGTAAATGGGAACAAATGAAATCACATGAAGCTGATTTATTTTAAAGAAAGAATTCATGAAAATAGCACTGTTAGATATGAAATGCTAAGCTCAATAAAGTGTAGGAACTTGGAAAATTCTTAAAAACTGATAAAAACAAAATATCAGCACTATGTGGGAGAAGGTGATTCCACATGCATAACAGGACTGCCCTGATTGTTCTTCACTATTCACGTGTTATGTCTTTATGTGTGAGTAAAAGAACAGGAGAAAAGAAAAAAATCTGACATTTTGAATGTAAGTACATCTTTCCCCAGCTCCTCTGATGTAATCTATATTAAAAAGCCCAGCAATCTTTCTCTAGTAACAAATGAAAGATATTTAAAAATCAGATGATGAAATATTATCCCAGCTATAAATCTAGCTGTTATTCAGTCCTATTCTTTTGGATGAAGCTACCCAATCTTTCCTTGTATCTCATGCTTGTTAGGTACCTTGTGCATACCAGAATTATGTTCTAAAATGCCTAAGGAAACCAGAGAGTCATCTGAAGCCAGGGACCTAACTGATTCAGAATACATTACAATTTCAGGCTCTCAGCAGTACTAGAAAACTCAAAAGCTTCATCTGCCCAATATTTGGATCTATCTCCAGGGATAACCAAGTACATCTAAATGCTTCTTATCCATGAGAACTGCCATGAGTCAAAGACCAGAGTAACAGGGAAACTAGAGCACTCACCATTGATTTTTGTGTAATAATGGTAAAGACAGCATTTTCTACTTCACATAACACTGGAATTATACAAAAACCTATATTTGGCCATTTTCCATATAAATCTTTATATAGAAACAATGTCCATTATAGTGGACAAGCTGCAGTAAACTCGCTTCATCACCTTCCCAGCTTCTTTCTGATTGCACGAGTATTCTTATCACGTTTATGAAGTCTTGAATTGTCTGGGATGTTATTACATTAAAAAGTTAAGCTACACTGTAAATTCTTCCACTAAGGACTGGATTTATTGACCATCTATACCACAGAATTTCTTCCAAAGGTGGCAATTTCCAGCAACAGCAAAACAGAAGGCTGAAGACAGAACACAGAAAGAAACTGAGTTTTTGGAATGACTGAATGAAATTAGAGGATAAAGTCAAAGATTTTTAGAAGAGTTAGAAAATTGGAACTTTTATGATATTGAGTCTTTTTCTTGTAAGATGAACTCAGAACAAGTTACTTAAATAAGAGTTTTCCCTACTCATGTGTTAACATCCACACCAGAAGACTTTTCTGTTAGTACTCCTTATTTGATAAGAGATAAGCAATTAATTCTTTTGTGAGCCAAAAACACAAATAAAACTGATTCAGTTTTGAGTTTTAAACAATTTCACAATGCCTGTACATTGTAAGAAAGCAGATCCAGGTGAAATACAATTCATTGTTATTTTTCCACTTTCTTTCTGTTTATAGAAGGAATATATTTCTGAATAAGTAAAAACTCCCCCAGGTTCTAGTTAGTGCCTGAAAAAGCACACTTTTCCCTTGGTGAATAGAACCTATGCTTTCCAACTCCTCAGTGCAGGGCTTCTCTCAGGTTGGCATACACACAAAGTCAAATGACTTAGTGCATGTCCAGTGGCTGCATTAGCTTATTACTTTAAGAGACCTTGTACAGAATTCTTCCTTTTCTATATGACTCGAACATTCTTTTTTTAATTGTTGTGCAGGAAATGTTCCCAGTTCAAGGAAAGCATCTCAGAGCAAGCAGTCTGCCTGGCAAATTCAAGATGCTTTACAGTCAGCATAGCCCATTTCCATAAAGTACACTTACTATCTTACTATGTATCTGCAAAATAAAAATAAAAATAATCCTTTCTTGAAAGATCTTCAGCCTCAGTGAAGTAAAAATACATCAAAATAACAAGATCTGGAAGCAGAAGGAGAAAGCTGTAAAGCAGTGGGCAGACAGAAGAGATGTGATATTTCTGCTAATAAATAGTAAAGACATTTTTAATTTAATAAATTATTGCAAAAGCCAATTTAAGAACTCCACTGTATTTTTTCAATTCTAAGTACATTAAGCAAATATTGATATTAGTCTAAACTTTACACAGTCAAGCATCACTATCAGAAAGCAATACTGGTGCTTTATTTCTTTTTGTAATGGGAATCCTGTTCATAGGCTCTCAATTCCCAAAACTATTTAATAAGCAAATGAGGAGACACAAAGCTCACTGACATTCCAGTTGGATGATTATTCCTCCAAGCCTATTGCAATGCTTAGAAGATTGCATCTGTATTCCCTGTTGAACAAACTTGGTGGGACTTTGGATTGCAAAACAGCAGCATTCCACAGAAATGCAAGCATCTAAAAGAGATTCTCACCAATATCAGATGAACGTTTTCAAGCTGAGACATTAAATAATTGCTAAGGTTTACCCCTCAGGGTAATCTACAAAACTGAACTCCATAAATGCTTTCATTTACCACCAAACAACACAAGCTTATCAGCATTGCCCAGACTTTAACCAACTTGAATTATTTCATTATCAATTATGCAAAATAAAAATTATAAATATAACATCAGCCTGGAATTAATCAACTACAGGACTCTCAACCTTTCAGACTATCACATTAAAAGGAATGATATGTAAGAGATTACCTACGTAGAAGAAAATTTACAGGTAAACCCACACACATGGCAGTTCTCCAGTCAAGAAATCTGACTTTTTTGCCCATTTCATAATTAACAGGCAGGATCTACTGCAAATAATTGCCCAGAGCTTAGAAATGCTCCAGAATTCCGACCAAAGGCTGCATTACAGTCAATTGGGATCCTACAAAAAAGCTCTTTCTTTTGGAGGGCTGATAAGAACATTGAAACCTGTTGATCTAAATCTCACAGTCTGTTTCTAATAATAACAGAAGTCGCATCAATTTCCATTTGAGTGTTGAAAACAGTTTCTTTTTTATGAAGCTTTAGAATCAGTCCTTTTTAAAGCTTTATAGAGCAGACTCCAGCTTAGCATATTCTATAAATCAAATGCCTCCCACGTTCAAACTTGTAATTAACAAAACAGAGACAAGAGCTCCTTTTTAAGATAGAAAGTAAACTAAATCTATTTTTAACACCCAGATTTAACAGTCCCCATACTGAAAATGTCACCAGAATACTTGAGAGTAAGAAGATGCCAATTTCAGTAATTGCCTACATGATGTGCTTTCTTTACTCTTGTGCGATAATGTATCTAGCATCAGAAAAGAGTGAACTTTTAAGAAATACTTCTGAATCTTTATATACCTATATATATATGAGTTTTAAATTAACAATGAACATTATAAAGAACAAAATATCTTAAAAAGAATTAATGTACAACAGTATTATCCAAACTGTGAAATCTGCCAGAAGTCCTGGAAATGTACAGCAAATAAGGTGTTCACTGCACACATTACCTTTTAAAGTACCAGACCCAATGCAGAAACCTCAATTAGTACCC
Organism: Coturnix japonica; assembly: GCF_054131305.1. NCBI lineage: Eukaryota > Metazoa > Chordata > Aves > Galliformes > Phasianidae > Coturnix > Coturnix japonica. Next base: position 6,081,356 of record NC_140669.1, on the reverse strand, counting down.
TAATAATGAAAACAGACTGAAAATTAATTTGGATTCTAATATTTGTTTGGGGTACAAAATAAGAATAGAAATACAGATGGAATTTAAGTAGTTTAAAGCTAAAAAATAATCAACTTCAAGGTTTCGTTTTGGTAATGGCTCAAAGAATTGGTTACACTAGAAATAACGCAGCAAGGATCCAGTTAGACTCTATGGATTCAAAATTCATCTCTCCATCACACCATTTGCAACCACACACAGCACACAGGTAAGCATTAGTTTAGTACATGAAATAGTTTTAAGGGATGCAATATTTCAGCAGCAGCATAATTGGGATTATACTGGCAATAGAGAGTGGACCAATCTGTAATACAGTGCAATAACAACTTTAGTACACATTTTACAACCACTGTTTGGAATCATTCCAGTTCATTCTTCCAAATAAACCAGGCACTGTATAGGAATGAGATGAAAGAGACAACAAATGTTCAAGTTGTTAGGCCTCAGGAATTAAAGTTATATGCACCTTGAGGAGGTTGAATGTAAATGAAAGGCATTCTGCCCTGTTCTGACTGGCTGCCTCTTCAGGTGAGGCAGCCAGACCACAGCAAGAAGCACTTCCCTGGAGGAGTCAGAAAATGAGAACATAACAGCAGCTGCATTGAGCCAAAGGAAGGTCTGTCTGCTCAGTATCTCAAAGAAAGAATACGAGGAGACCCTCTGAAGAGCAGCAAAAGAAACAGAATGATTCCTCCCTGGGAATTTCTTCCCAGCTTACTAGCAGTCAGAGAGTTACAGGCTTCTTTGAAGTCTAATTAGCTAATTAGCAGCAGTTAAAGGATCTCTTATCCTTGAACTGCTCAGCCCTTTTTTGAAGTCATTTATACTTTTGGCATCCAGAAAATTCTGCAGACTCTACAATGTAACTTATATTTCACCTGGAAAATAATTTTGTTTTGTTTGCTTGAAATCCACTGTTCAAAAGTAATTGGGTAACACAAATTCTTACGCAGAGAAAAATACTGAATGATCCTGTTTCACTCATGTTTGTCTGTTATGTGATTTAATTGCAGTGTTTAATTTAATATCTATCACCTCTGTCTCAAGTTCTCCTCCCCTCTAGTTTCTAATCACCTTAGTCTCTTCTCTTCAAAGTCTCTGGTCACTCACAGCATCCTTTCCTGTGACTTTCTTGAGGCACGGAAAGAAAACTACTGGAAGAATCAAATCAGTGCACCATGGACATAGGAATGTTCCATGTTTCTCACAGATCTTTTCTTATTACTTCTAAATAATTCCTAGCGTTCTATGTCACTTGAATATTGGGTTGATATTTTGAAGACTCTATGAAAATTGTCTCATTCCTGATTAGTGACATCAAATGTCCATTTGCTTATATAGGTTGTCACTCTGTGTGATCTTTCATTTATCATCCAAAGCAGTGTCAACACTGAACTAAATATTCTGCTCCATTTACTCGTCACATAGTATTATTGTAACCTTCAACAACACTTTGCCATCAGCTTTAGACTTCACTATCCTTAGCATCTTTGTATCATTTTCAGTTGTCACCCCAATATTCCTTCTCTTTTCAGATCACTTGCAAACATGCTGAAAAGTAAGGAAACCAAACAAGCTCCTGAGAGATTCCAATGATAAAACTCCCTCTATAGCAACAAACAAATAAATAATAAAAATCCCACATTCATAACTCTACTTCCACTGTTTGCCACTGTTTTTTCTTTCCTACCCCACTCCTTTGGGCCTCAAAATATACATCAGATGGTGATTTCACTCCTTTAAGTCACTAAACTTTTCAACAAAGTCTTGGACCAAGAAAACTTATATCTGAACAAAGAGCACTATCCTGATCAGATAAACAGTTACAGACTTCTTCAAAAAGCCAACAAACAGGTGAGCTTATTGTTTATCTCCAGAGAGGATCAATTTTAATTTATTATATATACACACACAGTGTTTCTGTATTGCTAACCAGTTCATCAAGGACAGAAGTCAGACTACGCCATTCACCTCTAATATTCAGAGTTAAAATGATCCTCTATGAAATCAAAGCCTCTGAGAATTGAGAAAAGAGAATGAATAGACAATGTACCAGAGATCACTGCTCAGAAATTCCCTACCTCAATTCCTTTAACACACCATCCAGCCCTGGTACTACTTATTTAATTAATTCAGCCTAAAAATTATTTATTTTTCAGTATGAGACAATTGCTCTGCAATAATTATACTGGACCAGCAACTTCCAAAATGACATCCTCAGTAGTGAATACTAACACAGATAACCCATCCAAATCTTCTATTATGTTCTTACTGCCTTTGTTCTTTCTGGGTCTTACTCATTCTGTGCCTTGATCACATATCTGTCACAAAGTCTCCCTAGTGAATCTCCTTCAATAGCCAGTAACTCATTTCCTCAGTAACATCTTTAATTCCTCCAGGTCCAAGGAAATTTCAAAAATAAACCATTCAGTTTGCCTTCAAATGAGAACACAGAACATCACTTGCATCTTGAGAAGACATTCAAACCTGTACGAGGTGGATATAAAATATGACCATTCTTACTGATTACTATAAAGGGAACAAGGCATTAAAGAATCAAATCTATCAATTTTAGACTGTACCAATGAAATTTTTCTATTTGATATCACTTTGCACTGAAATGCCAATGTAATCACTGGAAAAAAAGAATAATAATAAACCTCAAATAATTATCCTGCAGAAAGGGAGCTGTTTAATATACTAATTGCACACATAAACGCCTACAGAAAATCACCATTTTGGTAACCAAATCCAATGGTTTAATTCCAGTGTGATAAATCAGAGCTAATGGAAATATTTGCTCAGATACAATTTAGAAATGTATAATGTCACTGGTAATGGGAGGATCAGTTGAAATACTGATTTTTTTGCCAGCAGAACATTGTATAACTCAGTTGTTACATCTATGAACAAGGGACAATTAAATCCTCAAAGGCAAGAGAGAAATAATAATTAATGAGTTTGATCTTTCACACTGAGCAGAGTTCACAACACCTTTTAAAATAGTCATGTCCAATATTCAAAAAATATCATGAGACACAGAGGAGATCCTGAGAAAATCGCACTTGGACAAAAGAGAAAAGCCACCAAGATATATTCCTTGAACAAGACCACATGTGTTTTCTGTTCATAGAGGATGGAGTTTGCTCTCATTTTATGGTAAATTCCTTTATATCGATTAAGCTGAGGGAGACTCCAACCAGAAAGCTTTAAATGCACATGTTGTGGCTTGTGGCTACAAGACACAGTTGTTGAGTTTAACAATAAAGAGATGAAGATACTTTTTGGGAAGGTCACTTTCATTTTCTCTTTGTTTTAAGTAGTTTTTCTTTCTTTATACTCTTATCTACTTTTCCCACACTGTTGAGGTCACCTTCAACACTAATAACAAAGTACCTGGCCTAGTAGCAAAGAGTGCCCTTAATGTCTGCAGAGCTAACTACTGACTCTTTATCCAGATTCGGAGAGGTTTATAAAAGAGGAAAAGAAACCCCACAGAGAAGGTACAGAGACCTTCTAGAGATCAGGCAACAGGAAGTCAAAGGAGATGCAGATCATAACACAGATTGCTTCTACTTCCCATCCCAAGTGCTTCATTGCTTTATTCATCCCAGAAGCATAAAATAATGTAACACTGTGTCAATTTATCTGAGACATCAGGAAGCTTTCAAACAAGAACAAAGACAAGAACTTTGATAACAACCTCAGAAGAGAGTGATTTCTATATAGACAGATTTTTACATACATATTTTCTCTAATAACATATATTTTGTTCTAAATTTTGCTGTTAGAAAAGGCAAACTAAATGTTAGGATATAGTACGCTTGCTGTAATTTTGTTATAAACTGCTACAAGTTAAATTGAATCACAGCTTACAGATACTTCCTAAAGATTTATGTAACGTAACATTACCTGTGAATAATCACAAACTCTTGTAACACATATGCTTTTCTTGCCTAGACACTTTTACCCATATTAATGTATTATTCAAACAAGCAGGCTTGTTTGACTATAGGACAGGTAGGCAAAGGGTGACATGATGTAATTCTGGGCATGGCTGTACCTCCAATGTTCAGACACAAATATCAAGCAGAAAAACAGCATTGCTATTGCTAAATAGAATATCTGAACCAGAACACGTTGTCTTCGCTAGCATGACAGACCACTGATTAAAATGAAAGACTTCCATTAACAACAACTTACACAACATTTAGGTGCTCTCACACATGCAACAGACCTACCTGTACTTTCCTCAATTGCTAAAGGTTGGCTCACAGAATACGTTTGTCTGCATGTACTGCAGATAAACACTTGGTTACACCCAGGAAGCACACACAGCATCACATGGTGGAAGCACATTTCTTATTCTTACAGGACCTGTATGTCCTTACAGGTCAGCTAGGTACCATTTGCATACAGTTGAGCTACATTCTACCAAATTCCTCCCTATACCCAAGGGTAACAGGATTAGCACGCAACATCCTGAAACTATAGAAAACTCGTGTCTCCACGATGCAAACAGGCAAAATAAGATGCCAGCATCAGAGCCCTGATTGCATTAATTGCTCATAATGGTTCTAATCAGGCTCACCTGTGGATTTAACCGCCCACAGTCTTTTATGCAGAGAATGAGTAAGCACACTAGGGAAGGCTTTGTTGCAAGTTTTACATTGAGTATAGAATAGGCCTGAGGAAGTTAAATCTTAATAATTGTTGGCTCACTTGCTACTTGCTGAAGTGTGGAACCACTAAGTACCACCTTATTCTCAGATTCTCTTAATATTTTCTCAGTATTCCTTTTTTTCCTCTTGGTCTCTTGCTTCCTGCACTCCAAGAACCCCTTTCTTTCACCAGGGAAGTAATAGGGAGCCTGCTGCCTTACGTTGTTTTGACTTAATTGAGGTACTTGTTTTGCTCACCCATGCCAGGTTTTTTATTCAGCTACATCAAACACAATCACTGCAAAATGGACAGTGTAGCTTCCTAATGCTGTGTATAGGATCAGGTTGGTAGGCTTTGTTTAGAAAACTATTAGCTAGTAAGATCTACTGTTACCTTGGGGAAGAGCACTGCTGTTGTTTTCTGTCTATCTTTCAATAACAGTTCATATCAAACTTCAAAGTGAATACAAGGTTAGATTAGCTGCTTGGTATGAGCATCCTAAATAATAAGACTAATATAAACAGAAAAGAATCTAAGTGCAGTAGATGCCATTATTTCAACTACTTTGTTTCTCTGCGGGCAGAGCCTGCTCCACAAAGGCTGCACATCACAGCAGATCTTTCAAAAACTTCCTCATTTTACACAGTAAGAGGCCCAAGGCTTTGATCATGGGAAACCCTGTAGAACATTCAAATCCCCAGCCTCTCATTAAGCGACAGCGAGAGCCTCCAGCCAGGAGCGCAGCATAATGCTGGGTGAAAAGTGAGACTCTGACCTGCACGGCCGCATTGCAGGATGTTTGTGGGTGCAAACAAGTGTCCTTCAGCACATGCTACATGTGTTATGAACTTTTGTCTTGGGGAGAATCCCAAAACGAACCAGCAAATGCTAGCAAAGGTATACTAGATGACTTTTAAAGTCCCTTTCAACCCAAGCCAAAGATCTGGTGGAATTGTTGCCAAAACCATACCCGCTTCCTAGATTTTATGTATTTATTGCGTGTGTGTGTAACCACTTTATGACAATTCTGAGCCAGCAGTGTATGCTTGCAGCATAGAAGACCAAATGCATCCTGGACCATGTCACAAGAGGGGTGGCTGCAGGGCAAGGGAGGGCATTGTCCCCCCTCTGCTTCAACCTTTTGAGACCCTTATCTGGAATGCTGCATCCAGACCTGGGACCCCCAGTACAAGAGAGCTGTGCAGCTGCTGGAGTGGGTCTAGGGGAGGCCACCAGAACACACAGATGGCTGGAAGAACACACAGATGGCTATGAAGGTGGGCTGGAAGGGCAGGGTTTGTTCAGCATGGAGAAGAAAAAGCTCCAAGGAAATCTCACAGGGGCCTTCCAATACTAGAGGGAAGCTTGCAAGCAGGAGACAGGAGACCAACTTTACTCAGACAGCAACAGAACAAAGGGGAACAAACAGCTCTGAACTAAAATAGCAGACATTTAGGTCAGATATTAGGAAGAAACTACCTGCTTGGGGTGTGGTGAGGCCCTGGCACAGCTGCCCAGAGGATCTGCGTGTGCCCCATCCCTGGTGGGGCTCAGGGCCAGGTAGTAGGATGGGGCTTCAGCAGCCTGAGATGGTGGGTGGCAACAAGCCCACGGCAAGGAGGGGTTTGGAACTGGATGATCTCCGGGGTCCCTTCCAATGCAAACCGTTCTAGGATTCTACGGCACGTGAAGAAAGCAGTAAAGGACGCCGATAAGGGGCTCTGCGGCTTACTGTAACCTTTACCTATCCCTCCTTTTCCTTACCGGGTTACTGTTACCACAGCCCAGCTCGCTCTCAGCCGGACCCACTGCCGCCAGGTGTCACCCTCCGGCCGCCCTGGGAGCCGCAGCGCAGACATCCCGTCTCGCCACTCGAGCAGCGTGGGCGTCTTCTGACAAAAATACATCGGTATCCTCAGCAATGAGAGCTCAGCAACCGCAGCTCCCTCACTTGCTTTACTGCTATGGCTCTTAGAGAGCGCTGTAAAGACACGAGCCGCCCGTAATGAAGCGAGGAACCGCTTCGTGCCGCCCGCACGGCGAGGGCTGCCTGAGGGGCGGCCGTTAGGGCCATTGGGGCGGTTCGTGCCGTCCCAGCGCCGCGCTCCCCCCGCATCCCGTTGCCCAGCTGCGCTCCCCCGCCGGGCGGCACTTTGCAGACGTTCCCTGCTTCTGTCTCAGCCTCTCGCAATCGCTTCCTGCCCGCCGGTCGCTCCTCCCCGCCCCTCTCCCCGCTCTGCTGCCGTGCAGATCCGTGCTCTGGGCCGGCACTTTGCAGACGCTCCCTACGCTCGCCCGCCTTCGGGTGGCCCGGCCCCCGCGGCGGCCGCCCCTCGGCGCGGCACAGCCCAGCCCTGCCCAGCCCGCGCCGGCCTCCGCCTCGGGACCATGGGCGATGCGCTGCTCCCGGCTCGGGGGGCTGCGCACGGGCGGCGTCGGAGGAGGTGAGTGGGAGCGGGCGGCGTTCGGATCGGGGCCGCGCGACCGCCGTCCCCCCAGGCCTGGGCCGTCACGCGGCCGCTCCCTCGGCCTTTTCGCCGTAGCCGTGCGGGGCGGTGGCCGCCTCTCGGCGCCGTATCGCCCCTCGCAGCCCGCGGGGCGGCCCGGCCCGGCCGGGAGAGCGGCGAGAGGCGCGGCCGGGGCTCGGCCTTGCGGCCCGGCCGCCCCCGTCACCTTGCGTAACGACCTTCCCCAGCACCGCCGGGGCCGAAGTGTCGGTGGGGCGCGGCGGGCGGTGCGGTGAGAGGCTGCCAGAATACCCCCGCTGCCGGAGCGGTGCTGTAAGCTTCTAGGAGGAGAATAGGAGAAAGAGGTTTCCTGAAAGCTGTCACTTTATTGCCGTGCCGCGGCTCGCAGCGTTCGGCCAAAGGTTTGCGGAGAGGGTGGATGTAGCGATGCTCTGCTTCCAGGTTCGCGCATCGGCGCTGTGCGCTGGGATCGGCCCGGTGGGCCCGGGGCATTCAATGCACTGAGCAGCACAAGCTGCAGCTTGGGGAGCCCACGCTGAGTCTCCACTGAGTTCTATCATCTCCCCAAGGCGAACTTACTTTTTACTATGTGCAGGGGAAGATAAATGTCCCCATTTTCAGGACCGAGTCTTTCTTAAATGTTAATGTAGGGAGTGTAGGTTTCATATTTTCCAGATGTAGTGTAATGTGGATCTCACCTTCTGAAGGCAGATTTCTCCTTTCTGGCTCTGAGATTAGTAAACTTGAGAGAATCCATTCGTGTTAGATCTTGATTCGCCAGTCTCACTCAGTAGCCACAGCAGGAATAGAATGCTCTTCAAGTGAAGGCTCGCTATTGAGATTCATGTTACTTGAATTTACGCTCCTGTGTGCCTGACAAGCTCTGTTGCTTCTCCCCATGAAATACTATGGTAGCCTTTTCAGCAGTGTGACTCACATCCCTAAGCACAGGAGTGAATTTTGACTTAGTGCAGTGTAAGTGCTTTATCTCAGCAAACAGCCTCGTGTAGAAAATGCAGGGAAGGTGGAGGGAGTGTCACTTACTGTATCTACTAATGTTTGTCCTCAGCAGGACAGCATTTGAGGTTGTTTGCCTGTTGGAGTTATGTCTTCGCTCCCAATTCGATCAGATAATCTCAGTTCTTTCTAAATAGTTTTACCATTTCGTGAAGGGCTGAAAACCATTTTTGAAAGGAGGAACTAGTTGGTTCTTGTTGTTTATTATTGAAACTGTATTGCCTGGGGACACTGAGCCCAATTTCGTCTGAATGGTTGATGTACCTTTTTCTTTCTTCCTCTCTGTGTAATGACTGTTCTTCGTGAGAAACTCTGCTTTCCACAAGACCCACGCTTCACACAGTTACTGGTGTCTGTGTTAAACCTAAGGGTGGGGAAAAATCCTTCATGGGTTGTTGGTTTTTTTTGGTGTTTCATTACATAGAAGATAACTTGCCACACTGCTTCCTAGTCTGTACCTGTCTGAGAGAATATAGGGAGTAATTTAAAGTGAAGCAGCGTGTTTAATGAAAACTGTGTTTCATCCTCTTTTTAAGGTGCATGGATTGTTTTCTCTTTCTGTTAGACAGAAGTGAATTAGTTTTGTATGAGTGAGTAAGGATTAAATAATATATGCTTCCCTTTCCTGAGTGGTTAATCCATTGTGCTGACTAGGAAGAAGCCAGCTTGTACAGTCTGGACTGGAAAGATGCTGAAAGACAAAGTGGCTGAATAGTGAATATAAGAAGATCAGGTTGTTTAAAGTCCAGAAACTAGACTGCCTAAAAGATGGGAAGCAGCCAGCAACCCGGAGTGCAGATCTCTAAAATCCTTAATCTGCTTCATGAGGTAGAATCTGGCAAAATATTGAAGTGCTCTGGATTCCTAAAATGATTTAGAATAAAGACAGCTGTTGTCAGTCCTACGTCATCTTCTTCCAACCAAAATCCCTTGATTTAAATAACAGCAACAACAAAAACAGCTAACAACTAAAAAGCTTTCTACCATCAACTTCTGTACTTGAGTCAATGTGTAGCATCTTAGTGGCTCCACTGATTTCAATCTTACTTATAACCTTGCAGTGTTGTTGTTTCTGACATTGTATTTTGCTGTCATCAGACAGTTTTGCTGCCCTGTAAGATAGCTCAATATGCAGTTTTCCTCCTTGTGTTGGCTTTCATGTTTCAGTAAAACTTCAGGTGTTGTTGCTATTAAGTGCCCTGCATTAACAGCTTGGTTATAGCTGCATGGTTGGCATTTTGGAGACTTTTGTAAATGCAGTATTTGTATTTGGAGCAGGTGGAATTGAGAAGGGAAGAACTAGTTCCGTGTTATTGACAGGAGAGTTAAGTGGTAATGGAGTTACAGCATTGCTTTCATGGTGTGATTTAATGTGTACTTAGATGGTGGGGGAAAAAAATATCCAGGTTCTGATATGGCTTATTTCTTCATAAGGTTCCTTTATGATACATTATTCCCAAAGTGCCAGCAGAACTCACTTGCTCGTCCTGATTTGGAAGCTCAGCAATACTGCTGCAGCCACTTGGCAGTGAACATCAGGAGCATCTGCTGAAGATGAGTGTGCTGCACTGTGCTAATGGGCTGGGGAATCTGATGAGGAGGAATTTGAAGAAATCAAGCAGTTTTCCTATTCTTATGTCTTGAGTTTAAGAGACTGGAGTGATATAACGCCATCCTTTAATTTTCTTTACTTTTGTTCTTCCTTTGGATTTTATTTTTTTTTTCAGTTTGTAACAGTTACTGTAATCCACAGCCATGAAAAGAAGGTAAGCAGGTTTTTATGCAAACCAGCATTAGTTCTGTGAATGGATTTGGATATTGAGATAGGCATTGTCATTGAACAGTGTTTGGGGACTGCAATTATGGAGGACTGGTGGCCCAAGCGCTGGTACAGCCCCTCAGATAAGAGACATTTGCTTTCCATGACAATACAAACTTTCATCAGGGTGGGAAGCCTCACCCTTCTGTCCCAGACAGAACAGCTCAGCTGTACCTTGAGAAAAATTCGCAGGGTTTTGTTTCTGCCTTGCACAAAGTTGTCACGTTGGTTTTAATCAGGTGAAGCCTTCAAGCCCGAGGTCTGTGTTCATGCAGTCAAGCCAAGATATCGCTCCTTCCAGGAACTTCTGTTAAAATCATGGTATTTGCCTGTGTTTGCAGCTTGTGTACTAGGGAGATACAAAGCAAAGAACAGAGAAAAGAAAATTAGTTTGAGGGATAGGGATTCTCTTGTTGAATGCTCTAAGTAGCAAAGTCCTTTTCATGAGAAAGATTGTAAGTCAATGATGTGATTCATTTGATTTATTATTCATGGTTTGTATGAGCTAAGAATCCTGTGATCCTTGCCCTTCTTTGAGTCTCACAAGGTCCTGTTATTCCTATTAGCTAAGCACATTTCTTCATACATCCCACAGGCATTCTGAAATGTTTAACCTTGACTATTAGTCCAACTAACTGATATTTGCTTTACTGCTTTTTATTTCACGATAAAAGATGATATATTTGATAGTAATCAACCACTTCATTTGACCTCATCCTATGTACAAAGGAGTTTTCATAGGTAAGAAATAGCAGGCAGGTGGTTTTATGGTGATTTATTTTTCTTTAAATAAGAAAGGAGTTCCATACTGATAGAAAAAAATGATTTCACTTTTACCAGCTGTTGTTCTTGTATCGTGTCATTTGTTACCTTCTTCATGTACATTTTTATGCTGTGTGATGTATTCCTTTTTGCTGTATTTCCTTAGAGTAGCTTTATAACTAAATCTTCGTTCTTAAGCCTTGTTAAATCTAGGAAATGAAACTTATTGCTGTTTCCTGTCTGTTACCTGTTAAGGCTGCATTTCCTTGTTTCCCTAAGAATCAGACCAATCACACGAGTGCTGTGACTGGTGCGTTAGTATTTTATGTAACCTGTTTTGAGGTTCACTCTGAGCATTTTCAGATGGCTTCTAATCAAGTTGTTGTTAAAGGTAAAAGCTGCAGTGACTTTTCATTCCGGCCATATTCTGCATCCTTGGGGTTTATTGAACGTGTGATGTCTCAAGAAACTGAACCTTGACACACCAGTGCATTGTGTGATGGCCCTCTTGTCTGTGATGTGTGTGACTGGAGTGGAGTAATGCTCTTACAGAAGATCTTTGGTAGTGCAGAGCTATATGCATAGATTTCACTGGGGTAGCAATTCTCTTGGGTTTAAAATACCATCTCTTATCTCTCTTCTCCTTATCACCTCCCTTCTCTATCCACATTTGTTCTTTTGCTGCAGAGAGCTGTTCTCCTTCCCTGCCCACAGGTCTGTCTGATAGAATGGAAATCCCAATCTCCAGTTGTTGCTTCAGTGCAGTTTTTGAAAGCTGCCCTTGAACTCTATCTTGATGGGGCCTGTTCAAGTGCTGTGCATGCATTGATTTGATTTTCCATGTAGACAAAGAATAGTAATATTACTAGATTTAAGGTACCGTTAAGAAAGTTTTATGCTGTACCATTTGCTCTCTGCATCAGACTTAATATTCCTTCCTTTTTTTTTTCCCCTCTCTTAGAAATTAAAAAAAGGAATAAATTTGAGGAGTGTTTCTTGGTAATTATCCAGGTTTTACGTCGTTTATTTGTTTTAATCCAAAGCATTGTAACAGCATTCAGTGCTGAAAGCTGAATGAAGCTGTTTGCATGACCCAGCTGTAGAATGAATGTGACATGCTGTTTCAGTGCCCTGTTTTTGAAGACTACATCCGTGTAAGAAAAATGCTTGTAGGATAATGCCTTGAAAATGGTTCCCCAAGAAACAGGAGCTGTCAGGTAGTTTTCTTTTCCTGAAGTTGGTTTGAATTGCTCTGTTCTACCTGGATACTGTTAAAGCTGGCTGGTTTGAATAATTAAAATAGCAATAAATATGGAAAATGTAGAAGCTGCTTAAGTAAACATCAGCATCCACACCTTCATTTATGTAGACTGACAGTTTTCTTTGTCTTATTTTTGGTATGAATTGTACGTTAAAATGGACACCACTGCTTCTTTTCCTAAAAAGATCAGGGTTTTATCTTTCTGTGTCTGATATGTTTGTGTTTCCTGATCATGGAATTTGAGCCACCTGGCAAGGAACCTTCTGTGTGAGAGGGGAAAAAGAAACAAAGCAGATATGTATATCATGCCTGGGAAAATTCTGAGCTATTCTTACACTGACATTTTCATTCCTCCTTTGCAAATACCTGTGATTAAGGAGCTTCATAACACTGTTTTCTTTGCATACTAAAATCTCGTATGTGGATACGAGCTTTCCTATCTGCTTAGCACACCTTAAAAACAAAATCAACCCAAGAAACAGCTCCAAAATGCTCAGCATCTCTCCTTTTGGAACACTGACAATTGTTACAGGAATGTATTTCACTAATGGTAGTTATACAGGGGGTTCAGAAGTTGTTCTGGCAGGAGGAGGAGGGGCTATTAGACAAGGGGGCTATTCTGTAGGTAGCAATGAGATATTGAAAAACCAAGCAGTTCAACAGTCTGAGTGAGGTACCAGTTCATTGCTCAGGCAGTGAGCATCATGGAGGGATAACTTCAAGTACTGAGGGGAGCAGAAGAGTACTTTCAGTCTCTGTGTGTTGGTAGAACTTCAGGTGCAAAACATTTAAAATATATATCTCTATTTGTGGGGAGTGAAGAAAAGGTTCTAGCAAGTTCAGGAAAGAAACTGAAAAAATATTCAGAGAACTCAAATGGCTTTGAGAGGTCTTTGAAGAGCTCAGCTGTTGTCTGAAAGTTTGGTGTTTCTAAGTTCTGAAATTGAGTGTGAACTTTAAACAGACACGAGGCAAAATCAGAGAGAAAACTGTTTTCTTTCCTCTTGGGTTTGATGAATAATTGTCATTCCTGCGCTTTGATGAGAATTTGTCAGTGAAATCAGTATTTGTGTTTCCTGATCTGACCGGACAGGAAAAGGATGTGGAATACTCTGTGTAGGCAAAAGATTAAAAAATAAATAATAAATTCTCAGGCTTCGGGATCAGTTGTACTGGATATCTGACCAGGCTATTAGAGCTGTGTTATTTCAGTCAGTTCTTCGGCACTATTGATTCTCAAACTACATGGTAGAATGTAGCATTCTGTTTATGCTGTAGAACTCTCCATGTTATGCAACTACTTTCCTTTTCCTGGAATGGAAAGAAAGCATGCAAAGGGAGTATCCTGCAAATGCTTCCAGAGTATTTTTCTGCTCACCCTTACAGCTATTTTACTGTATATAAAATCAACCATTTCTGAATGCTTTAGAGGCCTGCAATCAAGTTAGATGAGTGTTATCGTTATACTTGAAAGTAAGAGACTTTTGTTTCTGATGGCCATTTTGTTAAATACTGAGTTCACTTTCAAATCAGTTCTAGAAATAATCTTTGCTCTGAAATTCTGACTTCTCTTGAAAGACAAATATAATCTGTATGCACCTAGCAAATACTAATCTGTAGTTCTTGCTGGAATACTCTTCCAATTTTATTTTATTTTTTTCAGTTTTGGAAGTCATGTTAAATAAACTGGATAGTAAAACAAGAATTTCAGTGTTCTCTTTAATGATATAAATTAAATAGGGAGCAAGGAAGAGTTTCAGACTAGAAGATCATTAAGGTTTTGGCTTCTGCCAGCTTCCAGTGAGACTTGCTGCTGAGATGAAGTTCCATGGCAATAGGACTTGCCTGCCATTGCTCCAGCAGTTCATCTTGCTGGCTGATGCATGCTGGCTGCTGAACAGCCCGTGGAGGAGCAGGTTACAGCACTGCTGGTAGCGTGTTCTGGCCTGTACTGAAAGGAAGGGGCTTTTTTTAAAGATGTAAGGAGACTTTCTGCACAGTGGGCGCAGTTCTGTGCTGATGTAAGAGGGATGCTGAAGTTCACTTAAGCTCTACTTGAGTAGATGCGGTTTAAACTTCTATCTTTATATGCTGAAACCAGTACAATGAGGCCCAAGTGTGCTCTTAAACTTCCCTCTGAGAGCTTTAGTGACTGATAAAAAAGTATCTGCTTGTAACAGATTTCAATTCTGTTCAGCTTGTGTTGAAGTCCTCGTACCTTTATTCACTTCCCAACGTAGTAGTTTCCTCATGTCCTGGTTACACGTCTTGCATGCTGTAATGTTACAGAAGAATGCCAATATTAAGCTACTTAAAATGGTCTGAGGGCACTTCCTTACATACTGAGATACTGGTGTGCGTGTGACCACAGTGACAGCGAAGAAAGCAGCAAGCTGAATCAGATAAAAGGTAGCCTCTTTAGAAGACTGCACTTGAAAAAACAAACTGTAATTTCAGTATGTGAGGAAAATCTGTTGTATGTTAATTTTGTATTTCTTAGATCTGAAAAGGTGGGTTAGGTGACCATCCAAATAATCTAATTTCTCATAAACTAGGTTTAAAAAAAAATGAATAAGTCTTAATCTTTCACATGCCCATTTCAAGAACAAGGTTTTTTGCATCCCATATATTTGGGCAACTGTCATTTACTCTCACTATTTTTGCACAGAGGGGAGAAAATCTGATAAAAAGGCTGGAAGACATGTCCTGTAAGGATGGGCTGAACGTCTCAGGTTTGTCTAGTTTGGAGAACAGGAGCTCAGACACTGGAGCAGGCTTCCTATGAAGGTATTGATGCCCCATGCCTGTCAGTGGTCAAGAGGCATTGCCCTCAAATGCATTTTAACTTCTGATTAGCCCTGAAGTTGGACTCAATGGTCTTTTTGCACCGAGTCCAGCTGAATTATTGCACCACTGGTTCTCTGTTCTGCTAGAACTGCTTTGGCTTCCCTTCAGACTGTTGTTCCAATCTTATGAGTTGATATGGCAAACTTGAGTTGTCTGTTGAATATATCATACTTGAATTCTGCTGTGCAACCGATAAGTAGGTACTAGATGAGTTGTTCAGACTACTCTGTAATCCAGAGGTCTTCAAATGACATTTTACAATTTCTCGTACCTTATGCTTAGGAAATATTTTGTTTGATGCTTTGATCAGAGGAAAATTACCCTGGAGTTCACTGGTGCTTTTACATGAGAATGTCATTTCTTTTCCTGGTCTCCCCAAAGGCTATAGTTAAATGTGACCTGTGTCACCATACCTGTCTCTCTCCAGTAACCGTCAGAGCATTTCTATGGCAGTGCAGTGAACAGCTGAGAATCTGATGTGGCCATGAATGGCCCCTTCATGTTTGGTTGTTCACATCCCACAATGGAAGTGTTCCCGAGGTCGTTTCACCTTTTACCTGTGTAAACTGGGGAAGGAGCTTAGAAGGAGGTAAAGCTGCTTCTCAATGACAGTGCTGGCTTTGCTGGAGCATCAGCCTCATTAAAAGATTGTGTTCTTAGTACTTAAAATGCTGGGTAGAGGGATAATGCTCTGTCCAGTGGGCCAAGTGTTCCCAGTTTTATCTAACAGACTAATGGTCCTTTTCAAAAAACAAAAACCCCTCCCTTTTCTAAGTACTATCAATACGCATGTTTGTGCTTATTCCAATTAGGAGAAAAATATCGTTCTCCATACATGAATTTCTGATATACAACTCAGATTTTACACTGCTGCTTTTGGATGTGTTATGAAAAGAGCTTTTTAATGAAGGTAAACTCTTGCTCTATATGCTCTGGCATATATTTTTAAATATGCCACTCACCTTGTTAAATAACTAAAAATTTTATATAACTAAATTTTAAATAACTAAAACATTTTATTAGAGAGGCTGCTGACGTTTGGCAGAGGTCACTTGAACCATAAAAATGCTCAGGATTTCTCCCTTGCCTCTATTGTGGGAATTGGGACCAGCTTAATTGACTGATTTGCAGTTGCTTGGGATAAAGATGTGTCATGTTGACAAAAATAGAGGTGAAAGCCCTTTTTGTCATTTATATTGTACTGACCAGCTCTCTCATTGTTGGACTTGACAAATGGAACAAGAAATTATTCAAATGTTATTATTTGAAATGATTAGAAAATGTGTTTTTTTGTTTTTCAGTGTGTTCTCATTTGGACTGTGTGTAGCTGAACACACAATGACAGTCCAGTTATTGTGATCTTAAGATCTTTGTTTCCTTCTTTGATGTTTTAAAGGATTTTCTTTTTTTACAAAGCACACCATTGTTTGAGGTGTAAAACTGATCTGAAAAAATATAAACAAAGAAGCAGCATTAGAAATTCTCCAGAATAACTCTAGAGATGTAGGAGTTTTGGTCATACCCTCCTTTTCATCTTGGGTTGTATCTGTCTCCTTTCTCCCCTGTTTTATCTAATGCAAAGCATGTTTATTGGTTTTGGTGGGTTTTTTTGGTCACTGCTCCTTAGTTATTGCTATTCCCACCATCTTCTCTGCTACACCCTAGAAAGACTGAAGGGCGAATCCTGTTGTGCTCTTTTTGTTTGGCCTTTAGAAGATATGCAGGCAATATAAGCGTTTCTGTTTTCAGCCTGGCTGCCTCACCACTGGAAACAACCTTCTGCTAGACTAAGGGTTTGAGTGAATAAAATATCTTATTCAACAGATGCGTCAGCATTGAGAAGTAGCTGAATTTGAAGTCAGTTGTCTGAGACTTTACTTTCCTAGGAAGCATTTTGGGTATCTTTGCAGTACTCTGGAATAGGCAAAATCTATTTTCTTTCTCAGTAGAGACTTGAGTGGTTTTTGCCTTTCTTCCCCAAGCGTTTCATCTTCTAAGATGACTTAGCTTTTTATTCCCCCCCCACACATACGCTCTACTTTTAAGCTCTACTTTGTGTGTTTCTTCCCATCTCCCAAAATGTTATCCTGAAATTCTCTCATTTATATAAGCTGCTTCCTTTTTAAGTTATATAGAAGATGTTTACTGCATTCATTTAGCTTTAGACTTGGATTAAGACAGAGCTCCTCATCCTTACCCATCCAGCCAACAGATCTGGGCGGATTTACTTTCTGTAAAATTAAGCAGAAGCTAATGAAATTTTAGAGGTATTCTTATAGCTCGGCTGAATCTGAACAGACTGGAACCTTTCTATTAGTTTGCCTACCAGCTAATTATCAAATCAGCTGATTTCAAGCAAGAATCACACATCTTTCAAGGCATGTGGATCATACATCTGTTTCTTCTGTTTGGTGAAAGAGTTCTTTGTCAAGAGCTCTTCATGCAGTTTCTCTTCCTTTTCTTTCTTCTGAGGTGCCTTTCAACTGACCTTAAGCAACTGTCGGAAATGATTGAGCCATTTTTACTGGACATCCAACTCTGCCCATGTTGCACAAGGTTTGAATCTTCAGAAAATCTGGCTTTGTTGAGTGCCTCTTTGCAGTGATTCTCTCTCTTTTGGTCTCTAAAACGTACAGATTTTAGGTGCCTAATACAAAACTGAGTGTCATAGCAGCTGGGTGCTTACAGCAGCGTTGATTTTTCATTTATTTATTTATTTTTATTTCTTAAGCAAAGGGAAAACCTTGCAGTTCTTAAGAATCTTGTAGAATGATAAGGAGAGGATGTGGTGGTGGTTATGTTGTTAAGATAAAGTACTTCCTGCCACGAGATGAAACAAACTTTGAGTAGGGAGATCAGGAACAATGCGGTTAATGGGAGAAAGATTAGGGTTTGAATGTGTAACAATTAGTCAGATCAACATGATGGGAAAGTCATTACAACGGAAATGTAGCAACAGAAGGATGCATGTTAGACAGGTGCTATGAAGAAAGGGAAAAAGATGCTCACCTGTGTCAGAAGGCTCCAGGTTTGCAGGGGAAAGCTTCACCAAGGGATCTCCAGAAAGAGAGCCTACCCCAGTGGCAGTCGGCCCTTAAGTGAGGTCTAAGAGAGGTGCAGCCAGGCTGCATCCCTTCCAGTCACACATATGAGTTGCCTTCACCTGTGTTCCCTGGACTGTCCGAGTGCTTTCCCCGGGTGCTCAATCAGTGGTTCAGGTCCTGACTCAGCACTTCCCATACACAATGAAACATTACCTAAGGAGAAAAAAAGCATAGTTAATTGACTGCCTTCAAATCCAGATGTTTTCTCAGGTTTGGGAAATAAATAAAGGCCGCTTAAAAGTCATACACCAAAATAACTGTCACACTTGTTAGTATCAAATAATTAGGGATTTAAATAGCATTTACAAGAACACAGAAGTGATTTCCAAAGCACTCTTCAGAATTGAGCCTTAATGTGAGTCATGTGCTGGTCTAAGCTATAGGGTACTTTTCTCAGAATTAAAACAGCAGCCTAAGTTGGAATAAGGCCTGGAAGCTCTTGAGTGATACTAAGATACTAAAGCTTAAGATGGGATTTTCATATCCTCCTCAAATACAGAGGGTAATAGCATTGAATAAATATAGGCTTTCTTCAGTCAGGCTGTTAGTATGAACATTTCCTGTCTTTTTATACCATACCTAATGAACATGAGTGACTGACTCAAGGCTGGTTGTGTTTTCCCCTGCTTTGACTAGAGGTGCTGTTATGATCTGCATGTACATGTCTCAAATGCAAGTTCATCTACCTTCTGCAGCGGAATGCAGGTGTAAGTCACTAGACTAAGATACAACGTGGTGGTAGGATAGTCTGTGTTTGATATCAGTGGTTGGTGCTTACAAAGGAAATGAACTGCTCTGGGTGTTGAAATGTGCTGAGATAATGCCTTAAATAGTTTTCTGCAAGTTCTGTCAAGTCGTTGCTTTTAAGAAGATAAATCTATGTAGCCTAGTGATACAGAGTTAAACAGAATGAGGCTTTTTGTACCCACTTAGCTTTTAAAGATGCATTTGCCAGCACATTTCCTTAGTGAGAAAAAAGGAATGAGTATTTTCATAATAGTAGAAAATCTGTTATTCTGTGTCTCTGCATTTTTCTCTTCACTAGTTTGACTAACCAGTGAAGAAATCCACTTGGCTGTGGCAGTGTCATTATAGTGGCATTTCTTTTCCCCTCTGCCAGTGATACGTTTGTGTTTCAAGACCATTTAAATTTAATTCCAAACTGTAGATTATTTTTTTGGTAGCCTTATATGTGCATTTACATTAACTGCTGGTTTGCATCTTTGATACCAGGTGTCTCTAAGAGCCCTTTATCTAATTACATCATGTGATTTATGGCAAAGAATTGATGTCCTTCTAATGGAGGTTTCTCTTCACGCAAGCCTTCTATTGCTGTATCTGTCTTGAAATCTCCTAACTTTCCCTTGTGAGCTCAAAGTTTGTATTTTTTTTTTCCACTGTGACCATATTTGATATTAACAGTATTGTCTGTTGAATTTCCTGTTTGGTTCTGGAAACTATTACATTAGGACTCTGTATAGTGGTTTACTGTAGGACATGTCATGTCACTAAAGTAGGACAGGTTGATGTTTCCAAGAATTTAGGATGCAACTACAGTGTAAAGATACTATCTAGGCTGTAGCCAACTCTACCACTTGACATAACTGGAGGTATTTCTAAACCCCCCTTGTTGTTGTTGTGTCCTCAAGGTGGGCCAGTGTGAGGCCTTGATGCTTAAACTGACATTACTTATAGTGCTTTAGCAATGCTGATAACGCTAGAGGACTAAACTGATTACTTAAAATGTTTTTGAAGAGACTGTGGAAGTCTGACTTAACAACAGTCCAGATCTTGTCCATATGAATTGGGTTGTATTGTACAAAATATGGATACTTGGTTATAGAAGTGCATTCTTTTCAAATTAATCCTCGTGTGGTCTGTGAAGTCTCTTAGTGGGTTTGCTACAAGATTTTCTGCTAGCAGAGACTCGTGTTTTGTTTTTTTTTCCATCTATGAATATCTCCTGTTCATAATAACAGGAACCATAATTGGTTCCTGTTGCAGAAGCAAAGAGACTTGGTAATATCTAAATCTTTTGTGCTCTTGTAGAGGGTACTTAGTAAAGTGGATCCACTCTTGCTAATTTTTGGAAAGCCATTTCATTTGATAACAGTGATTTAGGTTTTATAAAAGTGTTTGCTAAGAACTGAATTGTTTTCTGAGTTCTGGAGGGAGTAAAGCTTAATTTATGTACTTAGGAACATGCCAGGGAGCCTGCATGGTGGAGTTCCTGGTCTGGTGAGAACTGAAGAGCAGGGCAAGAGATATAACATGTACAAGGATTATATAATCTACAGGTAAGATTCAGCCAAGTGCAAAATTACACTACCAGATTTGTTTCAGGTATTTTAGAACGATTTGAAATGATGGAGGGGGCAAAATTACTTAAATTGAAACATTCAGGATACTGCAGTGGGTATGGGAAGAAAATAACCCTCTGATGTGGTCAGACAGGAAAACGTAAGCTTAAATCCAAGGCAAATAATATCATTTTATAGTCGTATGAGAGTGTTTAAAGTGGTCATCAGTGTTGGGAAAAATATGCTTTCATTTTCATTCCAAATGTTTTTTTTCTCCTTCCCTTCTCAGACAAGGAAGAACTCTTTCCTCTGGGGACAAAGATAGGATGAAGCTAAATATATCGCTTGTCCGCTTTATTCTCCATCATGTTGCTTCAGTGGTTAGTGCTGGTTTGAGTTCTACCTTCAGAGATTCTGCCTGACATATGATGACATTGATAGTAATATATACATAGCAATTTAAAACTTATTCTTTATTACATTTTGGTTTTGATATACTAAGTGCTATAAAAAATTAAAAGAACTTTGTAAGTATTAACCTATGCACTTCAATTTTTATTATTTCTGTGAAGGAGAGAAACCTGACTGAGTTTGAGGGCCATGATATATGGCTTTGCTGAGGATTTTTGGTTGATGTGGTCTTTCTCAAGCGCCAGCTAGAGGAGTCTAAGGAAGAGACTGAGGAGAGAATCATAGAATCATAGAATGGCCTGGGTTGAAAGGAACCACAGTACTCATCTAGTTTCAACACTCCTGCTATGTGCAGGTTCTCCAACCAGCAGACCACATATGGGCATAGTCAGTTGCCAGCCATGCGAGTTTTCCCCAAAAAAACAACCTTGCAAGTTCTAATTACTGAGTAATTTACTTTGACTTTCCAATCTGCAACTAAATCCTTTTAATCCAGCTGCTAATTAATTCTATGTATTCCATATTGGAGTTGACAGTAAAAATTTTCAGTGCATGCTCAGAAAAGCACATTGGCCAGCAAACAGATAACCACTGTAATACATGTGTAAGCATCTCTCTGTTCAAGCTTTGTGCAGAACCTTTGGTCGTGTATTTGACATGATTACACCTCACTGTATGCTGAACCCAAAGAGGACAACAGAGTGATAATAGGAAATATTCTTGCAGTCTTGAGTGAGGGACCAGTTTATTTTCACTGATCCATTGTAATCAAAACAGGCAGGCGAGTTTTGCAGTTTAAATAGCGAATTGCTTCTTATCCAAGTTATTTTGACTGAATTGTTTAGGCAGTGCTCATTCAGTTTAATTCCATGGGCAGATGTGAGGAGGCAATGACTTCTTCTTGGAGAGTACAAGCATTTCTGCTGGCACAGATGGATCTGGCAGAGGTTGTGTCTGCCTGGCCTCAGCATGTCACATCCAGAAATCTGAGCAGGGCATATAAATCATGCGTTCCATGTGATTTTCATTCATCAGATTCTGTGATCATTTTCCTCTTCTCTCTCTCCTCTATTTCAGCTTCACTGTGATAGTTTTGGTTGCCAACAAATAGCTGGTGGTAGGTGCATGAGCTAATTTGCTTGTTTTCTAAACTGTTCTTCTTCATGATCAAGAAGAGATTAAGTTGCTCATACTACATTGGGAAACACTACTATGATGTAAGAACAGAAAGTATTGAGCATTGAATGAGTTGCAAGCAGAAATGTTTCCTTAATATTCACTGTGGTGTAGAATACTGGGGAATGTGAGGAGGGGATAAATAAGAGGTAAAAATACAGACTGTTTTAATGTTGGGAAGGACAGTACGGACTGTGAGGCTTTGAAGCCACTGGTTTGAGTCATTCCTGCAAAGAGGAAGAAGAGCTAAGCTGAACAGCTCTTTAATACCAAAAGATACAATTCCTCTTTTTTGTTTTCACTGGCTGTGATATGCACCTGACCCATCTGGTAGACAGCTTGGTTTGCAAAACAAGCAGAAAGCTAATATAATAAAAAGGCTTCTTTTGTTTTCACAATCTGTACAGCTCATCGAGGGATCTGTTGATTTGGCACATCTAGCACAAAGCAGGGTGCGAGAGCAAGCGGCTCAGAGGAGCAGCCAAGGAGCGGGAGGTGAGAGCAGCACAGGGCTCAGCATGGAGCTGCCAGATAAGCTCTGCTGCATCCTGTACCTGGAAGCTGTGGTTGTGGTCTCAGGGCCTCTCCCATCTGTACTTAGTGGTTATGGACCTAAGTGGTGCCCTGCAGCTTCCTCTCACTGCTCTGGCGGCAGCGGACTTTGCTGTTGTGATCTGTGATCGTTATCTTTTCCTTCATCTTTCCTTGCCCTGTGCAAACTTTACTTTGAAAACAGCAGATGTGGTGGTCTTGGTAAAACTTTATACCTTGTTATGTGGAAAGGCAACAACTGAGCAGTGAGAGGTTTCTGTGGCAGAAGAAGTTACCTTCTCAGTTGTTTCAGTAATGTTGCTGTAATCTCAGTCCTTATGCTGCAGAATGTTTGTTTAAAAATACCCCGGCGTAGGGAATATCCAGCACTTGTTTTGAGGCTATTCTCAAGAAGAATGCACTTCTACACTAGCGTGCAGTCCTGCCACGCTACAGCATGTCTGAGTCCGGTGCCAAGCCTGCTGCTGCTTCCTTTTGCTTGTGTCACATCTGGGCTCTTTTCATTTTGGCATGCCGTCCAAAACCGATTTAGCCCTTTACAAGGATTAACGTTGCTCTCAGACATCGTTACTCAAAAGACTATGTCCAGTGTGTGGTGTGAAATTAATCACAAGGAAAGAAAATTAATGACCTGCTGTGGTGGCATCCATCAGGATATCTCTCAGCAGGTGTGAAATTAACTTGCCTTGATTGTGGATTAAATTTAACGGCATGACGTAAAACTACAGAAACTGTTTCCATTATTACTAGGGAACAAGCAAGGCTTTTTTTGGTGTTTTTTTTTTTTTTTAAGATTCCAGATTAATGAACTGCTTACGCCATACAGTGGATGGTCCTGTGATCATTTAGCAGCATGAATTTAGATTATGTTCCCTAAGAAGATCAAGTATTACCGTATCAGTAAAAATTGTTAAAGTCAGGCCACAGACATGCATTTTTAATTTCTATAATTACTGTGTGCCAGATGGTGGATGCATACTCGTTTCCAGAGTACTATTTTGGCTCAGATGTAAGCAGTCATCATCTTTATTTACAATTAATCAGATTTTAACCTAAGTAACTTGAAACTCTCTTGTGACTATTGATGAGCTTTAAAGAAATGCGTAGAAGAAACGTCACTGTTGTTTTAGTTATGGAAAAGCTTTTTTTTGCCCTCCCACACCCTGGATCTTAATTATGAGGATAGCAAAACTACCTGCTGACTCTAACTTTCTGCCAAATATATTGGAATAAATATCTAATACTAGGTTATCTATTTGGTAAATCCTATTTAGTTAAAAAAAAAAAAGAAAAAAGATTCTTCTTTTGAGAAGTGATAATCAATTGCTGTTCCCCTACAGAAGGTCCTGGCTCACAGAACAGAGCCCTGCTGCCAAGGCTGAAGTTTTAACCTGTCTTTCTGAAAGAGCAGTACCACAAGGATATAAAACACGTTACACTTCATTAGCTGTTAAAGGTGAATGAGGAAGATGAAGAAAATGTATTTTCCAATTTAAATATTAAGAGCTTGATATTCTGCCACATATTTCCATGTTCTTTCCCTTATTCCCCTATGTGTATGTATGTTTTCTCTGTAATTACCCTGTTGGTTGATGTTGAGTGTTTTTTTTTTTGTTTTGTTTTTTATTTTTTGTTTTTTGGGGTTTTTTTTTGGTATTATTTTTTAAAGAAGCTCCTTTTGACTTCTGAATTTTAAGCGGATTTTTGCTAAACGTGCCTTGAAGG
Source organism: Coturnix japonica (assembly GCF_054131305.1). NCBI lineage: Eukaryota > Metazoa > Chordata > Aves > Galliformes > Phasianidae > Coturnix > Coturnix japonica. The sequence continues at coordinate 6,057,213 of NC_140669.1, read as the reverse complement.
TCCTCCTCTACAAAGCTGAGTAACCTCAGCTCTATTTAGATTCCTTGATGCTTTGCCCTTGTTGGAAAAACAAGCATGTACAGGTTTTTTCACCCCTTCATTCAGTTTGGAATCCTCATTTCCAGGAATTAAGGAAGGTGTGTATTGGTGATTAGGAAGAAAACTTAGCTGTTTTGCTGTTACATGTATACATATGTCTTGGAGCTGTTACATGTATACATATGTCTTGTGTTAGAATTTCACAGTATACTGATACATTGTTGATTATCTGGTCTTTATAAGTTGACTTACCTGACTTTCATTAAGGAATATCAGTGTTTTATAGAAATAGTACATTTTTGGTTTAAATTTTGTCAATCAGAAAGCTGTTAGAGTAGTGAAGGTCTAATTAAGTTCTATGGATTCTGTGTCAAAAGTAATTTCTGACATTTGTAGCAAGGTTTGGATTCATAACACTAATTCTGTAGCTATATCTTATTAGTCGGGATTGTTTTAGGGCTGACCCTCGCAGTTGTTGCGTCACTGGCAGTACTTTCTTCAAGGGTAAAATCATAAGCAGCACCTCTGGGATCACAGGGTCTGCTCTGTTCTGGAATTTAAATGAGAAGCTGTGCTTAAAAAAAAATAAAAATCATGCTCTTATTCTCTAATATCGAGTTGAACTGACAAAGATGATATTTCATAAGTTGCTTATACAGGTAAAAAAGCATTAAATGGTTCAAGTCAAATTAACAGTTGATAAAGGTTAGATGATTGCTACAACAATTACATTTCAGCTGCTGCTTTTGGCTGTTTTTTTGCCTGAGTTAGGTAGTAAAATTCTCAATACATGCACTTAAAGACGGTTGCTTTTTAGACTTGAATTGTAACATGATGCTCTTGCAAACTTGCTTATATCGAAGTCAGTGCTGGAACACTGTATTCAATTGCCTGCCTGCAGTTTTAGATTGCTGTGTTTATTTAATCATATTCCTGCCCTTCTCTTGTTAATGGCTTTTAAAGCTCATGTCCTTCTATGATTATTTTGTAGCCCCAGGGGAGATGCAGAGAGAAGGGGAAGGGAGAAGTTTAACTCTTTCTGTTGAACTTGTTTAAGTTTTGAAGAGAAGTGAAAGGTGAAGTGGGGATTTTCTTCAGAGCTGTGGTAGCACTATAACTTCTTTGCTAACTGCCCTTGGAAACTTTTCAGTCAGACCATCTTGCCAGGAAGAAATCCTCATCTCTTTTTTCTATGGTAGGCAGCGTGAGTTGGGGCTGTTGCCGTTCTTTATTGTGCTCTGCTTGCAAACTGGGGCCGTGTTGGCTGGTTTTGCCATTTGCTTCATCTCTTCGTATCTATGACACACTTTCTCAAGGCAGTATATGAATCTCTTAATGTGTCTTCACAGCAAAGCTTTTTGCTTGGTTGTTTTGTTTTTATTGTGGGGATTTTTTGTTGTTGGTTCTTTTTGTTGTTTTTTGATGCCGCTCTACTAGATTTGGTATGAAGAGAACTCAGATTTTCATTTGTTGTCTGCTACATGAAGATGCAGAATTGTTATGTCATAGTGCTCAGAGTTGAGCAGTGTGGTGCTATCTGCCTGTGAGTAGGGGGCTGATGAGAAAGTACTTCCATTTCTCTTGATCTGGTTGCACCTTGTGTTCACAGAGTACATGCTCATCTTCTAGGTTGTGCTGACAATGCTCTTTAGTTTCTGGAGGACTGAGAGTGCGTGAGTGAGGGAAGCTCATGTCTCCTAGCAAAGGTGGTTGCAGTAGCTAATGGTTAAATCATTGGTTAGGTGGTTTTTGTGGATCTGTGTTGAGGAGTGAAGGGTTTGTTTAGCTTTTCTCATTTTATTCTCTGTGTATTTTCAAGCAGCAGTCATAGGTCATTGAGGTGTCTCATCTTAAAGGAGCTGCCAGTCCATCAACTTGTGATTGTTGTTGTAAGTCAGCCAGGGGGCATGGAGACTTCTTGCATAACAAGTCAAAAATGGTGATATTTAATAATAAGTATGTATGAATGGCAAAAAATTTAAGTATTGTTTCGTTAGCTGTCAAGCCATTTATTTTGCCCTCTAGTTCATTATGTGTTAAGTAGGTTTATGCTACTGATTCATATAGCACATTATGGCTCACAAATGTCACTAAAATGACTCAAAGTAAGTGTTAAAATGTCTTGCTGTCATTAGTTATCCAGTTGGTTTAGTCTCGGTGACAAGTTTGTAGATAATGTGTGAATTTTATAGTTGAAGATGTCAGGACGTGGAGAGCTTGCTGCTTTTCATTAAGGAAAGAGACAAGCCTGTATCTAAAAGCTGTAGCTGGAATTTCTTTCTGTTCATATCTACTGCCTACCTTTCCTTGTCAGCAGTGTGAGTTGATATCCTGTGCCAGGTTGAAAAGCAATAAATACAGCTGTAAAATAATGAAAATTATATATTGTCAGTGATTCTGAGAGCCCGGTATCAGTGGTATGCACCCAGTGAATCTGTGTTCTTTGAGGAAATGACAGTCAGTGAAGGTCTGGAGCATGAGAGTGTAAGCTGAAGTAGCCACTCCATTAATAGTGCAGCTGATAATTTCCAAATGCAAATCGTAATACTCAAATACTTTAGGTGAGATCCTGTAATCTGCATTTCTGAAGACTGTTGACATTGTGGAAGGGAAACTAGATACAGTGCAGAAAAAGTCTGTCTAAGTCACTTGACCACTTGATAAGTTAATAATAGATGTAGATACTTCAAAGACGCGGGTTGTGATAATTATAATGTGTTTTGGTGACACTGGAAGATTCAGTACAAGATCTACATTGTTGGTAAATTTCAATTAATCTGAATAGAAGTCTTAGAGGCTGAGAGTTTTGATTTATTTTAGAAGATTCCAGAGGCAAATATCTCAATATACTGTATAGTAGCATGAGCTCTAGTCATGACAGCCCTACATCTGTCAATGGCTTTTGTATAGCACAATAGATTTCAAATGATTTCTAAGATTAGGGGTTATTATGTCCTGTTTGTCGTATTTGATATGTAGTTAACTAGGTATGGAGCATCCAGGAATAGCAGTGCAGTGGAAGAGTCAAACCTCATAATGCTCCTTTTGAGCTCCAGAGTTCAGTTCAGCTGTGGGATGAGACTATAGATACATAGAAGAAAAATGGGAGCAGCTTCTCTGGTGTTAGTGGGATTGATGTGAGTAATGTATGTCAATCTGTTAGAGATTAGTGGAGCGTGGAATTTTGTTGAGAGAGAAATAGCAGTGTGAGAGGTACTGCCACCTGATCCCAGCTCTTTGTACTGAAACCCTAAAGCAGGCTTGTAGATATCTGTTGATTAGTTGGCAAGGATGTTTACATACATTTGGAGATGTGTGTCTTAAGTGACCGAAAATAAAACTACTTCTTATGTTGTGATTTTGTTCTTGTGGGCTTTCTAAAGTGTAAAATTAGACTGGAATGTCATTTTTGATTAGTCTCTGTTTAAAGAAAGATCTGTTTTTAATAATTTATGTGGAGGCTGTATGAAAGATTTAAAATGTGACAGCTCTGAAATAAGAGGATTGATGCTCCAGCGTGACTTGGATTTTGACCTAATTTCTTTTAGTTAGTGATTGGTATAGGACTTTGTGGGGTACATGAGCTTGAGACTTGTGGAGATTACTGGCTGATATTTTTAGGCTACCAGCTAATCCTGTTTAGGAATGGGTTTTTTATCTGAAAACTGACAAGTCCTTATATTCTTCTTGTTTTACTTTGTGGTGACAAATTGAAAATATACAGAAAAAGCAAAGGACCAGTTACCTACTTCAGAGTGTCTTGTGCTGTGGTGCACTCATCTAGATAATGATTCTCTGTGTGCATGTGTTTGAAGACGTTTTTCTTCCATGCCTGAACAGAAGGAAAATCTTCCATTTAAGTTGTTAGTTTTGCACATACTCCAGGGGAGGTATGGAGAAGCATTGCATGCAAATTGCCCTTGGAGGTGTTTTGAGCTTTTCCTCCTGGACTTTTCTCACTTTGTTTTGTAGCTGTTTCTATAACAGCCATACTGTAGGTAAACTAATGTGCAAATGCAAAGTTCTATTTGCTATATAAACTCTGTCTTCCAGGTCTTTTCTCCTTGTTAGCAGTTACTTTCATATATTTGTAACCTATGGCAGAAGAAACCTTCTTTAATTCTATTAGTGAGTGTGAGATTGTCACCTGCTTCGTAGGTAAGTGTGTGAAGCATTTTGTCACTGGATTCTAAAGTTTGAGTCCAGAATGATCCCAGTCTTATCTATGAGGCCACTTCTGTGAATCTTTAATTAAACCTTTTAAAAACAGTAAAGAAGCAGGAAAATGAAGGCTATTGCATCTTGGATGTCTTGTGGCTGTTTTATTTCTATTTTGTTGTATGCCTTGGTGGGAAAGGAGGCCATAGTGAATAGAGAGACGAGAATTTGGACTGGATGTATAATGTATGTGAATAGCACTCTGCTGTACTGAAAATATTATAATTCAATGTATTGGTATCCCAGTTAGAACTCAATGTGTTACTTACGGAGGCTGAACCCAAAGGAAAGATTTTATGGAAGCCATTGCTTCCAATTGAATATATGCTGTACCGTATGTGGAGTCTTGCATTCAAGCGGTGAAGTGAGAGTACTGCAGTTAAGCTGCAGTACTCTCTTAACCTTTGCATGAGGGATTGCTAGGTTAGAGCTAACAACGTGAGCAGGACTTTCAGGATTGACTACAGCTGAGGTTCCTAATGTGAGCTACTTTTGAGCCTGAATTTTATGGCAGAGGCTGCTGCCAACCTTGTCCTGCTTTTAGGCTGTCTTAAGTTGTTAAAATATAATTAAAGTATATTAAGCACCTGTTCAATGTTATTTTTGTCATAATGCAATTTGAAATTGTTGGCTCAAATTAAACAGTGGGGTTTTGTTGCCAGTTTGGCTTGCTAATGTGACCATGTTCCACCCTCTTTAGTGAAAGGGGAAATATTGATTCATCTTGATTTAGTTAATTTCCAGCTACCACCATCTCCAATTTACTGCCTCTTAAGAGCCCTTGCAGTACAGCCTTTGTGTACTAAAACTTCTTATTGTCATTATGCAGAAGACTCCCATGATTGCTTGGTGAGGTCTTATTTCGTTGCTGATGGGGGATTGAAGTGAAAGGAAGGTGAGCTGTCACAGTCTTATGGGCAAAGTGATGCCTTGCAAGACTTCCCTGCTTCTTAGCACCCAGTTATAATCAAGCCCTTGTCTCCTGGCAGCAGAGAAGGCTGCAGTTCTGTGGGCAGTGTTATTGGTGAAAGAGCAGCTAACTCTCAAGAGGTCTCCCACACAAGTCAAGACAATTTCTGCATTTCTACGGTACAGTGTAGCTCTCATCTCCCCCTCCTGCTTTTGCCATCCATACTTTCCTGAGTTATTTATGGTGCTTTCAGGGAAGAAACTGATTCAGCTACCAGTCATCAAACAGATGTTTGGGTGTATGAAACACTGAAGCTTTCTGTGCTTCCTTCATAACTGCCTTAACAATTATCTTTCCTTAGTTTTTACTTCTCTATCTTCTTTGTCCTCTCCAGTTTCTGAATGTTACTCGTGGTTTTTATTTGCTTCCACAATATAAAATAATAAAGAGTATGAACTATTTGCAGAACCTGATTAAATTATGAAACTCCTCTAAAGCTGAATAAGCTGAAGTCGTAGAAATTTTGCAGGCTTATCTAATTTTCTGTATCCATCTTTTCTGAATGTTGCTTTCTGCTCTTTAATTACCTGGTAACTTATGCTGGCAGCATTCACACAGAAATAGAATAATTATCTAGATGGCCAAATTGTCTGGATTCAGCTAAGGGAGAAAGTAGATGATGCTAAGGGTACCTTTGGTTGTGTTCAGACCTGCTAGGTAGAGGCAAAGGGAGAAGGCATTGCGACAGGGTGTGTTCAAAGCTCCAAGGAGCTGCTGGGAGTGCCAGGCTTATCAAGCCCACCGAAGGACTGACTCGCAGGTAACAGTAGCAAATGTCAGTTACATTTCGAATGGGATCCAAGTTGCCTGTCCACAGAGTCCACCCTTATAAAGAGATCTTTCCTGAAGGGAATGAAAGGACACAGCCATTAGAAAGCTGGTCAGCAAGTTACTGCAATATTAAAACTGGAGATTTGTGCCACAAATTGATCTGATTTGCTTAGAATTTTTGTTGGCAACTGTTGTTGACAGTTAAATATGTTGAGGTGAATTGAAAAGATGGGAAAGTGTGGATGGAAATAATCAGGGCTTTCCTACTTCAAACGGTATCATGAAGAGCATCCAGTGCACTCAGTGCTTTTTGTATTTTCAGTACAATTATGAATCTTGTTGTATTTGTATGAATTATTTGATAGCCCTACTCCTAAGATAATGAAATCAATCTCTTTTAAAGCTCAATGTAATCATTGCAGAAGTGGACAAAAACGTGATCAAAATCTGAAATCAGATCCTTATTATGTTTAATTTGATGTACTGCCTGTGTGTTGTGTGGGATTTACGTAATGAATTTGAAGTGGTTGGGTGTGTCAATAGACCAAGGCCATTAGGTACTGAAGAGGTGCAAGAGGAGAAATGCCAATTGCTGCCTTAAAGACCAGACACTGACTCCAACATTGCCAGAAAATGATCTTTCTGTTACATAAATCACCACTTAGCAGGTGTTTGAAAGGAAGTGCGGTTTTTGTGGTAGGAAGCACTTTGTTCATCCAAGCAAATGAGCAGTAAGGAAGTTGAAAAGTGTTATTTCTATTATTATTCCCAATCTAATTTAAAAATGTAAAGACTTGCTCGGTCACTTTGCAATGATTTAGCAGTAGTGAGCAGGCATCGCAGTAGGAATTAAAGATGATGTACATATCATGTATGTGCTGAAAACAAAATGTAAAAAGAGAGCTACTGCTTTTGGGTCATGCTTCAGATACTACAAGAAAGTATATTGCTAATGATTTTGTATAAAGTGAGCTGGAATTACTTTCAGTGGTAGGTTTTCCTTCTCAAGTGTTAGCCATGCAATTACTCAGTATATTATGTTTTTATTTTCCTAAATGAAACAGTCTGCTATTTTCATTACTTAACTGAAAAAGAAAATGTGTGTGTGGGGATGATTTTTTTTATAGTCATGTTTATTCTTTCAGTGCTGTAGACAAACACACTTTAAGTTGAGAAGCATCATTAAGCTGGATTTCTGGATGATGGAAATTAGTCCTTCCTAAATTGCTCAATGCTGTGATTTATTTATTGTTGTTAACACTGTAATTCTTTTCCTTAGACCACCTTCTATGTTGGATTGAGTTTGGCACTTGATGCCAGCTATATGCCTTCTTTTTTCTTCCTGTCCCTGAACACTGGACATTAATAATTCTCCCATATTCAAGATCATATGGAATACTGGAAAAATAATAGATGCATTTTTAATGCTCTTGAAATCAACTGATGCTTCCCCTATGGCTGTGACGGCTGAATTCAGGGCTGGTGGCAGTAAGGGATAGGAGTGCTTCAGTTACTTACCAGCAGCTTATTACTAGCTGACACTCTTGGATGTGCAGGCTGGAACTCATATCCGAATACTGAGGGTGCTGTATCCTGTTCAAGTAATTAGGAACTGATCTCTGCACAGTTCTTCTGAGGCTCACTGTGACGTGCATTGAGCTCTCAGAGGTAAGTCTGCCAGAGAACTTATCAGGAGAAGAAAACATTCTCCTGCTTCCACTGCTAACAAAAGCTGCTTCCATTTACAAAGCATAACATGTGTTGTATTTTCTTTTTAAAGTTTGTCCTTGAATCTTTTTCTTCTTACCTTCACTGCAACCTGTACAGTTCATCAGATCCCTTGAGGCTGTCATTGTCATTGTGTGGCATCAGCTGTGCAATGCTAATGAGTTTCAACAGAACAGAATAGCAGTCAATGCCTTGTGCAACTCCTGCAAGATCATTATCAATCAGGAAGGCCACATTTCTTGATAACATTAACTTTGTAAAACAGCAACAATTTTCCTGCAGGGGAGCTTAACTAACATCTTGGTAAAGAAATCCTGGCAATGATGTATGTTACTGAATCCACTCAGAGTCTGCCTAACTTTAGGAAGTTATAGCACTGTTAGGTAGATCTTTGGGTTGGGTGGCTGCCCCAGACAAACTTTAGCTGAGCTAACTGCTGGCAGAGGTTTACAGCGCCCTTTAAGTATTCTGACCAATCTGGCTTTGGAATACTGTCCTAAAGTTTAGTCTGGACTACCTATGAGGCACAACTTTTATTCCACCTGTTACTGTGAGTGTCTTGAAGATGATGCCAAAGAACAAAAGATTACTAAGTAGATAGATATTTCTTTTTTGGGCACACCTAGTCCTTAGACTGATCAGATTTTACATGGCATGAGAAATGACTTCCCTTGACATTTCTCTTACATGTATTTCCTTTATTGTCAAATTATTTTCCATCCAGAGCATTATTTGGTGTTCTTACCGTTCTTACATTTCTTTACATTCAAATGTATGTACTGAATATGCCAGGAATGTACTTAAGCTCATAACTTAAGTATGTAACATATGACTGTACGGTATAAACAGCATAGCAGTAAACTATGATTTCTTGTTATGAGGACAATAAGGGATATGAAAAACTTCAAATGTGGGCTTTCCTGTATTTAGGCAGATAACGAGGAGTAGGTGAAAAATATGAGTTTTCAGTGCTGGTTCTCAAACCCACAGAAAAGCTTTCTTTTCTTGTGTATGCTTGAGCTACGCCCATCATTTTGGTTGACTTTATCACTGTAGCAAGTATAATGTACCAAATCATAAAGAAAGTCTTGGGGATTTTTTTTTAGCATTGAAGAGACAAAAAAGTTGTTCTGGAAAGAAGAAAGAAAAAGCTGGTGCTGGAAATTTCAGACCTCACTCCTACTGTTCTATAAATTGCTGTTAGTATTCCTGTCTCTGTGTGAGCCCTAGGTCCAGGCCTGTGGTTTAAATTATAAACAGAGATGAGATACTCTTATACAAGAATAAGAGTGCACAGATGGAGATAATCAGAAGTGACTTAATGTGTCGGCATTTTTAGAGGTGCTAAAAGCCCGCGGTGCCAAGTAGATGTTGATGAGAGAGCTACAGGTGCAAAGTATTCTCAGACATATCCTGAGAGGTTGATTTCTAGAAGGTTTTTAGACACCTTTGGAGTCTCATTAGGTGCAGTGGGAACTGTGCATTTGGATGTATTCAGAAAATCCCACAGATGCCTCTTTATGTATCTCTTGAGATTTCTATAACGCTTCTAATTTTTGCTCTGTTGACAGTTGCCAAAATTAAAGGGAATTTTTATAGAACTTGCCTTATTGTTCTTGGTTGTTTATAAGAAGTCATGATTATAGGGTTAAAGGATTAAGGGTTAAAGAGGAGAAATGGTAAAAACTGTCAGGGATGGTGCTTTACATTAAACCAAGTATTTCTGTGGGATTCATTAACCCCTATGATAAACTAAAATTCAAGCAAAGGACCTTTTTCCCCTCTTATGTTCTACAGGCTATATTGTTTGTACCGTTTGATATGTTCAGATAGCTACAATTGAACTTTATAGCCATAAACAGGTATACATGACTTGCAGCTTGACGTTCTCAAGAGTGATTAATGAAATTGGGACTCTTCACAATTTTGTTGGGAACTTTTTTTTTTGTTTAGGTAGTCACACATTCTCCAGTAGCACTTCAGCATGAATACAGCTACAAACAGCACTGTCACTAACAGATGGAAGGTGGTAGGATCAACCTGCTTATTGTTTAACCTAATCATTTCCACTCTTTTAGGTGACATTTCATTTCTTACTCATCGCTCAAGCTGCCAGTTTTTAAGATTTGAAGTGTAACAGGGGGAGGTGACACACTGGTTAGTTAACTGTTCCTGCTTGTATCTCTCTTCTGCTTAAATATATGCAGTTTTATATTGTGTCTCTTAATGCTGTATGTTCAGTGACAACCTCTGAAGTACTGTGTCTTCAGCGATACAATTAGACAAATTGAATTCTCCCTCCTGCTTTCACAGGAAACTTAAAGCAGTTAAATGGATGATCTTGTTTCATTGGAATTTGTAACAAGCCCTATCTGCCTATAAATATATTTTGTTTCTCTTACATTTTTTTTCCCTGTTGATATATAGGATTACACAATCTGTTGAAACTTAAGTGTTGTTACTCTTCTTCATGACCTCAATTAGCTTATTTGATTTGCTTTTCTTAACTAAATGCCTGTTGTGACGTTTTATGACTTACCTTCCCAAACCTGACCTTCTGACATTCCTTCACCAGGTTAAAATGAAACAGTTCAGTGGAGGAGAGAAAATGTTAGTGAATGTGTTTTTATGTAAAATAAGTTGAATTCAGTGGCTGGCTTTTCATAATTTTGGAATGTTAAGCTTATAAAGGACCGATTGTCAAGGTTCTTGTAGGGTTTTTGCCTTAGCCCCCTTTCCCACCCCTACCCCCACCCCTCCTTTTTTGTTTTGTTTTTTTTGCTTTTTTTCTTTGAAAGGGGACAGTTATCTGTTGTTGTTCTCTGCAGATGGGCTCCTTGGAGCTGACTCTAAGTGTGCAGAGTGTTTTGTTAGTGTTTTTGCTGACACTTCTCCAAGGCTTGCTGGTTTCCATTTTAAATCTCTCTGATGTTTGTTCTCTTGCAGTGTTTGCAATGTCACTTCAATTTGCTCATGAAATTTTTTAGGCGTTTGTCCTTCAGTCACCGCTAATATTAGAGCTTCGTTATTCTTGGTTCCTACCTTTGTCCTTCAAACTCCTCCTTTTTTCCCCTATTCCCAAAAAAAGATTGAAATTTCAGCTGAAGCTGGGAAAGGTATCTTAAGAGCTGATCTTTCCATTACCATATATTCCTAAATGCTTCTGTGCTTTTGTAAAGCATATTTCACAAAAATGTCCTATATGTTGCTTTTTAAAATATCTGGGCACTTAAAAGAAAATTACTTGTCTCATGTTGTGTGTATTTTTCATAAATACACATAATGCTTTTTTTCCCACAAAACTTTTTAACTGATGAAAATGATTCTATTTGATTGCTGATGGTTGTCACAGAGGTGGCCAGCCTTCAATGGAAAATCGTATGTTTTTTATTGGAGTTTTATATCTAGCACACTATAAGCTGAATGGTAAGATTTACCATTATAAGTTTGTTAGTTTTTGTTTTGTTTTAAGAAACTGGTGCTACATGGGATTTTGTCTTTGTTTTAAAAGCACAGTAAAGTCATGTAATAGTCCTCAGTGTCCCCTTCAAAGACTGAAAGGTCAGTTGAAGTGTAGGGGAGATGCTTATCTTCTAGGTTTCTTTCTTCATTGTCATGCAGTAAAATTGAGTTTTCATCCTGTTTTAATTGAAAACCTCAAGAAATCAGCCATAATGTGTTGGAAGCACAGTGAATTTAATCATATGCAAGAAACTCTGTGTTAAAGCCTAACAAGCCATTTGTTCTTAACTTCAGTGACCTTTGGATTGTAGTCACGAATGACAACAAGCTACTGCAATCAGTAGCTGCAGTCACTGCAAGCTTCAAGTGTGCTGTGAGCATTAAGATGATATACTGGAAAGCAGCTCTGGTTAATGGCACTGATATGTTTGGATGGAAGCTTTTCTCTTGGCCCTGAATGGCTAAAGCTTTGCGAGTAGCAGACCTTATAAACTGAAGCCTTGATCTTTCAGCTGATCCCAAAGAAGTTGTTCCATCTCTAAGCCAAGTATTTGGTGGGCTGTTTTCTTCTTTGGAGACTGAAGGTCCAAGGGGGAGAAACAAAGGCTGAGGTATTTAAATCATTCTTGATAGAGAAATCTAAAAAATCTGATGCAGACCAAAATCATTCTGTTCTCTAACAGTATGTGCTTCTTGGTGTATGCTTATATAAAAATGAAGAAAGGATGTTATGCAAATCAGTGTTGCTTAGTTTGACACTCACTACGCAGCCACCTGTTAAAACATAACGGTATGGATGAGTCCCAGTATGAGATATGAAAGCTTTGCAGCTTGTGATGTTTGCTAACCTTCAGAAAGCAGATTTCGTTATCAAAGTAGAATTTAAGAGCCTGAAAAAGTAAACGTGTACAATCTTTGAAGGTAGTAGATAGACTGGCAAATAGAGTTGTGCTCAAGCCAGGAAGAGACCAGCCAGGTGACTCTTGTAGGAAATTTCACTACCTTTCTACTTCTAGATCTACGAATATGGATGAGGCTGAGTTTACAAACAGTATTTTCAGCTGTCTTTTGATTTAAAGTATGAAAAAAGCTTATTGAGATTCTTTGCAAGAACACTTGGCTAGTAGCCGAAACTCAGTATCAATAAACATATTTACTAATGCATTATCAGACCAGAGAGAGGAGTTTGTTCTCAGAATACGAGTGGAGTAACTACTGGAAGTTGCTGAAGTCTATAAAGGATATTTAGTTGTACCTCCTCTGTCATTTGTGGTTAGATATGTGGAAGTACAATATTTCTTAGTATCAGTGTGTACGTGAGTCTGTGCTCAAAATGTTTTGGAGACTGGCTGTTTTGAAACATGAAAGTATTAAAGTTCTGTAAAATTTAAGTTTACAGGAACTCTGAATTGGTGCTGACCACTCAGTGATGTTCGCCAATTTAAGTCATTAATGTGATGGTAGATGTTGCCTCTAGCATTGTCATACTACCTTAACACAGACCCATAATGTCTTGTGCAAAGGGGGTATTGTATTCTGTCTCTAATGACTATGGAGATCTGTAGAGTTGAGTATACATGTGAATGTATATACATGTAATGGAACACTTCTTTTAGTATATGCAATGGGCAAGGTCCTTATGGTGTGCTCAGATACAAGTGTTTGGAAGATAATTGCATAGAGATCTGACTAGATGAGATCAATTTTTACGAGGTTGATATACCAGTAGGACTAGCAATAATTTTGAGGAATAGTAACTGGGGGAGTTTCCAGTTATCCTGGAGAATTTATTGAAAAAAATATCATGAAATGGGAAGTCTGATCACTGGCTGCTGCTTCCTCATAAATGAAAAACCCAG